>NC_083868.1:61699536-62949536 GCF_032452875.1 Bos javanicus | reverse complement strand
ATACAATTTATACATACTTGAGGATATTCAAATGCATTATCTCTTTTTTGATAGCTAGTAATGATTTTAATAAACTAAACCCACTTCATTTTAAATAGACAAATGTTTTCAGCTGACAGTAAAGGCATAATTCACAAAGATGCTAATAATTATTTCTGAGTTAGGAGATTTTAATCCCAACTTAAATGGGAACCTACATATTTACTTTATATTGTTTTATTTAACTGATCCAAAGCAAGTGCCTTTTTTCATGCAGTCTCCTCAGTATGAAACGCTATCCTGTTTCTTCAAATTGAAATAATGATTCAAAACAGTCATAAGTTCTGTCCTCTCATGTCCTCTCTAAAAGTTCTTACAGCTATGTATCTTGACCACCTTTAGTCATGAATTAGTAAGTAGAAAACCTGTCATATTATCCCTGCCATATCTGATTTTGCTGTTGCTTTTCTTTTTTTAATATATAATTTTATTTATTTATTTTTGGCTGTGCTGGATCTTCATTGCTATGTAGGCTTTTCTCTAGTTTCGGTGAGTAGGGGGATACTCTCTAGTTGAGTGTGGGCTTCTCAGTGTGGTGTCTTCTCTTGTTGCAGAGCACAGGCTCTAGGGTGCTCGGGTTTCAGTAGCTGCAGCATATGGGCTCAGTAGTTGTGGCTCCTGAGCTCTAGAGCACAGGCTCAGTAACTGTGGTGCGCTGGGCTTAGTTTTTCTGAAACATGTGGTATCTTCCTGAATCAGGGATTAGACCTGTGTCTACTGTGTTGGCAGGTGGATTCTTTACCACTTGAGCAACTAAGGAAGCCCTATCGTTGCTTTGTAATGGGTGGCCGAACATGGCTTAGTGTTTGGAACCTTAAGGTAGGACCATTAAGCAATCTTCCAGGCTGCCTCAACCCTTCAGCCTTGAGTGGGTATTATACTATTTTTTTTAATTTATGTATTTTAATTGGAGGCTAATTACTTTACAATATTGTAGTGGTTTTTGCCATACATTGACATGAATCAGCCATGGGTATACATGTGTTCCCCATCCTGAACCCCCTCCCACCTTCCTCCCCATCTCATCCCTCAGGGTCATCCCAGTGCACCAGCCCTGAGCATTCTGTCTCATGCATTGAACCTTGACTGGCAATCTGTTTCACATATGGTAATATACAAGTTTCAATGCTATTCTCTCAAACCATCCCAGCCTCACCTTCTGCCACAGAGTCCAAAAGTCTGTTCTTTATATTTGTGTCTCTTTTGCTGTCTTGCATTTAGGGTCATTGTTACCATGTTTCTAAATTCCATATATATGTGTTTATTGTAATGGTGTTTTTCTTTCTGACTTACTTCACTCTATGATAGGCTCCAGTTTCATCCACCTCATTAGAACTGATTCAAATGCATTCTTCTTAGTAGCTGAGTAATATGCCATTGTGTATATGTACCACAGCATTCTTATCCATTTGTCTGCCGATGGACATGTAGGTTGCTTCCATGTCCTAGCTATTGTAAACAGTGCTGTGATGAACATTGGAGTACATATGTCTCTTTCAATTCTGGTTTCCTCGGTGTGTATGCCCAGCATTGGGATTGCTGGGTCATATGGCAGTTCTATTTCCAGTTTTTTAAGGAAGGAATGATGCTAAAGCTGAAACTCCAGTACTTTGGCCACCTCATGCGAAGAATTGACTCATTGGAAAAGACTCTGATGCTGGGGGGGACTGGGGGCAGGAAGAAAAGGGGACGACAGAGGATGAGATGGCTGGATGGCATCACTGACTCGATGGACTTGGGTTTGGGTGAACTCCGGGAGTTGGTGATGGACAGGGAGGCCTGGCGTGCTGCAATTCATGGGGTCGCAAAGAGTCAGACACGACTGAGCGACTGAACTGAATTGAACTGAACTGAAGGAATCTCCACACTGTTCTCCATAGTGGCTGTACTAGTTTGCATTCCCACCAACAGTGTAAGAGGATTCCCTTTTCTCCACACCCTCTCCAGCATTTATTGTTTGTAGACTTTTTGATAGCAGTCTTCTGACCAGCATAAATTGGTACCTCATAGGGGTTTTGATTTGCATTTCTCTGATAATGAGTGAAGTTGAGCATCTTTTCATGTGTTTGTTAGCCATCTGTATGTCTTTTTTGGAGAAATGTCTGTTTAGTTCTTTGGTCTATTTTTTGACTGGGTCGTTTATTTTTCTGGAATTGAGCTGCAGGAGCTGCTTGTATATTTTTGAGATTAATTCTTTGTCAGTTGCTTCGTTTGCTATTATTTTCTCCCATTCTGAAAGCTGTCGTTTCACCTTGCTTATAGTTTCTTTCACTGTGCAAAAGATTTTAAGTTTAATTAGGTCTCAATTGTTTGTTTCTGCTTTTATTTCCATTACTCTGGGAGGTGGGTCATAGAGGATCCTGCTGTGATTTATGTCAGAGAGTGTTTTGCTTATGTTTTCCTCTAGAAGTTTTATAGTTTCTGATCTTACATTTAGATCTTTAATCCATTTTGAGTTTATTTTTGTGTATGGTGTTAGAGAGTATTCTAGTTTAATTCTTTTACAAGTGGTTGACCAGTTTTCCCAGCACCACTTGTTAAAGAGATTGTCTTTAATCCATTGTATATTCTTGCCTTCTTTGTTACAGATAAGGTGTGCATAGGTGCGTGGATTTATCTCTGGGCTTTGTATTCTGTTCAATTGATCTATGTTTCTGTCTTTGTGCCAGTACCATACTGTCTCGATGACTGTAGCCTTGTAGTATAGTCTGAAGTCAGGCAGGTTGATTCCCCCAGTTCCATTCTTCTTTCTCAAGATTGCTCTGGCTATTTGAGGCTTTTTTTTTTTTTTTCCATTTTAGTTGATCTATCCATAGGTGTGAGTGTGGTATAAAGTCTCCCACTATTATTGTGTTACTGTTAATTTTCCCTTTCATACTTGTTAGCATTTGCCTTACATATTGCAGTGCTCCTATGTTGGGTACATATATATTTATATTTGTTATATCTTCTTCTTGAATTGATCCTTTGATCATTATGTAGTGTCCTTCTTTGTCTCTTTTCACAGCCTTTATTTCAAAGTATATTTTATCTGATATGAGTATTGCTACTCTTGTTTTCTTTTGGTCTCCGTTTGCATGAAATATCTTCTTCCAGCCCTTCACTTTCAGTCTGTATGTGTCCCTTGTGTTGAGGTGGGTCTCTTGTAGACAACATATATAGGATTCTTATTTTTGTATCCATTCAGCCAGTCTCTGTCTTTTGGTTGGGGCATTCAACCCATTTACATTTAAGGTAATTATTGATAAGTATGATCCCATTGCCGTTAACTTTTGGGTTCAAGTTTATAAACCTTTTCTGTTTCCTAACTAGAGAAGATCCTTTAGCATTTGTTGAAGAGCTGGTTTGGTGGTGCTGAATTCTCTCAGCTTTTGTCTGTAAAGCTTTTGGTTTCTCCTTCATATTTGAATGAGATCCTTGCTGGGTATAGTAATCTGGGTTGTAGGTTTTTCTCTTTCATCACGTAAAGAATGTCCTGCCATTCCCTCATGGCCTGAAGAGTTTCTATTGAAAGATCAGCTGTTATTCCCCTTGTGTGTTACTTGTTGCTTTTCCTTTGGTGCTTTTAATATTTGCTCTTTGTGTTTGATCTTTGTTAATTTGATTAATATGTGCCTTGGGGTGTTTTGCCTTGGGTTTATCCTGTTTGGGACTCTAGGTTTCTTGGACTTGGATGGCTATTTCCTTTCCCATTTTAGGGAAGTTTTCACTATTATCTCCTCAAGTATTTTCTCATGGCCTTTCTTTTTGTCTTCTTCTGGGACTTCTATGATTTGAAGTTGGGGTATTTAACATTGTCCCAGAGGTCTCTGAGGTTGTCCTCATTTCTTTTCATTCTTTTTTCCTCTCTGCTTCTTTTATTTCCATCGTTCTATCTTCCACCTCGTGTATCCTATCTTCTGCCTCAGTTATTCTACTGTTGGTTCCCTCCAAAGTGCTTTTGATCTCAGTTATTGCATTATTCATTATTGATTGACTCTTTTTTTATTTCTTCTAGGTCCGTGTTAAACGTTTTATGTGTCTTCTCAATCCTTGTCTCCTGTCTATTTATCTGTAACTCCATTTTGTTTTCAAGATTTTGGATCATCTTTATTATCATTATTCTGAATTCTTTTTCAGGTAGACTCCCTATTTCCTCCTCTTTGGTTTGGTGGACATTTATCATGTTACTTTACTTGCTGAATATTTCTCTGCCTTTTCATTTTGTTTAGATTGCTGTGTTTGGGGTGGCCTTTCTGTAGGCTGCAAGTTTGTGGTTCCTCTATATTGTGGAGGTTGCTCCCTGTGGGTGGGGCTGGACTAGTAGCTTGTCAAAGTTTCCTGGTTAGGGAAGCTTGCATTGTTGTTCTGGTGAGTGGAGCTGGATCTCTTCTCTCTGCAGTGCAACAAAGTGTCCAGTAGTGAGTTTTGAGGCATCCATGGGTGTTGTGACTTTTAGCAGCCTGTTTTTTAATGCTCCAAGTTATGTTCTTGCATTGCTGGAGAATTAGAGTGGTATGTCTTGCTCTGAAACTCATTGGCTTTTGGGTGGAGCTTGGTTTCAGTGTAGGTATGGAGGCTTTTGGATGAGCTTTTGTCAATTATTGTTTCCTGGTTTCAGGAGTTTTCCGGTGTTCTCAAGTTTGGGATTTAAGCCTCCGGCCTCTGGCTTTTAGTCTTATTCTTACAGTAACTTCAAGACTTCTCCATCCATACAGCACAGATGATAAAACATCTAGGTTAATTGTGAAAAGATTCTCTACAGTGAGGGACACCCAGAGAGGTTCACAGAGTTATGTGGAGAAGAGAAGAGGGAGGGAGGAGGGAGACAGAGGTGACCAGGAGAATAGGGGGAGTCAAGATGGCAGAGACCAATCTAGCCAGTAATCAGTTCCTTAAGTGTTCTCCACAGCCCAGAACACCCTGAGAGATTCACAGAGTTAAGTACAGCAGAGAAATGGAGGGAGGAGATAGAGGTTACCTGGTAGAGAAGAAGGAGAGTCAAAAGGGGAGAGAGCAGTCAAGCCAGTAATCACACTCCTAAGTAAAAATGGGTACTGAAGATTAGATTCTTACAGGTACAAAATTGATAACAAATACCAAAAAGCAAAGATTAAAAATCTAGAGTAGAGGTCAGACTCTCAAATATACAATATTAAATATACAAAATCAATCACAAAAATTATAAAAAAATATATATGTATGAAGTTTGCTTTAAAAATAGTCTTTTTTTGCAAGGTAATAGGTTATAAAAATGAAAATTAAAGGAGTAATAAACAACTTAAAAATTTAAAAATTAAAAATGATAATAATAAAATATATTTAGGTATTTTTCTGGAGCTGTTGTGGGCAGTGTGGGGTCAGTTCTGTTTCAGATAGTTCCTTGTTCCAGCTTGTACTACTTCTCAAGGTCTGTAGGTCCTGTCCAATGCTTAGTCAATGCTAACTACAGGGTTTTAATCTGTTCCACCTGTTACTTCCAGAACGGTTCCCTCTTCTTTGTTTATTTTGGCATCCTCTGTTTGCAAGTCTCTTCAGTGTCTGATTTCTGCCCTGACACAGGGGGTTAAGGTGGTCACTTATTTAGGCTTACTTGTTCAGATGTGCTATGGGGAGGGAGGAACACTGCAAACAAATATCACTGGCGTGTGTGGGGAGTGCTTGCAGTGTATGGACCACACTGGGTTTACCCCAGCTCATGGCGCATGTGCTTTCCTGGTCTACACTGCTCAGGCTTCAGGTTGCTTTGCAGAAGAACTTTCCAAAGCAGACCCTGGGCTCGTGTACTTCCCAGGTCTAAGCTGCTCAGGTTAAGGTTCTCAAGTACTCCACAAGGGCACAGACTCAGTTGGGCATGTGTTTTGTGCCTTTCCCAGGTCCGAGCAGTTCAGACGACCAAGTGCTTGGTGAGTGCAGGGTCCTAGGTGGGCTATGCATCTTAATCACCATCCTGGTCCCAGCCATTTGGTTTCCTGGGTGCACAGCAAGAGCACCATCTCAGGTGTGCTGTGTCTCTTCTCTGGGGAGCTGATCTCAGGCTGCAACCCTCCTGGCAGATGTCAGCTGTCTAGGATCCCAGGAAGACTTGGTTAGCAACTGGGAGCCTGCTCACAGTTTGGTGGAGGATGCTGTCTCTGGGGCCGAGATTGCCCCTTGCCTTCTGGCTCTGGCTGTCACTCACCTGCCTCTCTGCCTCTGGTGGGGGGATGGGCCAGTCCACAGCTGGCTAGCTCTCCTTTGGCATTCACTCAATCCTTTGTTCTGTGATGGAGCCAGGCTGTGACTTAGGTTAGAGCTTTTTGTGGGACAGTTCTCTCTCTCTCTCTCTTTTTTTTTTTTTCTTTCTCTGGCTATCCCACAGTTTGGGTTGCTGTCTCATGTTAATGCCCTCAGATTGTCCTCAGGGCATTCAGGCCTGGTTCTTACCCTAAGCATGCAACCTGAGTCTCCCTGTTCAGCGCCCACTCACTGGTGGCAGAAGCAAGTGTCTGGGCTACTTCTCTGCTGGAAGTTGCGGTTAGGCATATTCTGTGTTTTTTTTTTTTTCTCCCAGTTATGTTGCACTCTGAGATTCCAAAACTCCCCGCAGACCCACTGGTGAGAGGGTTTCCTGGTGTTTGGAAACTTCTCCTCCTTCATAACTCCTTCTTTGGGATGGGTCTCTATCCCTAACTCTTTTGTCTGTCTGTATTTTATATTTTGTCCTACCTCATTTCAGAGAGAATGGGCTGCCTTTCTGGATGCCGGGTGTCCTCCACCAGCGTTCAGAAGTTGTTTTGTGGAAGTTGCCTGGCATTCAAATGATCTTCTGATGAATTTCTTGGGGAGAAAGTGGTCTCCCTTTCCTATTCCTCTGCCATTTTAGAAGCTCCCCCTCTATACTATCCTTAAATATGTTATGTACTTGACTTCTAAGTCTGAAGCTTTGTTTATCCTCATCTTTTTGCCTATTCTCTGCTTTTGTTTTTGCTGTTTTTCAATTTAGACCCTGATTATTATGTTGCTTTCCAGCTGACTTTTTGTTTCTTTAATCTAGGATTATAACCTGACCGTGATGAACTCCACTACACTTCTTGGGAGACAGGGGCCAGACCTTTCTTCCTGGTCCACTCTGTGTGGTCAGGCAAAAGACAATGTAATTCAAAGTTAGAAAATATAGCTTGGAGGGTCAGTTTCTATTCATACCATGTGTGCAATCTTGGGCAACGGATAACTGAGTCTCTATAGTTTTTCAGACCTGTGATGTACCTCAATATTCTATGCATGTGGTGGGTCCTGTATAAGTATCATTTGTTAAAAATAATGATGTGTTTTGAATCATTGTGACATTGAGATGCTGGATGTCACAAGTGCAGCTACTATACAGGAATGAAGAATCTGAGACAATATGGTAGGAAGGGAGGTCTGAATAGAATACAGGAATGTTTCCAAGGTGAGGGTTAAGGTGGATAGTCACTTTATTATGTAGAACAAACAAACAAAAAAGAATAATGATCTCAAGTCAGATTTTAACCAGTGTACAAGCCTTTGAGCCAGCATTTATTGATGATAGGAGAGTAGAGTGTATGTAAGGGCAAGAGAAGATGTCAGAGTTATGTGGTTCAACTGGGATCCAGCCACATCTTTAGTTCCCTAGAAAGCCAAAGCAGAAGCCCAGTTGTATGGATTAGGCCAAATTGAGAGATGGTCTAAAATTTGACCAAATAAGCTTACTTACCTCATCTGCATTTCTAAGCTAGAGCTTCTGGATCTGAAGCAAATATTAACTCCCAGTGAAACTATTAAGTGGCTTCTGAGTAAGCTAGTTTGTCCTCTGTGCTCTCTTAACACCATGTTAAAATATCTAAAATTGAGTTTAACATAATAGTCTTTCCATTTTTTATAAGTCTATTTTTCCCTTTATATCATGGGCTGCTTAAAGTCAGGCATAAAATTGCTTTCAGCTTTATGTCTTAATGCTTAGGACAGTGCCTGGCATAGGTACATAAGAAATTCTTATTGAAAAAATGGTTGGTTGAATGAACTAGCAAAGCTCTATTCTTAGGCCCTAAAATATACCTCTGAATACTGTTTAGCCATACTAAAAATGTGTACTTTTGTCACATAACTAATCAAAGTAGGGATGATTCCATGTCTGTGACAGATGATGGGGTAAGAATGAGGGAGAAGTTGAGGATGTTTCTCCACCTTCCTTAGCTTTCTTCTAAAATATTTGAACCAAAGTCTCTATCCCAAATAAAGGCACAGTGCCCCACACTGGGATGCCTCTGGTTCCTTCTAGTGCACTACAAGGAAAGGAATTTCAACTATTTATCCTACCAACTGAGAAATGGACTATTTGCTGCCATATCAGTAAACAAAGGATGCCACAGTCATCAGCAATTGTAGCCACCACAGATGGTAAGCAGGTGAGCCCAGAGGGAACTCAGGAAGGAAAGAATACCTGCCATCTAGGAGCCATCAACTTGCAGCCACTCCCTATGGTGAGCCCTGAGGAAACTTAGGATGTGATGAAAACACAAGATACTGACCCCAGATAGGTGATGTGCATATCAAAGGAATGATTTCAGGGAGCCAAGACTCTTGCATCTTCCCGTTCATAAAAGTGCTGAATTCTTTAACTTGATATATCTGGTTTTAATTAATAATAATCTTTTGATTTTCAGACTACCTGCCCTTTCTTTTAAAACTCCCATATGATCTGGCTTCTCCCCTTGCCTCCTGGGAGCAGTTCTCTTTGCGTTACTGGAGATGCTGCCCTATGGGCTTGAAGTCCTAATAATTCCCACCAAATAAACTGTAACTCTCAACTTTTAGGTTGGGAGTGTTCTTTAAGGCCATGCAGTTAAGGGCACATCTTGCTCTTAAAGTTGATTCATAATTAATTATGTGAATATCACATTGTAAGACTCAATAAAATAGACCAGGAAGAAAAGAAAGTACTTGAAATATTTTCTTAGCATCATGTTTTCCATTGAGAACATTAATGAAGAAATTGTCTAAAATTACTTTGCTGCACAGTGATTCTATCAGTTTTCTTAGAAAGCACTTTGCTTGGGAAAATGTTATGTCTGCATTACTTTGGAGGCATTTTGGATTAATCAGACGGTTGATGATCCAGAAGTGTTCAGCAGGCCCAGATTTCACTGCCAGTAAACACAGAGAAATACTTTCCCCCAAACTTAACTTGTAACAAAGAATAAGATTTATCAGACTTTTTTCTAAAATCCAAAGTTAGGGACTTTGCTCAAGTAGGACATTTTTGCTTAATCTTCACACCCTCCTATTTCAGAGTGCTGAATAACCAAGTAAGCCAAGAGAAGATTATACTAAAAATGGTGCTCTCAGAATTGTGAACTTATTCAGTGGAGATTTTACAGGAACCTCAGGGGATTTTATTCAAAATTGAACTTGAATAGTTTTCAATAATACTTTCTGGTTTTGGAAAACTGCCTCTCAAAGTTTCTTTCTTCTTTTTCAATGTGAATAAAGAAAAGTAACTTATATATTAGAAAAAATGTAGAATTAAAAGAATCTTGGGGATTTAAATCCTTAAGCTGTTTGAGTTGATGACAAGATTTTTGATAATGGTTGTTTTGGGAAAAGTATATTCAAATATAGGATTCTGCAAAATCCATTCATGTGACAAAACTGTGTTTGACAGAAGTGTATGGAGTGCCTGGTCTGTACCAGGCTTTTTCAGTTTCCAGGCACCCTTGGTAATAATTTGCAGTAGGACCAATCAGTTCATCCTTTGTGGTTTCTCTTAGGTAGAACTTAGAAGCCCGGATGTAGAGAAAGAAACCTGTGGCATTACCCAAGATGTGTAGAAGAATGAGATAGTAATGGATTCAAAATGGAGAGTGTGCATGGTGGAAGTGGTTAGTCTCATTTTGACATAAATACTTCTGCATATTTAGCAGATAAATACTTCCAAAAATTTAGCATTTAGCAGATATTTAGTGGATCCATTTACCTGCCCATCAGTGATTCAAGCATAAGAAATATAAAGATGAACCATCTGATCAAAAGACTGCCATCAAAAAGCTTTACTTACATTTTGGTGGTGAAAGATATGTGAAAACATAATTAAAAATTTATTGCTAAGTGGTAATGGAGAAAAATCACGTCCTGGGATGCTCTTCATCCACACATCTGCATGGTGCCTCCATCATCCATCCTCCCAGAGAGTCTGTCTCAGAAACCCAGTCTAAAACAGTGCCACCCCCATATTTTGTCCCCCTGTGCAACTTCTTAATCACCACTTAGCAATATATTTGTAGTCATGTTTCCCTTTATCTTTTACCACTAAAATGTAAGCAAAGCTACTTGAGGGCAGAGTCTCGATCAGTTTGTTCATCTTTATATTTCTTGTGTTGGATCACTGATGTGGCAGGTAATAGGAGCCACTAAATATTTGGTGAATGGAACTATGTGTTGCAAAACAAGAGTTAAATAGTCCCAGAATGCTGGCCTTACTACTGTGGAAGAGTTGAAATCTGATTAGAGGTAACAGTGAGAAAAGGACAAATAACATAGAAGGGTATGGAGAGGTGAAAAGCAGACATACATTTAGAATTAAAGAGGTGAGGATTATGGATTTAGAGAGCTAAGAGAGAGAATATGCATGCTAAAATAAGGCTGCTTGAAGTAGCAGATCATTGGAATTTATGAAGTTCAGAGACTATGAGACAAAGATGACTGGGGAGAAATCAACACATGGCTAATAAATAATTTAGGATTACTATGGTGGATGGTGGGAGGGGAAAACTCTTGAAGAAGGCAAGAGTAAATCCATACAAGGGACTGAAAAAGTGGAATAAACATCTGCTCAGTTCCTCTTTTGTTGTTGTTGTTGTTTCACTCAGTTGTATCTGACTCTTTTTGCAAGCCCATGGACGATAGCCTGCCAGGCTCCTCTGTCCATGGGATTCTCCAGGCAAGAATACTGGAGTGGGTAGTCATTCCCTTCTCCAGGTGATCTTCCCAACCCAGAGATCTAACCTGTGTCTCTTGCATTGGCAGGTGGGTACTTTATCACTGAGTCACCCTCCCTATGCAAAGAGCTGACTCATTTGAAAAGACCCAAATGCTGGGAAAGATTGAGGGCAGGAAGAGAAGGGGACTACAGAGGATAAGATGGTTGGATGGCATCACCGACTCAATGAACATGGGTTTGGGTAAACTCCAAACTTGGGAGTTGGTGGTGGACAGGGAGGCCTGGCGTGCTGTGGTTCATAGGGTGGAAAGAGTCGGACATGACTGAGCGACTGAGCTGAACACCCTCCCATTTTATTGCTCCAATTATTAATTCCTCTAATTATTATTCAGTTTTTTCAGAGGAGAAGTTATTATTCAGTTTTTCAGAGAAGTCTGCCACTCACAGGGCCAAATGCCTAGAGTTCCATAATTAATAGTCAGCACAGCCAGGATTAAAATGCCCCCTGTATGAGAAACGCTGGGCTGGAAGAAGCACAAGATGTAATCAAGATTGCCGGGAGAAATATCAATAACCTCAGATATGCAGATGACACCACCCTTATGCCAGAAAGTGAAGAGGAACTAAAAAGCCTCTTGATGAAGGTGAAAGAGGAGAGTGAAAAAGTTGTCTTAAAGCTCAACATTCAGAAAACGAAGATCATGGCATCCAGTCCCACCACTTTATGGGAAATAGATGGGAAACAGTGGAAACAGTGTCAGACTTTATTTTCCTGGGCTCCAAAATCACTACAGATGGTGACTGCAGCCATGAAATTAAAAGACTCTTACTCCTTGGAAGGAAAGTTATGACTAACCTAGATAGCATATTCAAAAACAGAGACATTACTTTGCCAACAAAGGTCCGTCTAGTCAAGGCTATGGTTTTTCCAGTGGTCATGTATGGATGTGAGAGTTGGACTGTGAAGAAAGCTGAGCACTGAAGAATTGATGCTTTTGAACTGTGGTGTTGGAGAAGACTCTTGAGAGTCCCTTGGACTGCAAGGAGATCAGCCCTGGGATTTCTTTGGAAGGAATGATGCTAAAGCTGAAACTCCTGTACTTTGGCCACCTCATGCGAAGAGTTGACTCATTGGAAAAGACTCTGATGCTGGGAGGGATTGGGGGCAGGAGGAGAAGGGGACGACAGAGGATGAGATGGCTGGATGGCATCACTGACTCGATGGACATGAGTCTGGGTGAACTCCGGGAGTTGGTGATGGACAGGGAGGCCTGGTGTGCTGTGATTCATG
This sequence comes from Bos javanicus, assembly GCF_032452875.1. Lineage (NCBI taxonomy): Eukaryota > Metazoa > Chordata > Mammalia > Artiodactyla > Bovidae > Bos > Bos javanicus. The sequence continues at coordinate 62,937,288 of NC_083868.1, read as the reverse complement.
GGGTCGCAAAGAGTCGGACATGACTGAGCAACTGAACTGAACTGAAAGCTTTAAGTGCCAGGCTTACTTTAAAAGATCATGTCCCCTTCCCACTTCTTTCCTCTTGGTGCTACTTCCTCCACTTTTTTTTTCATATTTTCTTTCTGCTGTTTAACTTATTCCCATTGTCCTAAACATGAGATAGCTTAAATTTTTAAAAAAGCCATTCCAAGCATTTTTCTCCCTTTTCCTCTAGTGTGGAGGGAAGAGTTAAGAAATCTAAAAGGAACATAAGGTAAACTCCTTAGCAAGATCAGCAGGATATTTAGCTAGTATTTTCTGTGCATAAAGGAGAAAAAAGCATCTGAGAACAAATCATAATAATAAAGAGAAAATGGTGTCAACATTTGTTTTTAAAAATAAGTGCACTATAACTTGAATTTCTAGAATTTAGCCTAGGAAAATTACATCTCCATTAAACTTAAAATACCCTGGTTCCTAAAGATTTAGCTACTGCCTGCAAAATGCCCCATGTGACATATTTAGGAGTTATGAGGATAATAGTTGTTAAGAAAATCTCTAGGAGGTTCCAAAAGGATTGAAGTGATTTAGGCATAAAATAAAATGTTAGCCAAGTATGTGGCAACAGTGTAATATGTACTTTTAAGTATTTTTTTTTTTTTTTGGACTGGCTAAAGGACAAAATAAAAGAATTCAAGGGATAGAGAGCCTATTTTTTAAAGGGAAAAATGAAGCAGAGTATTCTATTATGCTGATGATCAGAGGTTTGAAATAATAGTCACAAGCTGACATCTGGCCATTCATCAAACTTTACTATAGTGTGATTTTTGCATAGATATGCTTTAAGATGGCTATTTGTTAGATCTATAGTTGAGATTATATATAATGGAGACATCGTTATGAGTTTTTAATTACCTTTGTAATGCCTGTTGGTTTCATTTACTTTTATAAAGTTGTGTTTCCACTGTTCATTTCTGGGCTTAGTTCTATAATAACACAATGGCGGCTTTCAATTAAAGCTTTCAAGTTATTAAATCAGGTCTCCACAGAAAAGTGAAGTGGGCTATGAACAACTAGCTGAGAAAAAAAACTACCTACTCAAAAACATTGTCTAATCAGCTTATCTGTATGCGGTACTATGCTCTGAGGTACGAAATTAAAAATGGTGGGCATGTCCTTGCCCTCGTGGTGGTGGTGGGCAGTGCAGACCATAAGCACACATATACACATGTTTGCCCCCGTGGCTCAGCAGTAAAGAATCTGCCTGCAATGCAGGAGTAGTCACAGGAGTTCGATCCCCAAGTCAGGAAGATCCCCTGGAGGGCAGCATGGCAAATCACTCCAGTATTCTTGCCTGGAGAATCCCATGCACAGAGAAGCCTGGAGGGCTACCATCTACTGCATTGCAAAGAAACGGTCATGACTGAAGCGCACTATCTGTATCTGTATACTATGCTATTGAAATTAGGGCTATGAAGAAACTAAAATAGGCTAAGAGATGAGAAGGTAACAGGGGAATGAAGATTCAGAATGATGCTAATTTACGTAGGTTAGTCAGAACTGTTTCTCTACAAAGGTAATGGAATTGAATTGATTTAGTCAGTTAATTGGAGGTGAGAGGAAAGGAATAAGTTGTTAGGCACTTATTAGACACCAGGCATTTTGCAAAGCATTGTTCTTCTTTGGATATTTCAAGCAGTACATATAACAAAGCAATATAAAGATTGAAAAGTTAGTCGCACAGTCATGTCTGATTCTTCACTCTCCCATGGACTGTAGCCCTCTAGGCTCCTCTGTCCTTGAAATTCTCCAGGCAAGAGTACTGGAGTGGGTTGCCATTTCCTTCTCCAGGGAGTATAAGGATCACTGCACTCATTTTTAAAAATAATTTATTGGAGTAGAGTTGCTTTACTATGTTGTGTTAGTTTCTGCTGTACAGCAAAGTGACTCAGCTAAACATAAACAAATATCCCCTCTTATTTGGGTTCCCTTCCCAATTTTTCACCACAAAGCATTTGAATAGAGTTCCCTGTGCTATGTGGTAGGTTTTCATTAGTTATCTATTTTAGAGGTAATATCAGTAGTCTATATGTGTCAGTCCCAGGCTCCCAAGGGTGGAGAGTAGTTACTAGTAGAGGGGTTCCTTGTGTGAGTCTTGGAAGAGTTACCCAGAATCTGACAGTTCCTGGGAGTAATTGGTTACTGACGTCTGCTGTAACAAATTAGCCACAAACTGGGTGTCTTAAAACAAATGGAAATATGCTCTCTCAAAGTTCTGGAGGCTAGAAGTCTGAAGTCAGTGTCATTGGAAATCAAGGTGTCTGTGGAGCCTCTGGAGGCTCTAGAGGAGAATCTGTTTCCTTGACTCTTCCAGCCTCTGGGGGCTGCTGACACTCTGACTTGTGGCTGCTTTGCTGCAGTCTCTACCTCGCTGTTCACATGTGTGTGTGTGTGTGTGTGTGTGTGTGTGTGTGTGTATGTGTATGTGTGTGTGAAGTTTTCCTCTGCCTCTCCAAGGACATATGTGATTACATTTAGGGCCTACCTGGAGAAACCAGAATAATCTCATCATCTCAATATTCTTGATTTATATCAGTGAAGGCTTTTTTCCCCCCATGTATCAGTTCAGTTCAATCACTCAGTCATGTCCGACTCTGCGACCCCCATGAACTGCGGTGCATATAAGGTAACACAGGTTCTATGGATTAGGATGTGGTTATTTGTCAGAGGGTCATTTTTCAGCCTGCAATAAAGGTTAAAATCTATAATATAGAAGATGGGACAAAGCAGATGTTTGGAGGCCTTAATCATCAGGGTTTGGATTCAGATTGAGAAAGTGAAAGAGTCCGAAGGAAGTCATTGAATAAATAGTATTGGCTTTGCATTGCTTTTTGACAATATTACTGCTCATCCATCCATTCATTGTTCATTATGTATTTTGTTAATCTCTGTGTTAGAAACTGGCAGAATGTAATGGTGGGATGATAGCTGTGATTTCTGACCTTGTGAAGCTTGAAATCTACTGGTGCATGTGTGCATGCTAAGTTGCTTCAGTGTCTGACTCTTTGCGATGCTATAGACTGGTAGCCCACAAGGATCCTTTGTCCATGGGATTCTCCAGGCAAGAATACTGGAGTGAGTTGCTGTGCCTTCCTTTAGGGGATCTTCCCGACCAAAGGATCAACCCACTGTCACTGTCTGTCTCCTGCAGATTCTTCACCATCAGTGCCACCTGAGAAGTCTAATGTACAGGTGGAGTCCTGCTTAATAAAATAAAAATAAATCACACAGATCAACCAAGTGAATTGATACTGTAATAATGCTCTGAAGATATATACAGATGCCCATAGAACTGACAAATGTACATGAAGTGTTCTAACACTGCTGAATTTCTGTACATAATCTGTAAAATAATTAGGCTGTCCTTTCTGTAATATTGCAAAGGTGGTGGTGGTACTGGTGATTTTAATTTTCACTAACACAAAAATCTATTCTCTATGCCTTGAGTGGGCATAGAGAATAGAATGAGAAAGACTAGAGATCTCAAGAAAATTAGAGATACCAAGGGAACATTTCATGCAAAGATGGGCTCAATGAAGGACAGAAATGGTATGGACCTAACAGAAGAGGAAGATATTAAGAAGAGGTGGCAAGATTACACAGAAGAACTGTACAAAAAAGATCTTCATGAGCCAGCTAATCACAATGGTGTGATTACTCACCTAGAGCCAGACATCCTGGAACATAAAGTCAAGTGGGCATTAGGAAGCATCACTACAGACAAAGCTTGTGGAGGTGATGAAATTCCAGTTGAGCTATTTCAAATCCTAAAAGATAATGTGAAAGTGCTGCACTCAATATGCCAGGAAATTTGGAAAACTCAGCAGTGGCCACAGGACTGGAAAAGGTCAGTTTTCATTCCAATCCCAAAGAAAGGCAACGCCAAAGAATGCTCAAACTCCGCACAATTGAACTTATCTCACACGCTAGTAAAGTAATGCTCAAAATTCTCCAAGCCAGGCTTCAGCAACACATGAACTGTGAACTTCCTGCTGTTGAAGCTGGTTTTAGAAAAGGCAGAGGAACCAGAGGTCAAATTGCCAACATCTGGTGGATCACTGAGAAAGCAAGAGAGTTCCAGAAAAACATCCATTTCTGCTTTATTGACTATGCCAAAGCCTTTGACTGTGTGGATCACAATAAACTGTGGAAAATTCTTCAAGAGATGAGAATACCAGACCACCTGACCTGCCTCTTGAGAAACCTGTGTGCAGGTCAGGAAGCAACAGTTAGATGTGAAACAACATGAACATGAAACAACAGACCGGTTCCAAAAAAGAAAAGGAGTACATCAAGGCTGTATATTGTCACCATGCTTATTTAACTTATATACACAGTACATCATGAGAAATGCTGGGCTGGAGGAAGCACAAGCTGGAATCAAGATTGCCGGGAGAAATATCAATAACCTCAGATATGCAGATGACACCACCCTTATGATAAGCAGAAAGTGAAGAAGAACTAAAGAGCCTCTTGATGAAAGTGAAAGAGGAGAGAGAGAAAGTTGGCTTAAAGCTCAACATTCAGAAAACGAAGATCATGGCATCTGGTCCCATCACTTCATGGCAAATAGATGGGGAAACAGTGGCTGACTTTATTTTTTGGGGCTGCAGCCATGAAATTAAAAGACACTTACTCCTTGGAAGGAAAGTTATGACCAACCTAGATAGCATATTGAAAAGCAGAGATATTTGCCAACAAAGGTCCATCTAGTCAAGGCTATGGTTTTTCCAGTGGTCATGTATGGATATGAGAGCTGGACTATAAAGAAAGCTGAGCACTGACAAATTGATGCTTTTGAGCTGTGGCATTGGAGGAGACTCTTGAGAGTCCCTTGGACTGCAGTGAGATACAGCCAGTCATCCTAAGGGAGGTCAGTCCTGAGTTTTCTTGGAAGGACTGATGTTGAAGCTAAAACTCCAGTACTTTGGCCACCTGATGCAAACAGCTGACTCATTTGAAAACATCCTTATGCTGGGAAAAATTGAAGGTGGGAGGAGAAGGGGATGCCAGAGGATGAGATGGTTGGATGACATCACTGACTCAATGGACATGAGTTTGAGTAAACTCTGGGAGTTGGTGATGGACCAGGAGGCCTGGCGTATTGCAGTCCATGGGGTTGCAAAGAGTTGGACATGACTGAGTGACTGAACTAAACTTTGAGAATGTGATATTGAACTGAGATCTCATGGATATATAGTAGTTAACTTGCCAAAAGATGGAAGGAAGCAGAGAAGAACATTGCGGAGAGACATGAAATTCTAGGGTGAAAAGAACAGTGCTTTGAGGGGATGTAACATGGATGAATGCAGCTAGTTTGGAGAGAGCTCAAGAGAGACAAGGAGGAGATAGACCTGGAGATGTGGACAGAGGATGCTGAGGGCTCTCCAGACCGCACTAAGATGTTGCTTCTTATTATAAAGGCATTGAAAAGTGAAGGAAGAGTATTTGGGGGGTGGTTTGTGTGCATTTTGTAGTTTCTGCTTTTTAAACTTTACCTAAAATAAAATTCCTTATTTCTGTTATACATTTTGGAAAATGCATACAGTAATGAAAATTATACCCACGGTCAAAAACACAGATCGGTTCCAACAGCCCCTCCACCCCAGTTCCTCCTCATACTGTGCCTTTTTAGTCAACCCCTTCCCTTTCCCTGGCCCCTGACAAGTACTGGTTAACCAAAGAAGTGTTATTCAAGTAGAAATATGATAGCCTAACACTGTGGTAGCATAAAAATTGGAGAAGACATATATTCAAGAGATATTTGGGAGCCAGAAGCAAGAGAATATAGTGACATTAAGTATTTTAATTTTGGAAGGAAAGGGTGAGAAGTGTTCAGAAGGTTCTTAAGTCTCTGGCTTGGATAACTAGAAGACTGGGGGGCCCTTTAAGAAGTGGAAGGACAACTGTTGTATTAACAGTTAAGAGTAAATAGAGGTTAAGTTCAGTTTATGGGGCCATTGAAATATCCAAGACCGATGGGTAGTTGGAAGGATTTGGGATCTCAAGCTCATTAGAGTTATTTGAAAAGATTTATTTTTGAGGGAGGGAAGATTTTGAAAGGAATCTTAGCCCTTTTTTTAAAAAAATAGCATAATAACATTTTTTGTGCAGATAAAATTCACTGGGTGCAAACTCTGTATTAGGCATTGTTTCAGGTATACACATATAATCCTGTAAGCAACCTAAAGTGTAAAACACTTTTATTTTACCAATGAGAAACTAAGACATAGAGCAATTAAGATACATGACCAAGCTTTCACAACTCGTTAGACTCAGAGTTGGTAATGAAAGAGCTGTATCTTAAACTCAGTTACTAAAGACTCATTCACATGCATTTTATTTGATGGTTAAGGCACTGGTACATGCTGTAGGTACATGCTGTACTGGTACATGTAATCATAATTATCTCTGAAACTTTTAACAATGTAAACATAATGTGTATTCATTGCTCCTTCCACCTTGCCTGCTTTCAAAGCAGGGGAGCAGGGCCTGGAGACTTTTTTAGATATTTCTAGCTAATTTTGATATGTCTCTCCTTTCCTCCTTCAACATCACACACCACCACTTTGAAACACATGAAAATTGACATCTCCCAGGTTGGTGATTGGTGCTGAGATTATTTATTTATTGTAGATATTAATGGTGATATCATAGGAGTAAGCTGCCAACACAAGTTGATGAACAGCTATTTTGAGCTAGAGTAGGTATCTGGGCACTGATGCCCATTAGAAGATGGCATTTTTACATCAGGCTGCATTATATAGATCAAGTGTTGGCCAGTAATGTTATATACATTGAATTTATAGGGATACATTTTGAATGAAGAGGTAAAATTAGGGTTAATAACAGCATAGGCACTGGGTCATATGGATAGAATTCTACAAATCTATCCTGACAATAGCAGATTACATAGACTGCGTGTGTAGCCTGCTTTTTTCTTACATATTCTTGAAATTCACACTATATATTACGTTTATATTTTTCTGTGGAGAATGTATTTAAAGAAATATTTTCTTAAAAAAAGATTTTCACAAAAACAGTAGCATTTCTAAGTCATCTGCTTTGTAAATCTCCATGTTCATATAATGCCTTTGGATATAGTGTTATGCTGTCTTCCATTCATGTTGATAGGGATGGACTTTCAAATCTTAGTTCACAGAAAACTCTGATAATTTTTATTCTCCCATAATTTGAATGGTTAAGGGTCTCTCTCATATATCCTCAAGAGGCAAGAGTGAATCCTAAATACTTATTTGCATTTATTTTTTTTTCTTTTGTCACCATCAAAAAAGAAAACTGAAAATAAAACCCGCATCAAACAATGATGACAACAAAGCATGTCAACAACGTTGGTTTCTGTTGCAAGACCGATAGTAAATTTAAGATAAATCTGTAATTTTAACCTGTGAAATATGCTTCTTTTTCAGTATTAAAAATCACCCTTTTCAGTGTGTCAGAGGCAACAGACTTCTTCATATTGTACTGTGCCTATTTGTTTGTTCAGTATTCACTTGTGATGAGAAACATAGATTGAATTTGTAAATAGATCATTGGAGGTGACTTTTGCAATACAGCACTAATATAAAAATGGATTCATAATCCACTCTTATTGCAAAGATTGAATAATGATTGAGCCATAACATTTTGACCCACTGTTTACATTCCAGGGGATTTTGGCCCAGATATCCCAAGTGATTTCAGTAGCATGGATAATGTACCACCTCCCTAGAGGGAGCTCACTGCAATAGATCAGCTGCATGACCTTAGAAAGTTTCAGTTTATGATACTCTTCCTTTTTGGCTCATTACCTTTTTAGTCTTTAGAAGAGGAAGGTAAAGGAAAATGGGCAGTTAGTCCAAAGTGACCTCCTACACAGGAGCCATAGTTTGTGAGATTGTGGTCCAGCTCCTAGTGCCCTTGTGATGTTGGTTCTGCCCTTTCCAGTAATTTGCAATGTGGTAACTGATGCTTTATCAGGGATGGGGTGGGTGAGAGTGCAGCAGAGACTGAGTAAAAAGAGAGAAGCAACTTATGTTGGGGAGTGGGGAAGCAACTTGGCTATGATTTCAGACTGTGAAATCCTATAGAAAAATAACATGGGAAATGCTTTCAATGTAACATAAAACAAGATTCAAATGTGTGCACGTATTATCATCTTAACTGTTTTTCAGAACTCCCAAATTATAGGCAGAGGGAGGAAAAAAAAAGCTGGAAGGAAATAGATAAAAATGTTAACAGTTGTCATATTTTGGCAGATATTTTTTCATGTTTGTCTAAATGCTGCATTTTTTAAAATTTAAGTGAGTTTGGCCAAATTTTACATTATAAAAAGATACAATTCAGGGACAGTCTCTGTGATCTGGTTGGTAATCCAGGAGTCCCATCAAGTTTCAGGGTAGAAAATAAAGAGAGCAACAAGTTCAGCACTATCTTTGGAGTACTTTGTATTCTTACCATCACTTCCTGAATTTCCATCTCCACCGCTCCCAGTTGTCCGCTCACCCAACAGTCTGTCCTAAAACTTCCAAGACCTCCTTCTTCAAAAACCTTCCTAACATTTCCATCCTTATGAATGTTGAGGTCCTTTTGAAATTTTTGCTCAGGATCAACACTTACCATCTCCACAGAGCAGGGTATTCACGGCTGGTAAATAAGCTACTAGTAGATGCTGTTGTGTGCCCTTTCGTCCTGGTGGGGATTTAGGGCACTATGTGATATCTGTGCAATTTTTTTTTTTTTTATAAATGGAAAACTTAGACCTAAACTTGAATCCATAGAGATCTGGATTTAAATCCTACTTCTATCACTTTGTGCTTCTATAACCTTGAACAAGTTGCTTAACATATCTTCTCTAAGATTCAATGTCCTCATAATCACAATGGAAAAATACCACTTGTTTATTGTGAGAATTAGTAGATGTAATTCATATGAACTAAATGAATATGTTGGCTATGCTTGTTATTTCATACAACAAACTGATGAGTCAGATATTATGATAATGATGGTAGGAAATATTGTATCATTATGAGTTTGAGTGAACTCCGGGAGTTGGTGATGGACAGGGAGGCCTGGAGTGCTGCAGTCCATGGGGTCGCAGAGAGTCAGACCCCACTGAGTGAACTGAACTGAACTGATTACCCAGCCTCTATCTCATGAATCAGACCCATTGGCCTACGCTCTTCTCCAATTCAAGTTAAATGTAAGTGAATTTAACATAGAATAGTTACTATATACTAGGTCATACTCATATATGTTTACTTTATAAAAAGTAGATTATCTGTTGCCTGGTGACCAGCCAATATCTGGTAGTCAGTGTTTGTTCTAAAATTCAATCTGCAAAGGTACAGAGTGATGGCAAGGCCATGGCAGGCTTCAAAAAAAACTTTTAGATTATTGAGATTACCACTTTTGTGACTTTTTGTCCCCTCCTGAAGTGGGTATCACTGGCTTTGTGGCAAAGATGTTACAAAACCAGAATTTCATTCCCTATTAGCAATCATGGAAAAGGTTAAGTTTTTAGAAACAAGGAGAAATAAAAAAAAATAAATTATTGTGAATCTTCACTGGCCTCTATATGTACTCCCAGAGCTCTCTACAACTTAGAGATTACACAGAGATGAGAGGGGAGGGCAGATAAGTATTAGTTTTCATTTTCAAATGTGTTTCTCTGAGCATCAGAGGATTTCTTATTATATCTATTTCATTTTCCAAATGGCATTGCTGAGTTCCCTGTAAAGGTTACTCATGAATCTGAGGATTTGCCTTCCTGACTCAGAGTTTACTGGCATTTGCTAAATGTTTGGCTTTGTATTCATATTTGTCTCTGACTATGATGAAAGTAAGTCATTGTTTCATTTATGAGAGAGCTCTTGCTGTGCTGGATTAAGGTTGAATCATTTGACACTGGCCCGCACAGTGACTTGAGACTTCTGAAATATTTTGCAGCCACAACCCATTTCCATTAGATTTTATTTCTGTCTGTCCTCTCTCAAGCATCAGGTTGGCTAAGGCCATGCATTATAGTGAGTAACCTTTGCTTCTCTCCAGACCAACCCTTTGTAGGTAGCCTGCGGCATTCCCTCAACAAGACGGTTCCTGAAACATTGATTGCCTCCTGCGTCCCTCCTCCTTGGCTCTGTTTCTCTAATTACAACATTGGGAAACACAGGGTGTAAGTGGAGTTGCTCCCCCAGTTACGAGCACTAAAATGTTTCCTTCTAGGTCCTGGTGGAAAAGGTCAAGAAATTAATTTTAGATGAATATCTTCACCTTCTTAGCCAGTTCTAGTGTTAATGATCTCATGACAGATTGCTCCTTAAACTGGCCCTAGCACAGGTCACAGTGGAGTGAGAATATGCTCTATTTAATGAGTCAAAAATCAAAGCCCCTAATATTTTATCAGCGACACATAGATGGAAGAGATATCAAGGAGTCGAGAATGTGAAAGAAGCCTCATACCATATGCAGGGCTCTATGTTCTGTTGAGAAGATGAAAAGTCTCTGTGAATCTAACCATGTTTCTTTGTGCTTCAGGCTTTTTTAATCTGCCTTAAGCTAACATTATATTGATTCCTTTTTACTTTTTATTTTTAAGTTTCCCAAAAACAGAACAGTTTAGAGAATTGAATAATGATCACCTGTGTACTCACCACTGAAATTTAGAAGTTGTTAATATTTGGACATAATTACCACTAATGCTGCTTTTCCAAATAGATGGATATCACTAAATGCTTACTAGACATCTCTCAATAATGGTAGATTCATATATATCCACAGTAATTACTGCATCTCAGAAAAGAAATAGAAATACTTTATAACATATATGGTGTATATTTATTCCCTCAATTGTGTTGCCAATATTTTTATAACTTTTTGATTAATATCCAAACAACTTTGTTATATTTAATTTCTTTTGTTTAATTTGTAAAAATGCTCCAACTTTGTTTTTATTTTCTTTCCTGACTTTTTAATTTTATTTTTAGGAAACTAGATGAATTTTGTTGTGACAGGTACCACATTCTTCATTTGTTTGTTTTCTGGTGGTGATTTTTAACTTGTCACTTTATCCTCTGTACTTCTTATAAACTGTATGTTTAATGTCAAAGCATAACTGAACTCAAGGTCCCTGATAGCTCAGTTGGTAAAGAATCTGCCTGCAATGCAGGAGACCCTGGTTCGATTACTCGGTTAGGAAGATCCCTGGAGAAGAGATAGGCTACCCACTCCAGTATTCTTGGGCTTCCCTTGTGGCTCAGCTGGTAAAGAATCCACCTGCAATGCAGGAGACCTGGGTTTGATCCCTGTGTTGGGATGATCCCCTGGAGAAGGGAAAGGCTACCCACTCCAGTGTTCTGGCCTGGAGAATTCCATGGACTGTATAGTCCATGGGGTCACAAAGAGTTGGACACAACTGAGCCACTTTCACTTTCAGAACATTTTTGGCAAGAGTATTTTATAAATAATGCTGAGTACTTCATATTACATATACATGTAAGAAATACATAATGTCAGGTTGTCCTAATTTTAGTGACACTGAATTTGTTCAGTTGATTGAGATAATGACTAGGAAATCTCTTATTATATATTTCCCCCTTGAATATTCCAAGGAAGCTTTGAGGTAATACTTTAGCATTATCAAGTTTCGACATAATGGTTTTTATAGTCATTGATCATTCTGACTTTCTGAATCAGTTATTTCATTCATGGTTGCTGAATGGTGATTTTCTCATTTTAGAATTTCTTCTACATTGATCTCTGGCATTTATCTCTAATAATGTTTTTCCCTCAACATGATAAGGATGAACTCTGATCCTTACTATTACAAAAGCAGGATAGCTTTCCATTCAAATATCAATTTTCAGAGCATGAAGTTGATGTAAAAGTCACCTCTAAGTAGAGCATATATTTTATGTGTGTTAATTTTATGTTATCCCTTTATCTCTAGGATTAAAATGGAAACTTTCTAATTAGTGTCATATAATCAGTTATGGTCATTATTCTTTTGATGACCAAATTGAACAGTTGTGTGTGTATAAAAATACTATTAAATTGTGAATTCATATTTAATACTTCAAATATTTGCCAAAAGGTTTTTGATATTTGTTTTTGTGTTAGTTTTTTTGTTTTGTTTTGTTTTGCCAAGGAAAAAAATTGCCATTTATTAAGATTCAGCAAAGCATTGTGCTTTTGAAAGCAACTTTCGGTGTATTTTCTTCAATAATGACATTCTATGAGGAAAAATACTAAAAGTCATGAACTTGTCTTTTAATCTCAGAATTACAGACATCTTTACTTCGAGATGAAAGGTCAAACCCCCCACAAAAACCCACCCCGACAGAAAAGAAAGAGATTCTTTGTTTCCATCCCCAATTTAAAAATATCAGGAGTTTCCTACCATTCCCAACAAGAACTTATATAGAACACAGAATAGGTACACACAAGGGTGGCGGCGGGGAGGAGCAACCCCACGCCCGAGGCCAGGGGCGGCAGCCTGCAGGACCAACCCCACGTCCAAGGAGCCGTGGCTGCACGGGCGCAGGAGGGTCTAGAGGAGCTATCCCATGTTGAAGGTCAGGAAGGGCGGTGGTGAGGAGATACCCTTCGTCCAAGGTAAGGAGCAATGGTTGTGCTTTGCTGGAGCAGCCGTGAAGAGATACCCGACGCCCAAGGTAAGAGAAACCCAAGTAAGATGGTAGGTGTTGCAAGAAGGCATCAGAGGGCAAACACACTGAAATCGCACTCACAGAAAACTAGTCAGTCTAATCACACTTGACCACAGCCTTGTCTAACTCAATGAAACTAAGCCATGCCCGTGGGGCAACCCAAGACGGGTGGGTCATGGTGGAGAGATCTGACAGAATGTGGTCTACTGGAGAAGGGAATGGCAAACAACTTCAGTATTCTTGCCTTGAGAGCCCCATGAACAGTATGAAAAGGCAAAATGATAGGATACTGAAAGAGAAACTCCCCAGGTCAGTAGGTGCCCAATATGCTACTGGAGATCAGTGGATAAATAACTCCAGAAAGAATGAAGGGATGGAGCCAAAGCAAAAACAATACCAGCTGTGGATGTGACTGGTGATAGAAGCAAGGTCCGATGCTGTAAAGAGCAATATTGCATCGGAACCTGGAATGTCAGGTCCATGAATCAAGGCAAATTGGAAGTGGTCAAACAAGAGATGGCAAGAGTGAATGTCGACATTCTAGGAATCAGTGAACTGAAATGGACTGGAATGGGTGAATTTAACTCAGATGACCATTATATCTACTACTGAAGGCAGGAATCCCTCAGAAGAAATGGAGTGGCCATCATGGTCAACAAAAGAGTCTGAAATGCAGTACGTGGATGCAATCTCAAAAATGACAGAATGATCTCTGTTCGTTTCCAAGGCAAACCATTCAATATCACAGTAATCCAAGTCTATGCCCCAACCAGTAACGCTGAAGAAGCTGAAGTTGAACGATTCTATGAAGACCTACAAGACCTTTTAGAACTAACACCCAAAAAAGATGTCCTTTTCATTATAGGGGACTGGAATGCAAAAGTAGGAAGTCAAGAAACACCTGGAGTAACAGGCAAATTTGGCCTTGGAATACGGAATGAAGCAGGGCAAAGACTAATAGAGCTTTGCCAAGAAAATGCACTGGTCATAACAAACACCCTCTTCCAACAACACAAGAGAAGACTCTATACATGGACATTACCAGATGGTCAACACTGAAATCAGATTGATTATATTCTTTGCAGCCAAAGATGGAGAAGCTCTATACAGTCAGCAAAAATAAGACCAGGAGCTGACTGTGGCTCAGACCATGAACTCCTTATTGCCAAATTCAGACTTAAATTGAATAAAGTAGGGAAAACCACTAGACCATTCAAGTATGACCTAAATCAAATCCCTTATGATTATACAGTGGAAGTGAGAAATAGATTTAAGGGCCTAGATCTGATAGATAGAGTGCCTGATGAACTATGGAATGAGGTTTGTGACATTGTACAGGAGACAGGGATGAAGACCATTCCCATAGAAAAGAAATGCAAAAAAGCAACATGGCTGTCTGGGGAGGCCTTACAAATAGCTGTGAAAAGAAGAGAAACGAAAAGCAAAGGAGAAAAGGAAAGATATAAACATCTGAATGCAGAGTTCCAAAGAATAGCAAGAAGAGATAAGAAAGCCTTCTTCAGTGATCAATGAAAAGAAATAGAGGAAAACAACAGAATGGGAAAGACTAGGGATCTCTTCAAGAAAATCAGAGATACCAAAGGAACATTTCATGCAAAGATGAGGTCGATAAAGGACAGAAATGGTATGGACCTAACAGAAGCAGAAGATATTAAGAAGAGATGGCAAGAATACACAGAAGAACTGTACAAAAAGATCTTCATGACCCAGATAATCACGATGATGTGATCACTGACCTAGAGCCAGACATCCTGGAATGCGAAGTCAAGTGGGCCTTAGAAAGCATCACTACAAACAAAGCTAGTGGAGGTGATGGATTTCCAGTTGAGCTATTCCAAATCCTGAAAGATGATGCTGTGAAAGTGCTGCACTCAATATGCCAGCAAATTTGGAAAACTCAGCAATGGCCACAGGACTGGAAAAGATCAGTTTTCATTCCAATCCCAAAGAAAGGCAATGCCAAAGAATGCTTAAACTCCTGCACAATTGCACTCGTCTCACATGCTAGTAAAGTGATGCTCAAAATTCTCCAAGCCAGGCTTCAGCAGTACATGAATCATGAACTTGCAGATGTTCAAGCTGGTTTTATAAAAGGCAGAGGAACCAGAGATCAAATTGCCAACATCCGCTGGATAATGGAAAAAGCAAGAGAGTTCCAGAAAAACATCTATTTCTGCTTGATTGACTATGCCAAAGCCTTTGACTGTGTGGATCACAATAAACTGTGGAAAATTCGTCAAGAGATGGGAATACCAGAACACCTGATCTGCCTCTTGAGAAATTTGTATTTAGGTCAGGAAGCAACAGTTAGAACTGGACATGGAACAACAGACTGGTTCCAAATAGGAAAAGGAGTTCGTCAAGGCTGTATACTGTCACCCTGTTTATTTAACTTATATGCAGAGTACATCATGAGAAACGCTGGACTGGAAGAAACACAAGCTGGAATCAAGATTGCTGGAAGAAATATCAATAACCTCAGATATGCAGATGACACCACCCTTATGGCAGAAAGTGAAGAGGAACTCAAAAGGCTCTCGATGAAAGTAAAAGTGAAGAGTGAGAAAGTTGACTTAAAGCTCAACATTCAGAAAATGTAGATCATGGCATCCAGTCCCACCACTTCATAGGAAATAGATGGGGAAACAGTGGAAACAGTGTCAGACTTTATTTTTCTGGGCTCCACAATCACTGCAGATGGTGACTGCAGCCATGAAATTAAAAGACGCTTACTCCTTGGAAGGAAAGTTATGACCAACCTAGATAGCATATTCAAAAGCAGAGACATTACTTTGCCAACAAAGGTTCGTCTAGTCAAGGCTATGGTTTTTCCTGTGGTCATGTATGGATGTGAGAGTTGGACTGTGAAGAAGGCTGAGCGCCGAAGAATTGATGCTTTTGAACTGTGGTGTTGGAGAAGACTCTTGAGAGTCCCTTGAACTGCAAGGAGATCCAACCAGTCCGTTCTGAAGGAGATCAGCCCTTGGATTTCTTTGGAAGGAATGATGCTAAAGCTGAAACTCCAGTACTTTGGCCACCTCATGCGAAGAGTTGACTCATTGGAAAAGACTCTGATGCTGAGAGGTATTGGGGGCAGGAGGAGAAGGGGACGACAGAAGATGAGATGGCTGGATGGCATCACTGACTGGATGGACGTGAGTCTGGGTGAACTCCAGGAGTTGGGGTTGGACAGGGAGGCCTGGCGTGCTGTGATTCATGGGGTCACAAAGAGTCGGACACGACTGAGCGACTGATCTGATCTGATCTGAACACTTGTTACATGTAAAGTTTTTCTGTCTTCTCGTAACAGGCAAAAAACTAATACTCATTTTTTCCTTGTAAGTTTCTAATTTGTAAATCTACTTCACAGCACACATTCATTTGGAAGGCAGTTTGGAGCATGGAATACATTTTCCCATCAGAATAATATTCCACATTCAGTTTCCAGTCTTTTTCACAAAATCATGTTTATTAAAATATGAATCTGAAGCATAGTACCAACAGTAATATCTTAATATTTCAACAGTTTTGCTCTACTTAATCACTATGTCTAAGATTCTGTCTGATAAAATTGGTAGGCTGAGGAGCCCAAATTACTTACTCCATATACATGGAAGAGAGCACTGTTTTCCAGTTTGAGTGGAGATACTTCAGCTTTCTACTTTCCCTCCTATTGCCTTTATAGGAAATACTGATTTTTATGGCATTTGAAGGTAATCCATCTAGGGCAGTAATGAAAGCCTGGAGTATTCATTCATTTCTGGGTCTTCAAATAAGTTGAGAAGAAGGCCATCCTCATATATAAGCCACCGATGCGAAGAGCTGACTCATTGAAAAAAACCCTGATTCTGGACAAATTGAGGGCAGAAGTAAAAGGGGCTTCAGGGGATGAGACATTGGATGGCATCACCAACTCAATGGACATGAGTATGAGCAAACTCTGAGAAATAGTGAAGAACAGGGAAGCCTGGCATGCTGCAGTCTGTGGGGTCACAAGGAGTCAGATGCAACTTAGCGACTGAACAACAGCAACAACATATAAGTAATCTCATAAGTCAGGACCACAAAGTGGATTCTTTTCATCTGTATTGTGCAATAAATGATGCTATGTCAATAGCAAACAATTATAGGTGTATTTCTTCTTTCAGAATGATATATTACGAAAGTAGTGGATGAATTAAGCAAACCTTTTGGTAGCATATAGGGCTTCCCTGGGCTTCCCGTCTGGCTCAGCTGGTACAGAATCCACCTGCAATGCAGGAGACCTGGGTTTGATCCCTGGCTTGGGAAGATCTCCTGGAGAAGGGAAAGACTACCCACTCCAGTTTTCTGGCCTGGAGAATTCCATGGACTGTATAGTCCATGGGGTTGCAAAGAGTCGGACATGACTGAACGACTTTCACTTTCACTTTCAGGGCTTCCCTGATAGCTCAGTTGGTAAAGAATCCTCCTGCAATGCAGGAGACCCTGGTTCAGTCCCTGGGTTGGAAAGATATCCTGGAGAAGGGAAAGGCTACCCACTGCAGTACTCTGGCCTGGAGAATGGGGTCACAAAGAGTCTGACATGACTGAGAGACTTTCACTTTCACTTTTGGTAGCCTATAGTTGGCTGCATTTGAATATACCCATTCAGTAAAAGAACATATGTAAAAATGAGAAAATACAGTAACACTGTATGAAGAGAGAATGCATAATAAATTCTACACAGGTAAAATTCAATTTTTACAAATGTCATTTTAACATCTGGTTCTAAATAACAAGACTATTTCCAAAACTTCCTGACAGCCCTTATACAGTTTATTTTGCTGATATGGATAAAAGCGATCTTTTGGAAAGAAAACTACTGTAAAACAGATGTATTCAGAAGCTCCTGAATATATAAATAGTAAACCTTTGTATGACAAACAAGTTTGGGAAGGACAGCAGTAGGCCTAGAGAAAAGAGAACTGTTAGAAGAGAGTGCTAGAAAATGAAAGAGCTAGAAAAGTCCTGGGAGGAGGAGAAAGTGGTCAGAGAGGAAGCAGGTGGGAAACCCAGGGTCCTCTAGGAGATGGGTCCTGGCTGGAGCTCTTTGTTCTGCAGAGCAGTCAAAACTCTGCCTCCTGCTGCACCCCAAGCATTTGACATTTGCTTCAGTTAGCTATGGACTTCCCTGGTGCCTCAGATGGTAAAGCGTCTGTCTACAGTGCGGGAGACCCGGGTTTGATCCCTGGGTTGGGAAGATCCCATGGAGAAGAAAATGGCAATCCACTCCAGGACTATTGCCTGGAAAATCCCATGGACAGAGGAGCCTGGTAGGCTATAGTCCATGGGGTCGCAAAGAGTCGGACACGACTGAGCGACTTCACTCACACACTCCAGTTAGCTATAGCCTCAGAATTGGTCCATATCCTTACCTGTCAAGATATTTTTGAATTAAGTCTTCAAATCAGTCTTTCTCTAAGGGTAATCAGAATACTTTAACTTTTTATCTTGCTTTCATTTGGTTTTTATCAGACTTGGCAATGTAAATTTAGGCAACTTGTTTTGTCCATTTTAGTACACAAAACCTACTGAAGGCCCTTAATCTAATTGGCTCTATATAGATGCCAAGAATGGTCAGCGTCTACAAAGGATTCCTGTGCTTGGCCACTATGTTCCCTGCATCCTCTTTCCTTTCTGCAGCTTGTTTTTCTGCCCTAGATATTTACCTGAATCTTTTTATGACTGATTCATTCTTGTCATTTTGGTTTCAACTCAAATATCATCTTCCCAGAGGCCTTTTAAAACCAACTAATCAAAATAACTCCAGCACTTTTTATCCTATCATTCTTGTTTAGTGTCATTTATTGCCATCTGACATTACTTTTGTTATCTGACTCCTCCCATGGATCCTTGCCAGTCTTATTCAGTGGTGAATCCCCATCATCTAGAAAAATGCCAAGCAAAGAAAAGATACTCAACAACTAATACATAAATGAAAGAATGCCCACTTTTCTGCATCCTTTCTGCCATTATCCTCTACCAGCTACCTGAGAAGGTATCTTCTTATCTTCCCTAAATGTATTTCCCTTCCTAGCCTGGAACCTACTTTATTCCATAAAGCACTCCATCTTTTCTTTTTTCAAGGGGGGAGGTTGGGGGTGGGTATGGAACTGGGGGTCTCTTTTTCCCCAATCATTGACAATTAGTAAGTTTATATATGGCTCAAAATATCAAAAAGGTCATTCACTTGGAGTACATAAAATTGAGAGAATTTCTACTCTCAGAGAGTTTACAAAAAAGGTGATAGTTGGTCCCCAAGGAGGGAATGTAGAAATGGACTCAGATATCATGAGAAACCCTGGACTGGAAGAAACACAAGCTAGAATCAAGATTGCTGGGAGAAATATCAATAACTTCAGATATGCAGATGACACCACCCTTATGGCAGAACGTGAAGAGGAACTCAAAAGCCTCTTGATGAAAGTGAAAGTGGAGAGTGAGAAAGTTGGCTTAAAGCTCAGCATTCAGAAAACGAAGATCATGGCATCCGGTCCCACCACTTCATGGGAAATAGACGGGAAAACAGTAGAAACAGTGTCAGACTTTATTTTCCTGGGCTCCAAAATCACTACAGATGGTGACTGCAGCCATGAAATTAAAAGACGCTTACTCCTTGGAAGGAAAGTTATAAACAACCTAGATAGCATATTCAAAAGCAGAGACATTACTTTGCCAAAAAAGGTTCATCTAGTCAAGGCTATGGTTTTTCCTGTGGTCATGTATGGATGTGAGAGTTGGACTGTGAAGAAGGCTGAGCGCCGAAGAATTGATGCTTTTGAACTGTGGTGTTGGAGAAGACTCTTGAGAGTCCCTTGGACTGCAAGGAGATCCAAGCAGTCCGTTCTGAAGGAGATCAGCCCTGGGATTTCTTTGGAAGGAATGATGCTAAAGCTGAAATTCCAGTACTTTGGCCACCTCATGAGAAGAGTTGACTCATTGGAAAAGACTCTGATGCTGGGAGGGATTGAGGGCAGGAGGAGAAGGGGACGACAGAAGATGAGATGGCTGGATGGCATCACTGACTCGATGGACATGAGTCTGGGTGAACTCCGGGAGTTGGTGATGGACAGGGAGGCCTGGCGTGCTGCGATTCATGGGGTGGCAAAGAGTCAGACATGACTGAGCGACTGATCTGATCTGATCTGATGCTTTGTGAGGAACAGTGGTAATGACAGGTATTTTATGCCGGTATTATGGTCAGCATGTGTAACTTCTTGGGATCAATGAGTGATTTGACTGGGATTCCCCCCCCCCTTTTTTTTTTTACCTTTAGAAGAATTTCAGGACAAGATAAGCTCACCTCAATATTTAGGAATAAAAATATACCTTGGTTTACTTTATCTTTTATCCTCAGTTGTGAATAGGAATGAATAGAAATTTATAACAAGGAATAGAAAATGCTTCTCCCCAGCTTTTGGCATCAGTCTTAAAAGTACTTCCTTTCTTTCCCTAACTTTGTCTGTATTAAATCAAAGCAGTAGAAAATAGAATAAGCTGAAGATTGAATGTCTTTCTTTCTCTTTGAATGTTATTTTAATTGGCACAGAAGTAACCAAATGTGGGTGTACTTGGAGAGTAATAACCAATAACCTTTATCAAGAACATTATTTATGTACATATATACCTTTCAAAGCCAGTGTTACATGTCACATAACTGTGAGCTTCACCCTCATTTAACTCATAGACCATAACTGGTACTTTACTGGACAGTAGTAAGAAAAATTATTTGTATTGGATACTTTTTTGAAAGCATATTTTTCTAGGAATAGAGTATTAGGTTCCAAACAGGATAGGATAAGAACAAAATGCCTGTTTTTAGTTACTTTAGAGTTTGTTAGTGCCAAGTCTTTTCTGTGAACCCTTCTCTGTCTTTTATTTTGCCCTGGTTGTTTGGGAGTATGAGGAAGAACAGACAGGTGAAAATATCTAACATGAGATGAAAGAGTGTAGTAACCAGGGAAGAAAATAGGAAGGGACTCCATGGTTGTAAGAAGTGGTTTGAGATGTATGAGGCACTTCCTCAAAATAACTCCCGTTTTTATGCAGGAGAGAACAAGAGGGTGGGGGAAAGCATCCAGTGACTACACATAACAACTAAATTTTTCTGTTATTCACAGGTTGACTACTGCAGAATTTTACTACTTTTAGTCACAATTGATTTAATGAAAAATTAATATTAGAATTGTTTTAGAAGTTTGGCAGTTGAGAGACAAGTATAAAAAAGAACATACCTGAGAAGATAAAACAATATCTGTTAAACGTTTTGAGTTCTGTAAAGAAAGTAGTAGATAAAACCAAATCATTATCATGGTTTCCTCTGCTCATGCAAAGTAAAATGAAAAATCCATATGCATTTTAGTCTTACCAAAAAGTAACATTTACAGAGTCTGGCCTCAGTCCTCATGATGGTTCAGACATATGTTTTTGCTGTAGTATGTCTAGATTCTGTCTCATTCCTTCTCTTCATTTTACATGCGTATACTCAGCCAACATGCATTTCGTGTGAACTCACCTTCCCCTTAAACATGCACTGAGCACTTGGGCTCAGAATTAAACTTTTAGTATTTTTGTAGGCCAACCTTAATTCAGTGATGGAGCAAAAAAGAGAACAGAGGGTCCATTGTATGTTTCTCTCTGGGGGAACACACACACAAAAAATAATGGCTTGAGAATCTATGGTAACTAAAGCTGCTCGAAGAGAAATCTGACAGTCGCAGAGTGTTCTTGAAGCATTGGGCTAGAAGAACAGATTTCTGATTTATGCTTCAGAGTCTGGAGGTTGTGAAAATCCATTTGAGAAAGTTTAATGTGAGGAATCCATATTGTGAAAAATTAAGTTTATAGAAATCACGCTGCATATAACATAGTAATTTACAAATGAATTGTGTTTAACTACTTAATTGATTAGAAAATATAGATTTATATCTGTTTATATAGTCTATAAACAAACACCCAGTTTATTAAAATGCCACGTAAGTGGTACAATCACATTACTTTTTCTCTGTGGACTAGGTAAGCTTCTTTGCCGTCCGTGGAACACTTACATCTTCATGTAAAAGAGAAATAAAACATCAATTGTATAGCTCTGTGGATGGGTCAAAATGTTGCCCACCCCACCTTCTCTTCCTGCTAAAGGGAGAAACATCCCCGAACCATCTCAGCGATACTGATTGCTGGGGGATATATGCCCTTCTGCCTTTTTCTCCTTTCCAGTTTTAACAATAACAATTGCAGAAAGAAAATACTGCTTTCTGAGAATTTTTCCAAAAAAGAGACTAAACAACATACTCAGTGGACATATATAGAGCACACGATCTGTAAACAGAATAGGAAAAGATAAGAAAAGAAGAGGAAACAATGGCTGCCAAAATAATTGAAAAGAGGATCAATGTAATGGTGGAGAAGATACTTTTTCATCTAGAAAAAAAATTAACCTATATTACAAATTATAAGTAGGGAATTGACCAGTAGCTTATATAAAAAGAAAAACTTCAAAAATAACTGTACAAATAGAAGTATTTAATTCAGTATATGATACTGATGTTTAAAAATTAGTTTAATACATGACTGTTTTCTCTAAAGGGCATAAAATAGCTGGATATTTCTGGATATTAAGATACTTCAGAATATCTACATGCTTAGAGTTGAATAGGTAATATGCTCACATATTTAAATTATCAGTTGTTCTTCATTCAAATATCTGAGAATTGTACAGACACAGTGTAAAGGAATACCTAAAAAGAATATTGCTGCTACTGCTAAGTCGCTCCAGTTGTGTCCGACTCTGTGCGACCCCATAGACTGCAGCCTACCAGGCTTCTCCGTCCATGGGATTCTCCAGGCAAGAACACTGGAGTGGGGTGCCATTTCCTTCTCCAATGCATGAAAGTGGAAAGTGAAAGTGAAGTCACTCAGTCGTGTCCGAATCTTAGTGACCCCATGGACTGCAGCCTGCCAGGCTCCTCCATCCATGGGATTTTCCAGGCAACAGTACTGGAGTGGGGTGCCATTGCCTTTTCCAAAAAGAATATTAGGAATATATAAATAAGATAAAAGTAAAACATGTGAATAGAAGCTTTTTATTTTTAAGACTTAAATTTGTGTATTACCAGTATTTTTTTTAAAGTATTTGAATGTGACATTACTACTTTGTGATCCCAGCTCCACCCTCATTTTATGCTGGGGTTACTGACAGATTTGCTCATTTACTTACCTTTCCTAGCAAAACAAGCTGTGAAACATCACTGGGTAAATTACATGTGCTATTACCTTATTTCTTCAAACATTTGTATTTGTACCATGGGAGAAAGCCAGAGAATTACAGTATATTCAGTTCTTAATATTTGACAAGTCTACTAATAATATTTTCTTTTGTATTGATTCTGTTTCTATTCTAAGCTCAATTTAAAGATAAATGAGAGTATATTAAATATTTCTAAACACCTTTATGCCATTTTGGCAAATTATTTTGCCAGTGTAATTTTCTGTGTTTCTTCCTAAGAGAATCTGTTCTTGATTTTTCTGAAATAAGAACTTACTGTGACCTTGTGTATCTCAGGGTGGGGCCGTGTGAAGGGGGCTCTTAGCAAGCTTTGTGACATTGAATGAGTCTCGAGAAACCACTTTGTTGATTAAAGAAATTTACTGGACAGGAGGATTTGTTTCCCCTTTCTGACTTAAATTCAATTTTCCCCTTCATTTGCTAAAAGGTTGGCTGTCTTATAGCTAGGAATGGATCTTTGTCCTTCACCATGCTTGGACAAAACAGGCTTTGTAGGTCCATGCTTGACTCCGCACTGTCCACAGAGGCACCATGTAAACCTTTAAGACATAGCTAACTTGAAGTTTCCCTGTAATAACACATGCTTCTCGATTCAAAAAATGTAAATATACCTTAATACGTTTGGGATTGCTATGCTATTCTGTTCAAAGGTCCAGAAGACTACAGAGAAATAGAAAGGTGCTTTCCATGGGAAAATTAGAAGAAAAGATAAAGGCAACAATTTATATAATCAGTACTCTACTAAATATTTTACATATATATGATTCTGTTTATACCAAAGACCATCTTCTAGCATGCAAGATATTCATGAAGAGGTTCAAAGTTAGGGTGGTAAAATAACTCTTAAATTACCCAGATAGTAAGTAAAATAAGTGTGATCTAAACTAGTGAAGGGAACAGATACAAGAGTAAGAAAAAAGATACATGACAATAATGTTCAGAATAATCCTGATTTCCAAAATTCTGTCCCACTGTCAGAATGTATATTCAGTTATATTTTTAGAATATGTTCCATGTAAAAATTTACAGATATAGTCTGGATATAATATCTCTTAAACCTTTTAATATAGTCTGGACATAATCTCTCTTAAACATTTTACCCAGCTTTGTTAAGGTATAGTTGACAATTAAAAAAATGTATGTGTTTAATGAGTGCAACTTAATGCTTTTATATATATTATATATATACACATATATACAGACACACATAGTGAAATAATCACCATAATCAAGCTACTTTACATATGTACCACCTCACATACTTACCTTTCTCTTTTACCAAATTTCTCATATACAATACAGCATTAACTAGTCACAATGTTGTACTTTTGATCTCCGGAACACCTTCATCTGGGGAGATGTTGGTGGAGGAGAAATGGAGAGACATTGGACTTTTTAATTTGTGATAGGGAGAATCTGATTAACAAAACGCTATAAAAATTGGGACAAAATATGCTGTTTTGAATTATGTTCTGATTTTAATATGGTCACATCATCTGGTTGAGCGTACAGGCAGCCTGATTATAGCATCTGTTACCACACTCATCACCCGAGTCAATTTAGCCATTCTGGCTGCTGGCACCATCTGACAATAGTCTGTGACACTTAACCTTCAGGCTGAGATTCCAAGTAGATGGTGACATTTTCATGGATTAACTGAACCTTTTACCCTTTATCTCAGTGCTTTTATACTCTCTGACAGAGCCTTGATTGCTCTGCATTTTGGAGATTTTTACTGTTTCTTCTACAGTTGGGGCTTGCTAGATACCACAGCAACCCAGTGTTACCTTAAAAGCAAGCCATATCAGAATGATGGTAAGTGAACTGGAGATGAAGTTGCATAATCAATAAGTCAGATGATCGTTTAAGATCTAGTCAGCATTGATCCTTGCTCTTTGATTTAAATAATACTAACTCAGAAATCAACAAATTCTTACTGAAATGGGAAATCACAGCTTTGGCATCAGTGTCGTGATAGGAAATATTAAGTCAGAAGACTTGATTTCAAGTTCCAGCTCTGCAATTAGCTGGTCCCATGCCTTCCAGCCTGTTATATAGCCATTTTGGAGCTTGGTCGTTTTACTTGCAAAGTGATATGAAGAGGGGTTAGACCTGATCATGTCTAAGATGCATCTTTTCCACCTTGAAGTTCTGTGAACGCTTTAAGAGAATTTAAGTTTTGCCAGCTCTGTTTACATATCTATTCAAATGTCTTAGGCAGTATGTTCTTTATGTAAGAAGTATGTTCTTCTGTTGCCTAACATTTTGCTATACTTAATTATATTAGCTATCTTTAGTAATATAATGAATCACCACAGATGTAGAAGCTTAGAACAACACGTTATTTATGATCTTATGGTTTCTGTGGGTCAGAAAATTGGGCATTTTGGTTAGGATCCCTGTTCTTCATCTCACAAGACTACAGTCACTTTGCCACATGAATTGTGCTCTCTCTGGAGGCTCAACTCTGAAAGAATCTACCACATTTCAGCTTTTTTAGGTTCTTGGCAGAATTCATTTCTTTACAACCTGTGTAGTTGAGAACCCCAACTTTTTGCTGACTAACGACTAG
The DNA here is from genome assembly GCF_032452875.1 of Bos javanicus. NCBI lineage: Eukaryota > Metazoa > Chordata > Mammalia > Artiodactyla > Bovidae > Bos > Bos javanicus. Next base: position 62,911,664 of record NC_083868.1, on the reverse strand, counting down.
AGGCTGCCCTCATTTCCCGAAGGCTGCCTGCAGTTCCTTTCTATGTGGGCATTCCCGGCATGACTGCTTACTTCATCACACTCCGGAGGAGTCTCTGGCATCAGTGTCAGCAAGTGAGGTCTTCGATAATGTGACATAATCATGGAGGTGACGTTTCTCATCACCTTTGCTACGTAATAGAACCTAATCACAGGAGGGACATCACATATTTTTACCATGTTTTGTCTATGAAAAGCAAGTCACAGGTCCTGCCCAAACTCAAGAAAAGAGGCTTTACACAAAGGTGTGAGCACCAGCAGGCAGGCTCACTGGGGCCACCTTTGGGTCTATTCACCACAATGGTATTAATAATGGATAATATTTATGAACCTTCACTTTAATATTTAAAAGTGATAGCACTATTTAATATTGATAAATGTGTGCTACTGCTACTGCTAAGTCACTTCAGTCGTGTCCGACTCTGTGCGACCCCATAAATGGCAGCCCACCAGGCTCCCCCTTCCCTGGGATTCTCCAGGCAAGAATACTGGAGTGGGTTGCCATTTCCTTCTCCAATGCATGAAAGTGAAAAGTGAAAGTGAAGTCACTCAGTCGTATCCGACTCTTAGCGACCCCATGGACTGTAGCCTACCTGGCTCCTCCGTCCATGGGATTTTCCAGGCAAGAGTACTGGAGTGGGGTGCCATTGCCTTGTCCATGATAAATGTGTATAATACTGTTAACATATTTATTTTGTCAATGCAAAACTGAGTCAAAAAGAGAATTGGTTAAGTTGTCCAAGATTACACAAAATGAGAATATATTTTTATCTATGTTTGGCTTTCCAAAACTTGCTTTGTGGAAACTGTTTATGTTTTTCTATTTCATATACAGGTAGGGAAACCTTGACTAAGTAGCTGAGTGTACTTTATGATTTCATTGTCCAAATAGCTAAAGTCTCCTAGATATATGAACTAGACCAGAAAGTAGCATATATCTTTTTAAAATAATCAAACTGTTTTTATACATACAGACATGAGTGGCTGGGTGACATTGGGGACCCCAGGGGGAGTGTTCTGCTCAAGTGTTGATCTGTGTAGATGTTTCAATGGCAAATTCCAGAGCAGTGACAGCAGAGTATAAGGTGAAAATGTGTGAACTTAGGATATTGTGTCTTGGCTATTTCCCACGACTGCAGTGTGAGCAGTTAGACACTTGGCTTTTGACAATCCTGGGTGCCATTTTAGATACTGCTTTGAATGCTCAAGGATTCATTCTCCATGTGTTCTTGTGGAACTCTACTTGTGAGACCCAGTATAAGAGAGATTCTTAAGGGTGAAGCCCGTTGACAGATCGCTTGTCTTTCCTCTAGACTTTTTTTGGGCACAGTCTTTTCAGCTCCCTGCATTCATGGAGAAAAGTGCCTTCGACACAAACGTGATTGTCAGAAAGTGTTGCCTTTCACTCAGCAGCTTGATGGACACAAAGAATTAAAGAAGGAAGTAACAGGATTTTTTGGCTCTCCTTACCAAGGCAATATGGGAATCTGGAATCAGGTTCATTAATACCAGTGAGAAATATTGCATTTAGTCTATTTTTCAATTCACTTAGCTTTCTTTTAAAAAAATTGAGAGGTTTGTCTTTGTCACATGGTGTGTCATGATTAATCAGATATATTGGATGGGCAAATGGTTTAATAGTTATTGTAATTTGTCATATCAGACATGGCTTATTATGCATTATTAATACCTAAATGTAAAATTAGTTAAACTGGGTCTGACTTCTGTGCAAGGCAGTTGCTTGTTAGCAGCAGCAAGTTTGAAAGAACCCCCACAGGGATGGCTTAACTAATATTTCCTTATCCTTTTTATTTCAGTATCAGGACATCCTCCTATGATAATTACGTTGAAGGAATCTTTATTTAGCAGGGAGGCAGTCATTTCACTGAGAGGAGTAGTCTCCAGGTTTCATTAACACAGAGACTCAGGAGGTCACATAATCTTAAAAAGTGCCTTTTTTCCCCCTCCAAAGCAAGATGGAAGTTCAGAAATGCAATTTTTTTTTTTTTTTGCAAATCCTATAATGCATTTATTTTGGTACTTGTGTTCTTAGGCTAAATTTGGTGAATATACAGTTGTATATTTTAGCCATGAATAATAAACCCTGGAGACTTTATCAGAAGTGGGTATTTTTTACAAAAGAAATAGTCCCATTAGTGTCTACACAGGAGTAATGGTTCACTTGGAGAAATGTAAGGGGATCAGATCTTTTCACTTTCTACTTTAGTCAAGAAAGGGCCTCTGTCTTGTGTTTCCCTTATTATATTCACTCTGTTTCTCTCTCAGGTATTTTACAAAGAAAGGGGATTGTCTCCATATAGTGCAAACTGTATCTGAGGCAATGCTTGCTGCTTCATGGTTGTAAGTCTCCTTTGATTTTAGTTGGTCATATCAATCCATTCTAAAGAGGACCATCTCTAGTTAGGAAAGGTTCCAGTGACCTTTTAGTCCAAAGATGGTGTAGCGTGCCAGCTCTCAAACTGCTGCCCTTTCCAAGCAAGCCAGTTGTAAACTTTGAACATCTCTTGAAAATTGAATTGCTCCGTATCTTACCATAAACAGACATATTATTTTCTAATAGTTTGACAACATCAGTTTCCTAAAGTACTCATTGTTTCATGTTCAATGACCATTTGTTTTCATTCAGTTCATATTGAAAACCTGCTATATAATTAGAGTCCTACTAAACACAGTGAGACATTTCAAAGATTGTAAAATGTGAGCCCAGATGGCAGGGAGATCACAGTATACTTGGGAAGAGAAGATTAAAATATTCTGAGAGGTGGGATAGTTACAGTTATAGTTAGTTTGGGAAATATAAACTCTGTGTCCTGTGAAAATTCCGAGGCGATCAGGTTAAGGTGGTTGTCAGTTAAGCCGTTGTGGAAGAGTGAATTTGAGCTTGAGCTATAGGATGGCTGGTATTTCACTGGGTGAAAGGACAAGTAAGAGAATGATAAGCAAGAGGAACAATATGAGAAAAGACTTTGCACTGCTAGGTGTGAGCCACAGAAGATTAGAACAGGAGCTTGATTTGTTTAGAAGGTAGATAGGATAAGGTCAGATGATAGAAATTTATGAAAAGGTTGGGCAGAGCAGTTCAATTTCTTGTGCCAGTTTAACAGAAGCTGTTGAACATTCTACTTGCTTTCAGAGAACTGGCATGTAAAAAGTTAGGGATTCACCCAGAAGCAGTGTAAACTGTCGTGGTTAAGATATGAACTCATGTTCATGCTTGTTTGAACATGCGTTCTAGGTTTAAGAACCCAAAGTGCCTTCTCTTCTATACAGAGGCCAAATCAACACAGTGCCTTCTGTTCTGTGAAGGGAGATAGAGTCAAGATAGGCCAGTACAATAAGCATTGGACATTTGTAAATCCATCAGGAGTCTTAGAGGCTTCTTGTTCATTCCAGGGGAAATACCAAAGGAAGAGGATAATTTTTTTTTTTTTTTTTTTACGTAAGCCTTTTGAAAACTGTCTTTGAAATTCTTGTCTTTGAGAAGGTGATGTAACCATATCATCTCATTAATGAAGCCTAGAAACACTTTAGCTGTGATGCTTTGAAAATGATCACTATTGATTGTACTTGCCTCAGTACAGTTCAGTCTCTCAGTCGTGTCCAACTCTTTGTGACCCCCTGAATCACAGCGTGCCAGGCCTCCCTGTCCATCACCAACTCCCAGAGTTTACTCAAACTCATGTCCATCGAGTCGGTGATGCCATCCAGCCGTCTCATCCTCTGTTGTCCCCTTCTCCTCCTGCCCCCAATCCCTCCCAGAATCAGAGTCTTTTCCAATGAGTCAACTCTTCGCATGAGGTGGCCAAAGTATTGGAATTTCAGCTTCAACATCAGTCCTTCCAATGAACACCCAGGACTGATCTCCTTTAGAATGGACTGGTTGGATCTCCTTGTAGTCCAAGGGACTCTCAAGAGTCTTCTCCAGCACCACAGTTCAAAAGCATCAATTCTTCAGTGCTCAGCTTTCTTTACAGTCCAACTCTTACACCCATACATGACCACTGGAAAAACTATAGCCTTGACTAGACGGACCTTTGTTGGCAAAGTAATGTCTCTGCTTTTGAATATGCTATCTAAGTTGGTCATAACTTTCCTTCCAAGGAGTAAGCGTCTTTTAATTTCATGGGTGCAATCACCATCTTCAGTGATTTTGGAGCCCCCCAAAATAAAGTCTGACACTGTTTCCACTGTTGCCTATCTATTTGCCATGAAGTGGTGGGGCCAGATGCCGTGATCTTCGTTTTCTGAATGTTGAGCTTTAAGCCAACATTTTCACTCTCCTCTCTCACTTTCATCAAGAGGCTTTTGAGTTCCTCTTCACTTTCTGCCATAAGGGTGGTGTCATCTGCATATCTGAAGTTATTGATATTTCTCCGGGCAGTCTTGATGCCAGCTTGTGCTTCTTCCATTCCAGCATTTCTCATGATATACTCTGCACATAAGTTAAATAAGCCGGGTGACAATATACAGCCTTGAGACACTCCTTTTCCTATTTGGAACCAGTCTGTTGTTCCATGTCCAGTTCTAACTGTTGCTTCCTAACCTGCATATAGGTTTATCAAGAGGCAGGTTAGGTGGTCTGGTATTCCCATCTCTTGAAGAATTTTCCACAGTTTATTGTGATTCACACAGTCAAAGGCTTTGGCATAGTCAATAAAGCAGAAATGGATGTTTTTCTGGAACTCTCTTGCTTTTTCAAAGATCCAGCGGATGTTGGCAATTTGTTCTCTGGTTCCTCTGCCTTTTATAAAACCAGCTTGAACATCTGGCCTGGTGTATTCTCTCTGAATTTGCCTGAACAAATTTTCTGGAAGTCACATGATCAAAATACATTTGCTGTTTAACATTGTAGGTTTTCTATTTAATATGGTCAGTTACAAAGCAGGTGAAATCTCTTTTCCATAATGGGTTCTCAAAGTACTTCACTTTGTTTATAAGTATGATATAGAAAATATCGGTAGCATATATGCACACTTCTATTTCCAAGTACTCTGTCTGAGCCTCCATATATGCAGTCAACCCCTCTTTTAAAATTTGTGTTAAATATTTAAATATATATTCAATTTTCTTTATATGAAATCATCTTGGCTAGAATATTTCTAATTAATGATGACACTGTTCTCAGTAAGATTTTGTTTTCTATAGAAAAAGATTCTTTGCCGTAAGAAGTATTTTTTAAGCCAGTAAACAATTAGCTAACAATTTTGGATTGAACTCCCATGGAAAAAGAATCTAGTAGGCCTTGCCCAATATAAGTGAGTTATTTTAATTGCATTGAACTTTTTAAGGATATTGTTTGCCATGAGTTTTATATAATTCTGTTAGAGTACATAAATGTCTTCAGGTTAGATGTGAAGATATATCCCCTGTCACCTTTCATCTAGCTGCTTCCCACTTGATGTTACCTACTGTGAAGGCATTTGTATTTGTGTCTTTGTAGAGATTCTCCTCTTTTAAAAAGTGATTAAAAATATTAGGCTCAGAGGGTGTGAAAGATCTTCTCCAAACTAATTTCTGAAACCTAAAAATCTGGAGTCTCTTCTTGGCTCCAAATGAATCTAGGATAATGATATAACATGCTCTTCACCACACTGTGATTTACTTGATATTTTTCATGTGCATAATTCATTGCCATCCATTGCCAATTTATACATAAGTGAAACTTCTGAAAGTTGCATCTTATTAACATTTCACCTGCCGTCTGAATTGAAGCAAGATCTGGAAGGTGCTGCTAAATATTTGAATAAATCGTTTTCTTTTGTTATTTTTTAAATGTTTCCATTTATAAGAAATTAATTCTACCTGGAATTAGAAAAAGAAAGTGAACGATTCTCTTTACCTCTGATCATACATGGATGTCCTGGATGGAATGCTTTGAGGACTCCTGAGGTACATGACGTTTGGTTGACTTGTGTGATTGGACTAATTCCATTAGGAGGTGAAGCTTCTGTACTTGGGACTCTCTGAAAGGGTCAAAGCTTTCAGAGTGTGCCAAGGACTTTTTGTTCTCCTCTGAGTTCCCCCCCCCCTCACCTTTTTTTTTTTTTAAAAGAAACTCTAACGCCTTTTCAAAGAGAAACTTTGAATGATGATTTTTTGTGGCTAGTTCACACTGAAAGCATGGCACAGGCTGGCAGAGAGAAGCAGAGACTATTTAAAGGTGTAAAGAACAGGTGGTTTATGAACTGCATAAGCATGCGGGAGGTAACCAGCTTTGAATCCTACTCATGTGATTCTTTGGAAATGTGGTCACAGAACTCCCAGGTTCTGCCTCCCACTGCTCCAGTACTTTCACCATGCAACCCAGCCCTCTCTTCCTTCCCATAGTAATAGATCATCTGAATTCAAAAGCAGAAATATGTTCCTCAGTGCTAAGAAAAGTGAGATGACAAGAAGACAGTGAGGCATTGGGAAAGACATTGGTTCCAGAAATTGGATTCTGGGCATGTAGTGCCAGGGTGGAAGACTTTTATTTAATTTTCTAGAAAAATGTTCATGTTATTTTACACCGAGATGTGAAATCTCATTTGCAGCTAAGCCCCGGAGGGAGTGAAAGGAACTAGGAGAGCTCATAAAGACAAGTGTAATAGGATTAATAAGAAAAAGGCCGAAGACATAAGCCTTTATTGTAAGAACTCAGCGCTAAATTCTAGCATTGATGAAGGGTGAAATGTCAATACTTATCCAAACATTTGTGCCTTCAGGGTACAACAGCTGAGGGATGGTGACTTCATAGTTTGGTGCTGCTTTGGCAGGTTGTCTGCTCTTCCCAGGAGAGAAGGCCACTCTGATAGAACAAGGAAAGAATATCAGTGCGTGGCAGCAAGTCCTGAAACCTCATTCATAGAAATAACTCTCAGAATGTATTCTATATAATTAAAGCAACATTTAGAATTGAATAATAATCCATTGAATTAAGAATTGGAAAATCATTTGAAAATCAAGGGCCTGAATATTAAAGTATCTGTTTTATATATTTATGGCTTGAATAAAAAAAATAGAATTCTCAGTCTAAAGAGTCAATTTATATGAGAGTTCCAGGTCATTCACGAACATGGATTACAGTCTAAGGTGGTAATCACATTGTCAGCTTCATAGCTGGTTCTTTTTCTTCTTTTATAAAGGTCGATTGCTACAAAATAATTTGGGCTGAAAATGTGGCTGCCGAAGCAATTTAAATAACTGTACCGAAGGGAACATTATCTAGTTATTGCAACTGCATAGTCGCACCTATTTTCAGGGTAATGTTTGCAGCACCTATTTTATAACTGGGTAGAGAAGATGATGTTGACTCTAGGCTAAGGGATAGTCAGGTGCTCATGATTTCAATCCCCAAAGGGCCTCATTCATTCTTCTAATTTATGGCACTGAATTGATTTTTTCCGGTATTACTTTCCTAATAAGATCAGTGTATTTTTTAAAAAGTATTATTTTAAAGCAATATTAATGCTGCCAAGTTGAAAATTGAAGTGAACAGAAGTCTTATAGTTATCAGGGGAACCCGTTTGAGCATTTTATATACTATAGATAACAGTGCAATTGAAGTTTAGAAATAGTGCTAGGCATGAGCAGACACCACACATCTACTGCTGGCATCTTTGCATATTTAACCGTCAGGATTCATATTGTAATAAAAGACATATATTATGATTACAGAAATATAATCTATAGAAAGATGTATTATGTAATTTCCATATTTCAGATTTTATCTTTTAACTTTGTGCAAAGTAAGAACATATACAATGTTTTTCTTGATTTTAGTTTTTTCAGGCAAAAACATTTAAAATCTCGGTCTTCCTGATAATCTGATAATACTATCAGTACATTCAGATGCAGCAGGAACATCTCTGTATGGCTTTTATGAGATGATATTAAGATGGTGGTGCCAATTAGGATGAACAGATCATTTTTGCATGTTTCATTCAACAGTGTTAATGGAAGACCACCTTCTCTCAGTGTGGGAAGGCCACTGTCCAGTAGTGAGGATGAGTCCTGAAGTGTTTATTGGTAAGGTAGTTTTGTAAAGAGATCACAGGTTTAATTTAGTTACCAGGAGGTACTATTTTCTAAGGTTTGGAGGTATAAACTAGAGTTCTTTTTAGGAAAGGTGGCCACTACATTTTTAAAATATAATTTAATATATTTTTAATTGAAGAGTAATTACTTTACAATATTGTGTTTGTTCCTGCCAAACATCAACATGAATCAGTCATAGGTATGCCTATATCCCATCCCTCCTGAAACTCTCTCCCACCTCCCTCCCCATTCTACCCCTCTAGGCTGTTACAGAGCCTTCTTTTGAGTTGCCTGGGTCACACAGCAAATTCCCATTGGCTATCTATTTTACATATGGTAATGTATATGCTTCCATGTTACTCTGTCCATACATTCCACCCTCCCTTTCCTGCCCCCTTCCCGTGTCCATAAGTCTACTCTCTATGTCTGTATCTCCATTGCTGCCTTGCAAATTTGGAAGAATTCACTGAGGAAGAGGATATCCTGATACACATTGTTTTTTGAGTCCGTCTGCTCTGCATCGTGGTTGTCATCTTTAACATGGTGATCTTTTTGCCATCTCTGTTATAATTTTCAGCAACATTGCCATCCTCAGACCTTAGATCTCTTGATTAAAAATGATCCCCATGTGCACAGCCATATCTATTAGGACCAAAATAGCCAGTCTAGCTGTTTCTTGTGAGGCTGTTTTGGCATCACATGCAGATGCAGAGTCCAATGTTTTGAGTATCCACCATGTGGCTTAGTTCTAAAGATGAATCTCAGCCAATGTGAGGCACTGAATGTTCTGGCCCCACCATATTTATACAGACTCAGCCATAGTCTTAATTTCAGCTTTACTCACTGGCTCATACTTGTTGGAGATGGTAAATAAAAATGAGACATGTCCAGCAATTTGTCCATTTCTATTTAAGTGGGTCATCAGTACAGCCATGCAAATAGCAGGGTCATGTAAACACCAGGCACTCTTGTGACTCGGCTGCCTTAATGAGTCAGTTGGAATGACTGCATCCAATTCAAATGGGGACACAGGGTTGAAGTCTAGACTCTTGCCAAATTGTGCAACTCTCTGTCCTCTAATTTTGCTGCATTTTTGTTTGAACTTCCTTTTCAACAGTCAACCCTAATTACTCAGTGCACTCCTCCTGGAAATGCTTTTTCTCTGTCCCTTCATGAGCCAAACAAGGAAACCCTTTGATCCTGCCTTCCTTTCTTACCTTTTTTTCAACATACCAGGAATCTTGCATCAACAGTCAGTTTTAGGCTAAGGCCCTGCTTCTTTCCTACTTGAATGAAGGATACATTAAGAAATGGATGAGAAACCTGTGACAAAGGAGAGAAAATGCAATTGGGTGCCTGAGGGAAGAAGTGAACCTCTACCCTCATCTATCACTACTGATTAGCTGCAGAATGAGAGAGGCAGAGACAGAGACCGAGAGAGACCGGAAATAACAAATGGATGCAGGAGAAAGGCTGGGCTTCTCTGCCTGGTTTTTCTGGCTCATCCATCATCTCCGTTGTGGCTGATGGGTGGCTCTGTCACTCCTACCTCCATCCCGCTCACCAGAGGATCAGTAACTGTGACAGGCAGTCCTTGGTCCACAGTCTTTTTCAGAAGCAATGTATATTCAGTCCCTGCACAAGACGTCTGAGAGCTGGTGCCTTACTGTCTGATGTTTCTATTGCACTTACCTTAAGAAAAGCGTGTTTCCACGATGCCAATCATTCTCTCAGGTCTGGCCTTGCTAGTCCCTCCTCCTTCTCAGGGCAAGCTTTGGCAGTGTGCCCACCGTGTTCATTGCACCCACGCAGCTGATAGGCCGACATTACATAAAACACTTACAGGAGGTGGGGTGGGGGGTGGGAGGGTCCATAAAAATGTTGAAGCCATCCAAGTGTGAAATGGAAAGATGAAGAAAGTGCTTTTCCAGAAACATTTATATCTGTCATCTGTTCTGGGTCTCACTCTTAATGTGTCTCCTGTTCAGCCTCTTCCTCCCTCCTCGCTCCTTAGGCTGGATCCTCCTCTGAGAAGACATGCCTGGAGAGAGTAGTTGTGAGAAGAGAAGCATCTCTGTATATAATGTGAATATATAACGTGAACCTTTGTAGTCAAGTGTTCTGTGGACATTGTTCCTTTTCCAAGGGACTCAGCAGAGGGTTTAGGCACACATGTAGAGCGGTCACCAGATCACAAAGTCTCATGTTTGAAATGTATGAGGGAGAGCATGTATGCTTCCATTCAATCATGGTCATTTTGGTTTTGAAGGAACATCCTACCACTGTACCACTTGCATGTGAGTGTACTCAGTCATGTCCAACTCTTTGCAACCCTATGGACTGTAGCACACCAGTCTCCTCTTTCCATGGGATTTCCCAGGCAAGAATACTGGAGTGGGTTCCCATTTCCTCCTCCACAGGATTTTCCTGACTCAGGGTTTGAACCCATGTCTCCCGCAGTGGCAGGCAGTTCACTTGAGCCACCTGGAAAGCCCTTGCACCACTTAAAATGAAATGATGAAGCCACTCTGGCAGGACACCATCCCTTCCACTCCTCTCTAATTTAGAGATTATAAATGGACTAGTGTCACAGATTGGTAGGAATTCTCAATCTGAGGAGGGTGACTCTTTAGTGTAGATTAGGTCTTTGTGTATTTTGCATTTGTCTTTACTCTCAGGGGATTTTTCCTTGTGAACAAGACATGGGTGAGCTTCAGTGAGAAGGGAGGAGAAGTAATCATGCTGAATGCTTTCTATCAATCAGACAATGGCTGATAGTATTTTCTTTTCATCTTTGCAATATCTGTGTGAATTGGGCATTATTAGTTTTACCTTACACACATTGGAAAGTGACACCTAGTCATGGTCTACAAATATAGCAATGGCTTCTTCCAATCCTGGCTCACCTACTGACTCAGCTGTTATGCAATAATGCCTTTGCTGCCTGCCACCCCTTCAGCTTTTCAAGCATGGTGTATCTTCTCTGTAGTAATTTTGTAGTAATTATTAATACTGTAGTCATCATTATGAAATGCACTCAAAGGCCAATGTATTTTGTATTCACTTTCAGGAGTTATAGATTTAAATCTCAGGCTCTTCCCAAGACTATAAAATAGTGACATTAAGGCTTAAATAAGTAAATTAAAACATAAATGTAGAAATGACTGTTGTAGATTTTCAGGTCACTATTCTAGACATGCTAATACTGCTTATGCTATGGAAATTCCTTTTGGGGAGCATAATTATATTAAGGGTCACACAGAATATCAATCTGATCATTTTAAAATCACCCTTTATTTTTGAACCAAATAATGTTACCCAGATTGAGCAAACAGTTTATTTACAGCTTGATTCAAGATTACTTTTTTCTGATAATAAGAACATTCCAGATAATGGAGATCAGAGAGTTTTGACAACCACTTACCAGTTCTGTATCCTTAAGTCAGTTGGTTAATTGGTTATTATCTTTGATTCCCAGTTTTTTCATCTGTGGAATGGGAATAATGTTATCTATGTTTTAGGTTGCTCAAGGATTAAATGATGTGATGTATCTTACAAACTTAGTGTAGTGCTTAATATACAGTAGGATTTAATACCAGATTCCTTACTTGAAAAAAAATGACATCTTTAATCACTAAACATTCTGAAGAATGTATAATAAATTCTTTAAATCAGTATTAGAAGAGAAATGTGAAATTATCAAGTTGTTTTTTTTTAATGTGTATACAACATGCATAATATAAAGGGTTCTGATTTGATTAGAGAAATATCTACTTGGTTAAAAACTCAGTTCTATTGTTTAGAACTAATTAGACTCACAAAGCATATACTGGGTGGGAAATAAAGAAAAATAGTTCACTAATTTTATGATAGGTAAGTTTAGAGTAGGATAGGCTAGAAAATTTGTGAACACACATGCACAGAACATGAACATGAAAAGATAATCATTCATACTTACTTTTTATTATTTTGTACGTTTTAATGTTTTTATCATCAATGTGTCTGTTTTTAATCAAAAATGCATAAAGACAAGGGCCATCTCTTTCCGTGCATGGTACACAGTGTGAAACCCACTGAGGTATGTTTGAGTAAACTTTCTATTCTGTCCATTTGTCTGAAACTATGCTTTCTATAGTCAAGTTAAAGACTAGTTATTTGCATCATTTCAACAACTTTATTGGATTAATGAATAAGTAATTAATTACTTTATATTCTGCTTGCCTACAGTCAATTAAAGATATTGGGATAAATCCATCTTTTGCCTACATATGCCTTAGAGGATTGACCCCACCTTAAGAAGATCCAGTATGTAACGCTTGACATTTAAAAGTATATCGGGGGTCAGTGTTTATATTTTAAAAGACACATCACAGTGTGTATCCATATGGTATTTAAAGTAAACATGTCTAGGAATACAGTTGCAGTGTTGAAATGAGAAATACTTGTTATTAATAAGCTGCATCGTAGCAGCCATTGTCACACAGTTTTGTGGCACTCACTCTTCAGCCTCACACTGTATTTTTAAATCAGTGTAGTTGGTGTATGTATATATTTTTCACTGCTTGTATCCTGGTTTCTCACAGGAATTGTATTTCTCTGATGGGAAGGTTCAAACAAAGGTGTAATAAACTGGCAGGGAAATGCCTTCACATGTTTAGGCTGCTAAAGAGGAAGTCTGTGCCTTTGAGCATTGCTGCTCTGCTTGTGCAGAGAAGGCAATGGCACCCCACTCCAGTACTCTTGCCTGGAAAATCCCATGGACAGAGGAGCCTGGTAGGCTGCAGTCCATGGGGTCGCAAAGAGTCGGACACGACTGAGCGACTTCACTTTCACTTTTCACTTTCATGCATTGGAGAAGGAAATGGCAACCCACTCCAGTGTTCTTGCCTGGAGAATCCCAGGGACGGGAGAGCCTGGTGGGCTGCCATCTGTGGGGTCGCACAGAGTCGGACACGACTGAAGTGACTTAGCAGCAGCAGCAGCAGCTCTGCTTGTGATCATGCTGGGGTTGGAGCTATGTGTGTATCTACAGAAAATGCGGAGCAGCTCTGAGAACTCATTCCCTACTCCATCATGCCTACTTACTCAGGGCTGTCATTGGGTTTCCCTGAGGTATCATACCCAGAGAAACAGGAAAATAAAATTCTCAAAACTGGCCCAACCCAGGAAGCAAGAGAAGGCAACAGTTGACTGAGGTTGTGATGGCTGTGTGTACCAGGACCTGTTCATTTCTGCTGTTTTAAATTATGGCCTCTAGAAAATTTTAAATAACATATATAGCTCACACCTTGCCTACATTATATTTCCTTGGTAGGGTGTTCTTCTAGGGTCAGACTAGGTTAGATTTAAATACTACTTTTGCCCTTTTCTAGTGAATTTAGTCAAAACTTCTTAATTACCCAGAGCTTCAGTTGCCTATATACACCAAAAAGACTTATAAAATCGTATTAGACATTGTGAGAATTGAGATAAAATATGAACTCAACAGATGTCTTCAAAAGAGCCAGCATTTCATAAATTTTAGTTTGTCACATTTATCCCCTAAACACATAAAGCATACATAGAAATAGATGTGTGTGTGTCTGTATCTATAAAATTAGTTTGTGCATGTGTGTGTGTCTTGGCCTTCAGGGACAACAATAGTGTTTTTTAAAAAATTCTGTTCTTTGTTCTTTTCAAGCCCTCCTTTCAAACATAGCTCTTTCATTCAAAGACTGTGTAATTTGGGGTAATTTATATATATAAACTATTAAAGAGTGAATAACATACCTACCTCCCAGATATGTTGTATGAATTAGAAATGATCTTTATAAAATACCAAACACATAGCTGAACACAACATTCATGTTGAGTAAGTGCATATATTGTCATCATCATAAACCATCACCATCACTCAACAGAGCAGTTGGAAATCTCTGACAGTCTATATAGCCCACTGTTCTTGTTGCAGCCTCCCTTACAAGGAAGCTAGTTTAATTTTGCCACAACCCTAATTTGTCTATACATAAGCTGACTGGTACCTGTAAGAGGTGAAAAGAAGTGTGGGCACTGAGTAACGGTCACTTCCTGGGCGTTTTAGTCCAAGTTGTTTCCTAGGACTCTGTGTATTTTTTCCTCTATCATTTGTAACAAAACTGATGTTCAGTCCTTCTATGCTGGTGTGTTATTTCTCCAAGTGATTCTTTTCTCCCTTTTCTCTTCTTTTCTTCTCTTTGGTTTCCTTTGCTGAATTCTCAAAATTCCCATTTTTCTTACCTGTCGCCTTTTCTCTTACTCTTTCAAGTTTTCTACTCTGCACATAGAACAAACAAATTTGCTCTAGTCAACTCATTAGTCAATTGTGATATGTTTCAAGGCTGTGTGTGTGTGTTTTCCATATGATTTGCTATTATTTTTCCCGATTCTAACTTGGCAATTGTATTTATTTGAAAGAAAAACTGGTATAATTTGCTTTTCTAATTTTGAGAGAGTTTTCTCAGTTGCATGGGGGTCAAATTTTCAAATGATTGTGTTAGTGAGCTGAGATTATGTGTGCACATTCACACAAAACACACACACACACACACACACACACACACACACACACACCCTCCTGCTAGGCAAGGAAATACTTCATTAGAGTTGTATTCCACAAAGACACTTTTGCTTCTTAACGCCTGTGATTTTAATTAAAACCTGGAAAGTAAAGAATCCTCTGGTTGTATTAATGCTTCCATTTCCATTAGGACGGTAGAGTTTATAAACACTATCCGGGTTTATAAATTAGTCCTCATGTGAATAATAAGTGTACAATGTCGCACAGAAAGCAGAACTCTGCTGGCCCATCTGTTCCTCTCCTGCTCTTTTCTCCCATGGTGGTTTTCCTTTTTGGAAACTCTTAGAGGAGTGATCCTCGATGTCTTTTACCTGTCTCTTTCACCCATGTCTTTTAATAGTGTCTCACTGGAATAAGTATGCTAAAGCCAGATTTTATGCTGGATTGATAGAAAGTGACATTAGTGGTTCATACAGATTCAAATCTAAAATAAAATTGAGATTTCAACCATTACATGCACACAGGAGACATGAGCTTCTGCTTCTATGAATTTAAATTTCTTAGAATATTCAAATTTTCATAATAAAAATTATGTATGTGCACAGACAAATACGGTGGTGCTAGTGGTAAAGAATCTGCCTGCCAGTACATGAGACCTAAAAGCTGCAAGTTCAGTCCCTGGAATGGGAAGACCCCATGGAGAACAGCATGGCAACCCACTCGAGTATTCTCGCCTGGAGAATCCCATGGACAGAGGAGCCTGGCGGGCTACAGTCCATATGGTTACAAAGAGTCGGGCATGACTGAATTGCATATCTACCTTTCCAAAGAAGCAAGGTTACCAGACACATGTACTTGTTTATAAACAATGTTTGATTAATGTCTCATTATTTTCCTTCATGTGCATCAATAGATGTAACCAGATAAATACATAATTATTAATCTATTAATAGCTGAAAATGTGACAAAATATATAGCCTTAGTATTATAAGAAATGGATATGCATGCAAAACAAAATAAGCAGTAGTATCATTCTCAGTGAAAACTTTCAATTAGGGAAAATGATATGGGGATTGAAATGAGTTAGCAACTGGACAGAAGTCAGTTCTATAGACATTGGTCTCTCAAATCCATTTTGAATGTAGGGCAGTATAAATTATAAATGTAGACATATTTAAAGAAGCAAGTATTCTTTGGGGAGGAATTACCCCCTGGAACTGCCTTGTATTGATTAGAGTCTTACGGGCTTCCATTCCATGAGCTCTTCAGGAATATTGCTGCCTCTAGAGCACAGAGGACTTGATTATAAAATTGTGGATACTTTTTGCATGAACTTGCACAGAATTCCACCCAGGATGGGCCATATAATGTTCTGGTTGAGAGAGTTCTCAATTGCTGTATGTGTCTGCCTCCATTTGAAAAAAGTGAGCAACACAAAGAGGTGACCTTTTTATTGAAGTGTAGTTGATTTGCAGTGTTGTGCTGATTTCTGCTTACAACAAAGTGATTCAGTTTTGCATGCATATATATGTTCTTTTTCATATTCTTTTACATTATTATTTATCACGGGATATTGAATTTAGTCCCGTGTGCTATACAGTAGGACTGTGTTGTTCGTTCACCCTATCTAGAATAGCTGGCATCTGCTAATCCCAAACTCCCACTCCATCCCTTCTGCACCTGCCCTCTAGTGCTATTGCAGGTATCAGGACATAGGAATGTCTGCAGGGAGTAGCTGTGCCATATGTGGTACAGGACTCTTCTCTCTGAATAGGTTGTTGTATGCCCCCCTCTTTTCTCACAGGTAGTTAAGGTCCAGGCTCGTTATGTCTGTGTCTCACAAACGTAGGAGGGCCATTGGCGCTCTCTGCATATACCTGGCACCAACAGACAGAAAAAAATACTGCTAATAGGCACGCACTGCCATAAAATATGCCAAAAAATGAGCTTTTCCTCATAACAAAATATGAACAGCATGATAAACGTATGTATGGCTGAGTGATTTAAAAACACTACACATTACCATAATTATCAACTACCAAATTATCATAATATGTAAACTTTATTATCAGAAAAACTATGTGGGCCTTTTATTCACTGGAGAAGGAATGTCTTGTTGTTTAGTAGCTAAGTTGCATCTAACTAGAACGTTTATGATCTTGATTCAACTTTTTGCATATTTTCCATTCATTTTCTTCCACTGATCTCTGAATCTCTTATGAAGGTAGGCATCATTTGAAATAAACAAGGTAATAATATTGATATTCCATATTATTTTTTTAATAGCACTTTACTATTTTGAATGTTTTTTTCACACATATTATCTCTTTATTAACGATATTTCTTGGCTAGTGGGCAAGTGAGCGTGTGTGTGTGTGTGTGTGTGTGTGTGTGTAAATGAGAGATGAGAGTTTTTTCACTGGCACTAATACCAAGTTAATGTAAAGGTCCTGGAAAAACTGCGTGTGTTGTGTGCTTCTGTCCCTCATTATTCTGTTTGCTTGTTTGAAAAGCACTGCTGTGCGTTGCCTTCTTTTCAGTGTTTGTTACACGCTGACCCAGGGGTTGTTTTCCTACTCTTCTCCCACCTTACTGCTTATTAAGGTTTACAAGTTATCATTTTCCTCCCAATAGTCCAAAATCCATCTGCAGAGGATACTAAAGCCATTTTATTCACATGACAACCAGGCTTTTGGCACTTTAATTATTTATGTTTTCAAGGAAGTCTGTCAGTAGGATCTCTCTTCTCCAGGGTTCAGTGCAAGATAAAAAGAAAATGAAGGGAAAACAGATGCTGTTATTTCACCTTAGTGCCAAATAATGTTGAAGTTAGTGGTCATGACCATGGACATGTTAGTCACTTGGTTTATTGAGTCCCTGACATAGAGGATATACCCCCGCTGAGCATGGCAGGACTGGGCCCAGGAGGCCGACCCCATGGAGGGTAGATCAACAGAAGAGGGGGTAAGAAGGCTTTGATCTTGGTGGGTAGGACCCTTCCCAAAAGGAGAAGAGTGAAGCTGAGCCAACTGTGTGCTATTCTTCCAAAATTTAACCATCCTGAGAGCCACACCTCCTATCCAGAGTTAAGAAGTGAATGGATGGGGAGAACCAAGGGTTGTTCCTAGGGAGAATCCCTCATGAGGAACAGAGAAAAGGCATTCCTCTCCAACTGTGTATTTACCCAACTATTCATATAATCATAAAGTCGTCTGTAAGCTTTGGGCCAAGGATATATGGCATGGCCTCATTTAAAACAAATCTTAGTAAATATTAAACAAGGTCTGTTTCACAGAGGGTATGTAGTGTTTGGATTTTCCAAATCCAAAAGATTGGTTTGAATTGGAAATGAAGACAGTCCATAGATTTATTTTTTGGAGCAAATGTAGAATTTTTGGTTGATTATCAAACCTTATTGTGGTGGATGGATTTGAACTAATTATTTAAAATGCATACTCAGATAGTGCTCCACAGCTGTCTGTCCTGTTTGTTAACCTGATAAGTACCTGAAGACAGGCTCTTCTGTTGAAGGTCCTCAGCCCTTTTAGACTCTGTAAGATCAACCAGGGTTGAAGTTTGGGTGCAGAGGAGCGGGCAGATGGAGTCTCATTTTCTATCTAATGGAGCTCAGCAAAGGATGTTATTGAGATATCCTTCCAAGTAGTTTAAATAGAAGTGTCTGGTGGCAAAATGAAAACAAATGGAGAAGCCAGCGAGACCCACACAGGGGGCTCAGTTTCCTGATGCCTGCAGCCCCTGTGGGAGAGGCAAGCTGGCGCTCCATCCTGAGGACAGCATCTCCATCAGGGCAGTAGTTGTCAGAATTAGCAGGGAGGAGGAGGTGGTGTTCCCTGATCATTTTCAAAGCTCCACAGGATTTTCTGACATTGCTGAATCTGTGAGAGGCTGATCTTCAGGCAGCTTGAGGAGATGGACTTTTTGACTCCAAAGGTGTCCAAACTCATCCATTAGTCTAACCGGGATTTCTCTCTTCAAAGCACCATTGCAGCCTCCACAGATACAATTGATCTCTCCTAATTGCTTTCTTGGACCATCCACATCCAAGGTGAAGCTGAAGAGAACACACTGCCGGCTGGTTCCTTGTAGGAGCTGTTCAGCGGTGCTTCCTCTCTTGTTCCTCTTGTAGTTCTCAGCATGACTCTCTCTCTGACACCTTTCTCCTCCTCCTTTTCTGCCCCTTTCTCCACCTCTCTCATAGAAAGCAATACCGAAAGTTGTCTGAGTAGCACCTTCTTAACATTTGAGGATTTTGAGAAGAATGCTGGCCCAGAACTTGACTTCTGCACTGATCTCTTGTCTGCTGACTGCTGGTGCCTAAAACTAGGGTTAGTTTCTTGGTCCAAATGTTGTTTCAGCAGGGTTCTATCTATACCCCCTGCAGGAGATGTGGAGATCAAGGAAGCCTGGGTCGTTATCAAGGGTGCAAAACAGGAAGCCATAGTAGAAAATATTCTGGTGAGAATGTGGGTGTGTGAGAAAATTACTGGCAGCCTCTGTTTCACAGAAGGAACAGAAAATGAGCTTTTTAATCAGGTCAGACTCAATGAGCAGAGCAGGAAAAAGATCGTTTTGACCATGCGCACTAAACAGTACACATTTGGATGACAGGATTGTGGTTAAAATGCTGGAAAACTGAGGAAGAACATTAATAAAAGCAGAAAGACTCTTATTTCCTGTAGTTTTACCTTCCTCGGTTGCTAGTAAATTGCATGCTATTAAACTGATTAGAAAAGTTAGGAGACTAAAACTCTGGTTTTAAAGAGCAGAGTGCCATGTCAAGCATGTCATAGTGACCTGACACATATATCCACATTTCCCTCTTCTCTGTCCTCAAACAATAAAGGCTAAAGAGGGTCTGTGGGACAATGGGTTTGATAAAGACAAATTGTTACTTTTTCAGGGCACTTTTGAAGGCTAAGTGGAGTTTTCTACCATAAGCATGTGAAACTGGTAGAAAACCTAGGAAAAAAAATAAGTAATTTAAAACTATATTGAGGTAATTCCCTGGTAGCACAATGGATAGGGATCCACCTGCCATGCAGGGGGCACAGGTTTGATCCCTGGTCTGGGAACCAAAATCCCACATGCTGCACGGTGACTAAACCCATGAACCACAGCTACTGAGCCTGGGAGCCACACCTACTGAAGCTGGTGGGCTCTAGGGCCCATAAGCCACAACTACTGAAGCCCACGTGCCCTGGAGCCATACACTGCAATTACTGAGCCTATGTGCTTCAGCTACTGAAGCCCACGTGCCTGGAGCCTGTGCTCTGCAACAAGAGACGCTACCACAATGAGAAACCCACGTACCGCAAGGAAAAATGTCTTCCACTTGCCACAACTAGAGAAAGCCGCACACAACAGAGACCCAGTGCAACCAAATATAAGTAAATAAAACTATGAGGGATAGTTTATTTATAGCTTAATCCCTCTATGCACTTGTTTCCATATTTGTAAAATGAGGATAGTAACATTCATTTCATAGTCTCATGAGAATGAAATGAGATCATTTCATTCATTTGCCTCGTATGTTCTGCTTTGGGTCATCAACAAACGGACACCACGATGCGAGGAGAAACACAGGTAAAGGATAAAGAGGGAGGGATGATAGCAGGAGGTGGCAGACTGCAATGCAGGCTTGAAACCTGTGAACAGAGGAATGAATAGGAAGGGATGGTTTGGAAGAGCTTCAGACTGCAGTGCTATTCTGAGACTCAATCCAGGTCACAAGTTGCCTCAAGAGTAGTCTGGCTCTGGGTAGAGATAGCCACACAGTGGTACCCATATAAAGTCATTGTCTATGAACAGCATGGCCCTAGTACAAGTACTCATGGACCCCCAAATATGGCAACTGGAACCTTCCAGTGAACTTGACCTACCTGCAGCGTCTTCTTGTGAATGTAGACCTTCCTAGATTGTTACCCCTCCAGAACCCTCTTAGCACAGGTGCCTGGAATATATCTTAGTGCTTGAAATCCCTTAGCTATTCTTGCTTCCATTTTATAGGTAAAGAAACTATGCTCCCAATGACAATGTGTGATTTGGCTAGCATCACTTGTAACAGAGTCGGGACTGAAACTGGCAATTCTTTTTGCTTCTAGATCTTATGCTCTGTCAAGCACATCATACAGCTGCTCTCTAACAGCCTGTGCTTACTACATTTCCTTTTGTGATAAAGTAGATAC
Source organism: Bos javanicus (assembly GCF_032452875.1). Classification (NCBI taxonomy): domain Eukaryota; kingdom Metazoa; phylum Chordata; class Mammalia; order Artiodactyla; family Bovidae; genus Bos; species Bos javanicus. The sequence goes on along the minus strand of NC_083868.1, from coordinate 62,890,848 downwards.
TAATTCCATTGGGAACAATAAAGCTCTGCCCTAAGCCCTTTGGGTGGTGGAGGCCTGCTGCCTCTGAGAAAGCCTTGGTTTATTCCTGTGGTGTCTCAGCCACAGCATCATGCCCTTCATGTGCAGAGAGCCCAGGTCCTGGGATCTGATCCAAGGCAAAGTCTAGGGCTGCCTCCCAGCTCCCAGGAAGGCCATGCCACTCTCAGCTTCAGTGTTCAGAAGGACATCAGGCAGAGCTCCTTATTGCATGCATGGAGAGGGGTGTGGGTCTCTTCTTGTGCCATACTGTGTTGGGATTTCATTGCATATAATTTTCACTTAACTCTCCGAATGGTATGCCAAGTCCTTTTAAACAGCTAAATAAAATCACCTTCTATGGCCTCTAATCTGTTTTTCCCAGAACAGATTTTAATTTTTTCCATTTTATCTAAAAATATCTTTTAAGAGATATGTGTTAACAAGTCCTTTTCAATGTCTGAAAAGAGTTTCACTAGATGCCGTTATTTAGTTAATTTCTGAGAGATAAGAATGTAGCACAGCCGGTCTCCAGTATGTTGTGCTTAAATGACAGCAGGCTAGCTTCTCATTGTCCTAGCACAGTGGTCCCCAACCTTTTTGGCACCAGGGACCAGTTTTAAAGAAGACAATTCTTCCATGGATGCGGGGAGGGGGGCGGGGGTCGAGGGGGTGGTTTTCTGATGTCTCAAGCCTATTACATTTATTATGCTTATTATCTAACGGGAGGCAGAGCTTAGGTGGTAATGCAAGTGCTGGGAAGCGGCTATAAACACAGATGAAGCTTCGCTTACTTGCTCACTGCTCACCTCCTGCTGTGCAGCCTGGTTCCTAACAGGCCACAGGCCAGTACTGGTCCATGGTTTGGGGTTTGGGGACCCCTGACCTACAAGACATCCTACTCCGTGACTGGTTCTTGAGCCAAGAGCACAAAAGAGTAGAATTTCTGTGTGTTGTCATGTTTAAATAATTATCAGCTCTTTTAAAAATAGAGTGGAATATCCCTGAATTGAAGGATGAGAAGTTAAATGTGCCCACACATATACATGGAGACACATGCATATACTTGACACTTTGGGTCAACTAGAAATTGAGGACAAGCTTGAGAGGCGTCTGGTGCCAGTGTAAGCGAGCTTTTGGGTAGAGAACCACAGCACCCCTCTGTGTTGGAATGGAGCTTTCCAGGATTATATTAGTAAAGACTGAAGGGCATGCCCTCCTTCTTGTGGAAAGTCTAACATAAAAAGCTTTAGTCCCACTATGACAGGTGTTCTCACAGGCCCCCAAAACTGTTTGGAAACTTTCAGTAATAATTCTTACCAGAATCACTGCAACACACAGAATATTTTCCATTGAACTTATTGAATCTACAGTTGGGGTAGGCTTTCGGAGATAGGAGAATTGGCTTACTTGCTTGTTCCTTACCTGTTAGGAAAAGGGTTTGACATGGCCAGGAGAAAGAGGTTATACTGTTAACTTGGAAAGATGTGTCCAGCCATCAAATCACTGAAATGTGGCTAGGGTGATAAGTGCATGGCCCCAGAAGATAACCCAGAAGAACAAACTAAGCCAGCTGGAGATTGGACACTACTTGATGGTCCAATAAATGTGTATTCTGAAATCTTTTTCTCCAAGCTACTCAAAAAGCCTTAGGATAGAGACCGGAAATACTGGCTATTTTTAGGCATTCTTGGATGAAGTATAAGCATCACTGGTAGACCTGTAAACAAAGAACAGTGGAAAGACAACTGAGGATGACCCAGCAGCAATGGCATTTGTTGGGAGCGGGGTTGTCTCAAGGGATCTAGTGGTAGTGTATGGGACGGCTGTGCTGGTGAGTTTTTCCTTGCATAGCTGTGGCCTGTCTTCATTCAGTGGACTGTGTCTTGTTTCACCTCTGCCCTGTGGCTCCAACCTGCTCCAGGCGACACTCCGAATAGTCTGAGGGATTTCTTTCCTTAACCTCTTGCTTTTTCCCTGGCATAGTTCCCTTACCACCTTCCATACAAAATGATATTTGAAACATTTGAACTGAAACCACAGGAAAATTCCAATGGCAACCAATCCCAGTACAACAAAAAATCCATCTGTATTCCATCCATGTGTCCAAATTTAAACAGCAATGTTTAGTAATGATTAAGTAGATAGGGTAGTTCCTTGGAGTTCATTTATAAGGATTTAAACTATGTAATTTATTTATATGACTTGTGCTTACTAAATGATGTTTTGAATCACTGAATTCTGATTACCTAGTCTCTTTTCCCTACCATGTCCCTATAGTCATCTAGCTTGAGAATCACCAATACTTAACAACAATGTGGATGGACTTAAAGTACTTTATGCTGAGTGAAATAGTCAGAGAAAGACAAATACTGTATGACATCACTTACATGTAGAATGTAAAAAAACAGAACAAACTAGTGAATATAACAACAACAACAACAAAAAACAGACTCAGATTTAGAGAACAAACCAGTGGTTATCAGTAGGGAGAAAGGAAGGAGGAGAGGCAAGACAGGGATAGGAGATTAAGAGGTACAAGCTATTATGTATTAAGTAAGCTACAGGGATATATTGTACAACACAAGGAATGTAGCCAATATTTTAAAATAACTATAAATGAGGTATAACCTTTAAAAATTGTGAATAACTTGTTAACTGCTAACTTATATAATATTGTACATCAATTGTACTGCAATTTTAAAGAGAAAAAAGAGTAAACTGTATGAGGCTGTTTCCCTACTCAGAAACCTTCAGCAGATTTCCCTCTATAGAGTAAAATCCAAATCCTTGCCATGACCTCATTTAATGATCATTGTGACCTCATCGAGTCCCACCCTCCTCTGCCCTTAACAAACTCAAACCACAGGGGCCTCCTCTCTGTTCCTTGAGCACATCAAGTTCATCTCAACTTTACAGCCCTTCCTACTTGCTATTCCCTCTGCCTGAAACCATCTGCTGTGGGTTTTCTCCGTTGTTTGCTCCTGCTTGTCATTCAGGTCTCAGTTCAAATGTTGTACACCTTTAGAAGTTCGTTTGTCAAATCAAGTCTCTTTATGGTACACATTATCAGAAAATATTTCTTTATTTTCTTTGCTTGCTTGCATGTCCATTTTATATCCCCTCAATAAACATACCCTCAAGTAACAAACTCCACAAGTATTGACATTTTGTCTCTCTTGTGCTTTGTGAAGACCCTAGGACAGTGCCTAAGAATTTGATATATTGTAGATGCTTCATTTTAAAAACTAACTTAAAAACTCATATTCTGCACAAGTTCATAAAATCTTCATATTTGCACAAAAAGGTAAATATTAATTTATATAATAAAGCTTCATAATATAATGCTAAATAACTATACAGAATTATAGTACAATTGTAAATGCATACAAAAACTGTGACGAAACAGACCCAGTCCTAACAAAATAACAGCGTCGTCTTTTTGTGTATTGCCGTATATTTTCTCAATTTTCTATCAGTGATATAATCATGAAAAATTACTTTTAAAGCAAAAAAAAATTTAAAGGAGAGAAGCTATTTCTCAGTACCAAAAGAACTGTTTTCTAAATAGACTCAGCTTTTCAGTGAATGCCAATGTTAATCTTCACCTGTTCCTCAGGTCACATGGCCTCATTTTTCCAGTCTCTTCTGTGATGGTTCTGAGTTTTCTCTCTTCAGAATGCATTTTGGTTTATTTATATCTCTATAGGACTCAGCATTGTGTATAATTCTCTAGGAATGATGTAAATATTTCAGAGTAAAATGGAATTATCTTCTACTTTCTAGATAATTCCTAGATGTTTGTTGCTGCCTAAGTTTGCATCAGATATTTTTGGAAGCTCCAAGGAATTATAAACCTAGGCCATTTCCCTTAAGAGCATAGCTATTATTCCTGCACTCTTTCCCTTTATATTTACATGTTTATTTTGTTTGTAATTCACAAATAAGACCTGGCATTGTATTTAAAATATTTCATTGATTTAAATTTGTCTCATTCTTTGACTTGTTGTTTTAAATGCCTGATTGTATCACCCAGGTGATTTCTTCTTCCTGTCCCCCTATATTCATCTTACTTCTAAGTGTGATCTTCACTGAACTGATTTTTTTTTTTTCAGATGTTGAATAGATTAGGGTCCAGAACAGAGCTCATTGTCAACCATTTAGATTCTGCTTAGTTAATACCAATCCATTCAACAGATATACCCTAATGTTGTCACTGCTCAGTAAGTTACAAATCTGGCTATTATTATAATCCAATTCTATCTTGAACTTTAAAAGTAAGGATATTGTGAGGATGTGGAGAAGCACTGTACTAAAATTCAGGTAAATCATACCTACTGCTTTTCTCATGTGTCTAAATTCTTAATAATTGTGTAGAGAGAAAAAAAAAACGAGTTTTGAAAACTCTGAACTGGTGTTTTCTAGTGAATGCATAATATTTCATAATATGAATTGCATTATTTTCTCAGAATCAATATCAAAATTATTCAGTTCAAACAATTTGCATTTTCTCTTTGGAAAGCAACTACTTTGCCTATCTTTGGTCTTCATCACCATGTACTTCTGAATTGTTTCTTTAAAAACCCTCAAAGTAATTAATTTACTTCAATTGTGGGGTTTATCAGTACCCCAAGGTTGCAATTTGTCTCAGCAGGAAGACTCCACATCATTTAAAGTAATTGGATTTTTTTTTCCCAATTTCTTCACCCATCTTGAGCTACATTTCTCTAAGCCTTACTGAATTTGACTATTTGTCTCTTGACTACTGTTTGACTGTTTTGTGCTCAACTACATCATTCTCTTTAACAGTCAGTCAGTTCAGACACTCAGTCATGTCCAACTCTTTGTGATCCCATGAACTGCCAGGACACCAGGCCTCCCTGTCCATTATCAACTCCCGGAGTCCACCCAACTTGTGTCCATTGAGTTGGTGATGCTATCAAACAATCTCATCCTCTGTTGTCCCCTTCTCCTCCTGCCCTCAATCCTTCCCAGCATCAGGGTCTTTTCCAATGAGTCAGGTCTTTGCCTCAGGTGGCCAAAGTACTGGAGTTTCAGCTTCATCATCAGTCCTTCCAATGAACACCTAGGACCGATCTCCTTTAGATGGACTGGTTGGATCTCCTTGCAGTCCAAGAGACTCTCAAGAGTCTTCTCCAGTACCACCGTTCAAAAGCATCAGTTCTTCTATGCTCAGCTTTCTTTATATATAGTCCAACTCTCACATCCATACATGACTACTGGAAAAACCATAGCCTTGACTAGATGGACCATTGTTGGCAAAGTAATATCTCTGCTTTTTAGTATGCTCTAGGTTGGTCAAAACTTTTCTTCCAAGGAGTAAGCATCTTTTAATTTCATGGCTGCAATCACCATCTTTAGTGATTTTGGAGCCCCCCAAAAATAAAGTCAGCCACTGTTTCCCCATCTGTTTGCCATGAATTGATGGGACCAGATGCCATGATCTTAGTTTTCTGAATGTTGAGCTTTAAGCCAACTTTTTCACTTTCCTCTTTCACTTTCATCAAGAGGCTCTTTAGTTCTTCACTTTCTGCCATAAGGGTGGTGTCATCTGCATATCTGAGGTTATGGATATTTCTCCTGGCAATCTTGATTGCAGTTTATGCTTCATCCAGCCCAGCGTTTCTCATGATGTACTCTGCATGTAAGTTAAATAAGCAGGGTGACAAAGAGTGCCTTGAGGCTCTCCTTTTCCTATTTGGAACCAGTCTGTTGTTTCATGTCCAGTTGCTTCCTGACCTGCATACAGGTTTCTCAAGAGGCAGTTCAGGTGGTCTAGTATTCCCATCTCTTTCAGAATTTTCCTGTGATCCACACAGTCAAAGGCTTTGGCATAGTCAATAAAGCAGAAATAGATGTTTTACTGGAACTCTCTTGCTTTCTCAATGATCCAGCGGATGTTGGCAATTTGATCTCTGGTTCCTCTGCCTTTTCTAAAACCAGCTTGAACATATGGAAGTTCAAGGTTCACATACTGCTGAAGCCTGGCTTGGAGAATTTTGAGCATTACTTTACCAGCATGTGAAATGAGTACAATTGTGTGGTAGTTTAAGCATTCTTTGGCATTGCCTTTCTTTGGGATTGGAGTGAGAACTGAACATTTTCCGTTCCTGTGGCCACTGCTGGGTTTTCCAAATTTCCTGGCATATTGAATGCATCACTTTAGCAGAATCATCTTTTAGGATTTGAAATAGCTCAACTGGGATTCCATCACCTCCACTAGCTTTGTTCATAGTGATGCTTCCTAAGGCCCACTTGACTTCACATTCAAGGATGTCTGGCTCTAGGTGAGTGATCACACCATTGTGATTATCTGGGTCATGAAGCTCTTTTTTGTACAGTTCTTCTGTGTATTCTTGTCACCTCTTCTTAATATCTTCTGCTTCTGTCAGGTCCGTATCATTTCTGTCCTTTATTGAGCCCATCTTTGCATGAAATGTTCCCTTGGTATCTCTAATTTTCTTAAAGAGCTCTCTAGTCTTTTCCATTCTATTGTTTTTCTCTATTTCTTTGCATTGATCGCTGAGGAAGGATTTCTTATCTCTTCTTGCTGTTCTTTGGAACTCTTCATTCAAATGGATATATCTTTCTTTTTCTCCTTTGCTTTTAACTTCTTTTCACAGCTATTTGTAAGGCCTCCTCAGACAGGCATTTTGCTTTTTAGCATTTCTTTTTCTTGGGGATGGTCTTGATCCCAGTCTCCTGTACAGTGTCACGAACCTCTGTCCGTAGTTCATCAGGCACTCTGTCTATCAGATCTAGTCCCTTAAATCTATGTCTCATTTCTATTATATAATCATGAGGGATTTTATTTAGGTCATACCTGAATGGTTTAGTGGTTTTCCCCACTTTCTTTAATTTAAGTCTGAATTTGGCAATAAGTAGTTCATGATCTGAGCCGCAGTCCACTCCCGGTCTTGTTTTTGCTGACTGTATAGAGCTTCTCCATCTTTGACTGCAAAGAATATAATCAATTTGATTTTGGTGTTGGCCGTCTGGTGATGTCCATGTGTAGAGTCTTCTCTAGAAGCCATTAAAATCAAATTTTAATTTTTCCCTTTGTTCTTGTCATTTTTTCAACATTATAATCACTGTACTCTGTGGTAGGAATCTCCTTCCCTTATCCTACTTTTCCTAACAAAGACCTTAACTTTTCTTGCTCTGATATCATTTTAGACTTCATCTTACCCTCTCTTCCTCCCTTTGATTCAGTAGCTTAGCTGTGTATTGCTACATTTAATTCTATCATTAACAAATCAATATACTTATTGGAGGTTTGAATTTAACCAATATATGTTTTTTTGGATGCTGTGGGGAATATAGAGTAATAGAAGGTGGTCCTGGCTTTTAAGGAACTTACAAGATTTTCAAACTGGTGTAGATGCAGTCTTGCTTTCTATCCTAGATGGTTTTACTAAAGAGGCAATTAATTGTTCTTCATCAATGATGCAGCACCAGATGTGATGGCCATTGTAATAGTTGAAACCACTGTGCATGTTATAAAGTGAATTTGTATGCATTCTCATTTTTGAATCCCTTTTGCCATGGAGTCACAAGGAGACCTGTGTGTGTGGCCACTGTAATTAGATTTATTAATCTTTTGGCTGTGTGTTTTCATGATAATTTTTGGCAAATCTTACAAAGGTTTCCCATTCCTGCTCTTTTTATGCATACATTGTTTTGGAAATGGTTGAAGAGGGATGAGAAGCAAGAGTCATGGCAAGCTTCACATTTAAAAACTTATATGAGGCTTTTAATTTCTCAGCCATTTGGCAGTATCTGAGAGGCTTGGAACTCAATGCTGAGAGCACCACCCTGGCCCACTGCTAATAACCTGTCATGAATTGCACCAGATGCCAAATGATGTATTCAAATATGTTAATAGTGTTGGGGGGAGTTTGTGATTTCCTCAGTTCTGTCTTGCTGTAGCAAAAATTTGAAGTGATGAATGGATCAGTGTTACAGCTCAGTTTTATTTGGCAAGCAAAGGAAAATACATCCTTGAGGCATGAGGGTGGGCCAACCCAAAAGAAATGAAGAGAAGAGAAGCCAGAGCTCAATTTTGGCTCCTCTTTTTATATATATATTTTTTTCCTCCCCTGAGCCTGCCCTATGTAAATTCGGCTAGCCAGGAGGGCTATTTGCTTCATGTGAGGTTCTCACTCTGATTCTCGGACCTTCCTTTGTTCTACTTTTTTGGGCTTTTCCCTTTGTCTTTTAGCCACCTCCATTCTGGACTCCTTTTTCCTATTCTAACTACTTAACAATAGTAAGCTGAGTAAACCCTGTGGGTGCTGATAAAATTTGAACATTCCCTCTGGTTTCTAAGGTTGCCAAGATTTTCTTATCTTCTGAATTTTCCTGCTAGACAGAGTTGGATTTTCCAGCTACCAGTATATAATTTCACTGAATGTACACAGGCATTGGCATGGAAAAAATGAAGACAGGCAGTTTGACTCTCTGGATACCCAGGGACATTTACTCTAGGCAACATAGCATTACACGGTCATGAAACATATTAGAGAAATAACCATTGAATGGAAGACAACATATTTTTCAAACTCTAGGCAAGCCCAGATGCTTCCTTGGGAAAGGATTCTAAAGTTAAGACAATTGCAAATGCTTCTTCTTTTTTTTTTTTTAGACTATCATCTTCCTGACATTAAAAAATATAAATACAGACTAGCTGCTACTGCTAAGTCACTTTAGTCGTGTCTGACTGTGCAACCCCATAGATGGCAGCCCACCAGGCTCCCCCATCCCTGGGATTCTCCAGGCAAGAATACTGGAGTGGGTTGCAATTTCCTTCTCCAATGCATGCAGGTGAAAAATGAAAGTGAAGTCTCTCAGTCATGTCCGACTCTGAGTGACCCCACAGACTGCAGCCTACTGGGCTCCTCTGTCCATGGGATTTTCCAGGCAAGAGTACTGGAGTGGGGTGCCATCACCTTCTCCGAATACAGACTAGTGGTTTCCTCAAATTGCAGTTGGGTGGTATAAATCAGATATTTGGTGATTGGCAGTATGTTATATGGAATATTTTTACCCGTTAGGAATGACCCATTTTTGTATTTTCCAGGGTTTTGTTTCTTCCTTCCACTTAGAAAAATATTTTATTACTCTCCTCCATATAATTTATTTTCTCTTCATTCATATACTATATACAAAGGTTTGATTTATGCCAGTTTACTCCCCTCATTCTGTATTCACCACAATCTGACTCTAGTCTCTAAAGAACTTATTATAGTAGTAAACATTAAGTTGTTAATCCTCAGTGTTTTCCCCTAAGGTGCCATTATTCCAATTTCACAGATGATGAAACTGAGGTAGAGAAAATGAAATATTTATACCTTCAGAGTAGAAAATGGTTATACCCTAGGAAAATATGCATCTTGTATAATACCACAGCATTCTTCTAGTTACATAGTGCTAGCCTCATTTCAAACTCAAATTTAATCCTTTGATGTCTTTTTTTTTTTTTAATCAGAGGCTGTGCTTGCATGTGAATAGTATTGCTTTTTAGACATGGATTTCTTTTCAGCTTTCTTAACTATCCATTCCCTCAACATTGTTGAACCCGATATATAGTCAAGGTATTGTTTATGAGACAGTTCAGGTTTATAATCCTTTGGTCGACCATGTTTATTCCTAGATTGATGTCTGCTTTGGTGACATCAGAAATCCAGAGCAGAAAATGACACTGTGGGCATTTTAAACATTATTCAAACATGAATTCAACATCAAGCCCATCCATTTCTTTATATGTTTGCTGCTGTCGTTTTTGGCCGCCTTATCAGCTCACATATCTCATGCTCCAGCAGTAAGTAATTTTCAAAGCTGAATTGCAATCCATGTGCAGCATGGTATTCAGCAGGGACTTCGGTTACCTGAGGCCAGGGTCCAGAGGGAGCATCGTGGCTGCTAACAGGCACCTGGTGACTCTTTCCCCAGGCAGTTCCAACCATGCACTCTTAATAGGAAAGCCATATGCAGCTCTGTCTCCAGTGTGTTAACTGGGGAAACAAACATAGCATCATTTCTCAGTTAGAATTGTTTCCAGAATTCCCATAAAAATTTCATAAGACTGGTTTCCCAAAAAGCTTATAAGAAAAAAGGAACATCTTATCCCTGATGAACTTATTCTAAGTAGCGATCTAAATTGATCCAGGCAGAGTTTCATGCGGAGCAGGCCACAGAATAGGATGGTAATATGTCCTCTACTTAGTATTGTAACAGTGAAAGAAAGAAAAGGAAGAACAGGGAATGGTGCATATAAACTGGAATATGAAAGCTGGGTTGATTTTCAAGATTAAGTTCCTCCTGAGGTAAAGGAGGAAGAACAAGATGTGTTTTTGATCAGAAAGTTCCAGAGACCTGACTTGTTGGGAGACTGTACTGAGGAATTTATTGTGCTCGAGACCATGATCATAATTAGTCTTCAAGTATATCTGAATTATCTATCTGAATCACCAAAGCAAGTCTGGAGCAATCTTCTCCAGAGATAATAAAATGTTTTGATTGGAGGAAGAACCTCTCCATAATCATGCTGCTGCTGCTGCTGCTGCTAAGTCACTTCAATCGTGTCCGACTCTGTGCAACCCCATAAATGGCAGCCCACCAGACTCCTCTGTCCCTGGGATTATCTAGGCAAGAATACTCCATAATCATACCCTTGGAGAAAACCTAGTAAGTTATGTTGAGGGCAATAATATGGGTAATCATGAACTCTTCCTGAGGCAGGAAGAAAATATAATTGATTAAAACAACAAGGTGTGAAATTATAGGGACTAATGGGTATAGTGTTCTAAAAATTTGCAAATTGAGCCAGCTATATAAAACTAACAAGCCTGGTGCTAGAAAAACAGACCACATGAACTGTAGCCCACCAGGCTCCTCTCTCTGTCCATTGAATTATCCAGGCAAGAATATTGAACTGGGGAGCCATTCCCTGGAATGGGTGAATTTAACTCTGATGAATATTATATCTACTACTGTGGGCAAGAGTTCCTTAGAAGAAATCTAGTAGCCCTCACAGTCAACAAAAGAGTCTGAAATGCTGTACTTGGATGCAATCTCAAAAACAACAGAATGATCTCTGTTTATTTCCAAGGTAAACCATTCAATATCAGAGCAATCCATGTCTGTGCCCCAACCAGTAATGCTAAAGAAGCTGAAGTTGAACGGTTCTATGAAGACCTACAAAACCTTCTAGAACTAACACCCAAAAAGATGTCCTTTTCATTATAGGGGAATGAAATGCAAAAGTAGGAAGTCAAGAGATACCTGTAGTAACAGGCAAATTTGGCCTTGGAGTACAGAATGAAGCAGGGCAAAAGCTAACAGAGTTTTGCCAAGAGAACGCACTGGTCATAACAAACACCCTCTTCCAACAACACAAGAGAAGACTCTGCACATGGATATTACCAGATGGTCAATACTGAAATCACTGATTATATTCTTTGCAGCCAAAGATGGAGAACCTTTATATAGTCATCAAAAAACAAAAAAAAAAAGGCCGGGAGCTGACTGTGGCTCAGATCATGAACTTGTTATTGCCAAATTCAGAGATAAATTGAAGAAAAAAGGTAAAACTGCTAGACCATTCAAGTATGACCTAAATCAAATTCCTACAATTATACAGTAAGGGATTATACAAATAGATTCAAGGGATTAGATCTAATAGGCTGCCTGAAGAACTATGGATGGAGGTTCATGACATTATACAGGAGGCAGTGATCAAGACCATCCCCAAGAAAAAGAAATGCAAAAAGGCAAAATGGTTGTCTAAGGAGGCCTTACAAATAACTGAGAAAAGAAGAGAAGCCAAAGACAAAGGGAAAAAGGAAATATATACTCATCTGAATGCAGAGTTCCAAAGAATAGCAAGGAGAGATAAGAAAGCCTTTCTAAGTGATCAGTGAAAAGAAATAGAGGAAAACAATAGAATGGGAAAGACTAGAGATCTCTTCAAGAAAATGAGAGATACCAAGGGAACATTTTATGCAAAGATGGGCACAATAAAGGACAGAAATTGTATGGACCTAACAGAAGCAGAAGATATGAAGAAGAGGTGAAAAGAATACACAGAACTGTACAAAAAAGATCATAATGACCCAGATACCCACGATAGTGTGATCACTCACCTAGAGCCAAACATCCTGGAATTCAAAGTCAAGTGGGCCTTAGGAAGCATCACTACAAACAAAGCTGGTGGAGGTGATAGAATTCCAGTTGAGCTATTGAAAATCCGAAAAGATGATATTGTGAAAGTGCTGCACTCAATATGTCAGAAAATTTGGAAAACTCAGCTGTGGCTACAGGATTGGAAAAGGTCAGTTTTATTCCAATCCCAAGGAAAGGCAATGCCAAAGAATGCTCAAATTACTGCACAGTCACACTCATCTCACACACTGGAAAAGTAATGCTTAAAGTTCTCCAAGCCAGGGTTCAATAGTATGTGAACCATAAACTTCCAGACATAGAAGGTGGATTTAGAAAAGGCAGAGGAACCAGAGATCAAATTGCCAACATTTATTGAATCATCAAAAAAGCAAGAGAGTTTCAGGAAAATGTCTACTTTTGCTTTATTGACTATACCAAAGCATTTGATTCTGTAGATCACAACAAACTGTGGGAAATTCTTCAGGAGATGGAAATACCAGACCACCTTACCTACTTCCTGAGAAATATGTATGCAGGTCAAGAAGCAACAGTTAGAACTGGACATGGAACAACAGGCTGGTTCCAAATCAGGAAAGGAGTACCTCAAGGTTTTATATTGTCACCCTGCTTATTTAACTTATATGCAGAGCACATCATGTAAAATGCTGGGCTGGATGAAGCAGAAGCTGGAATCAAGTTTGCTGGGAGAAATATCATCACTAACTTCAGATACACAGATGACACCACCCTTATGGCAGAAGTGAAGAAGAACCAAAGAGCCTCTTGATGAAAGTGAAAGAGGAGAGTGAAAAAGTTGGCTTAAACCTCAGCATTCAGAAAATAAAGATCATGGTATCCAGTCCCCTCACTTCATGGCAGATAAATGGGGAAACAATGGAAACAGTGAGAGACTTTATTTTCCTGGGCTTCAAAATCACTGTAGATGGTGACTGCAGCCATGAAATTAGAAGAAGCTTGCTCCTTGGGAGAAAAGTTATGACCAACCTAGATAGCATATTAAAAAGCACAGCCATTACTTTCCTGACAAAGTTCTGTCTAGTTAAAGCTATAGATTTTCCCAGTAGTCATGTATGGATGTAAGAGTTGGACTATAAAGAGAGCTGAGCATGGAAGAATTGATGCTTTTGAACTGTGGTGTTGGAGATGACTCTTGAGAGTCCCATGGAATGCAAGGAGATCAAACCAGTCCATCCTAAAGGAAATCAGGTGGAATATTCATTGGAAGGACTGATGCTGAAGCTGAAACTCCAATACTTTGGCTACCCAATGCGAAGAACTGACTCATTTGAAGAAACCCTGAAGGATTGAAGGCAGAAGCAGAAGGGAATGACAGAGGACAAGATGGTTGGATAGCATCGCCGACTCAATGGGCATAAGTTGAGTAAGCTCCAGGAGTTAGTGATGGATAGGGAAGCCTGGTGTGCTGCACTCCATGGGGTCACAAAGAGTCAGACATGACTTGGCGACTAAACTGAACTGAACCATTTCCTTCTACAGGGTGTCTTCCCAATCCAGGGATCAAACCTGGATCTCCTGCATTGCAAGCAGATTCTTTACCATCTGAGCCACGAGGGAAGCCCTACAAACCCACATAGACCAGCTAGATTTTTGCCTTTAAACAACTGTTTGGAGGCTCTTGCTAAACTCGCTGTCATATTTTCTCTAATGTATGGCCTAAAAGTGATGACGTACTAGATTTCTTTTCACCATCTGCAAGACTGTAAGAGCCCCTTTCTATGATATCAGGGATTACATTTATAATTTTGTCACAACTAATTCATAATAGCTTATGTTTTTGAGTTTTTTTCTATGTTCCAGACATAGCATTAAGAACTGTCCATGTATTTTATTTCATCATTTTATAGGTGAGGGAATAAGTGCTTTAAGCCAAATGAGTTGCTGAAAGGCAAATTACCTTCTTAATTTTAAACATACACATACATATGTACATATATGTTCACACCCTATAGATATGTGTGTGTGTGTGTGTATATACACACACACACCCAAATACATGTATATATATTAGTAGTTGTAGCTTAAATGAAATATTCCATTAAAATAAAACCTTTTGTTGACATCAGAGCACACTCTAGGTTCCTCAAACCTGGGAAGCTCAAGAGAGTTGAAAGAGAGATAATTGTTAAGAACCCTAGAGAAGGATGAGATGTGAATCTCAATAATCAAATGCCAAGTTTTCACTTGTGTTCCACTCCTACCTCCTGTGGAAAAAACCTGACACATCTCTTATTGTATCTACTTAAAATCCATCCATAGCTTTCCAGTGCACTTAGAACAAGCCACACCTTTTAGCGGGAGTGTCAGAGTTCCCATTAGACTAGGATCCCAACTCTGACCTCAGCTTACTCTTCTGTCCTCACTGTTCCAGAAGGAAACCATTGGGCTTTCCTTCAGCTTCCCAAAGTGAAAGTTTTTTTCCCACCTCAAAGCCATTGCACACTGTGTTCATCTTCACATAACACCTTTTCCCTCACTCTTCACTGCACTCTTATATGTCCCTCAGGCCTGCTACTATGAGACTCTACCATGAGCCATTCATTCAAATTCTCTCTCATTGTAATAACCCAAAGCTTTTTATTAGTTTTCATTGTTTGTACTCATTATGTATTTTTGAAATTGTTGAACAGCTTCTTCTGTTACTGAGGACAGACCCACCTGTTTTGTTCACTGTTTTTACCAGGCTCATAGGAGCTGCTTTGCTGTACTGGGCATTAGCACGCCTTTGAAGATGTCAGAGCTTACACAAGGTTAAATAACTTGCCCCAAGCCACCCTCCTAGCAAGTAGCAAAGCTGGGATGTGAACCCAGGGCTGTTCAATTTCGGGATCTGTGTTCTCCTTGCTGCTTAAGGAATTTTGAGAGTCAAAGGGTCTTTTGAAAGTGCTAGAGAGCAAAGGAGCCCATGTAATTTTATTTGTAAAATAGTCAAAGCTTTTGTTTGCTGTCATGTGCATTAAATAGCTGGTTGGTGGACTCATCTGGACCATCAGCATTCTGCAGAGGGAGACCCGGTCTAATCTCAAGAGGAGGGGAAAGTGTAATCATGTTAGTGCTTAGTGATTCTAAATTGTTATTTTGATGTTGTAAAAAATGTTCTAAAAGGGTCTTTTCCTTTTATTTGTAAAGAACATTATGTATAGATTTTCAAATTCGAGGAAATAAAAATTAAGCAGAAGTAGAAAGTAAAAGAAAAAAGCAGAGGGGACTTCCTTGGTGGTCCAGTGATTAAGACTCCAGAGCTCCCAATGCAGGGGACATGGGAACCAAGATCTCACATGCTGCATTGTCACTGTTGTTCAGTCACTCAGTCGTGTCTGAATCCTTGCGACCCCATTGACTGCAGCACAGCAGGCTTTCCTGTCCTTCAGTATCTCCCAGATCTTGTTCAAACTCATGTCCATTGAGTCAGTGATGCTATCCAACCATCTTGTCCTCTGTTGTTCCCTTCTTCTGGCTTCAATTTTTCCCAGCATCGGTGTCTTTTCCAAAGAGTTGGCTTTTTGCATCAAATGGTCAGAGTATTGGAGTTTCAGCTTCAGCATCAACCCTCCAATGAATATTGAGGATTGATTTTTTTTAGGATCGACTGATTTGATCTCCTGGCAGTCCAAGGGACTCTCAAGAGTCTTTGCCAACACCACAGTTCAAAAGCACGAATTCTTTGGTGCTCAGCTTTGTTTATGGTCCAACTCTCACATCCATACATGACTACTGGAAAAACCATAGCTTTGACCGGATGGACCTTTGTTGGCAAACTAATGTCTCTGCTTTTTAAAATGCTGTCTATGTTTGTCATAGCTTTTCTTCCAAGGAGCTAGCATCTCTTAATTTCATGGCTACAGTCACCATCTGCAGTGATTTTAGAGCCCAAGAAAATAAAGTCTCTCACTGTTTCCATTTTTTCCCCATTTATTTGCCATAAAGTGATGGGACAGGATGCCATTAACTTCATTTTTTGAATGTTGAATTTTATGTCAGTTTTTTTCATTCTTCTCTTCCAATTTCATCAAGAGGCTCTTTATTTCTTCTTTGCTTTCTGCATTAAGTGTGGTGTCATCTGCATATCTGAGGTTATTGATATTTCTCCCAGAAATCTTGATTCTAGTTTCTGCTTCATCCAGCCCAGCATTTCGCATGATGTGCTCTGCATATAAGTTGAATAAGCAGGGTGACAATATAAAACCTTTGGGTACTCCTTTCCCAATTTGGAACCAGCCTGTTGTTCCATGTCCAGTTCTAACGGTTGCTTCTTGACCTGCATACAGATTTCTCAGGAAGTAGGTAAGGTGATCTGGTATTCCCATCTTTTGAAGAATTTCTCATAGTTTGTTGTGATCTACAGAGTCAAAGGCTTTGGTATAGTCAATAAAGCAAAAGTAGACGTTTTACTGAAACTCTCTTGCCTTTTCGATGATCCAACAGATGTTGGCAATTTGATCTCTGGTTCCTCTGCCTTTTCTATATCCAGCTTGAACTACTGAAGCCTGGCTTGGAGAATTTTGAGCCTTGCTTTCCCAGTGTGTGAGATAAGTGCAACTGTGCAGTAGTCTGAGCATTCTTTGGCATTGCCTTTCTTTGGGATTGGAATGAAAACTGACCTTTTCCAGTCTTGTGGCCACTGCTTAGTTTTTCAAATTTTCTAGTTATTGAGTGTAGCATTTTAACAGCAGCATCTTTTAGGATTTGAAATAGCTCAGCTGGAATTCCATCACCTTCACTAGCTTTGTTTGTAGTGTTGCTTTTGGGGGCTCACTTGACTTCTCATTCTAGGATGTCTGGCTCTAGGTGAGTGATCACACCATCATGGTTGTCTGACTCATTAACATCTTTTTTTTGTATAGTTCTTCTGTGTATTCTTGCCACCTCTTCGTAATATCTTCTGCTTCTATTAGGTCCCTGCCATTTCTGTCCTTTATTTTGTCCATCTTTGCATGAAATATTCCCTTGGCATCTCTAATTTTCTTGAAGAGATTTCTAGTGTTTCCCATTCTGTTGTTTTCCTCTGTTTGTTTTCACTGATCAATTAGAAGGGCTTTCTTATCTCTCCTTTCAGTTCTTTGGAACACATGCTGCATGGTGCAGCCTTAAAAAAATTAAGTACCTCACTGCCTACATATCTATGACCATTTAATTATGAAAGTTTCTCAACTATCTGGAGACTAATTTCTCGCTTCCTGTATGTGGGAGGCCATGATCACAGATTTTATAGCCAAACAGACCTGGCTTTCAATGTGTTACCACTTATCATCTGTGAGTAGATGGGTAAGTTACTAAATTTTTATAAGCCTCAGTTTTCTCATATGAAAATGGGAGTAAAATGAGTATCTAGCATACAAGTTTATTGTAAGGATTCAGTCAATCAGCTCTCCCTAGTTTTTAGTGAATAAAAACAACTATCAGTGTTAGTTCCTTCTTCTAGAAAAAGGCCATGCCACAGCTGCCAAAATTGGCAGGGGCTCTTTATTTCTTGATTTTACCTGTGTTTTATCTTTATTTTCAATTTCCCTGGAAGAAATAGCCAAATATATCACTCAGTTCAGTTCAGTTCAGTTGCTCAGTCATGTCCAACTCTTTGTGACCCCATGAATTGCAGCACGCCAGGTCTCCCTGTCCATCACCAACTCCTGGAGTTCACCCAAACCCACGTCCATTGAGTTGGTGATGCCATCCAGCCATCTCATCCTCTGTCATCCCCTTTTCCTCCTGCCCCCAATCCCTTCCAGCATCAGAGTTTTTTCCAATGAGTCAACTCTTCGCATGAGGTGGCCAAAGTACTGGAATTTCAGCTTTAGCATCAGTCCTTCCAAAGAATACCCAGGACTGATCTCCTTTAGAATGTACTGGTTGGATCTCCTTGCAGTCCAAGGGACTCTCAAGAGTCTTCTCCAACACCACAGTTCAAAAGCATCAATTCTTCAGTGCTCAGCTTTCTTCACAGTCCAACTCTTACATCCATACAAATATATCACTACTATACATTAATTGTTTTCTTTGTCATTATATATGTTTTTTTAATCCTCAATGCTTTTCACTCATTACCTTGTATAATCTTAAAAAACAGATAGGAATCTACAGTTTTGAGACAATATACAACTTCCCTAAGATGCATAGTGAGTAAGTGGCCATAATGCTTGAACTGAAATATAAATTTGTTATAGTTCTTGATGAAATACAGTTAACCCTTGAGCAATGTGGGGGTTGGGGTTGTCAGCCTTTGTACAGTCAAAAATATGTGTATACCTTTTGACTCCCCCCATTATACTTTAGTGCTATTAGCTTACTGTTGACCAGAAACCTTATTGTTAACATAAATAATTAATTAACACATATTTGATTCATTATATATGTATTATATACTCTGTTTTTTACAATAAATTAAGGTAGTGAAAATAGTTTTATTTAAATTATAAGGAAGGGAAAATACATTTATAGTACATATATGTATTTATTTTTTAAAAATCCACATATAAGTTAATCTACATGATTCAAATGCATGTTGTTCAAGGGTCAACTGCATTTCCAAGGACTTCAAGGACTGTTGCTTACATGGCAAATGTCAGCTGTCATAATAGGTATTCCCACTTGATAAATGGGAACCAGGTTTAAAGCAATTGTTCTTCAGGACCTTTCATATTCTAGTTCAGTGTTGCTACTAACATGCTTGACTTAATCGGGCTTCAAGGCTTTTTGTGCACTGTCTTACCCCACAAAGTATGTGGGGGTACTCTCTTCCTTCCTTTTGCCTTTTTGAATGTCATGTCCCATTTCCAGCATTACCTTCTCTTTGAGCCTTCAACCCACAGTACTATCCATTTTTTTAAAAAATATCTATAGTTCATGTCTGACTCTGAGTTATGGGCTATTTTGCTTAACAACTGGCCTTCCCAGCCATGCAATGGATTCCATTGGGTAAGTGAGCATATACTAATACACAAATCAAGAGTGCATATTGCAGGAAAAAGTCTGTGCTTGATGTGGCCCTATGGTTTAAAGTTAAGTAAGACTTCCATCTCTCAAGAAGCTTACATCATCACCTACTGACCACTATGGGTTTTTTAAGGTCTCAGATACTCAAGGTGAATAAATAGATGGATGAAAAAATGCCCTGGTGATGATAGTTTTTCTAGACACCAAGGAGATTTCAAGATAATAGAATATACCCTCTTTTCCTTCTTATGATTTACAGTCAAGTTGAAGAGAGAATATAAACACTATACAGTGGGAAGACCCAATTACTTTTCACCACCTTAATGGGGAAATTGTGACCCTTTGAGTTCAGAGCAATCTTCTGAGTGAAACCACAATATGACCTTGAATAGAAACAAATGGGCATATTTGCTTCCGACTAAAAAGCAGCCAACTCTGGCATTTGTGGGAAGCTGATGTGTAGGAACCACTAAACAGCTTCCACTTTGCATTATCACCCATTTTATAAAGCAGGAAGGCTCTTACTGTTAATTCTGTGATTCAAGCATTAATATTGTGGTTTTACGTCCTGCAAATTAAAGCTGTAAGATGACCAAAGGGCTGGATGAAAACCATCAGACAGCTCGCACACAGATCAAGACGTGGGCTAAGGACAAATGGCCTGGTCATCTCCTATATATGCTCAGTTTGTGGGATGGACAGCTATGCCCTTCCTTCCCCCATTTCCTTTGCCTAAATCCTCACTTTGGCAAGTTTTTTTCAGCTTTTCAGTTTATACTTGGTTAATTTACACCTGTCAATATGTTGCCATGGATTGAACAGAAGCTAACTGTTAATACAGCTTCAGAGACCTAAGCCTCAAAATAGTCCATGCATTGACTTTGTGTAGAAAAAGAAACAAAATGGTTTTTTCAAAGCCCAGATCACTTTTATATTTGGTTGGTCCCAACCACAGTGGTCATGGGTCAAGATGTTCTGTAATTTTAGGGAAATGCTTTAGTTTGCATGATAGGAGTCATATTCTTGACATGGGCATTCAGAACCATGGGTTGAATCTTTCATTCTTTTTCTAGATTAATGCAGATTTTTTCCCTTTCAGAATTGCTTATGGATTAAGTCAGGGATAAGAAGATTTGGCCTTATAATCTTAGGAAAGGAAAGTATGAGTGGATTTTTAAGTTCAATCAATGTGGGGGCCACTTTGTTATATTTATTTCTATATTTTTTATTCCATAGCAGATAGTAAGTGCTTGATATTCATTAGCTGAATGAAAAAGAAATACTTGGAGTTTCTAGGTGTGTTATAGAAATATTATTGATAACTTATGATACGAAAGTATGTGATACCATTTTGTATGTTTCTCCTCCTTTCTCATCAAAGGAGGATGGACACATCTCCGCAAGACAGCTTTCAGGGTAGAAGGGAGGGTGGGGAAAGGGGCCTGGGACCCAGAGGTAGAATAAGTAATCTTGCTAAATTCGATCTCTCTGGGCCCTGTCCTTTTGGTTTGTTATTGAGAAAACCACTATATCTTAATGGACTCAAGAGTAGTAAGTCATTGGTACAAATTGAAAAGACCTTCAGAATACATCTACTTCAGAGAATGACCAGGACTTTTTTACGACAGACGTTTCACTTGTAATTCCATTTTCTGTAATTTATGTTAGACTCTTGAGGTCTTCATTAGTTACAGGATTGTGACCAATTGTTGGCCACCTCTGAGGATGTCAGAAAAGATGTCCATCTTTATTACTTCTTGATTCAGTTATAAAAGGAGCAGATTTCCTTTAGAGATTTGGTGTTTAATTCTGAACAAGCAAAGGTCTCTAAGTCTTAAAGTTTCATGTCATGGATTTTATCACATGTAAAGTATCTCATTTGATGTTTTTCTGTGCTAAATAGTACAGTTTCATTAAGGCTTGTAAAATCAATAGTAGAATTACATGTTTTATTCCAAATTCTACGGGATTACTAAAGTGAAGGCAGTCCTTTTTATATACCTCAAAGAGGAAAGACATATTTAGAGAAATGGAAGGAAATGATTTTGAGGAAGGGTGTTCACTTTGGCATAGACAAGGTCTAGTGGGGGAAGGATTTACAACCCACAGTCAGAATTAGGACCTAGCTAAATTGACCCATTAGAACAAAGTCTGGTGGGAACTCAAACAGACAGTCTTAAGGAAGGCTATAAAGAATCAAACTTGACTTTTTAAAATTTACACCTTCTTGGCAATCTCTTTGTATTCTGAAGTATACCAAGGTGGTTTTACAATGTATTAGAGACTACAGATGTGGGCTGAAATGCATAAGTTTATAGGACTATGTCTTAGCCCCTAGTTTTGCAACTGGGAGACAGTTCAGCAGTATTGATGCCATAATTAACTTATTTTCACTACATTAGGATACCGTTTCTAATGCCCATTTGACACTCTCTTTAGGTCCAATAAGGTGAGGAGTAGGAGCGGACTGAGAATAGTCTGAAGCTGATCAGATTGATAATGGGCTCTTCAGGGAGATAGGGGACACAGCAATGTGATCCAGAGCAGCAACTTGTGAGGCTCCCCTTCAGAGACAGGCACCTGAAACCAACCCATTCTCACAGGTCTACCTAGAGTGACAGTGCGCCCTGCCTGGTTTGAGACCAGCATGTCTTCTTGGGGGATGAAACAGGTGGCCTTCAGGGTCACCACTTACCACCGAGGAACTGATATGAATACATTTTTAAAGACACAATTTTATAGTTCATAAAATACATTTTCAGTATTTAAATTATTACAACTAGTGTTTATTTGACATTTCAGGTATAAATATGCTATTGCTGATTGATGGAGAAGGAAATGGCAACCCACTCCAGTATTCTTGCCTAGAGAATCCTGTGGATGAAGGAGCCTGGTAGGGTGCTGTCCATGGAATCACACAGAGTCGGACACGACTGAAGCGACTTTGCATGCATGCATGCATTGGAGAAGGAAATGGCAACCCACTCCAGTATTCTTGAGTGGAGAATCCTGTGGACAGGGGAGCCTGGTGGGCTGCCATCCATGGGGTTGCACAGAGTCAGACATGACTGAAGCAACTTAGCAGCAGCAGCAGCATTGCTGATTGATATGTCATCTAAAATCACTCTTTCCAAAAAGGCAGCTTAGAAGAGCTCATTCATTTCTAGTGGTCAGTGGGGGAAAGAGAACTAGAAGATGATAGGTTGTCTCAGGGGAGACAGAAAAAGGAGGCAAATAAATTGCCATGATAACTGTGGAAGAGTCAGAAAATTTTGAGTTGATTGTGTACTTCAAAACTTGAAGCGGAATATAGGTTTGCTTTGTTTCTGAAAATCTGTCTCAGCATTTAGAGTGGATTAATGGAAAATTGTTATTATCATTTTAAATATTAATCAGTAGGACTTTCTGAAATGGCTACTCTGTGCAGAGGACTGTAAAGGTCCAGGGAACATTGAAAACTTCACCTCTGTCCTGACAGAGCATATTAACCTGGTTGTATCGATAGAAACAAGATCGTACTTGAGTCAGTTGGAGAACAATAAACAATTGGGCTTCCCTGGTGGCTCAGGTGGTAAAGAATCTGCCCGCAATGCGGGAGACCAGGGTTCGATCCCTGGGTTGGGAAGATCCCCTGGAGAAGGAAATGGCAACCCTCTCCAGTATTCTTGGCCTGGAGAATACCATGGACAGAGGAGCCTGTAGGGCTACAGTCTGTGGGGTCACAAAGAGTCAGACACAACTGAGTGAGTAACACAAAAACCATCTCTGATTAAAGGATGCGTTGTGTGTTGCACACTCTAAATTATGTAGACATTCAGTGGAGGGGTATTAGAGAAAGATGGAACATTGAGGAAAATGACAGAAAGAGGTGATAGTAGAAATAAGAAAATATTTCTTAACAATTAAATCTTTGACGACTGTGATTGCCAAGCCCTAGTATAACAATTATAAAATCCTTTCACTGTGTGCAAGGCTTTCTGTGATCTGGTGCTTATCATCCCTATAGCTTCAGTACCAACTTCTACCCACTTTTCCCCTGCCAACCAGGTAAAGTAATTTTCAGCTCCCTGAAGCCATCTGCAGTTATGCTTACCTGAGTCCTTATGCTAGAGTGGTTACTCCTCTTCCCTGTCATTCAGTTGACAAGTTCTTAAGGTCCAGTGGAAGTACTGTGTCTTCAGAAGCATTCACTGAAGTCCCCTTCTCTTAGATATTTCTGTTTTTCATGCTACCAGTGAACTTTGCTCCAAGTTGCCTTATGTTGCAGACAAGGTCTTGACATTATTTATTGTAGTAACTTTCACCTCACCAGCCTATGGGTGTCCTGAGAGGAGGAACCACGTGGTTGTTCTCCCCATTCTTGGCTTGCAGCACCAAGGAATGTTGTATGAATGAATCAGTATATGAATGTAAAAGAGGATTTTGAAAGTCAAATGGCCTGGTTAATTAGGATTGCTAATTAACTGAGCATTAAATAAAGTTTCATTTTAACCCTTGTGATAAAAATATTTGCAATAAAGAATTTGTCTACTTCCCTGCCTAACGACATGGCACACGATCCAGTGATTCATTTTTTCTTAAACCTTGAAGGTGTTGATTTGTTTCATTTTGAACATCAAATTTCTCACTTTGGATTTTCATGGAGAAAATGCCAAAGGATTGAGTCTAAACTCTACCAATATAAGCCATACCTGAAAGTTAATCTTTTGAATAAATCCCTGACACCAGCTTCTTTTACTGTGATTTATCTGTTTTTTTTTTTCCCCTAAAAGCTGAACATGAGGGAAATTTCTGTTTAATGAAAAATTCAAATCAAAATATGCTTGTCACAGGATGAAAACACAGTGAATAGCAATTACACAGACTGAGAAGGAGAAGGGATTCGCTGGTTTCTAGTAGCAGGATGATCAGTCCTGTGTTGAATGTACTGTCACCCAGTTGCTTTGGACCGTTCATTTCTTATCCCAGGAATTCTATAGGGAAAAAAAAAAAAGAAAAGTTAAGCTTGCACATGTCATTACCTGAAGGCAAAAAGCAAGGAGGGGCCCCTGCTATTTATTATCACCAGTTTGCCTTTCATACTCCCATGTATATTCCTTAAGCCCTGACTTACTTTTGTGTCCCAGTCTCTTTTTGATCACTCCCTTCTAACTTACTTGAATGAAAGGATGAGTAACAATTCAGAATGTGTGTGGTTTTTGGCTCACGTACCCTGTTTCACTATGACCAAAAAGTCAAATTAATGTACAGACACTCACACACACATACACAGAACTAAAACCTCATGTCCCACTGATATGCAGATAAGTTTCAGCTTGTCCCTGGACATATTTCAATCAGATTATGAGAAACAAACATGAGAAAAACCTTTTATTTCCTAACATATATACTGATTGCATACTGTGTTTTAGACCCTTTTCTGAGTTTAGGGCTATGTGCTAGTCATCCTTGTATCTGCCCTCAGTACAAGGTATAGATGTTTCTCAATGAAGTTTGCTGAGTAATACAATTTAGTCTACACCCTCAGGGAGCTTACAGTCCTGTGGAAAAGCAAACAAGAGGCAACTACAGACCAGGTGGCAGTTGAGTACACTGGGAACATACTCAGTAAGATGGTCCCAGACTTCCTGGTGGCAGCAGGCAGGTGTCAAGCGATGCACTGGGTTAAATGGTCTCAATGGAGAAGTGGTTATATGTCAGGCACAAGAACCTAGGTATTGCATTCCAGGTAAAAGTGCCACCATGGAATTGTGAAATGTCCTAGAGAACCTTCCAGTAGAATCAAGGGCCCTGAGCAAGGACACTGGATTTACTGGGATGTGGTGAATTTCCTTCCACACCCAGAGGGGAAATGAGTGGATGGAGCAAATTGGCAGCTGGCAAGGCCTGGACAAGCTGAGCATCCGTCTGGAGTTTCCCTGTGGGCCTGGCTGAAGGCCTGCCCCGCCTGGCCCCCCTGTTTTAACTTTCGCTCCTTCCAGATCACAAAATGAAATGGAGTTTTCTTCAAAGTGACAGCTAAATCTCAGCCCCTCGCCAGTCGCTGTACCAGCACCGCTTAATTCTGTAATCCCTTTGCCCTCCATCCCTCATTGTGGTTAGCAAATGCCAGGAAATGTTGGAGTGACAAGTGAGTTCTCCGTGCCTGACACCTCTGCTGGAAGACTTGATAAACTGCAAATGCCATCACAGTCATTTTTCAGGTGCCAGCTCAGAAACATGCTCAAGGAGGGCCCAGTGGCGAAAGGTAGAAAGCTTCCCCCTCCTTCCTTCCTGATGTCCTTCCCCTAGCTTACATTTCCGTGAACTTGGCATGTTGCTCAGAGCTGTTTTCCAAGGGAATATACTTCTGGGGAATGTTTCCTTTAACATCTTTAAAATTGAGGGACATCAAATCATATGGTCTGTTGTCTCTCCTTGGACTATACTACTCCCCTGCCTACAGGGGGAGGCGGAGATGGATTGATACTGAGCTCCCAGAATAGCTAACAGTCGTCATCCCACATCCTTTAGCTGCGCAGAGTACAGAGGCGCGTTGTGAGTGGCTAGGATTGCCCTGTAGTCTACACCCTACAGTGCCATTTCCACACGAGCTTCCTCTGCTGGGCAGACTCTCGAAACCCCTCCTCATTGAACACACTG
Organism: Bos javanicus; assembly: GCF_032452875.1. Classification (NCBI taxonomy): domain Eukaryota; kingdom Metazoa; phylum Chordata; class Mammalia; order Artiodactyla; family Bovidae; genus Bos; species Bos javanicus. Next base: position 62,865,039 of record NC_083868.1, on the reverse strand, counting down.
TCATTCTGCTTTTTGCTCTGCTTGAGAGGGACAGCTGAGATTCTGTCTCTCTCTCTCCTTTTTCTCTTCCTTCTCTCTCTCTGCCCTTCCTTTCTCTCTTTCTGGGAAGAGTATTAGAATTCTGTGTTATACTCTTAAGCAGAACCAGATAAAGGAATCCATCTGTCACTAGGAATGAATATACTGGACAGTGATTTATGCAGATGCTCTACTCCCAGTGATGGCGTTCATCTCATCTGTACTTCCCCCAGCCCTTCTCAGTGGTGGCACACAAGATTGCATGTAAAATAACATGGCAGCTGGGTGACTGGTCTGGGTACTGCCTGAAGCTGAGCTGGCCTGGTTTTAGCCACTGGACAAACCCACCAGAAGGACAGACGAGTAGCTCAGGTGGCAGGGGAGGAGTCTAGAACTTCCCAGTCCATGACCCCTGCACTCTGTCGATCTGATGGAGAAGCTGATCCACAAATTCTCTGTGAGCTCAAGTCCATTCATGGTTTCTCCTCTCAAGCCTGGACTTAGAAATGCCCCTGGAGTCCCATTGGCCCTTGCCTTGCTTCCATAGCCCTTGGTGCTTTGAGATTCTGGTCATAAACAGGGAGAGATTCATTAGGCCTGGCGTTTGGGCTGGCTGGCTGGCTGGCTTCTGCACTGTTTTCTGGCAGCAATGCTGGGAGTCTCCCTCGAGAGCTTATTTTCCTGAAATTCCCCCTGCAGTTTTACATACATAAGTGGGCTGGATGAGGTTGTGAGAAACAGCCTAGCTTTTGAACACTAATCCCAGTCAAACTTCCAAATCCCTTGAAGTTCACGCTATCAGAAGAAGAAATACAGAGTAAACAAGTCTCTCACCGCTCCCCACCCAGCCACATCCTGGCTCCTGCCCGGCTCTTCAGAGCCCAGAGGCTCTTGCATTTTGCTCTTACAGGAGCAAGCAGCAGGCAAGACCTGGGGCCCTGATCTTCGGGGCATGTAGGTTTCTGCCAATGTTTCTTTTGCTGTTGTGCTTGTGATTACTGGTATTTTTTCCACTCCCTTTGCTGTCTGGAGATTCATCTGGGATTTATCTCCATAATGAGAAAAGGGAGATAGGGAAACGCTGGGGCATTTTTCTCTGACTTAGATTATTTGTCATTTTGATACTCATTTTAAAACATGCTTTTCAAATATTTAAATGTATGTGTGCTCACATCACAGTTCCTCGGGATGAATTGCAGATGACATAATCACCGCTTTATCTCTCTCATGCTCTAGGCCCTCTCTCCTGAACTGATCGCCAGCAGTGTCTTGGCCAGAAAAAAGGGTAGGTTAGAAGGGTAAGAGCTCAGATCTTCTGTGAATAGCAGTTTTCCTCTTATTCTTTCAAAGATCCTAACCCAAACACACTGGTTTCTTTATCTCTCATCTTTAAGATGCCCTTATCGTACTAGATTGACAGGGATCACAACTTAAACTTTATTCATCAAAATATGCTGTGTCCCACCTTCCCCACCCCCAAAGACACACACTTCACAAAATCATACCTAACTGAGGTCATCTTTCCACTTTTCCAAATTCCGGCTAAAGATATTACAAATATAAAAGAGAATAAGCCCCATTTATAAGCAACTCCCACGTTGTTGATAGTGGGTCTACGTGGGCAGGTGTAGGTTTAACTGTGCAGACAGTGAACAGCACTGGAAATGCAGAATGTTAAAAGATCCCAGACCAATTATTCTAAGATTGGTGCTTCTGTGCAGAAGAGCCTAAGAGAAGATTAAGAATCCACATTACTAAAGCACATAGCCTGATTCAGGAGTAAATGATCACTGGAATCTTAAGAAAAAGCAGTTTCATGCAAAGGCCTGTCATCTTTTTCAACAAGTATTTATTGATTGCCTGCTCTGTGCCTGCAGTTGTGCTGGGTACTGTGGTTACAATGGATAATATAAAAATAATACTCCTGATTAAACAGGTTTTAACTGGAGGAGGAGTAAAGAGATAGCAGATGAGGGTTTTCAGTTCAGTTCAGTTCAGTCGCTCAGTCGTGTCCGACTCTTTGCGACCCCATGGACCACAGCACACCAGGCCTCCCTGTCCATCACAAACTCCCAGAGTTTACACAAACTCATGTCCATTGAACCGGTGATGCCATTCCAACCATTTCATCCTCTGTTGTCCCCTTCTCCTCCTGCCTTCAGTCTTTTCCAGCATCAGGGTCTTTTAGAATGAGTCAGCTCTTTGCATGCATCAGGTGGCCAAAGTATTGGAGTTTCAGCTTCAACATCAGTCTTTCCAATGAACACTCAGGACTGATCTCCTTTAGGATGGACTGGTTGGATCTTCTTGCAGTCCAAGGGACTCTCAAGAGTCTTCTCCAACACCACAGTTCAAAAGCATCAATTCCTTGGTGCTCAGCTTTCTTCACAATCCAACTCTCACATTCATACATGACTATTGGAAAAACCGTAGCCTGGACTAGATGGACCTTTGTTGGCAAAGTAACGTCTCTGCTTTTTAATATGCTATCTAGGTTGGTCATAACTTTCCTTCCAAGGCATAAGCATCTTTTATGAGGGTGTAGCAAATGACACCCCACTCCAGTACTCTTGCTTGGAAAATCCCATAGACGGAGGAGCCTGGTAGGCTGTGGTCCATGGGGTCGCTAAGAGTCGGACACGACTGAGTGACTGCACTTTCACCTTTCACTTTCATGCATTGGAGAAGGAAATGGCAACCCACTCCAGTGTTCTTGCCTGGAGGATCCCAGGGACAGGGGAGCCTGGTGGGCTGCCATCTATGGGGTCACACAGAGTCGGACACGACTGAAGTGACTTAGCAGCAGCAGCAGCAGTAAATCAAAAAGAGCAGTAGCCAAAAATACATGGGTCAGGGATGAAGAGTGCCACGTACTGGCCTCTTCTGGAGACAGGACCAGAGAGAGCAGGGCAGACAGTGTCAGCTACTTTAACACTCTGAGAGATAAGATGCACTCTCTCACCCATCTGTGGTGGGTCTAGAAAGGGCACCCCTGATTAATCCCTTGTCATGGCATTAAAAGGGGTCAATTTAGGGCAAGATAATGAAAGTCCCATGACATTCATCATTAGAGAGCCAAACTTTGAACAGAAAATTACAGATCTCTCCCATACAAATGACAAGCAGCCTAGCTTCCTGGAAATCATAGAAATACCAAGATCATAGAAGTTCCATAGAGACACCAATTCTCCTGTCCATTAACTTCAGTAACTATTCTTGTCATGCCTACTTTGTGCAAGGTGTTGTGTGGGATACTGAAGCATGGTGCTGGCTGCAATGACTGGCAGATATCCACTGAACTAGCAGTCCTTCTTGACAACTCATCCATCTCTACCTTCCTCCCTAATTCTCATATTTCTTCTATTCAAGGCAACAAGCCACCAATCTGTGTTTGCATGGACATGAACAGTTGCACATTCTCAGTTCTATGTGTGACTCTAAGCAACCTACAAAAAATAGAGATAGTACAGTTTCCACACAAAAGGTGATTACCATGTGTCTCAGGAGACAAAACATAATTGCATAATAAAACTACTGAATGATTAATACCACAAATAACTAGGTTCTGAACTGTGCGTTGTAGCCTAGTGCGAATTGGTTGCTCAGACATAGACAAGTTTTCAGAAACAAGGGCATTGTGAATGGATACACAGAGGATGGATGGGGAGGGAGAGGGCATATGCACAGTATATCCTTAACTCGGTGTTTCTTCTGTGTGGAATATTTTCTTCCACTCTTCCAGTGTTCTATATCTATTTCATTGGATTTTTCAAAATTCAGACATTTTAGACTTTCTCTAAAAATCTTACTCGATGTTACTCTATTAGAGTCTGAATTATTTGAGGATGAGTTATTTCCCTTCTTCACTCATTTTTACATCCCCCTACTGCCTATTGCACAGGACCTGACAAGCAATAGGCCTTCAATAAATACTTCATGGTTGAATGATTTATGTTGTTTTTTACCCTACAAAGGGCTTCCCTGATGGCTCAGTAATAAAGAATCTGCCTGCCAATGTGGGAGATGCAGGTTTGATCCCTGAGTCAGGAAGATCCCCTGGAGGAGGAAACGGAAACCCACTCTAGTATTCTTGCCTGGGAAATCCTATAGATGGTGGAGCCTGGGAGGCTACATACAGTCCATGGGGTCACAAAAGAGTTGGACTCATCTTAGCAACTAAACAACAACAGATATTCTATAAAGCAGCCCAAGACAGAGTGACTTCCTAATAACTGTATTCTGAATTGAATGAAAATTCACCAGATTACATCACTGAAACTTGAACTTGGTAACAATGAAAAATTAAGTCTGGTGGACAGATTTGGGAATAGAAAGTGGTCCTCACAGATCCAAGAGGGAATAGCTCAAGGTTATGGAGGTGGGGCAGGCGCTGAATACTTTCAGCAAAGCAGTAGGAGTTGAGAACGGGGCTTGTATTTCATGAATGGGCTTCCTGAATGGCACTAGTAGTAAAGAACCTGCCTGCCAATGCAGGAGACTTGGGTTCAGTCCCCAGGTGGGGAAGATCCCTGGAGGAGGAAATGGCAACCCCCTCCAGTATTCTTGGATGAAGAATCCCCAGTGAAAGAGGTGCTACTCTGGGTTCTTTTCTCTGATGTGCTTTCATTTTCACAGTAGCTGGGACTTGTCCTGCATCATATATCATATGCAGTTATATTAATATAAATATAATGTATATACTTACTCCTTGGAAGGAAAGTTTTGACCAACCTAGATAGCATATTCAAAAGCAGAGACATTACTTTGCCAACAAAGGTTCGTCTAGTCAAGGCTATGGCTTTTCCTGTGGTCATGTATGGATGTGAGAGTTGGACTGTGAAGAAGGCTGAGCGCCGAAGAATTGATGCTTTTGAATTGTAGTGTTAGAGAAGACTCTTGAGAGTCCCTTGGACTACAAGGAGGTCCAACCAGTCCATTCTAAAGGAGATCAGCCCTGGGATTTCTTTGGAAGGAATGATGCTAAAGCTGAAACTCCAGTACTTTGGCCACCTCATGCGAAGAGTTGACTCATTGGAAAAGACTGATGCTGGGAGGGATTGGGGGCAGGAGGAGAAGGGGACGACAGAGGATGAGATGGCTGGATGGCATCACTGACTCGATGGACATGAGTCTGAGTGAACTCCGGGAGTTGGTGATGGACAGGGAGTCCTGGCGTGCTGCGATTCATGGGGTCACAAAGAGTTGGACACAACTGAGTGACTGATCTGATCTGATCTGATCTGGAAGTAAAGTTATGACCAAACTAGATAGCATATTCAAAAGCAGGGACATTACTTTGCCAACAAAGGTCCGTCTAGTCAAGGCTATGGTTTTTCCAGTATGGATATGAGAGTTGGACTGTGAAGAAGGCTGAGCACCAAAGAATTGATGCTTTTGAACTGTGGTGTTGGAGAAGACTCTTGAGAGTCCCTTGGACTGCAAGGAGATCAGTCCTGGGTGTTCTTTCTAAGGACTGATGTTGAAGCTGAAATTCCAATACTTTGGGCACCTCATGCAAAGAGTTGACTCATTGGAAAAGACTCTGATGCTGGGAGGGATTGGGGGCAGGAGGAGAAGGGGACGACAGAGGATGATATGGCTGGATGGCATCACTGACTCGATGGATGTGTTTGAGTGAACTCTGGGAGTTGGTGATAAACAGGGAGGCTGGCGTGCTGCAATTCATGAGGTCACAAAGAGTCGGACATAACTGAGTGACTGAACTGAACTGAACTTAATATATATATATAAGTGTGTGTAGACACACACAGAGACACTATTTATATAACCCTTGAGCAACAGAGTAAGGGAGGGCCTACTTTAAAGTTATATAGAGACTTTGGACTATGTGTAGGGTCAGTGCCCCTTACCCCTGTGTTGCTCAAAGGTCAACCCTATATACATAGGGTTTTTATTTATGTATTGTTTATATATATGTATATATAAAATATATATATATAACATATATAAAATATACATATATAAAACATAAAATATACATATATAAAACAAAATATACATATATATAACATATATATGTTATATATATGTATATATGTGTTGTTCAAAGGTCAATCCTATATATATAGGGTTTTTATATATGTATTTTTTATATATGTATTTTTTCTTCTCTTTATGCTTTGCTATACCCTTATTTCATATCTCTTTACCCTCACTTGAGAGTTTAACCAGGAGTCTTATTTTTTATGATCTATCTCATGTATCCTGATTATACTGTGCTTTAGAGAACACACCCTAGTCTTCTTACTATCTTTAAAGGTTTTTACTCACTGGAATTCCCAGATTAATAATTGGAAGATAATAATTATTGAATAATTTCAATAATTCTCCAACTATTCAGGAGTTTCATCTGGACTTCCTTACCCAACCACCTATAATGCCCTTAGGTATTACAGGAACTCTGTACCTACAGTTTTGTACTCTGTGTCTCTCTTAAAGTCATACTTAATCTTCACTCAGGTGGAAGACAACCCCCCCAGGAGCGCTCCCATACCAGAGACTTGACAGAAGCTTCTCAACTATCCTTTGTCTGAGCTGCTGGAGGGCACAGGAGCTGAGAAGACTCTCGGGGATTCTCATGGTGGGACCATGGTTGACCAGGACCACCCCCCTTGCACCGCAGGGCATCTGATGTTCCTATTCTCTAAATACCAGCAGAAGCCTTTGCTGCTGCTGCTAAGTTGCTTCAGTCATGTCTGACTCTGTGCGACCCCATAGACGACAGCCCACCAGGCTCCTCCATTCCTGGGATTCTCCAGGCAAGAACACTGGAGTGGGTTGCCATTTCCTTCTCCAGTGCATTAAAGTGAAAAGGGAAAGTGAAGTCGCTCAGTCGTGTCCGACTCTTGGCAACCCCACGGACTGCACCCTAGTTACTGTGATAATCAAAAATGCCCCCTCATGCATTTCCAAACACTCCTAGAAAGTGGTCCCAGCCCTTGTTTCAAACACTGGAATAACCGACTGTTGTTGGAATGACTGAACAAAGTCTCACTTCCTTCCAGTTGCTAGTAGTGGTGATAGAATTCTCACCCCCTGGGAGGCACCTCGTGGTGGTTTTACATCTACAGGTACAAAGAGGCATGGAGCTTTTTCAAGTACACTGTGGACCTTCTCAGAAATTCAGAGAGGCAGTGCGGGGAGCCATGCCAACAGACACAGATGGGGAGGAATGCCAGGCTTGTCATCCTGATTTACCAATTACACATTGTCTTCAGTGCACCCTTTACTATTTTCAATCTGGTTTTCTAACCCCCCTAAGCACAGTGTTTGTTTTTCTGCCACATCTTTATTATCCTGGATTTATTCTATTCCTGGCAATGTTAAAACCTCTAAACTCCTACAGGAAGATGCAGAACCAGAGAGATCTGTACAATTAACTGACACAGTTTAGAATGTTTCAAAAAGCTCAATGATAGTAGTGTTAATAGTTATCACTGATATTTATTTTATTACATGCCAGAGTGTACATTAATTGTAGCAACTTGATACTGTGGAAGGATAAAGATTTTGGAGACCTTAGTCTCCTGCTCCTGGGTTCTGGGTCCTGTTACCAACTAGTTGGGTAGCCTTGGACAAGTCACGTCCCTTCTCTGGGCTTCACTTGTCTTATGTAAAAACCATGGACTGGATTTTCGGAAATTCAAGTGTATAGATTTTATTAATGTTGAAATTAACATGTGGAGTACTTGGATAGGTTAGAATAAACCTTACAAAAATGGTAAATGAATCCCAAGCCACTAACATCAATTACCCTTTTTTTTTTTTTTTTTTAACGTTTCCTCCCTCACCTTCCCAAACTCGAACATTCAGTATGTTGGACTGTGTTGCCTGAATCTAGCATCGAGTCTTACCTGAATGCATATGCTATGCAGAGACTGCAGTTGTAGTTGTGTAGTACACACTGAGCATGGTCATTCTCCAGTCTACCCTATCATTAATTAGCAGTAATGCTATTAGAAAGGTCCCATTTTGTACATTTGTTTAACCACTTTTATCAAGTCTGTTGCACATTAGGTACCATGGATTCAAAACTGATTTAAGAATAAATTCTTACCTTCAAGAAGCTCACTGTCTAGAGAGGGAGATAGGAATATAAAGAGGTTAAGTAGGACCTGATCTGTGCAATGCTGGATTTGGAACTGGAGTGTCATGGAAGCATTGAGGAAGGCAAACCATCATAATCACTGATGACAAAATCAGGGAGAGTTGTCTAGAGGAGGTGATGTGGAAGAATGATGGAGTGGGACTATAATTGGTTTGAAACTTGACTCATCTTATTTTTGGAGTTTCCTTCCTTTTCCCCTAATATACTTCCTGTTTCATGACAGAAGGTCAAGTGAGAGGGAAGAGATTTTGGTAGCATTCTTTTCTCTCCACTGCTACAATGATCTTCTGTACAAAGATTTTCTTCTATTGTAAAAAGGTGACACTACCTGCAGCATCCAGTGTGGACATAGTCAGTGAGTTTTCTTGTTGTAGTTTGTATCAACCTTTTTTAAGAATTTCTTATTATAACTCAGATTTTACTGCTGCTTATTCCTGAATCAAAACCACTGCTTCCTTGGGTCTATTCTGTGTGTTTCTATAAGTGTAAATAATTGAAATAATTCAGATGTTTCAAAAGACTTCTTGGTATCATATTGCAATATCAATAGTGAGGTCATAGTTTAAGGTCAGGGGAAAAGCTCAAGACTCTCTGACTATATATACGTAGGTAGATCTCCCTAGGAAAAAGAATGCATTAATATGCCTAAGCATTTTGTATTCACTTTTAGGAGTTTCTCAAACTCCCTGAAGCTTACATGAATCTTAGCTTACCTGACTAAAGCCTGTAAGGAAAGAAATTCATGGAGGATAACTTTCCTAGGCTCATTAGAGAATGAAGTGTGTTCCTATGGCTGCCACATTCTCTTCCCCTGCCACACACACAAACACACACACACCACACACCCTTGTCTCTGCCCTCAGGCAATCTGCTGCCCCTTAGCCCAGCCATCTGCTCGTAGCATTGATAGAGCAGCGTGGTTGCCATAAATCCTGGCAGACGTTGCAGTCTGGCGGTGTGAATGACAGCGTGCAGCATGGAGCCTTTGGCAGAGGGTGAAGCTGTGGCTACAAATCCAGAGGCTGTAAACCAGAAGATGGAGTAGAATGAAGTGCTTGGCTTTTTCCTTAACCACCAGGTGATATTTCTGGAAGCGATCATGCATCTTTGTCAGTGACTATCAGATACTGATGTTTGTAGCTATCTTAAATAAAAGAGGGGATGGGTAGGAGAGCCTACTTCTTTCAACCATTTTCAGCATTTCTCAGACCTCCTTCAAAATGGTTTGCTGTTTAACTTAAAATGTTTATATAGCCCTGTGAAAAATAGTTATCTCTTTTTTTTATGAGAAATCATTTCTTTCAACCAACACATTCAGTTTAGTGGTTTTGAATTCCAACTATGTGTACTCTAAAACAGGAAAAAACAGCCAATTATTTTTAGATCACCTTTTTGTTAACTTTGTACTAAGTAAAATTGAGCAGTCAGCAAACCTGTAAGGCTGCTCCTGTTAGCTATGTCAGTTTATCTACTGCACTGAGTGTTCAGGAAGTGTAAGTCTCAGTGGAGGCTCCAGGGATCATGACACTTACTAGTGAGTGGCAGAAGATAAAGTTGAAGAGGAAGGTTGGGCCCAGATTGTAAGTGGTGTTAAATACTGTATATTTAAAAAAGGTCTCAGGGGCTAACAGAAGTCCACCATGATATAACTAAGTCAAGTTTGCCCTTAGGATGATACACACCTCATAAGAAGTTTAAAGAAGTTCAAGTTTTAATCAATGTTTTAGAAGTCCTTTGTAGCTCTCTAAAGGAAGTTTCTATCTAAATACCAAATAATCACAAAAATAGATGTTTGTAGGCAAGCCCTAAGATTTACAGTAGCCAGCGTGACAGAGGGTCTGCAGACACTACACAGCACATAATATGCTTTTTATACTCCAAAAGGGCCTGCAACTTCTTGACATTTCACCAGAAACTCTTTCTTCCTACACTGACCCAATATATATGCAGTTTTTTATCTAATCACATGCTAAATAATCATGTGGGTAGGAATTGCTAGCTATATTTTACATATATGTGCACATTAAAGGTTGGATACACTAGGCTTAGATTCAAATATATAATTTAAAATATTCAGATGAAAATTCAAGTTTATTGTCATCCAGGTTAATAGTTACAAATATGTATCTAGTTTGGCATTGCACAGGTAAAATACTTATAATCTTTTATGAATTTTTCACTTTATAGATGGGTCAGTTCAGTTCAGTTTAGTTCAGTCACTCAGTCATATCCGACTCTTTGCGATCCCATGGACTGGAGCACGCCAGGCTTCCCTGTCCATCACCAACTCCCGGAGCTTGCTCAAACTCATGTCCATCGAGTCAGAGATGCCATCCAACCATCTCATCCTCTGTCATCCACTTCTTCTCCTGCCTTCAATATTTCCCAGCATCAAGGTCTTTTCCAGTGAGTCAGTTCTTCGCATCAGGTGGCCAAAGTATTGGAGTTTCACCTTCAGTGTCAGTCCTTACAATGAATATTCAGAACTTATTTCCTTCAGGATGAACTGGTTGGATCTCCTTGCAGTCCAAGGGACTCTCAAGGGTCTTCTCCAACACCACAGTTCAAAAGCATCAAATCTTTGGTGTTCAGCTTTCTTTATAGTTCAACTCTCACATCTATACATGATTACTGGAAAAACCATAGCTTTGACTAAATGGACCTTTGTTGCCAAAGTAATATCTGTGCTTTTAAATATGCTCTCTAGGTTGGTCATAGCTTTTCTTCTAAGGAACAATCATCTTTTAATTTCATGATTGCAGTCACCATCTTCAGTGATTTTGGAACCCAAGAAAATAAAGTCTGTCACTGTTTCCATTGTTTTTCTATTTGCCATGGAGTGATGAGACCAGATGCCATGATCTTAGTTTTTTGAATGTTGAGTTTTAAGCGAGCTTTTTCACTCTCCTCTGTCACTTTCATCAAGAGGCTCTTTAATTCCTCTTCACTTTCTGTCATAAGGGTGGTGTCACCTGCGTATGTGAGGGTTTTGATATTTCTCTGACAGTCTTAATTCCAACTTGTGCTTCATCCAGCCTGACATTTTACATGATGTATTCTGCATATAAGTTAAATAAGCAGGGTGACAATAGACAGCCTTAACATACTCCTTTCCCAATTTGGAACCAATCTGTTGTTCTATGTCTGGTTCTAACTGTTGCTTCTTGACCTACATACAGATTTCTCAGGGGGCAGGTCAGGTGGTCTGTTATTCCCATCTCTTTCAGAATTTTCCAGTTGGTTGTGATCTACACAGCCAAAGGCTTTGGGGCAATCAACAAAGCAGAAATAAGTATTTTAGATGGGTATTTTACTAATATTATAAAGATAACTTTACACCCCACTCCAGCAAAATAAAATCCAAATTCAGAGAATTTTATAACTTTGTTTACATTTTAATTTTAAGTACATATTACAGAAATTTAGTTTCTTTCTCCAAACTGTCCATTGAGATTTCCTCAGACTTTTCTAGTACTAACTTTATAAAGCACTGGCTTCTGTGAGTCAGTTTGTTGAAAGTATCAAATCTCTGATCTTTAATCACTCACAGTGTTGATTGAGTATCTAAGCCATTTAAGATACCATTTTAGGAACTCAACAAGTACAGCTTTCCTGACGGATCAGTGCTGATGACAAATGCCAGCCTTAAGATGTACAGGTGTCTTAAGACAGCCTCAAGATATCATTGATAGCAGTGAATTAGGCAACAAGAGTTCCTGGGACTTGGACTCTGTCTCCACATTGAGTGCCCCCAAACTTCATTCTCTAACAGATAAAATAAAAAGGATATGTTTGTTGCTTTTTGAGGAATCAATAAGGTCATATAACAACTATAACAAAAAAAGATAAAAATGATTAAGGTTCTTTCTATACTTGAGTGATATTTACATAATATTCTTATATCATTTTAATGTTATATGGATATGCATCATAGTTATACATAGTATAGCAACACATGTATAAAAATCAAGTGAGTGAGTTAATGTCCTCCCATGTCCTGTTGATCTGCTTGTTTAACCAAGGAATAAGTACTTACTTGGAGTTTTAGTCAATATTTTAAAAGCAATTCCCTAAAGGAGATTTCATGTAAGTATAAATAATAATTACAATTAGATGCTCACGCCAAGTTACTAGAATACAAGCATGGTGAAATATATAGTGACTCCAGACATTAAAATTACTACTGTGTTTATTTTTATTATTAATTGCTGGTATTGATTTATATTCACTAAGGGAAGCAAGAAGCAAACATGATTTTCAATGTTGAGGTGCAAGTGGTTTAACAAATTCCCAAGGGAAATTGACATCTTAATGATGTGTCAGACAGGCACGTGATAATATTCCCTTCCATCACAAATTATATTTGTCTCTTGATTTCTAGAGCCCTTTGCACTTGTTTCTCCTCTTGCAGTGACTAAAATATTTCCTAAAGGGATATTTACAGTTTTCTTCCATGCCTGTTTACATCATCAGCACTTTGAGAGCTGAGTGTATGTATAGTGGTTGGCATGTGATAGATATATGGTCAATTTATAGATTTGTAATTAGATAACATTCTTTACTCTTTGCAATGTTCATTCATGCACAAAATCTCATTTCATATTTTCAGCAACTTGCTAGGTAGCTATTATCTCCTCAGTTAGGTGACTTGCCAAAAAAAAACCCTGTTGGTAACTGGTAGGACCATAACTTCTGATTCCTAGTCCAGTGCACTCATAGCTGATGAATATCACCTCTCTGAATTTGTTGTCTGAATTTTCATGTTCTGACTGTGAGGTATTCCTGCCTGTCCATTGCAGGTATTTTGCTGTCTCCCTGCCCCTCATCAACCTAGCCCTGAACCCCCATCCTTTTCTGCTCATCAAGTTAGGGCCAGAATTGCTGAGATGTGAAATAAAAGCTATGGCACTTTATTACCGTTTATGAGAGACTCTGTGACATGGCTGAGTTGAGTTGCCTACTGTACTATCCCGCATAAGAAATCTGAAAGGATCGGCAGATATAGATTAATTTAAGGCAGTTTTTGCTGACACTGATCGCCTCTAAATTGATAACGATTTATCCATGAATTACTTTTTTTCTGAGCCAGGTGATTTCTGATCAACATGCTCATTTTCATTCTCTTCTCTATCCCCTCCCTTTCTTTTCTTCCCCTCCTAACAGTTTCTGTGCCATTGCAATAATCAAAACAAGTTTAGAACTTTATACAACACTGTAACATTCTTGCAGACCAGGAAAGATGGGTGAAACTAGATCTTGGATGTCATCAGCCAACAGTAGGCTTTATAGGTGCCTTGATATCCATATAATGATGAACAATCTTGTTAAACTAACATCCCTTTTACATTCTGAGAGGCCACCTCCTAAATGTAATGTGTGGTGTCATGGAGATGGGCTTGATTTACTCACAAAGAGCTCTGGGAAGGAAAAGATAGCAAAGAATCCAGGGCTTTGGCAAGTCTGAAATGAAATACTAAGCTGTGGGCTTAGAGCAGCACCAGAAAGAGAGAAGATTAAAATTTAGGTGGAAAAGTACATTATGGAAGGATTTAAGTGAAATTATAGCTTTGGAATTTTGTTAACTCAGGGTTGCCAGAAACCAGTGCCAACTTGTAGTTGATGTCCTCACAATAGCGATTCCCAGAGATACAACCAGATTCTCTGAATTTTTTGTGAGGTTGTGATTCCTTTCCCAGGACAAGACAATCTTAATCCTGTAGTATGACATCATAAGCATAATGTGTTCCATGGTCATGAGTCTTTTTCTTACATCGTCTGTCCAGAAAGTATTAATAAAACTTTCCCCTTAAGTAAGTGTGGATGTCAAAGCCATCTCATCTGTTGATGAATTTAGGAGGAAGGAGGCGCTGATCAATTCACCAGGGCCAGGTAGCATAGGCTAGAAATGTGGCAGTTTGGCTGCAGAGATGGACATGCCATGGTGGCATGAATGACTGAGATTCCAGAGTGCTGATTTGAACAAGGAGAAGAAAAGAGCAGCAGAGCTTTTATTTTGTTGCCTTGAACATTGGGAATCCATTCATATTTGGGATGTGAGTTAGTGCCTATTAAATGCCTGTTATCCCCACCATTTAACTAGTCATTTGGCCTCTGGCTAGGGGAAAAGAAAAATAGCACCCATAGATGACTTACATCCCTTGGTCTGTGTGAGCTGCCCCCTATGATCCATGAGTGCAGCCATGCTGTGCTACTAGACTGCCAATTCCTTGAGGGAAAGGTCTGTGCAGCGCTCTGGCACCTAACCATGCCTTACACTCACAGGGGGTGTGTTCCCTGTGAGTTACCAAGTAACTGATTCAATGCCTAAACGTGGGTTATGTGCTAAGTAGTCTCTGTGCTCGCTTTTTAGTTCATGAGAACCCTGAAGAACAGAGTGATACACACACTCTAAGAACCGGATTATCATTAGAGATAGACAGAGGGGGTTGGAGATGCAAAGTGAGCATCAAATTGCTAATGAATGCATCACTGTAGAGGCCTTTCTTTGGGGACAAAGGGAGCTTTTGTCACTGCTCCCCACACATGGGTATATGCTTTGAGGCAGCCGGTAGTCGCTCAATGTATTTAGTGTTCAATTTTACCTCCTCAGCCGTCCCTTCTCCCTTCACTGTAGGCATCTGTGCTGAGTATACTCCTTAACACTCTCCTCTAGGCCTGCCTCCTGTCTCTTTTTTCCCATCAATATCATTTCTAATACCCACTGTCAGAGCCACTAAAAACTGCGAGGTTTGTTTCTTGACAAATGTCCCATTTTCACAGGCAGTTGAACTGAACTGCAGCTTGTGCTCCGTTCAAACATGTCAATAAACATTATTGCAAAGACGTAGAAGCAATAATGGGAATGTATAAAACTCACCTTTATTGCTTCTTGCCATGAATTTACACGCTGCTCTAAGCAGCTTTCACTCCCTCAAGAAGAAGCCGTAGGAAATCTGTTTTGGGTTGTGTGGGCCAGAGAACCTAATTTGGTTGCAATCTTCCCTGGAGACTAGAAGCATAAGGTAACGGTGCCTACCAGCTCAAATGTATGCATGTTATTTCATGCCATAATGGTCTTTGGTACATGATGCTAGTTGTCACAGGTGAAACTAAGGTCCTACAGGACGGAACATCCAAGGTCATGAAACAGCAATGCTTGTGACAATAAAGATCCCTAGCATGGTGATATTCTAAAGCCAGCTTTCCAGGCCTGGAAATCTGCTTCACTGAGAGTACCATGGTATGGAGGGAAGAGAAATCAAAGAGACTGGTCATAGTGGTGGGAGAGAGATTTTACCCTGGAATTCCCGACTCTGACACTGGGGACTTGGGGTCTGCAGTTGTTTGGGATCAAGTAAGATGCTTGAGGTAGATAATAGAAGACAAGGTGAGTCTCAGGGACAGAGTGTCAGGGTGAGAGCTGGTATATCCCTGGAGAATGGATGTGTCAGGGATTAGTGTGTCTCATGATGATATACCCCAAACAGGTCTCTGAGTAGGGTTGTGACCCTGTAACCATGGGTTCCACAAAGAAGAGACAGTCCCTGAAATTAAACTAATCAACATTTGTATAGATCTAAATCTGCAGATGATGAGGTTGGGCAGAGGGCCCTCGGAAAGGCGATCAGAACCACCCGTGTTCCTTCCTTGTCAAGCATGTGTGTGTGTGTGGTGGTGGGGTGTGCCTGGAAACATGCATGCCTGTGATCCCTGGCATGACACTGCATTGTGTAGATGTTCTCTACTGCTATACCGCAGGGACTTTGAGATCATCTGCAGCGAATGCCTACTCACACTCACACTACTTGGACATTGCTCCTCTCCACTTTTCAGAGCCAGTAACAGCACTTGGAATCATATTGATTTCACTTACCAGCTAGCTCCTAATATATCAAATTATTGTTTGGAATTTGATCTCTGGTTCCTCTGCCTTTTCTAAGTCCAGCTTGAACATCTGGAAGTTCATGGTTCACATATTGCTGAAGCCTGGCTTGGAGAATTTTGAGCATTACTTTACTAGCGTGTGAGAGGAGTACAATTGTGAGGTAGTTTGAGCTTTCTTTGGCATTGCCTTTCCTTGGGATTGGAATGAAAACTGACCTTTTCCAGTCCTGTGGCCACTGCTGAGTTTTGCAGATTTGCTGGCATATTGAATGCAACACTTTCACAGCATCATCTTTCAGGATTTGAAATAGCTCAACTGGAATTCTATCACCTCCACTAGCTTTGTTCGTAGTGATGCTTTCTAAGGCCCACTTGACTTCACATTCCAGGATGTCTGGCTCTAGGTGAGTGGTCACACCATTGTGATTATCTGAGTCATTAAGATCTTTTTTGTGTAGTTCCTCTGTGTATTCTTGCCACCTCTTCTTAATATCTTCTGCTTCTGTCAGGTCCACACCATTTCTGTCCTTTATTGAGCCCATCTTTTCATGAAATGATCCCTTGCTATCTCTAATTTTCTTGAAGAGATCTCTAGTCTTTCTCATTCTATTATTTTCCTCTATTTCTTTGCATTGATCACTGAGGAAGGCTTTTTTATCTCTCCTTGCTATTCTTTGGAACTCTGAATTCAAATGGATACATATTTCCTTTTCTCCTTTGCTTTTCGCTTCTCTTCTTTTCACAGCTATTTGTAAGGCCTCCTCAGACAGCCATTTTTGCATTTATGTTTCTTGGGGATGGTATTTGTATATAGGTATACTGTGTTTACGTATAGTATATATACTATAGTACAGGTAGTATACAGGTATGTTATATACCTTTGTATATATAGGTATACATAGTATATACCTATGTATTATATATAGTATATACATTTACTTGATATGTTTGTATACACACACACACACACATATGGGAAGGAAATGGCAACCCACTCCACTTTCTTGCCTGGAGAATTCCATGGTTAGAGGAGCCTGGCAGGCTTCAGTTGATGGGGTCACGAAGAGTTGGACCCGACTGAGTGACTAACACTAACTAATATATACACACACATACCTATACATACTAAGTCTACGAGTCTCTAGCTAATAGCTAAAAAGCTGTCTAGACTGACAGTGTTGAAGAATGCAGCAGAAGGAACCTAGTACAGATGCTGAATACAAAAAGAGCCCCTCCTCCTCCAGCCAAATGAGAAATAAAACAACTCATGAGGCTTCAGCAGAGAACTGCTTACTTGATATAATTATATATATGTGTGTGTGTTAGAGAGAGAGAGAGAGAGTGTGTGTGTGAAGGAGGGAAGGAAAGAGGAAAAGAAGCTAAGAGAAGTGCAGCCAAAGGAAAGGAGAGGAAGGGAGAAGAGGGGAGATTGCCTTTGGAGAATAACAGGAGATGTTTCCCCTAGTGCTTATAGAAGTGAGCTTGTTACTACTCTGGAAAGTTCTTTCCTTTAGTGAGCACATGTAGCATTTATTTATCAAGAGGAGTTTCATCTTTGCCATGTGATGGACTGGACACACTCAGATTACCATTTTTTTTTTTTTTCCACATTATGAGTTTAAAGAAAGAGGAAACCTTTACCTTGATAGCCTGGTCTTAAAGGGGCAAAAGGACATTTAAACTATAATATGCTGAAATAAGAAATAATTTTAATTTGTGGACGATGACTTTGTTTATGTTGGGTGTTAGTCTTAGGCTTCCTGATAGACACTGGAATGGAGAATTTTAAAATGATGTATGTTGACCCTGCAGTATGATGACTTTATTTCAAGAAGTAGGCCAAACTGGAATGATCACAGCCTGCTGCTTGTGCTCATGGAGGTGATGTGGGCTCTGGCAAGGATTCCCAAGTAACTCTAGGTGATGGAGAGTAGTTCGGGCCCTCAGGTAAAGGATGTAAGAGCATAGACTGAAAGCAGGAGGAGGAACATGCATGAAGGAGAATGACAAAACCAGCATTTCCTTAGATGACTAGGCATTTAGGGATCTCAGAGAGGAGTGATGGCATTAGCGAAGACTGTGAGCACATGGGTCACCCCAGTTTCAGCTCGGCTGTGACCAGTGTGATTCAGTGTGGGGAGGGAAGCCTGAAGTTCCCAGATGACAATCAGAAAGTGGGTTCTCAAGGAAAGTTAGAGCCTCTATCCATGGTCACTTGGCAAGGATAGAATGGGGACCATGACTTCCTGGCTCTTTTCCCAGTGCCCGTCCAGTCTCTCAGCTTGGCTTTTGGACAGTGGGATGCGAGCGGCCTGTGAGTTTACACTGGGGTAGCTTAGCTGTTTCCTCTGTGCATCATCTGTGCCTACCGCCATGATCCCTGCCCCGCCTCCGCACTTGGCAATGTGTATGCAGCTCTCACAATGCCACAGCCCTCCTGGTTGGTAGGACGCTCACACTCCCTTAGAGACTATTCTGCTCACTTGGCACAGCTCAAATCGTGTCTCTTGGCTTTTGCACACTGATCTCCTGTTCTGCTCTAATGTGCTGCCTTTGCCAGTTCGTGGGCTTCTGTTAAACCCATGCTGTGGATATTGCCCATCTCGTGTTCCTCTGGATAGACTGATTCTGCCTTTGGCTCTGCGTGGACTGGCTTGCCTTGCTGCCAGTGGGCTGAACTGACCTGATTTAGATGTTTCCCATTGATCCATCCTCTCCTTGGCTAGCAATGTACTGCCTGTGCCAGTGGGTAGGTTCCTTCCAAGGGGGCTGCTTGGGCTCCATCTTCTACTTCTGCTGCCTTTATCATTGCTTTTACCATCCTGGTTGGCCAGGCTTACCCACAACATGCAATTGCCACCATATTGTGGCTGGCCCTCTCTCCTTCCACTGTCTGCCTCCTGGTAACTCTGACTTATCTGACCCTGGTGCCTCCATCTTTCATGTGTGATGTGTTATTCAAAGCACATTAAATTCAATTTGACTAACTCACGGTGGCTGAGAACATTTCACACTATTCTGCGGAATGTGCCTTAGTATAAATGGTTTTTGTTAAAAACCAGCTTCTCACCATTATTCAGATATCCCCCCCTCTAGCAGTATTACACTTATCTATCTACTCTTCTCACCCAAGAAGTCAGTTAGTATCTATGAAGCACCTACTAATTTTCCAGGTCTGATCTCTCTTTATTGAACAACCTGTTAGTTCCTAGAGTCACTTCAAGACTCTTAGACTATTCATCACAGGGGAAACTTGACAGAAAATGCAGTCCATCTTTTTTACTTTCGACCTGGCAGTCCCACAATTATTCCAGAGAAATGAGTATCTAATTTCTAATGGCCTCAGGAAGAAGCTCTAGGGAGCTCATTCTAGTATTTAACAGCCTTCTCTGTTAGGAATATGTCAAAAGCAATTGACACACTTCACCGTTTTTCACCCCTTTATAAAATGGGTTGCCTTTTTTTTCAGTCACCAGAGGACATAAATAGCAGGTTATTAATTTTTTATTTAAAATGACTCATTAAAGTAAGATAAAAAATGCACTAAATGCTGACATATTGTTTCTTATTTTGTCATGACTACATGGTTCAAATTTCTTTTGGTTTCCTCCTGGAAGGATTTGGTAGATTAGCTGTCTAACTTCTAATTTAGAGATTTGTTTGGCATACAAGGAAGAGAAAAGCCCTCAACAGGCTCAGGATGCTTAGGGGAAAAACAAAACAAAAAACAAGTATCAACCAGACAGGAAAAAAAGGTAGGGACCATCCTTTTTGAAGTCTAGTGTTGGGATATCTAAGGCTGCTCCCTGGGATCATGGCTCTTCTATGATTAAACCCATCCATGGTTTCCCAGTGATTATTCCCTGACACCCAGTCTTTTAGGCACAGCCGTAGAACTCTGAAGGATTTGGATTGCCACCTCCATTGCAAATCTAGTTTTTCCCCTCTTTCACTCTGCTCCCATTTTGCTGGGAGGTCCTCAAATACCCTAAATAATTTTCTGCCTCGAGCCTTTCATATGCTGCTGCTTCTATGGGAAACTTTTTCTGTCTTCCCTTCACAAAGCTAAATCTATCTCATCGTTTAGATTTTCAGATGAAACATCATATGAAACATGCCTACTTGACCATCCCCTCCACTGTTTTCTTTGTTGCATTGCTTGTCCACACCCCTAATGGCATCTTAAATTGGTAATTGAATACTTGTTCATTTGCATCTTTATGATCTCTTGGGCTATCAGACCATGAGCTCATTAGGGCAGTGACCTTTATTACTAAGCCTAACTTCTGATATATAATAGGCAATAAATAAATACTTACAGAATGAACATCTTAAATAGAATAATGATTCTGTTGGCTGTGAAAGAAAGAGGCCCTATGAGTTCTTGGCATTTCTGTTAGTATTGAAACAGTACTATCTAAGAATCTGCCCCTACATTTTCTGCCTATCCTTCCCAGCCATGCAGAAAAGTAGAGACCCTAGAAGCCAAGTCTAAGCTGCCAAGATTTGAAACAGCAAGCTTGTTCTGGAGCAGATCATCACTTCACATGCTTAAGGCTGTAGTTAATTTAGTGCTAGTTAAACTGACACTCTATTTCCACTACAATAAGAATGAGATAAGAAGACACAAATAGCATAAGATAAAAGAGGATCAAGGAGAATGATAAAGAAATCAACCAGATAGGTTTTATCCTTAGTCACCTGCCTTTCTCTTTATATATATTTTCCTTTGAAAGGACTCATTCACTCTCAGACCACCAAATGCCTTCTTTCTGATCCTACCCACAACCTTATCTCCAGTTGCATTTCTTCAAGATAACCGCAGACACAGATTTTTAGACTCTTGCTGAACATTACCAGCTTGGCATTCTTTTGCTGATGTAAATTTAACTGATCTGGAACTAAATTCAGCAACTTCATTTATTTAACAGTACTGATTGAACCCCCTCTAATGTGCCAGACACTACTCTGGGCATTCAGTTCCTCTGATGAACAGCATCCATTCTAGCAAGGGTGTCTGGTCATAAGCAAATGATCCCACAATAAATCGATTATTATCATAAATGGTAAGAAAGTGTCATGTGCTATGAGGAGATGTGACAAGGGGTCCTAAGTTAGTTTGGGAAGTTATAGGGTTTTTCTATGAGGAAGAGAGATCTGAATGATGAGTAACATTTAGACAAGAAGAGAGAGAGGAGAAAGCGTATAATAGGCAGAAAAGTAAAGACCTAAAGAGTAGAGGGATGTTGTGTTCAGAGAAGTGAAAGGAGTGCCATGTGTCTGGACTGTGGGGAGGCAGGAAGTGCGCCCTACGTGGTTTCCTTTCCCCACGCATAATTCTCTTATTTATGATTTGCTCATCTCCTTAGTCCCCTACAGCCAGCTGCCAAGGCCACACCACTCTGCCCTCTGTTTGCCTGTCCATTGCTACTGCCAATTAAGAGAATAAATCCCGTGATCTTTTTATCTAAAATATGGAACTTTTCATGCAGAAGTACTGATTTTGAAAATACACAATTCACATTCACTATTGGGCAACTAGGAAATGCAAATAAGTAAAAATGAAAAATTACTTCCCCTCTCTGTCTCTGCTCACTATAGAAAACCACTGCTAAACTTTTGTTGCCCAGTTTTTCCCAGTAGAGCTGTAGGATACACACAGTAAGATAGACAGACAGAATTTTACTTACTTTTATAACTTCTTTCTTTTTGCATTTAAAATTTCTATTAAATAAGAGATAGTTTCTGCAGTATATATCATTTTAACCTTCTTTTTCTCAACATTTTATTATGAACATTTCCAGTATACAAAAAGTTGGAAAAAAAAACTGTAAACACCCGTATGCTCATTATCTATATTCTATAATTAACATTTGCAAACTTGTTTTTATCACTTCTGCATTTATTCATTCCTCTACCCATGCATCTATTTCTGATACATCTTCTGACATATTTTCAAGAGAGTTGCAATTATTTATATTGTGCTGTAGATATTCTTTTTGTATCCTGGTTACCAGTCCTTTGTCAGATATACACTATGTGAATATTTTCTTCCAGTCTGTGATAGGCCCATTAATTTTCTTAATGTTGTGTTTTGATGAACATCGTTTCTAATTTTGATAGTTTATCATATTATTTTTCTTCATAAGTTATTGCTTTCTGCATCCTGTTTAAAAAGTGATATCTATAGCTAAATATAGGATTTTACATTTACTCCTATTACATTTTAAATTGTTGGTTTCAGCACAGTATTTCAGCCTGTCAAAGACTATTTTGAGTCTAAGTCTTATCTTCTGCTGTATTAGATATTGCTTTCAGCTTTATGTCACCTGAAAATTTGACAAGGTATTGAACGTCGAATGGGAAAGAACCTTTTTCAAGTGCAATTAAAATCAAACATTACGCTTCACCACCTTATTTTTCAGAAGACAGAGTCAAATTCTCAGCAGAAATCAGTGGCACTGAGGACTGCTTATGGCACCACCCTGTTTTACTACTCAAGAGCTCTATCTCTGAAGTTTGACATTACTTTATTGAGTTGCCCATAGACACCTGATGGTTACTGATTTCTGATTTGATACAATGTAAGCTTCATCAGAGTGGACATCCTGTCTCAGTTACCAATATGTACCCACAAACACATGGATACATTAATTGGTATTTGTTGAATTCATTAAAAAGCTCATGACCAAAATTCATCATTTATTGTTTCCTTTCCTAGACTTTGTGAGAAATTGTTTATTTTTTGGCCTGAACTTAGGAAATGTGCCCCTTCGTCCTCTCAACATCTGGAATGTTTGCTGGCTCCAAAGTTCTGTTATTTATCGTTCTTGCATTTCTATCATTTTTTCTCCAGCTTTATTAGAGTATAATTATAAATAAAATGGGAAGATTTAAAGTGTACAATGTGATGACGATTTAACGTATGTATACATTGTGAAAGAAGTCTTCTGCCCCATTGAGTTAATTAACACACCCATCAGCTCACGTTTGCCTTTTTTATGTGTGTGAGAATAACAGATTTCAGTGTTACAATACAGTGTTATCAACTATAGTCACCATATCATAGATTAGATCCTCAGGCCTTATTCATCTTAAGACTGAAATTTTGCATCCTTTTACCAAATGCTTCCTATTTTTCCTGGCAACCTACTCTATTTCCATAAATTAGTAATCTATTTAGATGCTACACATAAATGATACCGTGTGGCATTTGTCTTTCTCTATCTGGCTTATTTCAATTAGCATAATGCCCTCTCGATTTATCTATGTTGTTGCAAATGATAGAATTTCCTTCCTTTTAAAGGCTGAATAATAATGTGGCATTATATATAGATAGAGAGAGAGAGATACTCTGTGTCTGTGTGTATTTATACATATATACAGATCAAGAAAATGTACTCTATGTGTATATATATATATATATATATATATATATATATATATACACATACACACAGTACATTTTCTTTATCTGTTGATCACTGATAGTGATGGTCGCTCATGTGTGTCTGACTCTTTTGTGATGCTATGGACTGCAGCCCGCCAGGCTCCTCTGCCAGTGGGATTTCCCAGGCAAGAATACTGGAGTGGGTTGCCATTTCATTCTCCAGGGGGTCTTCCTGACCCAGGTATAGGACCCAAGCCTCCTGCATTATAGGCAGATTCTTTACTGTCTGAGCCACCAAGGAAGCCTGTATGTATATATATATATATATATATATATATATATATACACACATACACTATATGTATGTGTGTATGAGAATATACATATACACAGTACATTTTCTTGATCTGCTAATCTGTTGCCAGGCACTTGATTTGTTTCCACACCTTGGCTATTTTGAATAATGCTGGTGTGAACATGGGGATACAGTTACCTCTTAGATGACATGATTTCATTTGTTTTGGATATATGCTCAGAAGTGGGATTGTTAGGTCGTATACATCTTGCCTATGTAGTCTAATATTCATTATCAGTATATTTGTATATAACTTTGCTGATATACAAGTGTACTGATAATACATATTAGATTATGTGGGTCAGAATCATTAGAACCTGTGATTTAGTTTGCTTGATATGAAGACCTGAATTCATTTGAAGGAGCTAAATTTATTGAGCCTAAGAACATATTCTATTCTAAGTACTAGAGAGACAGAGATTAAAAAACAAAGAAAAAGTTCCTGTGGACAGTTAGGTCACAGCCTAATATTATGAGTCCATATCTGATGATCTGATGCAGTTCTCTTCTGTCCCTCCATATTAAGGAATGCCCCTCCAATAATCAAAAGCTGAGTTGAGAACCAGCTTCCTTGTCTCCACTTCCTATGTGGTCTGCTCTGTTCTCCTTCATCCCTCTTTACAAGATGCATTTAAATAGAAATAATCACTAAACAAAACCTAGTTTTTTGATACTTTTATAACTAGTAATCTGTAAGTAAATTAGAGATTTGTCATTTAGCTACATCTTGAAGATAGGTGCTGTAGATAATAAGAAACAAAAAACTTGGGCTCCACTTAGGAACAGAAGGCAGGAGGAGGAGGAGGGTGACAGAGGATAAGATGGTTGGGCAGCATCACCGATGCAATGGACGTGAACTTGGACAAACTCCAGGAGATGGTGAGGGACAGGGAAGCCTGGCATGCTGCAGTCCATGGGGTGACAAAGAGTTATACACGACTTGGCAACTGAACAACGACAATGAGGAATAGAAAAATTGCTATAAGAATGATATTTATAAAATTTATAGCAAACTTAAAATTATTAGACTCTGAGGAACTTAATTAACTGTGGAAAATTCTGAAAGAGATGGGAATACCAGACCACCTGATTGCCTCTTGAGAAATTTGTATGCAGGTCAGGAAGCAACAGATAGAACTGGACATGGAACAACAGACTGATTCCAAATAGGAAAAGGAGTACGTCAAGGCTGTATATTGTCACCCTGCTTATTTAACTTATATGTAGAGTACATCATGAGAAACGCTGGGCTGGAAGAAGCACAAGCTAGAATCAAGATTGCCGGGAGAAATATCAATAACCTCAGATATGCAGATGACACCACCCTTATGGCAGAAAGTGAAGAGGAACTCAAAAGCCTCTTGATGAAAGTGAAAGTGGAGAGTGAAAAAGTTGGCTTAAAGCTCAACATTCAGAAAATGAAGATCATGGCATCCGGTCCCACCACTTCATGGGAAATAGATGGGGAAACAGTGGAAAGAGTGTCAGACTTTATTTTATTGGGCTCCAAAATCACTGCAGGTGGTGACTGCAACCATGAAATTAAAAGATTCTTACTCCTTTGAAGGAAAGTTATGACCAACCTAGATAGCATATTGAAAAGCAGAGACATTACTTTGCCAACAAAGGTCCATCTAGTCAAGGCTATGCTTTTTCCAGTGGTCATGTATGGATGTGAGAGTTGGACTGTGAAGAAAGCTGAGCACTGAAGAATTGATGCTCTTGAACTGTGGTGTTGGAGAAGACTCTTGAGAGTCCCTTGGACTACAAGGAGATCCAACCAATCCATTCTGAAGGAGATCAGCCCTGCGATTTCTTTGGAAGGAATGATGCTAAAGCTGAAACTCCAGTACTTTGGCCACCTCATGCAAAGAGTTGACTCATTGGGAAAGACTCTGATGCTGGGAGGGATTGAGGGCAGGAGGAGAAGGGGACGACAGAGGATGAGATGGCTGGATGGCATCACTGACTCGATGAACGTGAGTCTGAGTGAACTCCGGGAGTTGGTGATGGACAGAGAGGCCTGGCGTGCTGCGATTCATGGGGTCGCAAAGAGTTGGACACGACTGAACGACTGAACTGAACTGAACTGAACTGAGGAGCTTAATTATAAAATTTGCTGAGAATTTTGGGAAAGAGAAGGAAGTCTGAATTGATAGAGGTAAGGGAAATACATGGTCAGATTTGTTTGGTTTAGAGAAAGAATGAGGACTTTTTGGGTGAGAGAAAGGGCTGAGTAGAGACTGGGCATCAGGGATGAGTTTAGCATATCAACAGAATGACCAAGGAAAGTCAGTCTTCTCTGTGAGCCTTGGGAAATATGACTGCAAGAGTTCAATGGCACCTAACGTACTACCATGAGGACTGTGTTTGATCTGAAAGACAAAAGTGAAGTGATATAAATCCTTGTTTAGGAAAGTGACTTAATAAAATAAAAAATATATTTAAAGGATGAAGTTGCTTTCTTAATGAAGGTAATATAGGGGTGATGCAGAAAAGAGGCCGCTATGAGTAGCTGTGAGCTAGTAACACAAAATTAATTAGATGAGAAGACATAGGACATTAAGAAGAAATATGGAAAAACAGTAGATTAGGTATTGGAGTGAGAGGGAGAAAGAAATACAGGTTTGTCTTAAATTTCAACTCCAGTGAACTAGAAAAATTTCCCCATTGGCTAGAATGGAATACTGTTGGGAAGTAAGTTCAAGTGGTTATAAATGTGAGATTGAGGTAATATTAAATTACCAAGGAAGAGATATCCATTAGATTTGGGGAGCTTGGAAGAAGCTGGTGCTGGAAAGAAAGATTAGGAGGCAATTTGCTTAAGGATAGTATGAGGAAAAAAAAAATATATATATGAGGCCCATTCAGAGAAAGTAGTCAAGTATTGCCAAGGGTTAGTGACTATACCCCAGAGAAAGTCTGTGATCATAGTCATGAAGAACTGAAATTACGAGAAAGAAAGTAATTCATGACCTGAGAGAGCAGGTTAGTGCAGTAATGCAAGAACCAAAGGAAGAGGCTGGTCAAAAAATGTGGCAGAACATTTAAGGAGGATGAGAGAAAGCCACTGGATGTGGTGAGAAGATAATTGTATCTTTTTAGAAATGAGGAAGCTGAAGGACTCAGACAAAGGCAATCTAACCCTTCCCCCAAGATTATGTCAAAGAGGCCTGTAAGTGAGTTGTTCCCAAATACAAGCTTGTGATGAGTGTGATTTTCACTTGTCAATGGCAAAATGATAACTATCAGGACAGTGCAATTACATATGGCAGTAAAAATAAATTCTGTCTTGCAGACCTTCGTTATTTACTGCATGCCTTCTATTATTATGAAATTATGGAAACCATAGATGATGACTGCTCTATATTTAGTTGGAAAAATAAATAATAGCCATATCATTTTCACTCTCCCTCTTTTTATTAAGGTGAGGTCTGATAATAGTGATCTGATGATGTATTTACTTTCCCTGGGCTTGTTCTCTGGAACATGAAGTGGAATATTTCTGCACAGGGGCTTCCTTCTGTGTTCACAAACCATTGATGTTAAGAGGGTGGGATAAGTAATAATTTATTCCACTTGAGTTGCTGAAAGATGCCCACATTAATACAAAAACACCATATGCTGACAGTTTTAAAGCCCAACTGTTGATTCAGAGCCCTGTCTGTCACTTATCTTAAGCTTCTATGGAAAATAAAGATCAAATATCTCTGAAGCAGTGTTTAGTGTCATAGCTTTTCTGCAAGAGACAGGCTTTTTTTTTCAGCCACTAAATCCCTTGCACTGTACATTATCTGAGTGTCCATCGTGTGATTTTTCTTGAGATTCTTCTATATGTAAGTGCAGGTAGATTGGCTGTGATGAAGAATAAATCTTTTTGACTTGAGGAATAGGTTCTAGTCATAGATCCCTTCACCTCTTTTGTGGTGTGACACTGTACCAGTCATCTTCTGTACCTTTGAAATATTAACTTTAGTAATAATAATACATAAAATAGATAGCATTCCTGATTTATTTTTTTTGCCTTATACCCAATTCTATTCCAGTGTTTTACATAGAGAAACATACAAACCCTTTTCTCTTTTAATAGTCTTGTAAGTTGGGCTCTATACTTATCTTCACTTCAAAGATAGGGATAGTAAGCCTCAGACAGGTTAAACAACTTGCTTGTCAGCACAGCTCACAAACCCCAGTGGAAGGTTTTAAACTAAAAGTCTGACTCCATATGTCATGTTTTTCACTTTCACAATTCACTGCCTCAAGAGGGAAAAAAGTATAAGAAAACATATGCTTACCTTAGGGTATATTCTTATTCCAACTCTGCTATTATAATATTCAAGACATCTCCAGAAATCTTTTCCGAATCACTTCTAGACACACTTATTTTAAATGTGTTCAGCAGTGTTGAAGCTCTGTTTGAGGGGGATAAAGTTAATATTTGGAAATGATCGTCAAAGTCGAAGACACTATTAACTGACAAAAGAGGCCTTTCCATCAGGGTGTTCTAAAAATGTATTTGATCGTGGAAGATAATATTCAAAATAAAGATATACCTTCATAAACTATCTGTTTTGTCTGTCAGAAAATAAGTCGCAGTAGCTGTTGGTCATATGATACTTCAAACCTCCCAAATTGTTCTTAGAGAAGACTCTTCTTATCTCATGAACAGAGCCCCAGGTGACCTCAGAATGGTTAGGTTTTTCCTTGCTAGCAGGGCTTCAAGATAAGCAGGGTTAACATTCTGCCTACACTCTCAGGTGACCTCTCTACACTGATGGGAAATCTCAGTGGGTGCAAAATTCACTCCTATAAAGAAAGACTACACAGTAAGCACAATTCTCTTTAGTCTGTTTGCTAATGATGCATAAACCTGACCTGATGGAACCACTCATTTTGATTGCAGTAACTAGGGGTCTGGAGCAACTGTATGATTTAACATCTCCATTCCTTTTCTAAGTTTTCCATGATATTTTAGAGGGAATCTTAACAGTTGGTGTGAATTGTATGTCCCCATACATAAGCTGTTCCCAGCATCATCACCAACACTATGAATATGAGTTTGAGCATACTCCAGGAAATAGGGAAGGACAGGGAAGCTTGGTGTGCCTCAATCAACAAGTCGCAAAGAGCTGGATGTGATGCGTGCATGCATGCATGCTCAGACGTTTCAGTCACGTCTGGTTCTTTGCAACGCTATGGACTGTAGCCAGTCAGGCTCCTCTGTCCATGGCTTCTCTAGGCAAGAATACTGGAGGGGGTTCCCATGCTCTTCTCCTGGGGATCTTCCCATCCCAGGGATTGAACCTGTGTCTCTTTACATCTGTCTCTTGCATTGGCAGATGTGTGCTTTACGACTAGCACCACCTGGGAAGCCCCAGACATAACTTAGCAACTAAATAACAACAGCAACAACAAACATAAACTTATCAACATCCCTATAAGGCAGATAAACAACCAGATCTTTTCATTCTGGTGACTGAGGCTCAGAGCTGTGAATTGACACTTTTAAAGACACACAGGAAATAAATATCAGAACAGGAAACAGAAGTCAGCATTTAAGTTGTTATTCAGGCAGGGGGTATGATTGAACACCTTTTAAATCAAAGGGTGGAGTGCAAATAGAATCACTAGGCACTTGCAGTAGAACCTGTGTGACTCACCACATGCAAATATGGCCCCATCAGAAAACCTCCATCACTTGTTGCTTGGTGATGGAAGATGAAAATCAATCATGTGTTCTCAGAAGAGAGGATCCTGGGAATAAGGTCTCAACCAGTTATTTTCAGGCTGATTTGAAATTACTGATGGGGAGTCAGAGGGTAGGGAAATCTTTAATTCAGAGAGAGTAGGGCCAACTTGTTTCTGGACTGAGATGAGGAATCATTTTTCACTCTCACCTGTGACACAGACCACTCATTTTTACTAGCTTCTAGTTTCCCCTCTCTGTATTCTGTCTGCATAGTAGCACTAGCTGACACATAGAAGAGAAAGGAAGAGAAAGAGAACAAGTTGGCAGGAAGTCGATATATTTCTGTGTTTTATTACTACAAGATTCTAGTAGCATTTAGTTGGTGAGTCTGAGCAGAGAATGAGTGTTTCTAAAGTGACTCAGTTATCAGTGGAATGATTAAAGGCATAACAACCAAATCTGTGGATTAATTAGCAGGTTGGTGGTAGTTGAGTAACTATTACTAAATTGCATGGTTTGCATGCAAAAGAAAAGATTCATCTTTGATGTTTTCCAGCTTGAGTGACAGGTGTGTTAGAATTCCAGGTCAGTGAGAAGAGATTCCCATTGATTGGTTGATGGGTGATGAGATCAGAGAAGATTATATTTGGATTTCCCTCAATTCTACACATTAAAGACTTAATCTTATTTTCGATCAGGAATACATCCTTCTTGCTACAGTTACTGACAGTGAGATTTGAAGACTTGATTAATAATAAATAAAGTAGAGCCAATAATACTATATAAGAGAAGAAAAATTAGGGTCAGCAAAATAAGATAAGTGCTGGGTGCCAGCAGGGACAACAAGTTCTAGGAGAGGGAAGGACAAGTGATAATCTGTTCTTTGGAAGGCTTACAAGTTTCAAGAAGAAGGAGAACAACAGATTCACTAAGAGGCCCATGTTTCATTGATTCATTTAACAAAAATTTTGGAGACATGCATATACACACACTATATGCATATGTGTGTACTTTATATATACATAATTTTTACAAATATACTTTTATATAAATAAACATTCCATATACGGCCTTTCATATGTGTTTGTGTGTGTGTGTGTGTGTGTGTGTGTATGTATATATATAAAGTTCTAGTGGGAGAGGCAGAAACACCTAAATAACTAACAGGTTAATAAATAAAAAGTGGAATACAAAAAAAGTGGAGCCAATTAAGGGACTGGGCATTTAAAACAGTGGCTGGGGCCAGGTGTTAGGATCAAATTGGGGTGGTCCGGGTATGCCTTTTTGGAAAGTTAACATTTTAGCAAAGACTTGGAGGAGATGAAAGAGTTTGGTTATGCAACTTTCTCAGGGAAAGGTCTATCCAGTTAGAGTGAACAGCTAGTGTGAGTGTCCTGCACTGTTACATGGCCAGGGAGTCAATGTGGAGTATGGATGCTGGTGTGGCTTGAGTGGTATGGCAGAGGAATAATGGGGTAGCAGTGGAGATAGTACAAAATGTCAGAAAGAAAACAGGGATTAGGTAGTACAGGTGTTGACAGGACTCAATTTGGAGGACTGAGCCATAGATCTGAGTCTCCCTATCTCCAACTGAGGTACAAAGAAAAAGCAAGACATCTATGATTGTGCTAACGAGAGACAGTGTTGCAGCAACATGATGAGTGGGATTAATCAGAGGGAAAGAATAACCCTTAAGCCTTTTCCCATAAATGCAAAGAAGAGCAAACAATCAGGAGAGACATTTATGCAAATAGGAAACTCCACTCTAGAAATCAGAAGCAACTAGAGGACACTGAGGTGCAGAATAATCAGATTGTCAGAGAGCTTTTGCATCTAGGCAGGCAGTGCCTAGAACATTTCACCTCATTTCCAAGTGACTTTTATGCCCATTAAAATGTTTTCATTTCAATTAATAATTCAGTCAGTAATACAATTATGATGTGGAACTTTTGCTATTAGCTATTTCTAGAAGGCAGAGTGAAAGGACTTAGGAAGTGGAAAGGAAAAAGAGGGAAGTTTTCCTGTCTAGAACTCAGTGTGGCATAAGCAGATATTTGAAGATATCAGTAATAAACCATGTGACATAATCTCCTTCATTCCCATTTTGACTGAAAGGAAATGTGATTAGACTATGGGGGGTTCAGATTGGAGCTGTCCCTTGAATCCCTCTAAGGCTACAGCACTTGGTTGAGGTAAGCCACCTTTGGGGCTCCTTTGGATCACATTCACAATCTTTCCTCGAACTTCTTGTTCAGAGAGAGTCTGAGAGAGCAACCAGAGCCTCTTTTGACTGTGAAGACCACATATACTGGCGGTTTTATTTCATTTAAGCAAAAATACTATTCTAGTGAATGTTTCCGGGCTGTATATGTCCATTCCAAAGATAGATATGCTGCTTGATTATAGTCAGTTTTACCAAGAATGATTTCTCATCTTGAATAGCTGTAGTTCCAGAAATAACCTGGACCCTCTACCATAGCTATAACTTTAGGTCAGTGCTTCCCATTTCATATTTATGATAGTGTTGATTTTTTTTTTTTGGATGGAACTTAGAGGTTTATAAACTTTCTGTGTGACCCTCTTTGAACTCAGGTAGGATCTTTAATGTTCCATTCTAGATAAGAGAAATGGTGATGTTTCCCACTGAAACTCTTCAGATTGACTAATCAGCAACCATCAGTCAGATGGCCCTAAAAGCTACTTCCTTCAGTCAGCTGACTTTTTTGTTGCTACAGTCAATAATTGTTTACACTCTATGACCCATCCAGTGGGGTACTTCCAAAAAGAAAAGAGTAAATGCTGCATAAGGATACTTGATTTTTCCTTTCCATCCCTGTTATAACTGGATTCTTCTCCCTTTAGGATATGAGGCCACTTAATAAAAGTTCCAGACCAATTTTAGGAAAAGGATTCTTTCTTGCTATCAGACACCTGTACCTAATAATGACAGAGAGATTACATGCATGTGTTGTTCCAGTTGTGACTGACTCTCTGCGACCCCGTGGACTGTAGCCTGCCAGGCTTCTCTGTCCATGGGATTCTCCAGGCAAGAACACTGGAGTGGGTTGCATGCAGCCTACTCCAGGGGATCTTCCCCATCTGGGGATCAAACCCATGTCTCTTACATCTCCTGCATTTGCAGTTGGGTTCTTTACCACTAGCACCAGCTCTGACAGAGAGATTATTGCGCTACAGATATCTTCTTGACACTTCCTAAGGTTGAAAACCAGCTCCAGCTTTCAGCCTTGAAATCTTATTCTCTTATTTGGTTGCTCAAATGAAAAATATTAAAGGTGTCAAATGAAATAGATAAGACCAAAGTGGTTTCTTTTAGTGCACTTAGTCTTGGGAGCTTCTCTGCAGAGCCATTTAAAAAATTGTTTTTGAAGTATAGTGGATGTACAATGTTGTGTTAATTTCAGGTGTATAGGAAAGAGATTCTGATATATGTGTGTATATATATATATATATATACACATACATACATATATATGTATGTATATATGTTCTTTTACAGTTTCTTTTTCCTTACAGATTATTATGAAATATTGAGTAGAATTCCCTGTGCTATACAGTAGGCTTTTGTTGGTAATCTATTTTGTTAATAAATATAGCAGTGTGTATATATTAATCTCAGACTCCTAATTTATTCCTCCCCCCTTTTCCCTTTGGTAGCCCTAAGTTTGTTTTCTATGTCTGTGGGTCTGTTTCTGTTTTGTACACAAGTTCATTTTTATCAGTTTTTAGATTCCACCTATAAACGATATCCTGTGACGTTTGTTGTTGTCTGGCTGACCTCAGGTAGTATGATGATCTCTAGGTCTGTCCATGTTACTCTGCAGGGCCATGTTGAATCATGTAGGCATGAGTTGTTCCTAGAACAACTCATGAGGATATTACCCTCATCCCTAAATGCTGCTGCTGCTGCTAAGTTGCTTCAGTCGTGTCCGACTCTGTGCGACCCCATGGATGGCAGCCCACGAGGCTCCCCCGTCCCTGGGATTCTCCAGGCAAGAACACTGGAGTGGGTTGCCATTTCCTTCTCCAATGCATGAAAGTGAAAAGTGGAAGTGAAGTTGCTGAGTCTTGTCTGACTCTTAGCAACCCCATGGACTGCGGCCCACCAGGCTCCTTTGTCCGTCCATGGGATTTTCCAGGCAAGAGTGCTGGAGTGGGGTGCCATTGCCTTCTCCTCGATAAATGCTATTGACTCCCTAAAGCAAACAGGCTAATCAAGTGAGGCAGTGATCTCATAAACTTGCAAGACTTGCTTGTGAAATGCAGGGAACTAGGTGTGAGGTGTCCCTGTAGTGCCTGTCAGTACCCAGAGAGGAAGCTGCTGAGTAACAGTCAACCCCAACTCGATGAGTTTTCTGCAGAAATTTATATAAGCGTAGCCTTCTTCACATGGTGATATCTTGGCAGTTCCTCATAATTTTTCCCTTCCTGTCACCATAAAAAAACTGTATATAGTGTGAAGCAGCTAGAGCAGGGTTATTCTCTGAAGACATGGGAGAGATTAACCTGCTTTAATTACAGTTTCCCCTACTTCAGTGTCCCCAGTGACTCAGTTGGTAAAGAATCTGCCTGCAATACAGGAGACCCGGGATTGATCCCTGGGTCAGGAAGATCCCCTGGCAAAGGAAATGGCAACTCACTCCAGTATTCTTGCCTGGGAAACCCAGGAAGAGAGGAGCCTGGAGGGCTATAGTCCATGGGGTCCTGAAGAGCTGGACACAACTGAGCGACTACACCATTAACCCACTACTCCAGTTCCATTTGTTTCCGAGTTATTTTATTCAGACAGTATGTGAACTTGTAATGAACTTAGCTAAGATGCAGTTACCGATCCACATCTGAGCGACTTTTTCTGGGTCAGAGCCTCCTGACTTCCCGGTGTGAAGAATATTGGTGGGCACCTCAGGTGTTCTCTCCCACCCAAAACAACAAGGAATTGTAGTGCTGAAAACTAGCTCTATCCTGTTATACAAACAGATTGTAATTTGTTTAAAGATCAGGGGAATTGTAGGATGTCATCAGAATATACAACACATTTTGCAAAACCAACACAAAATGCGGGCCGTGTGGGTTTATAAGATACAGTGCCCCTGCCACTTCTGCTGTTTCTTTCAAAGCTTTTTCAGCACAAACAGGTCAGCAGCATGTCTATATTAATTGCAGGGCTGTGATCCTCTGCCTTGCTCTTCCAGCTGTTGGGTTTTGGGAATGTCATCTCAGAAAACCAGTGAGCTGTAAAGTGGAGGTGAAAGCAAAACACTAATATCGACTCCTCAGTCTCTACTGATAAGAAATTGTTTAAGATGCTATGCACTTGAGAGAGGGCGAGACTTTTATCTCAAGGTCCTTTGAAATCACACTGGACTAAAATGGAGGAAGCATGAAAATCATTTGTTAGTTAGGTCAAGTGAGGAGTAGAGGGTTTACCCGTGGAGAATAATGAAAGTTAATAATAATAATGTGGTATTGCTAGCTGTGGTTTCCTCCACACATTTTCCTCCCCCATATCTGTCTCATTAACAATTTGCTATGAGTTAAAAAGGGGATTGGCAATAGATGCTTAAGAGAAACATTCAAAAAATAACACAATGGTGTGAATGTTTCTGAGATTTTGTTAGGCATATTGTATGAATTAGTAACATAATAAGCCTATTACTTCAAAGAAATTCATTTCTTGGAATTTATTCAAAGCAACCCCTTTCTCTCCTTACTTCCCTCTGATAAATTAATTACATTTTGTTGACTTAAGAGAAAGGGGTTTTACTGAAAAGTTGACAAAATACCTTACCCACACTAGCACTCTCTTAAAGTAATCGCCAGCAGTACTATTAGGTTGAAAATAAATGATTTTGTATAACTGGATGCATTTCGTTTCTGATAAAGTTCCTAAAATTCAGCAATATTCTTGAGTGCCCATTTCGTGCAACGCATTCTGCTGTGCCCTCTGGGGAATTCAAAAGTATACTTATGTCCCCTCATCTCAAAACAACACATCATCAAGTAGGGGGGATCAGACAGTACACAAATCACAAATCATTTTAATGAAAAATAATAGTCTAATTGATCTCTGGCACCTTCAGACTGATATATCACTAGTTTCATTTAAGTCACAAAACAATGGCAGAGTGTAGGGTCTGTTGATTGATATTTATTTAGATGATATGCTGAGAAGTAATAAGTGTGATGGCCTAT
The DNA here is from genome assembly GCF_032452875.1 of Bos javanicus. Lineage (NCBI taxonomy): Eukaryota > Metazoa > Chordata > Mammalia > Artiodactyla > Bovidae > Bos > Bos javanicus. Next base: position 62,829,365 of record NC_083868.1, on the reverse strand, counting down.
TTAATTACCAATCTCCTGAGCAATTTTTCCTTTTCATTTTGTATTACTTCCCATTCTTGAATGAAAAATGCCTCTCTACTACAGTTTTCTTGAATGTATTCTCGGATGCTTCAGCAAGTTTAATTCTGCCCTATTTTGGCATGTGTGTGTGTATGTGTGTTTATTAGAGCATGCTCTAATGTAATGGAAACACCTGCTTGTTTTTGATTCTCTTAATGAATTGTCTTGGCATTACTAAATGGCACCACAAACCAATTATGATATGCTGTGTAGGAGCCATGCACTGACATTGCTTTCTAAAAGTAGGCCACTTCTTTTCTAATCGTTTTGAGAATTATGTATGCATCTATTATTCATAGTCTGGATATACGAAAATACAGTGAGCCCTCCAGATCCAACAGTTCCAGATGTACAGATTCAACCAACTGTAAAGTGAAAATACTTGGAAAAAAATTCAAGAAAATTCCCAAAAGCAAAATTTGAACCTGTCATGCAGTGGCAATTATTTACATAGCACTTGCGTCGTATTTACAACTCTATGTAGCATTTACATTGCATCAGTATTATAAATAATCTAGAGATAATTTAAAGAAGATGAGAGATATGCAAAGGTTATGTAAAAATACTCTGCCGTCCTAAATAGGGAGCTCAAGCATCCATGAACTTTAGTATCCACAGGTGTCCTGGAACCAACCCCACTGAAACGTAGGAAAAACTGTATTTACATTTTAATAGCACTTTACAAAGTACTTTCACTATCCTGCCTCACCTAAAGCTGCCCTTCCACTTGAATTGATCAATGCCATCAAGTGTTAATCAAGCTGGAAACATGGGCATCTCCTTTATTATTACCTCCCTTATACACCTATATCCAGCTTATCTCCAAGTGAAGTCAGTCCTGTCTTGAAGCAATTCTCCCACTTCTCTCTCTACCCTTGTCCACTGTTTTGGCTAAATGAGCTGTAATGTCTTGCCCTTCTTAATGCTACGACTTCTAACTGCTCTCCCTGCCTCCACCTCTACACGTGCCCATCATATCCATTTCTCTCTAAGCAGTCAGGGTATGTCAATTTGATTGTAATGCTTCCCTGTTTAAAACACATCCCTGGATCCCAATTGCTCTTAAAATATATTCTTAACTCCTTATCCTAGCCTTCCAAACCCTGTTTTATCCACCTTCCTTTTTTCTAGGTTTTTCTCTTCACTGCAACACTTGTACAGTCATGCAGATTTATGATTTTGAAGCATAATATTGCCATACTACAAGTATGATAGTTGTTCAAACTAAAATATGCCAGATGTTTTCCCTTCTTTTTGCCTTTCATATACTCTTCCTTCCACCTGTTTATACTTCCTCTGGTTCATTTCAACTCATCATTCAGAAGGAGTCTAGACTGGAACATTCACCTTGGGAAGCCTTATCTGAATATAACATTCTTCTTTCTAGTCGGAATTAGATATCCTGTTTTTAGATACTTATGCAAATTAAACTTCACAGGCTTTTAATCATCTCATCTTTCTGTGTTCTCCCATTCTATATAAACTCCATTAAGACATGGAACAAGCATCTTTTGATCACAAATGTATCTCAAGTGTACAGTGCAGATAAAATCAGTCGCTCAGTCATGTCCGACTCTTTGCAACCCCATGAATCGCAGCACTCCAGGCCTCCCTGTCCATCACCAACTCCCGGAGTTCACTCAGACTCACGTTCATCGAGTCAGTGATGCCATCCAGCCATCTCATCTTCTGTCGTCCCCTTCTCCTCCTGCCCTCAATCTCTCTCAGCATCAGAGTCTTTTCCAATGAGTCAACTCTTCGCACGAGGTGGCCAAAGTACTGGAGTTTCAGCTTTAGCATCATTCCTTCCAAAGAAATCGCAGGGCTGATCTCCTTCAGAATGGACTGGTTGGATCTCCTTGCAGTCAAGGGACTCTCAAGAGTCTTCTCCAACACCACAGTTCAAAAGCATCAATTCTTCGGCGCTCAGCCTTCTTCACAGTCCAACTCTCACATCCATACATGACCACAGGAAAACCATAGCCTTGACTAGACGAACCTTTGTTGGCAAAGTAATGTCTCTGCTTTTGAATATCCTATCTAGGTTGGTCATAACCTTCCTTCCAAGGAGTAAGAGTCTTTTAATTTCATGGCTGCAGTCACCATCTGTAGTGATTTTGGAGCCCAGAAAAATAAAGTCTGACACTGTTTCCACTGCTTCCCCATCTATTTCCCATGAAGTGGTGGGACCGGATGCCATGATCTTCATTTTCTGAATATTGAGCTTCAAGCCAACTTTTTCACTCTCCACTTTCACTTTCATCAAGAGGCTTTTGAGTTCCTCTTCACTTTCTGCCATAAGGGTGGTGTCATCTGCATATCTGAGGTTATTGATATTTCTCCTGGCAATCTTGATTCCAGCTTGTGTTTCTTCCAGTCCAGCGTTTCTCATGATGTACTCTGCATATAAGTTAAATAAACAGGGTTATAATATGCAGCCTTGACGAACTCCTTTTCCTATTTGGAACCAGTCTGTTGTTCCATGTCCAGTTCTAACTGTTGCTTCCTGACCTGCATACAAATCTCTCAAGAGGAAGATCAGGTGTTCTGGTATTCCCATCTCTTGAAGAATTTTCCACAGTTTATTGTGATCCACACAATCAAAGGCTTTGGCATAGTCAATCAAGCAGAAATAGATGTTTTTCTGGAACTCTCTTGCTTTTTCCATGATCCAGCAGATGTTGGCAATTTGATCTCTGGTTCCTCTGCCTTTTCTAAAACCAGCTTGAACCTAGCATATAGTTCAGTTCAGTCACTCAGTCGTGTCCAACTCTTTGCGACCCCATGAATCGCAGCACACCAGGCCTCCCTGTCCACCACCAGCTCCCGGAGTTCACTCAGACTCATGTCCATGGAGTCAGTGATGCCATCCAGCCATCTCATCCTCCGTCGTCACCTTCTCCTCCTGCTCCCAATCCTTCCCAGCATCAGAGTCTTTTCCAATGAGTCAACTCTTTGCACGAGGTGGCCAAAGTACTGGAATTTCAGCTTTAGCATCAGTCCTTCCAATCAACACCTAGGCCTGATCTCTTTTAGAATGGACTGTTGGATCTCCTTGCAGTCCAAGGGACTCTCAAGAGTCTTCTCCAGCACCACAGTTCAAAAGCATCAATTCTTCAGTGCTCAGCCTTCTTCACAGTCCAACTCTCACATCCATACATGACCACAGGAAAAACATAGCCTTGACTAGACGAACCTTTGTTGGCAAAGTAATGTCTCTGTTTTTGAATATGCTGTCTAGGTTGGTCATAACTTTCCTTCCAAGGAGTAAGCGTCTTTTAATTTCATGGCTGCAGTCACCATCTGCAGTGATTTTGGAGCCTCCCAAAGTAAAGTGTGACATCTATTTCCCATGAAGTGATGGGACCAGATGCCGTGATCTTCGTTTTCTGAATGTTGAGTTTTAAGCCAACTTTTTCACTCTCCTCTTTCACCTTTATCAAGAGGCTCTTTAGTTCCTCTTCACTTTCTGCCATAAGGGTGGTGTCATCTGCATTTCTGAGGTTATTGATATTTCTCCCGGCAATCTTAAGACTTTAATAATAACAGTTGAATAAGGAATGTTTTTGTTGTGTTGCTAAGTCATGTCTGACTCTTTTGTGACCCCGTGGACTGTAAGCCACCAGGCTCCTCTGTCCATGGAATTTCCCAGGCAAGTATACTGGAGTGGGTTGTCATTTCCTTCTCCCAGGGATCTTCCCGAACCAGGGATCCCACTCACAACTCCTGCATTGGCAGATGGGTTTTTGATCACTGAGCCATCAGAAAGACCTGAATAAGGAATAATTAACCTTTGAAAAGAATGCAATGAATTAAATGTTTATTTCCATCATCTCATTTGGTTCTCTCAACAAATGGTGATGTTTCCTGTTTTTGATATCTACTATGTATATGATGTCATCCTTGAAGGAGCTTGGGAGAAGGATTCAACAAGGCTGTGTGTGTACTCATTTGTAATTTCCTGTGTGCCTACAGTTATTTCAGAATGAAAAGTTTTAAAAAGTGGTAATGTCGATAGGCCAAATATGTCAATTTCCATTTACATTTGAGAAAAGTAAGGGTTAGAGACTAAGGTCATTTGTGTAAATTCATAAACGCATGAAACAGACAGTTTCAAGTACAGTCACTCAGAGGTTTTTGTATCCTCTGGATCCTCAAGTGGACCTAGCACCAAGTACCTACCGTGTTTTGTCCTTGACATATGTATATTCTAGCCCGGAGCTTCTGCGTTTGTTTGTGATTGTTTTCATAACCTACAGTTGAGCAATAGGAAACAGGGTGACATTCTTAGGTCTCTCCCATAGAACCTAGATTCTCAGTCACCCTAGGCACTCAGCTCCCTCTGTCTTTCCTTTATTCTTACTTGGTTTCCTTTTACCTATTAATTAGTTCATTGTTTTATTCTCCAGTGTTTATTGAAATTGGCCACAACCTAGTTCATGCTTTGTTAACGATGGGAAAAACAAGGAGTCCATTGCAGATTCTACTCTCTGGAGCTCATGTTGTAGTAGGTGCATTCAAGTGAAGGATCAAATATAGGACAGTGCTGTAACGTCTGTTTTGTCAGTAAGCACGGGGAGCTAGGCACATAGAGGCAGCACTTCACTTGGGCTTGAAAGATGTATCAGTGCTTCTTAAAGGAGGTTATTTCTTTTTTTTTTAAATTTTTTAAATTAATTTTATTTTATTTTTAAACTTTACGTAATTGTATTAGTTTTGCCAAATATCAAAATGAATCCACCACAGGTATACATGTGTTCCCCATCCTGAACCCTCCTCCCTCCTCCCTCCCCATACCATCCCTCTGGGTCGTCCCAGTGCACCAGCCCCAAGCATCCAGTATCGTGCATTGAACCTGGACTGGCATCTCGTTTCATACATGATATTTTACATGTTTCAATGCCATTCTCCCAAATCTTCCCACCCTCTCCCTCTCCCACAGAGTCACTGACGTATAGAACAGTCTTATGGAGGTTATTTCTAATGCTTCTTCAAGGAGGTGGTTTCTAAACAGAACACTCAAGATTGAACATCCAGAGACAACTGTGTCCATAACAGGACTGGGCTGATAAGATCGAGTGGTGTGGGGTGAGAGCAGTTGAAAGAAGGGGGATCCTGTGCAACACCCTGAGACAAGGGAGAGCAGGATTAGGAAGAAACATCCAAGGAGCAGATATACCTCTACTCAAAGGTCACTGACCCATGCCTTTCAGCTCTGAAAACACGATAGTCTCTCATTCTCCCACCTGAGACACCGGCAGAGCAAGATACGCGGGGAGGGTGGACCTCGTTGTTGCCCGTTGCCAAAGATTGGCATGCTCTTCTCCACTGCGTCTATGCGGTCTTTGACACCAGTACTGAGGCGCTGATGAGGAAATGTCTTCACTTTTCTTTCCTGGAACGTGAAGAGACTATGAAAATTTGGGAGGAAGAGGGTGGCAAGGAACAAACACAATCTTTCGATTTCAAAGAAATCTATTAAACTTTTTCTCCTGTTTTCTGTTTTTATTATGTTTAGGTAAGTGAAACCGATTTTTGCAACACAACTGTGATCACCAGACTGCCTCGTGTATGGTGACTGTCTCGAACATTCCACACAGTGATATCTTCCATCACCTCTGATTCGTGAGTCTTAACTCTGAAGGGTTAAATAATTTATAAATAATCTAGGGTTGAGTAATATTTAAATGACCGTATCTATATTGCCATATAATGCTTAATTGTACCCTTCTTTAAGGTAAGTGAACCTAATTCAGATCTCGATTTTATGCAGAGAAGCACTGACGGAAATATTATTTCCTTTCTAGCAATATCTTTAGTGGCTCTATTAAAGAACATTCTTCTCTCAAGAATTTTTCCTCGTTTGATTCACATTAAAAATTTGGGGGTGTCTCTCTTATCATTTGAGGCATAGCTCTCCGTATTGTTGCTACTTCTGTTTTGTCACTTTCCTCCATAAAAGATAATCTCAAAAGTATGGAATTGGTATGATTTTTGGTGTACTCTGGTGTCTAAAGTATTAAAATTCATGGCTTCTTTTCCATCGCATTATCCAAATCTGCTTGGAGGTTAGGGGTTTTAGGCTGGAAGAAAATGAGTTCTTAGCAGTGCAGTGTAGAGTAGGATTTAGTTGGCAAGATGGGAGATAAATAGTAAAAAGAGAGAAAAGAATAGTTGGGACTTATTAAATATTTGAACAGTGACTGCTCCTGGAAAATTGGCTGTGACTTCTCTTGGCCTCTGGCCTGGGCTTGTCCATTTTCTTGGTTTTTTATACTTAGCGATTCTTCAATTTCTTATTCTGCTTTCCAATTCAGTTTTCATTTTCTGCATTAGCCATGCTGTGTTTGACTATTTGCATTTACTGAGGATATCGCCAATGTTCCAGTGGACTGAATTGTGTGTATCTGGTATGTAATTCGGTACAGGCACCCCTACCTCTGCAGGGAGGCAACACACCTCCTTATTTTTAACAATTATCCTAGCTGATGGAGCTCGGCAAGCCAGCCCCTCTGCTCACTTGATGGGCACGGATTTTCTGAGGGGCTGCTGATTGCCTGTTTGAGTCCTGTCATCAATATCCAGGTGTGAAATTATTAATTACAAAGCACAATGGAATGGTCTTGCAGGAAAAGACTGAACAGCTTTCCTTGAAGGTCACTGTTGGAATTGGCCCTCTGTGATACATTATTATGAACTAAACATTTCATTTTGTTCCATTGTTAGTTGAGTGCTTCGTTCAGTGTTTTATTATTGTGTGTCAAAATGGGCCTTGCTATGTATGGAAAAGGTAGGATGGTAGTATTGCTGTGCTTTATGTAGCTTTGAATTTCAGAAGTGGAAAGGACCAAAGCACCTCTGTCGTAAGAGTCAAAAAAAAAAAGATAGATTAAATGGGCATAGTGGTAGTTACTTTCTGAAGTCAAGGTGAGTATGTTAAGAGCAAAATTTCACAGATAATAAATGGTAGCGGATATAAAGAAATGATGATGCTGATAATGATCCTGGTGGCAGTGGTGATGGTAATGATGTTCTGAGCCTGGAAGTATCAATGCCAGAGCTTCTTTTAGGTACTTTTGTGTGTGTGTGTCTGTACCATTTCCCAGTACATGTAGACGACCACCTAACACATAATTTTCACTGCCAAGCTTGGTTTTGTTCTCGAAAGTATTATGCATAGTAATGATGGTTATATTATTAGGTTATTAGTCATAGGTTCTCAGTGGAAAAGATTCAGTTGTGATTTTATAATTATCAGACCTACCATGTCCTAATGAAGTAACTTCTGAAGTGTGACTACTGGACTCTCAGCTGGGCTCCTGTGGTTGCCACCTGGGCAGGTGAACCAATGAATGGGAAAAAAGGACAGGTCCAGAATGAAAATGATGAGGCCCTTCTAGCATTTACTTCTTCCCATTCTTCTAGAAAACAGTGACTTTCTTGTCAAGATTTATCTCCATATCTTTGCCATATTCTCACCTCCTCTGTTGGCAAGGATACTAATAAATAATAGCTAACATGTATCTTGTGCTTCTTCTGTGTCAAGCACCGTTCTAAGTTTTTTACATATGTTACTTCATTTCATCTTTACAATAAGTATATCATTAAGGTACTGTTATCAATCTCATTTTTTAGATGAGAAACTTAATCATGGAAAATTTTTCATTTGTTCAAAATACTTGGTTTCCAGGTCTGTGTTCTAAACTATAAATGTTGATCACAAGACTGAGTGACTTAGAATTTCCTTACTTCTAAACTCACTTACTCTGTTGATACCAGTGTTATTATCAGCATAATAATTTCACTATCATTGTAAACCTCATCCTAAGCTTTATATCCCAGGTAAGATAAACACCTTATCTCATTCAACTTTCACAAAAAAATAAAGACTCTATTGGTTTTTCCATTTTATAGTTGAAGAAACCAGTCAGAGGCATGACACAAGTCTGTATGTACAGGTGGAGAGGGGCAGTACCTGATTTGGAGACACGAAGGCCACACCTTTACCTACTGTGGCACACTAATCCTTAAGCAACATTGCATAGAATATCTTTTGTATGCTGTGACTACTCTGGTGGCATAGAAGGATGCAGTGGGAATTTCTGTGTTTCAGGAATGTGTTCTCTTTGTGGTCTCCCAGCTTGGTGTGATATGTATCCCTTTGTCGAATAGCTCTGTGAGAGAGCCTTGGTCCATGTATACAGGACCATAATGACAATAGGCAGTCAGTAGATTGTATGTAATTGCTGATCATTCGATTATGCTGAGCAAGCTTCTTTTGAGTGACTGGATAGCGCTATTCATTTCATTATGTAATTCAGTGTTGTGCAGGTCTGTGCTAGGATGTATCTGTCATTTGGGTGTATCTCCAGCATGTTATGGTTCCTCTGACAGTCCAGAATGGAAGAGAAGCAAAGACCATGTGAAGAAAGATTCCCTTTTTCAGTATCACCCAAGAGAACTTATAAATCCTCATTACTTCCTTTCTTTTGATTATTTTTTCTATGTGGAAACTTTCAAAGCAACTGAATTTGGATTCAGAAGATACACTTCCACAAAATACTATTCTTTAGGTAATGTCTGGACACCTCTAAACTGAATCCTTTGAGTAGAAAGCTTTTGATACTTCTTAAAACAAAACAAAACAAAACAACTCTGCTGGTTAATTTACACATTTGTTGGAATGAGTTTATAAAATCATTTCTCAAAGCAGTTTGTGTCAGGTCATGGAGAATGAGATCATGAAGGTCTGGTTTCTGGGGAAGTTTGGGAGCAAGGGCCCTGCTGGAAAGGAAAGGAGGAAAGAGGACTAAATGGTGAGGTAGGAGGCATTTTGCCTACTACACAATTTCCCTGGGGCCAAGTCTGTGTGCATTGTTTTTGTCATGCTTTCTGTCTTTTTGAGTAAGGGAAAAGGTTTCTGGTAATAATGATCTGCTCTCAGAAAGTATATGTATGATGAAATTGCCCGCCTCAGGCTACCTGTATTGATTGCTTTCGGGAAAACGTGTGATGAGCTGGGAATGCATCTTGGCATTACATTATGCTGTTTTTTTCCAAACTCAGTTTATTTTTCTCAGTTCTCCTGGCTTTCTAGAGGTCAGGGTAGGGGTGGAAGTATAGTAGAACTGATAATAAGGTAGATGGATGTATGTGTTTCCATAGTTTTAAGACTGAAAGTAAAATCCTTCAACCAATGATGTAAAAGTGCTTTTAAAACTTCATAGTAGTACACACATATTGGTTACTTCTATGGGTTTTATCATTTCCTCTAATACTAGAGATTGAAGGAAGTCCATAGAAACCATACTTATAGTCATGTGTAGAAATGTTCTACCTGCGTTTGGAGATGTTTGATATGTGGGAGTTTTAACGACTGGAAGAGAAAGGGATTCTCATTTGTCTTGTATTTTTATGAAGTGGAATAATGATAAAGTGATCACACATAAATACATATTTTGTAAAACTAACGCACTGATCTAAACATAGTCAACTGATTTTTTTTTTGAAGGACTCATTATGCACAAGCACATGAATTTTCCCCTAATACCAAAGTGATTAATACCTGATACTCTGTTGAGGGATTATAAATTTTCTTTAATCTTCACTTATGAAATGTGTTGGGTGTTCTCCAGTTAGTCAGTATCCTTCAAGTTGAGATGGAGAATTGAACCTAGAGTTTCAGATGTTGTCTGGCCAGGGCAACTCAAATTTACACAATGAAAAACTGCTCCAGAAACAAATAACAGGTATTGTGTCTGATCCCTAGAGGAAGATACTTTTTTCACCATACCTCAAGCTGCTGCTGCTGCTGCTGCTGCTGCTAAATCACTTCAGTCGTGTACAACTCTCTGCGACCCCATAGACGGAAGCCCACTAGGCTCCCCCGTCCCTGGGATTCTCCAGGCAAGAACACTGGAGTGGGTTGCCATTTCCTTCTCCAATGCATGAAAGCAAAAAGTGAAAGTGAAGACGCTCAGTCCTGCCCGACTCTTAGCAACCCCATGGACTGCAGCCTACCAGGCTCCTCCGTCCATGGGATTTTCCAGGCAAGAGTACTGGAGTGGGGTGCCATTGCCTTCTCCTAGGCTGTAGAAAATAGTTGTCATGGTTGATGTGTACTTGTGCACTGCGGTTAGATGGTCTCTCTTAGTATCCTGCTCCTCCACTTACCAACTCAGTGACTTGGGGAAAAATCACTTTACCTCTTTACTGTGGAGATTAAGAAAATAATTCATAGAAATCACTCAGAGTAGTCTCTGGTCAGTAGTAAGTGCTCAAGAAATACTCTTGTAATTAAGATCCAAGCAGGATTCTAGAAGAGATTCTCACATACCTTTTAGGGTCTTTTTGATCATCACTGTTAGCACCAATGCCATCATCATTCTATAGGAAAAGTAGCTCCTCTGGGGCATTTCTGCTTCTGACAGTGGAGATGGCTCTACAGATTAATTATGGAGCTTTGCTTCTGCCAGGCGCCACATTTTTAACATTCATATTTCTTCCTGAAGGAAAAAGAAATATTTTTGACTTGAGTTTTTAAACTATAATATTTAACTGCTGGTTTGCACAATTAATCAAGTGTTTTCATAATCTGGTTACTCTCTTGGACTTGTAGAATTTCAAATTAGGGAGGCTAGAATTGTAAATTACTTTTGCCTATCCAAGCTGGTCCATATGTATTAAGGGAAGCAGAAAAAAATAGAGGAATAACTTAGACTGTGAAAGGGAAAAAATTCCACAGTTCAGAATCTCTTCAGTTATTTGGTTACTTTGAATTTAAGATTGAATGTGAGTGATTTACCTTCACAGATGCATATTGTACAATACAGAATCGAATTTATGAGGATCACAGGTCATTTGAACTCAGATTTATGTCTTGTTGAGCCCTTCATCTCATGCTGGAATCTTCATCTAGTGATCATCTAACCTGTGTTGGGATACCTCCCTCATTCCCAAGAGAATCTTCATTCTTTCTTTGGATGAGTCCATTAGAAAGCGCTTTCTTCTTAAGACCCATGTTCTCTCTTCTGGTAATGTTCATCTTTAGTCCTGCTCTTCAATCACAGGGCCATCAACCCAGGCTTTAAAGTTATATTTTAAAACATCAAATATACGTATCCCTGTCATTCTTACTATGATGTGTTTCATATTCACCAAACGATTTGACTAATTTCACCAGTTCTCAATATATCATGTAATTAACCCCTTGGAGTTTTACCTGCTAATCCTAAACAGCTAAAGAGCTGAGTGACCCTACTCCTCAGAGAATGCAGTCTTAGCATTGTCATGGGGGGCATAGGGCAGACATATTGCTTCAAGTCCCAGTAGCCTTCTGATTCAATTTTTATAGGGCCAAGTTATCTCAGGACAAATAACTACGGATGTTGCCTTTTTCAGAAAAGTATCACAGGACTATACTTCTTTGGAAATCAGTTTTATTTCTTGACTTAACATAGTTACCTTTTATTTTCTTGAGAAAGCTTTTCCCTGAAGAGCCTCTGGTTTGAACATTGATTTCAGATTACAAAAACAAAAACGAAGAAGAAGAGAGAGGCAAGTGAATAAGGGAGCAGAGGGGAAGAAGTAATTCGAACTTCTTTGATGGAGAACTGACCTAAATCTGTAACTCAGAGAGTAAAACGATTTAAGCAAAAGAACCTCCTTGATTTTCAGTAGTAACTTGGGCTCTTTATACATGGTGAGTATTTTCTAAGGGCTTTATATAAATTCACTCTCCTAGTCCTCCCTAAGGGAGAAGGCAATGGCAACCCACTCCAGTACTCTTGCCTGGAAAATCCCATGGATGGAGGAGCCTGGTAGGCTGCAGTCCATGGGGTCTCGAAGAGTCAGACACGACTGAGCCACTTCACTTTCACTTTTCACTTTCATGCATTGGAGAAGGAAATGGCAACCCACTCCAGTGTTCTTGCCTGGAGAATCCCAGGGACGGGGGAGTCTGGTGGGCTGCCGTCTATGGGTCGCACAGAGTTGGACACGACTGAAGCGACTTAGCAGCAGCAGCAGTCCTCCCTAAAACCATTTGAAGTAGGTTAATCATCTTCATTACTGTAATTGAGGCAATGGAGATAGGCAGAAATCAAGTAAGTCACTTTAAAATCTCTCAGCTACAAAATATTGGAGTTGGGATTTCATCCCAGGGAGTGTTGTTCCAAAGACTGTAGTTTTTAACATCACCCCCACCAACAACAATGGCTAATATTTTTTGATCACTGCCTAAGTATCAGCCACTCTTCTAAATATTTTGCCTCACAAAAACTCCCTGAAACTGAGCATTATTATTATTATTGCCTACAGGTAAAGAAACAGAGAAACACGTATGTTAAATCACTTCCCACACTAACACATCTAGTTATTGGTCGACCTAGGATTTGAATCCAGCCTTGGCACACTATGCTGGAGAGAGAAATCTGAGCCAAGACCCTCAGGATGAGTGCGTGTTCTAGTGGATAAAAAGACTCACCATAAGCAGTCAGCATATACAGTACTCAGAAATGGTTTAAGAATACTCAGTGATATATTCATGAGTAGAAATTATTGTAGTGCAATCTGGTTACACAAGTGCATACAGGATGCTGAGTAGTGTGTCTGAGAAAGGAGGGCATAAGTGTTCTCGTAGTAAGTTTACATGGAAGACACGTGTAGCAAGCAATTGGAAAAAATTAAGGAAGATAGAGAAGGTTTGAAGAGCCATCACTTACCTAGTCAAGCTGCCTTAAGAAGATGATGATAGTAACGGAACTGGGGCAGTGCAGAAGTATCTAATTCAGCGTGAACTTGAATCAGTACAGGATCAGGAATCCTGAGAAACTGTCTGCCCAGACATTCTCAGAGTGTTCACTTTCTTCCCCTTACATCTTTCTTTCCTCTGCCAATTTTTGGTGTTATTTTTATCCCACTTTGATCTTGGGAATTGTAGTCAGAGACTCAGCAACAGTATAGAAGAAAGTCTCTCCTCCTCTCCATCTCCCTCAATCCCAGTCTTTTTTTTTTTTTTTCTGACATGACTCCATGGTTACCCAAATACTCAGTCTCCCAGATTTCCCTGAAGAAAGAGGGGATTTACTATGTCCAAGTCTTTGCATAGTCAGTTTTGCATTGGATCTGCTGATTATAATGCAACTTCTGCATCAACTGCCCTCCACTTTCTTTTAACCCTTTCTGTCCTTCATCTTTGAACATGCTTCACCTGTGAAACTCAAGCCAGACTTCTTCTTTGGGTCCACTCTTCATTTAATTAGCTGTGCCTTAAGTTCTCACACCTTTTTAAGAATGGATTTCACAAAAATAAAATTGATGTAATAATCTCAAAGGGAAGTCCTTTGTATTGAAAGAAAATTACCTTTGTGAAAATATGTCAAGGATGTTGTCATGCTAGAATTTGGGAAATGCTGAATTGATATCCCTATAGGTGTGCTGAGATGCCTGTAACCTTTTACAATCATTATAAAATAACCTCTTAGCAAAAGCTGTTTCTTAAGGATTTGTGGTTGTACCTGGCCTAGTCATATCATTGTTTCTACAGCTTAAAGCAAAGAGGTCATAGTCTCATAGATTATGAGTGTTTGGGAGCTGTTGAGATCATTAAGTCTTTGTTTTCTTTTCACATGACTTGAGGGCCATGTGCCATCTTACATAGGTTACCTAAAGCTAGTTATTTCTCATTTTTATTTAACAAGTGTTTATCCTTACTATATGTCAGCCCCTGTGTTAGGTCTAGGGTTTGCAAAGAAGACTAAAGTGGCATCTTTGCCCTTGGGTATTTGCTAGCTCAACTTGACTCCTACTGCCTGCCTGCCTCGTGGATATTATTATTCACTGCATCTCATTGCCTCTCATACCTGAGCCCAGACTTACTAACCAGGTGAGGCCCAGAGAACCCATGCATCAGAGGAAAGGGTGATGAAAAATTACTGAGTGCCTATTATGTGTAGGCTTTTTACGTGCTGTATCAGTTTTTATTATCAAGGAAACCTTTTGAGTAGATATGGCTTTCAATAATTTACAATGAGACAGCTACCCAAGAGAGGTTTGTCTAAGGTTTCTCCTAGGCAGCCTTAGGACTGTTCCCAAGATTTGTTTGTCCTGATATTTTGTTGCATCTAGACGCCTTGAAAAGAGGGTAATATAGAGATCTAATAAACCTAGTAGAGGCTGAGCCAACTTGGTTTACATTATGTATAATCTTTATGTTTACATAATTATCCTTTGTCTTAACCTCCTTATCTTTCACTTGCTGCTCTAAGTCTTTACAAAGCTTGTTTGTTTATTTATTTATTTTTTAATCAGTAGGTAGGTTGATGCGTTTCAGTTCACATTTTACTCTTTAGCAAAAAACAATGTGAACCATTCTCCCTACATAGTTAACTTCCTTCCTTATCACTCTGTCTTCTTTCCATCTTGTAATGTTTAGCGCACTCATTGCAATCTGAAATGATCTCATATAATTGTTTGTCTGTTTCCCCCAAAAGAATGTAAGTTCTTGAAAGCAGAGAACGTGACTGATATAAACAGATGTATTCCTAACACGTAGCATAATATCTCACAGAGAATATGCCCTCAGTAAAATTGTTGGAGAAATGAATGTATTTTCAGATAAAATTAACATTATTACTCATTTTTTATTAGAATATCACATTATCTTTGAAAATTCTTGACATTCTTGTTCTCATATTGTTAGGTGTATGTTTCTCAAGAGTTGTGCAGTGTTTCATAGTTTTTAGAAATAAAAAAAATAGTAATTTTATATTGTGCAAGACATAATTATTTAGGAGACATGTAAGCCTGAGGCAGAATAAAAATTCCTGTGCGTAGCAGATTGCCATCTTTTAAGAATTCACCTTTATACATTTATCTTAGGATGATGAATCTTCCACGTTTGAGAAATGACATTTACTTAAGGTGACCAGGCTAATCAGAAAAATTATGTACTCAGTTTCTGGTAAGTAAACGGCAACCTGGATGCAATTCTCCTTTGTGGTCAGCAGGGGTCTCAAAAACCTTTTTACCCACCAAATGTCTTTTAGAAGATATTTATGGATAGATACTTTGTTATTGTTAACAAAATGGCACACACATACTCTAAAATATAAATGTAATTCAAAAAGTCTCTCTTTTAAAATGATACATTGTGGGCTTTTTTCTTATTAGCATTAATAACTTATGTTGTGTTTACCTAGCTCTAAATTGGTAAGCCTATCTTAACAAATACCATCAGAAAGCATCATGTGGGAATAGTACCGATTTATTTGTGTTTCTAATTGGATTGACAATTTCAAAGTTCTTAATATATTTCTTGTCTTTAAACATGTCCGAGGAATTGCATGAAATGACTAGGATTGGTATGAAAACAGCCTGCAACTGTTCAGTCTGTCTCTTTCTGAATTATTCACTGACTTGTTTGGGAGTAGCTATTGTGCTTGTCTTTTAGAAAATGTCCTCTGCTTAGCTGAGCTAAGATTTGTCAGGCACAGTACCAGCCTCCCTGCCACCCATAATTGCAGTCCTGAATTCAGCAAGGGTAGCAGAGGCTCCAGCAGCATATGAACCTCTGCTCCACTGTATCCTGCTAGTTTGTGCATTTCCAAACTTCTCTCCATTCCATAGCAAGTAAGAAAGAAAAATCTGCCCCACAGACCATTCCTTTCTAGGATTTATTTGCCCTAAAGCATCCATATATGTTTGCTTGTCATTCACAGTGCTTGACACCCTTTCTTCAAGTTGCTTGATTTTCACCCCTATAACCAATGGGCATGCAATGATCATTATAAACATTAGCATCTCCAAAGCACATTTATACATTTACTTCCGTAAGTTTTGTGATAAGACATTGTCCCAAATGAAGTGTTGATTGTTGTTGTATCCCAATTGTACTACACTTATCTCTGTATTGTTGGGTAGAAAGATGGATAGACATTTGCGTCGATGTAGGTAGAAACCAGCACAACATTGTAAAGCAACTTTCCTCTAATTAAATAATAAATTTAAAAAATCTATAAAACCAATTAGATTTAAGATGAAAAAAGATGGATAGATGAATAGATGGGTAAGCGGATGGATGGATAAATAAATATATATATAATATGTTTATAATGTGTGAGGGACATATATGCATACTATATAAATAATATACATTATATACACACATATACTACATGTTACTATATATACACACATATATATTTATACAAATGCATACTATATATACTCTATATTTCTATATTTATCAAATTGTCCATTGATATGATAAAGTCTAGGGATACTATGAATTGATTATTAACTAGGGAGACAGTGTCTCCCTCTGTGTTGACCACTAAACTAAGTGAAGAAGGTTAAAAAAACCAACCTTTAACCCTTATCATTTAAGTAAGTTTATAGAGCTAGACTATGAGAATCGTGTAAGCACTTAAAAATGACATGTATCGATAATAAATTCGGACAATGTGTAAAGCGCATACGTGCTGAGAAAAAAGAAATGGCAGCACCATAGTACTAAGGTGGGATTCCTAATGGAAGATATCCCCAAAAAAGAGTGCTATGAGCCCAAATTTGAAGCAGTGAGTTAGTCGCAGGTTGTCTCAGAAGGAGAATGTTTCTGTTGAGAAAGAAAGAAGAAAAAGCAGGACCTGCAGGAACGAGGTTGGAAGCAAGCCTGAAGGATGTGAGAGAGCCTTAGCTTGCATTCCTATCTTGGGTCTCCTAACCTTTCTCATCCTTGACAGGATATGGGTTCAGACTGTGACTTAGACTCTCATGAAGAATGAATGAGTCAAGAAGCACTGACTGAAAACTCATTGCCAGTTCATTCATTCATTTATGCATTTACCCAGCTGCTCTCTCCCTTGCCCACTACACTTAAGGTATACCTCAGACTCTTTTCCTTCCTAGGGCTCTTACACATGCTCTTCTTTTCATGTAAATGTTTTTGTGTTTCTTCACATGATGGATGCACTTTTCTTTCTCAGGTCCTAATTGTTTTAATTCATCAAAGTGACTTTTCGTCACCACATTTTGTCACTACACCCTGAATATTTCTCAGAAACCTCATAATTTACAATTATTTTATGCATTTGTTCACCTACTTATTATTTATCTTTCCTAGGAATTTGCAAATCTATGAAAGCTGGAGTAACATCTGTTCCCCTCACCACTGTGTGCTCATGGCCCAAGACAGTGCCTGGCACATAGTATGTACTCAATAAATATTGCTGTGGATGACTGTGTGTCTGGATGGGAAAAAACATTGAGAGCAAATATGAAGAAATTCAAATTAGAAAAGTATTTTTACAGGAGTCCAATATGAAAATTGAATCTAGATTTACTGTAGCCATGACTTGAAACATAACAGTTTCAAGTGCTTATATATTTAGAAACTGGGTTCTGTATTGAAAATATACATGGGTTGTAGATATATTTTAAGTATAAACTTATACAGATATTTACTGGGGCATGACTCCATATTTCCCAGAAGTGCAACTTCCAAAAAGAAAAAAAAAAGATATATGCTATAGTATTTAAAGGCTCTTGGGGATATTGGAACCAATTTTAGAATGCCTTTGTCTTACAAGATTAATATTCTCATCTTTATAATGCTCTTTCTAACGTATAACATTTGTCATCATTGGCAGCAATATCAGCATCATGAATATTTATTAATTACTCTACAAGGAGTTGTATAGTATGGTTTAGAAGTAATCCCTGCCTGTGTGGAACCTTGCAAGCTATAACAAATGACGTTTGTATGGGTGACAAGGTGAATTTCTATGAACCAGCAAATGTCCATCAACAATTAACATACTAGTAGATTATGCCTGTGTCGACACTTCCAGTCTCAATAGATGTTTTCCCTCATTATCCAATGGTTGTTATTGAGTGATTAGTGCTATCCTGTGTATCAGAGTAGTTGTTTGTTGAGGCAAGTAAAGTTGTAAATTAAGTATGTGCTTCCTTCCTTCTTTGTTCCCAAGAATAATTTCTGTTTTTTATTCCTGTGCTGAAGAGAACATGAGTTCCATCAGGACAGGGAATTGGCTTATTGGGTTTATAGCTCCATCTCCATCTTGCAGCATCTTGCAAGTTAGGGTTCAATATGTATGTGTTAAACAATGAAAAACGTTCATATTTTTCCACTAAATAATGAGTGCCTACCATGTGCAGACTAATATGCTAGATGCTTTACGTATATTGTTGACTCTTGAACAACATGGATTTGAAGTGTGCAGGTCCACTAAAATGTGAATTATTTTTTCCCATAAATATTACTGTACTACTACATGATCTGAGGTTGGTTGAATTCATAGATAAGAACTGTAGATACGGAAGGACCATGGATAACGAGAGCCAGTCATAAGTTAAAAGTGGATTTTCAATGCCCTTAACACGTTATTCAAGGGTTCATCATATTATCTTATTTAATCCTCACCACACATCTCCAGTTTTGTGATGTTACTGTCCCATCTTACAAATAAGTAGACTGAGTTTTAATAAGTTCATCTTGCCTGTGAGTAAACACCCAGTCAATGATGGAGAGAGTGTTAAGCTTCAGGATACTTTTTTTTTTTTTTTTACTTTACAATATTGTATTGGTTTTTCCATACATCAACCTTACTGACAGTATTAGAACAAGAGACATTTAGAAGTTGACACAATACAGATTCATACATGACAGAGGCTTACTTTGTTGATATTCTATAGTAAGTAAGAGAAAGATAAAGTTCAATAATGTCTCCTAAAACTGTCCAGAAAGGCAAAATGAACCATTTTGTCAAATCCTAGACCTATGGATTACGAATAAACTGCATCATGTAATTCCAAATAAACTTTTATTGGAGAAGAGGAGCATGGTGCTTGACAGAATATTAGCTATGAAGATACAAGACTAAATGGATTCCCAGTTCTATTTCTTTACAACTGTATAGCTTGGTTTCTCTGTGTCTCGGTTTCCTCACCTATAAAAATGGAGATTAACTGTGACTGATAAACACTTCATTTTCAGTGTATTATTTATCACAGAGGCTGGTATACATTAAATGCTGAATATATGTTAAATACTATCATGATTCATTCTATTTCCAAAATAAGGAAGACATGACAAATGTCCTCCAATTTCCATGAATAAACATCTATTTCAAACCTCACAGGATGTTTTTTGAAGATGCTGTGTCTGTCTCTATGTCTCTGTCTATGACGATGTGGATAGCCTGGAGTTATAACAGATTTTCAATGATGAATGCTTTAGTTAGACCAATAAAATTGTCTTTCCCGTCTTATGTTGAAAGTACTTGATTGTGTGCTTTTTGCAGAGAATGTGTTATATATTCCATTCACAGTAAATTAGTCAGGAGGTTTAGAGCTGCCAGTTGGGCCAGCAAAGAACAGTTTATTACTTCAGAAAAAACAGCCCACAAAAATATTTCAATCACTGCTAGTCATTTTTGTCTATAAACAGCCTAGAACTCTGCCCTCCTTTGTCACAAGTGACACCAGCACACCAGGGGCATTTCCAGCAGTTTTAATCACAATAAAATCTCCTTTAATGAAAACCCAGTATGCATATTTCACTCATATAAAATTGTCACAGCATCATACATTTTAAGATGGAGAACAGTCATCAGAATCCTACCATTTTAATAAATGGAATCTTCTTATTTATTCTTCCACTCTGCCTTTTTGATTAATATTAAATCATAAACATTTTTTTCATGTAGTTACTTCTTCATAAAGACTCTTTCAGTTGGTTATATGTGTTGATAATTTGCTTATTTAATCAATCCCCTTTGAAAGATAGACATATTACTTCTCTTTTCTTTTTCATTAATTCCATTATTAAAAATCTCCCTTGTAAGCATATTTATATTTACTTATATATGTATATATATATGTGTATATATGCATATATATGTGTGTATGTGTGTATATATATATATATATATATATACTTCACACACACACACACACACACACATATATATCCTTCTTATAAGGTGAATTTATGAATGTGGTCTGACTTGATGAAAAGTTTGAAAACTTTTATAACACCTGAACTATGAAGCCAAATCTTCTAAAGTGTTGTCCCAGTTTTTTTGCTACAGTTTATGAAAATACCATATTTAAAATTGCTTTCTGTAATTGAGTTATTATCCTCTCATAAATATCAGCTGATATCTCAGCGTGGTGTGGGCTCTATAATACATATGCACTGAGATGTTGGGTTCATGATGTTCAATAACTCAATTGTAACTGTTCTTGTATAAAAGAATTTTTCCAATTAGCCTTTGCTCCTTTAGCTATTGATATCTTTATTTTATTCATATGAATGGAACATTTACATAATATAAACCTTAAAATTTTAATATTTTCTGTTAATTTTTCTATCTTCCATTTTATATTGCAATTTTCCTTTATTAGAAGTTATTTTTTACATAGAAAAATAGATTGACTTCTTCCTTTTAGATTTATTTTAAAGTCTTAGAAATTTCAGTTTCTCTACAAACCTGCTAAGTATTATATGTATACTCTGCTACATTTTTTTACCTAAAGAAATTATTTGGGTATATGGTATAAAATGAGTATCTTCTTTTTCAAATGAAGTGCTAAACCCTTTTCTTAGCATCATTTATTTAATTACATTTCCCTAAACATTGTTTCATGATGCTTACTTTGTCATATATTATATGCTTGTATATAATTGGATCTCTTTACAGGCCTTCTAAAAACAGGATTTGACCTATATAAAATTATGATGACCGAACATAGCTCTGAGATGTTGATTGAATGCTTCTACATTGTATCTTCTCTATGGCAGGTTGTTAACGTTTGAATGCTTTATAGAACTGAATTCTTAAAAAAGACGTTGGTGAGTGCGTTGGAAACCTTTTAAAATGGCTGTAATTAGCTACTCTGGGAGAATATTATAGGTTTTGATGGGCCCCTCAGTGGCAGTTCCACTGGCCTATCCTATTGACTGACAAAAGATTGTAGGGGAATACTTAATGTTGTTTTAATTAACAACTCCTAGAAGAAAATGTCAATTATCTTCTATTAGCCTGAGGCCTTATCTTTCCAAAATTTTCCCTCACCCCCTTTCAGATGGTACATAGAAAATTATTTCTTTTATTCCCCCATAGATATCCATCATCTTTTGCAAGTGAGATGAATGTTTAGCTTTTGCATCCTCAGTTAATGATGATTTTAAGTCTGGGCAAAAAAAGAAAGATATGATACTGCCTTCAAAATATCTACTTGGCAGTGATAGGAATTTAATTTTGGATATCTGTTCTCGGAAGATGAAACAGAATAGTATGACAGTCACAGAACACAATCAAATGTGTGTAAATGTGTTTGCCTTGGAAAGGAACCGTGACCAAAGTTATCCACAGGAGCAACCCACAGGAAGTGGTCTTTTAGATGCCGAATGTCAGACCTGAGACTGGAGAAGGGCAGGGTTCTAGATGCTATTTCCTGACACATGGAAACCTGGAAAGAAACAGACTTTGCCTGTCATTCTTATTTCTGTACTTACTGTGAGTGGCTTTGGGCAAATAATCTAACTTCTCTTAGCCTCATTTCATGTAACAACAGTAGGACTCACCTCATAGAATTGTCACAATTAAAACTGGAGCTCTTAACTAATTTTCTGTCACATGACTCAGTGAATGGTGACTTTAGTCATCACTGGCCATGTCGTTTTAAGGTCTAAATGCAGAGAAAATCAGGAGGATATTTCAAATAGAGACATCATTATCTCTGGACTTTTGCTCTTGCTGATATCCCTGCTTATATTGGGGAAATTATTCAGGTGTTGCAGAGTTTTAAAAAAAAGTTCTTAAATTGAGGAACTTTAAAATTTAATGCAGCATTTATAAACACATTTTTCTGTTTTCTTATTGTCAGAGAGTATGTCACTGGTTAGGAGGAAAATGCCAGCCTACAAGTTATCAGGCTCATTTATGTAACAAGGCCATTCAGATACTATAGTTCCCTGGGTTGGCCCATGGCTCATCTTTGAGAGTCGAGTCGTCACCTTCCTACTTTTCTTAAACTTCTGCAACTTCAGATGCTTATCAGCTGACAAAGGATTCCTCAGTATGGAAAACAAATAATCTTTTACTTAAAAGTCAGAAAGAGGTTAGATGCTTAGGAACCTCAAACAATCACACTTTAAGAGTTCTAAGAGGGCTTTTTAGCAACAGGAAAGCAAAAATTTTAATTGGACAAATGAGCAACTAAAGAATGTGAGGGAAATTATTTAGTACATTTTAGAAATGCAAATAAATTGCATCCCTCTAATACTAGTTAACACTGTATACCTATGTTATAATAATAATAACTATAATAATAATAATAATTTACTGTACCTCCAGTACTGATGGAAGAACTTTATATATTAACCAGCTTATATATCAAAACTGGGAGGGAGGTACTATCTTTAACTCTTCCTTACTGACAAGATGTTTACCAAGGGGAAACCTGAATTTTACCTCAGCAGTCTGGCCTCAGAATAACTTCTCTTAACCCATAAATTTCCTGTCTCTCTACATTAATGTAGGTTCCACTCTTAGTAAACAAGGCCTTTGGGTCTAAACAAACTTGAGGCAGTTAGGCTGCTGTCTTGCCCAGATTTCTCCACATCTTTAACTGGGATTATTCTGCCCCTTCTCAGGGGCAGAACAGATTTGTCCAGATTTATAAAGTAGACGCCATTATCTATTCTTAAATTTCACATGTATCTTTACACTATTCCATGTTACCCAATGCCTCAGTGGTAAAGAATCTTCCTGCAGTGCAGGAGATGCAAGTTCGATACCTGGGTTGAGGAGATCCCCTGGAGGAGAAAATGGCAACCCACTCCAGTATTCTTGCCTGAAAAATCCTGTAGACATAGAAGCCTGGCAGGCTACAGTCCATGGGGTCACAAAGAGTCAGACACAACTCAATGATTGAGCACATTATCCTGGCCTTCCTCAACATTTCCCAGCGTGTCCTCAAAAAACTTGCAGGAACTATTCTGTTTGGTTACAGATTTTTTGAATGTCACTCTCCTTTATTCTTAAGACTTTGGAGTGGGCCATCCCCACCACGGTAACCAGGGGCACTGATATAATCTCGGCTGCTGTTCCTTTCCTTTTGTTGTTTATTTGGTGCCACAGCTGGTTTACTGTGACCAGTGTTTTGTGAGAGCAATGACTTCCACGTATCACAGCTGCTCTTGAGGTCATCTTTAGAAGTTGGTTGGCACAGACTGTGAAAGAGAAAAGAGAGGCCTGAAGGGCAAACCGAAAGGAGAAAGGAGGTAAGGGACATGGAGGAGAGAAGGCAGGTGAGGAGGGAGGAACCATCAAAGGCACAGGGTGGCATCCGGTCTGCTCTGCAGATCACGTGTCCCAGGGAGTTTTCCCTGGAACACATAGCTTGGCTGACTTTTGGAGAGAGAAATGATAGGAAGTCAAAGGGAGAAACGTAGATGGGAAGGTGAGTGTGATAAGCTGAAAGTGACTGTGTTGAATAAATACCTTTTTTAAAAAATTGACTTGATTTCACATGAGGATCTTAAGTTGAAAAGCTTTGTTTGCTTTCTCCTTCCCTGCACAAGGCCAGTTTTATAACAAGGCCAGATAAAAAGTTGGTATTTGCAAAGTGTCTTTGAGCCTCTCCCCCTCTGATAGGGACTTAAGGAGGTGTTGGGTTTAAGGGACTGATCCCGAAGCATCAGTCTCATTATGCCCTGCTTCGTTCAGATCCCTGACAGCTCACCTCTGTCCTTGAGCCTCAGTGAGGTGAGTAATGCCAAGCTTTCATATAGCTCCATGCTCTTGTTAGGTTAAAGAACTAACTTCTAAGAATTTTTGGTAAATTCTTAAGGAAAAAAAAAAAAAGCTATGCTTACAGTACCATGGTACAGATTGCTTTTCACCAGACCACTTTCATTATAACCGGTAAAGAATCATTGAGTGATAGAGAAATTGCTGTCTAACCACTTTTTAGCAGTTGCTGGGACACTCAGAGACTAGTGACGCTATAATTAGGTCCATGGGTGATATAGTTTCAGACTGGGTTGTAAATGATAACCAGATGCCTGCCTATGCTATGATAAAGGGAAAGTATTGTAAAGAGAGGAAGGGGTGTATGTAGTCATCACACCATCATGTTAGTAATAAAAAACATATTACAATAGAATACAAGGAGTGTAGTAGTAGTCATCCTAGTACCAGCACCAGAAGCCAGACACAAGGGTAGGCTTTTATTTTTAACTGTCACTTTAATTAAAACAAGAAAATTGAGAATCAGAAATCTGAGTAATTTGCCTTAGTTCATTGTGTCTTTTAATCAGCAAGAAAAAAATTTACACTATTTATGCCTGACACCAAAGTCCATTTCCACCCTGCCTCTTCCTCACAAAGTCTACATGGTTCGCATAAAAGGTTCAGTAGCACAGTAAAGAAGGAACGAAGGGATGACTCAACTGATACTTAAAGAATGCCTGTCTTCAAAGGCCGTAGCTGCTTCCCTGGTGTCTCAGTGAAGAATCTGCCTGCGATGTGGGAAACCCAGGTTCAGTCCCTGGGTCTGGAAGGTACATTGGAGAAGGGAATGGCTATGCACTCCAGTATTCTTGCCTGGGAAACCCAATAAACAGAGGAGCCCAGTGGGCTACAGTCATGGGGTCACAAAAAGTCAGACACGACAGAACAATGAACACTTTTACTTTTCACAGACTATGTAAATCGTAGTCATTCTTGTCCAAAGGTGGACAGACCTCAGAGAGCCCATCTTATCCTTCTGACTCTGGTTGCAGCTGTAGTGTTTGCAAAGAAGCATGCATAGGCGTGATACGTCAGTACATCTGGGAAATAGCGTGGCCAACCAAGTCATTCCTTGACAAAAAGAAATAAGTAATTATTTCATGCAAAAAAAAAAAAAAATCCAAATATGTCCCAGTTCTTTCTGCAGCCTTTCCAGAACTCAGGGGGAAACCGTGTTTAGTCTCATATTGAAATAAGGGAACATTCAGCCTTCAGTGGTTTATATTTCTCATCATCTGCTATAATGTAGAGGGTTAGGGACAAAGGCAGGAGGATCCCCAGCAGACAGTAAGTAAGCTCACCCCTCTGCTAATATTTCATGAATTATAATAACGAACCAATTATTATATAATTTTTGAGATACCCTAGGGCTGATATTTTAACTAAGAATATTTTTAATATTTTATATACTTTTAATATAAAGCTTTGGAGTGATGGCTTTACTTCCAGTAGGTTTTCGGTAGTAATCAAGTAGGACACCAGATAATAAAAGTGTACTGTCTGCAATTTTCTATACGTACTTGTGCCCACACACACACTCACACTCTTTCCTCCCAAATCTCATATGTAACTATATTAAAAATTAAGTTCAGTTGATTTTTTGTAACTTTATATTGCTACCTTCAGTCATGCAAGCTTTCAGTGTTCATCAGCACTCACAGTGTACTTCTGAAAGGAAGGGATGAGAGAAAAGCCTAGTCATACTCATGGCATGTTAGATCACCTTTAAAAATACTTGTATGTAAGAAAGGGGCAGCTGGTCATTTATGCTGCTGCTGCTGCTAAGTCACTTCAGTCGTGTCCGACTCTGTGCGACCCCATAGACGGCAGCCCACCAGGCTTCCCTGTCCCTGGGATTCTCCAGGCAAGAACACTGGAGTAGGTTGCCATTTCCTTCTCCAATGCATGAAAGTGAAAAGTGAAAGTCATTTATGAGAAGGGTCTTAATGCTTAGCAAAGTAGGCACGTCCCCTGTGTTTATTTCTTAAGGGAGAATGAGAGTTGTGACTGCCCTTCCCCAGTCCTTCTGGCAAGAAGGCCTGGACACGGGGGTGCCAGGCTTCTTTGTGTCTGTAGTCCCCTGAAGGAACTATAAAATCAGAAACTTGGGGAAGTATTCATGAATACATGAATACTAACTAAATACCCTAGTATAGTTAGAATACCCTAACTAAAATCAGGAAGCCACTTGATTGTGAGTTAAGATACAAAAGATTGTAGGATTTGGGGTAATTTAAGTGCCCCTCGGTCACCACCCACACAGTTACTTGGACTGGTATCAATAATTCCTCTGGATTGAAAAATAGGAGTAAGTAATAAAGGAAAGCATAAAATACTCAAATTGTCTTAATACATGAGTCTGGGGGTGCCATATTATTATAGTGATCAGACACAAAGTGCTACATACATTCAGGTGACACAGTTAATGATCTCTCTCCTGACCAGTGGAAGAAGGTACTCACCAGGACAAACATGAAAAACAGTCTGTCTAGATTCATTCATTCTTTCACCAATTTAATCATGATGGTTGATTTTTGCCAATTTTAAGTTATAAAATATACACTGAACTGTGTTGTTAATGCCCTCTTTCCCCCAAATAAAGAGAAATTGAGCTAAAAAATGTAATTTGGTACCTAATGGACTTGGAGGGATTCTAGGAGCTTATTCTTGTCAATCAGCATTTGGAAATAAGGCAATTTATGGTCAAGACAGGAAGCCATATATTTTCAATTTCTGTAAGCTCAGAGCCCAAATTATAGAAAGATTTATTTTTTTCCCTGAAGGTTGGAAGTGATCATTAACTCAGGATGTTTGAATGAATACAGAAAAACAAAGCCTTGATTTAACAATTTTCTAAATGGTTTACTTAAGAAGAAAACATTGTAAGCCCTAGATTTTCCAATAGAGCAACTGTAATTTTGTGGGAAGGCTAGGTCAGAGGTCAATGGCAGTGAGTTTTGCAGCTCCTTGCTGGCGGGCCCTGCACCTATACAGTGCAGAGGGAGAAATCATGCAAACACATATGGAATGCTCAGGGGGCACCTGAACTCATGGTGCCTATGAAGAGTTACCCAGGAGTGAGTGACAGCATTTTGTTTGAGAAAATTGTGCTAAGATAAAGCATTTATAACCGATTTTTGAACAACAATATTCATAGAATGCTTCGTAGTCTATCCAAGCCTTGTAACTAAATGTTTTCATGTTTACTTATTTGTCTTTACAGTACATTTATGATATAGATATTAGTTTTTATCTCTTTGTAGCAGTTTAGAAATGAAAACTTTTTAGAGACTAAGTAACTCAATAGAGGGAACTGAGACCCGAGCCTTGCTGTTGGTCTCCAGGCCTCAAGCTTTTTCTGGGACATTGCACTGACTCTTGGAACATCTGGTGCCAGTTATCTCAGCCCACCAGAACTCAGCTGACAACTCACTGTGTTTCCAGTTGGGTCCAGAGTTGCTGATTCACCTGAGTACGGTTCCAATGGTTCACTGCTAACCTGTTAGCCCCAGTCAGTACATTAGTATGCTTAGAATGATGTCATGGAGGCAAAGGTGAATAATGATTAAGAAAAAAAATATGAACTTAGGAGGCAGACTCCCAGGGTCTAACAGCCCCAGCCCTGACACCTTCTGGCTGTGTGGCCAAGGGTATTTTTCCTTAACCTTTCAATTTCTCACTTTCTATATAATAACAGTACTACAGCAGTATCCCACAATGATGTTGTAAGGATGAAATGAGTTAATTGTCATAAAGTTTTAATATAGCACCTGACAAATGGTAACTACTAAGGCTTGACTATTATTTTTATACCCTCCCTGTGCTTCTTGGAAACATGAAATGGAAAACATTTGTTTTCATACCCCTCAAGTGTCTCTTCCTTTCTGTATAACTTTTAAATTTATCTTTAATAAAACTAAGAGAATATAGTTTATAAAAATACAACTTTCTTATGGTGACGTATTCCTTTCTGAGTATTAAAATACAAATGATCCCAACATCCTGACCTTGGTTCATCCTAGGAAAGAAATGATTTTCTGATGGTTCTTTTTATCTATTGGATTCTATTTGTATTTTTGTAGGGATTTTTTAAAGGTGTGGTAGAATGGGAACATGTTTTCCATAACTGCACTTTGTAGCCTATGCCCTTTGCAATGCAGATTTTAATTCAGATGAACACACCTGCATGAAGAGACCCTTCCATGCTTTCATGGAAGAGACCCGTCCATGTACAGTGGATGAGGGCTTCACCGGCTTCCTGTCAGCCTCCCAACTGAATCCTTCAATCTTCTAATTCTGTGTTCCCAGCTGAACAGTAGTCTTCATTTACTGAACCCACGGCTTAGAAAAGACAGTTTTAATTTTGGCCCTGGATAATGATGTGTTCTCAGCTGCTCATTCGTTGATGTCTAGCCAATTAAAGAGTAAAATTTTCCTCTCTATCTACATATTGTCACCCTCTGTGCAGCACAGAAACTACAGATTATATTTCTTTAACCTCTTTCATTATGTCACTCCCTAGCTTACAAACTTTCAATGCTAGCTTACTATATATGGGATAAAGTATGAACTCTTTAGTTCAGGCTCACCTCCAGACTCTACTTAGATGTACTTAGTTTGTTCTAAGCAAACCAGTATTCTAACTCTCACTGGTACCTTTAGCTTTTCCATCTCAACCTTTGAATGGTCCTCTTCCTTTATCTCTGTCTGCATAAATTTTCACCATCATTAAAAGCACCCTTATCCATGAAGCTTCCTGTATCCATCTTTAATGTGAATCAGTAGGTTGGAAGACTTTTCTGCTTTACCACTTCCTTTTAGTGTAGCTGTGGTTACATAATTTAAAACATCTCTAGGTCTCACTACTTCTGAAAGTTAGAGTGAATCTTATGCAATGTTCATTGTTAACACTAGGACTTAATGAGATAATACAGGTACAAATTCTAGATATAGTACTAGAAACATGGTAGTTGGTTAATAACTATTCCTTCCCATTTCTGCATCATGAGTTATTAATGCTACTGATTTGATACATGCATCTCTGGCCAATTATAGCATCTATGTGTTATGCTCTATCTTTCCAAAGACATCCAAGTTCTTTAATGGCTAGAATTATGTCTCATGCAGCTTGGCACTCTCCACACATCCTAGCAAAGGGCTATACACATTAGAGGCTGAGTCAGTGGTTGCAAGATTAACCATAGAAACAGTTTTCCCTCAGCTCCTATGACCATAAAATCAACAGAGCAGATAATGTGTTGTTGTCCCTGAGAGGGATGGAGGTTCAGGCACCTGAAACAGTGGTCTTGCATGAGCCTGTGTTTGGAGAAGAGAGGGCACGTGTTCAGTCTTAGAAGTGTTGGTGCCGACCCAGGACAGTAGCTTCTTGTCTAGTGTCCACCTTTGTATACATTGCAAACGGTAACACATTCCCACCTCAAGAATAAACTGTCTAAATTACTCATAAACATGTCTTTCTATTTGATCATGTCTCTATTCATGTATTCAAGATCTTTTCCTCAATACCTCATATATCCCAAATAGTGGGCTGGGTGTTGTAAATGCTTGCATGAAAATTGGCTTTAAGGAACTGACAGTCAATAAAAAATGTATCTTATTTACTGTATGTTGATCATATTCATAAGAAATTATTAAAATTATAAATTTCTATAAGGGAAGCATGGGTTTCCCTTGTGGCTCAGCTGGTAAAAGAATCTACCTGCAATGCAGGAGACCTGGGTTCGATCCCTGGGTTGGGAAGATCCCCTGAAGAAGGAAACGACAGCCCACTCCATTACTCGTGCCTGAAAAATCCCATGGATGGAGGAGCCTGGTTAGGCTGCAGTCCATGGGATCCTAAAGAGCCAGACACAACTGAGAGACTTCACTTTCACTTTCATAAGGGAAGCATGTTAGTTCTAAAGCATTAGTTAACAACACCTTGCTGATCTTTTTGCAAAATTTCAGAAAATAATCGATGTGCTTTTTCTCTTTTACTGCTTGAAAGCGCGTGCACGCACACGCACACACACACACACACACACACACACACACAGACAGTTTCTCTTCTGAGGGACCTTGAGAGTAAATGATCATGCTTCTCTTTGCAGACAGGACAATTCAGGGGTGGGGGGAAGTGTTGTCCATGGTGCTGAAGTTGTCAGGGGCAGAACTAGAAATAATCTCTTGACTGCAGTCCATTTTTCTTTTCCATATGATTATGTTGCCTCATCCAGTATATTGTGGGTCAGGGTCAATCTGTTGCCCCCTTTGCTCTGAGATCTCTGAAATGGTCTTAGGGTGCATCCTCGTGCCAACCAGCAGCTGCTTTCTGGAAGGAGCATTTGAATGCAATTCTGAATCCTGAGGAGGAAATGGTTTTCACTGTGGTTTGAAATCTTTTCTATACTCTCTCCACCCACATATATTTACATCTCCTGCATTCTTAACTGAATTACAGTCAAATGCTTCATTACTGAGGCTCAGCCAGGAGGACAAGCCCTGGGGAATTTATTCACAGACAAATGTATTATTCACAAGCTTGATCTGATCATACAGAATTTGCACTATAACCACACGCCCTGAGGAAATTCCTTTCATAAACCTAAATGATTAGACTTAAAAGAATGGTATGGAAGAAAAGAAAGGAAAGTATAGAGAGAGCTGGAAGGGGGTGGAGTGCTTGCCAGTTTGCATTTAGGAAGCTCACAGAGGAACTGGTTCTGAATCTCCTCCCCCACTCACTGCCTCTGCTAAGACACGATTTCTTTCTCTTTACAGACCACCTTTTGACAGTTTTGAGGGGAGGAGGAGATGATGAATTAAGTAGAGTTGGTGAATTATTTTAATGATGGTTTCTATGACAACGAGACAAATACTTTCCACATACTTTTGTGTTTCAAGCAAAGAGACATTAAGCAAATAATTTTACTGAATCGTGAATATGGTAAAAAAAAAAAAAATAAATCCAGTAGTCAGTTGCTTACCATCAAGTGTGAAAGATTTGTACAGTATTATTCCACCTACAGATAATAGTGGTTCTACTTAGAATCAAAGTCAGCATCTTAATAGCATGAAAGTCTCTAGTGTCCTTGATCCAGAGAATTTCACCTTAACTTGTACATTTAATTTCTTCAGACTTAGGACTCCCTAGTTTCCTCCTGAGGTAGGTTATAACCTTGCCCATAGTAGCTAAGAAGAAGGTTTGATTTCTGTTTTTTCTTCCAGTTCTTATCTATGCAGGGTTTCCTATGGTCATTCTGTCTCTCACTGACTGGCTTTGACTGACAGACCAACTGCATTCATGTCACATTTTTGCTTTGAGTATTGGTCAGCAAAATGCTGTGCAATTGATACTTCTGCTACTTCCAACTCCAGCTCTGCAGAGACAAACCCATCTATTATTTAAAAGCCTATTAGTACTGGTAAGATCGCACTGTTCTCTCTGACGGTAGCTGCTGAGTGTTATCTAATTGGCTTTTATTACTTCGAAAACCTTGGGAGCATGGCACTCACATGCACATTTGCTAACAATTGTATTCTTTCCTCTTGTACTCATTGGAGATGCTTTTAGATCATTTAGATTTTGTCAGTAGTCAAGGGAGAATGTTTAAGAGAGAATTTTGGAGAATACCTGGCAAATGACTGCAGAGCTCAGGATAACTTTGGCTGTGGCTACTCTCAGATTCAAGAACACAAATGCATGCCACATATATGGCTTTTCCCATTATCATCTGCACTGCAGAGAGTATGTTTGATTCCATCTTTGTGGCATTATAAATTTTTCATGTGAATGCTTTGGTCCATTTTGATAGATTTGATCTTATTTGCATTTTTAAACTGGTAACCCATAAACTCTGTTTTCTGTTCCAATAGATGTATTCATTTAAATGGAACAGTTTATTGATGCTCTTATATCCTTATACTTGCCGTGTATAGGATGTCTTCTTCAGAATCATGTGATATCAGAAAAGATGCATCCTTTGCCCACTTCAGTGATGAATGTCTCCTTCACGTTTATTTTGGCTTGAGAAGTACTGTGGTTTCGCTTGAACTAATAATCACTAGTGATAGTGATAATAATATTAACAATAGTAGTATCAGTACTTTCTCTGTTGTTATTGGTTTTTTTTTTTAAAAAAACTTTGCTGCTTTTCTTTCTCTATTAATACTTTGAGCCATTGTAAGCATTCCTAACCTGCCTGTTGTGAATCCTGTCCTGTGCTTCAAGGCCTTAATTGTAACTGTTCTCTTTAATGTTTGATTTAGTTTACTATCTCCTTCCCTCTGAACTCCAGGAAATAGGCTTCCATTTTCCCTGCTCATAGAAATGGCATTCTATAAAATGGTATTCAGAGCTTGTACTCAGCATGCATTTTCCCCTGGTCTCTACCTTGTCTTAAACAACAGGCTTCTCAGTGAGTGATAATAACAGGGGAACATTGTGAACACTTCCTATGTACCACCCGCTCTTCTAATCACTTTAAATGTATAGTCAAGTCACTGATGTATTTCACTAGTTCACGGACTACTCCCAGTATCCCATATGGTGAAGAGTGCTATGCTTTCCACTTAACAGGCAAGGACATTGAGGGCAAACGAGGTAGTCGTTTGTCCTAAATGTCCTACTTCCTGGGGGAGCTCGGACTCCACCCAAGACAGTCTCACAGGTCCACAGTCTCTGTGTTTGGCCACATTGCCGTGCTGCTTTCAGAATGCCCTCTGGCTTGTCGTCTGTGATGTCATTGCCTCTCACACCTCTCAGACCAAATTCTCCTGAGCACACATGGATTGAGTGCCCGACAGGGGCCAGCTCCCATTCTCCTTTTGTCTCCTCTTGTCACCTTGCCCATTAATTGTATTCAGGAGGGATAGATTAAGGCCAGAATTACACTGTGGCTTTTAAGGTCTAGGAGCCCTTTTCCAGATGGGGAGAAGGGCCATCCACTGAGAAGCAGCACCGACAGTCCTTCCCTATCTTCTAATTATTAATGATTCACTGTGATCCTCTCAATGCCCCAGCCTCGTCATCATAAATTTATGCGATGGCTTCCTTTTCTTTGACCTCCAAATCTAATCAGTTACTAAATGTTACTGATCTCCCCCTTTACAATTCATTTCCACAGCCATAACTCTACCCTAGGCTCTAATCGCTTCACTTCTGAATTACAGTAATGGGTCTAAGTGGCCTTGGTTCCCCCAGGCTCTGTCCATTCCCAGGCAGTTACCCACGATCCCACGCACTGGCCCCCAGAGCACTTCCAGTCATCTTCTGTGACCTGAATCGAATGCAGCCTCCTCTCTGAAGTCTTCACAGATCACTCCAAGTTGCTCACCCCTCACTCCTGCATTTTTGGTGCCAGTCAGATCATATCCTATAAATGTCTGCACTTCACTCCACCGTAAACTCCTATGGTCTGGTCTGTCTGTTATTTCTCTTTGTAGACACAACATCCAGCAGTGTTCTGATATATAATAATGGCTATTTCACCTAAGAATGAGCTTACAGTTGGGTGTGGAAGTGAGCAAATATGTGAATAGATAAATGAAGGGCAAGTGAATGACTCTGCAGGGGCTTTCAGTTGCCTAACTTACCAAGTTCAAAGGTCTGAGTCCAAACAAGGAGACCCAGTGCCCCCCTCCTTCCACTAAACTTAGCTCTAAGAACTACTGATTTGGCCCGATTTGCATAAGCAAGTGTGTTCACTGTTTTCTTCACATAATATTTTTTTTTTCCTTCTTGTATTACTAATTCAAGGCTTTTCCTTCTCTGCAAAGTCTGTACCAATCATCTCCACTGACCAGTCACCATTTCTTTGTTCTCATAAACAATGATCCCTGGAGCTATCCACCAAAGAGTTGGTGTGATGTCATTTAACATATTTAGCATCAGGTATCCAATGAAGAAGACTGAAGTCTCAAATCTAAAATGTGACCTTGGTGTGTGTATTACCCACTCTTGTTGTTGTTTGTTGTTGTTTAGCCCCCGCAGAGTCATGTCCAACTCTTGCAAGCCCATGGACTGTAGCCTGCCAGGCTCCTCTGTTCATGTAATTTCCTAGGCAAGAAAACTGGAGTGGGTAGCCATTCTCTTCTCCAGGGGTCTTCTCAACCCAGGGATCAAACCCTCATCTCCTTCATCTCCTGCATTGGCAAGCAGATTCTTTACCACTCAGGCAGCGGGGAAGACCCCAGACTTAGTTTACTCATTTGATAAATGGAGATAACAGCTATTCGCTACCCACAAATTTGTTGTCATGTGGATGTTTTCCAACACCAACAACCAATTCTCTGATTCTCCAGTCACTCAGTGCCCCCAAATTCAATCACATTCAAACACTATTTGCCTGTGAGTTAGATTTACTATTTACTTGTGAGTTAGATCTCACAAGTTAAAGGGTTCAGTCTGATAAGACTGCCCTGCCCTCTTCAGACACCAGTCACAAGTCCTGGACCTCTTATACTTCTCACTGGCTAGCTATCAGCTGGAGTTTCCATGACTACTTCTAGGGTTCCAAATTGGCTAAGGGTTCACAGAACTCAGGAACTCATTTTACTTAGGTTTATCTTGAAAGATACAATCAACAGTCAGATGATGAAGTCCATAGGGTGAGATCCAGAAGGGTCCCAAGTGTAAGAGCTTATGTCTCCTTGGAGTTTGGGTACTCCACCCTCCGGACACATGGCTGTCTTCACCAATTCAGAAGCCTTTAGCTTTCCTTATGCAAAATATTTAACTCTGTATACCCCCCAGCATTTCCCAGAGGTCAGTGGGAGGGTCTGAAAGTTCCAATCCTCTAATCACTTGGTTTTTTCAGTGATAAGCCTCATCCTGAAGCTAGCTGGGGTTCTACCCTACATCAGCTCATCAAACTCAAGTGTAATTGAAAGGGGCTCATTACGAATTAAAAAAAGACAACACTCTTATCATTCAGAAAATTCTGAGGGTTTTAGGATCTCTGTGCCAGGAACCACACCACCAGGGACAAAGACTGAATATGTTTCTTATAATACCACATGATTAAATGAAACTCTCTCTGTAAACTGTAATTTAGTAAAATATATTGAAAATAATTTCATCTACTATAAAGTATCACATAAATGTGGTTTTAATAAGTGCTCATAGCTGCCCTTCTTCTCAAGACTCAAAAACAAAGGACAAAACACCCTTCACATCATCATGTATCACTTAACTCTATATTTTCCACGTCTCCGAAAAGCTTTCTTTTAAAATATCTCAACTAAGCTAGCCTTCCCAACAAATAGCCCCTAGTTTGTTAACAAATATACCATTTATGGAGAAACATCCTGATCTGTAGATCTTACAGCAATCCTAGCTGGTCAACACATTCCACCTTCAGAGAGGAATAAACTGAGGTTCAGGCTAGTACCCTGAACTTGAACATGGCAACAGGGCTAGTAAGTTTGGAGCTAGGATTCAAATCCAAGGTCATCTCACAAATAAGTCCCCATCCTACTCATGGCACCATGACACCTCTGTGACAGAAGGTCACGATTTCACATTATTGTTTCACCAGTAGCCCCATTTTATAGTAAAGGCAGCATTCCTGCAATTGGCTCATGGGATTTGAAAGGAGACAAAAGAATCACATGCCCATGTGGGTGTCTGTGTGGAGCACTGTCCTGTTGGGGTCAGCAGGTTGGCTTCTTGCCATCCAGGGATGATGCCTTTTATAATGAGGAAGTTAAAAAGATAATTATGGAAATTAATTCCTGATCTGCTATGGCCTGTGAACTCTCCCAAGCAGAACTTTGAATGTGAAGGGCAGAGCTGCAATGCAGAGCTGAACAGGAAAACCTTATCTTCATAGTCTCTTGGGGATGAGCTGAACAATATTCAGATAACCCACAGTCGTCCTTAACAAGAGTTTTGTGTGCATGTGTGTGTGTGTGTGTGTGTATGCTGGGGTCTGATTACATGCCTCTGAGCATTCCTGTCACCTGATGCATACAGATGTTCTATTAACCAATTAATTGATTGAGCTAAATAGGCTAAATCAAACTAAATGACATCAACTTGCTCTACAAGGATAGAAATAAATTAGGGTAAGTGTGTTGTAAATGTCAGAATGAGTAGGTGAAAAAGGAAAGAAGGAAAGAAAAGAGAAAATAGAATCTAATCCCTAATTTGCTCATTTCTTTCCCTTCCCAGAAACTGCCTAATATACTTTCGCAGATAATTAGAAAATACCCCAGTTTGCAAAAGCTTGTCAGCACCTCCCCACATTTGAGTGTTAAAGCCAATGCCAAGCTCAAGGCATGAAGAAATTCAAGATCAATGCTGAGAAATACATCTCCTAGGTTTTTAAATAGTCTTTGGTTATAATCTGATTTCTTTTCAACCAATGCAAACTCTTTCCAGCTCCGTGCTTCAACTATTGCAAAGGGCAATAGGCACACGCCAAATGTGGGTTCTGAGAAGTCACTGCAGAAACATTCTTCCTGGAA
Source organism: Bos javanicus (assembly GCF_032452875.1). Classification (NCBI taxonomy): domain Eukaryota; kingdom Metazoa; phylum Chordata; class Mammalia; order Artiodactyla; family Bovidae; genus Bos; species Bos javanicus. The sequence continues at coordinate 62,793,015 of NC_083868.1, read as the reverse complement.
TTCTATGTGGCTTACACGGGAACGTGCACCAGAAATACCCACGTATTACTAAAAATGGAAGGAGGAAGGACCACAGATTTCTATTTCCTGATACTGCCAAGGTGCACACCTCCTATAATTTTCAGAGACCCACACTGTAATTCACTCTATCCTGTGATCTGCCTCTTTTCTCTCTCTCATTAGATTTAATTCTGTAATCACACCCTACAGGCCATTCAGGCAGAAATACCCTAGCTGATTGCAACTTTCACCAGCTAGTCTGTGAATATTGCTGTAATCTGTGTGTATCTATCTGTATGTGTGTATCTGCATGTGAGAGAAAAAGAGTATTGTTTGCAGCAGCGTCTGCCTTCTCTGTTTTAGTTTGGTCTACTTTACCCCTTTCCCTACTTTGCGTCCATGGAAGTCAGTCAGCATTCCATCCTCCCCACAGTGGCAGGAGACAAATCCTCCGTCCTCCCCAGTCACCACTGAGTGTGAAAGTCCTGATTTCCTTTCATTTTTTTTCCCTGAGTTTTTAATGACCTCATCCTTGTGGTGATCACAAGCCATCTTTCTTCTGAAAGATGACTATTTCGGTGACCCTGTTATGCTTTTTACAACTAAGGTTTCTCCCGAGGCCCTTTCCTCTTACACTGTGATGTCAAGTGATGCCTGCTTTTTGTCTGTCTTGCTTTTTGCATCTTACTCACCCCTCAATTTGTTTCCTGTGTGTGATGATCTCTTGCTTATCCCCAAGTGAACTTGTGAACATGGTTTCTTTTTGCTGTCTTTACGTCTTGTGTGGCATGTATATGTCAAGTGCCTTTTCTTCTGGGAGAGGTGTAAGGAGTGTTGGTTGCTGGATGCTATGTGCATTTCAGTTCAGAAGATGTATCTGTGTCTCTCCACTGCCTTGTTTCATGTCTTTATGCATGAGCAGCATCACTCAAGCCGAACTAAAGCTTAACAGCCTGGAACTGCACAATGCATATCCCATAAAAAAATGGTTCGGGTTCCCAGATGAATATGAAGCATTGATTTGTATGGTAGGGAAGTTAGAGGGTCTAAGGAGGCTAAGATTTTGGATTTCTAATAGTTTTCTGTTATGCAGGGACCTGAAGAGTTGTTGATTTACACTTTAAGGGATCAAATACAAGCCATAGCATTTTGTCCCTTCATATTGAGTGATAAGACCAATCACTTGAAATGCATATTCTAAGGGAGGAGTAGGATAAGGCACCGCATCTCAAAGGTGGTGATGATGGCATGAGGGGAAAGGGCAGGGCCACCTCATGACACCAATTTGCCTCATGTGTCCCCCTGTGTATGGTCTCCAGCCATGGTCATATTTCCCGTTTTCTCTTGCCCAGCATTAAATGCATTTGTTCTCTTTTTGTGGTTGCTATCGTTAGCAACATGGTAAGAGAGGAGAGAGAGAAACCGAAAAGACAAAACTGTGTCGGAAACCGTCCTGGGATGGTCTAGTCTCAGTGTACAATGAGTAATTTTTAATTTGGACGAATTTGTAGTGTGTACCTTTATCTTCCATTTACATTTCTATGTATTTTAGTAAGGGAGAGCTAAACAAAAGGAGACAAGAATAAGTATATGGCAATAAACACAGAAAATTGTTTTTCCTTAATGGAAAAATTAATTACATAGATACAAAATGTGTACTGTCAGCCCTCAAGATTCTTAGGAAGAAAAATATATATTTTTATCACTTAATTAGAAGGACTTTCTAGGAAATGTAACTTAAGAAAATATAGTGAGGGGAAGGGAAGGGGAAATGAATATTTATTAAGCATCTACTATGTATTCAAACACAGGAGTAGCTGTGTTTATACAGAATAGCTAATCTAACCCACCCAACAGAAAGAAATAAGTAGTGTCAGCCCTCATTTTTATAGCTATGGAAACTGGAACTCCAATAAATTAAGTTGTTTACCTAAAACCATACAAGAAAATAGTGAACAGCAGATTTGATGTCAGGGTACTCTATTTCAAAATATAGACATTTTCCTAGATTTTTTTGGGGAAAATCTATCCATGATTACATGTCTTCTCTGTTAAGTTATTATCTGTGGCTAAGAAGAATAGGATCCATGATATGTGGTGCTCTGTCTTATCAACCTAGAATGAAAATGTAAAGTTCTGTTTCATGTTTATACAAGTTTATACAGGAATTTCTTAGCTGAGCAGTTTTCTGATTGTAGGCCTAAACTGATTGCCTGAGGTAGGGTAACAGTCTTATTAATTCTTTCCTAGACCCAGGGAAGAGGAACCCTATGCTGGGTTCCACACTCTGCCTGGTCCTTCCAAGGTCACATGTCTCCTTAAAGAGTGAAGAATACCCTCCATGACCCAAATGCATCTGGTATCCTAGAACTCCCTGCCCAGAGTATCTTAGACCCATTCTCTACATCTGCACTGGCCCCTCTTCTGGGCCATTAAAGAGCATGAACGTAGGGATAAGGGGCCCTCCCAAATTCACACTAGAGCTGAAGCCAGGACAGGATGAGAAGCAGAGAAATCAGTAGTCAGAGCGGCTCTTCCAGCCCCGCCTGCCTCAGACACACAGCTTCAAGGAGCTGAGGATTCTAAGTGTAGACCTGGCCTTCTAGGGGCATATGATGGTATCATTATTTTGATAAATAGCACAGAAGTCTCTTTATTATATCGCCCTGTGCTGTGCTAAGTCACTTCAGTCGTGTCCAACTCTGTTCAACCCTATGGACTACAGCCCACCAGGCTCCTTTGTCCATGGGATTCTCCAGGCAAGAATACTGGAGTGGGTTGCCTTTTCCTTCTCCATGTATTGCCCTAGACCAAATATATGATAGAGGCCTGAATATCAGCACTCTCTGATTATATTTTGCTAAGGAAAAGAGGATCCACTCTGATACTTTCTTTAAAAAGAAAAAAGATTATTTATTTTTGATTGTGCTGGGTCTTTGTTGCTGTGCAGGCTTTTCTGTCATTGGGGGGAGCAGGGGCTACTCGCAGTCGTGGTGGGCGGGCTTCTCTGCTATGGCGTCTATTGTTGTGGAGCCCAGGCTCTAGGGTACTCAGGCTTCAGTAGCTGCAGTTTCCAGGCTTTAGAGCACAGGTTCAACAGTTTTGGCACATGGATTAGTTGTTCCACTACATGTAGGATCAGGGACCGAACCTGTGTCTCCTGCATTGGCAGGTGGATTCTTAACCACTGGACCACAAGGAAATCCCACTCTGGTACTTTCAACTGCAATTATAATTTTAAACAAATTTCACATAACACTTGTTTCTCCAGCTTCCGCCATCCTTGGGGAATGGGGAAACACAAGTAGCTATTTGATCCTGACCTCCTAGGAGCAGTCTTCCTTGAACACTAGCATCCCCACACATGCTTCCTTCCCCCAGCAGCCATACAGGCACCTCTTTGCTTCTCCTTGGATCCCATAAAAGTGTGACTGCTTATGATGGTGGATCTCAGCTGCTTCTCTTAGTGCTGACCTATTAGAGTTGTGGTAAAAGTTAACTAAAATGAATGTAAAATGGTAGAAAGTGCAGTGTGTGACAAAAGAACAGACAGTTTCACAGATAAACAAGAAATTGTAGTTTCCTTCTTGTCTCTTCCCTTCTGTAGTCCTTTTATATTAGCTGGAAACATGAGGGTTCCATGACTGCTGAAGTCCCTCCATCACATACATTTACCACCCTCCACGGTATCATAAATGGAAGAGTCTAATGAAGCCTTAGGTGCTGCTTTATCAGGTCCCTCACAATCAAACGCCAGCTCAACTCAACAGCTACCTGCCATGCCCCCTTCTGCTTTTTCTCATCCTTACCCTTGGTTTTACTCTCAGCTTCACCCCACCCCAATGCACTCATTTCCCCGAAGTACAGCCACTTCATCTCTGTCATTGGGCTTTTAGTCAAATGAACATAAAGCACTTATCCAGGAGAACTGGCCTGAGTTGGTACACAATGTCACAACCCATTTGCTTAAAAAAGTAAAAATAAAGTCATCAGTGCTGTTTATCTTCGGCTTTCCACAGAGAAACAGCAGTTGCTGATTCTAATCTCTTGTGATATAGTGTCACTTATCCTAAAACCCACGGCTTTTCTCACACATGGATGCAGAACTGAAAACCACCACAGCAGCCTGGCTGATGGCTTGAACTTGAGGTGCATGAGCTTGTCTTCCCATAGAGAGTTTCCCATTTCTCATTTTCTGCTTCTTATGCTCTTAGCATATTGAGAAGGACTGAGAGTCAGGATTGCGGCTCTTCCTTTTTCTGCATTAAATCAGCATGCAGTGTGTGGTGCATTTCAGATTTAAATATGCAGCGGCTTTGTATGGGGCAAAATGGGAAGAAAAGTATGCCCTGTGGTCCTGACTGTGTTTTGAAACTAAAGTGATGAGAGGAGAGTGTAACCAGAGGCAAGTCTTCTGAAGATACTGTTATTAGGGGCATTTCTCTGTTGATTTCTTAAGCAGCCTCTGCATTAACAAGAGTTTTAGTATTAGGATAGCTTAATGAGGTGCTAATTAGTGAAGAAGAACTGAGCCCTCTGTTAAGTCCCCCCAAACTGCATTGTTTACAAGGGGTCAGATGCTCTCTGCGTATTTCTACATGAGCAAAATAATTACAGTGCTTTCTAATCTCATTTCAAATAGCATTCAGCCAACTTCTTCTCAGACTACAAACGTGCACGCACACACACACACACATATACACACACCTCAATTTAAGTCAGTCCAAGCAAAGTAGACTCAAAGTGGATTATAGAAAATGGAAGGAAGCTGATGCCCTCATCTCTATTCATTTCTCCTGGAGTTAACTGCTGACTTATTGACAATGAATTTGGGCTCAGCTTGAGCCAGTCACATATTTCATTTGGGACTGACAGGTTACAATCTACCTATTGGCATCCTGCTGGTATTACATGTGACACACTTGTGATGGCTGCTGCGTGCAGACATGTGTAAGATGGGCATGCTCAGAAGAGCTTTCTCCAAAAACTACTAAACTAGAAAGAGCACTTCCTTAAGCCCACAAGAAAGAAACTAGCATGAATTTAGCAACATGGAAGAAGCCCCTTTGCACACTAAAAAAAGCTAGGCAGTAACAGAGAATAACTTTCCAACCCACTTCACAAAACCCCACTTATTTAATAAAGGACTGCTAGCCCTTTGCCTGATTAGAATGCAGGCTTCCATGTAAGTATCACTGAGAGATATGTTCAACCCAGTCATGGAGATTTATTTCTGGAGAAAATTAATTAAGTACAATTCAACAAAATATTCAGTGTTTTTTGAGAACCCATTTATTTGTCACATGCTATGAAATGTACAAAAGTCATACTTTAAGCTGTTTTTTAAGCAAAACTATGACAACTCCTCATGTGAGTATGGTTATATTTTTTTCACTCCCATGTCTGTCATTTCAAAGTCATAATGAACCACACAAATATTTCAGTAGCTCAGAAGGGGAACCCTATTGAATTTTGAAGTTATAGAAACACTGTGATGACAAAACTGGTATGTAGCTTGGCCCAGAATGATGAAAATCACTTCGTTAAGTGGACTTGGGAGCAGTTTCTTAGCTATTCATAATATCAAGAAAGCCACTGAAATTAATAAAATTTTAGGTTTTTTTTTTTTTTTGGAAAGACTCTGTCATTTTATTTAGCTGGAATTTTTGGCCATACTGCTTCAGTTCTATGTCATGTGGGTCTTAAGTGTCAGGTAAAGTAATTAGGTTATAATTGAAAGTAGTGAGTGGCTAATGATGGTTTTTAAGCATAAGATAATAAGATGATAGCTGTACTCTAAGGAGATTAATCTGTCAGCAGTGTGTAGAAATAAGAAGACCAAGTATTTCAGGTAAGAGACAAAATGTGCCTCAATTACAGTGATTCTAATGTGGAAAGAAACCTGTTTTACAGATCTCTGCTAAAACTGTGGTGGTATGTGGAATGTGACAACACAGGGGGAAAAGGAAGCATCTGAGATTAAAAGCTGTGTAGTTTAGAACTGATGCCTGAAATAGTGATGGGAAAATGAATAGCAGGAGATAATAAGAGGAGAAGTAATAAAGTTTAGCTTGGAGTGTTTGGTGAATGGATTGTGTACCAAGGTATTTTTTTTTTTTTTTTTTTTTTGCAAAACATTGCAAACCATGGATAGAGGTGTGCAGATGAGTTAGGGTAGATATACAGATTTCATGCCCATATTCAAAAAGATAATACTTAAGTAGGGGAATTGATACATCATTAGGGTGAAAAAAATTGTATATAATGAAGAGTGGGACACATGACATGCTTTAGGGAGTGCATTTAGGAAGTAAAGAGAAATGCAGTTTGGTGAACCAGTGACAGAGGAAGCAAGTCTCAGGGGCAAAAACAAGAGCACTAAAGACAAAGCAAGTAATGAATGCTCAAGAGAGGTTAGAGGCAGCGTCCCAAAGGGAACTGGATTAGACTGTTGGAGGCCTCTCAGAGTCTTTCAAGAGCACAGCTTTGAAAAGAAGTAGACTTCAGAGGGGAAAGTGCTAAGGAATGAACAGTAGGAGGAAGTAAAGGCAATGTTGGCAGAATATGGTTTCTAGAGCTTGCACAGGGTGATTGAATAGAAGAGTGGTCATTTCTGGATTGAGGAAACCAGGGGCCTTATGTTTGTGTTCGTGTATGTTGTTTGGTTGCTCATAGGTTTGACAGGGGACTTTCCTGGCGGCTCAATGGTAAAGAATCCACCTGCCAATGTAGGAGATACAGGTTTGATCCCTGGATTGAGATCTCCTGGAGAAGGAAATGTCAACCCACTCTAGTATTATTACTTGGGAAATCTCATGGACAGAGGAGCCTGGTGGGCTACAGTTCATGGGGTTGCAGAAGAGTCAGACACGACTGAGCGACTAAACAACAGGTTGGATAGGATAAGGAATGTGTCTCTGAAAAGTGGAGAGAGCAAGTAGAGGAGGTGGGTATTGAAGATTGAGAGGCGGAGGGGGCTTAGATGGAGAGAGAGACTCTCATGGATGGAGATTTCTTAAAAACAAATTCAAGATTCCAAGTGAAGGTCTTAAGTAGCTCTGAAAAGAAAATTGGCTGTTATTTTTCATGCGTGAATGAAGAGACTAAGGATTGTTGTAGGAAAGGAAACCTACTGGTTCATTCTTGGATGAGTTTTTGATCTAGGAGAAGAGATCATCATGAGGACCACAGTTACTAAGGAGGAAGTTGGGGGTGGTGGCAGGGGGAGACCGGGCAGAAAAACAGAGTAAGAGGTCCCCTCTTCCTGAGCAGCAAACAAACCTTTCCTGTTTTTCGATTTTGCCCCAGGCTAGCTATGCTCAGAAATCTTTCAGACCTAGTGTTCTTCTTAACTCAGCTGGGAAAATCAATGGACTATATCATATTGACAGCTCTGTATACAGCGGATTGCTCCTGCCTACTTCAGCTGCCATAGCCTTAGGCCCACACAGGGACCATCCTCTCACTCCAACCATGAAAAATATAGTTACAAGTAAAACTGAACAAAACTTAGTAGTATTTTATTTTTTCAGGGGAACAAATGTACCTATTCTATACAAATAAGGACAAGGGACATAAACTCTCATTCAGAAAAGAAAAAAAAAAAAAAAGATTAAAAGGTGAGATTGACCTAGGAGGAGGATCTGAGGCAGAAAGGAGATAAAATGGAGATCATTCCTTCAAACTTTAAGAAAATTATATACATACACACAGACACACACACACGCACACACACATATATGTTGCCTATATGCCTATATATATATGTATATATAGGCAAAGAGGCCAAAGCATTACTACCATTGACTTTTAAGCTAATTAACTTAGAGAGCTGTCCACTTCCATCTTATGTATAAATGGAAGTTTTTGATTGGCAGGAATGTCTATGCTTTAATCTGGAAATTTTCTTCACAAATATACTCCACTGGGCTGAAGCTGGTTTTGATGTTCCTGAGGGATACTGGAGGTGGGAACATAGATTTATCATAGCCAGAATGGTCTGAACAAGTGTGACCAACTTTGAGGTTAGTATAGAACTCTTTACAGATATTAGCTCTCTTAAAGGTGCCTGACTCAGGGCTGTGTACTCAGTAGCCTGTCCTTGAGTGCTTGTGTCAAAGGCAGCCTTCTCCAAGATGTGAGAATACCATGTAGTCCATAGGTTAAATGGACAGAATCCAGTTAACCTTAGAGAAGTAAGTCTAAAGAGTAAAAACACTTTATCTTTTGAAAGTAGATCATAATCAGTCAATTCACCAGAAGTACAGGGAAATGTTTGTACGTGGGAAATGTTTGTATGTTATTACCCCAGAGGGGATTTGATTCCCTTCACCTAGTAAATATGAAAGTGATGATCAACAGAGTGGTGAGAAATAAGATAGTTGCACTCTGATTTAGAACTTCAAAAATTGTGAGTACCCATTCTTCCCTTCTGTAATCTTGTCTTCAAAACAAGGAGTTTAAAAAAAAAAGAAGTTGGACCCTCTTACCTATCTTATCATAGCAGTAATTGCTATGTCCCAGTAATGTAGCAGCTGAATCTATTGCCCCATCAATAAGTTCACATACCCCCATCAGGGTATGTGGAGCTAGCTGGAGAGATCCACTGAAGTAGGTCTCTGTGGAGAGTCCCCTTTCCTCTATCTTCTGTTCCAGCCAGTTCTCAGTAATGGAGACTTGGATGTTACATGTATGAGATACATTTGCTGACATTTCTAACTCCAAAGGGTTGACAGAGTGGTCTCATTTGGCATCACCTCTTTCCAATCTCTTGCTGATCACTTAAAAAAAAAACAAAAAACAAAAAACGATGTGCTTTAGATTAGACTAGAAATTTCATGGGTAGGCCTGTATTGGCTTTTTATTAACAGTATTACCCTAGGAATCCAGATTTGGCTCAAGTAACTACCTGTTAGACAAGAGTAAAAGAGTCCTTGAAGTTGACTTGGGAATCCAAAACAGATAAATGAATTAAATGTGAGGCCAAGAGAGCACATCAACTCAACTAAGGTTGTGTTATGATCAGCCTGCTGTACCCCTTTGACTGGTCAATCAGCGAAAGGTCAAGCAACCCCAAAGGATCATCCAACATCATTTTTTAGGTCAAAGATAATGCACATGTCTGGCAAAGGGAAGATACCAGGCCAGAAATGATAATGACAGCATTCTGTTCTCTTTAGCGGCTACCCAGGTGGCTCAGATGGTAAAAAATCTGCCTGAAATGCAAGAGACCTGGGTTGGGAAGATGCCCTGGAGGAGGGCATGGCAACCCACTCTCGTATTCTTGCCTGGAGAACCTCATATAATACAGAGGAGTCTGGCGGACTACAGTCCTTGGGGTTTCAAATAGTCGGACATGACTGAACGACTAGGGCTTTCACTTTCACATTCTCTTTAGAATCTTGGAAGATTCAAGGTTTGTTTGTTTGTTTGTTTGTTTTCCCTTTTACTGATTTTAGTCAAGCAGAAACAGTTTGTGAGCCAGTCTGGTTAGGGATGGCTTCCTACGTACAGTGATGTGAGAGAGGGCTGGCCCAGGACTCTGCCTCCAAAGCAGCAGTGTCTGCGTTCTTCCCATGGCAACATCTTTCTATTGGTTTTTGGCTCGTCTGCTTAGATTGCGAGCACAGCTTCACAGAGAGAACACAACCCATGGATTCAAAGTCCCCTGATGGCAGAAAACCTTATAATGTAAGATATGTGTTTGACAGAAAGATTGTTGGTGGATTTCTAAGTCCCTAATGCCATACATTGTATTTTATGAGTATAATATCACATATTGTATTTGGGTTTTGGGTTGTATAAAGCCCTGAACCTTCAGTGAGTCCAGCATATTATAGTTCAATATAGTAAGCACAAAGTAAAGATAGATTATGATAAAAGGATTCTACCTCTTCAAACATTCGTTTAATTAACTAGGAAACAGTGTGGCAGTATATTGACAAAGCATGGTGAGGAAGCACATATTGGTTCAAATGATACGAGAATGGAAGTATTATCTATTTAAAGTTGGTTGGTAAATAAAGCAAATTCAAATACCCTGGCAGGACTGAAAATTTTTTTTTTTTATTAAGGTTAGTGAAAATTAAGATTTCTTTTTTTAAAAAGCATATTAGAATAAACCTCATTAAAAAAATCTTTACTAAAGTAACATTGAAATTTTAGTTGTGAAATTAAAGAATGGAGTTTAGACTTCAAGTAACCAAAATAGAGTATATGACTCGACTATGGTTTGTCTTTCTAGTAAAGAAGAAATAGCTCTTGAACAAGCAATTTATTCATTTTTGGCTTCCATGTAAGCTATTATTAAAGCCATAACATTATTAAACATATAGATTATTTTCTATCCTGTGACAAATTTTGTGAGTTAATTAATTTAACAAAATTTAATAGAGTATTAAAACATATGCAGAGTTAACCTTATATACTTTTATTTCATTCTGACACCTTGAATGAAATTATAGTTAACTTTTTTTTCCCCAATGGAATAATCTCTTGCTTAGTTAAGTAATGTCACAAAACTTGGACTACAGATATACTATCACATTTATGAAAACATAAATGCTTTTTAAAATAGACAATTTAATAGTTTTGTGAGACCTCATTGAATAGTTGAGATCAGAAGTTTTTGCAAGTATAAAGACATTTATTAATATTCTTGCAAATCATTTGTGATGAGAATTCATAAACTTAATCTTTCTCAATATGCTTTTAAAAGAAGAGTAAGTGCAACTCATTCTATTTTTTAGCTCCAGAGCCACTGATCATCAGTTATACAAACACTGCGTGGTTTAAGGCAAAAATTCAGAGACCTGTTGCAGGAGTGAAAATGAATAATTGGCTTATACAATCCTATCTTTCATTTTTTTAAATAAAAATGCTGCTCTACCTGGGCCAGGGTCTTTGACACCATAGCATTATAGGAGGCAGGCATTAAACTGCAAAATTCCAGCACCATCTGTATGATTTAAATCCTAAGAGATATATTGTCTCTGCTGCCAAGGCCAGAGTCAAGCTCAGCAGCCAAATGCTAGACTGAAGGAGAAATGGAAACAGCTTGATGGAGAGGTGGTTTCTGGTGCACCTGTGGTTTTGACAGCTTTTGCTGCTGCTCAAGGAGGAAACAGGTTGCCTGTTTGTTCTTCAAGAGCACTTCTGGCATCCAGGTATTACGCAGGCATGCATTGCCAGCTGTGAGAGATGCTGCTTCCTTGTCACTTCAGAGAAAGATGCTCCTTACAGGAACATCTCTCTTGCTATTTCATTCAGAGAGCATGAGAAAGGAAGACTAAAAGGATCAAATGCAAAGCACAGATCACTAGAGGGGCAGGGTTTTGAAATAAACTGGGTCAAATTTTGCTTTCAAGCTGGAAATAAGTCTAATAGATAAGAAAGCCTTAATTGTTGTAACTTTTAAAAGCTGTGAGTTCACTAGTGGATGAGTTAAAGAAGGGAAGTGTGTCTCTACCTGCACAGTCTTTGTGTTCATACATTGTGCTCCATCATGAGGAAGAGGAATGAGTGGAATAACCTGTCTATGTCAAGATATCGTAAGTGTAGAAAGGTAAACTATTAAATCATTAGTTCAGCTTCTTAATTGAACGTGTTTAACTGAAGTGATTCACAAATAATCTAGCACGGTTGCATATATTATCTCAGGATTAAATCAGACACACATGCGTTAAGACAGATTTAAAAAATTAAACGAAAATTAAAGCGTGTATTTTTATTATCAATTTTAAAATCTATTATAAAACTTCAATACTTAAAGCAATGTGGTTTAATTGATGTGATGAATCTGTAGAACAGAGAATCTAAGACAAACTCAAAAGTAAAAGAGAGTGTCATGTATGACAAAAAGGGCTTTTCAAATGAGTCTGAAAAAGGTAGTTTGTTCAATGTGACACATCTGGCTAGCTATTAGGAAGACAGGAAAGCTAGATCCCATTCTTATTTTAGACTGAAGGCCTTGTATTAGACTGAAGATAAAGATGAATAAAAGACTGAAATGTAAAAATTAAATTTATTCAGAAAAAAAATCAAGACAAAATATAAAGAAAGCCCATTTTAATAACATCTTAAGAATCAGAGGTAATAAAAAATATGTATAAATGTAACTGTGAAAAGTGAAAGTGAAGTCTCTCAGTCGTGTCTGACTCTTTGCGACCCCGTGGATTGTAGCCCACCAGGGTCCTCCGTCCGTGGGATTCTCCAGGCAAGAATACTGGAGTGGGTTGCCATTTCCTTCTCCAGGGGAATCTTCCCCACCCAGGGATCGTAACTGTATACCCTATAAAACTTTTTAATGACAAAAGAACAACATATGGTAATTTTTAAATTAAAAAAATAAAAATTAATGAAGAATATTTGTGATAATATTATGAATAAAACATATGTATCCTTAATTTATAAAAGCTCTTACCGATGTGTAATGTGTAATCTCTGGTGTCTCAGATATTAAAAAATCAGTCTGGCTTCAATCCCTGGATTGTGCAGATCCCCTGGAGAGGGGAATAGCTATCTTTCAGTATTCTTGCCTGGAGAACTCTATGGACAGAGGAACCTGGTGAACTACATACAGTCCATGGGGTCACAAGGAGTTGGATAACACTGAACAACTATTTTTTTTTTCTTTTTTTACTGTTAATATATAAAAGCTCTTACCAGTGTGTAAGGGTAAAAATCATAATCTCAATAGAAAAATTGGCAAAGATCTTAGTAGGCTACAGACATAAGATAAAATGTGAGTGACTAATACAGATAGATAGGAAGGGAGGGAAGAGGGTGGAGTCGGAGATGAGGGGTGGAGAGGGGAGAGCAGATTAGAGAAGGCAAAGGAAGACCAGTTGTTTTAACCAGTTGGACAAAGATTTGGAGAATCGGCTGTTCTTGTGCACTAATATGCAATATATTCCAGTGCTAATTGTGCATAGATTTGATCTAGCAGTCTCAGTTCTAGAATGTTACTGTAGCTAATATAGCTATAAAGATATTCATAGCAGAATGCTTTATACTAGGAATTATAATAGAGAAAACAACCTAAATATTCATCAAGTATTATTTAATTGAATGATAGCTCATTTTATAATTGGATTTTGTAGTTACATTGAAATAATGATGTAGAATTAATTTGCTTGAAAAGATGCCCAGAACATATTGTTGAATGAGAGGGAAGAAAAAGGATTACAGAATAGTATATAGGACATTTCCCTAGTTATGATCCTTGTGTATTTATATTAGTATGTATATATGGATAAATACCCTCAGAGAAGGCAATGGCATCCCACTCCAGTACTCTTGCCTGGAAAATCCCATGGATGGAGGAGCCTGGTAGGCTGCAGTCCATGGGGTCGCTAAGAGTCGGACACGACTGAGTGACTTCACTTTCACTTTTCACTTTTCACTTTCATGCATTGGAGAAGGAAATGGCAACCCACTCCAGTGTTCTTGCCTGGAGAATCCCAGGGACGGGGAGCCTGGTGGGCTGCCGTCTATGGGGTCACACAGAGTCAGACAGGACTGAAGTGACTTAGCATAGCATAGCATGGATAAATACCCTAAAAGAGTTACTATGAAACAGCATCAATAGTGGTAGTGGTGGCAGTTGAAGTAATACATCATTTTACATTTCTTTATATTATGTGACCTTTTTCTATGAAAGTATATCATTGTTACAAAATGAATAATATTTTCAAAAGATGAAAAGTGCTTTAGTAATTTTACTAATCTGCCTTTTTACTATTGTTTTCATAACCTCTACTTTTTACCTGGAGTAAAGTAAGATGAGTGTCTATGCATTTCTATCCTAAGAGCATTTTATCTGGAATCATGTTGTCCAAAGAATTAATCAGGAGAAGCTTCCTGCTCATATCTTTCTGTATTTACAGGTTGTTGTTTCTTGGATTTATTTGCCATTTTGTTTAATCTATGATTCAAATATACTCAGCATATCCCATAAGATTTGATCATCTAGTTTATAATTACTTCCATTATTATAAAATCTTGAAATTTGCTAGGTCAATAAATAGGGTTATAAATAAATGATTTTCAACCTCTTCTTTACAACAACTCAAAATGCTTCCATTTAGTTTTGAACATGTCTCAATATATCCACAAAAAGCCTCTAAACAAAATTAAGTTTAATTCACTCTAAAGGAAAGCACTTCTACAGACCATTTTATGGAAGGGGGGAGCCAATTTAAATAAATTATCAGATACTCATTTTATACAGATGAGTGCTGCTAATTACAATCAGTCTCATCTATTCATTAAAACTAGTCCAGCAGGCTTGGATAAACTTTGTCAGCAGTTAGTCACTGTGTTTCTTTGAAAGCCTTAAAACAAGATTTCTTTAAATATATTATGTATTTTAGACTTTTTACTTATTTAGATCATTTTTCAGGCATTCCCAAATAGCAGAGTTTTACAGATTCTGATTTGTGCATGTTCCTTCTTATTTGGTGCATTTCATCTTTAAGTATTTTTGGTACTCTCCTCTTAGTATTCTTTTCTCTCTCAGTACTCTGCATGAAATCCTCAGTTGTTTCAGTTTGTCAGGTAGGTATATAGAGCAAGCTACATGTATCAGGTGAATCTTCTTATTGTTATTGCAGCAGATCAATTTGGTGTAATTCATTTCTTCTTTGACCTACCAAGGGTGGTATTATCTGTTACCACATTCTCTGTTCCATGACTTACTAGACTTGTAATGAGAAAGGCAAACGGAATTGTGCTTAACACTTATAAAACTGCAACAGCATGTCACTTGTTTTTCTTTCTTAGGCTGAGAGTAGAACATCATGTACTGATCGAGTTTTGTTTTATTGCTATTGTCAAATCCCTCCTAAAATCTTAAGATGTAAACTATTGCAAGCAGAGCCAATGGTCTCTTTGTTTGAGCATGCTTCATTCAAGCACACTTTTGATACATCAAGTAACTTGCTGGGCTGATACTTTCTTTATATAACCTGCTTATAAACTGTGGAAAATTCTGAAAGAGACGGGAATACCAGAACACCTGATCTGCCTCTTGAGAAATTTGTATGCAGGTCAGGAAGCAACAGTTAGAACTGGACATGGAACAACAGACTGGTTCCAAATAGGAAAAGGAGTACGTCAAGGCTGTATATTGTAATCCTGCTTATTTAACTTATATGCAGAGTACATCATGAGAAACGCTGGACTGGAAGAAACACAAGCTGGAATCAAGATTGCTGGGAGAAATATCAATAACCTCAGATATGCAGATGACACCACCCTTATGGCAGAAAGTGAAGAGGAACTCAAAAGCCTCTTGATGAAAGTGAAAGTGGAGAGTGAAAAAGTTGGCTTGAAGCTCAACATTCAGAAAACGAAGATCATGGCATCCGGTCCCATCACTTCATGGGAAATAGATGGGGAAACAGTGGAAACAGTGTCAGACTTTATTTTTCTGGGCTCCAAAATCACTGCAGATGGTGACTGCAGCCATGAAATTAAAAGACGCTTACTCCTTGGAAGGAAAGTTATGACCAACCTAGATAGCATATTCAAAAGCAGAGACATTACTTTGCCAACAAAGGTTCATCTAGTCAAGGCTATGGTTTTTCCTGGGGTCATGTATGGTTGTGAGAGTTGGACTGTGAAGAAGGCTGAGTGCCCAAGAATTGATGCTTTTAAACTGTGGTGTTGGAGAAGACTCTTGAAAGTCCCTTGGGCTGCAAAGAGATCCAACCAGTCCATTCTGAAGGAGATCAGCCCTGGGATTTCTTTGGAAGGAATGATGCTAAAGCTGAAACTCCAGTACTTTGGCCACCTCATGCAAAGAGTTGACTCATTGGAAAAGACTCTGATGCTGGGAGGGATTGGGGGCAGGAGGAGAAGGGGACAACAGAGGATGAGATGGCTGGATGGCATCACTGACTCGATGGATGTAAGTCTCAGTGAACTCTGGGAGTTGGTGATGGACAGGGAAGCCTGGCGTGCTGCAATTCATGGGGTTGCAGAGAGTCGGACATGACTGAGCGACTGATCTGATCTGATCTGATTATAACAAGCCCACCAAGCCAGAACTCTTTGAGAGGTTTCCAGACAGAGGGCTTATGTCTCTGCCACCTTAGATAGTAGCCTGATTTACAACCTCCAACTTTATAAGTCTTCTATGCTATGCTAAGTCACTTCAGTCATGTCCAACTCTATGCAACCCCATAGATGGCAGCCCACCAGGCTCCCCCGTCCCTGGGATTCTCCAGGCAAGAACACTGGAGTGGGTTGCCATTTCCTTCTCCAGTGCATGAAAGTGAAAAGTGAAAAGTGAAAGTGAAGTCACTCAGTCGTGTCTGACTCTTAGCAACCCCATGGATTGCAGCCCACCAGGCTCCTCCATCCATGGGATTTTCCAGGCAACAGTACTGGAGTGCGGTGCCATTGCCTTCTCCGAAGTCTTCTATAGCTATGTCTTTGTTAGTAGACTTAGTGTACATGATTGTATGATACTTTCATCAGCTAAGCACTTCTGTTTATACTTCTGTCTCCAAAATCTGGCACATTATGGATACTTTCTAAATGTTCACTGAATAGATGTGTTTTAGTGATTAATTTTGGGGCTGCCCTGGTGGCTCAGTAGTAAAGAATCTGCCTGCCAATGCAGAAGACACAGGTTTGATCCCTGGTTCGGGAAGATCCCCGGGTGAAGAAGATGGCAACACACTCTAGTATTCTTGCCTAGGAAATCCCATGGACATGAGCCTGGTGGGCTGCAGTCCATGGGGTTGAAAAGAGCTTGACAGCACTCAATGACTAAACAACAACAAATGTATCTATTCCATTCATTATTTTGTAACACTGGCTCTAGTAAACACTTCATATTCAGTATTCCTCACTTGTTCTAGAAATGTCTTTTATAGCTATTCTGGAACTAGGATCTGCAACATTAAATAGCTTTTTCTCAATAACTTTAATCACTTATTTGAAGGAACGAGTGCTTGTCAAGCAATTCATTTTTCCACATATTGGAATAGAGTACTTACAGTGAGATGCAGAAAGAAGGCTTTGCTGGCTGTGACTTGTGCTAGAAACCATTTCGGGGCAGGTACAGGAGTTTGATGTTGGGAGGTAGGTAAGGACAGGGACTTATCCTGACCCCTAGCAAAGATAGGCCTGTTAGCTAACAAACTAACATTGGGCTTCCAGGTGGCTCAGTGGTAAACAATCTGCCTGCCAGTGTGGGAGACACAGATATGTGGGCTCGACCCCTGAGTCCGGATGAAATGACAGCCTACTTCAGTATTCTTGCCTGGGAAATCCCATAGACAGAGAAGCCTGGCGGGCTACAGTCCATGGGGTCACGAAGAGTTAGATATGATTTAGCAAATAAACAGCAACAACAAATCTAATAATTTAATGGAGATACCCTAAAAGTGTATGAACATCCTTCTCAGTTATCGTTTGGGTAGTGAAGATAACAGCAAGGACACAGGGCCTTGCTAGAGTCATGGTTATCTGACGTTTACCAGTGACAACATTATACATTTTAAAGCTTAAGGGTGCCTTGGGAATTCCTTTATCAACTTCATAATTAATTTAAATCTACTGTAATTAATTTTGTTGAAACCTGCAAAAGCCTATTAGCTGGATTTTGTAAACCAGCTGATACTAACTTGAGAGAGTTGGTAAGAATAAATCAGCCTCTATCAGCTAGCTATGTTACCCTGGCATCTGTCCAAATAGAAACAAACTATTTCCAAGTTTCAGAAAAGGTAATTAAATTCAGCTTAAAATGCATCTAAAAGTCATTGTCTGATGTACTGGCCCATGGAAATAAATAATTACATATTGTATTAATAGAGTATTTACCAGGAGTTCAAAGTACTGTTTTAATAAGGAGACTTCATAATAATCTTGTGAAATGGAAAGAAGGTACGTGTTCTCCATGTATATTATTTGCTGAAAAATAATATTCATGGAAAGTCATTGGCAGATCATGAGGTACCCATTCTGCATTGTGGGTCAACATTCTAACCAATAGAACATGCCACTCAGCACCCTGTCATCAGTAGGGCAGTGATTTTTAGCTTTCTTCGTAGAAAGCAAATTGTTCTTTGGAAATAGTACCACCCTGCTTTCCAGCACTTTCTGTAATACCCTTGTTATCAAAGACTTAGCCCCTGGTTGAGCTCTCACCACAATGTCATCCAGCAAATTTCAAGGCTCCATTTATTCTATGCTGAAAACACAGTGCAAACTTGCTTCCCTCCCTTCTTCTGCCCTACTCTCCTTCATCTTTGGCTTACTCCATCATCACATCCATGCACAGTAAGAAAACTGTTTCTGACCTTTGAATCCTTACCTAGATCAGAGATGATAATTTTGTTCTCTTTCTCCTTTTATATTACCCTGCTGCTGCTGCTGCTAAGTTGCTTCAGTCGTGTCCGACTCTGCACGACCCCATAGACGGCAGCCCACCAGGCTCCTCCGTCCCTGGGACTCTCCAGGCAAGAACACGAGAGTGGGTTGCCATTTCCTTCTCCAACTTATATTATATTACCCTACTTATTACCTGTTTGATTTTCTGTCAACCTTAAACTTGCAGTCAACTCAACTACCTGGACTCATAATTACTTCTCCCTACCCTGGAAAACTGTAAGTTTCAAAGTACACTGGCTTATTTGCTTTTTCTTTCCTAAATTAGATGATTCGATCGATAGACTACATCCATGGCCTCCATGCCAATACCTGCTAGAAAAAGAGCTCATTGAGGGATTTGCATCTTCAGCGTAGGGCATCCTGGTCATTCTCTTTGCCTACAGATGATCTTGCCCTGTAGTCTGTCTAACCAGGAATCATCATCTTAAATAGACTCTTACCCTCTTACTCATGTCCAGTTAACTAGTTACCCAAACCTCAACATGACTCCTCAAAAGTGTAGGGACATTGCCTACATCTGAGGCCTCTCACTACAGCTCTTAGACTCATTCTGTAAGGAGACAGGAGACAAACTGTTTGGAGGTGATGGAGTAGTGAGTGCAGATGTATGCTCAGGAATTACCTCTCCCCCACCTCCCACCTTACATATCTCAGGTAAAGAGGATACAACAGTAAATATTATTTTTATCCCTGATCTTTTGGTGCCTTTTAAAACAGCATATCTTATATTCTAGGCAGTATAATCCTAATTATGAATCACAGTTTATTAAAAAAATCCATTAAATTTAACATTCACTTTTCTCTACATTTTGAATTGCAACCATGTGCATGTATTAACTTTATAATATTAAACTTAATTTTTAAAAAAAATGCAGTTGAAAATAGAAGGAGAAAGATTTGAGTATTAGATAAACTTATTCTTCATCTGAGCACTTTTATTGAAACAAGTCAGACTATGAAACCATTCTTAATGTATCTGCCTAATAACTTAACTGGGATGAACTTCTCAGATAATTTCATCAAGACCATGGGAAATCAAGAAAGAAAGTGATGATTTATTAATATAAATATAATCTTCTGTTAATGTAAGTGATCTAATGTATGTAATGTATCTAAATGATGGTGTGAATTTTAGTGATTATGAATTTTTCTTCCCTCTTCATTTTCAGAGGAGAAGAAAAGAAATTTGTTTGATTATAAATATAATATCTGTTTTGATTTGTGGAAACCCAAAAGATCCAGGATAAAGGACAAATCATAATGAATTTCAGGGGTTATAATCACTGCAGAAAATAGTAATTTGGTTCTATTAACTGACTAATTTAATAAAGAGGAGACTAGCCAGGATCATCTTAAGGGCACTTTTGTGTTCTTTGCTTAAAAACTATGGTATAACCTCAAGGTTTTGCAGAAGTGGGTACTGTAGCTATAGAAGTCTCGGATAATTTTCTGCAATTATACTTTACTAAATGAGCAGAACTGTAGTTCAGGTAGAAAATGTCTCTGAATTCCTGGTGTCTCAGAAGATGCCTTTGGCCATTTGAGTGTTTTATGTAAATGTAATTCTTCCTGGAGTTTGAGGAACTGATCTAAGCTGAGGAGAAATCCTAAAAAGAGCAGAAAAAAATCCCAGAGGCCCCTTAAACAGTTCTGACTCATTTGCAACCTAGTTCTAAGTATCATCACCATGTTTTCTCTACTCAAGCACTTGATCCTAAAATAGTCCCTGTACAAACAATTATTGTGGTCATAACATGTGCCAGGAACTGCTCAAAAGGCTTTCATGTATTGACTCCTTTAATCTTCATAACAGCAAGACAAAAACATATTAATTGAGCCCACTACCCTCTACTACTTATTTGTTTTAATCCAATCATAAAAACTATAAACTTTATACTGAGGTCAGACAGCACATGGGATTAAATTAGCAACATCAACATCCATGGCATACTCTTTTAAAATTGATATTGTATAATTCACTTTGGATTTTGATTATCAAACCAAATTACAAAGCAATGTATTAGCTTGTGAAAATGCAAAATTCAGTTCTGCTGGAGAACAAATTTTGCCACTTATGAACCATGCCAGCCCATCGATAAGGATGAGAGTAGGCATTTCTGACCCATCTCAGTCTCTTTCATCTCTCTCAGCTTCTAAGTGGCAATTGAGTGTCTTGCTGAAAAGCCCAACTGGCAATGTAAAGTATTGGTTCTAATTCAGAAGTTTGCCTGCCTGAATATAATTAAAATGCAAGGTCACATGTTTTCTTAGAAAGCCAGTTATGACTAATACTGGAAGTATCTGCTTTGCTAAGAGATAAAGCGGGAGGTCTGAGTTCTAGGCCTGGATCTACTCCCAGTTAGTCCTGTCACATTAGATTAGTTATTTTCATTCATGGGGTCTCAGTTCCCATACATAGAGAAAAATAGGTTGGAATAAATGATCTTAAGATTTCATCTACCTCTAAAGGTCTAGGATCCACTGAATTAAAGAAAGAAAGCATACCTGTGGTAAAAAGATAATTTTCAAAACTTTCATATTTAGTTGAGTAGAAACAGGAGGGATAACTTAATTTCTGATATTCTAAAACCTTTTCCAAGATTTCCACAATATTAATTTCCTTCTTTTACTACTTTTAAGATTAAAAAAAAAATCTCTTGAAAGAAAGAAAAGCAAAAGATCAGGGGCCCTTATTTATTAAGGTTCAAGAAACCAGGTAACACTGCTTTTGGACATTTGAATAACAACTTTTTTTGCAAGAAAGTAGAAATCTCTCAGCTTGGCTGTGGACAAATACTGTAAACTCCCTATGTCTTATGAAAGACCTGGGCTATCAGTGGTCATCAAAGAGGTAAATAGATTTAAGTCCTGTCTGAAAATGTGAATGGGCTCTCTGAGCCAATGAAAAACAGAACACAAGTTTTTGGAGTGTCAGTTTTATTTTCCAGTTTCAAGGAAGTGGGTGGTTGTTTCTACATTAAAACAGACCTAGATCTATTATTTAAGAGGATGAAACTGTATATTAATGCTGAAGGGACACATGGATTCAAACTTCATGGTCTCTACAGCAGATGTTATCAGGTGACTGCAGCCAGTTCCAAAGATACACATTTCCTCTTCTGTCTCCAGAACATTTTGAAGGAAAAGTCTGAGAGACAGTGTTCTTGAGTATGTAAAATATTTATTGACATGGTTTGTGGTGTAAATAAAATGTAGAGCTTGTATTTTATCATCAGATGCAGTCTTGTGTAGTGAAAGAACATTTTTTTAAAGTCAAACAGAACTAGATCAGACTGGCAAGTCTATCCTTAGCTCTGTAGGCTGGGCTCATTGCTTCATGAAGAACCTCAGTTTCTTCAGTTATAAAAGAGTGATGGTAACTTAATAAGGTTGTCATGAGGATTATATTACATCACTTAGGTGAGGCACTTTGCTCAGTGCCTTGCATAATATAAGTCTGCAATAAATGTCTTTCTCCCTCTTTTCCTCTTCTTGCTTGGGGTTTTAGTAGCCCCCCTCTTAGACTGTCCAAATTCTGACTAATAAATTCAGGGTTTATCCATCTAGAAATTTTCAAAGGAAAAATCTGAAATGTTGACTAATTGCAAAAGTGCTGCCAAACCTTTTGTTAAAGTCATCAATTTTTGTGTATGTGTTGCTTTTTACTTACACAGCAATGCTATTCATATACACCATGCAAAATACATATATCCCCTCTCCCACAGCCATAAAGAGATTGGGTTGACCAAAAATTTCGTTTAGGTTTTTCTGTAAGATGTTATGGAAAAAATCAAATGAACTCTTTGGCTAACCCAATACAGTGCTAGAAGAAAGTTGGAGATAGTAAAATCCAGTGATTTATGAGTAGTTACATTTAGGGTGCATACAAATTATCCAAGATGCCTAATTACTGACTCAGATCCCCTAACTCTTTATTATTATGAGATTACTTCCTTCCCTCCCCTTTTCTCCTCTCCCCTCACAAATATTTTTAAGCATTTATTATAAACCAGCTTTAAGAGATACAAAAAGACTGGAAACCATTCTGATCCTCAGAGAGCTCCTAAATTAGTGAAGGGGAAAGGAGACAACTAATTAAAAATCACATTATCTTAAAGTAAGTGCTAACAGAAGTATGTTCAAAGCACTGGGACTACTGAAGAGTAGCCTTCTTCTTTCCTAAAATAAGGACCTGGTGTCCAGCTCCTTTCAGATACAAGCTGTACTAGATTTTTCTCTGTCCTGAACTTTATAACTGATAAAGTTATTTATCAGTTCTTTTCTACACTGCATTTATTCAAAATCCATTGAATAGAGAGTTGTGCAAGTCATCGCCATTCTTGAAGACAGCTGGTTTGTGTGTGTGAGTGTGTTGGATGAACATGCTCTATTAAGAAGAACAAAGATTGAAGGTACAAGGTTGCTTATATAAGGAATGTTTGGGCATGCATAATTTCAAAATTAATATAAAAATAGAAGTCATTTCTCAAAAGAGTGAAAGTAAAATAACCCATGGAGAGAGAAGATAAAAGAAGATACAAGCAAGGGAAGGAAACATGTCATCAGCTATTTTATGAGAAAAACTCTTTTTGAATAAAATCAGCAACATTGGATGAAGATTAAAAATGAAAGATAATAGTTTTAATTTTGACTTGTTCAAAGTAGAGACATATTTGAAGCTTATTCAGTTTTTTATCAATTTTGGTTTTTATTTAATAATTAAGTTTAGTATTGCTGTTCACTCAGACTCGAGGCTTACATAAAAGTCAGTGATCAAAGCCAGTCCCCCTAATTATTTCTCTGGGCATATCTGCCATGCTATTTAGAATGTATCTAAAATCAGTGATTGTCAAAATATCCAAGGTGCCTTAGTGTACACGGATAATCTAATCACATGGCTGTACATGTGCAAAAGCAATAACAAGGGGCCACAGGTGCGTGCTAACTCTCACACTATCTTGTAAAAAGACAGTCATCATCACAGTAGTGACTTGGCAGTATTTTTTGAGAAGCCTTTGTGTGAGAGCCATAGAAATAGTTGGCATGGCCTTGACAGGGCTAGAAATTGACTCTGAAGGGAATCAGCCACTTTCAAAATGATATGGTGATGTTCCTTCTTTTTCTTGCCAATTTCCAAGTACCCTCAATTAAGAATACCCACAAATGGCTCTAGACTATGATCAGGTCTCACACTTTGCATTGGAAACCATCGTTCCCCTCCTTATGGGTCCCACAGTTGCAGTATTGTCTTCCGTAATAGAAGGAAGTCAACTTTTCTTTGTACCTAAGTCTCAACAGGAATAGGCAGATGTCTGTTTTTGCAGCCAAGGATGGAGGGTCAAAAAGGTTTCAGATTGTGTTTTGAGCCTTTGAATAAGCATGTCAGGATGTATTTTCTCATTGAATTGTGATTGTAAATGACTTTTCATTTATAGCTCACTTAAAATTCCATTAAAGCCAATTATAGTTTATTAAAAGTCACCTGCAGTAGGTACACCTATGGATGTAATTTATCTCTTATACGTGAAAGTTCTTATTTCACTTCTAACTTCTCATACTTAGACAAGTCTCATTTACTTGTACTTTTGATAATTTTCTTTGTACTGTGTGCAACAATTTTTAATTGCTTCAACATTGTTGTTGTTCAGTCACTCAGTTGTGTCCAACTCTTTGCAACCCCGTGGACTACAGCATGCCACATTTCCCTATCCTTCACTATCTCTCAGAGTTTGCTCAAATTCATGTCCATTGAGTCGATGATAGTTTTGTAAATATGTGCTATCCTTCTCATCAACCATATGCTCCATAATGGCAAAGTACATGCCTCTTTTACTCTCCTTGTATCCCTAGCTTCTGTCCCAGTGTCTGGCCTGTTGTAGACATACTATAGTAAATGAGCGAAGGGACAAATGGAGGAATGGTTTTTTATGATTTGTAAAGGGCAGTGATAGTAAGAAATGGAATATTTCCTGCCATATCAGTAAACAAACATGTCACAGCCATCAGTGATTGCAGTCCCTCAATGCGAGCCTGTGATCCCTGAGGAAACTCAGGAAGGAAAAGAATATCTGCCATCTAGTGGCCATCAGACTGCATCCACTTCCTGCAGCCACTCCCTAAGGTGAGCCTTGAGGAAACTCAGGATGTGAAAACGTAGAATATCGGCCCCAGTTAACTGAGGTACACATCAAAGGAATGATTTCAATGAGCCCAGACTCTTGCATCTTCCCATACATAGATGCTAAATTCCTTGACTTGAGATATTTGTTCTTTTTTTTACCAATCATCATTTGATAGTCAGACTATCTGCCCTTTGTTGCAAAACTTCAACATAATGTGGCTCCTCCCCTCACTTCCACAGAGCAGCTCTCTCAGGGTCACTTGAGATACTGCTTGCCTCCCAGGCTTGAAGTCCTAAAAGTTCCCACCTAATAAAACATAACTTTAAATTTTAGGTTGTGATTATTTTTTAAGTCTACACTAGATATTGAGGTCATACATTAAAATGAAGGCAAGGCACATGGTCTGCTGCCTTCAGAAAGCTTATAAGTCTGTGTTAAGCAGGGAAGGAAAGAAGGGGAACATATGTAACTAACTGTAATATATGTTATAAGTGATACCTCATAAGTCCTAGGTGAAAATAAAGCAATGGAGGAGGAGCCATTGGGCTTCCCTGGTGGCTTGGATGATAAAGAATCTGCCTGCAGTGTGGGAGACTGCATGCAATGCAGGAGACCCAGGTTCAGTCCCTGGGTCAGGATGATACCCTGGAGAAGGGGATGGCTACCAACTCAAGTACTCTAGCCTGGAGAATCCCATTGACAGAGGAGCCTTGTGGGCTACAGTCCATGGGGCCACAAAGAGTCGAACACAGCTGAGCAACTAACACTTTCACTGTCTTTCAGGGGAAGCCACTGGTTGTTTAAAGCATAATATTAATGGAAAAATATGTTAACAAATGACTTAAAAATGAATTTTATAACATCAGAAATATTCACTTATTTAGGTGTGACCCTCCTGTAATGGCATTCATTTCAAACCTGGTTCATAAAATATATTATTAAGCAGGATTCTATTAATCTCTAAATCAATGTCAAGAATAAATATCTCAGTACAGTTACAGGCCAAGACGATTATTATATCTAGCCTAACTGTGAGACATACTATGATATTAAAGTGTCTTCTTATCTTTATAGAAAAACTGTGTTCAGTGTAGGGTTTAGGGGAAATTATTACCTGTAGGATTTTTTTGTTTTATCTATGTGAAAAGTTTGGTGGGCTTTGAAGCAATGTGGATTTGTATTGGAACCCAGCCCTATTTGAGTGGTCTTGAAGTTTTAAAAAATTTTTAGCTTTATTTTCCTCATCTAAATAGAAGTAAAGACTAATTTTGTAGGATTGCCATAGGATAGTATTTGGTATATGTAACAATGTTTGGAACAATCTATATGCTCAGTAAATACTAGCTTTTATTACAATGATGATCTGATTATTTTTAAGCACCTACTACTTGCAGCTAGTTCTGATTTGGTCACTGGAGGTACTAGAAAATAGAATCTGGTTCTGCTTTTAAAAGAATTTGCAGTCTATTTTAAGGGAAGTTTTAGTGTAACCTGCAGAAAAGGAAGTGAGAGCAGTAACAAAGTGGACGTGAATATCAGAGCAACTAAGTGAATATCAGAGCAAAGTATGTGACTGGAATACTTTGGGGATTACCATAATCATGGAGATTTCCCCAAGGAAGCTGTTCACTGAACAGGCTTATCTGAGGGAATGAAAAAACCATCCTATTAGTTGGGAAATGTCATGAACCATTAAGAGAAGGACCTAAAGGTTGAAGAGAATGTTGAAACTGCTTCAGGTCTGGAGAATGAGCAGTGTTCTTTGCGGAGGATGGCTTTTGGGAAACCACATATGGATATTCTGTGTGTCTGATATGAGTCCCACCTATTTCCCTTCTTTGCCCCCTCCCTACC
The DNA here is from genome assembly GCF_032452875.1 of Bos javanicus. Classification (NCBI taxonomy): domain Eukaryota; kingdom Metazoa; phylum Chordata; class Mammalia; order Artiodactyla; family Bovidae; genus Bos; species Bos javanicus. The sequence continues at coordinate 62,766,637 of NC_083868.1, read as the reverse complement.
ATCTTCCTCTTTTGATAACCTCGATCTTAGTTAACAGTACCACTGTGTTCTTTACCTTTAAACTTTAGATTTCTATTATATTCCCCTCCCTCTCTCTGCCCGTGTTCTCTTGTATAGCTCTTCTGTTCAGCTCTGTTCTTTGCATTTCACATCCGTTCTCTGCTTTTCTTCCTCAGTCTCATCCTTGGGTAGGCCCTCACAACCCTTACCAAGATCATAGCAGCCTCAAGTCACTGGTCTCTGCCACCTCCAAACAGAAATGCTGCCCTAGATGCATGTTTTCACACCAACACCCTATCCCATGGTAGTCCTATAAAATAAGTTTTAACTCCTATTTAGATGAGGAAAATGAAGCCAAAATAGATTAAAAACTTCCATAAGATCGTTGTAGTAGGACTGAGTTCTAGAGCAAATCTATTCTGTTTCAAAACCCACCAACCTTTTCACAAGGATGCAAGGATTCTACAGATAATAAGTTTTACTTAATCCTATTTACTAACCCAACACAGTTTAGTTTTTCAAACCAATTTTGAAGATCTCATGTGGTCCATAGAAAAGAAAAACAGCCACATTTATGTGTTTGGGTATCAATATTCTCTAAAGTCCTAATCTTTCCTTTCTCATTGCAAATATCTCTTCCCTTTACATCCTTGGATATTAGTTAAAATGATACCAGTTTATTTCCTGAACAAAATTTGCATTTTCTTTCTCTAGTTTTTTGTTCATTTACCAAGACTCTCTGGTCAATAACTATTCTTCCCACATGTACTTGCAAGTATCTTTTAGCATTCATGACCTGGTTCAGAATCTGCCTCTTGGAAGAAGTCTTTATAGATCACTCTTGTCAAATGAACTAACTTAACAGAGCTTTATTAGTTGATCATCTGCTGAATCTCTTAAGAAGTATGCTTAACTCTGAACTCCTCATAGATAAGGGGCAATTCACTCTTATCTGTGAACCTTCTTCAAAGCAGTGTCCAGCCAGCACATCTTTGCAGGAACATAATAAAAATAGAGTTGTCTAATCAAATACTGCAAGTTTTAGTTCAACACATGATTTATATGGCTCCTTAGTTCATTATATATTTTCATACTTAGATCAGTCTTTCTTTTTTTCCCCCGAAGTATTTAAGTTTAGAAATGCACTTAAAGGACAGTTTGCTTTAAAGCCACTAAAGCATAAGCTTCATATGTTCTCCTGCCTTTCCCACACAGTGCTCATGCCACTGCCCTGAGGGAACCTAGTAATGAGTTTTCATGGTCACGTGATTTTTGTAAGGTTACAAAAGCATAATCACTGAGCTGCAATAGGTTAAGGCTTCTTCATCCTTTAGTATGTAATTTTGTATCCTTAAATATAGTCTCTAAGATATGTAAAAGACTGTATCATCTCCAGACCTCACCAGAGCTCGATCCATCCCTGTGTATGGGAGGGGAGGCCTCAAACATGGAGGCCACTGCAAGACTCATCTCCATGACCAGCTACTTATCTGGGATTGACTATATCTGAGCTGAAATGACTTCAACTCAGTAGAAAGAAGGGTGCTTTAGAGTTTCCACCCACATTGCTCACCCTGAGTGAACACTCCTTACCTCCATATGGGGCAGTGTTGGTAGGCCAGGAGGTTTCAGTGTGGTAGAATTGTTGAAACTTACATTGAATTTGTGGCTTTTCTATCTGTGGGTAAGTCCATAATTTTCAGTAACCTGGCAGGGATACACCCAGAGGTAGCAGCCTGTGAATTCACTGCTCCAGCGACCCTGTCAGCATCATCAGATACAAGGCACCAATTCTAGCCCCTGGACATGGAGAGTATCAAGAATGGAGAAGGTAGACACCATGAGGCCTAACCTAAAACTTGATCCTCCTTATTCTGAAGGGTCTTAAAATACTCAACATGAGAATATTACTGAAAATGAGCTGGACTTCACTGGCATCCAGCAAAGGCCACAATGGGCTTTAAGAGAAAGGTTGAGGGGAGGTATTGATCTCACAAACTCTGGCCTTCAGAGACAGCTGGATATTGAGACTGAAAAGAACCTTCTGGTCAGAGACAAGATCTGTAGAACCTAAGTGATTTTGCAGTGATGCCACAGCCAATGACCCCATTGGGGTGATGCAAGGAAACAGAATATTTCCCTGTGTATCTCTGGGCTAAGTAAAATTGAGCAGATCGCTCCTGATGAACTGATATAATCTATAAAGTAATTCCCCAGTGATCCATCTCTTCCCACCATTGTTGGACTTCTTAAAACCTATTGGAGTAGATCTGGGACTACTAAGGGTTTAACTGGTCCTGAAGACCAGCTACCAAATAACACATCTTCAGGACTGATCTTTGAGTCAAGGCCATAGTAGAGGAAATTTTAATGAAGGATCACACACACACAAACAAACAAAAATCATACACAATGGCCTCCCCATAGTGACCAAACCCCCTGTTCTAAGTTCTGTCTTGGCTTTGGGAAGTGCTCACCAAGGATTTAGAGAAGAGATGTAAGTCCTAAACCATTTGTTCATTTTTTCACTTTTCGTATCTTAAAGGTAACCATCTATATTGAATTGAATAAAAGACCTAGTCTTATATATAGCAAAAATGGGTAGTAAGTCACTGATTAAGTTTCCATACAAAATATGCCACCTTTTCAGAGTTCTTTTCCTCCTTTCCGCCACGGAAGATTTGAGTTAGGCAACAGGAGAAACTTGTGAAGCAGAGTTTTACTCTAAATCTATTTGGAACAATGACTTTTCGAGTGCAAGAATCAAAGAAAGATATGAGTAACTTAAGATACCATGCCATGGTATTCTCATACTTAATATATTCAGAAGAGAGTGTACTTTCCCACCTAGGTTGGTGCAAGTAGTAAACATATCCAGTCTTAGGGAGATAGTGACAGTTAAAGCACTGCTCCTGAGAGATCTGATACACATTCTGACAAGTGGCCAATTCACTGTTGAAGCCCACAGTGAGTGATAGGTTGTACGGGTGTGATGGATGTATGGGTATGAAGTCAGCATTTCTCCTGCTGTTGGAACAGAGAGGAAGCAAGATTAGCAGGATTCTTCTATTGTTACTGCTCTGGTTGGGGATTGTAAGACCGAACCACCTCTACTCTTATTACCCCAAAGAGAGTTTTCAAAGTAACAACCAACCATTCAATTTCTATGGTACCACGGGGGTCTTTTAACTACTGACCATTTCACTGGGCATAAATCAAAAGTTCACTAGTGAATCAAAATATACAATAATGTCTCCTCCAAGAAAGTTGTTTTCTTTGCAGAATTTGAGACCTATTATCATTGAGGGTTAGTACGTGTGGTTGACAAAGCTGAAGTCCTCACTAAAGCCTGATATATTATACTCATCTAATTAAAAAGTAAGCCATATTATCACACTTTTAGCCTTCATGAACACTGAAAATTACCTGTGTCAAGACGTGGTAACTGCACTTTACAGACTGAAAACCAAACCAAAACAAAACTGAAATTCAGAGAACTTTAGAAATTTGTCAATTAATGATCATACAATAGTTCAGTTCAGTTCAGTCAGTCAGTTGTGTCTGACTCTTTGCAACCCCATGGACTGTAACACTTCCCTGTCCATCACCAACTCCCAGAGCTTGCTCAAACTCATGTCCATTGAGTTGGTGATGCCATCCAACCATCTCATCCTCTGTTATCCCCTTCTCCTCCTGCCTGCAATCTTTCCCAGCCTCAGGGTCTTTCCCAGTGAGTCAGCTCTTCGCATCAGGTGGCCAAACTATTGGAGTTTCAGCTTCAGCATCAGTCCTTCCAATGAATATTCAGGGTGATTTCCTTTAGGATGGACTGGTTGGATCTCCCTGCAGTCCAAGGGACTCTCAAGAGTCTTCTCCAACACCACAGTTCAAAAGCAGTAGTAGAGTGGAAATGAACTTAGGAACTCTGACTTCTAATTATAAATTATTTCAAGACAGCCCATGTTTTATAAGGTAAACTCCTTTTGGAAAATGCTGATATGTGTCAAAGCTGGTTGGGAATAACTCAAACAATACTGAAAGATGAACAGTGAAGAATGTAGTCCACTGTAAGGATTTAAAAACATTTTTCTAAAATAGACTCTGGAAAGGTTACAAACCTAATGAACTATTTATTCTAATGGGCAATAGTCTCAGAATTAAAAAAAAATACCTGTAACCCTTTTAATGTAATGGTAATATCATCAGTTAAATATCAATGCATACTGTGTTTGAATGTAGTTTTCTCTCATGACTATATAGTATTTAACAATTTTGCCCCAAATTCTGTCAACTTTTCTTGCAACTGTATTATGTTTTGAAGTCATAGAAGACTAAAGGACAGGTGTCTTAAAGAACCCTCTATGGACTCTTTTCAGTTAAAGGTTCCATGTCAACTCACTTGTAAAACAAAAAGAATTATCCTTTTGTTAAATAAGAGTGTATAAAATTCAGGACCTATGGAGAACTACCATAGAAACACCAAATCAGTCATTTCTTACCCTTGGCTTCAGGAAGATATTATTTAGACACAGCCCAACATTAGTATATCATTTTAAAATCTGGTCTTGGTTATCGCTACATGAAACGAATTATAGATGCTTCAGTCCACACATTTTCTGTAAGAACTTAGGAAATTGCTGTTCACTACAGTCTTAAGTTCTGAGAATAAATAGCTTGATTGTAACCTAAATAATCAATGATTTTATTAATGAAAAACATCACCTTAAAATAATATTCCTATTTTTACCATTATAGAAAATACTTTATTCCCCTCCCCTCCAGAAGAAGGCATACATTCTATCCACGGAGGGCTCAGAGTGTGCTCAGAGTTTATACATGTTAAATAATGATTTGGAGTGAGCAAGGGGGGCAGCTGTCAAGGGAACAGATCAATCGGTCAATTGAAATGTCATTTCACCACTCGCCATAGGATGTTGCCATGTCTCTTTGCTGTCTCTCTCTCTCTCTCTCTTTCATTCCCTTGTATTTTGATTTAGATATAAAAGCTGCGACATAATTTAAACTGACAGCAGAATCAAACAGTATGACCTTGCCAGGATTGTTTCAGGCTTTCAACACAATCCACTGGGGGTAAAGTGTGGGCAAAGGTGGGTGGTGAGTGAGAGCAGTGAGAGGAGTGCCAGCCTGCCCAGATGGCCTTGCTGCTCACATGTTCCTGGAGGGCTGGTCTCAGGTCTGGATGTCTCCAGACCTGTCTGATGGGAAGATAAGAGCTGGACTGAGAAGCGCAATAGAGGAACTATAGGGACAAGAGCAAATGACAAAAATTGGAGCAGTGGAGGGTGATGATAATATAAGGCTTGTGTATTACTGTGTCAGAGGTTGAATGGCTGGTATTTAATGTTTTAGAGTTTAGTCTGCCATAGTAAGGAGAAATAGTCTTGCCCTTGATAACAGGGTGACCAGATAAACACTACCTTGCCAGATGACACATACAATAAGCATGGCTGAGAGGAGGGCACTTAAGTCCTTGGCTCACAATGGATCCCCCTAAAGTTTCTGTCATTTGTCTATCCAGAGGAGGGACGGGTGGTTTGAGATGACTGCAGACAGCATAAGGTTGTTTCTGGCTTCTTTTTTTTTTTTAATAACTCAAAGTACTAATCTTTTAATTGGCATCATTGATAACCTTTTCCACCATGCACCTTACACGTGTCTACAGGTTGACTCTCTTCAGATATGATGATGCCTCAGGAAGCCAACGCAGCAGGTGGTTGGGCTTCCTTGGGGAAGCCTGGATACAACATCCCACCACCCATCATAGAGCACCTTTCTGGTGCCAGATTTGCCTTGGATAATGATAGACAAGCCCAGAAAAGTTGCCTTTCAGAAGAAACCATTTTTCAAAGATAGAATGGAAAAAGAGGCAGGGCAGTGTGGCAATGATGGTGAAACCTTTCAAAGCAGAAACAGCAGTGGAAAGGCATGGTGTGAGGCTCAGGAATGAGCCTGTGATGGAAGAAGGGTCTTGAACCATGTGTGCCCTGACCAGACCTGTTAGTGAACATGAGAGTGATGAGGATAATAACAACACAAACCACAAAAGCAGCTGCCTCCAAATGAAGCCTGGTGCCTGGCACTATTTTAAACATCCCATGCGACATTTCATCGAACTTGCAAGTGATGGGACAGGGCAGGTGCCTGCAGTGGTAGAGCCAGTATTTAACCATGGGGGTTGATCCCAGAATTTTCTCCCTTTACCCTGAACGATTCCATCCAATGTCAGCCAGTCATTCCCTTCATGCGCCCTGACTATAGGCCTAGGACTTTGAAGGTGGCAATGAAGCCAAGACTTAGTCTGTCTTTCAAGCAACTTAACATTTTTAGCTGCTAATGATAGACTAAAATGTGAAAATATATTAATGTTTCTTTAGAATGGGATGGGATATTAATAATCAAGATCCTTCATGAGATAATTGAAAATAATAGAAGTGTGACCTAAATGATGCTTGGTGGACACCATACACAAAATGAGAATCAGGCTGAGATTCTGTAAGGAGTGTGAAACTGAGCTGAGTCTAAAGAATTGTAGGACTTGGAAGGAGTAGAGGAGGAGAAGGGCATTCCTAGCAGCAGAGATCACATGCACACTGACATGGGGACAGAGGGTTGATTGGTGAGACGGGAAGGAAGGGCCTGGCCAGGGAGCAAGGAGCAGGGGGCAAGGTTAGGAAAGTTGTTGAAAGAAATCTCAGGAGGGAGAAGAGACTTGATATGAGAGCAAAGCTGTGGCATGTTTCTGAGCAAATGAGATACACAGGAGGTAGATGGAGTCTCAGGATACTATTGTGATAGTCACACTGATGGAATGGAGACAAGAGAGACAGAAAGTAAGGAAATCCTCCTTGGATACCTCTTCCAATCACTTGGGTGTAAGGAGTGGCTGGAAGGCTCTCTGGCTCACAGGGCAGAAAGAGAGGTTGAATCCAACATGACTACCTAGATTCTTCTTTCGTTTGTCCCCATTCTTCTGTGACTCCATCATACTGTGGTTTTGCATGAAGGGGCATGCATGTTGAAATCTGACAAGGCCACCATGGAGCTGTGGGAGTTCAACAAGCGGAAATACAGGAGGCCCCATAAGTTTTGTAAGCCCTGAGCTCATGGCTGGAGCATCACCCACCTGGGTACCACTTAATTGACAGATGAGGCATTTTATCTCCAGACTCTGAAACTTCTAACTCCATGTCCAAATCTGCCATAATATGCTATTTAAATTGTGAATTCTCTGTTGTTTATGACATAGTAGTTGCTGTTCCTTCCTCCTCCATTTTACCATCATCTCTTGCAAGTTAGCTCTCTTGATCTAGGACTTAATCCTTCTTTTACCAACTTTAGACATCTCTGTAATCATGTGACATTGAAGGTGGAGAAGAGATTGTTAGTGGCAAGTTGATGCAGAAATGGTTTCAGTAGTTGTGGAGTACACTACCTAGACTGCTTTTGAAAAAAAAAATCTGTAAGACATTAGCATAACTGCTTTGAGATACAGCTTTAACATCTGAGTGCTCAGCTTTTGCAATGAAAGACAGATGCCAATAGAGCTTGTGTTCCACACAACAGGCATAAATCAGCCCTGTCTTTTTTACAGTCAGCGTGCATGCCAGACATATAATATATGGGCTTTCCTTCCTCATAGCTCTAGAAATGGGAGTGGGAGGAGGTTGGGGTTGAAAGGTGCTAGTTTCAGGCTTGTAAACATACCTTTCAGTGGAAAGAGCTATCATGTGTACCGCACACTCCTCCCCAGCTCCGCGGGTTGAGCCTCATCCTTAAGCTCACTGAAATTACCACATCATTTCACTCCACGTGTTTCCTTGACTTGGCAGTTTTTCTGATTGCCTGGCGGTCATAGACCATCTGTCTTTTGCTGATACAGGGACCTGGGGAATGAGGACATTGGAAATTCACTAGGCTGTTCTAGAGATAGGAGCACAGAGCTGTCCCTTGTGCTGAAATTGTTGTTGTTGTGGCTAAAGTAGAGAATCAGAGTTATTTTCCCTCCATTCCTCAGTGGACTCACTTCCTTTATGCTTTCCCCCTCCCCTAATAGGCTCCTCTGTCCTCTCCCTTTCACCTCCCCCACCTCAGGCAAATCCTTTGTATGTTTGTGAGCAGGGGAAATTGTCCACAGGTAGCCTGACTGTGGGCATGGTGTGTGGTGGGGCTTCATCATTTCTGTTTGAAGGAAACAAATAACATCTCTATGATCCACTGCAGCAACCCACATCCAGAGCCCAGAGCCTTTAGAAATATGCATTGCCTCATTTCAGCTCTTCAGAACCTTTCTTAACCTCACTTTGTCATTCATAGTCTTCCTAGGCTCAGGGCCAAAAAGACCCCTCTTTTAACTGAAGTGAGCTTGCCCAATTCTGTTAGGTACTCTGGGAAGTCATGATAAGCCGCCTTTAAATACGCAACTACCTTCTACTCTCACTGACTAAATCTAGCATCTCCTGCTGTGCTTATTTGTATTGTGTTTAGTCATGTCTCCTTGGGCTCCTCTAGACTGTAACCATTTCTCAGACTTCCTGGTTTCTTATGACCTTGACAGTTTTAAGGAATACTGGTCAGATTCTTTGTAGACTATCTTTCAATTGAAATTTGTTTGATATTTTTCTCAAAGATTGGGGTTATGGATTTTGGAAAGAAAAACCACAGAAGTAAAGTAGTAAAGTACCATTTTCAGCACATTATATCAAGGGCACGTACTATCAATATGACTTATCGTTGTTGATGTTGATCTTGATCCCCTGGCTGAGGAAGTGTTTGGCAGGTTTCTCCACTGTAAAGTGACTGTTGTTTCCCCCTTTTCATATTCTCCTTTTTGGAAGAAAATCACTGTACACAACTCCCCCTTAAGAGTCAGGAAGTCTTACTCCATCTGCTTGAAGGTAAGAAATCTGAATAAATCATTTGCAGCTTTTCTGAACATGATATTTGTTTGTTATCTGCAATTTATTTATAATTTAATCATTTATAAAAGTATGGACCTACAGATGTTTACAAGTCTGGGGTATAATCTAATAGTGTTTTATTTTGTTGTGCAATTTATGTGGGTTTGGCTATTGGGACGCAGTTGTTTTCTGTGTCCTTTTGACTATCATTGTGGGTTTTGGTTGGTTTCATTCCTTTCAGGTGCTGTAAGATAGTCAAAATTCATTTTGAGTATTTCCTGCCCCAGTCCTAGAATGAACCATTTTTTCAAGGAACCCTGGCTCATTTGATAGTAAAATTATATTAGAAATCAAGATCTGGGTGCTAGGTGGAAATCAAAAATTTTGAGCACCCAAATCTGACATTTTGTGTCAAGATCTGTGGAGGGATGAATGTAAATTTCATAATAACCTTGTAAGATGAGTGTTTTATTTTATTTTATATTATAAGATGAAAATGGAATACTAGGGATAAATAATTTTCCAAGTTTACATAAACAGTGAGTGTGAGAGCTAGAATTTGAAATTTGGTTGTCCAATTCTATAACTGTGCTTTTCAAACACTTAACTTGCACCATATCAGAACCAAGTGAAGTATTTTTTTTAAAAAATGTCTTTGCAGGATGCAAATGAACATGATCTTTGTGAATGTGTGAGTGTTTCTTTATTAAGGTTGTTAGAGCTATACAGGCAAAGCTTTCAGCACAAAACCGCCATGTGGTAAATATTTGAGAAAGTTTAACTTCTGCCTTATCATCATCATCTTTATGGTCTTCATTATCTACTGCTGTAAATTTATGTTCTTCATTTTTCAACCACTGGTCATGGGCATCCTACAGTGTCCCTATCTGGACCTTATAAGAAAGTATAAGTTAATGAGGCAAATAATTCACTTGTGGATGTCCAATATACAATATACACAAGTGAATTCCTTTTAACCATGAAGTTTCCTATTCTCTGTTGTGGAGTAAAGGAAAGAAAATTTGGAAAAGGCATAGGGAAGGAATATTAGAGGGAAAGAGGTGGGCTTACCTTTGACAGAAGTGACTAGATTGGTTGGAAAGTTAGCCCAAAACTTCATTTCCCAGAGCCTCTTTAGACTTCTTTTCCAGGAGTCTATTTGCCACAGTCATCACAATCTTCAGGTCTCTGCCTTGATGTGGGTAGGTAGATGGGGGTCTGGAGGAAATAGGTGTGTGTTTATGTGTGCGTGTGTCTCTGTGTGTGCATCCATTCATATCGTACTTCCTGCTCTGCACTGGAAAGAGAAAACTGCATGTTGGATGAGGGAGGTGTGCAAGGGTTCATGACAGGAATTGGGTCATAAGGATGACAGCCTTCATTAATTCTGGTGATAGCCTCATTTCCTAAATATTAACCATAAGTTGTATGCAGCCATCATTCACAAAGATACTTAAAATATAAGTCTTCTATCATTTCTAATTTAGCTTAACAGAATCCAGAAAGGCTATCACAAAGCACATTCCTTTAAACAAGTAGATAGCGATTCTGGGTAAAATGTGAATGGAAGAGAGGAAAGGCAATGTTTTGCTAATGAACTGAGTTTGGGATTTTCCTTCCTTCCCACTGTCATTTAGGCTTAAGCACCTCTGATCTAGAGAAAGAAATCAGAAGATACTTGACATGCAGGGAGTTTGCAAAGTCACATGCCTACTTCTAAGGCAGGAGACATAATCAGGAGGCCCCGGGTGAGCAGTGCAGGCCTGGCTGACTGCTGCATTGTTTTCCACCCTTTATCATGGCTCAGCCCCAGAATGGTGATGGCAGAATATGGCATGGGGTGGTGAGGGATGTGACAGGAGCTGGGTCCAGGTTGAGGACTGGACCCCAGCCTGACTCACTACTCTCATCTCTTGTTAATACTCACTCTGGCCAGTGCCAAGTTGCTGGCTGCCCTTCAACACAAACTCTGTTCTGTCCTGACAAAAAGGAGAGGTGCCTCTGGGATCTGTTTCCGTAGAGCCCCACTGAGCTTTTGATGGAAGCTGAGGCTGCTATTGAAGTGAAACAGAACAAAAGAAGAAAGGAAGGAGGGGCAAAGAAAGGAAGAAGGAAAAGGAGTGGTAAACTTGTGTAATTGTTCCTGATTAATGACAGAGATAGCATATGTTGAAGATAGAAAATGGTAATCATGAATACATGGGCAAATCTACCTGGCTCCAGTCAAGAGCACATGCTCTCTCTCTCTTCCGCTCTTTCCTTTGATAACTTCCTTCATAGAATTATAGAAAGATAAAGAGCTGAAAATATCCCAGAAGGTAATCTAACGCAATCTTTTTAATGGGTGAAAACTTGATTCCTTGTACAGTTGGACTCAAGCCTGTTGTCTGGTTTTCCCAACATCAAGTGCAGGGCTTCCTCCCCCGTGGGCTGCTGTGTCCTTCTTTGTCTTTCTCTCTCTCTTCTCACCACCACTCCCAAGCCCATGCAGGGTTAGGCCTATATTTGTTCCTGTTTCTGCTATATTTGCAACTTAACTTATGGATGGAAGCACAGAGCCTCGCTGATTATTGGCAGAGCTCTGCCTCTGTGCTGATGAGCACTCCCTGGCACTGGGCACCCGGCCAACAGCAGGTGCCTTGCTCAGGAGCTGCATCTCAAAGGAAGCAGGTGGAAGTCCAACACTGTCTTCCCGCTGCTCCGAGGTTACGTTCTACCACCAGATGAAATGAAGTGAGACATGAGGTGTGGTTGCCAAGGTTAGCAACACTAGACATGGGGGGTGGCCACAGGGAGCATCTGTGACAGCTTCAGGATTCTTAGCCTGATGGATGGGGGAGAGGATAAGATGAGACATCTGAGTTTGTTTACAGAAAACTGTTGTCCATGAACTTGAGTGCTTTGACCTTCAGGTCATGATGAAACATCTGTATGTTTTCTCAAGGTAAGAGTGAAGGACAAGGTGAGGTAGAGAAGATCTGAATTCATATCATGATAGGGTTCTTTGAGACAAATTGTTCTTGTTTAATAATATGCATTTATCTTTTTACATTACACATAAATTCAGACACACATAGACCATGTGTGACAGTTCTAGAAGAGCAAATGAGAGGTAATGAAAACAAGACTTAAAGTTTATATGAGACATCATGCCTCCAAGTTAATAAAAGGTTATAGGCTCAAAAAAGAAACAGTACCATGAGTTGAATAGCACAAAGACAGAAAAGTACAAACCATGTGTATACAGGAAATGAAGAAAATGTTTTAAGAGAACCTAAAGGTTTACTAGGGGCATAATGAATGAAAACTTTGAAAGGAATGATGTGCCTGGGTGAGGTGTGTCCTCTTAGATTGGTGACCCAGTAAAGGTGTTATTTATTAAGGAAGTTATTTGATTAAAAGTTTAAAAAAAACATTTAGGGATATTAATCTGGTAGCAATTAAATGTGGAGAAGGAAATGGCAACCCACTCCAGTATTCTTGCCTGGAGAATCCCATGGACAGAGGAGCCTGGTGGCTACAGTCGATGGGATCACAAGGAGTCAGACACAACTGAGCGACTGAGCAGCGTATAAATGATGCATTGGGAAGACTAAAGTGGTTTCAACTAGACAAGCCTGTGAACTGCCTCAAAATAAGTTGTAAGACCTAAACTAGGGTGATGGCAATGAGAAAAGAGGGTAAGGGTGAGTAGATAGGTGGATGAGAGAAACACTGCCCAGAAATAATGGAGCAGCCCTCTTTACATGGTGGGGCCACAGACAGGAGGAAAGTAGTGAGAGTCCTCTGTAGGCGACCTCATTGTGTCAAAGAGGGATTTATATATATATATATATATATATATATATATATATAATCAATGCAGAGGCTTTGAACTTGACTAATTAGAAAAATGGCAACATAACTGTTTTTTTGTTTTTAAAGGCAAAGGGCAGAAATACATTACAGAACAAGAAAAAAGGTGGATCATAAGCTGTGGGTAGAAACAGACTATGAACTAGAAAGCTGTGGGGAAAACAGAACTGGTGCTCAGTAAAGGCACAGATTGGAGCTGAAGGCTGAGAGTTATTTATATACAAGTGTAGGCTGTGACCTGAGACAGCATATTGAAAGTTAAATGTATACAGGGCAATGAAACTATGTTACAATCTCCCTCAAAGGTCAAAAAGAACAAAAGTAGTTTTCAGAGATGGAACAGCCTGGGAAATGGGAAGAAATCAGAACCACACTCTGCTGGAGATAAAATCTGAGTTACAAGAGGTTAGGCTGCAGTCCATGGGGTCGCAAAGAGTCGGACACGACTGAGCAACTTCACTCTGACTTTTCACTTTCATGCATTGGAGAAGGAAATGGCAACCCACTCCAGTATTCTTGCCTGGAGAATCCCAGGGATGCGGGAGCCTGGTGGGCTGCCATCTATGGGGTCGCACAGAGTCGGACATGACTGAAGCGATTTAGCAGCAGCAGCTGCAGGCAGCGAATACCATCTGAGCCACCAGGGAAGCCCAAGGAGAGAATGGACATAAAAGCTACAAGTTCAAGACCAGAAAGTTAACTGCATCCACATTGGTACACATAAAACCTTCTTACTTGGCACGAAGCTTGAGCTGAGCTATTTTAAATCCTATCCCATGTTTACTTCAGTTTTTCATTTGCATGCAATACTTATTATTGTTTAAGATTTGGCAGAACATCAGATTTATATTTTTATGTATCCTAGCAAATAGATTGACTCCAGAGGGTCTCAAATAATTTTCTGCCCCAGCAGATTTGAATCTCTGTCTGGCCTGGGAAGTCCAAATTCCTCTGGATCTCAGGAAATAGACTCTGCCTCTGGGTTTTGTTTGCTATATGAAGCCCACCAAGTTGTCTCTTATTTTTCCCTCCAGTGGGTCTTGTTTCTCTCACTTTGCATTTTTTAACTCCTTTACTTCTCCTTGTGTCTGCAAAATTTTTCTGCTTATACGTTCACCCTCATTCACCATTTAAGAAATTAGGATATTAATATTCAGTTCAGTCACTCAGTCATGTCCAACTCTTTGTGACCGTGTGGACTGCAGCACTCCAGGCCTCCCTGTCCATCACCAACTTCTGAAGTTTACTCAAACTCATGTCCATTGAGTCAGTGATGCCATCCAATCATCTCATCCTCTCTTGTCCGCTTGTCCTCCCACCTTCAGTCTTTCCCAGCATCAGGGTCTTTTCAAATGAGTCAGTTCTTTGCATCAAATGGCCAAAGTATTGGAGTTTCAGCTTCAACATCAGTCCTTCCAATGAACACCCAAGACTGATCTGTTTTAGGATGGACTGGTTGGATCTCCTTGCAGTCCAAGGGACTCTCAAGAGTCTTCTCCAACACCACAGTTCAAAAGCATCAATTCTTTGGTGCTCAGCTTTCTTTATAGTCCAACTCTCACATCCATACATGACACTGGAAAAATCATAGCCTTGTCTAGATGGTTCTTTGTTGATAAAGTAATGTCTCTGCTTTTTAGTATGCTGTCTAGGTTGGTCATAACTTTTCTTCCAAGGAGCAAGTGTCTTTTAATTTCATGGCTGCAGTCACCATCTGCAGGGATTTTGGAACCCCCCAAAATAAAAGTCTGTCACTGTTTTCATTGTTTCCCCATCGATTTGCCTTGAAGTGATGAGACCAGATGATCTTAGTTTTCTGAATGTTGAGTTTTATGCCAACTTTTTCAATCTCTTCTTTCACTTTCATCAAGAGGCTCTTTAGATCTTCTTTGCTTTCTGCCGTAAGGGTGGTGTCATCTGCATATCTGAGGTTATTGATATTTCTCCCGGCAAATCTTGATTCTAGCTTGTGCTTCATCCAGTCCAGCATTTCTCATGAGGTACTCTGCGTTTAAGTTAAATAAGCAGGGTGACAATATACAGCCTTGATGTACTCTTTTCCTGATTTGGAACCAGTCTGTTGTCCCATGTCCAGTTCTAACTGTTGCTTCTTGACCTGCATACGGATTTTTCAGGATGCAGATCAAGTGGTCTGGTATACCCATCTCTTGAAGAATTTTCCACAGTTTGTTGTGATCCACATAGTCAATAAAGCAGACATAGATGTTTTTCTGGAACTCTCTTTTTCTATGATCCAACGGATGTTGGCAGTTTGATCTCTGGTTCCTCTGCCTTTTCTAAATCCAGCTTGAACATCTGGAAACCCATGGTTCATGTACTGTTGAAGCCTGGCTTGGAGAATTTTCAGTGTTACTTTGCTAACATGTGAGATGAGTGCAATTGTGCGGTAGTTTGAGCTTTCTTTGCGTTGCCTTTCTTTGGGATTGGAATGAAAACTGACCTTCTCCGGTCCTGTGGCCACTGCTGAGTTTTCCAAATTTTCTGACATATTGAGTGTAGCACTTTCATAGCATCATCTTTTAATATATCTCTTTATAAATTTGAAATAATAATATTTTATAGTTATTATATTTTCCTAAGTGTTAGGCTGTTTATCTCATTGTTGTTCAGGACAGCCCAATAATGGGGTCCACCAAGCAATTATGCCCACTTCACAGGTAAAGAAACTGATGACCTGACGAACCTGATGAAGTTAGTATAATAAATACACATTGGCAAATACCGTACATGACTTACATGTGGAATCCAAAATATGACACAAATGGACTTATCAGACATCTGTTCCTGAAACAGACACAGACTCACAGACACAGAGGAGAGGCTTGTGGTTGCCAAGGGGAGGGGTAGAGGGAAGGGATGGATTGGAAGTTTGAGATTAGCAGATGCAGAGTATTATATATGTGTAGAAGGGAATCGCTTTGCTGTACACCAGAAACTAACACAACATTGTAAATCAACTCTGTGTGTGTGTGTGTGTGTTTGCACGTGCCCTCAGTAGTGTCCAACTCTTTGCAACGCCATGGACTGCAGCCTGCCAGGCTCCTCTGTCTGTGGAAGTTTCCAGACAGAAGTACTGGAGTGAAAAGCCATTACCTTCTCCATGGATCTTCCTGACTCAGAGACTGAACCCGAGTCTCCCTCATTGCAGGCAGATTCTTTACTGTCTGAGTCACTAGGGAAACCCATGAAGTAAAAGTGTCAGTCATTCACTTGTGTTCAACTCTTTGCAACCCCATAGACTGTTGCCCACCAGGCTTTTCTGGCCATAGTATTCTCCAGGCAAGAATACTGGAGTGGGTTGCCGTTCCCTTTTCTAGGGGATCTTCCCAACCCAGGAATTGAACCCTTTTCTCCTATGTCTCCTGCATTGGCAGGTGGATTCTTTTATCACTGTGCCACCTGGAAAGTCCTAAATCAATTATACTTTGATAAAATAAGTTTTAAAAATTCAATTGTTGTTGTTGAGTCACTCAGTAGTGTTCAACTCTTCTGTGATCCCATGGACTGTAACCTGCCAGGCTCGTCTGTTGTGGGATTCTCCAGGCAAGAATACTGGAGTGGGTTGCCATTCCCTTCTCCAGGGGAATCTTCCTGATCCAGGGATCAAACCCAGGTTTCCTGTATTGCAGGCAGATTCTTTACCATTTAAGCCACACAAAAACAAACAAAAATCACACCTTGGAACCCAGGTTCACATATGTATTTTCTGACTTCTCACCCACTGCTCTCATCTTGTGACTACCTTGCTCATAGTCTTTCCCAGAGAAAACCCTCTGTCTCACAGGATGAAGTGATCCTTAAAAGCGCTGATTGCTGGGTCATGCAGACTTGGTAGTTCTAACTCCGTTGGGTGACCTTGCAAAGGCTCCATAAACTCTTTGAACCTCAGTTTCATTACCTGTAGAAGGTTGGGAATAATAGCACCCCATTATACTGTTGCCATGCATATCAAATAAAATGATGCTGTGGAGACTTTGCCACTCAACAAAGGTTAACAGAAATAAAATAATTTATTTAGGTTCTATATTGATATTTGATCATGAGCTCCTTATTACAAGTGTTCCTCTAAAATTCACATTGCATGCTCTTGTATGTCCCTGTATAGTAAGGGAAATTTGTAGTTGGGAGAAATAAAGCATGTTTTCAGAGACAAATAATTTATCATATATACTTGTTGGAAATGAAATAGTAAATTCAGATAAGTCAAGAGATAGTGGTCTTATTGATTACATAATCCTCAGTTATAATAAGCTTATTTCAGTCTAGAGGTTAGATTTCCATTGTTGCTTTACCTCTTTTCATGTCCTTATTTGTCTTTTCTTTTCCTTCTAAGCCATGGCACCTTGTGGTGTACTTCCTGCCCTTACAAATAGGAGAGACTTGGTTCTCAAAGTGAACGTTGACAATGGAGAGGGAGGGACAGAAATCTCACTACAGCACAAGTACTTCCATTAATTACTGGCATTCACAATAAAAAAAAGGAAAGTACAAAATTATAGGCAAGGAAAGCAACTTCTGGTTTTGAACATTTGTTTATTTCTTCCTGATCACAGCTTGAAATTTCTTTTCTTCCAGGAACAGAATGAATAGGACAGGAGACTTCATGGGATTAGGCACCTTCCAGAAATATCAGACTCATAATGTTTCACTGGTTACAGGACATCACCATGGGGGGAATCTACTCATCTGTGCTCCTCAGCCAGACATCCAGATGGAAGGTGGTAGAAGGTTCATTGGTAGAAATGTTCAGAGAGTCCTGAGTTCTAATCAGACAAGTGTTGTAGTAAGCTTTTTGCAATAAATGGTTTTCTGAGACCAGCCAGTGAGGCACTCATTCAAGAAGGGAAAATACCCTCAACCTATGTGAGCCAGTGAATGTTTACAGGATTAATTAATAGATGCATGCATACTGGGGCTTCTAGGTGGTGCTAATGGTAAAGAATCTGCCTTCAAGTGCTGGAGACACAAGAGACGTGAGTTCAGTCCTTTGCTAGGGAAGATCCCCTTGAGGAGGCAATAGCAATCCACTTCATTATTCTTGCCTGGAAATTTCCATGAACAGGGGAGTCTGAGGAGCTACAGTCCATGGGTTTGCGAAGAGTCAGACAGAACTGAGCATAAACAAACACACTCATACTGGGAATTTTAGGATTTTGTTTTTGGCCATAGTTGGCAAAAGCCAAGTCATACCTACCCGATGAATAGTTTTGTCAGCCATAGCAGATAGGCGCAAATCCCAGGGCACTCTGGAGTCAACTAACTAGACCATCTTCCATTTGCTCTTCTACTCATAAGCCATGTCAGGTTTTGAGTATCTTCCCTCCTAGGGCACTAGCTTTTTACCTACAAAGTTAAATGGTCCCAGGACCACTTGGAGATGCATTGAAGGTATTTAAAACTCATATCTGGGAGCTTCTTAGAAGCTCTGGTCTTACTTATTAGGCACTGGCATTTTTTTAAATGGAAAGGCAATTTCTTTTTTTAGGAAACTCATCTTTTTATACATGAGAAGCTGGGAGATAGGAAGCATATAGAGATGAGAGAATGAGGGGGAAATGGCCTTCAAAGTTGGAAGGAGAGAGAGAAAAATAAATTGAGTCCCAAACATGGCCAGGTTGTGTGATGTGGCTTTGTCAGAGGTCTGAGCCTTGCTCCTCTGTTCGCTGGTTTGACAGCTCTCAGTGAGATCTGGGTCAAATTGGGCCCTGATGAGAAATAAAAGGAGCAGAGATAAGAGCTGCCCTCAAAGACTTGCTCATGTACTTTTGTCTGAGAATCAAAGAACGGTAGCACCAAAGGCAACCTTAGATAGCAGAGTTCAAACCTCGTCATTTCCCAAATGAGACAAATGAGGTACAGGAAGGTGATGTGATTTGCACATCTTTTAGCAAATCTGCCAGTTGCCAAATCAAAACTGAAAACCAGACAGTCTTTCTAATGCTGAGTCTATTGTGTTGTTTTGTTTTGTTTTTACTCTCTCACTTACTGCATATGTTTGAGGCGTATATAGAATTTTGTTCTAAATTCCTTACAGAGAATTTTTTTCCTTCTCCTAAGGTAAGGAACACAGTGAAGGTGAGCAAACTTCTTACCACACAATCTTTGCTACGATTCATTGAATGTCTTTCATCACCTCCATCCTCCACACACATTTTTACAATGCCACTATGCTATGTTCCCTTGAAATACTTCTCAAAATTGTACAGTCTCCTTGAAATGAAAACTTGATGTCTTGGCTTATTGAGAGGGAGATTTAAGGGCTATACATGTTCCAGGTAGAGCCCCTTCCTGCTCGCTTCAGAGGGCCATTGTGTTAACCAGAGGGAGCCGAGAGCTGGTGAATACCATAGAAGACAGTACATACTTGAAATGTTCCCTCAGTGTATTTCTAGGTCATATCCACCCAGAAGAACACTTCTCTGCTTGGGGACAGAGGCCTGGTGTCCTTAATTTGACCTTAATTAGTAAACTTGGAAGCAGCCACATTTTTAAGTCAGATATATCAGATGAAGTAAGTGATTGCCATTCTCCCTAGATATGTCTTTGTGATATTTTAGTAGAATTTAAATCACTTTAACAAACATGTATATTTTCTTTCATTGAATATCCAGAGACAAGTGTGTTATAAATATATATACAAAGTGCTGTTTTATGCTAGTTTGATATAAATCCCTTAGAACTCCCAAACCTGTGATTTAGTATTATATATCCTTTGATATTGGAGTGACACAAGCTTTTATTTTTCGTGAGTACACCGCAAGGTTATTTAGTAATGATATATTCAGTTAAGTAGTAATAGTCATGATAATAATATATTATATAATTCTCTTTATGTATTATGAACTCTTTAGACCAGTTGGAATGAGTTACTCAAGTATACTGGTTTACCACTAAAATCAAAATATCCCTAATGAGCATATTCTCTAATATCCCAAAGTGTGATTGAGTCTCATTTCTGAAGTATGCTGGGCACTGAGTTATATAGCCATATTCATTGTATAGTAGTATACTTATTGCAAAATAATAAAATAGGATATCTTTTCATGCTTTCAATCATTTTGTGGTGGGTGAGAAGATAAAAACTCTGAGGCTGTGACATATGTTCCCCTTTCCTGCTGGCAATGTACTGAGATAAATGGAATGCCAAATCAGTATTTGTTTCTTTGTTTGTTTGATTACCTATGGCTTCTGGGTACCCGTACCAACCTCTGTTATGTTCTGTGATATCCCTGAGTTTGATGTTATTCCCTATAGTAAATATATCCAGGATTAAGTGTCTCAACCGCAATATTGCTATTGGGGAAAACCAGTAGAAGTGGGACACGGTCTTAAGTAAAGCTTGTGGAGATGATATAACAAGTTGTATATAAGTAAATGGAAAAAACAAACTGACTTAAATCAGATACTGAAAAATGATCTCCTAAAGATTGTTAGAAGAACCGGAGAGCCTCTTGATGAAAATGAAAAAGGAGAGTTAAAAAGTTGGCTTAAAGCTCAACATTCAGAAAACTAAGATTATGGCATTTAGTCCTATCACTTCATGGCAAATAGATGGGGAAACAGTGGAAACAGTGGCTGACTTTATTTTTCTGGGCTGCAAAATCACTGCAGATGATGATTGCAGCCATGAAATTAAAAGACGCTTACTCCTTGGAAGGAAAGTTATGACCAACCTAGACACAATATTCAAAAGCAGAGACATTACTTTGCCAACAAAGGTCCATCTAGTCAAGGCTATGGTTTTTCCTGTAGTCATGTATGGATGTGAGAGTTGGACTATAAAGAAAGCTGAGCACCAAAGAATTGATGCTTTTGAACTGTGGTGTTGGAGAAGACTCTTGAGAGTCCCTTGGACTGCAAGGAGATCCAACCATTCCATTCTAAAGGAGATCAGTCCTGGGTGTTCATTGGAAGGACTGATGTTGAAGCTGAAACTCCAATACTTTGGCCATCTGATGCAAAGGGCTGACTCATTGGAAAAGACCCTGATGCTGGGAAAGATTGAGGGCAGGAGGAGAAGGGGATGAGAGAAGATGAGATGGTTGGATGGCATCACTGACTCAATGGACATGGGTTTGGGTGGACTCCGGAAGTTGGTGATGGACAGGGAGGCCTGGCGTGCTACAGTCCATGGGGTCGCAAAAAGTTGGTCATGACTCAGCGACTGAACTGAACTGAAAGATGGTTATATATAACTGCCCAGGGAAGTGTTTGAATAGTCTTAGACCTGGGCCATGCTTTAATTAGTGCTATACTACTGCACACCATTTATACAACTTAAGAATTTTAAAATAATATCTTCGTTCCCTTCATCTACCCATATTGTGTTACCTTGGCAACAGGTACTATATGATTTTAAGAATTTCGGGAATTATCATCACAGTCCTTTTCAAGAATGTGTTTCCAAATGAATAAACTTTAGAAAAGAAAACTGAAGCTAACCTAAATACACACGAAATGCGGACGTGACAGATCCAAGGCTCTCATTTAGAAGGTCCTGTAAAAATAGCTCCAGTGCCTTTGTTGGTGTCCTCCAGGCTCCAGACTCTTCATCGGTCATTTATGTGTGGAAGGATCATTCCATTTCTTCTCCTACTCCAGTAGTGAGTTACTTGGAATGGGTCTCAGAAGGAAGAGAAGGCGGAGACGCAACAGCAGGAGTAGAGGCAGGAGGTCAGGATAGAGGAGAACGTGTAGAAGGAAGTGGTGTTGCAGTGGTAATGATGGTGCAGATGCTGAGAAAATGATGAAGTGGCGGGAGGAAGCAGAGTCCGGAGAAGAATCTTTTCTGTGTCAAGCTGATTTAGCCAGTAAAAAGGGGAGAATTCCTTATTGCTATTACTATGTAAGTTCGCTTGCTCAAGTTATATAAATGAATGCAAGCATGAAGTTACAGGAATCTAACCCATTCAGGGAACCTCTAGGTTTCTGAGCACATCCTTATTTTTGACATTCAGAAAGTGTCTTGAGCTCAGAATATAGCTCTGTTTGCCAGAGTGAGAGCTAATATGAATTGATGTAGTTTGAAAGAATGAGTGCCCAAACTTCTAGAATATCTAGCAATTATTTATATCATCATTTTTGATATTTGAACAAATAATCTAAATGGATTTTTTTGGTACCCAGTATGTGTTAATTATTCTCTTTGTTCCTATTTTCATTTTTTAAAAAGTAAATATAACTATCTAAGCTTAAGTAGATGTTTCAAGAGTTCTCAGTAAAAAAGGTTTTCATCAGCAATTCCCTGTTGAACAATAACATAAAAATAAAAAATGTGAAGGATAGCTGATATCATTGTGTTTGTATGTGCAATCTTATTTATATTGTTGGTACTGGAAAACAAGAATAAAATAAGTTCTGGGTATACTATATTTTCTAAATCCTAGTGCTTCTTATTTTTTGAGTTGTTACACTTGTAGTAACACATTTTGACCTAAGATAAAGCTAAATTCTGGACACACATTTTGACCAAAGGTAAAGCTAGATTATAAAATTATGAGCCATGTTGTAGCAGAGTTCTAAAATATATGTAAATACAAGGAGTTTAATTAGAACTGAAGGTAGAGTGAAGTCTGTCTGTGCATCACCATCGTCACTTAATGCTATATTCAGTGGGCTTGTATGGCTCCTCTGGGCCAGTTATTATACAACTCTCTGCATCTTGTGCCTGGCTTTAGACTAGAGTTTAAAATAAAAGATATCAAGAGATAGTTGGAAAAATACTTGAGAAAAGTTGGAAATTTTCCCTCTAGTCTCTCCTTAGCCAATACATGTTTCTATAAATTTGAGAATGCCAGCTAACCTTTCTGGACCTTGGTTCCTTATTTTGCATCATGAGGTAATTACAGTGAGTGATGTCTAAGAACTCTTCCTTTGCTGGACTGTAGGTGGTTTCACCAGTTAAAGTGACTGCTGCAAACCTTTCTTGACAGGATGCAAAATACTGTGCAACCTTTGTGAGCATGAACTAGATGGGTACCTCTTCACCCTTTAAAACTGGTGGACACCATGTCTCCTGTTCACCACCACTCTTAACTACTTTTACTCACTACTGTGCCTCACCAAGACTGTCTTAACTTGGGAAATCCCCTGACCTTATTTTGAAGAGGTTGCCATCTATGAATGTATGCTGCCCTTTACCTGCTAAGTCATGGGCAGCATTTATAAATAATGCTTATGTAGTTAAGTTACCCAATGTCTTCAGTTGATCTCATTCTCTACCTTGCAGTTTCTACGTTGCCTTTCAGTCATTAGTAATTTCTCTGCTGTCTAAAAGCAGCACTTAGCACTTAGAAATTCTGCTTACAGCCAGCTGGATCACACCCTGTTAGTTATTTTATTGCAGTGTTGAGGGATAGGTTGAACCAATAGTAAAGATAGAAAGATGATAGATAGGTAGGTAGGTAGATAGATATGCTATGAAGATTCTTTTCTTTTAGTTTAGTTTTTTTTTTTTTTTTTAGTTTTTTAAAAGAAAACCTAAAATTTCTCCTTCCCTTGAATGTGTGAGTGACATAGCGATTCACTCCCAGAGAACAAAATATAGAGAGGGAAATAGTAACTGTGCAGTGGAGAAATCTTACAGACGCTGTCTTAACTAGGTTATCAAGGTTAATATCACCAGTGATAAGTCTTATTGTTTTCAGGTAGCCCTGGTATAATGCAATGAGGAGGGCATGCTACCAGCCTGATATTCTTTCCCCAAAACTATAACTTCAGCATAATCATGGGGGAAAAAAATCAAGCTAACCTAGTTTGAGGATATTATACACTTGACTAGTACTCTTGAAAACTGTCAAAGTCATGAGAAAAAAAAAAAAAAAGGAAAGTTTCACAAACAGAGACTTAAAAAACAGAGGACTAAATGCAGCACAGAATTCTGAGTTGGGTACTGGAGTGTGAAAAAAGACATTAGAGGAAGGCTGGTGAAATTTGAATAAAACTTGCATTTTAGTTGATAGTAATATGTTAATTTTGTAGTTTTTGACTTATGTGGCTTGGTTATACAAGATGCTGACATTAAGAGGAGTTGGTTAAAGGTCCACTGGAACTGTTGTGACCAGTTGAGGTTGTGTCTTTTGTGGAAAGAATATAGCTCTTTTAGGATGTATGTGCCTGTATTACCTTGCTACAGCTGCCAGAACAAAGTTCTACAAACTGGCTTAAACAACAGAAGTGTATTGTTTTAGAGTTGAGGAGATGTGAGGTCTGAAATCAAGGTGTAGGCACATCTTGTTCCTTCTGAGGCCTGTGAGGGAAGGATCTATTCCAGGCTTCTCTCCTTGGCTGGCAGATGGCCGTCTTCTCCTTGTGTCTCTTCACCTTGTCTCGTCTGTGCTTGTCTGTCTGTGTCCAGGCAAACATGGTGGATTAGGGCCTACTCTTAATGACCTTAACTTGATGACTTCTGTGTGTCTCCAAATAAGGTCACATTCTGAGGTACCTTAGTAATCAAGTACCTCTGGTATCTCCCCCTACATTCCCCACATCCAAATATAAGACTCAACCTCATGTTTTTAGTTACTGGACATTGCCCGATTCTATGTACATTGCTTACCCTATGCCATCACTGTTAAAGCTGCAGTCCAAACTATGATTCCAGTTCACCCAAAACAGGCAAGAAGCCTCCCCACTTGTTTCCTAAATTCTAGTTCACACCCTCCATGTTGCAAGCAGGGAAGACTTTATCACAATGCCCATCACCTATGCTTCCAAACTCTTCAAGCCTCCCTGTTTTGAGAATAAAGACCACCATCTCTGTCTTGGCCTCAGGGCCCTGTGTAACTTGGGAGCTTCTTAGTCACACTGTGACTGCTTTCAGCCTCATTCTCTCAGCTCAAGCTGCAACAGGCAACTCCAGGTCATGGGAAGCATAGCTCCCTCCTGTCATGGGCCTTGGCTCTGCTGGTACTGTGCTCCTCTTACACTAACCACCTGGCCTGCCTGACCTCTGTCTTTCCTCACCCTTCAGATCTCAGTTCAGGGATCAGTGCCTCAGGAAATTCACCCCTGTATCAACACAGACAGGATCAGGTCCCCTGTTACGTGTTGTCTGAGCAAACCGACTTTTCATTCAGAACACTTATCACATTTTGAAGGTTTATATTTATGCAATGATTATATTAATGTCTGTCTCCCCCCAGTGGGTTATAAGATACTAAGTCAGGAGCCACAGTTCTTTTATTTTCTACCTTATGTGGGGCACCAAGTGGCTCATAGCAGGTTCTCAAATTCTTAATTAATACATCTATGGATTTGTTTCCAATTGATTTTACTCAATTTGACACTTTATCTCTTCTCCTGGACTCTTACATTGATAGTTGATACATTTGCTAATACTATGTAGTTCATCTTATAGTTAATGTACTTATGTCAAATCAATCATATATACTAGGGGAAGAAAAGAATAATCATTTTTGTGATTTCCCAGCCTAATGATAGCAGGAGACCAAATTTGATCTATTAGCCTAATAGAAATTTAAACTTAAAAAAATTTATATTTTTAAATTATTGATAATATCAATTACATTTGTTTTACTAGAATTAGAGAGATAGGCCTAAAGCTGTATATTTAAGCATATTGGATTACTTAAATGATAAGTATCTGGGTACAAATGCTGTTTATTACTTATTTTGAAATATGTGTGTTAAAGATGTTCTTCCAGCTTTTCGTCCACATCCTGGAGAGAGCTTCAGACATTTTTAGAACATGCATTAGTATTGCTGCTGCTGCTGCTAAGTTGCTTCAGTCGTGTCTGACTCTGTGCAACCCCATAGATGGCAGCCCACCAGGCCCCGCCGTCCCTGGGATTCTCCAGGCAAGAACACTGGAGTGGGTTGCCATTTCCTCCTCCAATGCATAAAAGTGAAAAGTGAACGTTGATGCAAAAGTGACTGAGATTTTACATTGTTGAACTTTAACATTTGATGTTGGAATACATTCTTAAATAAATGTAATTATGTTATACCATTTTAATGCACATTTCTTGCTTTGTTTTTTAGCTAATGGTTTATTACTTGCTGTTTAATGTATATGTTAAACTATAGAAATTATGTTCATACAAAAAGCAAATTTGAACAATTTTTTAATTTAAGTTCAAAATGGGTTGTAAATCAGCAGAGACAACATGCAATATCAACAATGTATTTAGCCCAGGAACTGCTAATGAACATACAGTGTCATGGTGGTTTAAGAAGTTTTGCAAAAGGAGATGGGGACCTTAAAGATGAGGAGCATAGTGGTCAGCCATTGGAAGTTGACAATGACCAATTGAGAGCAATCTTCGAAGCTGATCCTCTTATAGTTACACAAGAAATTGCCAGAGAACTCAATGTTGACCATTTTATGGTCACTCGGGATTTGAAGCAAACTGAAAAGGGTAAAAGACTCAACAAGTGGTTACCTCGTGAACTGAATGTAAATCAGGAAAAGATTGTCATTTTGAAGTGTCATCTTCTCTTATTCTATGCAACAACAACAAACTGTTTCTTGATTGGATTATGACATGGGACGAAAGTGGATTTTATATGACAACTGGCAATGACCAGCTCAGTGGCTGGACCAAGAAGAAACTCCAAAGCTCTTCCCAAAGCTAAACTCGCACCAGAAAAAGGTCAGGGTCACTGTTTGGTGATCTGCTGCTTGTCTGATCTACTATAGCTTTCTGAATCCTGGTCAAACCATTGCACCTGAGAAGTATGCAAATTGATAAGAAGCACCAAAAACTTCTATGCCTGTGGTCAGCATTGGTCAACAGAATGGGTCCAGTTCTTCTCCAGCAATGACCACTACATGTTCCACAACCAATGCTTCAAAAGTTGAATGAATTTGGCTACAAAGTTTTGTCTCATCTGCCATATTCACCAGACCTCTCACCACCTGACTACCACTCCTCCAAGCCTCTGCACAACTTTTTGCAGGATAAACGCTTCCATAACCAGCAGAAGGGAGAAAATACTTCCCAAGAGTTAATCGAATCCTGAAGCACAGGTTCACTACAGGAATAAGCTTATTTCTCATTGGAAAAAAAGTGTTGATTTTAATGGTTCTTGTTTGGATTAATAAATACATGTTTGAGCCTAGTTATAATTATTTAAAATTCATGGTCTGAAACCACAATTATGTTTGTACCAACCTAATATGTGTAGCATCAACAGGTCCCGTGTAGAAAATGTGTCCTAGAGAAGCTTCCTGGAGAAGGAAATGCCAACCTACTCCAGTGTTCTTGCCTGGAGAATCCCAGGGACGGGGAAGCCTGGTGGGCTGCCGTCTATGGGGTCGCACAGAGTCGGACACGACTGAAGCGACTTAGCAGCAGAGAAGCTTCCAAGCCCAGGTGAACTGCAGTCAATATGGAGATGCTCTCCACTCAGTGGTGTACAGATTGTGTCCCTCTAAGGATGGTAGCCACTACTCCAGGTACCACAGAAGGCAGAAATATTTGGGAAATTTTCATTTCCATAAAAACTCCAGGGTTCAATCACAGAAGGTGGTTGGATACAATAATGCTATTTTCTGCATGTGCAACATGGAGGAAGAGAGAAACCTGACTGCTCATGGAAGGAAAATATACTCCAATTAAAATTCCATGTGCCAGGATGAGAATTTTAATGTGAATAAATATCCCTAACATTTAATGTATGAGTTGAATATATATGAAATGACCATAATATGCTGCCTCTGTGCTCAGTTGGGCATAAATCAATGGCTCAGTGGCAAGTCCCATGCTCTCATGGAATGTCTATTCCAGTGTGGCAACTCCTGCTGTATGTCACTGTAACTCACCAGGAGGTTTTTTTCATTCAGTGATGGGCTGCAGCCTACCAGGCTCCTCCATCCATGGGATTTTCCAGGCAAGAGTACTGGAGTGGGGTGCCATTGCCTTCTCCGAAATTCAGAGATAGGGATACAATTATCTTCTCTTGACTGAAGCTCTGTCTCTAGCTGTGTGCCTGAAATCAATCCCCTCTTGCCAGGAACCTACTTGTCCAAGAGGAGGTGGACCCAGCAGACTACAGGAAGGAGAGCCACACACAGGTCACCATAGTAACTTCTCTTTGGGAGCCTGGACAAGAGAGAGTCCCAGCAGTTGTGTCTGTAAGCCCCTCAGTTGCTCCTGCACTGTTCAAGTGGAACTGCTCACACTCTGGCGGGGTGTGTGGCCTTCTTTTCTTGGAATGATGGGACACTCCAGAACCACCACTTTTAGTACAATTCAGTTCAGTCACTCAGTCATGTCTGACTCTTTGCGACCCATGGACTGCAGCATGCCAGGCTTCCCTGTCCATCACCAACTCAGCTTTCATTATATCTCTTTTTGAGAGACAGAAGAGGGTTAGAACATAAGTTTTTTCCACACCAAAATGCACCACCCTAGTTTACTGGGTGAACATTTGATCTGCTTTTTTTGTTGTTGTTTTTTACCTCTCTCCCCCATCTTTTACTGAGCTACCACTTTACTAATGACTTAACAAGGGTTTGTCCTAATTCTTACATTACCCATCTGAGGAGGAATCAGATGGAGAGAGGTAAAAAAACAACAATGGCAAAAATGCAGATCAAATGTTCACCCAGTAGACTGAGGTGGTGCGTGTTGTTGTGGAAAAAACTGTTCTAACTCTCTTCTTTTTCTCTCAAATGAGTGCTTTCACATATATGTGTATGTATGTGTGTGTGTGTTTACATTTACTTTTTCATATTTCACTTTCCAATATGAAATAGGTTAGATGAGTTTCCCAGATAAGGAATAACCAGTTTGTAGCAAAAATAGGATGAGATACATAGCCCCTCATTTCTCTCTCAGTTCAGTCGCTCATTCATGTCTGACTCTTTGCAACCCCATGGACTACAACACGCCAGACCTACTTGTCCATCACCAACTCCCGGAGTTTACTCAAACTCATGTCCATCGAGTCAGGGATGCCATCCAACCATCTCATCCTCTGTCATCCCGTTCTCCTCCCACTTTCAATCTTTCTCAGCATCAGGGTCTTTTCAAATGAGTCAGTTCTTTGCATCAAATGGCCAAAGTATTGGAGTTTCAGCTTCAGCATCAGTCCTTTCAGTGAATATTCAGGACCGATTTCCTTTAGGATGGACTGGTTGAATCTCCTTTCAATCCAAGGGACTCTCAAGAGTCTTCTCCAACACCACAGTTCAAAAGCATCAATTCTTCAGTGCTCAGCTTTCTTTATAGTCCAATTCTCACATCTATACATGACTACTGGAAAAACCATAGCTTTGACTAGATGGACCTTTGTTGGCAAAGAAATGTCTGTGGTTTTTAACAAACTATCTAGGTTGGTCATAGCTTTTCTTCCAAGGAGCAAGTGTCTTTTAATTTCATGGCTACAGTCACCATAGGCTGTGATTTTGGAGCCCCCCCAAAATAAAGTCTGCCAGTTTCCACTGTTTCCCCATCTATTTGCCATGATGTGATGGGACCAGATGCCATGATCTTAGTTTTCTGAATGTTGAGCTTTAAGCCAGCTTTTCACTCTCCTCTTTCACTTTCATCAAGAGGCTCTTTAATTCTTCTTCGCTTTCTGCCATAAGCGTGGTGTTATCTGCATATCTGAGGTTATTGATATTTCTCCTGGCAAATCTTGGTTCCAGCTTGTGCTTCATCCAGTCCAGCATTTCTCACAATGTACTCTGCATAGAAGTTAAATAAACAGGGTGACAGTATACAACCTTGAAATACTCCTTTCCCAATTTGGAACCAGACTGTTGTTCCATGTCCAGTCTTGACCTGCATACAGATTTTTCAGGAGGCAGGTAAGGTGATCTGATATTCCCATCTCTTCAAGAATTTTCCACAGTTTGTTGTGATCCACACAGTCAAAGGCTATGGCATAGTCAATAAAGCAGAAGTAGATGTTTTTCTGGAGAAGACAATGGCACCCCACTCCAGTACTCTTGCCTGGGAAATCCCATGGATGGAGGAGTGTGGTGGGCTGCAGTCCATGGGGTCGGGAAGAGTTGGTTCACTTTTCACTTACATGCACTGGAGAAGGAAATTGCAACCTACTCCAGTATTCTTGCCTGGAGAGTCCCAGGAACAGGGAAGCCTGGTGGGCTGCCGTCTATGGGGTCACACAGAGTCGTACACAACTGATGTGACTTAGCAGAAGCAGATGTTTTGCTGGAACTCTCTTGCTTTCTTAGGATGTTGGCAATTTGATCTCTGGTTCCTCTGCCTTTTCTAAATCCACCTTGAACATCTGGAAGTTGACAGTTCACAAAGTGTTGAAGCCTGCCTTGGAGAATTTTGAGCATTAGTTTGCTAATGTGTGAGATGAGTGTAATTGTGCAGTAGTTTGAGCATTCTTTGGCATTGCCTTTCTTTGGGATTGGAATGAAACTGACCTTTTCCTGTCCTGTGGTCACTGCTGAGTTTTCCAAATTTGCTGGCATATTGAGTGCAACACTTTCACAGCATCATCTTTTAGCATTTAAAAGAGCTCCACTGGAATTCTATCACCTCCACTAGCTTGTTCATAATGGTGCTTCCTAAGGCCCACTTGATTTCACATTGAGGAGGCTTATTATCTCTCCCACTTGGCCTCAGGGCAGGGCACAAGGCCAGGGCTGACATCTGCCTGCTCTACCCTGGCCAAAGACTGCCATCTGCATGGAATTCTGCCTTCAACTTCTGAGTTTTCATTGCAGTTAGGGCATCTTAGGAACAGCCAGTCAAAGGGATCATATTTACAATATCAAGTATGCAAGTATTTATAAATATTTTCTATCTTGTGAAAATACTCCCTTGGATGTTGTGCTTTATCTTTATACTTGAAAGTGGAGGTCTTTTAGCTTGCTTTTGGTTTCTTAGTACCTAGCATCACCCCAGGCACATCAGTGCTTAAACTCTTCTTGGAGGACTCCATTGAGTAAAACATGTAACTTTTTCAACCAAAGGACAGTTGAACCCCTTTATCTTAACACCACATCACATGAGAAGTCAGGGGAATAACTTAACAGGCATTTTTAAAACATTTGACTCTCTTCATTTACCTGTGAAGCTTAGGCATAAATTACTGATTGATGTTATCCTAATAAGAACCACACAAACTGTCAGCCAGTGTGTCCTGTTTACAAGAGGAACTTGCTGCAGATCTCTGCTCTCTACTTTGACAAGTTATAATACTGCTCAGTCGGTAAGATATGACAGGGTTACTTCTAAGGTAATATTAAGTGGCAAGACACCTATTTACTTGGAAATGAGATTAAAAAAGAAGCTTACTTAATTTTTATGAGACACTATTTGGAGATTTCAGTGTTTGCCCAAGCTATTTCTCAGGAATTATTTACTCTAACCCTAACCCTATTCTTAAGGATGGCGTGCTCATGCATAGCAGCTGCAGAATATAGGCTGTTGTCTTTTATTGCAGTGACACTTAGCAGATTCCTTCCATCTGACATGTAGAACATTACTTTCCTGCTTCCTTCCTTTGACAGAAATGAATGCCGGCCAAAAAGAGGAAACCAAAATAGCAAAATAAAAATATTTTTCAAGTAGAACAATTTCAAAACTGGGCACATGGATGAGAAAAGAAAACTTAATGTCATTCAAATGTGTTCTGATCTAAAACCTTTAAAATAACCTGATGCTCTTTTGTGGGGGACGGGCGTGTGTGTGCATGGTTTTTCTGGAATTCTGTACAGGAAGGGGAGTTGGCGGGGAGGAGTAAATTCATGCCCTTTAAAGCCTTGATGGATTAGTCCTCACCCAAGCAGAGTGGTGATGTCACAGCCATCAAGAGTAGAGGGATGAGCAGGATGTGGGAGAGGAGGGGGCGGGGACTCATTTGCAGTGTGGCCAGCACTGAGCTGCCCAGTACTATGTTAAGCTCAAATCAAGGAGCCAAGGTTCACAATAGATAGATTTCAAGCCTCCGGCCATTAAGGAAAGAAAAGAAAAAAGGAACAGAGAAAAGTATTTCTAACCGTTATAATCCCCATGATGAAATTGGTTGCTGAAGGATTAGACAAATTGAAATTTAAGCTGCATGTGTCCACTTAGGAATCCACGTGTACTGTTTATATGTGGAATGCAGTTCTCTTAACTGTAAACTCTGGGAGCATAGGACCAGTGGTAGTAAGTCAAATTCCTGTTTTGTTTGGTCCGTATTGCTGTATTTATTGAATTAAATGCCAAGTTAAGAAAAGTTAGGATATCTGTGTTTAGCTCTCCTTGACAAAATTGATCACTGGTAATATCGTTTTGGAATGGTTACTATACACTTGGACCTGATGCAGATATCCCTTTTAGCCTTAGATCTGGACCATAGTCAACCCTCGCCAGCATCTTCCAGTGGCCGCTTGATGAACTTAGGTTATTGCCTTCTCTTCGTATGCCTTTGGGTTTTAACTGTCTCTTACGATTACTGGTATTACTTTGAGCTATCACAGTTGTTATCCTTTGATACTGAGATATTCTTCCTCCTATATAGTTACTTATAATCCTATTAACAATCATCCTCATGTATGGTCTGTTCAGTTTGTAAACTTCTGGGTATAAGGGACAGTGCAGATTTATGTGTTTTGTGCGGTGTGCATCACAATACCTTGTATATTTGCTTATTCCATGATTTCAATATGATTTCAGTGGATATATTGGTTTTCTTCTTGCTTTTATAAAACATTATCTTCATCGGCTTTTTTGGTTACACCATCAATGACTCATTTATTATTGCCCCTCACAGGCAGTTCATCGGAAACCTTTTGGGGTGAAGAGTTCTCAGAAATAACAATGAGAATTTAACCTAAATGTACACAAGTGGTAGGATTTATTAAGATTTAAATTGACCAACTGATTTCATTTAGTTTTCAGCACCCTGATCCATTTTAATATATATGCATATTTGCATGTGCTAATTTGCATGGCCAATACACAGGTGCAAATCCATGCATATTTATTTTAAGTAATTTAGAATCTTAATTTTGTATATATGATAATGAAATTTTAAGTTTAGGAAAATCATGACATGGACATTTGGCAGCATTGGGAATCTGTAGAATTCAGTTATACTCTCATGCAATATCAGTCAGTCAGTCAGTCAGTCAGTTCAATCTCTCAGTCGTGTCCGACTCTTTGCGACCCCATGAATCGCAGCACGCCAGGCCTCCCTGTCCATCACCAACTCCCAGAGTTCACTGAGACTCACGTCCATCGAGTCAGTGATGCCATCCAGCCATCTCATCCTCTGTCGTCCCCTTCTCCTCCTGCCCCCAATCCCTCCCAGCATCAGAGTCTTTTCCAGTGAGTCAACTCTTCTCATGAGGTGGCCAAAGTACTGGAGTACCATCTTTAGCATCATTCCTTCCAAAGAAATCCAAGGGCTGATCTCCTTTAGGATGCACTGGTTGGATCTCCTTGCAGACCAAGGGACTCTCAGGAGTCTTCTCCAACACCACAGTTCAAAAGCATCAGTTCTTCGGCACTCAGCTTTCTTCACAGTCCAACTCTCACATCCATACATGACTACTGGAAAAACCATAGCCTTGACTAGATGGACCTTTGTTGGCAAAGTAATGTCTCTGCTTTTGAATATGCTATCTAGGTTGGTCATAACTTTCCTTCCAAGGAGTAAGCGTCTTTTAATTTCATGGCTGCAGTCACCATCTGCAGTGATTTTGGAGCCCAATAAAATAAAGTCCAACACTGTTTCCACTGTTTCCCCATCTATTTCCCATGAAATTAGGGGACCAGATGCCATGATCTTCGTTTTCTGAATGTTGAGCTTTAAGCCAACTTTTTCACTCTCCACTTTCACTTTCCTCAAGAGGCTTTTTAGTTCCTCTTCACTTTCTGCCATAAGGGTGGTGTCATCTGCATATCTGAGGTTATGATATTTCTCCCGGGAATCTTAATTCCAGCTTGTGCTTCTTCCAGCCCAGCACTTCTCATGATGTACTCTGCATATAAGTTAAATAAGCAGGGTGACAGTATACAGCCTTGGCATACTCCTTTTCATATTTGGAACTAGTGTGTTGTTCCATGTCCAGTTCTAACTGTTGCTTCCTGACCTGCATATAGATTTCTCAAGAGGCAGGTCAGGTGGTCTGGTATTCCATCTCTTGAAGAAATTTCCACAGTTTCTTGTAATCCACACAGTCAAAGGCTTTGGCATAATCAATAAAGCAGAAGTAGATGTTTTACTGTAACTCTCTTGCTTTTTCGATGATCCAGTGGATGTTGGCCATTTGATCTCTGGTTCCTCTGCCTTTTCTAAAACCAGCTTG
Organism: Bos javanicus; assembly: GCF_032452875.1. NCBI lineage: Eukaryota > Metazoa > Chordata > Mammalia > Artiodactyla > Bovidae > Bos > Bos javanicus. The sequence goes on along the minus strand of NC_083868.1, from coordinate 62,732,596 downwards.
AACATCTGGAAGTTCATGGTTCACGAAGCCTAGCTTGGAGAATTTTGAGCATTACTTTACTAGCGTGTGAGATGAATGCAATTGTGCAGTAGTTTGAGCATTCTTTGGCATTGCCTTTCTTTGGGATTGGAATGAAAACTGACCTTTTCCAGTCCTGTGGCCACTGTTGAGTTTTCCAAATTTGCTGGCATGTTGAGTGCAGCACTTTCACAGCATCATCTTTAAGGATTTGAAATAGCTCAACTGGAATTCCATCACCTCCACTAGCTTTGTTGGTAGTGATGCTTTCTAAGGCCCACTTGACTTCACATTCCAGGATGTCTGGCTCTAGGTGAGTGATCACACCATCGTGATTATCTGGATTGTGAAGATCTTTTTTGTACAGTTCTTCTGTGTATTCTTGCCACCTCTTCTTAATATCTTCTGCTTCTGTTAGGTCCATACCATTTATGTCCTTTATTGAGCCCATCTTTGCATGAAATGTTCCCTTGGTATCTCTAATTTTCTTGAAGAGATCTCTAGTCTTTCCCATTCTGTTGTTTTCCTCTATTTCTTTGCATTGATTGCTGAGGAAGGCTTTCTTATCTCTTCTTGCTATTCTTTGGAACTCTGCATTCAGATGCTTATATCTTTCCTTTTCTCCTTTGCTTTTACTTCTCTTCTTTTCACAGCTATTTGTAAGGCCTCCTCAGAAAGCCATTTTGCTTTTTTGCATTTCTTTTCCATGGGGATGTTCTTGATCCCTGTCTCCTGTACAATGTCATGAACCTCCGTCCATAACTCATCAGGCACTCTATCTATCAGATCTAGGCCCTTAAATCTATTTCTCACTTCCACTGTATAATCAGTGGAATTTGGGGATTTGATTTAGGTCATACCTGAATGGTCTAGTGGTTTTCCCTACTTTCCTCAATTTAAGTCTGAATTTGACAATAAGGAGTCATGATCTGAGTCACAGTCAGCTCCTGGTCTTGTTTTTGTTGACTGTACAGAGCTTCTCCCTCTTTGGTTGCAAAGAATATAATCAGTCTGATTTCAGTGTTGACCATCTGGTGATGTCCATGTGTAGAGTCTTCTCTTGTGTTGTTGAAAGAGGGTGTTTGCTATGACCAGTGCATTTTCTTGGCAAAACTCTATTAGTCTTTGCCCTGCTTCATTCTGTATTCCAAGGCCAAATTTGCCTGTTACTCCAGGTGTTTCTTGACTTCCTACTTTTGCATTCCAGTCCCCTATAATGAAAAGGACATCTTTTTTGGGTGTTAGTTCTAAAAGGTCTTGTAGGTCTTCATAGAACCGTTCAGCTTCTTCAGTGTTACTGGTTGGGGCATAGACTTGGATGACTGTGATATTGAATGGTTTGCCTTGGAAATGAACAGAGATCATTCTGTTGTTTTTGAGATTGCATCCAAGAACTGCATTTCAGACTCATTTGTTGACCATGATGGCTACTCCATTTCTTCTAAGGGTTCCCTGCCCACAGTAGTAGATATAATGGTCATCTGGGTTAAATTCACCCATTCCAGTCCATTTTAGTTGGCTGATTCCTAGAATGTCGACATTCACTCTTGCCATCTCCTATTTGACCACTTCCAATTTGCCTTGATTCATGGACCTGACATTCCAGGTTCCTATGCAATATTGCTCTTTACAGCATCAGACCTTTGCTTCTATCACCAGTTCCATCCATAACTGGGTATTCTTTTTGCTTTGGCCCCATCCCTTCATTCTTTCTGGAGTTATTTCTCCACTGATTTCCAGTAGCATATTGGGCACCTACTGACCTGGAGAGTTCCTCTTTCAGTATCCTATCATCTGTAGAATTCAGTTATACTCTCATGCAATATAACTGTTACCAAAAATAAGTTCTCAGTTATACAAATACATTATTTATATTACTCTTACTAATTAAAATATACACATGTATTATTTTTCACATTATTACATTTCACTTAATCCTGCCCAGAAATTCAAAGAAGATAATATTTTATAAAAATAGAAGTTGGTTTCAATGAGTTATTTGGGTCCATTCACCTCTTTCTTGCTCATCCCAGAATCTCAGTAGAGCTCCAGGGCTCTTAAAAAACCTGCTTAAAACCTCTGGATTATTTTCTGGGGTTATTTTAGACCAATAATCTGTAAATTTGCATGTCTTTTACATGTATCTTTAGATTTCTTTTGGGATGTAATTTCATATCCACAAGTATCTTTAAGAATATTTTAGCTGCACTTTGTTTCTGACAGCTAACCAAGTGTGTTAAAATTGTTACAAATGTGTAAATACTTTTAAATACTTGCTGCTAAAATGAAATTCACCATCGGTCTTTAGGGTAGGTTTTTTTTCTCCGTATCATTTTTTGGGGTGGGTTAATGAAACACATACATGTGATAAATGATTCTGAATGTGCACATTTTCCAGCTTAAACACTAGAGTTTCTGAAGACCAGCTTTCCAAATTTAAACTGAAGGACATTACGTCTTACTTACCAGCTCTACTATTGCTTTAATACTGTCATAAAGACTTAATGATGTCCCATCAAGACATATTAACATTGCCCATGAGCTGGTATGATATGAAACCTACCTACATACTTTAGCATTTTATAATGTCTCTTCAAAAACTAGCTTTATATTTTAAAGCAAGTGAAGAGCCTGTTTGAAGGGTGCAAATGAGCAATGAGAGGCCCATACTTTGACTATTATACTAGAGCATGAAAAGATAAGGGGGGGAAAGTGCTGAGGAAGTTTAAAAAAAAACACTCGGAGGACATCCAAACAACCACATGCCTTGCATCCCTCTGAAGCACCATTATGCTGTTTACTAGCCCAGGAGCCTATGGCTTCTATTTCCTAAGTGAGGGATAGACACCCAAGTCAGGGTGGCAGACAGGACAGAAACCACAGAATTCACTGAAGCACGTATGTGTGAATCCGAGCATCAGTACTGGATGAAAAACATTCCAGTGTGCAGTCTTGCTTCCCTTTTAAAAATTGGGCATATTAATATTTTATTTTCTCCAAGCTGTGGGGAAGGCATATATTATTGATGACATCGTGTTTTGTAGAGTTTCAGAATCTGTTTTTTCCATGTCTATTATCTTCCCAGCATTTTACAGTGAAGAGAGCCCTGGAAGGAGAATCTACCATGATTCCAGGGCATAATAATCAGAGGAGAATAGATGGAATACATGCTTTTTATTTCTGCATCTTTTTGTCCTCTTCTTCTCTCTACCACCTTCTCCCTCCTCTGTTTGTTGATTCTAGAATTCAGCGAAAGGAAAGAATAGTTGCAGAAATATTTCCACAGCTTTTAATAAAAAGAGGGTAGTAAAGAATTTGCCTGCAATGCCGGAGACCCAGGTTCAATCCCTGGGTAGGAAGATACCCTGGAGAAGGAAATGGCAACCCACTCCAATATTATTGCTTGGAAAATGCCATGGACAGAGGAGCCTGGCAGGCTACAGTCCATAGGGTTGCAAAGGGTCAGAAAATACTGAGCATCTGAGCATATGTAGGGGAGACAACCTCACTGAAATCACCCCTGTGGCCCTCTCAGCCTTCCTCTGGATCATCTGAACAGTGTGAAAATAAGAATGAAGAAATGGACAGTGCTCTGATGGAGGGGCACAGAACAGAGTCCCCTGTCAGTCCCTGTGTTCTGTCACTTCTGTTCTTTGCTGAAGGATATGACATTGTGATTTCCTATCATATATTGATCTAGTTTGGGAGATAACTGAAAACAAGCCTGAAGGAATGATACTGTTTCTTAGATAGGTACTCGGTTCATCATCCAGCCACTTAAATACCGTGTCAGTCAAACACAGAGCAGGGGATAAACTCTATGATTTCTCTTTCCTTTTTGATTGGTTGATGCAATGTTCCAATACCATTCTGAGTATATACAATATGTTTACAAAATAGTTTTCTCAGGTCATGTTTTTTAGCAGTCTTTCCTGTCCTCAATTTACTGTTTCCTAGTTGCTTGGAGTTGGGATAGGGACTAAGGTGGGTAGAGGAACGTGAAAGGATGGACTTTCCATTGCAACCCTCATTTTAGATGCCTGGTAGAGCAGTGATGGGCATGGGCTAGAGGGGGATGGGCAGTTGCTATTATCGTGCTCTTACCTGCATACCATACCAGCTCCTTCTCTTTCTGCCTGGTTACCTTCACTCTGCTGCCAGTTTAATCTGAGGATGTTGTGGGAACCACTGCATTACTGTCCACATGGTTTGGAGTCCAGGTGTGCCCCTGTATTTAGCTGGTATCCAGATGCTATACTAATACATAAAACCTCTTTTCTGGATAATTAGTAAAAGGAGATTTGTCACATTCTCCTTTGGTTTCAGCCTACCCTTAAATTTTAAGTTCCATTGTTATCTAAATCCATGGACTGCAGCTGTACTCAGCATTGTAACCATATTTTCTTCATATTCAAGGAAAGTGACAGATTGAGCCTTAAGTGTATCTCAAATGGCTCTATGTGAACAACTCCAGTGCCCAGGGTGGAGGAGGATTAAGCGTATTTATAATCTGTCTAATACTTTTCCACTTTCAGTATTCTTTTCCTTCCTTAGACAAGCCTTCATCTTACCCACAGACTAACAGATTATTAATAATCACACATAGCTGATGAGTGTTCAGCCAGCCAGGTCCGGCGGTCCAGTGTTTAGGCCCCACATACTTCCTAACTTAATTACTCTTACTAACTTCACAGAGATGCATGGTTGTCCTTTTCATGACTCTGTCCTTGCAGTTAATTTACAAGGATCCAAATCAGCACTTATGTAAGTAAATAAATTAACTACTTAATATAATTTCTCAATCATAAATCTCACACCTTCTACATCTTCAGATCAATAAATATTTTCCTTGCATAAACCCTCTTTTTCACAACTTGAGAATGCTATAGCTGCCAGCCGACTCCCCGTATGGGCTTAAGAACATTAGTCAGCCTGACAGGCTTCATCCTGGCTGACAGAGGTTTCACCCTCTGCTTTAATCCATGTATTTTTTATGCTTTCTCTTTGTTTTTTTCTCCTCCTCATCCCTGTTAGCAAAACTGTGCTAATTGCCACCAAGAGGACTTATATGTGACGGGGCCTTTTTGAGGTCCTGACAAACTTATATCCCTGCAGAAAGATACAAAGGAATTAGCTAGATAGGCAACAGCTGACTGGTCCTATGTTAAGAGCAACTCTGTTGATTCACCACCGATTTTTAAGCTTAATTATGTTGTTTTATTTGTAAATAGATGTTTCAAAAGAAATGAATCTTTTTTCCCCTAGTACCTTAACACTGGTTTTAAAAATGCTATATTTGGTTGCATGAAGGATTTTAGTTTTTTTTTCCTCCTTCAAAAGATGTCATGTTGACTTCAGTATTATCTTGGGTGGAAAAGCTGACCTTGAGTCCATTTTATGGCTTACATCATAGACGGTGCTTGAGGATGAGCAGTATGCATGCGTACGGGAAGCATAAGTATTACCCATAGTCAGGCAGGATATAGATCAGTACAGAACCTGGCTTAAGAGTAGGAGAGTACCTGAGAAGTCAAGAATTGTGGTAGGCATTTGATGTCACGTTGGCTCATAGGGAAAATATAATGGATGGGCTTAATGCCAATAAATACAGCTGGATAGTTGATCAGCTTTAGGGACAGAAGGAAAGGTAGAGTGGCTGTGGGCTGCTCACTCTAAGAGAAAGGCTTGTTAAAGGGCTTGTTCCCCCCTTATGCACCATAACCTCCTTGGCAGTTTGTTAAAGCCAATGGACCCATTCCCAATATAATACTTTATTACATAAACAAAAAATACAGGAGCTGAGTCTTTGACTTCTTGAAAGATTGAATAGATGTGTTTTACCCCTCCCACACTAAGTACAGCTCAACACTGGACATTATATATAAAAGAAATGTAAGAAGACTCAAGAGCAGAGAGAAGAAGGCAGACCAGTTAGAAACCTTGAGACTAGAAGATCAGCATTGTGGTAAATTCCTTGAGGCATAAAACAAACCAAGAAATTTAACAGGATTGAAAGTATGTGGAGTATGTTCACTGACCACAGCAGGTTCAGATTAGAGAGGAAAAAAGGAAAAAGAAGAAATCAGTAACAGCAAGATTACATGAAAAACTCTAAGCAGTTGGAAACTGAGCAGTACACTTAAACAATCTGTGGGTCCAAAATGAAGTCCCAAGAGAAATTTTTAAGTGCACTGAACTGAATGAAAATGAGTTGGCAGCATACTAAAAAAATGGAAAGCATGGTTAAGACAAGTGATGAGAATGAAATTTATAGCTCTTTAGAAAAGGGAGAAATCTCAAAGCAATCATCTAAGCTCTTACTTGAAGACCCTAGAAAATGCAGAGCAAAATAAACCTAAAAGAAACAGAAGGAAATAATGAAGAACAGAAAACAATGAAATTGAATGCAGAAAAAAAAAAATTATAAACTAAAAAGCTTGTTCTTTCACAAATATTTGTAAAACTGACCAGCCCTTCTCCAAAGGAGTAACAGAGAGAAGAAACAAATTACCAATATCAGAAGTGAAGTAAAGCATATCACTTCAAATGCTGTAGACTTGAAAGGATGGTAAGGGAATATTATGAACAACTCTACAAACATCAATTTGACAGCTTAGATGAAATGGACCAATTTCTCTAAAAGCACAAACTACTGCAATTTACTCAATATGGAATAGAAACTTTGGTAATCCTATAACTATTAAATTTTAATTTGTAGTTTAAAAACTCTCATATAAATCTCTAGGATAAGATCATGAGATAAGTCTTCAAACCATTTTGGGAAAAATTAGCACTGATACTACAAAATTTCTTCTGGAAAACAGAAGAGGAAAGAAGATATACTGACTAGTTTTATAACACATTTTCCATATACTAAGTCCAAATAAAAAAATAAACCAAAGGTTTTTATTCTACAAAAAAAAAAAAAAAGCCCTTATGAATATAGATGCAAAATTCCTTAGAAAAATATTACTGATGGAATTCAGCAGTTTATGAAAAGAGTATTATACCATGATCAACTGGAGTTTATTCCAGGAATAGAATATTGGTTCAATATTTGAAAATTAATCAATATAATCTATCCTATTAACAAGCTTAACAAGCTAAAGAAGAAAAATCATGTGATCTATTATTTGATGCAGAAAGATCATTTGGCAGGATAATACCCATTCATGATAAGAACTCTCAGATAATTAGAAATAGAGGTAAACTTCCTCAAGTTGATAAAGAACATCTACTAAAATCCTACAGCTAGCATTATACTTAATGATGTAAGATGGAATAATTTTCCCCTAATATTGTCAGCAAGCAACTGTATCTGTTCTTACCGACCTTATTCAACATAATACTGGAAGCTCTAACCAATGAAATAGTGAGAAAGGGAAATAAAAAGCAGAGAGATCTGGAAGGAGAAATAAGACTGGGAGATAGAAAAATTTTGTAGGTGGAAAATCACAAGGGTCCAATAGGAAAACTCCTATAATTAATAAGTTAAGAAAGGACATATGACATAAGGTAAATATTTTAAAAAGTCAATAAACTATATATATTCTAATACTAGTAGTGTTCATGTGGACTCTAAAATTAAAAATGCAGTGTTATTTGCTCTTAATCAAAAATAAAATTCTTAGATGTAGATCTAACCAAAAATATTCAGAATTTGTATGGTGAAAACTACAAAACTGTGAAAAAAGAAATTAAAGAATATGTAAATAAGAGTCGGACATGATTTAGTCACTGAGCAACAACAAATAAATAGACATACTATCTTCATGAATTACAAAACTCAATATACTACATATGTCAATTCCCCCAAAGTGATAAGCAGATTTAATACAATTCTTATTAAAATCCCACAAAGATTTTTATAACTATAGATAAGATTATTCTAAAATTTATACTCATGAAAATGAAAACACAACAACTCAAAACCTGTGGGACACTTTAAAAGCAGTCCTAAGGGGAAAGTTCATAGCAATACAGGCATACCGAAAGAAACAAGAAAAAAGTCAAATAAATAACCTAACCCTACACCTAAAGCAACTAGAAAAGGAAGAAATGAAGAACCCCAGGGTTAGTAGAAGGAAAGAAATCTTAAAAATTAGGGCAGAAATAAATGCAGAAGAAACAAAAGAGACCATAGCAAAAATCAACGAAGCCAAAAGCTGGTTCTTTGAAAGGATAAATAAAATTGACAAACCATTAGCCAGACTCATCAAGAAACAAAAGGAGAAAAATCAAATCAATAAAATTAGAAATGAAAATGGAGAGATCACAACAGACAACACAGAAATACAAAGGATCATAAGAGACTACTATCAACAATTATATGCCAATAAAATGGACAACGTGGAAGAAATGGACAAATTCTTAGAAAAGTACAACTTTCCAAAACTGGACCAGGAAGAAATAGAAAATCTTAACAGACCCATCACAAGCACGGAAATTGAAACTGTAATCAAAAATCTTCCAGCAAACAAAAGCCCCGGTCCAGACGGCTTCACAGCTGAATTCTACCAAAAATTTAGAGAAGAGCTAACACCTATCCTGCTCAAACTCTTCCAGAAAATTGCAGAGGAAGGTAAACTTCCAAACTCATTCTATGAGGCCACCATCACCCTAATACCAAAACCTGACAAAGATCCCACAAAAAAAGAAAACTACAGGCCAATATCACTGATGAACATAGATGCAAAAATCCTTAACAAAATTATAGCAATCAGAATCCAACAATACATTAAAAAGATCATACACCATGACCAAGTGGGCTTTATCCCAGGGATGTAAGGATTCTTCAATATCTGCAAATCAATCAATGTTATACACCACATTAACAAATTGAAAAACAAAAACCATATGATTATCTCAATAGATGCAGAGAAAGCCTTTGACAAAATTCAACATCCATTTATGATAAGAACTCTCCAGAAAGCAGGAATAGAAGGAACATACCTCAACATAATAAAAGCTATATATGACAAACCCACAGCAAACATTATCCTCAATGGTGAAAAATTGAAAGCATTTCCTCTAAAGTCAGGAACAAGACAAGGGTGCCCACTTTCACCATTACTATTCAACATAGTTTTGGAAGTTTTGGCCACAGCAGTCAGAGCAGAAAAAGAAATAAAAGGAATCCAAATTGGAAAAGAAGAAGTAAAACTCTCACTATTTGCAGATGACATGATCCTCTACATAGAAAACCCTAAAGACTCCACCAGAAAATTACTAGAACTAATCAATGATTATAGTAAAGTTGCAGGATATAAAATCAACACACAGAAATCCCTTGCATTCCTATCCACTAATAATGAGAAAACAGAAAGAGAAATTAAGGAAACAATTCCATTCACCATTGCAACAAAAAGAATAAAATACTTAGGAATATATCTACCTAAAGAAACTAAAGACCTATATATAGAAAACTATAAAACACTGGTGAAAGAAATCAAAGAGGACACTAATAGATGGAGAAATATACCATGTTCATGGATTGGAAGAATCAATATAGTGAAAATGAGTATACTACCCAAAGCAATTTATAGATTCAATGCAGTCCCTATCAAGCTACCAACGGTATTCTTCACAGAGCTAGAACAAATAATTTCAAAATTTGTATGGAAATACAAAAAACCTCGAATAGCCAAAGCTATCTTGAGAAAGAAGAATGGAACTGGAGGAATCAACCTACCTGACTTCAGACTCTATTACAAAGCCACAGTTATCAAGACAGTATGGTACTGGCACAAAGACAGAAATATAGATCAATGGAACAAAATAGAAAGCCCAGAGATAAATCCACGCACCTATGGACACCTTATCTTTGACAAAGGAGGCAAGAATATACAATGGATTAAAGACAATCTCTTTAACAAGTGGTTCTGGGAAAACTGGTCAACCACTTGTAAAAGAATGAAACTAGAACACTTTCTAACACCTTACACAAAAATAAACTCAAAATGGATTAAAGATCTAAACGTAAGGCCAGAAACTATAAAACTCCTAGAGGAGAACATAGGCAAAACACTCTCTGACATACATCACAGCAGGATCCTCTATGACCCACCTCCCAGAATTTTGGAAATAAAAGCAAAAATAAACAAATGGGACCTAATTAACCTTAAAAGCTTCTTCACATCAAAGGAAACTATAAGCAAGGTGAAAAGACAGCCTTCAGAATGGGAGAAAATAATAGCAAATGAAGCAACGGACAAACAACTAATCTCAAAAATATACAAGCAACTCCTACAGCTCAATTCCAGAAAAATAAATGACCCAATCAAAAAATGGGCCAAAGAACTAAATAGACATTTCTCCAAAGAAGACATACAGATGGCTAACAAACACATGGAAAGATGCTCAACATCACTCATTATCAGAGAAATGCAAATCAAAACCACTATGAGATACCATTTCACGCCAGTCAGAATGGCTGCGATCCAAAAGTCTACAAGCAATAAATGCTGGAGAGGGTTACACTGTTGGTGGGAATGCAAACTAGTACAGCCACTATGGAGAACAGTGTGGAGATTCCTTAAAAAACTGGAAATAGAACTGCCTTATGATCCAGCAATCCCACTGCTGGGCATACACACTGAGGAAACCAGAAGGGAAAGAGACACAAGTACCCCAGTGTTCATCGCAGCACTGTTTATAATAGCCAGGACATGGAAGCAACCTAGATGCCCATCAGCAGATGAATGGATAAGAAAGCTGTGGTACATATACACAATGGAGTATTACTCAGCCATTAAAAAGAATACATTTGAATCAGTTCTAATGAGATGGATAAAACTGGAACCTATTATACAGAGTGAAGTAAGCCAGAAAGAAAAACACAAATACAGTATACTAACACATATATATGGAATTTAGAAAGATGGTAACAATAACCCTGTGTACGAGACAGCAAAAGAGACACCGATGTATAGATCAGTCTTATGGACTCTGTGGGAGAGGGAGAAGGTGGGGAGATTTGGGAGAATAGCATTGAAACATGTAAAATATCATGTATGAAACGAGTCGCCAGTCCAGGTTCGATGCACGGTACTGGATGCTTGGGGCTGGTGCACTGGGAAGACCCAGAGGGAGGGTAGGGGAGGGAGGAGGGAGGAGGGTTCAGGATGGGGAACGCGGGTATACCTGTGGCGGATTCATTTCGATATTTGTCAAAACTAATAAAAAAAAGAAAAAAGAAAATTTATACTCAAAAACTAGAAAAGCTAAAAAAAATTTGAAAAATAAAAATAAATAGGAGAAACCAGCCTGCCTGTTTTTATGATTTATTATATAGCTACATTGATTAAGACTGATACTACTGGCAGAGGGGCAGACTCATAGAGCAATGGAGTAGAATAGCTAACCCAGAAACATATGCACACAAATATGCTCTAGAAAAGAAAAACAGTCTCAATCTAAGTTTCACACCATATATAGAAGTTAACAAAAAATAGCCCTGGACTTAATTATTAAGCAAAAATTATAAAACTTTTAGAGAAAAACAAACCAAAAAAACCTTTAGAAAATCTGCAGAATTTGGGGCTCAGCAAATAATTTTGTGCTTGACACCAACAATAAATAAAGCACAAACAATAAAAATTGGTAAATTGGAATCCATCGAAATTATTTTGTTTTCTCTGAAAATGACCCTAGTTAGAAGATGAAGAGATGTGATACAAACTAATAGAAAAATCTCAAACCAAATATTCTATTAAGAACTGTGATACAGAGTATAAAGAACTCCTAAATTTCATAAGTTAAAAGCCAAACAGTTATACTAGAGACTAGTCAAAAGACCATGAGCAGGCATTTTACTGAAGATATACAGATGGAAAATAAGCACATGAAAAGATGTTCAGTACAGTAGTCAGTCAGATCAGATCAGATCAGTCAGTCAGTCATGTCCGACTCTTTGCAACCCCATGAATTGCAGCACGCCAGGCCTCCCTGTACATCACCAACTCTCGGAGTTCACTGAGACTCACGTCCATCGAGCCAGTGATGCCATCCAGCCATCTCATCCTCTGTCGTCCCCCTCTCCTCCTGCCCCCAATCCCTCCCAGCATCAGAGTCTTTTCCAATGAGTCAACTCTTCGCATGAGGTGGCCAAAGTACTGGAGTTTCAGCTTCAGCATCATTCCTTCCAAAGAAATCCCAGGGCTGATCTCCTTCAGAATGGACTGATTCGATCTCCTTGCAGTCCAAGGGACTCTCAAGAGTCTTCTCCAACACCACAGTTCAAAAGCATCAATTCTTCGGCGCTCAGCCTTCTTCACAGTCCAACTCTCACATCCATACATGACCACAGGAAAAACCATAGCCTTGACTAGACGAACCTTTGTTGGCAAAGTAATGTCTCTGCTTTTGAATATGCTATCCAGGTTGGTCATAACCTTCCTTCCAAGGAGTAAGTGTCTTTTAATTTCATGGCTGCAGTCACCATCTGCACTGATTTTGGAGCCCAGAAAAATAAAGTCTGACACTGTTTCCACTGTTTCCCCATCTATTTCCCATGAAGTGATGGGACCGGATGCCATGATTGTAGTCAGTAGGGAGATGAAAATCAAAACCACAATGAAATAGCATTACACACCTATGCTGCTGCTGCTGCTGCTAAGTCGCTTCAGTCGTGTCCAACTCTGTGCGACTCCATAGACGGCAGTCCAACAGGCTCCCCCGTCCGTGGGATTCTCCAGGCAAGAACACTGGAGTGGGTTGCCATTTCCTTCTCCAATGCATAAAAGTGAAAGTGAAGTCACTCAGTCGTGTCCGACTCGTAGTGACCCCATGGACTGCAGCCCACCAGGCTCCTCCGTCCATGTGATTTTCCAGGCAAGAGTAACTGGAGTCGGTTGCCATTGCCTTCTCTGGAACAGTACATTGCTGCTGCTGTTGCTGCTAAGTCGCTTCAGTCGTGTCTGACTCTGTGAGACCCCATAGACGGCAGCCCACCAGGCTTCCCCGTCCCTGGGATTCTCCAGGCAAGACCTATAAGAATGGCTAAAACAGTTTTTAAAAATTGAGTACCAAATGATGATGAGAATGTAAAGGAATTGATGACTCATACATTACTGATGGTAATGCAAAATTCTCTACATCTTTTAAAACCGTTGAGTACTTAAACAAACAAACAAAAAAACCCTAAACTAAACACAAATCTACCATGACCCAGTAAATGTACTGTTAGGCATTTTTCCCAGGGAAATGAAAATTATGTTCACACAAAAACCTGGACACGAATGCTCAAAGCAGCTTTCTTTGAAATATCTCCACACTGTGACCAAGCCACGTGTCTTTCAATGAGTGAATGGACAAAGCAGACTCTGGTCTATACATACAAAGAGTGCTACTCATCTTGCAATAACCTGAGTGAAGATCCAAACAATTATACTGAGAAAAAAGTCAATCCCCAAATATTACATTATACTATTCCACTTACATTGCATTCTTGAAGTGATAAAATTATAATAAATAAAGAACAGGTTAGTGGTTGCTCAGATAAGGACAGTGTAAAGATGCAAAGAAGGAAATTAGACTCATTTCACTACACAAAAGTCAGCTTCAAATGGATTAAAGACTTAAATATAAAAGCAGAAACCATAAAACTCCTAGAAGAAAACATAATGAAAAAAGCTTCTTGACAAATGGCCTTGGCAGTGATTTCTTGGATATGACACCAAAAGCACAGATGACAAGAGAAAAAAATAGGCAAATGGAATGACATCAAACTAAAAACTTCTACACAGCAAATGAAACAATCAACAAAATAAAAAGATGACCAGTGGAATGGGAGAAAATATTTCCAATCTATATATCTGTATGGTGGTCAGGAAGCAACAGTTAGAACTGGACATGGAACAACAGACTGGCTCCAAATAGGAAAAGGAGAGCCTCAAGGCTGTATATTGTCACCCTGCTTATTAAACTTATATGCAGAGTACATCATGAGAAACTCTGGGCTGGAGGAAGCACAAGCTGGAATCAAGATTCCCGGGAGAAATAGCAATAACTTCAGATATGCAGATGACACCACCCTTATGGCAGAAAGTGAAGAAGAACTAAAGAGCCTCTTGATGAAAGTGAAAGAGGAGAGTGAGAAAGCTGGCTTAAAGCTCAACATTCAGAAAACTAAGATCATGGCATCTGGTCCCATCACTTCATGGGAAACAGACGGGGAAACAGTGGCTGACTTTATTTTTCTGGGCTCCAAAATCACTGCAGATGGTGATTGCAGCCATGAAATTAAAAGACGCTACTCCTTGGAAGGAAAGTTATGACCAACCTAGATAGCATATTAAAAAGCAGAGACATTACTTTGTCAGCAAAGGTCCATCTAGTTAAGACTATAGTTTTTCCAGTAGTCATGTATAGAGGTGAGATTTGGACTGTAAAGAAAGCTGAGCAAAGAAGAACTGATGCTTTTGAACTGTGGTGTTGGAGAAGACTCTTGAGAGTCCCTTGGACTGCAAGGAGATCCAACCAGTCCATCCTAAAGGAGATCAGTCCTGGGTGTTCACTGGAAGGACTGATATTGAAGCTGAAACTCCGATACTTTAGCCACCTGATGCGAAGAGTCAACTCATTTGAAAAGACCCTGATTCCGAGAAAGATTGAGGGTAGGAGGAGAAGAGGATGACAGAGGATGAGATGGTTGGATGGCATCACCGACTCGATGGACATGGGTTTGGGTGGACTCTGGGAATTGGTGATGGACAGGGAGCCCTGGCGTGCTGTGATTCAGGGGGTTGCAAAGAGTCGGACACAACTGAGTAACTGAACTGAACTGAACTAGTATCTAACAAAGGTCAATATCCAAAATATTAACATACGAGCAACTCCTGTAACTCAATAGTCTCCTCCACCCAGAAAGGTAACCTGATTAAAAAGTGAGAAAAAGAGCTGAATAGAGATTTCTGGAAAGACATACAAATGACTAACAGGTATATGAGAAGCGTTCAACATCACTAATTACCAGGAAATGCAAATCAAAACCACGAAGAGATGTCACCTCACACCTGTTAAAATGATTATTTTTGAACAATGTATGCACTCACATATACACAAACACAAGGTAAGTGTTGGTGAGGATGTGACTAAAAGGGAATCCTTACGGTTTTGATAGGAATGTAAATTGTTATGGCCACTACAGAAAACAATATGGAATTTCCTCAAAAAGTTAAAGCTACAAGTGATCCAGGCATCCCACTTCTGAATAGGTAGTAAAAATAATTGGTATCACGATATCAAAGAGGTATCTACACTCCCATGTTTACTGAAACATTATTCATAATGGCCAAGGCATGGAAGAAACCTACATGTCATTGATGGATGAATAAGAAAAAAAAATATGATATATACGTACAGTGGAATATTATTCAACCCGAAGAAAAAGAAATCGTACTCTTTGTTACAATATGGATATATCTGAAGCTAAGTGAAATAAGAGTATTAGAGTGCTAAATACTAAATGATTCCACTTATATTATGAATCTAAATAAGAGCATGGAGTAAAATGGTAGTTGCCAGGAACTTGGCATAGGGTGGGGGTAACAGGTAGATGTTAGTCAAAGGGCACAAGATATCAGTTACACAGGATGAATGAATCGTAGACCTAATGTAAAGCAAAAAGCCTATAATTAATAATACTCCATTATATACTCAAAACTGTACTAAGAGGGTAGATCTTTTATTGAGTGTCCTTGTTACAAAGCAACTAAATAAATAGAATGATAGGAAACTTTTGGAAGTGTTGGGTATATTTATGGCATAGATCATGGTGATGGTTTCAAGGGTGTATAAAGTGGTAGTTGCTCAGTGGTATCTAACTCTTTGAGACCCGATGGACCCTGCCAGGCTCCTCTGTCCATGGAATTCTCTAGGCAAGAACACTGGAGTGATTAGCCATTCCCTTCTCCAGGAGACCTTCCCGACCCAAGGATCGAACCTGGGTCTCCTACATTGCAAGCAAATTCTTTACCATTTGAGTCACCAGGGAAGTTATCTCCAAATTTATCAAATTGTATACATTAAGAGGCATGGCTTTTTTTCAATCATATTTCAATAAAGTGGTTTAAAAATAATAATGTTAGCAATTCAAAATAAATGAATTATTTAAAAATACCAATATAAAATTATGATGTAAATTTTCTTTTATTAATATACTAAATAACAAGATCTAGAAGTGAGTTAAATTACAATTTAACTTTGAAATGGGGAAAAATGTAAATTACATTTTGAAAATTTGCAGCATCTGAAGTAATGTAACGTGAAAATATCTGTCATTCTGTTAAAAACAACATCATGGATTCCTTAAATACTACCGTAGTTTATTGCTGTTTAGTCTCACAGTCGTGACCGACTCTTTGTGACCCCATGGACTATTATAGATCGCCAGGCTCCTTTCTCTGTGGGATTTGCCAGGCAAGAATGCTGGATTGGGTTGCCATTCCCTTCTCCAGGCTATCTTCCCTAGTCAGGGATGGAACCCATGTCTCCTGCATTGGCAGGCAGATTCTTTACCACTGAGCCACCAGGGAAGCCTTACCATACTTTGTTATAATTGAAAGAAAGTTAAATTCAGTCAGCATTTACTGAAAGCAATGATGCAATGTATTTTTCCTGTCCAACTTCACAGGTCATTTGGTTTTTTGTTGTTGTTTTGTTTTTTACTTCAATCCTTGTGTGAGAGGAATGTTCAGTTGGCTGTGAAGTTGTCTAGAATAACTGTTGCTCCATCGAAATTCTTATATTCAGATATCTGTTGGGTTGGCCCAAAAGTTCATTCATATTTTTCCATATGCTGTCACAGAAAAACCCGAACCATCTTTTTGGTTAACTCAGTAATTAAGCCATCTCTGTCCCTCTATTTTCATTGGTAGAGGGTTCTGCTTTCTTTACTACCATGGAACTATTGAATTAGCTTTACCCTAATGGCCTTCTGTCTTTCAAAGATTTCTGATTCTACATCAAAAGTTAGGGCACATTTTCTAGAATGATGGTGAATGCCCATGTGTTAGGTCATCATCTTCCAGGCAAGGGCAGAAGCCTATTTTAGTTAGGCTTTCCTAGACACAATTGTATTGCTGCTGCTACTGCTGCTAAGTCGCTTCAGTTGTGTCCGACTCTGTGTGACCCCTGAGATGGCAGCCCATCAGGCTCCCCCGTCCCTGGGATTCTCCAGGCAAGAACACTGGAGTGGGTTGCCATTTCCTTCTCCAATGCATGAAAGTGAAAAGTGAAAGTGAAGTCGCTCAGTCATGTCCGATTCTCAGTGACCCCATGGACTGCAGCCTACCAGGCTCCTCTGTCCATAGGATTTTCCAGGCAAGAGCACTGGAGTGGGGTGTCATTGCCTTCTCCGACATAATTGTGTTAGCAGATTCTAAAAGTAAAAGAAGAAAAATTGGTGATAGTATGGCCGCAGGAGAATATTTTTTAATTTGTGTTTTTTTGTTGTTGTTGCTATTGCTGTTGTTATAATTAATGAAAGCAGACTTAAGCACTTTTAAAAGATGTTGGAAAATCTGGGTAAAAGAAGAAGTGAATTATACGTTCATGATATAGAGGAAAGATCACTAGACTTAGAAGTTAGGAAATGGGTTCAAATCCCAGCCCCTCCTCCACTAACATGAAGTCTGACTTCGGGGAAATTCACTAACCCTGCTGTGCCTGGGTTTTCTCACAGGTAAAATGAAGTAATTGAGAATCCTCTGGTCTCTCCAGATCACAATTCCTGTAATTTTACAATTTAAATTTTAGTACTGAAAACCTTGCAATAACATTTTTTTAATGCTTCCCATCTGTAGCTACTTCTTATCCTTTTGAGCACACAAACATTATGTCCAAACATTCAATTTTCTTTCAGGGTTCAGAGCTGGGTAATTTCTCTCTTAACACTTCAAGACTTTGGACTGTCCCCTTTCTAAATGGTGTGACTCTACTGTCACAGATTAGACTGATTTTCTGAGAAATCATAACATCAGTACCTTCTTTCAACCCCATTATAATTGACTTTTCCCCCATTATTTTTTGTCCTTCCCTGATTATCAGATGGTGTTTAATCTTTGCCTCTGACTTGCCTACAAAAGGAGTCTAAGATAAAGATAAATTTCATAGTATGCGCATGTGTGTGTGCCTTTAAAGTTTTCTTATTGATCCAGGGAGGTAGAACGTGGCAATCTTTGCATGGGGAGATCCTCTTGCATCATTAAAAGGAGATGTGTTTTACAGTTATACCAGGTGTATCTCTTAGTACACCGTTTCCAATCATTTTCTAAGTAGGTTAGGATTCAAACAGGAATTGTCAAATTTCAGAAGCCATGACAGACGGGGAAACCAAATCACAGAAGTTCAGAAGCCAGAGGTGTCATTGCTGCCACAAACATTTTCAGCTGGATTAGCTATTTAGTCTCATTTTCCGTCTGTGTATTTCACACCATGTGAGGTACTCTCTTTTGAGGAAATTCAGAGCAGTGGGAAATCCTCTTCTTAGTCAGAACCTCACCTGACCTAGACCTCCTTGTTTGTTCTCCTCCTATCTTATTAATGCAGCTGTGAGTACATTTCCAGCACTCTTCACCTGCCACAGTGACGAGGGATCAGGTGCCAGGTAGGGTAATCAATCTGGAGGGCTTTTAGCAGCACATCCTGCCACTGTTTGACAGCATGTCTCCGTCAAGGAGACTGTCTTCCCTAGATCGATAAATCAATCAGTTCTTTTTACATCTTATGAAACCCTCCTCACACCCCGTGTCACTCACGCTGCACCACACACAAATAGAGAATCAGGGTTGGGTTGGCCCAAAGCTTCCCATTTCACATTCTATCCCATAATCGCATATCCTTCCCCAAAATCAATCCCTGGCACAGTGGTAATGGATCAAAGTCCAGTTCTTCATTCCTTTGAACTGACGAGTGAATCTGTCTTGAGTGTTAGATGTTGTAGTGTGTTTAAAACTAAATCACAACTGAAATGCAGAGGAGACTAATTGTTCGTTTTACGATTAGAACTCTTCAAAGGAGACAACAGTTGCTTCACTAACACACAGTAGATTCCCTGATTCTACTCAAAGAGATCGTAGACTTTTAGAGGCTGTCAAAGTTGGGAAGGGGCTCAGAGACTAGCTAGGGAATCTAAACCAGGTGTCTGCTCCTGTGTACTAAGTTTCCAGCTACTTTGCTGGCATTGTGTTGGATGAGGGCTGGTAATAGATTCTGTCACCCAGAGAAAGCCACTTGCCTTTGTGTATATGTTGGGTTTGGGTCTGAGATATCACTTATATAATAGCTTCTACTGCTTTGGTGGAAAAGTGAAAACCAGTAATCCATATCATGTCTTGTGTCTTTGTATTATTAATACAAACGTAGAATCTGAAACTCATCTTTGTTGTGTAACTTAGTCAAGGGCCCACAACCTGTCCATGGAAAAGCTGTAAGAGACATCCCCTACCCTGACATTGTGTGTGCTTCATCGTGTCTGACTCTGCGACCGTGTGGACTGTAGCCTGTCAGGCTCCTGTGTCCGTGGAATTTTCCAGGCAAGAATACTGGAGTAGGTTGCCATTTCCTCCTCCAGGGGATCTTCCCAACCCAGAGATCAAACCCATGTCTCCTGAGTCTCTTGCATTGGCAAGCGGATTCTTTACCACTGAGCCACATGGGAAGCCCACCCTGACATCTGTCCATAGCAAATCCCTTCCAGAAAGTGACTTTGGCTGTTTGGAGTTTTCCCAAGTGGAAATATTTTTCCTTTCAGAGTATACCTAGGGACCTTAGATGCAGCAGTTCTCAGCATTCTTAGGTACAGGATAGATTGTGTTGCAGAGAGATTGGCTCATGTTTGTTGATATTCCATGCCCAGTCGCTTCATTACTGGAAGGAAGCTTGATCTAATGATAAAGGCATGAGTTTCGAAGCTAAACAAATATAAAAATAAAACCAGCTGCATCCTCTAACCCCCTGCACAGACCATTACTAGTCAGCTTAGTGGTTAGTAGAATCAGCCCCAGTGTCAGGTTGCTGAGGCACAAATCTGGCCCCACCTTTATCACTATGCAACCTTGGGCAGGCAAATTGAGCTTTGTGGCTCTGTTTCTCTACGTAACAGGAGATAAGAAGTAAACAGAGCTCCTGTGCATAAAGATAGAGAGCCAACCCTCTGGGTAGGAGGCTGTGAATACATGTTTGTTCCCATCCCTGCATTCCTGTCCAGTGTGGTGTCACAATGCCAGTTGAGAGCAGAAACTTTAAAATCAGCCTCACTTTTCCTAAACTCCAAATCTCTAAGTTTCAAATTAAAAAATGAAGAAGTGTCTTCTTTTCAGTAATCTGAGTTCATGTTGCTCTTTCTCATAGAGAAACATAAACTTTTCAAGGAAACAGCAAGAAATAGCCAGCGAAGGGAAGGACAACAGGCAGGTAGTGACTAGGTTGCATGTGCGCACGCTCATTTCTTTCAGTCATGTCCAACTCTTTGTGACACTATGCACAGTAGCCCACCACGCTCCTCTGTCCGTGGGATTCTCCAGGCAAGAATACTGGAATGGGTTGCTGTGCCCTTTCCGCCCCAAGAATTGAACTCATATCTCCTGCGTTGCAAGCAGGTTCTTTACCCACTGAGCCACCAGGGAAGCCCTGTGGTTAGGCTACTGATGCACAATTCTGTCCTGGTTGCTGTTTTGATCTGTTTTTAATAGCATGAGTCTCTCAGATTGCTGAGGGGAACTCAGCATTATAGGAACCCAAGACTCATCGCATTCCATTCCCTTTTTTAAAAATGATAGAAATGTTACATTAAAATTAGTATTATTTATTTACAATTTTATTTGAAACTAATTTGCTTTGGATCATTTCCTTATAGCTTTTGTAATAGATCATGATATATTTTGAAGACTACAGACAAAGATGGAGACAGGCCTTATAACTAGGCCTAAGAATCTGTCCTAGATTAAGGGATAATTTGTAGATTGAATATTTAAAGGGAAAAGGGAGTCAATAGCATCTTATTCCTTTTATCTACAGGGGAAAGGAGTAATATCTGAACTGAAATCCAAGAACAAGGCCAAATATCATTTGAGTCATAACTTGGGGGAAATAGGGACAAAGTTTCCATTGGTAAGAGCCAAGAGGAGCTTACCTATGCAAGATACTATCCAACTTTAAGACCATAAGGTATCTGGGAGGTCAACTAATTTCTTCTCTCACTCCCTGCCCACCTTTCCCAGAGAGGAGACACCCATGTTACTTAAATATTAGAGGCAGAATTGGAACAAGGCCTGATTCCCCTGGTTCTCACCAAGAGCTCTTTTCCGTGTAGTGTGTTATCTCCCCAATCAGACATTTGTCCCCATATCCATTAGGGTTATCCAAACCCACATTATGGTGACAGCCTGCTGAAACAAGCATCTAAACTGATAATGATAGTTCATTTCATATGGGCCACAAAGTAGCAATAACTGTCTTTAGTGTCTTGGTTGAAACCAGACCTATAATCTCAAGATAAATAGCTTTGCGTGCTTTTACCAATCTCCAGAGCAAATCCTCTTCCCTTGTTCCTCCATTCAGGAAAAACATATGCTTAATCTTCAGACTAATGAAATGATTTCAAGGAGCTAAATACATATGATGCATTTAGCAGATTGTTATTAAGTGGATTCTTACACTGCTGATATTGTTATGTATCTGCCTGCTTATGTTCTCGTTTCCTAATTACACATCCTGTCTGAAACACACATGGCCAGTGTGTTTATCTCAGGTTCCATTGTATTCCCCCGTGAATACTGCAACTGCCAAACAAATTATTTTATCAATCTCTGAAACACTTTTAAAAAGTAATTGGTATACAATTGTACATACCCAATGTTCCTATAGTTAAAAGCAGGAAAACCCCAGGAATACTCAGAGTGTTTAAGTAAATCTAATATTGGATCTAATGTGAAGTACATGTTCATAGGACAGTTTTTCTCCAATTATTATTAGATGTAGATTAAAGATATTTAGTTATGGTTTTTTCAGCCTCATTATTTTCTCAGGCATTGTTTGGGGAGCTTTGTATTTTTCCAGTCCCTATGTTATCTAGAAAATTTCTATGTTTGTCCTAATACTTTACTTTTATACATCATGTTAAACATATTTTTGATCTTTGATGTGAGTTTTGTGATAATATTATATTTAACATGGTATTCCTGTGTGTTAGAAAGGTAAGCTGTGTTACAAGTACCCAGTTTTAAAGTATGTACAGAGGGCAAGGTACTGTTTTCATTTCAGTTCAGTTCAGTCGCTCAGTCGCGTCAGACTCTTTGCGACCCCATGAATTGCAGCATGCCAGGCCTCCCTGTCCATCACCAACTCCCGGAGTTCACTCAAACTCACGTCCATCGAGTCAGTGATGCCATCCAGCCTTCTCATTCTCTGTCGTCCCCTTCTCCTCCTGCCCCCAATCCCTCCCAGCATCAGGGTCTTTTCCAGTGAGTCAAATCTTCACATGAGGTGGCCAAAGTACTGGAGTTTCAGCTTTAACATCATTCCTTCCAAAGAACACCCAGGACTGATCTTCAGAATGGACTGGTTGGATCTCCTTGCAGTCCAAGGGACTCTCAAGAGTCTTCTCCAACACCACAGTTCAAAAGCATCAATTCTTTGGTGCTCAGCTTTCTTCACAATCCACCTCTCACATCCATACATGATTACTGGAAAAACCATAGCCTTGACTAGATGGACCTTTGTTGGCAAAGTAATGTCTCTGCTTTTGAATATGGTGTCTAGGTTGGTCATAACTTTCCTTCCAAGGAGTAAGCATCTTTTAATTTCATGGCTGCAGTCACCATCTGCAGTGATTTTGGAGCCCCCCAAAAATAAAGTCAGCCACTGTTTCCCCATCTATTTCCCATGAAGTGATGGGACCAGATGCCATGATCTTCGTTTTCTGAATGTTGAGCTTTAAGCCAACTTTTTCACTCTCCACTTTCACTTTCACCAAGAGGCTTTTTAGTTCCTCTTCACTTTCTGCCATAAGGGTGGTGTCATCTGCATATCTGAGATTATTGATATTTCTCCCAGCTATCTTGATTCCAGCTTGTGATTCTTCCAGCCCAGTGTTTCTCATGATGTACTCTGCACATAAGTTAAATAAGCAGGGTGACAGTTTACAGCCTTGACGTACTCCTTTTCCTATTTGGAACCAGTCTGTTGTTCCATTTCCAGTTCTAACTGTTGCTTCCTGACCTGCATAGAGGTTTCTCAAGAGGCAGATCAGGTGGTCTGGTATTCACTTACCTTGATCAAAACCCAGCACATGCATAGAATTACTTATTTTTGAAGCCAGTCAACATGAAATACTTGAGTAGTAGAACCTCTACAGTTTACAACTCTGAGTTATGTGAACTATATGTTTAAAGAAGAAATTTGAAACATAGTTCCCGCTTCAAGAGTTGACTGTTGAGTTAAAAAGACAAGAGTGACAAAAAATGAAGTTGTTTTTAAAAATATTGCAAGATAATATATTACAGATGCATGCTTATGTGTGTAGTATCTATAGATCTTCTGAAGAACATTAGAAGTGCTGGTGAGAATTAAAATGGGATAATTTGATAGTGGGCCCTGAGCTGAGAGTTTCTGGATGAGTAAGATTGGTACAGAGTAGTAGATTGTATTCTGGTTCTCAAATAGTCTCTGTTTGTCCCAAGGGGAAGATAGTCTTTTGCTGGGCTGTTTGTGTAGGACTTGAACATGTGACTTTCTCTGGTCAGTGAAATGGCTATCATTTACAAAAAGACACTTTAAGGATCAGTGTATGCATTGATATGACATCTTATCTTTGTGCTACCCAAGTGGCAATGGTTCTAAAAGCTTCTTAGTGGAATAGAGCCACAGCCAACCTATAATGGGCTCATCACAAAAAAAAAAAAAAAAGAAAGAAATCACTTTTGTTGTTGTAAGACATTGAGATCATGCAGGCGTTGTTTACTACAATACAAACTAGTCTATCCTGAATGATGCAAACCGGTTGAAGTAGGCTTTCAAAGTAAAAGGGAAAATGAGAATTAAGCAGTTAGCATTGTGTTTTTTTTTGGGCGGTGGGGGGTGGATATGCCAATTTGTTGTTTTCTTCAAATGTATTTATTTATATTGATTTATTTGGCTGTGTCAGGTCTTAGTTGCAGCACGTAGGATCTTCATTGCATCATGTGAGACCTTTTGTTGTTGCTCTGCAGCATGTGGTATCTTAGTTCCCTGACCAGGGATCAAACCAGCATCCCCTGTATGCAAAGTGGATGCTTAACCACTGGATCACCAGGGAAGTCCCAGCCTTGTGTTCTTTGAGTGAAATGAAGAGTCCAGGCTAACTTTAGAGAATTTGTTTTTGCAAAAAAAAAAAAAAAAAAAAAGGTTAATAAAATGTAATTCCTAGAGTAGGATTAGAAATAGACTAACTTTGATCTTGAAACTAAGAGTTTAAGTTGCTTAAAGATCCAGCGTACCTTTTTTTTTTTTTTTCTTCATGTTCTCATTTCCTAAATATGGTGGCTATTTCTTGTTGAATATACAGACACGACTAAGTTGAAACAGTAAACTGTAATGAAAATTTAGTTTATGAAGGACCATGAGGGGGGAAAAAAAGACCAAGCTATGATCTCCAATTGTGTCCTAGGGAGAAAAGTGGTAACACTTTGTAGAAAGGCAATCACAGGTAATAAATGGCAAAATTTTGTAAGTGGATATGGTATTCCCATCTGGAAGACAGTATGTACGTCTTATTATGGTACTTTGACCATAAACTGTAAAATGTCTAGTGGCAATAAATAAAATAAAATGCTTCTGTTTCTGTTAAGTGATTTATTCTGTTATTAATGGAAAAATGGCAAATGTAAGTATAGTATAAAGATTTGTCTCTATTACAGGATTTAAATATTATCAAGCGTATTAAGAGATAATCCTAATCAAAATATGACATGTATTTGAATGACAGTCCCCATCTGGCCAATCTGTCAGTTTTCAGTGCCAAGCCTATTGCCTCTCAGCTATCATTCCTGCTTCCTGTGGTTTATGGGGCTTCCCAGGTGGCGCTAGTGGTAAAGAACCTGCCTGCCCATGCAGGAGACATAAGAGATCTGGAATCGACCCTGGGTTGGGCAGATCTGGAGGCAGGCATGGCAACCTGCTCCAGCATTCATGCCTGGAGAATCTCATGGACAGAGGTGCCTGGCAGGCTGTTGTCCATAGGATCGCACAGGGCTGGACATGACTGAAGTGATTTGGCACACACACACATGGTCAACTCTGCTAGTTGTGAGCATGTGTAGGAATGAGGCAGTCCTTCTTCTTCTGATCTTTTCAGATCTATAGTCATTTGAACTTACAGATGTTGTTAAAAAAAAAATCTTGTCTAATATTTGCATAACCCTAACTGTCTCCCTTCAGTCCATCATTGGACTTAATAAACTCTGAAGCTCTAGTTCTGGCCTGCATAAGTTCCAAGCACATGCAAATATAATTTTGTTTATGTCCACGGCAACATTCCTGATTATGAAGATATTAGACCCAGGGACTTATGATGTTACACCTAAATTAGCATCTGCTTCATCTTACACTGTGCCGTATTGGCTGTGTCAAGAGTAAATTAATTCAATTCTGAATTCAATTTGGTAGCCGAGAGCTAAGTTACACTGAATTCCATAAGGAGCAGGAGGAAATGCCCTTTCTAGCTGGCACACTGCTTTGCCACAGGGCCTAATATCATACAGTGGAACAGATTTCTACTTTTGTGCATCTATGTGCTATTTCTGCACTTGATCCCTTTCTTCCCTGCATCAGTTTTCCTTTCAAAAACAAAGGGAAAACAAATGCACTGAGTTCCTCAGAGAAGGGTCCTTTCTTAACACTGCATGTTGTACAGATTCGGGATTCTATGTGTACCTATGAGGATAGGGGTGGGGAACACTGATTAGGGTACACCAGGGCCTCAAGCACCAGAAGTGAAATGTAAGCCACTGCTTTCAGCCTGCGCCCTGAACATGTGCAGGTTGACTGCCGAGTGTCCCCGTAAAAAGATCACGTGTCTGAGAGTGGAAACCCTGATATTGATTGGCGGGAGAGTGGAGAGAGAGGCAGAAATCTTGGCTTGGAATTCTCCCTTTAGACTTGAGATGTTGTGTGGCTGCATGCTTTCTCAGATTTCTGGCAGCTTGCCTTTTAATAGCAGCTTTTTAGCTCTATTTGCTTTTCTTTGTGATGACCAGCTCCACGAATGAAATGAGTACAGTATTCATGATTTTCAGGGATGAGCATCTGGGACACCAAAAAACCCTCCCAAGGTGAGGGTGGTGTGCATTAGCCACCCTTGGGCTGCGTGCAGGGCTGTGATGGGGGCACCTAAAGAGCCCCATGGGGAAACAGTGGAAACAGTGTCAGACTTTATTTTTGGGGGCTCCAAAATCAGTGCAGATGGTGACTGCAGCCATGATATTAAAAGACACTTACTCCTTTGAAGAAAAGTTAAGACCAACCTAGATAGCATATTGAAAAGCAGAGACATTACTTTGCTGCCGGGAGCCGGCATATTGCATATTGAGTGCATATTGCATATTGAGTGCAGCACTTTTCAGGATCTGGAATAGCTCAACTGGAATTCTATCACTGCCGGTAGCCAGCGTGAGGAACTCCGCCCATGACAAAGGTCATGAGGAAGGAGGCTCGGCATACGCAAAGGCGGGATCGAGCTTCAGGAGTCTCCCTGGAAATTCTCGAGCATATACCCCCAAAACCAGAGTCTGCCTACTTTCTGCTTTGTGCTTTCACCTACACCTCTGACTTTATGGGGGGCTGTCCCCCACTACCTCTCTGAAAAAAGTTAGCTTACAGCTCCAGTTAATAATTCCTGGGTGTGACAGTGTTTAACCTACAAACTCCTTTGGAAATCCTCTAGCCTGCCTGAATAGGTTTTTCCGGCCTCGTGTGATTGTTCGGAGCCTCCCAACTGTGAGAGGCAGGAGATGTCCTAAACTGTCTAAACACAGATTCTTTTGAGTAGTTAAAAGATTGATTAGAAATTGTATTGGTGAAGGGATTTTCACTTGTTGGGCCAATGTTTGCTGCTAAGTTTCCATATCCCTTACCTGCTGTGTCCCTGGCAGTGTATTGGTTAATATAATTGGTGTAAATAGTAGCTTTAATGTTTGTAACCTGGGACCCTTGAGTTAATTCTTTTTCTTGTTGTAGCCCACCACACCTTTGCTCTGCAGGAATGCAACTTTATCTAATGCTTTTGGAGGGTGGTTCCTGACCAATCACCTTTAGAGAAAAATAAGTTTTCTGAAGAAAAGGTCTTAAAATGTTAACAGGCCTCTGGGCCAGAAGATGATGCAAATCACCTAAGCTTTTGCATATGATAAGTTTGCAGGAAGAAAGCCTGGTTTGCTGCAAGACTCTACCCCTTCCCCCATTATCCTCTGTGCATAACTTAAGGTATAAAAACTACTTTGAAAAATAAAGTGCGGGCCTTGTTCACCGAAACTTGGTCTCACCATGTCGTTCTTTCTCTTACCTTCTGGCTGAATTATTCAGCCTCTTTTCTACACTGAATTTCCTCACTGAGCTATCCTTATTTCAGCCTCTTTTCTTCACTGAATTTTACTGAGCTATCCTCATTCTATTACTCTTTATATCCTTAATTAACATTTAATTAAGCAATTGTTTCCTGATCTTCGCCTACGCCGTCTCTCCTTCGAATACCCTGGTTCAGCCGGGGCTGGTCCCCGGCAGGTGGCGCCCGAACAGGGACTTTCGAAGGTAAGCTCCCCAAAGCAATCAGAGCCATCAGCCCTATTGCTCCCCGTTCTCGGAACAACTGGGTGACCAGCCCTCTTGTTCCCCCACGGAGCAGTTTGGGTGACCAGCCCTACTGCTCCTCCCTTGGAACAGTTCGGGCCATCAGCCTACTGTTCCTCCCCCGGAACAATCTGGGTCACCAGCCCTATTGTTCTTCCAATGTTCGGGACGGCTAGGACCCCACTCAAGGGTGCCGCGGACCCCCCTGTAGGATAGACAGGGCGAGAGGAGTGGGAAGTGTTGAAAGTGTTAAAGAGTTAGACTTAGAGAAAGAAAACGGTTTCTAGAGTTAAAAGGCCAAAGAAAAGCCTGATCTTTTAAAAGCTAAAAGCTTTATCTTCTAGTACACTTAATTTTCTGACATGGGTAACACGAAACTAAGAATGGCAACTCTTTATACAAGTAATCTTGAAACTGTTAAAGAGGCTACTGTTAATTTAGATACTTGGGTGAAGGTAAAAAACAACTAAAAACGTATCCTATAAATATGATTAAAAATGTTCTGGACCCTCGTCATGAGGCTGTGGGATAGCCTATGGGAGAGGCTATAGCGGTGGATGGTAGTGGGTCTCCACCTTCTGCGCAGATCATATTTTCTGCCATTGACGAAGAAAAGGAGGGAGACTGTGCTCTACCTCCGGAGGAAGGAGAGGGCTTACAGGACGCTGCGGCCGGGCGCCCTGACGAGCCCCCTCCCCTCTACACAAACCTTTAAAAATTTATCCAACAATTTCTGATTTAAGGTGACTACTCCACCTCCGCTTGCACCTCCCAGGGCCTAAGAATTCCCCAGTTTACATCCAAAGTCTCCCAGAGCATTGCCTAAAGCTAAAAAAGATAAAAAAGACTTCTTTTAAACAAAGGAGCTTTTTAAAAAAAAAAAAAAAATACACAATATACAGAGCCTGCTCCTTGAAGAAAACCCCCTCAGGGGGGCCTCACCCAAGCAAAAAAAATAAATAAAAAAAAAAAAAAAAGTAAAAAAAAAAAAAAAAAGAGAAAAATAGAGAAAAGATCTAAAGATAGAGAAAAAGCTAAAGAGTGAAAAGGAGAGGAACAGAGAAGGAAGGAATCAGGGAACGCAGCAAGATTGAGAAAGGAAGAAAGGAAGTTAGAAAAAGAGATAGAGAGAGAGAGAGACTAAGAGACGCTGTGACCAGGTGCCCTGGCGAGCTCCCCCTCCCCCGCACCCCCCCTGCGCAAACCTTAAAAAAAAAAAAAAAAAACTTAACGACCACTTTCTGATTTAAGGCCATTGCTGCCGCCTCCGTTTGCGCCTTCCAGGGCCCAAGAGTTCCCCACTTTGCCCCCAAAGTTTCTCAAAGTGTTGCCTAAGCTTGAGGAAGATAAAAAGTTTTTTTAACAGTGGAGATTTTAAAACAGACTGCGTGCACAATATGCAGTGCTCCTTGGAGAAAACCCCCTCAGGGGGGTCTCACCCAGGCTAAGAAAAAAGCGGACCGGTAAGGGGATTTAGCAACAATATTAACCCCTGATACGCCGGTTGCTCCAATTCCAAGGGGAGTGGCTGGCCCCCCTTCTTGAGGGCATTATAGGACTTGTGCTAGGGTGTAGCTCGCTTTCTTTTCAAGAAATTTCGGTGGTATATGGTGTGGTAGATTCTGATTATATTGGAGAAATTATAGTTTTGATCTCGCCGCTTACCAAAACTGTGCAAATTAATAAAGGTCAAAGAATAACACAGTTTTTGCTTTTACCTTATCAGGCAGGAAAAAACTTGACTTCTCAAGCTAAGAGCCACAGAGCGTTTAGATCTAGTGATCCAGCCTTTTGGGTGCAGGAAATTACAGCTCCAAGGCCTTTAAAAGATCTTTTAATTCAAGAAAATAAAATGTCAGGGCTATTAGACACAGGAACAGACGTCTCTTAACATTGCTGGGAAAGACTGACCCAGCTCCTGGCCAACACATACTACTGAAAATGAGTTGAGATTAGAGCAACTGGTATGCGGGGTGGGAATGCTGTAGAGAAAAAGGTGAGAGAGAGTTTAAAACCTTCAAGAGTAGTGAGTTCCCCATTGCTGGAAGTATTCAAGCAAATATTAGATGGTTGCTTGTCATCTAAAAAGCTATAGACCAGATTTAGGTTACAAAACGATAACTGGAGAAGCTTATTAAGATGTTGTGCAACACCTGTTTACTTGCTTCTCATATTTAGGTCGGCCAAAAGTTTTAAAAAACTGATAATGCCCCTTTGAAGCTGTGGAGAGATTGTTTACTAACTTTAAATGATTTCCAAAAATTATTAGGGGACATTAATTGGATATGCCCACATTTAAAACTGACTACTGCAGATTTAAAGCCTTTGTTTAATTGCTTAAAAAGCGACCCTAATTCCAGTTCTAAGTTGACTAATGAGACAGAGTTGGCTCTTGTTAAAGTAGATGAGACTTTAAATGATCAGTTAATTAGGATTAATATTACCAAAAGATGAAATTAAACTATTCTTGCCATAAAACACACCTACAGGGTGATTGTGACAAAAAGGCCCATTGGTTCCATCTACCAGTGACCCCAAGAAAAATAGTTTTATCTTATCCCAGCTCAGTGGCACAATTAATTATAAAAGGAGGAAAAAAGAAGTGTGGAACTTTTTAGAAAAGAAGTAGCAAATATAATAATTCCATTCAATAAGGATCAACTACAAGTCTTTTACAATATAGTGATTGGCCAGTTGCCCTGATAGATTTCAGCGGTCAAATTTTGTTTCGTTTGCCCTCAAGCCCCCACAGTCGTTAAAAGTTCAAAAATGTTAGATTGGCAGTTTGAGGATACCTGTGGAACTTTCCAACCGTATGTAGTTCCTATGCTCCCCTTTACCCTATGGGGGAGGGACGTGCTGTCTCAAATAGGAGATACTCAGAGAAGGGTTTTCTCAATTTTAGTTATCAACAGGTGGTACAATTAACAATACTTTATATATTGTTATAAATACGTAATATAAATATATTTGCCTAACTACAGTTTGCCTAATTAGGTATGGGTACAAATAAAACATAATAAAGGTATACCTAATTCTATTTATAGATCTATACTTACTTAATTTGTATATAAATCAATATATGTATTATATATATACTGTATAATTAAATGTATATTGCAGTAATATAATGTGTGTGGCTGATATTAATTGGTATGGATTGATGTGCTGTGATGATATATGTTCTGTATGCTGTATAATTATATATGTGTGACATGTATTATTGCAGTACATTGGTTTGTGTTGGTTGGTACTGGCTGTGTGCGTGTTGTATTGCTGTAATATATATGAATTAATATATTAATTATAAGATTAATTCAAGTATATTTTGTATGTCAATAAGTTTATACTTGTTGCCATATATAAATACATTTTGCATTTAGGTATATCTGTATACTAAAATGAGATAAGGAGGTTATACATTTATTATTTAAATTTATAGAGACCTAAACTAAACATTAGACCTAAATTAACATATCTCTAAATTTATATTGTTAAAATGTAAATTTTAAAAATTAAATTGACAACTGCTTGATAATTCCTTTGCCATAAAACCCCCATAGGTGTAATTGGGGTGGCCAGACAAAAAATTGGTTTTATAGCAAAACGGCCCCCTAGAGTGGGTCCATCTTTCCGCTCAAACTAAAAAAGTAGTGGCTTCTTATCCAGGATTGATAGCTACTTTGATATTAAAGGAAAAAAGCGGAACATTGGATTATTTGGTAAAGAGCCATCAGAAATTGTAATTCCATATAATAAGGAACAACTTGTTGCTCTTCTAATGTTTGATAAAAATTGGCAGATTGCTATAGGAAACTATTTTGGTCAAAATTTTTGCATCATTTACCTTCACATGTTTTGCTAAATTTTATATCCAGACATCCAGTTATTTTTTCTGTCAGATGTAGACAATCTCCTATTCCAAATGCTCAGATAGTTTTTACTGATGGGTCAGCAAACGGTAAAGCCTCCATAGTTGCTGAAAATCACCAAAAGGTTTTAGAAACACGGGAAACTTCAGCTCAAAGAGCTGAAATAACAGCAGTCATAGAGGCTTTTGCTATGTTTGCAGATGAGGAATTTAACCTTTATTCTGATTCTCAGTATATTGTCAGGTTGTTTCCACACATTGAAACTGCAGTTTTGCCTGAAAATAAAACTACCATATTTAATTTGTTAACTAAATTTGGAAAAGAAATAAAGTATTTTTCATTGGACACATTTGGGCTCATTCCAGATTGCCCGGCCCTTAAAATGCCTTTAATGATTTGGCTGACTTGTTAACCTGAAATACAGTGGCTACTGTGATTGAGGAGGCCAGAGCCTCTCACTTACTTTATCATCAATATGCTACTGCCTTAAGATATCAATTCCACATTCCCAGAGAGACTGCTCAAGAAATTGTGCGTTCTTGCTTATATTGCCCCACTGTTTATAATAGTCTACCTATGGGAGTTAATACTCGCGATCTCAAACCTAACGTACTCTGGCAAATGGATCTAACTCATGTTTCTTCATTTGGAAAACTGTCCACTGTTCTTTAACTGTAGACACCTTTTCTCATTTTATTATTGCAACTGCTCATACAGGGGAAGCAATTAAAGATGTAATACAACATCTCTTTACTTGTTTTTCATATTTGAGCCTGCTAAAAGCTCTGAAAACTGACAATGCTCCTGCGTCTAAGTCTTTTCAGGAATTTTGTATAAAGTTTCAAATTAAACATAATACAGGCATCCCTTATAATCCCCAGGGACAAGCCATTGTGGAAAGAGCACATCAAACATTAAAAATCCAAATTCAAAAACTAAAAGAAGGGGAGTTTAAGTATAGTTCTCCCCATCAAATCTTGCAACATGCTCTTTTCGTAATAAATATTCTAAATACTGATCTGGCTGGAACTACTGCAATGCTTCGCCATTGATGCCTGGAGCAATTAAATGCAAAACCATTACTCAAATGGAAGGACCTCCTCTCAAGACAATGGAAGGGTCCTGACCCATTATTAACTAGCGGTCGAGGATGTGCTTGTATTTTTCCACAGGATGCAGATTCTCCAATTTAGATCCAAGACAGGTTGATTCGCCATGTTGCAGACCCCCAGACATCCAGTTCCCCCATTGCTTCGATCACAAAAGAGGAGCCCGCCGGAAGGGGAGGCAAGATAAACATCGAGATCCCGGCAAGACTGACGGGGCTGCTGCAGTGCGAACTCCAACCAGAAAATAATTCTACTTATTCTGCTTTGGCTTGTCTACCCTCTCCTTATGTTTTTCTCTTTACCAATGATTCTGGAAAACTTAATGTACATGTGACTTTCACTGGTGGACCCAATGTAGTGACTTGTGAACAATGCATGCTCTCATCTTGTTTAAACCCTCAATATAATGTTTGCTCCTTTATAGTGTTACAATGTCCACCTTATCTTATGATGTAACCACTTATTGATATGTTAACTATAGTCTTGCTATGTTACAACAACTACAAGATTTAATGTGATCACGACGATTTGTGGGCTTTACTTATTTTAGGAATATCAGCTTTAATAGCAGCAATTACTTCTGTTACTGTGGCAGCAATATCATTGACTCAACAAGTGCATACTGCCCAATATGTTGATACCATGTCTAAAAATGTTTCTTTAACTCTAGCAACACAAAAAGTTATAGATAAAAAATTGGAGATGAGAGTAGAGGCCTTAGAAGAGGCAATAATGCATATTGGGACTGAGTTACAGGCTTTAAAAGTGAAAATGGCTCTGTCTTGCCACGCTGATTACCGGTGGATATGCGTGACATCTTTAAAGGTAAACGAGACAGATTATGAATGGGAAAAAATCAAAAATCATATCTCAGGTGTTTGGAACAGCTCTGACATTGGCCTGGACTTAGGGAAAGTTCATAATCAAATACAGGCCCTGGAACACTGTCGACTGGATTTTACCACCGCTGGAGCAGCTAATGACTTTTTTCTCACCTTCTCTAACTTTATTTCTGGAAAAAACATTCTGTCTAATATCTTTAGTTCTAGTTGTGCTTCTCATAATCATTCTTCCTTGTATTGTCAGGATTCTTCGGCAGAACATTCAAAAGCTCGCGACTGAGCTGCATCTGGCTGTTTTAAGAAATAAAAAGGGGAGATGCCGGGAGCCGGCATATTGCATATTGAGTGCATATTGCATATTGAGTGCAGCACTTTTCAGGATCTGGAATAGCTCAACTGGAATTCTATCACTGCCGGTAGCCAGCGTGAGGAACTCCGCCCATGACAAAGGTCATGAGGAAGGAGGCTCGGCATACGCAAAGGCGGGATCGAGCTTCAGGAGTCTCCCTGGAAATTCTCGAGCATATACCCCCAAAACCAGAGTCTGCCTACTTTCTGCTTTGTGCTTTCACCTACACCTCTGACTTTATGGGGGGCTGTCCCCCACTACCTCTCTGAAAAAGTTAGCTTACAGCTCCAGTTAATAATTCCTGGGTGTGACAGTGTTTAACCTACAAACTCCTTTGGAAATCCTCTAGCCTGCCTGAATAGGTTTTTCCGGCCTCGTGTGATTGTTCGGAGCCTCCCAACTGTGAGAGGCAGGAGATGTCCTAAACTGTCTAAACACAGATTCTTTTGAGTAGTTAAAAGATTGATTAGAAATTGTATTGGTGAAGGGATTTTCACTTGTTGGGCCAATGTTTGCTGCTAAGTTTCCATATCCCTTACCTGCTGTGTCCCTGGCAGTGTATTGGTTAATATAATTGGTGTAAATAGTAGCTTTAATGTTTGTAACCTGGGACCCTTGAGTTAATTCTTTTTCTTGTTGTAGCCCACCACACCTTTGCTCTGCAGGAATGCAACTTTATCTAATGCTTTTGGAGGGTGGTTCCTGACCAATCACCTTTAGAGAAAAATAAGTTTTCTGAAGAAAAGGTCTTAAAATGTTAACAGGCCTCTGGGCCAGAAGATGATGCAAATCACCTAAGCTTTTGCATATGATAAGTTTGCAGGAAGAAAGCCTGGTTTGCTGCAAGACTCTACCCCTTCCCCCATTATCCTCTGTGCATAACTTAAGGTATAAAAACTACTTTGAAAAATAAAGTGCGGGCCTTGTTCACCGAAACTTGGTCTCACCATGTCGTTCTTTCTCTTACCTTCTGGCTGAATTATTCAGCCTCTTTTCTACACTGAATTTCCTCACTGAGCTATCCTTATTTCAGCCTCTTTTCTTCACTGAATTTTACTGAGCTATCCTCATTCTATTACTCTTTATATCCTTAATTAACATTTAATTAAGCAATTGTTTCCTGATCTTCGCCTACGCCGTCTCTCCTTCGAATACCCTGGTTCAGCCGGGGCTGGTCCCCGGCACTTTGCCAACAAAGGTCCATCTAGTCAAGGCTATGGTTTTTCCAGTAATCATGTATGGACATGAGAGCTGGACTGTGTAGAAAGCTGAGCGCTGAAGAATTGATGCTTTTGAACTGTGGTGTTGGAGAAGACTCTTGAGAGTCCCTTGGACTGCAAGGAGATCCAACCAGTCCATTCTGAAAGAGATCAGCCCTGGGTGTTCTTTGGAAGGAATGATGCTAAAGCTGAAACTCCAGTACTTTGGCCACCTCATGTGAAGAGTTGACTCATTGGAAAAGACTCTGATGCTGGGAGGGATTGGGGGCAGGAGAAAAGGGGATGACAGAGGATGAGATGGCTGGTTGGCATCACCAACTCAATGGACGTGAATTTGAGTGAACTCCGGGAGTTGGTGATGGACAGGGAAGCCTGGCGTGCTGCGAGTCGTGGGGTCGCAAAGAGTCGGACACGACTGAGCGACTGAACTGAACTGAACTGAAACAGCCCCACCTCCTCCTCTCCTAAACTCACGTCTTGTCCTTCCCCTGCCTCTGTTCCAGCAGTAAAATCTTAGAGCCACATGGAAGACTGAGGGGCTGTGATGAGAGAAACGTGGGAGACATATATTCCTGAGCTGTGAATCCCAGACCTGGTACTTGATCTGAAGTCATGGATTTATTTGTTTATATGTAGAGACTTAGGTTTAATGTCCAATAGGAAAGGAAAACAAAAAAGCGTCCTCTTTAATGCCTTAATCCTTTGGGAAAAAGCAGGAGACCTAGACTCAGACAAACCTGTGTTATAGTCTCTACATTACCACTCAGTAGTAACATGACCTGAGGTAAGTGATCTCTGTTGGGTTGCTTATTTACAGTTAAATAAAGGGTTATTGTAAAGAGTTACTGGCATGCTATGCAGGTCAGACATGTTGCATGGGTACAGTTCATAAACATGGGAATTTATACCTGTGTGGGAAGATTGTGATGTAAGCTCTCTTTTAGCACTAAATGGGACCATTGGTAAACTGTTGGTGGGAATGTAAACTGGTGTAGCCACTATGAAAAATAGTATGAAATTTCCTCAAAAAAATTGAAGCTAAAAATAGAACTACCAGATGATCCAGCAGTTCCCCTTCTGGGGATGTACCTGAAGAAAATTAGTAAGCACTAATTTGAAAAGATGTTGCTGCTGTTGTTTAGTCACTAAGCTGTGTCCTACTCTTTTGTGACCCCACGGATTGTAGCCCACCAGGCTTCTCTGTCCATGGGATTTCCCAGGTAAAAATACTGGAGTGGGTTGCCATTTCCTTCTCCAGGGGGTCTGTCTGAACCAGGCATGGAACCCACATCTCTTGTACTGCAGACAGATTCTACCACTGAGTCACCTGGGAAGCCCCAGTTTGAAAAGATACATGCCCTTAGTGTTCATAGCAGCATTGTTTACAGTGGCCAAGCCATGGAAGCAACCTGTGTCCATCAACAGGTGAAGAGGTGTTAAACATACATATGCACAGGAATATTATTTAGCCACAAAATATTGAAATTTTGCCATTTGCAACAACATGGATGAACCTGGAAGGTATTATGTTTAGGGAAAAAGTCAGAGAAATAAAGGCAATATTGCATATTGTCACTTATATGTGGAATGGCATATTGTCATTTATATGTGGAATCTAAAACAAAAGAATGAATATAGCAAAAAAAAAAAAAGAAAGAAAAATGCAGACAGATGCACCCAGAATATAACAGACTGGATATTCATGTGAAACTACTTGAAAGTGACTCTTTGCTGTTGGACACATGATAGCTGCTCAAAAATACTTTTTTTTTTCCTTTCTTTTTCTTTGCTTTTTTTGTAGTCTCTCACTACAGCCTTTTTACTCCCTAAAAGCCACTTTGTTTAATCAGCATTTTCCTTTCATTCACCCTAAGGAAAATATAGGGCAGTTCACAGTATGATATTTTTAACCAAGCAGTATTGCCTTTTTGTATTAAAAAGCTTCTTCCTTTAAAGAGGCCAATGATGATTGTCCCTTTAATTTTATCTGTCACCAAGCATGATCTTGAAAACCCAACATGGAGCTAAGAACATGCTGGTAAATACATAAAAGATAGGATTTTATTAATATTAAGATCATGACAAGTGAGTAGGTGGAGAAAGGGGAGATGATGATAAAACTTAGTGGATAATTTACTTTTTCAAAAATCCTTCTCCTCTAAGAAGTAGAAACTACGGTATTTGATATCAGTATTTTAAATATTATCTAGCGAGCACTCCATAAAGTCTCTGCATGTTTGAGAGGCAGTATGAGTTTTCAAAATGTGGCCCCCATGTTTGCAGCATCACCTGGGAAGTTGTAAATTCTCTGACATCTCTCCAGATCAACTGAATCAGAAACCTGGGGTGTAAGGTTCAGAATTCTGTTTTTAACGAGACAGTTTTTTCTTCATGTTTTGCTAGTGCAACCTAAAATTTGAGAATCTCTGATATAGAGAAATATGGATTTGGCCCTAACTTATCTTGGTTCAGTCATTTCAAAGGTCTCTTTCCTGAATGGAAAAATAAGAACTTTTGACTTGATATCTAAGCCATTGTCTGCATAAGTGATTAGTTCATAGGCAATGAAGAAGAAATTCCCCTGGGCTCTGGAATGGTTCTTTGAAGCTCCACTCCTAGAAAATGTCTGGATTCTTAAAGATCATTACAAGAATCTGTGCAATAGATTAAATTCTATAAATGCCAATGATATAGATTCAAGTCTTTTCCCCAACTGTATGCCTGACCCCAACAGATGGTCTCTAAATAAAAACCAGTTCAATTACAAATGAATTAAGAACTTTTTCTTTGTTTACAAGCAAGGGCATGCATGCATGATTTTAGCTACCAGGAGTGCTAGAGAGAGATCAGACAGGGGACTTGATCCAGACCCATCACTGTGAGTCAAAAGTCTTTTTCAGTTCCTCCAGGGAAGCTCTTTCCATTGACCTCTGAAGAGCTGAGAGTGGAAATAAAGCTCTACACGTCCTGGGGTTTATGGAATGTTTATGTGACTGCAACTCAGGAGTATTTTCTCCTCTTTTCAGGAGGAAGAATATTTTTCTGAGTAGGTTGGGTTGGAAGGACGAATGATGAGGAGAGCTCATACTGTAATTTAAAGAAGAGTTAAATTTAGAAGAGAAGGGATAGAAGGGGAAGAACAGCAGAGAACAGCCAGAAAACTGGATGGTTAAAGGTATATAGAACCACAGGATAGGACCTAAGCTGAGAATAAGAGGAGGAGAGGGGGTAAGGGGTTCACAGCCTCCTCCATGTCTGAGTGTGCACAGCAGAGTGACGCTGGTCACGGAGTGCACTTTCCTGTTTGCAGAGCGCTTTCACGTTTGTTCAGCTGGAATGATGCACTTGCCTTCTCTTGTTTGCCTTTGTTTCCTTAATCAGAAAGGTCTCTGGCTTAAATATAGAATCACTGTGAAGAAGCTTGGTTTGTTGTAAAAGCAGAGCCGTATGCTTTTTCTTAAATTAATTTTTATTGGAGTAGAGTTGATTTACACTGTTGTGTTAGTTTCGGGCGTATGGCATAGTGAATTAGTTATACATATATACGTATATCCACTATTTTTTAGACTCTTTTCCCATATAGATCATTACACAATATTGAAAAAGAGTTCCATGTGCTCTACAGTAGATTCTTATTATCTATTTTGTGTATAATAGTATATTTATGTCAGTCCCAAACTCCTGGTTTATTCCTTTCCCTCTTGAACTAAGTTTCATTTCTACATCTGTGAGTCTGTTTCTGCTTTGTAAATAATTTTATTTGTACCATTTTTTAGGATTCCACATATAAGCAAGTCATATGAGACTTGTTTTACTGTGTCTGACATACTTCACACAGTATGAGAATCTCTAGGTTCATCCGTGTTGCCACAAATGGCATTATTTCATTCTTTTTATGGATGAGTAATATTTCATTGTATATTGTACCACATCTTCTTTACCCGCTCATCTGTTGATGGACACTAAGGTTGCTTCCATGTCCTGGCTTTTGTAAATAGTGCTTTAATGAACAGTGGGGTGCATGTATCTTTTTAAATTATGATTTCCTCTGGATATATGCCCAAGAGTGGGATTGCTGGATCATAACCTTAAGAAGGATAAGGTAATAAGTCTGCCTTTGGTTTGATCCTGTTATCAAGTTGATGATGTTGAGGAGCAGGAAGGGAAGGAAGACTATGATGATGTGTGTGGTGGTAATCAAGATGTAAATAATGCTTATTTGGGGCCCCGATTATGTGGCAGGCCTTGTGCCAACAGTTTTGTGAGGTGGATCATAGTTACTTCTATCCTTAGATATATAAACTAAGGGTCAAGGAAGTGAAGCCATTGGCCAGTGTCACACAGTGCTAGTGTCTGGACAGAACATGACATGGCCAGGTTTCAAACCTGTGTGGCTCCACAGCTAAAGATCTGCTGCTCTAGCAGGCTGCTGCTACTGCTGCTGCCAAGTCACTTCAGTCGTGTCCAACTCTGTGCGACCCCATAGATGGCAGCCCACCTCCCCGTCCCTGTGATTCTCCAGGCAAGAACACTGGAGTGGGTTGCCATTTCCTTCTCCAATGCATGAAAGTGAAAAGTGAAGTCGCTCAGTCGTGTCCAACTCTAGCGACCCCACGGACTGCAGCCCAGCAGGCTCCTCCATCCATGGGATTTTCCAGGCAAGAGTACTGGAGTAGGGTGCCATTGCCTTCTCTGAGCAGGCTGCTCCCTTCAAAAAAAGGTACTTCCTGGATTAAAGTGTCCTAGTGTATCCTTACTTGTGTTGTTTTGGTTACAGTAGAACATGGGGATAAAAGCAAAGGTATCAAGCACATGGGTTCCAGCCCTGAAAGGAACAGAAGTGCAGTAGTGCCATTTAGTAACATTTTTAGAAACTTTATTTCAATGAAAGAGCTCCTTAATTGGGGCAAATTCAAATCAGCATAGTCATTGTGATACAGTGGTTTAACCATATTAGTCTCTTACATGTAATTATTGCTTTCAGTGCTTTTGCCTATCTTTTGCTAAGCAGACACTATTGAAGGCATCTAATCCCACACCAAGGATGTTTATAGCCTCTCCCCTCCCAGCTTTTCCCCTGCAATTCACTCTGCCCTCCATGGAGCTAGAGAAATCCCTCCTGAACATACAATTTAAATAACTCAGTTTCACCAATGCTTAGCATTTATTATATGTGCAGGAGACTGGGTCTACTCCTGTGACTTCTTGGTCTACATTGTCAGAGATGGCATGTATTCCCTCGCAAATGAAAATCAACACTGCTTGGCTAGTAAAACTGCATCCCCACACCCTCTTTCTACAATCCCCAGCATGTATCCTTCACTCTAGTGACACAGAATATTTTTTCTCTTTATATTTAAGATGACTTGTGTCTATAGTTCTGTCCTATTTTTGCCTACAAATCATCCTTACACTCCAAAGTGGGAGCATGCTTCTCTCCTTCATCTCTTCTGGATAGAGTTTTAGACACAGTTCCTGTCCTACTTCCTCCCTGATTTTTGGAGATCATTCTCTTGCCTAAACTCACATCACACTATTTGTACTAACTATACCCCTTTGTTGTCAACTTCATGATTTCAGTGTCAGTTTATTGCCAAACTGGGCTGTTGTTTGAAGAGTCTCTGTCTCTCTTATAATGGAGTTTCCCAGTCTTTCTTATGTGTATGAATCACCTTCAAAAATGCAGATTCTCATTCACTCTGTCTGAATTGGAGCCTGAGATTATACATTCTAAAGAGCTCCCGGTAGTACCAGGGCTGCTCACCTACAAACCACTTTGAGTATCAGCACACTACTTTGTACCCTTGACACAGTTAACACAAAAGGTTTTGATAATAGTGTTAATGAAAGTAAAAGTGTTTGTCACTCAGTCATGTCCAAGTCTTTGTGATTCCATGGACTATAACCTGTCCCACCAGGCTCCTCTGTCCATGGAATTTTCCAGG
This sequence comes from Bos javanicus, assembly GCF_032452875.1. Taxonomy (NCBI): domain Eukaryota; kingdom Metazoa; phylum Chordata; class Mammalia; order Artiodactyla; family Bovidae; genus Bos; species Bos javanicus. Next base: position 62,691,419 of record NC_083868.1, on the reverse strand, counting down.
CAAAAGTACCAGAGCAGCTTGCCATTTCCTTCTCCAGGGGATCTTCCTGACCCAGGGATTTAACCCTGGTCTTCCACTTTGCAGACAGATTCTTTACCATCTGAGCCACCAGGGAATCCCCTAGTTGAGTATAATAGGTGCTCAATAAATATTATCGATTAAACAAATGTGAGAGATTTCATTTTAAAAAATCAAATTGTCATTAGATGAAAACTAGTATTTTGAATTCTTATTATCTGCCTGCTTATTGTAAGGTCAAATTTTTCTTTAGAGATTATCTTTTACTTAATGTATTTTTAATACACATTTTATTACTACCATGAATAGAAAAACCAGTATAATATGCTGTAAATAAAAGGAAAATGGTAAAAATAATAAATTTGATGAAAACAAATATTACTGATGTTTGGCTAGATACAATTTGTCTCAGAAGACTCAGAGCATGAGGGCTGACTTATTTATTAAAATGGAAGATTGGTGAGTAGAAGTAGTATTAAATACATAAGGTACTAGAATGGACTTTCTCTTTGATCAAAACACTGCAAGAAAATATGGTACCCATTATAAGATTCAATGGTATACAAAGCTGTGATACTGTACTATCACCAGTATCTCTTATATGTAGGAATGTATAGTAGGAAACATACTTCTGGATCACAGGGATTGAGGTAATCTGTGAAAATGTTGATTCATAAGAAAAGAAGGAAATGTGTTTTTGCTTAAGCTTGACATTAATCATTTAAACCCAGAATGTGCTTTATGTCTTTCTTTGTGTCTGGCAGACAAACACAGGAAACAGTGTGGATGAATTTTCTTTCTTTCCTTTCTCGGGCCTCAAAATTACAAGCATCATGATGAAAAATTTAGTATAAAGTAGAATAAACAGGATGTATGATCTAGGAAAAAGCTCTTCTGGTCAACTCAGGTTAAGCCAGGCTGGTGGCTTACCTGGTCCAATAACACAGTAGGTTCAACTACAGTCTATAATTCTATAATTTGAGGCAAAATATACATTAAAAGTAACATGGTCTAAGTACTACTGTAATGTGGAAAGGTGACCCACCTCAATTACTTTGGGGAATACAATTCAGTCAAAGTAAATAAAGGAGAAAGGTAGCTAGGAGATCAGATCAGTCAGTCCTAATGAAAATCAACCAGAATATTCATTGGAAAGACTGATGCTGAAGCTGAAGCTCCAGTACTTTGGCCACATGATGCAAAGAGCTAACTCATTGGAAAACACCCTGATGCTAGGAAAGATTGAGGACAGAAGGAAAAGGGGGTGACAGAGCAGAGGTTGAGATGTTTGGATGGCATCTTCAACTCCATGGACGTAAGTTTGGGCAAACTCTAGGAGATGGTGAAGGACAGGGAAGCCTGGTATGCTGCAGTCCACTGGGTTGCAAAGAGTCAGACGTGACTGAGTGATGGAACAACAACAAATACAGGAGAAAATTAAAAAAAAAAAAAAAAAACTAGTTCTGTAGCAAGTTTGTTTTACAATCAGAGTCATAAACTAATATTTTCCACAGGGAAAGGAAATCAGAGGAAAGGGGATGAATGGGATTCCAGGCTTCCTTTCCTCATATTCTTGAGGATGATTTCTGTATTTCATTACTGCCCAGTGGAGATAGATAGATTTAGATGTAGGGCACCCTAGGTGGCTCAGTGATAAAAAATCTGCCTGCCAATGCAGGGGATGTGGGTTTAATCCCTGGGTCAGGAAGATCCCCTGGAGGAAGGAATAGCAACCTAGGCCAGTATTGTTGCCTGAAAAATCCCATAGATAAAGGAGCCTGGCAGACTCTAGTCCATGGGGTTGCAAACAGTAGGACCTGACTGAGCTCAGAGCACATATGTAGTTATAGATGTGTATTTAGATCTATCAGTGTAGATATATTGAATATATGTCTATAGATAAACTTTCAAGGCTCCTCTTCTGCCTCTCTAGCTCCTGTCTGTGTCCATGACTCGATGATGGATTAAATCAGTAAGGACTGTGTTTCTGTTTGTTTGACCGACTACTTATGGATGACGTATTTAATGACTCAGGCTTGTTTCATCTTCCTTCTCTTCCTTCTCTTTCCCCCTTATAGGCATAGCCAGACAGGTTTTTAAGTACTAATGATGATTAGTTCATTTAAATGAGTGCAGACCAACAATGGGTTTGAAGTGTTAATCAGATGAAGGCCTTATTGCTAAACAGCCCACAGAATAGCAAATGAACCAGGAAAGGAGAGCAAGGAGAAAAAAGAGGCTGAGTGGAGATTTGACACAAGCATTTTCAGCTGCTGGGCCTCTTTGATGTGTGAGGGGGACAGATGCACTGCTCTTCTCCTGAGAGAACCCTCCTTGTATACAATAGTGTGCTGATTAATATCACTTCACTCTTCCCCTGAGAGGAGCAAGGCTGGCTCTTCCTCACTCTCTCACTGGGCATCATGGGGCCCCCTTCTCTTTGCTTCTGGTAGGAAACTGCCATTCAGTCTCTCTCCTCTTCATCTGAAAGCTCGGGTTCACAGAAAACCCATCTTCTTTCTGTCATCACAGCCCTAAGTGTGTGTCTTGGGATGGGGTCATTTACATCCTTTTATGTGAAGGATAGAGAAGATTATACCATGAATGCCAAGTATATACATGAGGATGCTACTTTAGAGGCAGTGGACAAAACTGGTTAGGCCAAGGAAACCCCCACCCCTCCCCACCCCCGACCCAACACACACAGTATTGGAGCTGCACTCTAGAGCAGACCTGTTCAGCGGAACTTCCTGCAGTGATAGAAATGTTCTGTGTTTGTGCTGTCCACTGTAGGAGCCACTAGCTACATGCTGGTGAACACCTGAAATGTGACTAGTGCTACAGAAAAAAAAATGAATTTTAATTAATTTCAATGTAAATCACTTCATATATATGACATTGGCTGTCATGTTGGAGAATGTGTCCCTATGAGGGCCCAGAGCCTTGCGCCTGAAGAGTGGCCTGAAGACCAGCTGCATTACCACCACCTGGGAGCTGGTTAGTAATGAAATATCTCAGACTCTACCCTAGACTTTCTGTATTGAGTTCTGTATATAAGGATATTCCTCTCAGGTAACTTGTGAGCATATTCAATTTTGAGAAGGCTTGTTCTGGAACATGCATTGAACCCTGGATATACTGAATCTGACAGTTTTCATCAAATGACAAAATAATGATTCTTAACCATCTAGTTGTTTCCCTTTTAAAAGTACTTTTCCTAAGATATGGTGGAGTCATTCTTTGTTTTGGGGAACCTCTTAGATGAAATTGGGATCTGATGTCTGAAGAAGCAATGGTGTTGGCCTTTCAAAGAAAATGGAAATCTGTGGGAAAATATTAGGCATTTATTAGGTTTTCAAGTTACAAGGTCGACTAACTAGCATTTGTACAGTCCTTCACCACTTACAGAGCACTTTTATGTACGTTATGTTAGATGGGTATTTTATCCCAATTTGAAATGTGAGGAAATGGTCTTGGAGGGTTTATCCCTTGGGCATAGTGACTGAATGTAGTTATACAACCAGTGAGTGACATATTTATGGTCCAATTCCAGACCTTCTGCTTCTTGGGGCTTTCTATTCTATAGCACAATGAAAGGAGATCACATCTCTTTGAGAATCTCATGGTAATAGAATTTGGGAACTAGTTGGATGAGACAATTTTAAGCCTGTGTCCAAGCCATAAAAAGAAAACAAGACTATTGGTCCTTCTTTCTTCTTTCTCTCAACATAAAATGTCTTTGATGTTATAGCTGCTATAGACATTTGGGTTTTATATCTCATTTACATATAGTCAATTACATGTCACTTTTCTTATTCTTACGAAGAGTGATATATTGTGATTGTTTAAACAATGATGAAAGTTATTTCAAAAGTCAATTGCATTTTATTCAACAGGTATTTCAAGTAGTTTCCAAATGAGAAAAACTCAGAAAGCTGTAACTCTAGTTTACCAAGTTACTAAAGGTCATTGTTGTCACATTCAATTTCAGGAAAATGAGAGCTGGGCAAGATTTTTCTCTGAAAGAGGAAATTTATGGGTCTATAAATAAAAGAAGTACCCATGCCAAAATCACTAAACTTACAGAATTCGTTACCTCAAGATTTGTATAGGCGGTATGATAGTAACAATTAAACATATTTATATAAATTCATTGATGAAAAATCAAGATTGGACTATTAGATAAGTATAGCACTATTTGGATATGCGCCTCATATATAAATGCTGATGTGACAGGACAAGAATTTTTTTTCCTATAAATCATCCTGAATTGCCTCTGTCAAATTTAATTACTTGGCTAAATATACCATGACTCTGACTTTGTGGTACTTCTTATGGTCCCAGTAAAGTTTCTAATACAAATTAAATATTTTATTATTTTAATATATGCAGAGAATTATACTTATTAAACTTGCAGAAAAGTTTCTGATTTTGGTTCCCACCATCAAAACTTAAACTGGCAGATTCCTCAGTATTTTTTCATATCCTTCTCATATCACACATAGAAATTGATCAGAATTATTTCCTTATTATTTGTAGTGGTAGAGTTAGTCACTCAGTTGTGTCTGACTCTTTGTGACTCCATAGACTGTAACTCGCCAAGCTCCTCTGTCCATGGGATTCTCCAGGCAAGAATACTGGAGTGGGTTGCCATTCCCTTCTCCAGAGAGTCTTCTGAACCTATGGATCAAACCCAGGTCTCCTGCATTGCAGGTAGATTCTTTACCATCTGAGCTACAGGAAAGTCCCTTATTATTTGCTGTTCTTCCTAAATCTCTTACCAACCTTGCTTTATCTCCATACAGTCCTTTGATTAACACATCACTCTGACATTTGTAGGGGTTCCCTCATTCCAGTACAGAGATGGTATCCCCCACCAACACAGCAGGATTTCAGTGAAACAAAATGAGACCTTAATGACAGATTTAATGAGGAGAAAGCGCAGTCTTCATTTCTTGCTGATTCTCCAGCTGTAGGATGATGTCTGATGATTTCCAATACACCAATGCTTTACTTTCCATCTGCTTCTGTCACCAGCACTACTTGTGCTGGGCAGCTCTCTGCCGGTTGCCCTGTTCTTCTGTGACATACTAGCTCTGAGAAAATGCAGATGTCAAACTCAGGTATCCCCTCTGCTTCTGCTAGAGAGAAATATCTTAAGAAGGATATGGTACTAGCTTTGCTGAATAATTGGGGTTAAAAAGGTAATCTATTTCTGATTTTCTAAAATAACACACTGTACATATTACTCATTTCTCTTAAAATGTTGGCAAAGATTACATTCTGCTTTTCATTATATCCCTCTGTGTTCATCTATAAATTTTGTAAAGGTGTCCAGGGGATGAAAATTAGCATTCCCTCTTTCTTTCCCTAGAATATAAAATTTTCAGCCAAGCACTTATTTTTTCAGGTTTGATATTGGATAGAAAGAAGCAGTATAGTTGTGTAGCCTCGTCATCTACTTAACCTCTCTGTGCCTCAGTTTCTTCATCTGTAAAATGGATATAATAATATTTACCTCATCAGATTTGTGGCAGAAATAAATGACGTTATTACATGAAAATAATTAAGACACTTTCTATCATATAGCAAGTACAAATAAATTTTATTTATCACTTTTAAGAGTATTTACAAATATTCTCTAATGATCAAGTGTTTACTCAATTTTAGAGAAGATGAATTTTATGGCTAAGATCTCTTTGGCCATGTTTTATTACAAAATAGTATAATCCCTCAGTGACTGTAGAGAAGCTCATAACTCAGCAAATTCAGCTGGCATATTATAAAACCTTGAAAACCTTAGGGAAACCATGTCTCACCAATAAGCTGGTTAAATAGCAGAAGCAGGAGCTGCTATTTCAGGCTATACATGGAAGATACACCAACCTTCAAGCCAACAAATGATGTTTTTCTGAGACAATCATTTTACACTAGCTATCTTATGTTAGTAAATATCCATATAGATTAATGAGAAATAAAATCTAATCTTTAGTAGGGTTATCATTTCAAGGCATAAAAGTCTTAAATGGATTCTTTGGAAAGCCAATATGCTCTGTTATTCTTTGGCTTATTTAATAAAGTGATAAATAGTGAATAGTCATGGCTTGTATGGGTTTTCAAATGATATATATATGAACTATTATTATTCTTTATATTCTAGACACTTGAGGTCCAAGCCTGAAGTCTTATTCATCTTCATAGCCAAGTCTCACACAGACACACATATACAATATAGCTCTACATATTAGATTCTGAATATTTATTGAATGTCAGGATAATCCTTTCCATTTTGAATGTGTTTCTTAATCACCTTTTTCCTTTCTGTGTCATTGTTCATTTAGTAAATATTCACACAGCACCTACCATGCAATGCAGATGGTTAAGCCTTTTTTTCTTGTTCTTTCTTTCTTCTTCTTAATGAATGATGAAACTGGAGCCTATTATACAGAGTGAAGTAAGTCAGAAAGAAAAACACCAATACAGTATATTAACACATATATATGGAATTTAGAAAGATGATAACAATGACCCCATATGTGAGACAGACACAGGCATAAAGAACAGACTTTTGGATTTGGTGGGAGAAGGCGAGGCTAGGATGGTTTGAGAGAATGGCATTGAAACATGTGTATTATCATATGTGAAATAGATCGCCAGTCCAGGGTTGATGCATGAGACAGGGTGCTCAGAACTGGTGCACTGGGATGACCTTGAGGGATGGGATGGGGAGGGAGAGGGTGGGGTGTTCAGGATGGGGGACACATGTACACCCATTGCAGATTCATGTCAATGTATGGCAAAAACCACCACGATATTGTAAAGTAATTAGCCACTAATTAAAATAAATTAATTAAAAAAAATGAAATATTTGTAGAATAGACCATACTTCACTTCTGCGTTTAGTCCTGACCCTTTTTGAATCTGCTACACTTCCTACCTCTCTGGCTTTGCCACCACCATCCGGCTACAAAGCTCATGGTGCTGGTGAGAATCAAATCTGCCTGCATTTGACTTTTATCTCCTCTCCTTTTCTAACTCCCAGAACTGTTTCCTGCCGTGCAAGAGTTCTAAAACTCATTTCCACTATCTTACTATCTTAGAATCACATCTTCAGTGAGGCCTTTCCTGGATCCATAATGTACTTCCTGGGGGTCCAGGTACTCTCTACTCCTGCTTTTTCTTTTTTTTTTTAAAACAGAGTCTAATGCATCATAGGCACCCAACTGTTATTAACAGCAGTGATAATGAAATTGCCAAAGCAAACAATAATTCATCCCTTCACTCTGTGTAGTTCATCTTTTCCACTTTATTTGATCAAATAATCTTAGTAGTCTGTTTCACTTTATTTTCAAAGCAACTTTAATAGTTTTTGGTTCCCAAGTGCCATGTAGTATTGTTTGGATTCCCAAAGCTGATAAGAAAGTGTAAGTAGAACCAGTTTTATTTGATTTAAAGATATAAAAATACAAGAAATTTATTATTGATACATATAAAATATTTTAAGTTCTTGAGCTTTTTATAAACTCGACACTTTTTGTTGTTGTCATTTAGTCTCTCAGTTGTGTCCAACTCTTTGCGACCCCATGCACCACCATGCCCACCAGGTTTCTCTGTCCCTGGAATTTTCCAAGTAAGAATAGTGGTTGCCATTTCCTTCTCTGGGAAGTCTTACCAATCCAGGGATCAAACCTGAGTGTTGTGCCACCTGGGAAGCCACAGGTACTTTTAGGAAAGTACATTATCTCATTTAGGCCTAATTACAACTCCATACGCTAGATACTATTAAACCTACTTTACAAATAAGGAAACCAAAGTTCACTGAAGGGAATCGTGTAGACCTGGGATCTTAACCAAGGTCTCCTGACTTCAAAGCTTGCTCCAGTGATTCTCAAAGTGTAGTCCCTGAGTCTCCTAAAGTATGTTTAAATATTCCAACTCTCAAATACTACCTATAGGAGACTCTTCCTCAAATAAGCTTGACATATAATCTCAGGACTTCAGTTTGAGAAAGTAACTCTCCTGTTTATATTTTGAGTTTGAAGTTAAAACCAACAAATTTTACTGTAAAACAATATGAGAATGTTCAGCCCCTAACCTGATGAGCCCTATAACATTTTGGTTAAATATTAACTTCAAGAATATCATGCTGTTGGAGGAGAATGTGTTATTGCCTCTTTCCCAGCCTGAGACAGTCATATTGCATGCAGTCATTTTAGCTCTATTGCATTTTAAAAATAATATAGTATAGTAACAAAATATATGCCTGTTTTTTCTACTGACATTTTAATACGCACTAATAATGAAGGGCATAGAATAACCCAAATATATAATATGATAATTTCATCTGTGGACTTAGGTAAGTCAAGAGTAGCTACTGTAAGATTAGGGTTATTGCATAAGAGGAGAGCTGAAAGAACACGGGACATTGTAAAATCACTCCTAAAGAAGCATTTTACCCTTAGAGAAAGAGGGACCAAGAAAGTAATTACGTGGGAGGCCAGTGATGAATGAATGAGCCTGAGGACAAGAGTGACAGAAAAGAACATGCCATGTTAATCTGTGCCTTCTGGCTCATATTAAAGGCTCAATAATTGGAAGTTGAATTAATAGATGAACAAATGAATCATGGCAAATTTAAAAATGAAAAGAAGTCAAAGAAAATGAAAGAAAGCAAAAAGATTGAGTAACTGAAAGGATGAGAAGTAGGAATAATGGAGAGGGTGAAGAAAATTGATGATCATGGAAAAAGGAGTTAACCCTGAATAGACAGAAAGAAGGAAGAGGAAGAAAAGTCCTGCCGGGAATGCTTCCGTCTGGTTTCTCCATGGACAGGAGGTACTTCTGTTCTCTAGCAGTTCTTTGTAATAGTGTTTTGCATATGAAAATCTAGTTAAGCTAACGAGGTCCTTAATTAGGGTTTTTATTATCCTTTAATTCCTTGCTTAAAGGAAAATGATTGCAAAACTCATCTTTATGATTTAGGAAACTAATCTTTCATTTTTGAGGTGTTTCCCTTTTCACTGATATTAGAAGAAGAGAAACAAAACCCACAGAACGATGAAAACTTTTCAATAGTAATAAACCCATGTATTAGAATTGTCATGAACTGCAGAAGTATTCTGTATTGGTTTTGACCTCTTCTGTGGTTCTTAATTCAACAAGGACCTATGGGAGCCAAGTATAAGGTTCTACTATCTCCCACAAGCCTAGATTCTTATGCATGTGTCCTTAAAATTTTAATTACAGGGATGTCTGTACACTGGGCTCACATTCTAGTAAGAAGAAACTGGTTCTTGTATACCCACACTAGAGCATCTGCTTTCATCTGATGCAGGATCATTTTCCACTCATCCTTTGGGGCCATAAATCAGAACATATTACCCTTTGGCCCTCCTGTAATCTAGCAGTATTTTCTTTTTTAATTTTATTTTATTTTTAAACTTTACAATATTGTATTGGTTTTGCCAAATACTGAAATGAATCTGCCACAAGTATACATGTGTTCCCCATCTTGAACCCTCCTCCCTTCTCCTTCCCCATACCATCCCTCTGGGTCATCCCAGTGCACCAGCCCCAAGCATCCAGTATCGTGCATCGAACCTGGACTGGCAACTCATTTCATACATGATATTATACATGTTTCAATGTCATTCTCCCAGATCTTCCCACCCTCTCCCTCTCCCACAGAGTCCATAAGACTGTTCTATACATCAGTGTCTCTTTTGCTGGCTCGTATATGGGGTTATTGTTACCATCTTTCTAAATTCCATATATATGCGTTAGTATACTATATTGGTGTTTTTCTTTCTGGCTTACTTCACTCTGTATAATATGCTCCAGTTTCATCCACCTCATTAGCAGTATTTTCTAGATAAAATAAAATTGAAATAAAAAGAAAATAATCCAAAGCACAATCTTTACTTAATTAGTCTGAAAAAAATAACAATATTTTGAATATTGCCAATTTGCCTTTGGTTCAGTAAAAACATAACTATCATCTACTAGGTGTTAGCTGGGCTTCCGTGACAGTAAAGAATCCGCCCGCAATGCAGGAGACCTGGGTTTGATCCCTGGGTTGGAAAGATCCCCTGAAGGAGGGCATGGCACCCATTCCAGTATTCTTGCTTGGAGAATCCCCAAGGACAGAGGAGCCAGGTGGGCTGCAGTCAGTGGAGTCACAAAGAGTCAGACATGACTGAAGCAACTAAGCACAGATGTCAGCTGTTCTTCTAAACTTGGTGGTCACAACTGTGGGTAAAAATTATTTGAAGAAACAGACATTTAACAAAAGAAATTCCCAAACAACATTGAAACTTAGCAATGGGGATATGATAGTCTGAAGACAGCAGAGTTCAACCTGAGGGTTCAAAGAAGGCTTCCTGGAGATGACATACAAGGAGATAATAATCCACACAATAATTTTGAGAGGAGCAAGACCAAAGAACAGGAAGGTCAGGTAAAAGACCTTCACAACATCCTCAGGAAGAAGAGAGCTGTTCCCTAGTTTGTGAACAAAGAATTTAAATTTGAAAGGTGGATGCCAGAGACTAGAACATAATGCTTTAATTTTTTCCATTAGATTCCTGACAATGCTCTCTAGGTAAGTGATGACCTAGACAATGGAATTAATGAAAATGATGCTCAAGGTCTCACAACTTACAATGTTTTCCAAAAAAAAAAAAAAGATGTTTACCTTAAAGTAATAGACATTGGATTTGATGTCAAATGAGATGAATTAACAAGTCAAAATGTGCTCCCCCTTGCAGTTTATGAAGCATTGTCAGTGCACATTATTACTTTTAAGTTACACTTAGACAGTTTTGATTTCTCCTCAGTAATTATCAGTTCTCTCTGAACTTAATCTAACCCTCATATTCCTTCCTAGGACTAAATTACAATTTACTTTTCTCTTTCTGTAAAAGCCAGGAGCCCCGGACGATGCCATTGACAGTGGGACATCTAAGCTAGTTCCGATTTTGCTTGGAAAATCCCCACCAGCTGCTCTGCCTGATGCTGAGTTAATTGCCTTCATTAGCTTTCTTACAATACCCTTCTTAATCAGTCCTTGTGAAGAGATCTGAAACTCACATCGTGGTTCCTTTCTGACCTTTAAAAAAAAAATCCATTCATTCTTTTTGCACAATGGCTCTTGAAGTCTAAAATGCAAGATATAAAAGTAAGGGGAAAAACACTATTTTTTTCTGTATTCCTCCCCAAACTGTGACCCTTAACTTCTAATCAAGATAGGTTATTCTGACTTCCTAAATTACCAACAGCTAGAGCTTACTTTCTCTTTCTTTTCCCATGGCTCCTTTAGCCTTCTTTTCTAATGAATGCTTAATTAACATCGATACATATCCTTTCTGATGAAGCTTGCAGTTTTCACAGTTTGCAACCTGCTGCAATCTTCCTCATAAAGAGGCTAAAAGCTAAAAGTTTTTAGTTATAAAACTTTAAAACTTGTAGGCTGGTGAAAGCATAAAGACAATGTTATTTCAGTTTATTTTGTAGTATTTCATGTAGATCAAAATCTTGTTGGTATCTAGCAAGGCCATCTCTCTCATTCCCTTACAACCTGTGACATTAACCTGTCATTCATGAAAAGTGATTAAATTGGTTCAGAAGACTTGATTTTCATAAACCTGTCATCTTTGGTATTGACCACTAATGCTTTTTTTGTTCTGTGAGATTTATGTTAGTTGATTTTTAAAAAAGGTTTATGCATTCATGATTGTTCTGGGTCTTGTTGCTGTGCCGGCTTTTCTCTAGTTGTGGCAATCAGAGACTACTCCCTGGTTGGAGGTGTCTTCTCTTGGTGTGAAGCAAGGACAGAGCACATGGGCTTCCGCAGTTGCGTCTCCTGGGCTCTAGAGCAGAGGCTCAGCTGTGGCACATGACAGGCTTAGTTGCTCCAGGGCATGTGGAATCTTCCCAGATCAAGGATGGAACCTGTGTCTCCTGCATTGGCGGGTGGATTCCTTACTACTGAGCTTCCAGGGAAGCCTGTTAGTTGGTATTTTTAAATTTATTTAAATTTTTCCTTACTCTGCTTCAACAATATTTAAATAATTATGTATAAATATTAATGTGTGTATGTTCTGAGTATGTATGTGTGTGCACAGTTTTCTAAATTTATTTTAGGTTGTATTGAAGTTATCAACTTCTGCTACCATCAAATGAGTATAAAAGGGGAAAAAAACCCCACAACTATATGATGCTGTTTCCAGCTAATAGAGGGAGAAAGAGAGGAAGAGTGAGATGAAGGAGAGATACCTGGAAGGATGCACTATTTTTTATCCATGAATAATTGTACTAGTGTTAATTTCATGTGATGGTTTGGCTGTATTGAAATATATCACCTTTTATTCCTCATTTTGTCACTTTCTAGACATGATGGAACTGTTCACCAATTTAACTTGTTAGAATCAGGTCTTCTTCCCCTTACTCCCAACCTGTACCAGTGATCTTTAAAGAAAAAGTGTAATTTGATTCAAATGCATTAACCTTCTGAAAGTTCTCTAGGGCAGAGGAGCTGAGGCTGTAACAGAGGTATAGGAAAGATAAGGTGCAGGATACCTTTTGTGGATAAGGTGGTGATGAATAAGTGTAGCATTCTGGGGGAAAAAAAGAGATATGAATTGTTATAAACATATAATGAAAGATAAGAGAGTAACAGTCTGGGTTTTATGGCTCTGATGTTTCACTATATACTGAGCCTCCAACAAGTGCTAAATTACAGTTACAAGCCACGATAGTTATTCAGAGAGCTGATACGATTATTTAAATAAAAAGTGATTATTTAAACTTTCAACATTAAATCAGTATGCACCATTCACATATTTTTTCCAACATTTGCTTGGCATTCTAAAAGTACAAGTCAACTTAATTATGGACCCATGTAAGTAAAGGAAGAAACAAAGCAACAAAGGAGTCAAAGTCATTGAGGAAACAGCAGCTTCTGATAGTTTGCATCATTATTATTATGGCATGTTATTCATCGTTTATTGTGCATCAGGTTGGCCTACTCTGAATTGCAAATTAAATTTTCAAAACTGAAGGACATGTACTTGGGAGCAGAGGGTTTTTAATGTAAAATAATATTGCTGTCATCCTAAAAATCACTTGTCCCTAAAGGAAACAAAAGTAAAATCTCTCTAAGAAATAATTAATTGTACTGCTTAGCAGACTTAAATGATCATGCTATGTTAGCTTGTGTATACCCTAAGCAGTGATTACACTCCTGCCCTCTTTGCATGCCAGAACCTTAACTGCAGTTGTCATTTAGGGTCTCCCTGGTTCAGTCATTAATAATTGTATTACAATAATACTTGGTAGAAACCCTCAATTTAGGGACTTAAAAAGACTAAATGCACCGTATGGATTGAAGTTTCAGTATAGCTTGTTATACTATTAAAGAGTAATATAATACAATAAGCAATATATAATATGAAATGGGTTTCTGATATTCTAATTTCTTGCTCAGTCTGAAATAGCTACAGTGCATTGTATCTTGGTTTCCCTTGTCTTTTCATCATGTTGGTTCTATTCATTTTTTCCCTGTCTCCTACATTGTGCCCAGGATGGTTGCTAGTTTTAGTCAGGATCCTTGTTATTAATTACAGAGAAACCTAAGCCTTGGCTTCAGCAATTGAGTTCAGCAGAGTTCTGATCTCTTTAAAAAAAAAAATCCTTACCAGCTATTGATGAAGAGGGTATTATTGTGCCTTCCACTGATTAGAGATTAGGGGTGATTTCTTTTTCTTTTTGTGAAACAGAAATTCTGTGGCTGTTTTAGAACATTTTCTGTTGTTGTGTGTATGTATGCAGCTGCTACCCTGCATACTTTATTCAACATCGCTTCTTTTTCATCTGCCTTCACACTCTTCCCCATGCTTGGCCCACGAGAGAGATGGTGTGGGATTTACCCACCTTGGAACTTATCCACTTTGCTTATTACAAGCAGAGTCAATTCCCAACTGAGTACGGACTAAACAGGATTTGTCACGAGCAGAGGTATTGTATAATATTTGAGGAACAACATGGAAGAGTTGCTTAATCTGTCCCTACAAGGATCTGTTTTCACACCCGCAATTGTATATGCTATGCATGTATGAAAGCTCAAGGAATTTTCCCTGCAAACTATCCTTCAGAGCCTGTTACTCTTACATGGGATGATTTATTTAGACTTGGTATCAGGTTTTTCAGCCCATGGCTTTTTTCTGGCTGTCAAATTACTTACTGTCAGAGCACCAACAGGAGCTTGAAGTTCATTGTTGTAGTTGGCACCTACTTAGAGTTAGACTAGCCACTTTTACATACTGCTCTAAATAGAATCTTACAATAGCTGTGTTTAATTATTGCAGAAAACTTTACTTATGTATAAATACCTCCTTCTTTGGTGATGTCCAATAAGTGAGTTTCCTGTAATTAGTGTCAAATAATAAATCTTTTAAGTTATGTAGGATTTTGGTAAGAGTAACCTTCAGCAGATAACTATACCCATTGTTGAGAATTAATATTAGGAACCAGATTTGCCCATACAGAAATACACCCAAGGAACTCCCTGGCTGGTTTTAACAGTCATTGTTTAAGTGAGATCCTGTAAGACTAGAAGTGGTGTTACAATTATTTGAATACCAGGGAAAACTGAAATTGGCATCTACTTCTCTATTTCTGGCTTCTGTGTATTTTATTTCCCTGGTTTGTTGCTGTTCAACATAACTATGAAGTCTTAACCATTCCAAGCATCTTTACTTGTTATGCTACCGAGGATCTACTCTGCCAAAGATATTTCCTTTGTTTTAAGGACTTTAATTAAATGGACTCTGAGTAGCTGGGGGATTATAGTAGGGTCCCCGACAAGTCTAGTTCTATGGCTCAAATCTTAAAATAATGAAATGTCCTGTCCTTGGAGAAGCAGCTAATTCTACAAATCAGATAGCTCAGCTCAATGAGGACATCTTTTAAGAAGTGTCTAGATTACTCTATGCCTCGTTCAGAGTTGTAGCCTGGGTTGTCCCACGTTCCCCGCTATTGTTTCTGCTGTGACACACAGGACAGATGACATTCAGATGCTCAACACACTCCCATGGGCATACCCGGATTTTGACAGAACACAACAACATTTATAGTGAAGTCAGGCACAGAAATAATTTATAGTGAGCACAATTATTAAAGTGGTGTCAGTATATGTCGCTCCCTGTGGGCCCTTCAAAAGCCTGGATGTTAAGTATAAATAATTGATTTCACAGTAGCTGTGCCTTTACCCCCGTTTTATATCACACAGGAAAGAGAATAACGTTTCAATGAGTAAGAATGACATAAAGATACAATTCTGAACTGTTCTAAGTGGTTTATATTATTAGCTTTATTTCACAGACTTTGACATTCTCTGATAAATAGCAAATTACTTGCTACCACATACTTCACAACCTGTGAAGTTGAATTACTATTGATTTGAAACCTTCTGTGCCGGGGCTGAGAATTCAGGTTTGGCATTTATTCTGGAGGGTAGCAAACTCTTGGCACCTCGTTGAAGCTGTTAAAATTGAGATAATGACCTAACCTCACTGTGGATTAAATTAGATACTTGTTATTTATATACATTAACTTTTACTAAATATGTTAATAATTATACATTATTCTTTGCTTCATGTTGATATGCACATACACACATACACTTTCAGTTGCTCTTCTTAGAACCTCTGAAAGACATGCATAGTATGTATTCATCTGATTGATAGATAATGAAACCTAAGACTACTGTGCTTCACATTAAATGACTTGCCTAAGCTCTTCCCATTCCAATTTGAATATGCCCCAGAAGACACTCTGCTAGCACATGTGCTCTTGTCATTTACATTGTTGAGAAGTTTAGGAGAATTTTTAGATCAGAATTCATTAATACCTTTGCTTAATAATAAATAAACAACTATTACAGTGAGTTACTATGGTATTAAAAAATAGTTTATAATTGGTGATTGGACTAGAAGAAAAAAGCAAGCAAGAAAAGAGGAATAAATATACATTTCTATATGTAAAGAAAGTTAATAATTAAGAATCACAGGAATTACTCCTGGGGCCAGTTTTGACATTGTTATTAATGGTCTAGATGAGGGCATTCACACTGAAATATCTCCTAAAAGCAGACTCTGATAAATTATTGACCTGACTTGCTTTGCTGACAGTTTCATCTTTCTTAAGGTAGAAGATGTTATAGCAGGGAATTGCTACTTTGGGCTTAATTTTAATCTCAAGGGAGAACTGGCTGAAGATGTGGTAGGGAAATCCACACCGAGGCTTTTTTTTTTTTTTTTCTTTTTTGTCAAGACCACACGTCTCGTGGACAAGATGAAGGTAGAAATTGGGTGATAGTACAGGAGATACATCAACTGCTTGTTAAATCCAGAATGTTAACTTATAAATTACCATCAACTTAGACATCTCAGAGGCCCAACCTTAACAAGGCATGGCCTTAGTCAAGGTTTTTATCAATGTTATTACCATGTCATAGAAGTAACTTATCAGTTGTAGATGATAATGTAGCAGGAGGTGAATATAAATAATGCATAAATGAAAGAATTAAGACCTAAAACAATCCTGACAGGCTAAACTGCTGGGCCAAAAGCACCATGATAAAGATTCATGTCTTGAAGATTTTTTTTTGTTGCTGATGGAATTATAAATTTGTTCAGTCTTCCTGGAGGAAAATGTAGAGATATACAACCAAAGCTGTAAAGTATTTATGACTTTTAAACTGAGTATTCAACCTGAGAGACTTGGTCTAAGGAAATAGTCAGGAAAATGCTTAATGGCAGACAAGCAAAACCAACAAAAACATTAATAGTCAATTCATCAAACAAATGTTAGCACTACCATGTTGAAGTGCTAAGCAGTCATTAAAAATCATTAAAATTATGTGGTAAATACTGCTTATTGACATGCAAGTATGTTAATGATCAATAGATAAAAAGGCCAGAGATGAAGATTATATTGTTAATTTTTATAAGATGAAGTTTATGTGTGTATAGACATAGAAATATGTGAAAACAAAAATGTGTGGAGGGATATCTAGAAATATGTTATTGGTTTTTGTAGCTGATAATTTTAGAAATGAGATTTTCTTGATGCTTATCTGTGTCTTCTAATTTTGCATACCATATATGTATTGATTGTGTGATTGAAATATTATCCTAAAAATTTAAGATAGAGGTGACTTCCATTTCAAATGAACATTTTTCCGAGTTATTTGGAGGATAAATGTTACCACCAGAGTGATACAGCAACTAATATAAAGAGTATAATTAAATTGTATAAATAACAATAAAGTTTTAATGGGGTTTGGTGGGAGACAAGTGTCACAGAGCTGTAAACCCACATGTTCATGTGGTATTCCATTACAGAAGTTACATTTAAATAAGAACTGTAACAACACACATAAGTCAAAGGAAGGGAACTTGCCATATAAAGAACAAAAAATTTGACTCAAAATGTTTAGCCACGGAATTGATAAATTGGGATCTGAAGAGAACAAGCCAGGCTAACTGTGCTTAAATACTTGAAGGATAACAGAATGAAAGAAATTTAAATCATCTGTGTGGAGCTTTGAATAGAAGACTTGAACAAATGAGCAGAAGATTCAAAGAAGATATTCAAAAGAATTTCCTAATACCCAAAAAGCTGTGTAGCAGGCATCAGTAGAAACAAATGATTTCCCCATCATAGGTCTATCATTTTGGATCCTCTCTGACGCAAGTGATTGAAAACACTGCTCAGAATTACATTAATCAAAAGGAGAATTTATTGTGTAAGAAATAGCCAGCTTATTGTATGCTCAGTCATGCAGAAGCTAGACGCTTGGATCTGACGATCCCCACAGGAATCACTTCCCCTCCTTTCCTGTGGTTTCATTCTGAAAGCTCATGATGGCAAGATGGTTACAGTCCTTTAGAACTCTCATTCTCTGTTTTACATTCAGGGGAAAGATCTTTACCACCAACAGTAGAGCGAAAAGTCCAGACTGGATCCTCCTTAGCCATAGTTTGCTCCTCTCCCTGCTCCTGGACCAATTACTGTGGCCAAGGTGGTGGGGTGGAGGAGAGTCGTTTTACAGTGTAAGCCAGTCAGGGCCCACCATCCCCACCCACCAACTGAGGGTGGAGTCAAATTCTGGCATGCAACCCAGGCTGAGGATTTGCAGGAGTAGTTTCTGAAAAGTAATTTAGGCTAATCTTTCATCGGGAAAATGGATGAGTAGACAATGAACTGCAAAAATGACAGATGTCTATTAAAACTAGGGTGACACGTGTAACTGGATGATTTCTTAGGTTCTTTCCAATGCCAAGTTTCGATGGGGCTGAGATTCAATTTGCAGTTGGCAGTGAGAATTTCAGGGAGAGAAATATGAAAGGATACACAGAAGGAATTGGTGATGAACCCCAGGAAGGTATTACCAGCCTGCAAGAGAATATGGAAAAGCAACACTGTTGACAGGCAAGGGTATTAAAGGGGGAAACAATTTAAAACGTAGAAACTTCTCCATAGTTATGAGATTTGGAATCTTGAAAAATTGAGACTCTGTCGGTATAAGCATTCTCTGTTTACTCATGTATTTTGTATAGTCACAATGTGGGATCTGTATGTTTTGCTCCTTACATACCATCCAGATACACATACACACACACACACACACACACACACACACACAATGACACCCCTGCCTAACAATGTGCAAAATAGAAAAAAATGCTCATAGATTATTAAGGTTTGACAAATGCCTTTCAAAATTTATATGACCTCTGGAAGGTCATATGACTCATTCACACAGCAAAAATGGTTTTAATCAGATAATCAGATCACCAGTTCCTTAGGGCTGCTAGCTCAGCAAAATTTCTTCTGTGAATTCTTACTTTTCCTTTGAAAGTGGGAGGTGAGTAGTGGGGGCAGGGTTTGTGAGCAGATGGTGATTTGGGATGTACCTGGGCAGCCAGTAGACAGCTTAGATGCAGGAGAATGCAAATAGAGGATGGAATCCCATAAGTAGAGGCTCTAGAAAGATGATAACCAAGGCAATTTTGCCTAGAACCTGCTCAAGTTTCTGTGGCCCAGCTAGAAATAATGAACATCTCAGTTACCCAGGTCACTGCAGCTTCTTCAATATCTTATCATCAAGTCCCTACCTTTTTCCTCATAAAATATTAAGACACAAGGAAGAAGGGACGAATACATAGATTCAGCCTGAGCTGGAAGAGAGGAAGAGATTGTATTCATATGCCTGTTTCCTTTCCCTTTCTATTTTCCAAATTATTTCACGTTGTAGGTTGTAAACCCTGTGATTTGCCTTTTTTAGGATAACTACATGGCATCCCCCAGGAATACCAAGGGCAGAGCCCTTGTACAAAACCTTAGTTTATCTGAACTATATGTAAGTCTGGTTCCTGAACCTTAAAAGAGAGGAAATGGAGCTAAAAAGGTCTAGAAAAGGGCAGATAAAAGGATCAGAGGAATAAAAAAAGAGTACTGTATGAGAGCAGATTAAATCAATGACTTTCCCCCAGACTGACCTCTGTTGAGTATGAAGGGCACAGCCAAGGTCAACAGAGACCAGATGACCTGCCCCAATAGTACCGTAAACATGGGGAAGCCTTAGGAGTTGAGGGTAGCTATGTTCATAGCAAGAATACATTTCTGCAACCCCCCACCCTTGAGCAATAGTATAAACTAAGTCAGTTCACATAGGTTTTGATAAAGTTGTAGTTGGGAAAACCCACAATAAATTGTCCAAGCAAGCTATGTGATATTTATGAGTGCTTATTTCACTTTGGTTGTGGCTACCTTAAAATAGTGCTCTTCAAGTCTGATTAATCATCAGACTCAACTGGGGGTACTTTTATTTATTTTTTTTTGGATTTATTTATTTTATTTACTTTTTTTCATCTTTGCTCTTAAGTCAGATTGGTCTTTTTTTTTTTTTCTTCTTTTTTTTTTAAATTTTATTTTATTTTTAAACTTTACAAATTGTATTAGTTTTGCCAAATATCAAAATGAATCCGCCACAGATATACATGTGTTCCCCATCCCGAACCCTCCTCCCTCCTCCCTCCCCATTACCATCCCTCTGGGTTGTCCCAGTGCACCAGCCCCAAGCATCCAGTATCGTGCATCGAACCTGGACTGGCAACTTGTTTCATACATGATATCATACATGTTTCAATGCCATTCTCCCAAATCTTCCCACCCTCTACCTCTGCAACAGGGTCCATAAGACTGTTTTATACATCAGTGTCTCTTTTGCTGTCTCGTACACAGGGTTATTGTTAGCATCTTTCTAAATTCCATATATATGCATTAGTATACTGTATTGGTGTTTTTCTTTCTGGCTTACTTCACTCTGTATAATAGGCTCCAGTTTCATCCACCTCATTAGAACTGATTCAAATGTATTCTTTTTAATGGCTGAGTAATACTCCATTGTGTATATGTACCACAGCTTTCTTATCCATTCATCTGCTGATGGACATCTAGGTTGTCCATGTCCTGGCTATTATAAACAGTGCTGCAATGAACATTGGGGTACACGTGTCTCTTTCCCTTATGGTTTCCTCAGTGTGTATGCCCAGCAGTGGGATTTCTGGATCATAAGGCAGTTCTATTTCCAGTTTTTTAAGGAATCTCCACACACTGTTCTCCATAGTGGAGGGGGTACTTTTAAATTACCTATAAATTCCATAGCCCCATTTGATACTTCAAAAATTAAAAAGAAAAAATTCTGAGAATAAGACCCCATAATTTATATAAATATTTTAAAGATGTTTCCTACTGATTCTGATGTTCTTAGGATGTTAATAGGATTTAACAGCCAGCAGCATCTGTACAAGGCGGGACTTGGCAGCCAACCAAGCTAGAAGCCAACCAGGCTTCCAGACCACCCACACAGTGAGCCCACAAAAACAGAAGGACCCACGCAGTTCTCTTAGTTATTGCAGCTCTCTCAGGGGAAATCCTAGAATATATAGCTTGGGTGATGAGAGGGGAGTGTAGCTCCAGGATGCGTAGGGCACCTCCTATAGGAGGAAACTTCTAGAAGGTTGAGAAACTTAACTAACCTCCTACAAACATAGAAATACAAATGTTTTGGCTTTCATCAAAGGTTCTAAAACCACAATTCTGAGATGGGACATCTCCATTCTAGTGCTCCACTGGTCATGGGGCTTCTGCTAGGTCCTGGGAATGCACAGATGTTTTCAAACCCCATTTCCTCGAATAGAAACAAAGACTTGCAAGGAGAGAGCTGCCTTGGGGCTGAGCAGGAAGGATGGTCAAGGCACTGAACCTGTGACACTGAATCCTCCTCAGGGCCACTCCAGAGGATGGCGTGTCTATGGTCCTGACCCTCTCTTTTCATCAACTCTTTTGGAGCCTCTGTTCTGTTGTTTCGATGGGGAATCTGTTTCTGTCTTAAGCCCACAACTAGTTGCCAAGGAAGACTCGTGCTTAACAGAATAGAGAACAGGGATGTTCCTGTTCTATTGTAATTGGGGTCAACACCCAGAGCACAGGTTGGAAGGTGCCAAATAGCTGTACTCCAAGAGCCACCAGCTGGTGTGACTAGACAGCTCCCAAACATCTTCCCCAGGAGGGGCTTTCTGAGAACCCAGGTGGAAACCTAAAGTTAGGAAATCAGCACATGTTTGAGAAAGAGTTTCCAGTGTGAGTGGAAGGCGATGAGGTGGGAGAAAAGGTCTAAAGGAAGTGGAGGGGTGCTTAAGTAGCTCGTGCTTAATTTGGGAGAAGTAAGGAGCATGATGTTATTTGTCCTCTGTTTTGAGCAAAGGAGTCTAGGCTTGTTTTAGGTTTCTTTTAATTTTTCCTAATTATATCAAAGGTACATATGTGTATTCTTATTTTAGAAGTTAGACTATTAAAGGGAAAGATAAAATCGCTTTATCAGAATTCCAGCCTAAATACATTGTAATGACCAAAAAGTTCATTTGGGTTCTCCATAATATCTTATAGAAAAACCTGAAAGAACTTTTTGGCCAATTCAATATATGCATAAACATAGATATACATCACACATATACACATAGATATATGCAGGCATATATACACATAAACATGCAAATATAAAAGTATACCTAGACATGTGTGGGTGTGTTGTATGTGTGTATACATGTGTGTGAATACATACATACACACATATTTACACACACACATATACATCACTTCCAATAAATATCTATAGCAGAGCATAATATAGTAAGATATTGTGATATTTTTTTTCGTAATGTGGCTTTCAGTTTGTCTTTCATATAGCAAATTATTATTTTTTAAAGTCTACAAGTTTTTGAGATGGAATAGAGAAAATAAAGCACAGTGTTAAGAGCCTGGATTGTGGAGCCATACTGTCTGGGTGTGGCTTTGCATAGACTGTTAATGTCTCTATATTCCCCAGTTCTTCATCTGTAAAATTGGGATGTAATAGAATCTACCTCACAGGTTTTTTTGTGACAATTAAGTGAATTAACATGAGTAAATCACTTAGAACAGTGCCTGGTGTACTATAGGAGCTATGTAAATGTTGCAAATAGATGAGGTTCATTCTTTATTACAGTTAATTTCTAACATATGAAAATAACATATTTTATTTAGCAAATCTACTGATTGACATGTTGACTCTTCTAATTTTGCTTTATTATAAACAATCCTGCCATAAATGTTTGATTAACTTATAATGCATGTTTTTGGAACATGTGTTTCAAGTAGTCTGGCAAATGCTACTACTGCAGTGCATGCTTTTGAAATCACACTGATGCTAAGAATTTAATGTAATTTCTTCCTGATTTTCACTTGAGATCATTTTTCCTATCTCTGAAATGACTTGAGAGAAGCTGTATCCCAAAGATTTAATGAGGTGATGTTCCTTTTAGCTGTCTAGAGCTCCCCATTCTTACACTGATATTCTTTTGATTTGTTGATAATTAATCAGGAACATCAGTGGTGAAATGTCACCTAGATATCATTCCAACCCTTCGATCTGTAGCTTTAAAGGGAGGATTTTCTCCCTCTCTGCTGGCCCTGTCATTGCCAAGCTTTCCTCTTATTAACCTTGAAGTCACAGAGAACAGTCTCTCCTGTGATTTCATCATATCTCCCATCTAAAGAGATGCTATCGCACTCTAAAAAAAATAAATTAAAAGGACTGCATCACCCCCACACAGAAGCAGGTCACAGGTTTAATTTTTTTTTTTTTTTTTCGCCCCAGCTATCACAGACAAGTCTTCACAGACTTAACCATGGGCTTTATATCACATAAGTTTGCACTGATCATTTTCATTTAAAAAATTGTTTATGAAATTCTTTCTTCCCATGAGACCTGTCATATTTGAGCTTTATGGGAAAGGCATTATCTGTATTTTTTTTAATATTTCTTCAGCTTCACAATGGTGATAACTTTATTAGTCAAACTGGTGAAACAAATATTTTTATAAAATCTTTCCACTATCTCTGCCAACTACACAGAGGGAAAAACCATCTTTGTCAGATGTATATGGGGGGAAAAAAAACCCAATCCCCAGGTACAGCTTTTTCAGAGGTTAACACATTTGCTGGTATGCAGGGCCGATCCCAGGCAATGTGAGTTTGACGTCAGCATTCTGGCCTTTCTCTTCCCCAAACCCCTTGATTCTTCTGGTTTACAAATACTCTCCTGTATCTCTAATTCTTTTCAGCCAAATGTCTGTGCTGTCTCAACTACTGAAAATATTAGAGTAATGAGGCAGTGGAAGAATTTCCAGGGGAGGGCAACAAAAGAAAAAGATTATTGAGGGAGACACAGGGGCCAGGGCATGATCTTGGCATGGGATCAAGGAGAGTTCAACTGCATTGATTAAATGGAACAGTTGTCAGCAGGAGACATTTGAGTAAATGCAGAGTTCTGTGTTACTTCCAAAGCATCAGACCCTAGGTTTGTGCAAAGCTGAAGATCAAAGCAGACCAAGGAATAGTTTTTGGAATAAGTTTGCAGATAAGAAGCATTCATGTTTGGGTTGGACTTTAATTCAGGTCTATAGTACCAGGATCAAGCAAGTATCAAGTCTGCAAAAGATAAAACTCAGGATAAAAGGTAAAAACATTAGGGTCATGAGTGTCAAGGATCAATTCTCAGGAGAAGGTAGATTTGTTCTATCATGGCAAATTGTAATGACAGGGTCTTTATTTCTTCAATCGGTTATGGAAGAAGGTTCCCTTTCATCAATTTTTATACAATTCCTGTGTTTTAAGGAATTCTAGAGAATTTGGGATGGACTTTTAACCTTTTTAGCCCTTCTTGGTCACTGCTGTAACTGGTGGAACCCCTTCTGAAATACTTTTTTCTTGACCAGCTCTGGCACTTTCTATATACTGAATATTGGAAGCCTGGAAAACCATCCCCCAGAGAAATCCTTCAATTTTGTGGACAGTTATCACTGCCCTTCTCCCCACTCTGAAGCTTCTAACATTACTGGAATGCTGATCTTTTCTACTTCTTCCCACCTCAGGGCCTTTGGGTTAGAGTCAAGTCTTCTCCTTTGTTACATCATAGCCCTTTTCCAATCTGAGTAGCCTCCTCCGTCCCTTCCCCTCTTTGAGAGAGCACTCCTTGGTTATCCTTTTCAGTTCCACAGCCATGGTTTGCACCTTGACATTGAAAAAGCTATCAACACCTACCTAAAAGAAAATTCCTTTTCATTATTTTAGTTGCTCAGAAATATATCAAATAATCTGTCAAGAACTCCCCTTTAATTTGCCTCTTCAACTTTTTTCTGTTTGTAAGATAGGATGGTTTACTCTTTACCTGTACAGGTTTATAATCAGGTAAAGGATGAGGGAATTCCATGGGGTCTTGTTTATTTTTGTGTCCCTTTTTCATTTGACATAACACTGCACCTTCTAGCATAGCACGAAGAACAAATGTGATTGAGTTACTAGGGTTCCAGGAAAAAAGTCATAAATGATGGTACATGACAGGATGGGACTTATTTAAGATTCCTAGAGGTCTAGTCCTGTGACTTTCTGATAGTGGAAGGTTTTTAATCCCAGTATCCAGAGCCTCTTCTGCCCTGTGATGATTTTATCCAGAAGGTCCTTCTGCCGTTTCCTCTCTCAGCTCTGTTTCCATGTTTCCCTCACTTTCCTCATCCTCCCTTCACGTCAAGACAAACCTTCATCTTCCAGTTCTCTCCCATCGCTTGTAGGTCTTTATTTTGCGTCTTCTGGTACATTTTAATTATTTTTTTGGAAAACATGCATGAATTTTTAAACAATAGACTGCCATTTCTGACATCCCAGGACATTTGCTTTTTGTATTATTCCTGCTTTTATTTATGAAGCTCCTGACAAAAAGATGAATTAGAATGCTTTTTCCATATTAATGGAGATGTCTAAACCAACTTTGATCCAAATTAAAACAAAAAGGGTACTGGCTTATTTGAAAGCTGAAAAGGCAAGCCATGAGTGCACCATGGACAGATTTTAAAAATAAGTCTGTTCTAAAACACCTGCTGAATAGGGCTTGGGCTAGGAATCAGAATTTCCATCATCATCCCAGGTAATTTTGCTGTGGGTGGTATTTGGATCATACTTTATGAAGCATCATGGTGTTTGCTATTCTCGTATAGATATTGTCATCTAGCTCAGTGAGCCTTTAAGCTAATCTACTCTGTTGTAGTGAATAGGAAGTTACACTATTAGATAAAGTATCCATAGTTCTATAGAATGTTCTTTTTAGTAAACTTAGAAGAGATTGTTTACAGTGTATTGGAGCTAAGCGTGGAAGACACCAAACATTGATGTTTGAAAGAACTGATCTCACTAGCAATTTTATGTGTTGTTTGGCAAGTCATTTAACTTCTTTCAGTATCTACTTCCTTATCAGTAAAAATAATACATATTTAGAAGGTTGCTGAGAAGATAAAATGCATGATTTCCTTATGCATCAACATGCATAAGGAAATCATTTATGCTTTCTACCACATAGTGGGATTTCTGCAAATAACATCTATAATTAAACTTTGTTGCTTATTTTGTAGCTTCCATTTCTATAGTAGAATATAACTTTGGGTGCATATATGGAAACCTGCATGTACATTCACATACAGAAGGAGGGGTAAGAGAAGAGGTAGAGACAGGGAGGGAGGAAGTGAGAGGGAAGAAGGAAGAGAAGAGGGGCTGCTTTGGGAAACTCCAGTCTCAAGGGTTACATATCTTACCAGGCAAAAATTCTATGTGCCTATTTTAGGTACATAAGTAATATAAATGTATATGAGTGTAATTTGAGAGTGAGGGGAAAAAAAGCTAGGAGTACCTGTGAATTTTATCTATGTAATAAGTACTTTCATCTTTTGATTTACTCCTCCATCTAGTAAGAGATTCTTTCCCATTGCTTCTTTCTTTAGAGAGAGTCCTATGCTTCTTTTACTCCATCTTGGAGGTGCTCACATATGTGTATTTAAAATCATTTTACATGAAAAATTTGGAAAATACTTTCACACAGCCCTAAAACTACAACTTTAGGATCATCCAAGAATGAGTTCTATTTATCTGTCTGTACTATTGGGAAACCTGTTTCCATCAGTGCCCTACAATATTATTTGACTTTTGTGAACTTAAAAAAGGTAAACAACAACAACAATATATATATATATATATATATATATATATATATATATATATGCCTGAAAAAGCATTCACAAAATTGAGGTATAAAGTGGGCATTGAAGTGACCCAAAATAGGTTTATTTGGATTCCTTTTCACTTGGTTTCATTTCTGTCAATCAACAATAGTAAATATAAAAATTATGATAGAAGTTGGAGACTGTCAGAATCCATGGGAGAAACAGAACCATAAATTGAAGACTGTGAGACTGCCCTGGGAAGATCATTGTGAAACACAATGGAATTGAGTATGCCACCTCATTAGTCAATACCATTTTTATGTTGGGAAAAGTAAAGGCAGAACACATCCAAAGCAGCCCCATGACAGCTCAGAGGTGATGAGAACAAAGATTTCACATTTTCCAACAGAGTAAAACTCTCTGAGCTCCTGAGTTGCAGTTGCTCAGCTCTCTTAACCAAAGAGAGTGTCCCCTCAGTCCTGTCGCCTCTCCTCTGTCCTCTTTGTTGTGATTCTCATTTAATCAATTCAGGTTATTCCAGTGAGGATGCTAAATTGAAAGTCCTGGGTTGGCGTCTCATTTATCCATAAGCTAGGTAGTGCTAACAGGGCCCAGGCTGTGGGCTCCATTCCCTCAGGTGCTTGGGCTCCGACCCACAGAGGCTGAGCTATTAATGAGCAGGACTCAGTCTCCCTGCCTCACTCAGCCCTTGTCTTCTCTGCTGATATTGCCAACAAGAGAAGCAATTAGGGCCAATCTGGTGGTGGTTGGCTGCATTTTAAAATAGAAACCATCTCAAAATCCATCTACGAGCTTGGCTTACTTTTAGCTTCCTTACAGACTGCAGAGCCATTCGGTGACAATGCTGAGAATTACCCAGATTATCCATGGAAGCCTGTAATAGTCCAATTACCAACACTTGTTTGCAGTCTTATTGTGACTTCCTCTGAAGTCAGGAAAGGATACGCCACAGTAGGAATGCTACGTGTTGGGGGAGAAGCAGGGAGAGAGAAAGCTGTTTTGAGGGTGAAATTGTTTTCATCAGTGACTCAAGACTGCAGCAGATTCGGGGACTACCAGAGGCTCTGATGTGTTTTAATAACCTTAACCATTGTGGGGAAATGGCTTTTCCATAGGCTGTGGAATCGCCCACCAACCCTGTGTTCATTGTATGTTTGCTGTATTGACTTGATGGAAACTCAGCAGTTTTTTTTTTTTTTCCCTGAAGGTCTTATATTTCTCCCTTCTGAATTGGATAATACTAGGACTTCTAGGAAACTCTAAACAATAACTGACAACTAATGTGCTTATCTGTCACCCGTTTTAACACTTTGAATAGCATTTCCTTGCTTTCCATTTAGAGGAATGATGGCCTGATTCAGAATATACTAGAAACTGAGGCTAAAATGTTACGATTATTAAAAGTTCCATCGTTCAGGGAAAAAAAAAAAAAAAGAAACTAAAATGTATTTTTCTTCTGAGCACATTTCCTCTCATTAATTCAAAAAAGGATTATGTAGATATCTACTAAGCTTCCCTTGTGGTAAAGAATCCACCTGCAATGCTGGAGACCCAGTTCAAAAGCTGGATTGGGAAGATCCTCTGGAAAAGGGAAAGGCTACCCACTTCAGTATTCTGGCCTGGAGAATTCCATGGACTGTATAGTCCCTGAGGTCGCAAAGAGTTGGACATGACTGAGTGACTTTCACTTTCAGTAATCTACTAACTGCTTCATTTCCATAATAAAATAAGTGATATTCTCCCTTTTCTTCTTTTTTAAGTAGAACTATCAATATGCTATTATTTGGAGTCTATGATCTTCTTACTTACCTCTAGCTGTCTGATAATAAATCAGATGACATTCTTCATAGAGACAGAAGATGCCTTCTCAGCTTCACTCAGAATTCTTCTGAACCCTTAGTCTTATCCATCAATTTCTGTGAAGATAAAGGAACCATATGGGAAAATCTTTTCATTTTTTTTCCTCTGCCAGGCCCATGTTTACATTCAAACTTCACCTTTTAAAACTGTGTGTAAGTATTTATCTTATAGTCAATATCTTTTAAATTACAGTATGAACATATAGGCAGACCATCATAACTATTTTTCTAGAATACTGGAAGTTGTGCAATTATGCTTATAAACCATTTGCTCATCTCTTCCTTTTAAGAGCATCTGTGTTTCTCTGTGATGGCTCCTTCAGTAGTTTATAATTTTCATTTTGGAGCATTCTGTACCCTAGACCATTTAACACTGTGCGATGGCAGCTGCATCTCCACAGGATTATATTGAAAGATCTTGGCTTCTGCCAAGAAATAACTTGAAAGGAACGTGGAAGGATGCATGTGCACGTGTGTGTTTATGGAGGTGTTTGTGTGTTAATTAGGGTATCGACTTACATCACTCTTATTGTTCCATCAGTCATCATGCTGCTTACAGTTCCCTGCTGGCTGAGGATCCCTCTAGTTACTCTGACACCACACTTTAGAAACAGAAATGCTAGTGGTCCTGGATTTGTTTGCGTTTGAATGCCTCCTGAGGAATCTATATGCAGGTCAAGAAGCAACAGTTAGAACTGGACATGGATCAACAAACTGGTTCCAAATCAGGAAAGGAGTACATCAAGGCTGCATATTGTCACCTTGCTTATTTAACTGATACGCAGAATACATCATGAGAAATGCCAGGCTGGATGAAGCACAAGCTGGAATCAAGATTGATGGGAGAAATATCAATAACCCGTATGCAGATGACACCATTCTTATGGCAGAAAGTGAAAAAGAACTAAAGAACCTCTTGATAAAAGTGAAAGAGGAGAGTGAAAAAGTTGGCTTAAAGCTCAACATTCAGGAAACTAAGATCATGGTATCCGGTCCCATCACTTCATGGCAAATACATGGGGAAACAATGGAAACAGTGAGAGATTTTATTTTCTTGGGCTCCAAAATATCTGCAGATGGTGACTGCAGCCATGAAATTAAAAGACACTTGCTCCTTAGAAGAAAAGCTGTGACCAACCTAGACAGCATATTAAAAAGCAGGGACATTACTTTGCCAACAAAGGTCCATCTAGCAAAGCTATGGTTTTTCCAGTAGTCATGTATGGATGTAAGAGTTGGACTATAAAGAAAGTTGACTGCTGAATAATTGATGCTTTTGAACTGTGGTGTTGGAGAAGACTCTTGAGAGTCCCTTGGACTGCAAGGAGATCCAACCAGTTCATCCTGAAGGAAATCAGTTCTGAATATTCATTGTAAGGACTGATGCTGAAGGTGAAACTCCAATACTTTGGCCACCTGATGCAAAGAACTGACTCACTGGAAAAGACCTTGATTCTGGGAAATATTGAAGGCAGGAGAAGAAGCGGATGACAGAGGATGAGATGGTTGGATGGCATCTCTGACTCGATGGACCTGAGTTTGAGCAAGCTCTGGGAGTTGGTGATGGACAGGGAAGCCTGGCATGCTGCAGTCCATGGAGTCGCAAAGAGTCGGACACAACTGAGCGACTGAACTGAACTGAATGAATTTGTTGTTCAGATAGAATGAGATTCCTCTGCCAAAGTTATAGATCTTCATGTTATAAGACTCGGGGAAAATAGAATTTTACACATTTTAGTGGGTCAAATAATGATCACCCAAAGACAGCAAGTTCTAATTCCTGAAATTGGTAAATCTTCTTGTATTAATATTTGGAAAAAGAGTCTCTGAAGATGTAATGAAGTTAAGGATCTTGAAATGAGGGAATTGCTCTGGTTTATTCTGGTGGGTCCTAAATGCCATCACAAGCACCAGCAGCTATTTACGCGTGTCCTTGTAAGACAAAGGCAAAGAGCTGTAACAGACACATGCAGAGAAGGCAGTGTGAAGACAGAGACAGAGGGGAGTGATGGGGCCCCAAGCCCAGCAATGCCAGCCTCCTCCACCAGAAGCTGGAAAAGGCAGGGAAGAATTCTTCCCTGGAGTCCCAGACAGGGTGCCCTGCTCAATCTCGGCTTCTCAATCAGTTTTGCAGGCCAGAATAAGTTTCTAGTGTTTTAAGCCACCAAGTCTGTGGTAATCTGTTACAGCAGCATCAGGAAACTAATATGTAGGTTAGGGAAAGGAAAACACAGGATATAATATCTTGTAAATAATATGCCTCACAGACATTAAATTATCAACATCCTCTAGAATTTTTATCAGCACCAACCTTTGACATTACCACCCATCTCTGTATTCTACAGCTGCATTTTCAATACTATAGCCTCTAGTCACATGTGACTATTAAATAATTGAAATGTTGCTACTAGGATTGAGGAATTGGATTCTTAATTTAAGTTAATTTTAATTAAGTTAAATTTTTAGAGCTTTCAGTTGATTCTGTTGTTGGAAAACTTGAAATTATGCTAGAACATTTTAGATATGTGAATGTACTTTTTCAACTGTAAATTTTATCAACTGTAAAATACACCAGGTATTCTCAATGAACAGTTAATATCCAAGTTGAGATGTACTATAAGTATAAAATATATACCACATTTCAAAAACTTATTATGAAATAAATAAAAAATACACTACTGATAATTTTTAAATTGATTATATGTTGAAACGGTAGTACTTCAGATAAGTTGTGTTAAATCCAATATATTATTAAAATTCCCTTTCTTTTACATTTTTAGATTTTAACTAGAAAATCTAAAACTATATACATAAAGCACATTATATTTCTTTTGGATAATGTTGCCTTATTGTCAGTCTTCTGAGTGACCCAGTCAACCAGTCCTAGCAATAAATCTCATTTCCTATGGCTTATGGACCAAAGTAGGGCTTCCCAGGTGGCTCAGTGGTAAAGAATCCACCTGCCAGTGCAGGAGATGCAGGAGACATGGGTTTTATCCCTGGGTCAGGAAGATCCTCTGGAGGAGGAAATGACAACCCACTCCAGTATTCTTGCCTGGATAATCCAGTGGACAGAGGAGCCTGGCAGGCTGTAGCCACGTGGTCACAAAGAGTCAGACACAACGGACACTCAGGCACGCACCGTGGACCAAAATATTTACCAATATTCCATTCTATTGAAGGACTATGATCATATCCATTCTCATGGATTGTCAACTTATTTGCCTTTTTGAATTAAAGCAATCATGTTTGGAACTAGAATTTAAAAATAAACATTTAACATACCTTCACTGATTACATAGCATGTGAAAGGAAAATAATTCAAGATCACAAGATGGTGTTCTTGATAGTTTTCCTTTGAGGATGTTTACAGGGTTAAGTAGATATTCTGTCTTGAAGCAACTGAGTTTCCAGATCTTTGGGAAAAAAAAAAAATCTAGTCCCATTTCATATATCTCTTAATAGTTCTATGTGAAACATCAACAGTAATATTTTTATTCTTTTGTGCTTCATGGATCTTCTTAATTACTTAAAAATAGCATTGGGTACTTGTGTAAATAAATTGATTTAAATGTCATTAAGAAATGCAATCATATTTGTAATTACTGTTACACAGGATATATGTTTTAAAAATTATTGTTTTTATATAGTTATCATAGTGAAAAATAACTTGGTATAATTATAATGGAAATTTTTTTTTTAATCTTCCCTATCCTGGATTTTTGTGTAGCTGAAAACTATAAGCAATAAACAACACTTGAAAAGAGAAAGCCCCTCATACTTGGTATTTGAGAGCAGTTCAATTTTGCTTTGCTTCTTTTTCCTCTTGACTTTTTTCAATTAATGCATGTTCTCCCATGAGTCCCTCCCACAGCACCACCACACCCACCCAGATTCTGCTGGCTTCAGAAGTGAAGTGAAGTCTCTCAGTTGTGTCCGACTCTTTGTGACCCCATGGACTGTAGCCTACCAGGATCCTCAGTCCATGGACTTTTCCAGGCAATAGTACTAGAATGGGTTGCCATTTCCTTCTCCAGGGGATCTTCCCAACCCAGGGATTGAACCTGGGTCTCCTGCATTGCAGGCAGACACTTTACCATCTGAGCCACCAAGGAAACCCTGGCTTCAGAAGAGACCTAAAAATTGAACTGACAAATGTATCACTCACATCACAAAAGCTACAGAAGCTAGATAGGAGTTAATGATTCCCTTATTTCAGAGATGATGAACAGTTTAGAGTCAGACTAGGACTAGAACAAAGGGTCTTTTGATATCACATCTAATTTTCTTTCTGCTAAATCATATTTTTCTAGTATGAATGACCTGACAATGCCCTGAATGTTCTGTCCTTACATGATCTCCTAACTTGCAAAAGAATCTGATCAAAAATGAAAGGCTAGTCATTGTGAAAATCATAAATTGGTGGGGGTTGCTCTGACATTAGGTTAGCTGTGGACATCTGCTGAATTTTCAGTGTACTCTCTGCTCACTCACTCCTTATACTTTACCCAGAATGTTTGCTGTTAAAATAAGGTCATGATTGTAAGGCAGACGCCCTAGAACACAGTTCCTACAGTTGTAGTTGCTGTGCCCAGTGGTATTTATAAAGTCCCATGTAATATTTCTAAGAGGGTAAGTAAACTCTTAGTCATATACAAGTGCTCTGGCCTAGGAGACTAGTGTGTATGTATCAAATTTTAAAAATTAAACTTATTATTTAACATAGCATCCCAGCTTTCAAAGCTAAATGATCATTACTTAATTTTATGCATTATGAAACTATAGCAGTATTTAAGGTGCAATTTGAAGGAAAAAATAATACCTAATTCTGTATTAGTATATTTTTAATCACTTTCAAAGAATCACATATTCCATATCTTAGTTTCCAGTGTTTGTGCTTGTAAACATCAAAGCTATATATTGTCCTTCTCTACATGTTTTCTTCTTTCCACTTTTTTCCTAGATTATATTTAATGTCTTGTTTGTTCTAATGACCCAATTGTTGGTCTACATGCAGAGCCCTTACCACAGTGGGTATATAACTGAAGTAGTGTAGTATGTGTATGGTCATGATGACTTAATCAGGACAAACACACATCACCAAAGGTGTTCAAATGGCTCAAGATACTTACTGGGGTGTACTTGTTGTATCTACATCCTTGGGCTAGTTACTTTTCTGAGCTTTATATGTCTAGTTCAGAAAGCTAGGATCATTTTAGGACTGTCTGCCTCATCGAGTTCTGAGGATAATATGGGGTAGGATATTCATACACATTGTAAAATAAACTGTGAAACACTAATAATTGCCTTAAGGACTCTCTTCTAATAAGATTTTTAAAACAAATGGGAAGAGAAGTAGGGAGGAATGAGGGAATGATAAGAACTAAAGAAATAAGTGATGGGGAGGACCAATGACTTAGGAAGAGTCAAGATTGTGGGGGCAGCGTGGATTCTTTCCTTTAAAACTTGGAGTTTTGGTTCACTGTGTTTGGCTGTGAAAAATGTACTGAAGTTTTCTCACATATTGCAGAAGCAGGCTTTGATAGAGGGGTTGAAAAGTGACATTAATCTTATTCTTGGCATTATTAAAAAGATTATGCATGCATGCACATGCATTACAGTCATATGGATTATCACTATTGTTGTCAAACAATGTGTGTGGGAGTTTAGGTTGAACGCAACTTGTATTCACTGGGCAAGGGGAGTCTTGTAGATTAAAATGGAGGGCTGCCTGTGACAGGTGATTCTGGAAAGCAACTGTTCCAATTGTTTAAATATCTTGCTATTCCATAAAAGTCCTTTGTTTTTATGTGTAAGGTTCAGGTAAAGGATAGGGGAAATGGAAAGAATTACTTACTTCAGTTGCAGGGTTTATATCCTGTGATAAACATTTGTGGGGATTTTTGAATTTGCTGTTTTGAATCCTAATAATTTAGTGGTTTCCACATAAAATTTTATATTTCTATTGCTGTTATCATTAATCATTTGTTGTATCTTTCTCTTATTCTCTTTATAAAATGTATTTCCATTTATTCTCCATTCTAGTCAGTTCCCTCTTTAGTCATTATGCCCGATGACCTCTGAAAGTAGCCATAAATGAACATGTAAACATGACGTGTGAATAGAAGTAGTTCTGTCTAATATTTCATTTCCCACAAAGTTTTCTGCAAACCAATAACTAAAGCTTTTTGCCCTTTTCAAACCCTCCAGTCCTCAGGAGGTTATTTTCAGTGAAGTGGTGAGAAGGAAGAGTTCAAATAGGATTGATTTAATAGAGCTATGATGTGAAAAATCTCACAACACGCTGTCTGCCTGAAATGGCCAATCATGGAAGCATTAAAATCAGAGTGGAGAAGGAAGCTGAGGCATCCCAAAAGGCATCCGAATTAAAGAATGACAGCAGCTTGACATTCCCGTATAGAGAAATGAAAGTATTACAGGACAAGAAATAGCCAGACACATTTGAAGAAATCATCATCTGTGAGCTACAAACAACCTCAGCCATAAATTTAAGGCAGGAAAATGTCCCCACTATTCTGCAACCAATGACCCAAGAAATTAAAAGAAAACCTTCATATTTATTTTGTTTATCTATTTCCTCCATGGGATTTATTTTCTCTTCCTTACCTGTATTCTATTCCTATCCTTACAAAATTCTACTGTCTTTAATATTTTAATGATGCATTTGGTTTCTTTCTTTTGTGCTATTATGGGCTTCTCCAGTGACTTAGACAGTAAAGAATCTGCCTGCAATGATGGAGACCTGGGTTTGATCCCCAGGTTGGGAAGATTCCCTAGAGAAAGGAATGGCTACCCACTCCAGTATTCTTGCCTGGGAAATCCCATGGACAGAGGACCCTGGCAGGCTACAGTCCATGGGGTTGCAAAGAGTTGGACACAACCGAGCAACTGACACTTTTTTATGTCATTAACTACTCTCAAAGAGTATGGTTTATATATGTACTCTTTAAACCTGCTTATCAGGGCATGACAAATCTTAGAAAGGAACTTTCTAAAAGACTATAGAAGTCACCCAGTATTCACAGGGGATTGGCTCCAGGACCCCACCCCCATATCAAAATCCTCGGATGCCCAAGTATCTCATGTAAAATGGCATAGTATTTGCATATAACCTACACACATATTTCTAGATATTTTAAAATCATGTCTCAGTTCAGTTCAGTTCAGTCACTCAGTCGTATCCAACTCTTTGTGACCCCATGAATCACAGCACAAGAGGCCTCCCTGTCCATCACCAACTCCCAGAGTTCACCTAAACTCATGTGCATTGAGTCAGTGATGCCATCCAGCCATCTCATCCTCTGTTCTCCCCTTCTTCTCCTGCCCCCAAACCCTCCCAGCATCAGGGTCTTTTCCAATGAGGCAACTCTGCATGAGGTGGCCAAAATATTGGAGTTTCAGCATCAGCATCAGTCCTTCCAATGAATACCCAGGACTGGTCTCCTTTAGAATGGACTGGTTGGATCTCCTTGCAGTCCAAGGGACTCTCAAGAGTCTTCTCCAACACCACAGTTCAAAAGCATCAATTCTTCGAAACTCAGCTTTCTTCAGCTTTATTGACTATGTCAAAGCCTTTGACTGTGTGGAGCACAATAAACTGTGGAAAATTCTGAAAGATATGGGAATACCAGACCACCTGACCTGCCTCTTGAGAAACCTATATGCAGTTCAGGAAGCAACAGTTAGAACTGGACATGGAACAACAGACTGGTTCCAAATAGGAAAAGGAGTACGTCAAGGCTGTATATTGTCACCCTGCTTATTTAACTTATATGCAGAGTACATCATGAGAAACACTGGGCTGGAAGAATCACAAGCTGGAATCAAGATAGCTGGGAGAAATATCAATAACCTCAAATATGCAGATGACACCACCCTTATGGCAGAAAGTGAAGAGGAACTAAAAAGCCTCTTGGTGAAAGTGAAAGTGGAGAGTGAAAAAGTTGGCTTAAAGCTCAACATTCAGAAAACGAAGATCATGTCATCTGGTCCTATCACTTCATGGGAAATAGATGAGGAAACAGTGTCAGACTTTATTTTTGGGAGCTCCAAAATCACTGCAGATGGTGTTTGCGGCCATGAAATTAAAAGACGCTTACTCCTTGGAAGGAAAGTTATGACCAACCTAGATAACATATTGAAAAGCAGAGACATTTCTTTGCCAACAAAGGTCCATCTAGTCAAGGCTATGATTTTTCCCTTGGTCATGTATGGATGTGAGGGTTGGACTGTGAAGAAAATCATCTCTAGATTACTTATAATACCTAATACAGTGTAAGCACTATGTGAATAGTGGCCAGCATCAGCAAATTTATGTTTGCTTTTCAAAACTTTCTAGAATTTATACACACACACACACACACACACATATATATGTGTGTATATATATAGTTTGTTTGCCTCTTTTTGTTTTTTGATCTGTAGTTGGTTGGTTGAATTCAGGAATGTAGAAACCTCTGAGCAGAGAGGGCCAGCTGTATTGCCTCACAAGTATGGCAGTAATGAAAACTAGCATGCAGGATTGCAGCTCACTGAAATACGATATGAAATAACTAAATAAAGTGCTAGCAGTGCATCCTGCTAGAATTGTGGGAATAGACAGTATTGGTGCTTACCTCTGTACCAAGATCTCTTACCCAATAAGGCAAATCTGGAAACTTGGTTATCACTGGCATGACAAGCATTCACGAAATGTTCAGGAAATTGCTTTGCAAATATGAATTCCAGCTTCAGCAATATCTTTATTATTAAATATTTATGTGTGTATATGTACACAAATATAGGAAATGACTTCAAGCATAAAGAAAAAATAAATAGGTGTAATCTCATCACTTGGAGAGAACTATAGCTTTTCTGATATTTAGCTTTACAATCTGTATATACATCAGTATATCTTCTTTAAAAAGAAGGTGGTGCACTTTGATTTATAATGTACTTTGTCTAGAGTACATTGAGACATGAAGGAAGGAGTTAGAGGAAATGTGTACACAGATCTTTGAAGTGTGTCTGTGACTGAAGCTGGGAAGTAGGTTGGAGGGAGAGGGAAGAACTGAAGGATGGTTGTCTGTGAGATAGTGAAAATGAATAGGATCCACAGAAACTGTGGGCCTTGGTGGAATGAGGACCACCTCCTCTGTAGTAGCAATAGCAAGAAGTGTAGTTGCAGTGGGTTTATAAATAAATAGATGACAAGAAAGTGAATAAAGTTTGTTTCAGTGATTTATCCTTGTCTTCTCTAATGAAATCCAAGGACAAATCTTCAATTAATTGAAAATGAAGAGAATGTAGGGGTTTTGAGGAAAGAAAAGAATATATGAAAGTTGGTTTTTTTGGTGAAGAAAAAAGGGTGAATTTTCTAGTATACTACGTTGGGATTGCCAGACACTATTGAGCTCCTATTTGAAGTTCATGATCATACAGTTCAAAGGAAACCAGTCAGCTTAGCTTTTTAGATGCAAGTATGGAAAAGGTGAATTGTATACAATTGACCCTCAAATAGCATGAGTTTGAGCTATGCATGTCCACTTAAACATGGATAGATTTTTTTCTTTCAGTAAATTCTACATCATGTACTACATCATCCATGGTTAGCTGAATCCTCAGGTGCGAAACCGTATGGAGAGCTGACTATGAGAGTTGAACATGAGTCGGTTTGGGGTTTTGGTATCCACAGTGGCTCCTAGAACCAATCTACAGATACCAAGCAATGAGTGTACTTCTGTCAGAGCTGGAGTTTTGCCAGGTGACTATAACAGAGGAAGCTACAAACATTTCTGAAATAATATAAGTGATCATAGAAAAACAGGAAAGTAAAGACAGAGGAGGATAAATGGGATATCTTGGAAATCAAAGATTTGTGGCAGCTGGAGTACCAGAGCAAATTAGCAGGGGAAGAGTTTAGTAGTCAAATATCAGAATGCTGAAATGGAGTTTCTCATGAGCACAAAGAGCACAGGGTGTCCTTGACCATGTATGTGAATTGATGGGAGGCCATAGAGGAAAATGAAGACCTGAAGGAAAGGAGAAGCAAACTGAGTGATTCATGAATGTGGACACTGAACTCACTGTGAATAATGGCAACCATTGTGGTGAAGAGGAGCTATATGGTAAAGTTTTTTGAGGAAATAAAGGAAGCGACAAGATATAAGGAGACAACTGCAGCACATAGGTTGAGACTGTAATTTATCGAGATGATGTGCGTTTGAAAGAAGCAGTGGTTTTTGTGAGGGGAGGGGTGGTAATAGTCTGGAAGCCACAAGGGGAAGCAAGGAGGGACACTAACCTCACTTTCTGACCCTAACATAATAGAGTGTGTAAGAAAACACAGTCACTACTTGAGAAGGTTAGAAAATAAATTCTGTTCTCAGAGGAGAATTTAGGTTAGGGTCAACTAATGTAAAGTGGTAAAGGGAATGTTCTGAGAAATGAACAGGAGAAAGATTGTTGGGGGAGTGAAGAGGTGGGAATTGATTCTGAATTGGAGATGAGCAGAAAAATAGGGAGCTGGGTCTGGGTGAAAACAAATGTCCAGAGAGATCTAGGTTACTGGTGGTGACTGAGGCAAGCAAGGGTAAGAGGCATTGAATCTGAGACCGTATTCACAGGACTGTCACTCTTTGAGCAGGATGGGACTCCTTATGCTGTAGAGCCCCTAAAGAAGGGAAAGGGCTGAGCCAGCGCAGACTCACTTCATCTTTTTGTGAATGGGCTTCCTCGTAAACTCCAGTACTTTGGCCACCTCATGCGAAGAGTTGACTCATTGGAAAAGACTCTGATGCTGGGAGGGATTGGGGGCAGGAGGAGAAGGGGACAACAGGGGATGAGATGGCTGGATGGCATCACTGACTCGATGGACGTGAGTCTCAGTGAACTCCGGGAGTTGGTGATGGACAGGGAGGCCTGGCTTGCTGCGATTCATGGGGTCGCAAAGAGTTGGACATGACTGAGCGACTGATCTGATCTGATTCCTCGTAAAGTTTTGTTTAAAGGGCATGTCATATGGCTTTAAACAATTTTAAAAACTACTGTCCCAGTCCATCCTTCATCAAGCCTAATCTAGACAAATCCCTACATATTCAAGAAAGGAACAGGTGAATTTTTTTTCTCCCATTTTCCCTTTCACGCTGAAATGGTAGATATGATTGGGTCTCAATTGGGTCTACAAGTGAGACTTGAGGCAGAGGAAGTCAAAATTATCAGGGGATAGGAAGTCAAGCTGAAGAAACAGAGAGTTCTGATTTTGTTTTTTCTTGTCAGACAAGACATTAGATCTCTTGTCATGGAATAGGATGGCAAACTGTGGAGACAGCCCTATCCATTAGGGAAGATTTATACATATCAACTTTCATTCCAGGCTGAAAAGAGGGCTGAGAGCCAGGACAGACATGTCTTAATGGTACTGATTCACAAGTAAGTTGAAATATGCCCCGTTCCCCTCCCTCTCCACTCTGCACCGCAGATGACAGCAGCTTCTATTAGCTAACATTTCATTCAGTGGACAAAGGTTAGGCAGTAAGACAGGCCATTTTATTCTTCCCTAGTCTAGTTATTTTCCATGACAGAGGCTGTGCTGTCAGTGACATCAGGGCTTTTAGTAGCCCCCAACTTCCTCCTCCTCGTTCTTTATTTTTTATTTTTTCAAATCCAAAGTAACAACATCTGGATAATTAGAATGATTAGCATTCCTTTTATAGCTAGAATTCTTGAACATTTGTGTTGGCTGAGATCATGGAATTTCCCCTCACATAATCTCCTATCTTCAGCAATGCTCAGAATCATAATTTTCATATTATGAGAACTCAGTTCTCCCTTTTGGGGCAAAAATCCAAGTTATCTCTGAGCATAGATGAGAAGTAATATTGTAAACCAACACTTGTCAGATAAGTTTCTCTATTAAGAGTTTTTTTTTTTTTAATATATTACTCTGATTATTATCACTGTGATTACCTGATCATACCATTTAATCTATAATATTAGATATAATTTTTATGCTCCCCTCCTGTTATTCTATTGGACTGACTTTCTCCTCCCTATCCTTCAGTTCTTTCCAAGGAAATACTTCCATGCTAGCCCTTAGACTAGATTATGTGCTGTCGTTATTTGTACCCAGAATGCTACATTTGTTTCCTATCTTATCACTTGCATAATTTTTTGTTATTGCTTATTTTTGTTATCTGTATGTCTAAGAGGGAGTAACATTTATCTTGTTCATTTTATATCCCGGATATCTTGTCTCAAATATATCATTAATGAATACTTACTGGATGAATAAATGACACATTTTTGAATTTGTAAAATTAGAATTCATCTTGAAATGGCTCATTAAATTACTTAAAACTAAATTCTCTCACCTTCAGTGTATTTATTTGACTTTATAATACTAGGCTAATTTCAGTACCAGAATTCAGAAGGCACTCACTATTAGTTGACGAAGCAGTCGAAGCACATTTACAGTGGGTATCCCAAGTTGGGAAAGGTGAACTTTGCAAATGAAACCAATGGTATAGTTCTTTTGGAGGCTCCAAATAGCAGTTATGAGAAACTGCTTCAGGATTTCACTGCTATTCCCTTTACTTCCATCCTCTTTCTTCCTCCATTGTGTGTAAAGAAACTAGATTTTTACTCTCAGAGTATTTTTATTGTTTTTCTCCATTCAGACAGTGTCAAGTGAAGATTCCTGAACAGATTGATTTTGATCAAGAAAGGTTACATTTATTCAGGAAACAGACTTCTTTCCTACTTTTCATAAACTTCCCACAAGTCAGGATATAGTACTTGGGCTCAGAAAGTGAAATTGCATACTGCTGTGCCAAAGGACAAATCAAAACCTGGGTTCCTTGTGGGTGTGAAGCAGTTGTTTCCCATAAGGGACAGGATTATGAATGACAGTTGTAAGTCATGGCAGTTGAGGTTTTAAACTAAAAGGGTAACGTCAAATCCAGATAATCAATATAAATGATGTGCAAATGTCCCTGTGGAAATGTAATTATCAGGTAAGGAACAGGCCTAGGTAAGCAGGTCAGGTTTTTTAAAATGAAAAAAAAAAAAAAAAGCACAAAGAGCTTACTGTCAAATGAATGAGAGCCTTCACCTGCCTTCCTCTGTCGGCTGGAATCCATAGTATGACTGAGTCAGGTATGATTTGGCAACAGATGAAGCTCGCCATACACTGGTCTTTGCCATAGAGTGTTTTGTCTTGTAGAATCTAGTCAGGGAAGAATATACCTGATGTGATGAACTGTTTGATGTTTAAGTTCAGAATGCATTTTGATAATTTTGAAATATCAGTGAGTATTTTAAATTTATGCTGGCCAGTGAGCCTATATTTCAGACTTTATATGTTCTTGGAAGCTATGCTATCCTCATTTTATTGAGGGCCCACTGTCTGCAAGAGTACTGTACCCTTAAACTAAAGATCTTATTCTTGTGGAGT
Source organism: Bos javanicus (assembly GCF_032452875.1). Taxonomy (NCBI): domain Eukaryota; kingdom Metazoa; phylum Chordata; class Mammalia; order Artiodactyla; family Bovidae; genus Bos; species Bos javanicus. The sequence continues at coordinate 62,649,414 of NC_083868.1, read as the reverse complement.
GAGAACAGGTATGTAATCAGAAATTCAATATCATGTATAAAGAGAACATGGAGGAAAAGCACTAAAACCCAGTCTACAGCTTCAGAATAGGATGCTTGAGCATGCTTCAGTTCAGTTCAGTTCGGTTGCTCAGTCGTGTCTGACTTTGCGAACCCATGGACTGCAGCATGCCAGGTATGGTAGCTAAACTAACTGTTTAAGGATCAATGTACTTTAGCTTATAAAGAGGAAGGGAAAGCTATTCTAAGTAGTGAGAACTTTATGAACTGGGTATGGAGATATGTGTGTGTGGTGGTGTGTATAGGGTAATTAAACGCCTCTTCAAAGACTATAGGAAAGGAAATGGTGAGTTAATCAAAGTTTTTATTATGAAGGTCTTTTATGCTATATTAATGAACTTGGAATTTATTCCAAGACAGTGATTTAAACATGAAGGATATGATGTCAAATGTTTGTTCAGGAGACTCTGAGGGGTAGATATTTGAAGAATATAAGACAGTAATCTAATGCGGTAATCTAGGTCAGAACTATAAACACTCCGAGTTTTTGAAAAAGGGGTCGGTAGGAGTGGTTGTGCCACCAATAATGCAATTCTTTTGTCATTACTAATTAGTGGACTTATTATAAGAGATTTTTAAAACATAAAGTACTAAAAATGTATTTAGATAAATTGAATGACAGGTACATACTGGGTTCTTAAAACTGCTAAGGTATTTAAGGGATCAGCCAGTGGGATGTACGTGAGAATCAAGCCAAGAATAAGTTATAACTTAAACTGAGATAGATGAGTTTGAATCTGTGTGCCAGGAAGTAGATGATGGCAGTTTATTTATTTATCTTTTTCATGAATTCAGTCTATAGGTAGTTTCAGTTGACAGTTACTTGTCTGCATAAAAACTACTGTAAAATACCCTCTAATATTCCTATGGTATCCATTTATACCTATTTTGGTATAATTAACATTTTCAGTTTAGATACATAAAATTCCAGAAGAAAGTAAGTTTACTTTTACTGTAGCACCTAAAGACATTTATCCTGTCTTCCATAATTTTTGTTAAAACCCCAGTAGTCATTTTTATAGTTATTCATTCAAATGCAGTGTATCTTTTCAATCCCTTCATTGGACTTCTTTGGGCTTCCCTGGTGGCTTAGAGGTTAAAGCGTCTGCCTCCAATGCAGGAGACCCGGGTTCCATCCCTGGGTCAGGAAGATCCCCTGGAGAAAGAAATGGTAACCCACTCCAGTACTCTTGCCTGGAGAATCCCATGGACGGAGAAGCCTGGTGGGCTACAGTCCACGGGATCGCAAAGTGTTGGACACGACTGAGCGACTTCACTTTCACTCTCACTTTTGGGCTTCTTTAAACTCTTCTCTTTGCCTTTTGTTTTAAGTAATGTTGCTGTTCTCTCATCAACGTATTGTTTTTTTTATATTTATCCTACTTGGGATTTGTATAGCTTCTTAAAAAAGAGGCTTGATGTTTTGATCTGATTTGAAATGTTCATTGCCGGTATCTCTTCAAATATTGCTTCTGTTTCTGTTTTCTATCCATTACTCACATGCTGGAGTTCCATCTGCTGTTAGCCATATATTGAGCTCATAATTTCAGTTACTGAATCTTTTTTAGTTCTAGAATTCCTGTTTCATTGTTTAAAAATTCTGTTTCACAGGTGAAATTCCGTTTTGTTGTGTTATCTACGTACTGATTTTTAGTCATAGTTATTTAAATCCATGCCTGACAGCTCTAGCTTTTATTCTTCATCTGTGAGTCTGTTTCTGTTGTCTGTTCATGTATCTTTTTTATTTCTATATTATCTTTCCGTTTCCTGACATAGTTGGTGATATTTTATTAAGTGCCAGACATTGTGAGTGGTGACTTCTGGAGGCTTTGGATGATGAGAGGTAAAAAATTGTCTTTCTTCAGGGAAAAGTTAATTTTCCTCTGGAAGACAAACTAGTGTTTCTTAAACACTTTAAACTAGTTCCTTAATAAGAGACAGTTTGTTTCCTAATTACTCACCCATAAATTGTAATAACTCAGATATACTGTATGCTGCTGCTGCTAAGTCACTTCAGTCGTGTCCGACTCTGTGCGACCCCATAGACGGAAGCCCATGAGGCTCCCCCGTCCCTGGGATTCTCCAGGCAAGAACACTGGAGTAGGTTGCCATTTCCTTCTCCAATGCATGACTGTATATATATATATATATATATATATATATATTTATGAATGTCTGTATATCTATGTTTTTTACAAAAAAAGAGTAAGTATATATCTTAATTTTATTATATACAGAACTGAAAATGACAATAAAAATTAAGAGCTAACATTTAAAAAGTTATTAATTTAACATTAACACTTGCAACTTTTAATATATTAAATTACAAATGCAAATTAGATGCTTAGGTAAATGCATAATAACAGTAATATAATCATATTTAAAAATCATTTAAAGCTAGTGTTTCTTCACTAAGACAATTGAAAGCATTCATTTCTTAACACTATTTTAGTAAATTTGATTTTTAGCTTTTGCATGATATGGGAAAATAAGTTTTAATAGATATTCTAATATTCTTGGCATTTGTTCTTTCAAGCCCTTGACATAATTAATGATGGTTGGATAATTTTTATAGAAATAAATAATAAAATATAAACAATTTTTATTTAATTTTCAAAGTGCATGTCACATAAAAATGTACTGAGGATCAAACATAAAATAACCTATATAAGGTACTCATGTTTTAGGCACATACCAGCTTCTTCTTAAAATGACTTCAGTATTGAACAATCAAGAGAAAATCCCCCAATTATAACCATCTAGTCATCATAATTTTATACTACTGATCTTGCATTCACTTTATGTATCTTTTGTGAACTCAATGTCAATATTATTCATGTGAAAGTCCAGAAAACCAAATGACAGAAAATGAATATTAAAGGATAAGATTTTATTGCATAGAGTTGGGTTTTGGAGGAAAGTGAACTAATATTTAAGATTTTCTCTTACCACCAAAAGCGTCAGTCTTACTCCTTTCAGTTCAGTTTAGTTCAGTCACTCAGTCGTGTCTGACTCTTTGCAACCCCATGGACTGCAGCACACCAGGATTCCCTGTCCAACAACAACTCCCAGAGCTTGCTGAAACTCATGTCCACAGAGTTGGTGATGCCATCCAACCATCTCATCCTCTGTCGTCCCCTTCTCCTCCTGCCTTCAATCTTTCCCAGCATCAGGGTCTTCTCCAAGGAGTCAGTTCTTTGCATCAGATAGCCAAAGTATTGGAGTTTCAGCTTTAGCATCAGTCCTTCCAAATGAATATTCAGGACTTATTTCCTTTAGGATTGACTGGTTTTACAGTATTAGCCTTGTTGAGAATGCATGGATTAGAGAGCTTTCTTAACCTAGTAAGGCACTAAGATGGCTTGAGGCTGATTTTCAGCCTTTGTGACTAAGCTGTATACTTTCAGAACTCCTGACAAAAAACATAGGGTATTGATTACTGATCCCTCTTTGACTGGTACTTAACTCCAGTTTTTGTCTCCACGTTACCTTGAGACTGTTGAAAGCTCTCCTTAACTTTATAGACTCTTATGTGCATGCATGCTAAGTCACTTCAGTCGTGTCTGACTCTTTGTGACCCTATGGACTGTAGCCCACCAGGCTCCTCTGTCCAGCAAGATTTCCCAGGCAAGAATACTGGACTGGGTTGCCATGGGGATCTTCCTGGCCCAGGGATTGAACCCACATTTCTTATGTCTCCTGCATTGAAAAGAAGGTTCTGTACCACTAGTACCACCTTGGAAGCCTGTTGTGGACTCTTAGTTGCATTTATTTATGGTTTCTCGGTCACTTGCCTAGTATAATTTTGAATTTTTAAATGACTCAAAGGAAAAAGTGGTATATACAGATGGCTTCCCTTCTCTGTAGTTCCCCTTTTCCTTCAATCTCAGCCCCTAGTGCTCTGACTGCCTTGGTAATTCTGAACTTTGTCTTCCATCTCCTTGATATCGTAAGCCTGTCAAAAGTTTTGAGCGCCTACTTTCAGTTTTCATTCTCAATCCTGCCCAGTTTACCAGTTGGCCAGTGCCTTGCGGGGAAGAACAGTGGAGAAAGTTGAATTTTCCTTGATATATTTTTCTTCTCAGGATCTTGGATCATTACATTATGGCTGCCTTAGTTGCTCTCTGATCCATTTACTTAACTTTTTGTATTTTATCCAGGTTTTATATTTGTTCACAGTGGGGATAGTTAGTCTGTTACAAGATACTTTATCATAGCTGGAAGTAGACAGCTCAATCCAATGATGTAGATTAGTGACAGGATTGATTAGCTTCTGACAGAGGAGAATGGGAAGATCTCAAGGCTGGATAGACAGATATTAACAAAGGTTCAATGTCAAAATAACTATTATATTTTATGTTTATTTTTTCTCCTACTGTGAGCCTCACATACTTTTCATGGTGTTATTTATATGCTGTATTTTAATAGAAATCAATGGAGAAGTGGAATTAATAAAAAATTTGCTTTCTATGTACCTTTAAAATATATTGAATTTGTGAAATGAAACCTTTGTCTTGTTGAAGTGATGCCACTATTTTCATAACCAGCCCTGGAAAGCTAAAGTTTTCTTGAATTATTTGGAGTGGTACACTAAGAAATGGTGTGTTTATATTTGTTACCTTTTTTTTCTAATAATTTGGGATTGAATCTACACTAAAGCCTTTTCAGTTCTACCGTTTATTACCTTTTTCTTTTCTTTTATGCCTCTGGTCTAATTCTCTGTCAGCAGTCATAAATGCAAGGTTCATTTTATTTTAGTTTTATCCCATCTCCTTCCATAGCTGAACTACAACATTGAACTGTTCTCAAGTCACTCACAGATGCTATTAGAAAACTGTTTCATCTCTTCAGTTCCTAATATTGTCTCTTTTTTTGTTCTTTTAAAGAAAATGGTACCGTGTGTGTTCCTGGTCAGTCATAAAGGTCTAATGCTGTTGTCTTCTCTTTGAGGCCTGTTTATAGCACCTAATTCCACTGATAAAATGTGACCTCATGTGTTGTTATGAAAGACATTGCAAATATAGCTTTTACTATTTTTTTTTCTTTGCAGTTTCCTATGAAATAAGACAAGAGTCCAACTTATTTTCTCAGTGCTTTGCCACTTTTGGAGAAGGAAATGGCAGCCCACTCCAGTATTCTTACCTGGAGAATGCCATGTGCGGAGGAGCCGGGAAGGCTGCAGTCCATGGTATAGCAGAGTTGGACACGACTGAGCGACTATCACTCACTCAATCACTTGCCACTTGTAAAGTAGTTAGTGTCTATGTGTATATCTAATTAAAGTATTTAATAGTTTTGTCATTTAAATAAACAAGAGTTACTAGCCTTTTCTCTACATTCTTTGTTAAATAATTTTAGGTTTTTCTTCATCCCTTCAACATTATAAATTAAGTGAGTTAAGGAGTTGCTCTGTTTTGAAGGTGGCTACCTTGGTAGCTCAGATGGTAAAGAATCTGCCTGCAATTTGGAAGACCCAGGTTTGATCCTTCGGTCAGGAAGATCCCCTGGAGGAGGAAGTGGCAACCCACTCCAGTATTCTTGCCTAGAGAATCCCATGGACAGAAGAGCCTGGCAGGCTACAGTCCAACAAAGAGTTGGACTCAACTGAGTGACTAACACTTTCTGTTTTAAGAGCTTCTGCTCTAGTGGTAAACCCAGTAACATAGACACTGCTCTTGGAGAGAGGAGACCAAAGACCCTGACTGGCTGGACAGCCTAGTCTGCAGAAAGGAGGCAGGACATGTCCCTCTTTGATTATTTTCTTATAAGAGAAATAGATTAAGAATGAAATGTATGAAGTCAAGGACAGGAGGTGATTTGAACACATGCCGATGTGCTGGAGCCATTTTAAAGACACTAATCTCCTAGTTCTTGGAGAAAATGGACCAGCTCCTGTCCCTGATCCCTGTGCCTGCTTGATCTCGGAGTACAGACTGTGGTGGGAAAGTGAGGGGTGCTGTGGACTGGGTGTTTGAGTCCCCACTCAAATCGGATATTGAAGCCCTCATTGCCAGTGTGATGGTATTTGGAGGTGGCCTTTGGGAGATAATAAGTCATGAGGGGAGCAGGGAATTGTATCCCTGTCCTCAGAAGGAGAGACATCAGAGAGAGGCTCTATTCCTTGGCCATGTAAGGAAGCAGCAGGAAGATGGCCATCTGCAAAGTAGGAAGTGGGTTCTCATTCACTACCAGATCCACCAGCACGCAGCTTTGCACTTCCCAGCCTCCAGACTCTGAGAGATAAATGTCTATTGTTTAGGTCACCTATTCTTTGTTTTGCTATAGCAGCCTGAAAAGCTTAAGATAGCGAGAGACAGCAAAGGACATCCTCACAAAAGGAGAAAGAGCAAAGAGAGGAAGGAACCATTTGCTCAAGAAGCAGGTTGTTTCAGGATCCTTTTGAGGTGTCTGGGAGTAAAACAGACTGGCCTACGGAATGGAGTCTCCCTTGTTGAGAAATATCTGATCCACTAAGTCACAATTTCATTAACAGAGTGTGTGTTTATTTGTGGAGGATGTTTGTGTGTGCTGAAGAGATACTGGTAAAAATTGGGTCTAATTCTTTGTGTTCACAGAGATTTTACAGCTCTCATCATTAGCACTCCCTTGGCTATATGTATTCCATCATCCACTTAGATGGTGAAACAGAAAGGTTGAGTTTGAACCTCAAAGTTCAGTTTCAGTATATAAAACACAATCCTTTACAGAATTACATGACAATGTGAGGGAAAAAATGGAAGAAAAGTTGCTTATTCATCTTTTCTATACTTTAATCATAGAAGTGACTTGAGTTTCTATACAGGCAAAAAAAAAAAAAACTGCAGAATTTTAAAAAATATGTATGCTTATAGCCATTGAAATTTGTAGAGATACATAAAACACTGTTTCTAGAAAACCAGAAAAAATAATAATTTCTAATTATAAATAAGAACTTCTTTTTAAAATTATTTATTTTAATTGGAGGATAATCATTTTACAGTATTGTGATGGTTTTTGCCATACATAAATTTGTGTTCACCATTTATAGATCACAAGGATGCTCCACTGTTAATGTCATCCCTTCTAGGATAGTAGAAAACATCAGAAACTTATCTTCTATTTGCTTTATTCAGTGTATTTCTAAGATGGACTTTATTTGTCCATAGGATTTATTCCAGATTTTAAAAATCTAATGAGAAACATACATTCTGCTATTTGCATCTTAATTATCCAGCTCTCTGACACTGGCTGAAATTTCAGTACCAAACGTCTGATAAGTATCTGTTTTTCTTCAAGACAGAGTTATTTTTGAAAAGCATTGGTCCTTTTAATAGCATTTGCTAATGCACCGTAAGTAAACCAAAAGCCTCCAAAATGTTTTTCCTCTAGAACTGTTGTCTCAAAAATAAGTTCTGTGTTAAATTTTCCCGTTCTTTGCCCTTGTCCCTCCAAATCTCCCCTTCAGGTCCACTTCATTTAAATAATGAAAGTAATGCTTTCTCATGTGTCTCTAGTAGCTTTCATGGACTTCTAACATAGAACTCTAATAATTTACTGCCCTTTCTTGTTTGGGGGTCTATTTACCACCTGTTCCAAGAGTATGTATTTTTTTAAAGCAGGGGCTATGTTGCATTCATCGCAGTGATGTACAGTGAGTAGTGTGGTTGGAACTTGATTAGTTCCTCTGTACTGGTCCTTTCCTGTTTCCTCGTCTAAAAACCTTTCTTGAGCCGAGGTTTGAAGCAAACCAAACAATGCAACTTCAGGCAAAGTAATGACAAAACAGATTTCTAGGTCAAAAGGCAATGTGTAAAGCATTTTTAAGGACAGTGCTTTGCATTGTTCCTTTTTGATGCAGGCAAATGGTAAGGACGTGAGAGAGAGCACTCTGATCACCCACCAGTAGTGGCTTCTCACGCAGTCTCCACTGAGAGGCTGTGCATGCATTCCTGGGATATATGGATAAGGACTGGGTGCATGTGAAAGGCCTTGTGGTCACACTCTAGGGAGAAGGGGCTGTAGTGAGAAAAGAAGGTGGAATCTTAAAATGATAGATGCATATAAAATAATTCTTGTAGTTGACTCAGGTTACCAACTTTATTTCCTTCTTTTGAGTTAAGAATAATGCCTAAATCCCTGTTGAGTCTTTATGATGATTCTAGGGTTTCAATCTCAAGTTTGAAGATTCTTGTGTGAGTGAGTCTTTCACTTCTTTTCAAGATTTTATATGTATAATAGGAGTCATTCAAATGCTGAGAACTTTCTAAATCATGTATCATTAATGGGGGGAAATGCATTATGTAGGTGATCCATATGAAGCATTTGTAGAATCTTAGCAGATTGACTAAGTAGAAAGTGATATTATTTATTCATGCTGAGACATGTAGAAGCCTGATCAAAGCATACAGTCCAGTGTTAAATCCAGGCCAAAATCTGAACAGATCAGCTCAATCTAAGACAAGGGCTCTTCCCAGGGAAAAGAAGTCAGCAAAATGTTGTACCCTAAGTTGACAGGGGGCTTCCAGGTGACTCCTGTGGTAAAGAATCTGCCTGCCAATGCAGGAGATGCAGGTTCAATCCCTGGGTTGGGAAGATTCCCTGGAGGAAAAAATGGCAACCCACTCCAGGATTCTTGCCTGGAAAATCCCATCCCACTGAAGAGCCTGGTGGGCTACATCCATGGAGTCACAAAGACTCGGACCACGACTGGGCATGCATGCAGTTACACTGATTGGACGGTCCCTGCCTGAGAGCCCCATACTTTCATATGGTTTTCCTTCAGACCTTCCACTGTTGCCTCATCCACTACCCATTTCTTTTTCCTCCTTGCAGTCTACTTCATTGTATCAGCTTTTCAATTATTTTCTCATGATTTGTGTCCATCACCTCAGTTTTTGGTTTCCTGTTTCTTTAAACTTGTTTTCACCCTTCCATTTTATGCCTTTATTTCCCTTTCCAACCATTGAATTAATTCTCCTCTGTGACTCTTCTCTAACGTGACCAATCTTAGGATTGCATTACAATTTGTGAACCAAGAAATCCCCAGCAATTCCTTTTTTCATAAATCAGATGAGTAGCAGGACCCAATGGAAAGAAATCTGTTGGGCTTGTTCCAAGGTCCTTACTCCAGATGGCTCTTGGGCAGCTTCTTCACCTACCTGGGGAGTGTCCTCTGTCCTGAAGCATTGACTCAGAGAGAACAAGACCAAACCCCCACTCATATCCCAGTTACACTCCTTTAAAGAAGACATGGGATATGCATCAGTGGCTTTTTCAGAACCTCTAAAACTGCATTTTGTTTCAGGATAGCTGTTTAAATATCAGCTTGGAAATGCCAGGCCTTTCCTAAGGACACAGCAGTAAGCGATTCCAAAGCAGAACAAGATGGCCATACATCTTCGGTCATGCTGCTTGACAAAAGTAAATCTTGCTTTATGGATCTAAACTTCGCCTCTCCAAATACACGCGTCTGCAGACACTGGTGATTAATAGGTGACAGTGAAGCCTGGCACCACAGGGCCCGATTAATGGCGGTGACATCATGACTTTTAAATATGCTATTAATGCTGGCTCCTGTGACAAATGCAGATGTGACACATGGATTTTCATGACATTTGCATAGATGCAGAAAAAAATTTTCTGATGACCTTTCCCCTTAGATTAATCACTGATATGTGCAGCAGCACCAGAGGACAGTGAACTCTACCTTTCCTGGCTTCCTTGAAGGAGATCTTAAGTTGTTCTCATGGTGTTGGAGTGACTTCTTTTCACACCCTGAGGCTGACTAGGACACGAATTTATAGGATTCCCAGCAGGTGGATGTGCTCCCTGAAATTTAGTATCCATGGAATGTGAGTGCTTGTACTGAGCAAATTATGTCGAATATACTAGGTGTTGTCTAATTTATTGCCTTTCTACCCCGACTTGCTTGAAAGAGGAAAGAGGGAATAGCAGGAAATTGTTACTCTCATATTACCAACCAAGAAATAAAGTGCCCCAGTCTGTTCTTACTGAGGTTTGGGGTGTGGGGTGTGGATTGTTAAAATTGAACCACTTACAGGATATGGACTTAGCTCTTCCTTGGAATCCTTACCAGGGAACCTAGGTCAAGTTCAAGGGTTCCTTCCTCACTCAGATACATAACCATATGGTACATCTGCAGATCACATGCATATGCTCACACACAGCAGTCAGATTCCTGCAAACTTGTACCTTATTCTGTAATGGGGTACAGCTACCAGGAAGGTCCACCATGTGTTAAGTGAGTTCTTAGACATGGTGGCAGAGAGCAATGGTGGCAGTTGACAAAGGATGCCTAAGAGCTTTTGAATTCCCAGCCTGACCCTTTGGGAGACAAAGAATGTCTAAGGATTTGGGGTCTCCCTCAGATTGAGGAAGATATAGTAACTGTTCAAGAAAGTTTGAGGTGGTTGGAGAACAGAACTGTAGAAAGCATTATAAGTGGGAGCAGATTGGAGGAATGCTTTAAACATAACTACATGCAGCAACCATAAAGGATACTATTCAAGTGTCTTCTCAGTACCAGATGATTACCTCCATCATCAATAAACCTCATAGTTCCCTTAAGGTAGGTATGGTCATCCTCATTTTTCTATGGAAAATGAGGGATCTTGAGAAAGTATTTAAATTGCTGTAGATTCCAGATCTAAGAAATGGTGAACCTGGGCTTCATCTCTAGGTTTGTCTGACTTTCCCAACATGCTTTATTATTTTTGCTTTTCCATTACATTCTTGCTTGCAGAATAAATGTAAAATTGAAATGATATTATATGATCCATATGAATTCCTGAGTCATCAGCTGGTGGGGTACATCCTGTTTCCAGTGCCTAGGTCAGGGTCAAAGATATTATTTCTGACACCATGATCTCTAAGATCTTGTTTAACTCTAGCATTCTGTAGTTCTGTGACCATTTCTCTTAGTGAATACTATATCCTGACCTTTCTCTCACCCTTCTGACAATATCTTTCACCTCCTGCTCAACCTTTAACTGGCTGCTTCCATTACCTAGCTGCACTCTTCAGTTTGACTACAGGACATGCGTTATTTTAAGGAAAAAATAATTGGCTTCTAACTGCAAGTGTAGTAATTGGCGTTCACTACGGCCTTTGCCAATTGGGATAGTTGTAACCTTATAAGCTGAGAAACCTGACCTCTGATTCTAGAGAAGAACAAAAGACCTGACAAAGAGTGTTTCTATGCAAAAAGTCTACATTGTAGGGACAGAAACAGGAGGCCAGGGCTGGGAGGCATATAGATAGCCTAAAAAGCAAGAAATTGAATTTTGCCTCAAAGGATTTAGCATTTCACATCCTCTTGCCTAAACTTCTTGAATAGTAGCAGACCCCTAATGGTATTCACAAACACAAAATGCTAAAAATAAAAAGGACCTTGGAGATAATTTAATCCACCTATGTCACTTTGGATGAAGAGACTGATGCCTAGCAAAGTTATAGAAACAAACAAAAAAATCAAAGCCCTAATGACAACTGTATATCTCAGATTCTTTTTAAATCATAGGTGAATATTATAAATTAAGTCATAAATTTAGCACTAAAACATAGTTCTAATAAGCTCTTCTAACAACTTCAGTAAAATCTCATGTCTGCTCTTTGGCAAAATTGGATGAAATATCAGTTATTTTGTACTCTTAGACTGTTGTTTAAAAATACTGTTACTTGCTTAGAAACATATTTTTTGATGTTTTGTTCTAGAAAACTAGCTTGTCAATTTAGGCATCTGTTTCTGGGATCTCTCTCATAAAGACAGAATAAAAGTTCTCATTGCCAGAGTTGCTAAGGAACCACTGCTTCTAAGTAAATATTGACTAGAAAGAAAAAGGGACAATCTTAGAACTCCCTTTGAATATTTTCTGTCTGGCTTTCATTTTGTATTTCTCCCCACTTTCTGGTCTGTAAACAAAGATATAAAAATGAAGAGATAAAGGTATAGTCTTGATCTGGGAAGAAAATTGACGAGCAAGGTCAAGAGCCTTCTCCTAGTGGAGACTGAGGTAGAAGACATTGATGAAACTGAGAACCCAGAGACAAGTTTAAAGGCACATTAAAAAGAAATAATAAAGTATCTGTGAAACACCTGAATGACTGGTACTGAGGTTTGGAGACTTGGAGTCAGGACTGGGGTACTGCAACTTGGAATTTTCCTGACCTCTCTTTTTCCTGCACCCTGCTTGCCTTCTGTTAGCAAAGGGACTTGGCTAAACTTCCAAATGTATTCTGGACCTGACAGTTTCTCGCCACCACTACCACTGATCACCTGGTCCCAGCTACCATCATCTTTTACTTTGATTGTTATGGTACCTCATATCTACTCTCTGGTTCTGCATTTGCCTCATATAGTCTAGCCCATGGATGGCAAATTTGTTTGTAGAGGGCCTGAAAGTAAATATTTTAGATTTTAGGGGTCGTGTGATCTTTGTCACAACTACTCCTCTCTATTATGATTGTGTGAAAATAGCAATAGACCATAGACAAATGAATAAGCATGGCTGCATTCCAAAACACCTTGACTAAAGTACTGAAATTTGAGTTTCATACTATTTCCACATGCATGGAATATTATTCTTCATTTTTTTTCTTTTTGGTCAACCACTTAGAAACATGGAAAACATTCTTAGCCTGCAGGTGATACAAAACAGGCAGAAGGCCAGAATGATCTTGTGAAATAATAAGTAAGTTCACATATTTCTATTCCAGACACTCCATGTTTTAACATATCATCTAAAAGCCAACATTTATGATAACCTGTGGTTTTTCCAGTGGTCATGTATGGATGTGAGAGTTGGACTATAAAGAAAGCTGAGCACCGAAGAATTGATGCTTTTGAACTGTGGTGTTGGAGAAGACTCTTGAGAGTCCCTTAGACTGCAAGGAGATCTAACCAGTCCATCCTAAAGGAAATCAGTCCTGAATATTCACTGGAAGGACTGATGCTGAAGCTGAAACTCCAATACTTTGGCCACCTGATGTGAAGAGCTGACTCATTTGAAAAGACCCTGATGCTGGGAAAGAATGACGGCAGGAGGAAAAGGGGACAACAGAAGATGAGATGGTTGGATGGCATCACTGAATCAATGGACATGGGTTTGGGTGGACTCCAGGAGTTGGTGATGGACAGGGAGGCCTGGCATGCTGCGGTTCATGGGTTGCAAAGAGTTGGACATGACTGAGCAACTGAATTGAACAAGGCTCTACTTTATGTAACTGGAAAAAAAAAAAGTTCTATAAACGGTGCATATCTCACCATCATGCGATTCACCTCACCTGTAGCCCCAGCTCTCCTATCCATGTTACTGATAGGATGGATTTTAGAAGGTCTCCTTCTGATCTAGTAGATCATCACCTCATAACAGCCTTATGGGGGCTGACACCAAGCAAAACTGATATAGGTGAATGGCCTGAGCACCGTGCTCCTCTAATGTTCTATTGCCCTAGAAATTCTCACTGTGTCACTTTGCTGTCCATGTCTTCACAGTCTTGCACTCTGCAGCTCTTTCTAGTTGTAGCTAATATCTTCTTTTTAAATGGTTGAAAGCTTTCTTCTCAAAGAACAGTGACCCAATCCACCTAATATTTGTGGACTCTGAAGGATATGAGACCACTGGGGATAACATCTTTGATTGGTGATGGTTTGGCTTCTCCATGAGTAGGACTGTTGATGGCCTCATCTAACTCATATTCTGTACCCACTGAGTAAATAACTATAATAATTCTATGCAGAACTCAATTTGCCAAGTTTCTATTAAAGTCCTTGTGTGGAGTTTCTCACTGAATTCTCACCAACATTGGGAAGGCCCCCTTAGTATCACCATCAGACAAGAAACGTGATTGTTGAGATTAATAAAGTTCAAAGACTCAATAAGGAATCCAGCCTGGACTGAGGTGAAAAACAAATGTCTAAAGAAGGAAATCAATGTGTGACAAATAAATCGAAGTAATTGAAGCAGAGGTACATTTGCTCATGTTATTTCTTTTGCCCAGAATTCTTTTCTTTGCCTCATCGTTTCCTTGTATCCACCTGCAGAGTTACCAGCTCTCATGGCCTGGTTTCTGGCTATCACTCTTCCCCCTTACTGCTGTATTCCCACAGTGATTCTATCTTCATCGATTTTAAACCACTCACCACCTGTATCCAGAAAGATTACTTAGACATCCATGAGCACCAGAACTTGAGTTTCCTTGACAGGTAGAAATAGACCTCCTTATTTTTATCCCCTACTCCATCTTTACAGCACTTTCTACATAGCAGGTGTTCTTTAAAACTTTGAATAAGTGAAAGAAATCCTAGAAATGAATTTTAAAGTACAGATAATGACATAATGAAAATGCCCGTTAATATTTAAGCCAAAATGCCAGGATTAAAGAGGGTCAGATGTCATGTGACCTTAAGTATCTAGTAATGATTAGCAAAAGGCATTTTAGCAGAGAAAAGACTTTTATGATGTATAGGATTGCAAGATTTTTCTTCTGCTGTGTCATTATTGATAAAAGTGTATCACTCTTTATAGAAGCAATCAGTTCCATTTCTCTTGCTGCCCAGTAGGCTGCTTCAGTTCTTCAGCTGACCTCTCACTCTATGCAAAAGGTTCTACTTTGCATTAGGACCTCTTCAGATAAACTTGTAAAGTGTCTGATGATTAGATCGGTAGGCTGATTTCAAGTGTTCTATTTTTATCTCCCTTGCTTCCTTTATTGTGTCACCTTGGACAGAACACTTAGTCCAGGTTTATATGTAAGGCTTTTTACTTTAAAACAATGCCTCATGATAAATTCACATCCAGACAGTAGAAAGCAATTTTCCTAAGTGCATTACTCGTTTGGTTTTCATCTACACCTGAACTTTCAAGACTCTACTTACATATCTCGTCATGCAATGTTGCCTCCATAATTCTCTGCCTCTCAGGAAGGCGCATGTCTCTTGTCATTTGTTTGTGGCCACCAAGATCATTCACCAATACTTATGCATTATTCCCTGCGCTCCATCCTTGTTAGGCAGACAGCAGTGCATTGCTTACTAGGAATATGGGTTGGCCCTTAAAGTGTATTGAATAACTCTAGCAGTGCTATAACTGCTCAGTTACCTAAAATTAAAACCCAATCTAAAATTCTGACTGATGAAATGTTCTCTTGAAGTGGAAAACAAGATCACTTTCTGAAGAAGTTGCAGACCTTCCGGGTTGTAGACTAGGCAGAGAATTGTGATGGGGAGATAGCCTTGCCTTTATTGTTAAGTCATATATTAAATGTAGACTATTTTCTGGGAGAAAGAAATATGGAACCAGTAGTGTGTTATTTCTGCTGCTTATGCATGATTTAAGTGCTAACTTGGCTGAATATGTCTATGGAGGGTAGGGACCTGGGAAGAGAGACATCCTCAAGGAGGTAATGACCATTTGAAATGAAGAGACTTTCTAATTTTTGTTAACCCTGCGGTTTTTTGAATCTATTTGCCTTGAGTGTAAACCTTAAATGGTTTTTCCATTTATCCGAAGGGGTTTCTTTGTAGGGGTTTGTCATCCAGCTGCCTGAGTTAAGGATTCAGTCCATAGTCAAAGAACAAAACAAAGATGCACAGCCCTGCCTGTCGCTATATTTACTCCAGTTCTCATACTCAAGAGAAAGAAGTTTGTTGGTAAGAGCAGTGAATAGTGAGGGCTTCTTGAGGCCTACAAAGCAGGAGTTGTTGTCAGAGACATAGCTAGGTTGTCAGAGTTGGTATCAGAGACATAGCTCATTTTGTCCATGTGATTAGGAAACATGCTAATTCAAACAGAACAAATGGAAATATATTTCCTTTTGTTTATTAAGCTAAGACTGTATGGAAATAGATGTTCTTGGAAATAGTCAGAAAAATTCCAATTTGTTTCCAAAAAAGTTTCTAGAAAGACTGATAAAACTCCTTATAACATGGCAAAAAAGAGTATGGCCCAACTTTACATTGCTATGTTGTAGTTTTCTTTAAAAAGAAAAAGAAAAAGCAAGGGGAATCCTGACTGTATTTATAATAGCAAATTTATATACTATTCTCTGCTCTGATATTTTTGAATTACCTTTAGGTAGCACATGTTGTGAAACTGTTCAGTATTTATCTTCCACTCACTAGTTTCACCTGTGTAGGTCAGCTGACCACATTAAGAAAGTACATTCTGGTTCTGAGTCCATCCTCCGACCTTGACTGGAGCAGCTGGAGTCTTTTGCCCCATTTCATTTGGTGGTCCCCATTGATAGCACCTCGGTTAATTCTTTTGAGGTCCTCATTTCTAGAAGGTGATATTTGAAAGCACTCTTTGCCACTTGTCAAATGTTTGACCTCAGAGGCTGATTGATGAGTCTATTCTTGTGACTAATGGAGTTATTTACTTCTGATATATATTTAATCCTGTTCTTCCACTTGATGGATGGGAAAGTATATTTATTTGAGAACTAAAGAAACTCTGGTGACTTTTACTGAGTTGGAAAGGATAGATATTATCTTGTGCATGCTTCAAAAAAAGAGGTAAACTCCATAGCAAAGCCAATGAGTTGTGGTTAGAATTAAACTTGGAAACTATAGCGACGTGGTCTTCCAGGTGGCACTAGTGGTAAAGAACCTGCCTACCAGTGCAGAAGACGTAAGAGTTGCAGGTTTGATCCCTGAGTTGGCAAGATCCCCTGGAGAAGGGCATGGCAAACCACTCCAATACCCTTGCCTGAAGAACCCCATTGGACAGAGGAGCCTGGCAGGCTACAGTCCATAGAGTTGCATAGAGTCATACATGGGGACTTACATACATACATACAAAGGGACTTAGCACATGTTACCACTACTTAGACAAGTACTGAAACACATATATGAAATAAATAAGTAAAACACATTTTTTGAAACTGAACTGCCTTTCTTAAAGAATATTTTTCTCTCTAAGGAAACAGCTGATGAAACTTAACTTGCATGGGGTTTTAAAAGGAGTCATTTAAATGAAACATACCTTGTAATTTTAATTTTTCAGTTAAAATATGAACTATAAAAATAATTATATCACTATTTTCACTTCAGAGGAAATATATTCCCACTTTACCTTAAGGACGAGACAGACCATCTATTCATTCTAAATTCATATAATGATCACTCAATAAGTGATAAAAGAGACTATATTACTGAAGGAGGAAACAATCCCTGCATTTAATGAAAGAGTAGTCTAGTGAATATGTAAGAAATTGTAATTTGTACGAGAAAGGCATGAGTGCTATGACAGAGTCACTTGAGGGTTCAGACGATTTCTATAATGCCTAAGGGGTGTTTTAAGAAAACATTGACTTGAAACTAGGCTTTGAAATAATAGAATTTGAAGCAGCAGGTAGAAAAATAATCCAGAGAGATGGTTGAGATTGGATCTCAGGATACTTTTTTAATAGACCAAGTGATTGAAAACATATTTGGTAGATGTTAGAAAGCCAATGTATGTGCTTGAGAGAATATGATCAGATTAAGGAAATTAATTTGAATATCTAATTTTGGTTAAATTTAAAAACAGAAGGACCTTGAAAGCATAAAGAATAGCTGTTAAATGATCAAAAGAATCTAGTGATAGTTGATAAGGCCTGACTTTGGGTGATTGACTTGGGATTGATGGATTAGTGAAGGATTCCAGGTAGGTGGGAACATGGCAGCTCATTGAATGGAGGAAGCAAAAAGCACAGGTCAAGGATGACCCAGACTGTGATCCTGTGTGATGAGTGGTTAGTAGTAGAAAACTTTTAACAGCAAACCTATGAGAGGTAATTGCTTCACTTTGACCTGTGCCACCCATTTGGGCATTAAACATGCAATATTGCCAAAGAGCTAATAGATGTTAGATATTACTGAAATAAGAACAGTATGTATTTTTTTTTTTAACTTCTGTAATGCCTTTGGCAGTTAGAGCCCATCTCTGATTTTATACAAATAGCCTCTGATGTAAACTTTTTCAAAATTGTTTTCCAAAATCTCTTATGTTTTTCCTTTAAACAGTTTAAACAATGTAATTTTAAAGTTCTTTTTTTTTTAAAGACAGGTTTGAATACGCTTCATGACATGTATATATAGATTTTGAAAAGCCTGGAAGGAAAGAGAGAAATCACCTAATTTAAAGCTTTATTTTGAAGTTGTGGGAACTGAGGCCTGGAGAGGTAAAGAAAAATAAATGCATACAATCACTCAATGACAGAAATTAGCTCATGGCTCCTAACTTCAGCTGTTGTGCTCTTTCAGGAAGGCATATATGAGATTTAACCATATGATGTAACTGTAATTTTTAAGGGTCAAAATCTTTAGAATATCAGAAACTATAGTAACAAAACATTTGATAAAGAATAAAATATATGACTACTTATACATCAGGCTGCGATTTCACTAATAAAGAACTGGTTTATCAGTGTATATAGTTAGGGAGTAATTTCAGTGACAAATGGTGCACACAGATTAAAGTCTTTATTAGAAACCTGGAAAAGCAATAAACAACCTTGATGGCACATTTATTTGAAGGACACTGACCGAGAAGGTATTGCAAACACATTGAAGCTTGAGAAAGCAAAAATTATTTAGGGTCCTAGACCAAATAGACTAAGATATTTTAAAAAACAAGCCAATGCATTTGAGAAACATTTTACTCTTTGGTCTGTGAGCAACAGGGAGGTGAATGCCTGTTCTAACAAAAAGGCAAAATAAATAGTATTTATAAATGTCCTAATATCAGTATTCAGTAGGCAATGGGGTAGGCCCCCAGGTCACTTTTAGGTAGTTCATGTGTGACTCTTTGTGACCACATGGACTACAGCACATCAGGCTTCCCTGTCCTTCACCAGCTCCCAGAGCTACTCAAACACATGTCCATCGAGTCGGTGATGCCATCCAATCATCTCATCCTCTGTCATCCCCTTCTCCTCCTGCCTTCTATCTTTCCCAGCATCAGGGTCCTTTCCAATGAGTCAATACTTCGCATCAGGTGGCCAAAGTATTGGAGCTTCAGCTTCAGCATTAGTCCTTCTAATGCATATTCAGGACTGATTTCCTTTAGGATGGACTGGTTGGATCTCCCCGCAGTTCAAGGGACTCTCAAGAGTCTTCCCCAACACCACAGCATCAATTCTTCAGCTCTCAATTTTTTGCTTTCACAAGCATCAATTCTTCAGCACTCAATTTTTTGCTTTCATTCATTCAATGAAAATTCATTATGTACCTAATTTGTACATTTTTGTTTCATTTAATCCTTAAAGAAACAAAGGCAAATTAACCAAATTAAGAACCTGAGAAATGTGTGCTGATATTACAGATCAGGAAAGTGAGTCCCACAGTGAAGAGAAGGGTACAACTCCACATGCCTGTGAAGGACAGAGCCTTTCTTTCATAATTACTTTCCACTGAGTCACGTCCCAAATGGAGTTCTCTGATTTTTCAAAGAGAATAGAATATGTTGTATCAAACACAGTGTAAAACACTGGGAAGTCCTGAGGTCAAAGGAGCATAGCCTGGGGCTAGTTAAAGAGGCTAATCATGTACTGCTTTGTTATAAGAGCCTTAGAACAATCCTGTCCAGTTATGACTTTGCATCTCAATGGAAAAAGAGGGCTCCTTGAAGCAGGGAGAAAATAGGATGCTGCCTTCATTCTTCCAAGAAGTAAGGCTCTCTCAGAATTGCACTTGTTGCAGGAGTACAAGGACTACACTGGCTGTGAATTAGGAGACTAATGTAGTAGTACTGTCTGTACTTCCCAGATGGCTCAGTGGGTAAAAAATCTGCCTGCAGTGCAGAAGTCTTAGGAGCCATGGCTTCAATCCCTGGGTCAGGAAGATCCCCTGAAGGAGGTCATGGCAACCTACTCTAGTATTCTTGCCTGGAGAATCCCCCATAGGAACCTAGCAGGCTATAGTCCATGGGATCCCAAAGAGTTGGACATGACTAAGTATGCAAAGAACTGACTCATTTGAAAATACCCTGATGCTGGGAAAGATTGAGGGCAGGAGGAGAAGGGGATGACAGAGGATGAGATGGTTGGATGGTATCACCAACTCAATAGACATGGGTTTGGGTGGGCTCTGGGAGTTGGTGATGGACAGGGAGGCCTGGCATGCTGTGGTTCATGGAGTCACAGAGAGTCGGACACGACTGAGTGACTGAACTGAACTGAAGTACGCATACCAGCAATCAGCTGTGTGACACTGAATATATCTTTTCATCTCTTTGAGCCTTGGTTTTTTATCAAGGAGATTGGACTGAAGGAGTTTTAAGGTTCCCCATAGCTCTGAGATACCTCCACCATAGTTTGGCCTCAGGTCATGCAACAGAGAGGGAACACAGCCCCGCTTATCAATATAAAATTGGATTAAAAATTTACTGAGCATGGCCCTGCCCATCAGAACAAAACCCAGTTTCCCCTTCAGTCTCTTATCAGGAGGCTTCCATAAGCCTCTTATCCTTGTCCATCAGAGGGCAGAAAAAATGAAAACCACAATCACAGAAAATTTACCAAACCGATCATATATAGACGACAGCCTTGTCTAACTCAATGAAACTATGAGCCATGCCATGTAGGGCCACTCAAGACGGATGGTTAATGGTGGAGAGTTCTGACAAAATGTGGTCCACTAGAGAAGGAAATGGTAAACCACTTCAGTATTCTTGGCTTGAGGACCCCATGAAGTATGAAAAGGCAAAAAGATAGGACACTGAAAGATGAACTTCCCAGGTCGGTAGGTGCCCAATATGCTACTGGAGATCAGTGGATAAATAATTCCAGAATGAAGAGATGGAGCCAAAGCAAAAACAGTGCCCAGTTGTGGATGTGACTGGTGATGGAAGTAAAGTCCAATGCTGTAAAGAGCAATACTGCATAGGAACCTGGAATGTTAGGTCCATGAATCAAGGCAAATTGGAAGTGGTCAAAGGAGATGGCAAGAGTGAACATCGACATTTTTGGAATCAGTGAACTAAATTGGATTGGAATGGGTGAATTTAACTCAGGTGACCATTATATGTACTACTGTGGGCAGAAATCCCTTAGAAGAAATGGAGTAGCCATCATAGTCAACAAAAGAGTCCAGAATGCAGTACTTGGATGCAGTCTCAAAGACAACAGAATGCTCTCTTCATTTCTAAGGCAACCCATTCCATATCATAGTAATCCAAGTCTATGCCTCAACCAGCAATAGTTAAAAAGCTGAAATTGAATAGTTCTATGAAGACCTACAAGACCTTCTAGAACTAACACCCAAAAAAGATGTCTGGACCCATCACTTCATGGCAAACAGATGGGGAAACAGTGGAAACAGCGACAGACTTTATCTTTTTGGTCTCCAAAATCACTGCAGGTGGTGACTGCAGCCATGAAACCAAAAGATGCTTGCTCTTTGGAAGAAAAGTTATGACCAACCTAGACAGCATATTAAAAAGCAGAAACATTACTTTGCCAACAAATGTCCGTCTAGTCAAAGCTATGGTTTTTTCAGTAGTCATGTATGGATGTGAGAGTTGGACTATAAAGAAAGCTGAGCAGGGAAGAATTGATGCTTTTGAACTGTGGTGTTGGAGAAGACTCTTGAGAGTCCCTTGGACTGTGAGGAGATCCAACCAGTCCATGCTAAAGGAAATCAGTTCTGAATATTCACTGGAAGGACTGATGCTGAAGCTGAATCTCCAATACTTTGGGCACCTCATGCGAAGAACTGACTCATTTGAAAAGATCCTGATGATGAGAAAGTTTGAAGGCAGGAGGAGAAGGGTACGACAGAGGATGAGATGGTTGTATGGCATCACTGACACAATGAACATAAGTTTGAGTAAACTCTTGGAGTTGGTGATGACAGGGAGGCCCAGCATGCTTCAGTCCATGGGGTAGCAAACAGTCGGACATGACTGAGTGACTGAACAGAACTGAACTGAGTAAAGTAGGTGGGTTATATGGTAGGTACACATTTAACTTTATAAGAAACTGCCAAACTGTTTTCCAAAGTGATTAAGCCATTTTATATTCTGACCAGCCGTATATGAGAGTTCCATTGTTTCATGTCCTCACCAACACAGAGGATTATAATAGGACCCAGAGTCTACCTAATATTCTCAGTGTTGAGTTGTTTGATATACAGAGAACTAGAAAAATGCAGCCAGTATTGAAGGGAAAAGACAGTAAATAGATGCCAACCCTGAAATGGCCCAGATGTTGGAATTAAAGTCTTTTATCATGTGTTGTAACTATGCTCCATGAAGTCAATGTAAACACATTGAAAATAAATGGAAAAATAGGAGCTTTCTGCAGAGAAATAAAAATATAAAAAAGAATCTAATGGAATTTTAGAAGTAAAAAAATATGAACTAGAAAAGCTCATCGTATGAACTCAGTAGTATAATGAAGACATAGAAACAGGTCAATGAATTTGAAGGTAATCTGAGACACAAGGAAATAAAAGATTGAAAAAGTTAACAGAACCTCACAGACTTTGGCCACTTGATGCTAAGAATAGACTCATTTGAAAAGACTGATTCCGGGAAATAATGGAGGCAGGAGGAGAAGGGGATGACAGAGGATGAGATGATTGGATGGCATCACTGACTAGATGGACGTGAGTTTGAATAAGCTTCAGGAGTTGGTGATGGACAGGGAGGCCTGGCATGCTGCAGTCCATGGGATTGCAAAGAGTTGGACACAAATGAGTGACCAAACTGAATTGATAGCTCTAAGATGCGAAGAATTCAAGAGCAAGAATACATTATCCTTGTTGAATCTTTTCAAGCTAATGAAGCTTATGCGGCTGGAGTATAAGCCTGGGACCGACACTAACAGTCAAGTGTCCTGGGTCCACTGGTGAACTTTTAGATTAGACACTTCAAAGAAGGAAGAGGTACAAGTTCTCTCCATCTGGGGATAGTCTATTTTCCATGACCAATATCAGAACCAATTCTAAAGTATGGTTGGCATGTTTTGCCAGGCAATCTTGAAACTTGTTCTCCAGCCTTATCCTCCATTCTGTTAGCTGCTAAATTTAGTTTTTATTAATCACCAAATCTTGTCCTTTAAGACTTTAAGTTTCCTTTAAGCTTTGCCATTTATTTCTTTTACATCACTTGAACATTTACATCCTCATAAGTTGTTTGATCTCTCCTTTTTTTTTTTTTTTGACTAGCATATTGCTAATACTTAATTTTATCCTGTTTTTGAAAAATGAAAATGTTAGTTGCTCAGTTGTGTCCAGCTCTTTGTGATCGCATGGTCTGTAGCCCACCAGGTTTCACTGTCCATGGGATTTTCCAGTTAAGAATACTGGAGTGGGTTGCCATTCCCTTCTCCAGGGGATCTTTTGGAGTCAGGGATCAAACCCGTGTCACATGCGCTGCAGGCTGATTCTTTACTATCTGAGCCACTAGGGAAGCCCTGTTTTCATTGTTATCTAAATAAGCAATTAGACTTTAGTTCTGGAGAAGTTTTTTCCTAAGGTATCTAAGTTGATGGTTTTATTCATTCATTTATGCTTCAAGTACCAGCACATCTGTCACTTAGTGATCAGAATAATGAAAATATGTCTTCAGTCAGGGAACTAGAGACAAGAGAAGTGAACTTCCTGAATCTGCTTTTTAAACGGATGGGACCCTTTATCACGGTCCTCAGTGTCAAAACTGCCCTCAGCTCTTGCTACCACATTTTGTTCTTTTGTCCTTTAAATCCTAGTTGTCCCCTATAAAGTAGTAAAGACTGGACAAGAAAACTAATTATGAAAGTACTTGATAGAGAAAAGCCTCAAATCAATATTACCATGGGGGCTTTGTGAAGAATATTTTAAACAGAAGCAGGTATGTTTATCAGAGAAAAAAAAATCATGTAGAAATGGGGAAAGAGACTCCAGGGAACCTACTAAAGAAAATATATTTATGTAACTTGACTCACTGAAAAGGGTAGCTGGGTAAGATGTTTCAAAATGATATATAAATGTTTAAATGCTAAAATGAAATAAAGTAAATAATTCTACCCCACACAAGGGGACAAAATTAGATACTTAGAAAATAAAATATATGCAATATGACAGCAATGTATTAGGATTGAATCTCTCAACAAACTGGAAGAATGAAGTGAAAGATGGACTGTGTATTTCCACACTAGCTTTCTGCGATAAATTTCTCCACATCATCAGAATTCTTAGACCACCCCTAAAGAAATTGCTTCTGATCCTTATTTGTAACAGGGGAGTCTGAGGCACATAGAGACTGTTATCTGACCAAATTCATGTCCGAGTAGATCCAAGATTTCCTGACCCTAAGGTCCACTATTTGTCCATGGGGATAATCTCCCTTTCTCAGATGGGTATCTAGAGACAATGTATCGTGTAGCCATGATCCCTGCCCTGGAGGAGTTAGCAACTTAATGTGAAAGGCAGGACCAACATACAAAAATCTCTCTATTATTCACACCAGGGAGAAACAGTTAAATGGGCACACACAGAAGAAGCTATAGGTCTACCTTGACGTCTGTGTCTCTGTGTGAGTATTTTTGTTAACACACTTACACAAATATACTGACTAATAGGATTCACCTGGAACTTTTTTTTTTTTTTTTATGAAACAAACATAATTTTAGAAGACAGGGAGAGGTACAGTGGGGCCAGAACCACATTCTCTTTCAGAGATCGGAGATCTAAATACTGTTCAGCTAAGCATTTCCTCCACAGCACTCTATCCTCCTGGGTCTCCTTGTCTGCCTGCAGGATTGGAGGTGATGGGAAACTCAACCACACTCCTGATTTCTGTTTTTGTCCTTTAGTCTCCTGAGGTGCTTCATTCTCGACACCCCTCCACCTCTCCATGTTTGTTGTGTGTACCTGAATGTGATGGTTTGTTAATTTAAGGTAGGTGAGAAGAAACGAGGTAGTTCTGTGCACCAGCCTACAAGCTTCAGTGCTTGCATTCAAAGGAGGCCTGCAGCGACACTCCAATGTATTGAAGCATGTCCGCTGATAGATGATGTACCTTGTTTTCAAATGTGGTTTTTCATGGACATTTTTCAAGCCCCAAAGACAACCAAAGAGCATCCACTGAGACATAGCAGGCAACTTACTTTACTCCCTTTTGATATGGGGTCAAGTTTCAAGTGAACTCCAGACAGTAATACTGGAACACAGCAGCATTTTATTGCAAAATGGATTGTTTGGGATGGTTCATAATGCTTTCTAGAAACTAAAGGAAAAGAGGAAATGGATCGTGTCATCCATGAGAGACAGTAGGTCGATACACACTCACAGAGAGTGACGCCCCAATCCTCATCCTAGTCTAACCCTAATTCCTCTTCTCTTCAATCTCTTCCCCACACATAACTACCAAAGGAGTAATTTTTCTCCACAATGTGGCAGACCTAAAGAACTTGAAAAAGAGCCTGTGCCTGGGTACACCAGATCAGGTGGCAATGCCACCAACCCTGGCAGGTATCAGGACTTGGTGACTGAGAAGTGTTGTAAAGCTATCACCTTGTGAAGGGTGGGCTAGAAGTGCTTTATAGGCTATAATGCATTGTGGAAAATGAAGGGGGGAGAGGAAATGAGACTTCCCTGTTTTTTAGGATCAGCATTTTCCCAAACAGAACCCAAGATATGTATAAAATGACTCATGCACTTCAAATCAGTGTTAGGATTTTGATGAGAGGCAGGTGGGTGTCGAGGCATTCTCCTCTCAGAATGCAATTCAGAATGAGGATGGTTACAGGCACATTTTGTCAGCTAGGGGCAGAGAGCCAGAATTGAACACAGAATGAAGGGAAAGGTGTGTGATAGCTAATCTTTCCTGCATTATCTCAGAATCATCTTGGACTTCATGGGTGTCTGATGACTCACTTTCTGCCACAGTGCCAAGGGGTAGCTCTGCAGAGCCATAAATGATGGGATTGTTCATAAAGGTACAGATCTTGACAGAGGTATAAGGGAATCAGTGCAAAGTTAAATTGAGAGAGGAGCCAAACCATCCTAGGAATCCTCAGGTGTGCTGATATCAAAGCAACGCATTGAAAAATAAAGAGAAGCAAATGGAGACCATTCTGTCCTTAGAGACTAAAGTAGAATCAAGATGTATGCCCTTACATTTCATCAGAAACTGAGGAATTAAAGTATCTTTGGAGATTGAAGCTTTGTCTTGTTAACTTTAAATCCTCAGCCCTCAGGGCAACCCCTTGGGTCAGTTCAGGTCATCCCAGAAGCAGAGATGCCAAAACAGGATTGGAAGTGAAGAGATTTATGTAGGAAAGGTCTGTGTGGATAAAAGAGGGCAAAGGAGAAAGTAGGCAAGGTGTGCTTTTGGTCTGCAGTGCTAAAAGATGACACAGGAGGGAAGACTTTGTAGGAAGAGCCCTAGACTGCTGAAAAATCTTGGCCAGGCTGATGGAGATCCAGAAGTTGCCTATTAGAGAAATCCAATAGTCATGAGCCAGAATCAGTGCCCCAGCTCTGCTCATGCATCAGCTAGGAAGAACCCGAGGGAAAGGTGATCTTGGCAAGAATGAAGTGTTTCAGTCAAAGGGGTAGCAACCAGGGCTGTTCATCAGCTCTGCTCTCTAAAAAGGCAGCTTCTCTGGAAGAATATCTGAGTGACAGACTTGTGGCTCCCAGATTAGTGCTTATTTCACTTTGACTTAATTTGACAAATTAAGACATTTAAAGCCCATGTCTGAAGACAGGTCCTTCTGCAGACACGTACTCTCTCAGTTTGCTGCCATCTTGAGATATCATCCATTCCATTTAAAGACTGCTATCAGTTACAGTTTCACTTATAAACAAATATTTATGGTAGAAGGGTTGTGATTTAACCCAAGACTGGAGGGTGGCATTATAGAGTGGGAAGGGGTCCCTTGGTCCCTTGTCACTTCTAAGTTCTTGATTCCTAAGCTTTGCCACATTTCTACATGTATTTTAAGAGAGTAGTTCCTTTTTTTTCTGTTTATAAATATATTCAAGTGTTCTTTATGTTGTTAAATAATATCCTAGCTCATTCACTTTTTATGCTGTCATCACATTTTAGCCCTTAAATGTTGGAGCTATCCTGGGATCAGCTTTGGATGCTCTTCTATTCTGTGTGTGGTTGTATGTTAATGTACATGAAATTATCTCTAACTGGTAATTCTTTGCTAAACTTCAGACTTTTATATCCAGTTACCACCTGAACAATTACATCTGAATAGCTCACAGCAGGCTCGAAATCAGAATGACCAAAACTGAATTCATCCATTCATACCCAAAAGCTTCACTTCCAATTTAAAAAAAAAAAAAAATCAAGCCAAGTTTCTGTATGTCCTAAATAGCTCTGCTCCATTTTCTTTGCTCAATTCCTCCTGATTCTGACTTGGTTTAGTCCCTTCTAATTCTGCACCAGTATTATCCTAATATGATGCTCAGGGTCCCTTACTTTTCTCCCTGATGTGAGCAGTGCTCAGCTCTAATCCATCCTTCATATAACCATCACAGGAACCTTATTAAACAAAATTTTTATGTCACCCCCTAGCTTAAAACCATCCAAAGACCCAGGGTAAGTTATCAATCCTTAACACGACACATGGGGCCCTGGTTCCTTTGTCTCAGCTCCTGCCACCCTCCAGATGCACTGTGCACCCGTCCTTATGGAAATGCTCAGAGTTCTCTACATGGTGGTGCATGGATACCTCTATTCTTGGTAAGCCACCCATGAGAGTTATGTTATACCCCAGTACCTCTTTAGAAATTACTCTTAATCTCAGATTGCTTCCCCAGATCATGACAGGGATAGATATTTAATAAAGCCACTCAAAAATATATTAACTTGGAAAAGAAGTTGGTAGCCAAATCAATCAAAACTGATCAATCGATTGATCAATAAGCCTGATCAATCAAAACTTATATTCAAAATAAAGCAAAAGATTCTAAGCTATTACTATTAGCCAAGGCCTAGTGCCGAGTGATTTTTATCTATAACATCTAGTCCACATAGCAAACATTTTAGTATATTTTAAGGTGTGTGTGTGCTTAGTTCAGTCGTGTCCACCTCTTTGTGACCACATGGACTGTAGGCTGCCAGGCCCCTCTCCATGGGGATTCTCTAGGCAAGAATGCTAGAGTGGGTTGCCATGACCTCCTCATATATTAAAGTAAGAGAATGTTAATATCAACATAGAATTGAAAGCTCTTCAGTTATCCAGAAATGTGAGATTTTTGTCCTCTGGTCCTCCATTCATCACCAGGGATTTGACATAATAGTTACCTAAATGGCAGAATAGTTTCAATCTCAAGATATCTCATGTAGATGTTCCTTTTGCTACTACCTTTATTCTGGTTCAGTGGTTCTCAACGATAAATGTGCTAAAATTATTATACAGGGTGATAGAAATGGAGAAAAGTATATTGCTTTTCATGGGAAACTTTTGAGATTTCCATAGGTAATTTTTACTGCAGCAAATTTTCCTTACATTCTTTGATGCTAAAGGAATCTTAGATCTGTCTCTCTTGGATTTTTCTCTTCTGGAACTCTATACCATTCATGCCTATTCCTCTACTCTGCCCAGATAACTTCTATTCAAATAACACCCTTCTTGGATAGTCTTACTTGACTGTTGCTTCCCTTTCTCCCACCAGCCTGAATGTTTTAACTGCCTTCAACCCCACCCTCGGTTTCCCAGGTGGCTCAGTGGTAAGGAATCCGCCTATCAGTGCAGGAAACATGGGATCGATCCCTGGTCTGGGTAGATCCCACATGCTGAGGAGCAGCCCATTTCATTGAAAAAGCAAGAGCATTCCAGAAAAACATCTACCTCTGCTTTATTGACTATGTCAAAGCCTTTGACTGTGTGGATCACAACAAATTGTGGAAAATTCTATAATAGATGGGAATACCAGACCACCTGACCTGCCTCCTGAGACATCTGTGTGCAGGTCAAGAAGCAACAGTTAGAACTGGACATGGAACAGCAGACTGGTTCCAAATCGGGAAAGGAGTACATCAAGCTGTATATGGTCACCCTGCTTATTTACCTTATATGCAGAGTACATCATGTGAAATCCTGGGCTGGATGAAACACAAGCTGGAATCAAGATTGCTGGGAGAAATATCAATAACTTCAGGTATGCAGATGACACCACCCTTATGGCAGAAAGCGAAGAACTAAAGAGCCTCTTGAGGAAAGTGAAAGAGGAGAGTGAAAAGGTTGGCTTTAAACTCAACATTCAGAAAACTAAGATCATGGCATCTGGTCCCATCATTTCATGGCAAATAGATGGGGAAACAGTGGAAATAATGACAGACTTTATTTTGGGGGGGGGGCGGGGCTCCAAAATCACTGCAGACGGTGACTGCAGCCATGAAATTAAAACACACTTGTTCCTTGAAAGAAAAGTTATGACCAACCTAGAAAGCTTATTCAGAGAAGGCAATGGCACCCCACTCCAGCACTCTTGCCTGGAAAATTCCATGGACAGAGGAGCCTGGTAGGCCGAAGTCCATGGGGTCGCTAAGAGTCGGACGAGACTCAGCGACTTCACTTTCACTTTTCACTTTCATGCATTGGAGAAGGGAATGGCAACCCACTCCAGTGTTCTTGCCTGGAGAATCCCAGGGATGGGGGAGCCTCGTGGGCTGCCGTCTATGGGGTCGCACAGAGTGGGACACAACTGAAGTGACTTAGCAGCAGCAGCAGCAGCAGCAGACAGCTTATTAAAAAGCAGAGACATTACTTTGCCAACAAAGGTCCATCTAGTCAAAGCTATGATTTTTCCAGTAGTCATGTATGTATGTGAGAGTTGGACTATAAAGAAAGCTGAGTGCCAAAGAATGGATGGTTTTGAACTGTGGTGTTGGAGAAGACTCTTGAGAGTCCCTTGGACTGGAAGGTGATCCAACCAGTCCATCCTAAAGGAGATCAGTCCTGGGTGTTCATTGGAAGGACTGATGCTGAAGCTGAAACTCCAGTACTTTGACCACCTAATGTGAAGAACTGACTCACTAGAAAAGACCCTGATGCTGGGAAAGACCGAAGGCGGGAGGAGAAGGAGATGACAGAGGATGAGATGGTTGGATGGCATCACTAACTCAATGGATATGAATTTGAGTAAGTTCTGTGAATTGGTGATGGACAGGGAAGCCTAGCGTGCTGGAATCCATGGGATTGCAAGGAGTCGGAGATGACTGAGCAACTGAACTCTGACTGAACCAGCCCTACGGCAGTCCTG
Source organism: Bos javanicus (assembly GCF_032452875.1). Lineage (NCBI taxonomy): Eukaryota > Metazoa > Chordata > Mammalia > Artiodactyla > Bovidae > Bos > Bos javanicus. Next base: position 62,619,165 of record NC_083868.1, on the reverse strand, counting down.
TAACTATCAATCTGTCTCATTGTTACCCTTGGTTTTCTTACTTTTTCTCCCAAATGAGCTGTGAATTCTTTGAGGGTTGAGATTATGTGTCTTTACTATTCTCTGACATATAGGTTGAGGTTGAAATCATGAACCTAGGTTATTCTCTGACATGTAGGATGATGCGTGGGATACGGTAGTTCTCAGTTAAAGGTTTTTTGAGTGACAATTAAATAAAAATCAATTTAAGAAGAATACTATTTGATGATAGTGAGACATGAGGAAATTCATTGAAACAGAACAATAATCTCCGTTAAATTCCATAGGTAACATAATTTACCTAAATGGCAGAGTTGAATAATGCTGGCAGCAAAATGCTATGCTATGCTATGTTAAGTCAGTTCAGTCGTGTCCAACTCTCTGTAACCCCATAGATGGCAGCCACCAGGCTCCTCCGTCCCTGGGATTCTCCAGGCAAGAACACTGGAGTGGGTTGCCATTTCCTTCTCCAATGCATGAAAGTGAAAAGTGAAAGTGAAGTCGCTCAGTCGTGTCCGACTCTTAGCGACCCCATGGACTGCAACCTACCAGGCTCCTCCATCCATGGGATTTTCCAGGCAAGAGTACTGGAGTGGGGTGCCATTGCCTTCTCCAGGCAGCAAAATATAATCCTTTAAATTTTGCCTTGTAGTTACCTAGGAAATTATTTGCCAGTAGGAAGTAGAAAAGATAGAAAAATTTTCCTTTGTGAACAGAATGCCACTCATCAGGCACCCTCTACTTTCCTCATTTAATAGAGATTATATATAGTTGAGGAAAATATCAAAGAGAAACAAGGGAGTTTGATATAAAGTAAAACTTATTAAGGCTCAAGGTTACCTACTAAGATCTGAGGTAAAATGTATAAAAGGGAGACAAAATACCCTGAGCATGAAAAAATGTTTGTATAATGAAAGAAAGGGTCATACAGTATTGTTAATTCACTGGCAGTGTTTGTTTACACAAAGTACACTGAATTTGCAAATCAAAGTAAATTTGAAGGTGGTTTAGAACAAACAGGAGTATTTTCTTTAACTCAAAGAAGTGATACCCCAGAGAACAAATTGCCCTTCAGTTATAACTGTATTTGATTATGATATAACATATTGTTAATCAAAACAGATTCTTTTCTACATATTAAATATGATTTATTAGTTCTTTCAAGACTTTGAGGCATTTAGGTCTAACTCTCTACCAGGAACAAAGACTTGAGGTGAAAACCATCCTTTTAATGAAATGACAGCCCAGAACCTGTGCAGGTAAAAGGAGATCAGAGCTCAGGGTGTGACTTCTGGGTGTACAGGAGAAAGTCCAGTACTATCATTTGGCCAGTTGTAACCCTCCAGGCATGGGAAAACGCAAGAGGAGGGACAGCAAACCCCTCTGGCCCCCCAAATAACAATTTCTCATGGTCCTATCTCAGTTCTCTCCTCCCTACCCTTTCAGGACTTTTTGCTGTATCTATGCATGAAAAGGTCTGACCCTAAGAAAAGCCACTCCTGTCTTTGGGACCCTGATGGTCCAGGAAATTAGACACTAGGACCTGAGGTTAAGAGACTTTTTTTTTTGTTTATTTGTGTAGTTATTTTATGTGGGTTTGTTTAAAATGATTTAATGGAGATACTTGTTCTCACTCTACTTCTCTCTTCTATGTGGTCTCTTTTTTCATTGTCTCTTAACTTTTCCTCATTGTTTAATGAATAACCTTAATCTGATGAGCAGAGGATAATTATTGAGAATGTGCAGAAGGGAAAGGGTGAGTGATGTACAGAGGGTTGTATATTTCTGTCTTAAAACTGAACACATTCATCTTCTTAATCCTAAGTGAATAAAAGAAGCCCTTCACAGTGGGCTCACAGAAGTTTAATCTGTGGGCCCACAGAATTTAGATCTCCACATCAGTTTAAATATTTGGATTTGGATATGAAATGTCTGATAATTACTGTGTGTTTGTATACAAAGGTAACCAGGATCTGCGCCTGGTTACTTTCGTGGTTCTCAACCCTGGTCATAAATTAGAATCGTTGGAGAGCTTTCAAAATTTCTGATTTTTCAGCCATTCCAAAGATGAATTAAATCAGAGACTCTAGGCATATGATTGAGATATCAGATTTTGTCAAATTCTCAAATGATTCCAAAATGATTCCAAATTCTCAAATGATTTCATTGATTAATGAAATTACATTAAATTTCTTCACTTTATACTTAAGGAAACAAAAACCTAGATGTGTCAAGTAACTTGTTTATAGTCAAACAACTATTTCATTTTTTAGCTAACTAGTACTTAAACAAACACTTAATGAATGTTTACCATGTGTCAGAATGTCTACCAAGTGCTTTACTTTCTGAGATGATGGAATCATTTGTAGACATGAAATGACTAATCATTCACGTAGGGAACCCTTGGTTCTAATTTTTCTGCAGACACATATATCGCCTCTGTGCTTCTCTATTTTGTATGTGTCCATTACTCTTTCTGTTTCCCTGGTATTTATAACTAAGGATATTTTTCCTGGGTGATATTGACCTAATCTTGGCCAACTATGTTGAAATTGAGTAGTCATGCAGTCTAGTAAGAAAGTTAGTGTAGGAATTTATGTCTTCATTAAGAGAATGTTTGCATAGCAGTTAATATGGGTCAGATAATGTCTGGGAGTTGGTGATGGACAGGGAGGCCTGGCGTGCTGCAATTCATGGGGTCGCAAAGAGTCAGACAACTGAGTGACTGAACTGAACTGAATGTTCTCAGCATTTTACATATATTACTTGATTTAAGCCTATATTAATGGCTTGAGGTCAGTATTTTTATGTTGATTTTAGAGATAAAGAAACTGAGGCATAGAAGTATAAACTGACTTTTTCAGGATCACAGACCTTATATAGATCTAGAAGTCAAACCTAAGCAGACTGGTTCCAGAGTCCATGTGATACCAAGTAGAAATGTACATCTGTGTTTTGAGAGTACCTGTTATGTTGGGTTAAGGTAACAGAAAATTACCCAAGTGAAAGAGAATTATTTTAAGGAATTCAGAGTGGTTATTGAAACTGATATTAAATGTTTAGAGGAATGAGATTTTTCCACTGTCTTTCATTTTGGTGACTGTTTTCCTCAGGAGATATGCTAGGGGGCTTTTCAAATACAGTTAGTAAAATTTGTATGGATATTATCTTAGTGGAGCATGATCCTGAAAGATCATAATAACCAGAGTTCCACATTTTGTTCTAGGAGTTGAACCAACTATAGATTTCCTATCATAAAATAATGGTTGTATTACCTACATGTGTGAAGGCATTTAAATCTAACAAGCAGAATGAATCCTTTTAAAGCTTTTCTCCTGTGACTTTTTTTTTTTTTCCCTTTCATATGCTCCATGTACCATGGAAAGTGCTATAGGTACAATATTGTCTTAAACATATTCTCTGACCCCACTTACATCAGTCTAATGAGAGAAGAGGTTTTAAAACACATAATTAAACAAGTGTGCTACATATTACTATTTATCTGCACTACAGTTTGTCATGAGGCAGAATATGACGACATAGTCTTCGATATAATAATCTTTTGTTATGTTTCTCCAAGAGCACCATAACTTCTGGGTTTGAGCATCACTAGGTTAGTCCTTACCATTTTAGGAGGCCTTTCAGTATGCTCCCACACTACCATTGCATAGCCCTACAATGACTTAGATGACATAGGGAAGCAAACATTAATTATATTTGTTTCTCTTTACTTTAAAACTGTGAGCTCTTTGAAAGAGAATTGTGTACCGTTTGCCCGTTTTCCCTCCATGTGACACAGAACCTGGCACTGGGTAGGTCCTTGATAAATATTACTTGATTGACTGACTGACTGACTAAATTATAGTACTTGTTCATTCAGTGTGTGCCAATTTTCTTTCATTTTTGCTACAGTTCTAGCATTGCATACCTCCTCTGGCAAGCTGACCTGTGAAAGCAAAATATCAACATTTTGTGGCAAATAATTTTTACCTTAATAGTCAGGGTTTAGATACTGACTTCTTGATAGAAAGGTCATTTCCCTGTTCCTGTTAAGTTTACTGTTGACACCTCAGAAAATTTCTCCAGAGCATAGAGAGGCCCCACAAAAATATTCCTTGTGGCTTTGTTTGTAATAGCGAATTGTTCAGATAGCCAAATCAGCTGTATTATAATGATAACAATATTATATGAAATACTATGCAACAATTAGGAAGAACAAGGTATATCTCAGTCTAGTAAATTGATATCCTACTGTTAAAGAGGGCTTCCCTGGTAACTCAGTTGGTAAAGAATCTGCCTGCAATGCAGGAGACCCTGATACAAACGAAGGGTCAGCGTCAGGAAGATCTGACCCTGGGTCAGGAAGATCTGCTGGAGAAGGGATAGGCTTCACTCCACTCCACTCCAGTATTCTTGGACTTCCTTTGTGGCCCAGCTGGTAAAGAATCTGCTTGAAATGTAGGAGGCCTGGGTCCAATTCCTGGGTTGGGAAGATCCCCTAAGAAGGGAAAGGCTACCCACTCCTGTATTCTGGCCTAGAGAATTCCATGGACTGTATAGTCCATGGGGTTGCAAAGAATCCACACCACTGAGTGACTTTCACTTTCACTATTAAAGAAACAAAAGCAACCAGCTAAAAGATACTTGCAGTACAATACTTTTCTTCAGAAATATTACAGTATATTAATAAAATTACAGTATATTTTCTGTGGGTACGCTTATGATAAAGATATGTAAACAGGTAGAAAATAGCCCTTGAGGACTCATATAAAACTGAAGTCAGTGGCTATATTAGAGAGTAAGAGAGGGAAGTAAGTATAAAGCCTACTAATTTGTTCATCATTCATTCAGTAATCTCAGTTATACATTCATGAACACCAGTACATCAATAATACAGGAGAGAATATAGGAGAGATGGAGAGAGGGTAAGGGGTTGGGAGAAAGGGAGAGAAGAAGGAGAGACATACTTACATACTGAGGCTTTTCAAGGTGTGATTTCTAATGAGGTCTGAAAAAGGATTAGACATTGAAACGAAACTGCACATGAAATGGAAAATAAATTCCAGGCAGAGCAAATATTCAGTTCAGTCGCTCAGTCATGTCCAACTCTTTGCGACCCCATGAACCGTAGCACACCAGGCCTCCCTGTCCATCACCAACTCCCGGAGTCCACCCAAACCTATGTCCATTGAGTCAGTGATGCCACCCAACCATTTCATCCTCTCTCATCCCCTTCTCCTCCTGCCCTCAATCCCCCCTCAGCATCAGGGTCTTTTCAAATGAGTCAGCTCTTTACATCAGGTGGCCAAAGTATTGGAGTTTCAGCCTCAACATCAGTCCTTCCAATGAACACCCAGGACTGATCTCCCTTAGGATGAACTTGTTGGATTTCCCCACAGTCCAAGGGACTCTCAAGAGTCTTCTCCAGCAAATATTATGTGCAAACAAATAAAACAAAGAGCTTAAATATTGTGGGAGTAACAGTAACTTAGTACTGCCAACGTGTAAGTGTTTAACTGTAGAGTGAAATGGGAGACATACAGACTTTTACTAATGTGTAGTCTTTATTTTAATGCTAGAATTTTTATGACATCAGCCAAAAGGATTTGTTTTCACTTTTATACTATCTCACCCATACTTAGTAAATACCTGATGCTAAGTCATTTATTCAACATTTAAGAAATATTTGAGTTGTGATTGAGTGCAATATGATGTCCTGGGTGTTAAGTGAAGATTTAACTCAATGGGAAAAATATTTCTAATTGAGTAGAATTTTTATTAGTTCAGTCTCTCAGTCATGTCCGAAACTCTGTGACTCCATGGACTGAAACACGCCAGGCCTCCCTGTCCATTACCAACTCCCAGAGCTTGCTCAAAACTCGTGTCCATCAAGTTGGTGATGTCATCCAACCATCTCATCCTCTGTCATCCCCTTCTCCTCCTGCCTTCAATCTTTCCCAGCATCAGGGTCTTTTCCAATAAGTCAGTACTTTGCATCAGGTGGCCAAAGCATTAGTGTTTCAGCTTCAGCTTCAACATCAGTTCCTCCAACAAATATTCAGGACTGATTTCCTTTAGGGTTGACTGGTTGGATCTCCATGCAGTCCAAGGGACTCCCAAGAGTCTTCTCCAACACCACAGTTCAAAAGCATCAATTCTTCAGTGCTCAGCCTTCTTTATGGTCCAGCTCTCAAATTTGTACATGACCACTGGAAAAACCATAGCCTTGACTAGATGGACCTTTATTGACAAGGTACTGTCTCTGCTTTTTAATATGCTGTCTAGGTTTGTCACAGGTTTTCTTCCAAGGAGTTAGCATCTTTTGATTTCATGGCTGCAGTCACCATCTGCAGTAATTTTGGAGCCCCAAAAGATAAAGTCCCTTACTGTTTCCATTGTTTTGCCATCTATTTGCCATGAAGTGATGGGACTGAGCAACTGATCTGATCTGATCTGATCTGATGGGACCAGATGCCGTGATCTTTAGTTTTCTGAATGTTGAGTTTTAAGCCAGCTTTTTCACTCACCTCTTTCACTTTCCTCAAGAGGCTCTTCAGTTCCTCTTCGCTTTCTGCCATAAGGGTGGTATCATCTGCATATCTGAGGTTACTGATATTTCACCCAGCCATCTTGATTCTGGCTTCTGCTTCTTCCAGCCCTGCATTGCATGATGCACTCTGCACATAAGTTAAATAAGCAGGTGACAATATGCAGCCTTGACGTGCTCCTTTCCCAATTAGGAACTAGTCCCTTGTTCAATGTCTGGTTCTCACTGTTGCTTCTTGACCTGCTTACAGGTTTCTTAGGAGGCAGGTAAGGTGGTCTGGTATTCTCATCTCTTGAAGAATTTTCCACAGTTTATTTTGATCCACAGAGTCAAAGGCTTTGGCGTAGTCAATGAGGCAGAAATAGATGTTTTTCTGGAACTCTCGTGCTTTTCCTATGATCCAGCGGATGTTGGCAATTTGAACTCTGGTTCCTCTGCATTTTCTAAATCCAGCTTGAACATCTGGAAGTTCTTGGTTCACAATACAGTTCAAAATGGAGATGTAACAAGGAAAAGAAGGTAGTGCAGACATAAAACAGGGGGCCAAATTCAACGTCTTTTCTATGAAGAAAATTAAAACTTTTATGGTGGTTTTATGGTGTATGTTCATTGTTCATAATATTTCAGAGGAAGAATAATTAGTTGGAGAAAAAAAAAGTTACTGCTAGTTTTACAAACCAAAAAAATTAAATAGGAATATATTTTGCAATGGAATTTTTCAATACCCTGTTAATTCCATCACTTCGTGTGGCAACCCAAATCATAGGTATCAAATTATTCAGGTAATTTAAAATATACACTTTATTAGATTTATTTTTCTTCTACTTTTTCTGTCTCTCATCCCTTAAGGATATCTCATTATGTTACATCTTAATGATTCTTTAATTTACATTTGGTCAAATAAAATATGAAACAACAGTATCACAACAGCTACTTCAGTAATCAAGATGATAATGTAATAATGGAATGTTAAAATATTGTTTCATTTAAAATGAATGTAATTTTAAAATAACATGTCTCTAATTCAGATTGTTTCCAGACATCCGATTTGACACCTAATTGGAAAGCATGTGGAATAGCTCAGTGCATATCATCATAGAGAATGTTAGAAAAGGACCAAAAAAAAAAAAAAACAGTGTTAGGAGCAGCAAGGAAAAAAAGTTTAAAGGGCTGAGTTTGAGTCTGCCGAGTGGTGTATTTGAAGTGACCTAGAACATACCTGTAAACATCAAGAAGGAATTCATTCACTTCACAAGTATTGTTTAGTGCTTGCTTGGAACCTGGCACCATTCTAGATGCTTGGGATTCATCATTGACTAATTAGGAGCTACAAATTCCTTTTGGATTTGTGAAATTATTGTCAATAGACATTCCCCAGACAACTTTGTTTTGTTTTTAAAATCTTCTTGCCTTTGGGGGCCAAACTGGGATCATGAGCTTGGTGGAAACAAATGTCATTTGACTGATTGACAGGATTTATACTTAATATTTCATATCCCAAAAGCTTAAAGACATTAAACTTTAACTGTAATTCTGCTGATCATGCTTCAAATTCTTCTTGGTTTAGGCTAACTATTTTGTTTTATTCACTCATTTATTTTTTAGAACTTGTGCTTCTAACTTTTTGCGTTGATGCAAGTTTTATTCTCAACAAAGATGACTTAGTTTTTCTTTTCCATTTCCATTTATTTTACTAAAATTGGGGGGAAATGAGGATTGGATTTTAATTTTAAAACCCTTTATCTAAGTGAAAGACTACAGTATCTTACCATAACTTCTTGAGAGATTTGGGCACAGATTTAAGTTCCAACTTCTTGCAACCCCTCCCTTAAGGCATTTCTCTTCAGACTTCACATGGTAGAGAAAGAAAAACAAGGGAAAAAGTGGATTAGTAGAAAGCTTAAGGGAAAGAAAAGTGCCAAGATCCTTCAGGCATAAAATCAGATTTGAAACACTTGAAACTCCTAAGAGGATAGAAGCCTAGGTAAGGGTCTAAGGTTGGATACAAAAGATATAATCCATAAGAAGCTGTAACTGGAAAGAAACATAGTGGTATAGGCAGAGGGAAAATAAACTGCACATAATAGGAAGTTGTAGTAACAGAAAAGTAGTAGGGAATTATCTCTTTAAGGAGTTATTGCACACATCAAACATACACAGACATCCCCCCTCCAATGATGTTCAGTGGTAGATGGGTTCTTTTATGTATGTGTCTGTTTCTTTCTCTCTTGCTCTCCCTCTCTCCCCGTCTTATTCCTCCTTCACTTCCTCCATCTCTCCTATATTCTCGCTTGTATTATTTATGTCCTGGTGTTTTAGTCTGATCCTACCTGCTCAGTTATAAACTGTGTTAGGATAAAAGCCAAGAAAGGACTGTGTCTATACATTCTCTGTCCCTGGGGAACCCGGCGTGTTACCTTACACATATATGTTAAACTTACTCTAAATATTTGTGTTGGAGGATGAACGAATGAAGAACAAACAATGAGTAAGTGAAAAAATGAATGAGTAACTTAGTATGTCTTGGAAACAAGGCAGTTTGAATTGATGGAAATGCTATTCCAAGTCCAGTTTCCTAAGTACCATACTCTGAGACAAAAGTCAAACTTTTTAGAAATGCTATTGAGATCAATGCCTGTGTAGAGTGAAGGAAGTGTGTTTGGACAGAGGGAGGGGTTGACCCACAAATCATTCACAACAGTAGCCTCAGCTGACCTCATTTGGCACCAGGACTTTATGCCCCTGCACAGACAAGTCACTGGACAAAGGCTGTCCTCAAAGAGAGGTCATAGATTTGGAGAGGAGATCAATTGGTATCTCAGTGAGAAATATTTAGTAGCAAGGAAATGAATGTTCCTGGAGATGGAAGGCACAGACTTGTACCATAGCATCCATGAACACCATAAGACAAATGATGTTTAACCGTTTCTCTAGAAGGCAAATTTGGGGCCAGGAAATGAAAGGGAGAAAGATTTCAGCTCAAAATATGGGATAATTACATAATTTTCATCTTTTAAAAAATCCTTAGGATGGCAATATCTAAACAGAGTTTCTATAATATTTTTTGTTTAATGTTTTATTTAATTTTATTTTGTATTTAAGTATAGTTGATTTCCAATGTTTTGTTTCAGGTGTACCACAAAGTGATTCAATTATACATATATATTTTTCATATTTTTTCCCTTATAAGTTATTACAAATGTATAAATATATATTTTGGATATAGTTCCCTATAATATGCACTAGATTCTTATTGGTTATCTGCTTTGTATAATGTGGTGTGTGTATGTGGGGAAACGTGGGAATAACACTATATATTTCTCCCACGGGTGGTAAAAATCCAAGGTAGGCATATAGGAGAATTAAAGGAGTAGGAAAAGTGAAAGGACATTGAATACTGAGTGAGTTTAATTTAGCCACATTTTTTCCTGAGGAAAAGCAGCCTTGCCTTTCATATGAGGGAAAGGAACTAGGAATTGTTGAACTCTGTTGAGTTCCAGGCCTTGACTTAATCTATATTATCAATATAGTAAAAGTAAGGTGTTATGTAGCATGAACTGAATACTGACATTCTTTTAAGCACTGCATACATGTTAATGCATACCTGGCTCCAAAACCTTGTGAGGTACATGTGGTAATATTATTATCATTTTAAACTTGGGGAAACTGAGGCACAGAGAGTTTCAGCAACTTGTTCAAGGTCATGGTAAGTAGAAAATGATAGTGCTGAGATTTGAATCCAGAGTAATATGAGGTATTGCCTCTCATCTTATTTAAGAGATTGGTCTTCATTGCTGGCTGCAGAATAATGTGAAGTATATTGAATTGAGAAATAACTCCAAAGTGCTGATAAAATTGCCAATCAAAATGAAAGTAGTCCAAAATGAAATGAAAAAATCCCCTTAACAAGGATTTTTCTAAAGCAACTTTGACACATCTCCATTGGTAATAAATCACTTCTTGTGGTTTTTGAATATGCAGCTTGCATCCTGATAGATTGTATATATCAAATCTTCCTACTTAGGGGTCCCTAATAGAAAAACTGTATCACTCTGGTCTTCAGTGTTCTCTTTTGCCTCCAATACAGAAAAACAGTTTAAAAGTTAAAATGATGTGGTCTAGAAAAGAAGAATTGTCTAGTAGAGTTGCTGAGACTGGGGTTTTATTCTGACTTCACCATTTGCTAGCTGTGAAAATTTGGCTACATTACTTACTCTTTCGGAGCCTCGGCTTTCTTGCCTGTTGAATGGATTGTGATACCCCTTTTTAAAAAATGTCGTAAAATATTCAGTGAGGTCACGTATCCATAGCTCTTAGCACATCACGAGGCTGAATACATGCTGTCTTCAATCTGTTTTATCTCTCAGTCCTGTAACTTGCCTCAATCTTTAATTCATAGAAGGTGGCACATAGATTCCTCTAAAAGGAATTTTAATTCAATAGTCTGAAATATACTAACGCAGCATCATTTTCTAAAGTATACCCTACCTTTCTGTTTCTTTTGTCTATATAATTCATTATTAGTTTTTTTTTCCCCTTGAAAGCTTATTATAAAAGAGAAGAGAAAAATAAAATGCACTATATTTTTCTTTCATCATCTTTTTTGTTTGGTAGAAAGCTAACATTGTCAAAGGGCAAAGTGGAAATTCTAAGATTACAATGGTTAGCTAATGTAAAGCTTCGGCTTTTTTCTATAGATTTATTTATACCATCTCTACCTTTCCCAACTGCAATAAATAAGAAATGGTTGAGGTTATGTTTAGCAGGACAAGTAGATATATTTTATTGGACAGCTTGAGGATGGGCCAGGAAGACCTTGCATGGAAGCTCCACACTTTTACGGTCATTTAGTTATTTTTGACAATGATAGGAAAACTGATGGAGCTACTGCTTTCCCGTTAGTGAGCTATTCTAGGCTACGGTGAGTTTATAATTAATCAGTTGACACTGGATGAATGATAACCTTTGTTTTTAACACTTGACTTTTTGGTCTCTCATCAAATTACCTATTTTACATGTTATAATTTTTATTATAGACCTATGCATTTTTTTGTTAACCAGAAATTTATACATACAATCAACTCTCACTTTGCAGAAGCCAATTATTCAGCCTAATAATTACCCAAGGCTCTCTGGTTCCAGGTTTCCCCTTTGCTTGCCTTTTACTAGCCATTCATCAACAGCTGTACCCCAGGGAAGAGTGAGGAGGTGGATTATTTAGGTGAGTCTCATATGAGATGATTGGAGATCAGGGTTTTCAAAGGTCCACTAGTGAAAACATCCAATGCAGGCTAAATGGTGAGACCACATTTTCAGTGGACGTTACTTTTCCACGTCAGTATGGAAAATAACATGCAGTCTTCTTGCTTTTAGTATTGAAAGCCAAATTCATAGTTACTACAACCACAACAAAACCCAACATTGCATATTTGTGTTGGTGTGTATGTGTGTGCCCACATGTGTGAGAATACATTTTGCCAGCACTTTGTCTTCTTCATGGAATCTTTACAGTCCTGAGGCTGCATCATTCTGATGTCTCTTATCCCAGATATATTATTTGTAAACATAGCTCACACGTACACCTTTGACAGGGCAATCACACCTTATTCATCTCAGCATCTCCATTCCCTAGAATTTGTCCGACAGTCTTTAGAAAGAAAATGTTGCTGCTGAATGAGTAAATGAATGAATGATGAATGTAATTTTAAAGAACAAAATTAGAGCACAATTTAAATCACTCTTCATATCACATATGAGATGCCATATTTCTGTTTAGTATTCCAAGCTGAAAAGTTGACTCTGTGGAATTGCCAACATTAATCCTAGAAAACAAACCATTAAAGTAGCAACCCTCTGCAGAAGTGCTCTGTGTAATTCAACAATGCATGCTCTCTCTTAGCCTGAGTGTTGGCGCCCGATGCAGAGTCTTGGCATCACCAGGAAGCAAAGAATCCATCAAAAGCCTGGAGACAAGTTTGATGTATGCAGTTCATTCCTCATCTTGCAACATCACTGCCAGTCATGTCCTCACAGCTATGGGGGATTTTGTTCATTTTCTAGCACCTACAACATTACTACACAAGCTTTCATAATCTGACTGTCAGACATATCTCAGGGTGAGCATTGTACCTTGGAAAGATTGGCATAGCATGGCCAGGGACACAGCAAGTGATGCATGAGAAACACCGGTCAGGCCTTGCTTGTGCAGCCTTTTTTTCCCCTCTTCCTCTGTGTAATCAGGTCCACGGGCATGTCTGTACTAGTCAGACCCAGTTATACTATGCCAGCCCTTTCTTTTAAGATTGGATTCTGGTTCCCCTCACCCAATTTACATATTTAGAAATAAAGAAAAAGGGTTTTGAAAAAAATGAGGAAAATGGGGACATTTTTGGATGCTATTATTTTAACTGTTTTCATAGTTATATCACACAAGTTACTTGTAGGAAGGGAAAGGCACCCCTGCACGCATGCGCGCACACACATACACACACACACACACACAACTTCAATTTATATCCATTCCTGTATGTTTACAGAATTCTTGGTCTTCCATGAGCTATGAAGGGAACATATGGAAATGCAGCTGCTCCCCCAGCATATCCCCACTGAGAAGCCAGACTGATAATAATTCTGACTATTTTGTGCCAAGAATTGGGTTCCTGATTTTGCACCGTTGTGAAGGTTCTGGGCCTTTCCATCTGTCCTTGGACTGCTGACTGTCCACAGTGGGAAAAATTCACGGTGGGACAAATACAACGCATGCTGGGTGGAGCCGTCCTCCATCTCCTTCTTCACCCTCCACTGTGCTCTGGGTGAATTGCCACCACCCACAGCTGGAGTTGCTTTGGTCCCAGGCCTGCACCAGCACAATAACAAGTTGCAGCATGATGACTGAAGGGTTTTAATGAAACTGGCCCAGACTGCTCTGGCGAGCTGCCTTATTTTTGTGTTTTAAATGGGAATGATCCATCAACCGTGTGCAGCATCGCTGTCTCCACATCCCTCCTGGATGTGCTTGCCGGTCCTTGTCATGGAGCTCTCCCTTCAGTGCTTGACCGGTGGGTCCACAGGTCTCTGCAGCCTCCATCCCACTTCATACCTCTCATCGCTGCTAATGCCCTGGGTGTGCAACTGCATGGCCCCATGCAGGCCACTTCCAACTTCATTCTCCCCAACCCAGGATATGCAGGCTAATGTGGTACCATGTCTGGCAGGTATTAATTACACTTGCCAGCTGCTCCCTCATTAGAGTTGCCGATCTCCCCCAAGAGTGATTGTACATCAAACTGTGATTCATGACTTTAAAAAAAAAAATGGGAAAAGGTGCACAAACACTAAAGGGGAAAAAGTCCTCCAAAAATAATAAATATAAACGAAGAGGAGGGATGACACCTTAATCAACCTGGCTGGGAACAGGCAAGCAGCTCAGTATTTGGCTAGAGTGGAAGTGGGAGTTTTGTTAGATGATTCTTTCTCCTGTTGTTTGTTTCATCATTTAAAAAACCAAGGAAATGACAAAGTGTGTGACAGGAAATGCACGTTCAGGGTAGTACAATGTGCATAGTTGTGTGAATAATCACAGGCTGCCTGGAGTTTCATTAACCAGGAGCTTAAATGAAAGAACAAGGAGAAAAATAAAGGGAAAAAATGAAAGGCTTGATGTTCCTCTTGCAGTTGAATTTTCTATAAAATACCATCCCCTGAGAATCATGGGCCTGAAATACACTCCAAAGCTTTATTAGACGACCTTCTAATTCATCCCGAACCTTCCATGCTATTGTAAGAATTTCCATCTCTCAGGGAACTATAGGATTACATAGCATCATCCAAGAAAAAATATGGTTCAGACCCTAATGTCATTATTCACAAGTTTGTATGTGATTTCGAGATGGAGATATCCAGCCAAATAATCAGAGCTATTTTATTTTCTTTCAGAAAGTAACGCTCCTTTGCTCAGCCACTGTACAGTCCAGAGCACAGCATGCTGTGAAGTGTACCTTTAAATACAAAAAGTTAAGGTTGTCTGTGATGTAGGAGGAAAGTCCATTGAGACTGAGTGATGCAGTGTTGTCAACAAGTCTCACAGGAATGCAGAGGTTAATGTAGATTGGTTTGGTTGGAGGAGGGTCTATGTAGAAGGTAGGGCTGAATGTCTTGGAGGATGAGGCTTGTACCATGAACAAATCAAGTAGCGAAAAGGCCTTAGTGTGTTTGAGGAACAGTGTGGAGGACAGTCCCTTGGGCAGGGCGGTGTAAAATAAAAGAGGAGACTACTAGCCAGTTCTATTGCGTGAAGGAGAGTTTTCAAGAAAACTCCAGCCAACAAAGGGATTCTAAGTAAAATATATATTATTTATAAGTAAAAAAAAAAACATATATATATATATATATATATATATATATACACACCTGTTTCATTTTGTTTTGTCTTATTTTGTTTGCTGGTAGAAATAACCACACTTAGGTTATTGACAACATAAGAGGGGAAAGAAACTCTGGGCTCCATTGCTGTTTTTCTGTTAAATTTTGGTTGCATGTGGTGGCAGTAGAAAGAATTATTGCTAGGCTTTTTGGTGTAAGGAAGAGCCACTTGAGACTTGGGAGACTGGCCATATTGCCCAGTACGCAGTGTGTTCTCTCTCTTTCACCTCTGTTTTCAGTTTGAATGGTCTAACTCTTTCCCATGGTTCCCTGGCCACCTGCCTTTAAAAGAACTGAAGAAAGTATTAGGAAGAGAAGGGACCACCAGTTGGGTTCAAAGGAGGTTGGTTTGCTAGGGTTGCCATAATAAAGTATCACAAACCAGGGTATTTTATGTTGTCAGGATTGATTTCTTCTGAGGATGGAGGGAAAATCCGTTCCTTGGGTCTCTCCTGGCTTCAGGTGGTTTGCTTGTCATCTTCAGTGTTCCATGCCTTGTAGACATATCACCTAAATCTCTGCTTTCATCTTCACCTGGCATTCTCCCTGTGTCTGTGTTCAAGTGCTTCCTTTTTATAAGGACAGCAGCCATATTGGGTTAGCTGCTACTGCTAAGTCGCTTCAGTCGTGTCCGACTCTGTGCGACCCCATAGACAGCAGCCCACCAGGCTCTGCTGTCCCTGGGATTCTCCAGGCAAGAACACTGGAGTGGGTTGCCATTTCCTTCTCCATTGCGTGAAAGTGAAAAGTGAAAGTGAAGTCTCATGGACTGTAGCCCACCAGGCTCCTCCATCCATGGGATTTTCTAGGCAAGAGTACTGGTGTGGCTTGCCGTTGCCTTCTCCATATTGGGCTAGAGGCTCATCCTAACCAGTCTCACCTCATCTTAACTAATTATATTATATTATAATATAATTATTATATTTTTAATATAATAATTATATCTGCAGTGACCCTATTTCCTATTCCAAATAGGTCAGTAACTTACATTCCGAATTACTGGGGCTTAGAACTTCACTGTGTTAATTTTGGGGGTGCATGATCCAACCTATAACAGCAAGGGTAAGCAATAGTATCCACTTACTCTAGAGACAGTGTTTTAGTTTTCTCTACCAAATGTAATGATTTTAGTTTTGTTGATTAATCTGATATGATTTTTAGTAATTATTTAAGCTCATATTCTGGGGGAAGGAGGTGGTCAAGAAGATCTCCTTCTTAGTAATCTCACTGAGGTTGCTGTAATAGGACCTCTTTTCTGGAAAGAGGTATACCTTCATTTTTATCTGTAACTGTGTATCCTCCCATCAGACGGTTGGTTGTCTCACTCACTGAGACCTTCTAGGAAATAGTTTTGTTTGCACTAGCAGGAAAGAAGGAATGAAGGAGCGAAAGACCCCAGAGTAGGAGAAAGAGAGAGGGAAGGAGAGGTGAGAGGGTGGGACAGAGGGGGAAAGAGAGAGGAGAAGCAAGGAAAGGAAGAAATGGCAGGAAGGACGCACTGAGGGAGGAAGAAAAGATGCCCCTCTGCCCACCCCTAAGAACCTTCTGCCAGAGTGCCCTTCTCTACTCAGTTGTGAAGTTGAAAATTGCAACAGCATTTCTGCCTGCATCTGTGCAACATTTTAAACAAGGGAGCACATTCTAAATAGTGTTGAATGATTAGAAAGAAGCAAAGGAATTTTTTTCAAGACATTAACATTGAAAAAACAGCTCTGGGTGTGCTTTATGTAAAAATAATATTTTCAAAACACATCTGCCTATTGAATGTAACAGTCAAAACATGTGGCAAACATTTTCACAGTTTTCCACCAGGGGGTGCTCCCCCCAATAGAACGAAAGAGAAAACTTGAAAACATTTGACTGTTTGAACAGCCCCAAAGAAAACATTTATTTCTGCCAAAATCATGGAAACATTTTTTTTTCCCTTTGGGAAACAAGCATATTGGCTCATGAAATGAGCTTTGGGAGGGGAAAAAGAAAAAAAAAAAGCTTCTATAGCATATATGTATATATTTTAAACCTGGCTGAAGGAAGATAAAACTGAGAGTTGGCTGATGATCTGTCTGATTATTTAGGTTGAAAAAAGAGTCCCATTGAGATGTCTCAGACCATTTCCAGCTTAAGAACTTTTAGAACATTAAATTCAAATAGAGAGAGAGAAACCAATTCTCGTGACTCCGTAAAGCTCTTAAAAACACGTATTCTATATAATGTATAGAGTTGAACCCCCTTAGAAGCTATGTAGGAATTACTAGTAACAAGTGAGCATTCCAAGATCTGATTTTACCCAACTCTTTTGAACTGTGGTGCTAGAGAAGACACTTGAGAGTCCGTTGGACAGCAAGGAGATCCAACCAGTCCATCCTAAAGGAAATCAGTCCTGAATATTCATTGAAGGGACTGATGCTGAAGCTGAAACTCCAGTACTTTGGCCACCTGATGCAAAGAATTGACTCATTGGAAAAGACCCTGATGCTGGGAAAGATTGAAGGCAGGAGGAGAAGGGGACGACAGAGGATGAGCTGGTTGGATGGCATCACTGACTTAATGAACATGAGTTTGAGTAAACTCCAGGAGTTGGTGATGGACAGGGAGGCCTGTCATGCTGCAGTCCATGGGGTCGTAAAGAGTTGGACATGGCTGAGTGACTGAACTGAAGTGAACTAGGTGCCAGTTTACGGTGTCATATATCTGAAACCCTGTTCTTGAGAAATATTTATGCAGGTCACCAACAGCCCTAATTTTAGGCACTTAATCTTAAAGCTTAGAACCCAGAATTTATTCCTATGGTGTGGAGCTCAAGCAACAGATTTCTTTGACTCATTTTATATCATGAACCTTACTGTTTTTGTACAAATTGTTTTTCTTTTTGTTTTCCTTTCTATTTGTTTCTAGTTGTTTTCTGTTTCAAGGAATAAGATAATACTTTCTTGGGAAAATTACTATAAACCACATCATCCTCCCCTCACCAAAGAAGAAAATGGAGTTTCTTGCGCTTAAACTTAATTGCACTGAAATGTCTAAGGCAGAGGTAACAAGTGGTCCCTGCCTCCTTTCCTGACTGCTCAGACACACATTGCCGTTCTTGTCCATGAGTCAGTTCTAAAGAAGGAAAGGGAAGAAAGAAAGATAATGCTTTTATGGCTAAAGGAGTCTTGAGTTTCCTTTGCTCTCTATAGTAGAATAAATTGATCATTCCTTTCACATCTCATGTGATACATTTAACCTTACTGCCTATTGATAAAAGAAAACTAAAGCTATGCCTACTTTTATAAATATATATTTTACAATTTCTAGAAAATTCACAGCAGCCATATTGCCACAGTGAATCATCATGGGGAGCAATGCTGATTTCTGTTTCTGGCACACTGTTCCGGAAAATGACTCTGGTTTCTCACTAGCCAGGTAGAAGTTCTATACAGAACTGTTCATATCATTATGAGGAAAATTATAACCCTAAAAAAATTTCCCTAACCTGCTTCTTTATTGGATTCTGCTTCCTAAAATAAGGGCAGATAAATAGGCATCTGAGAGAATTAGAGGGGTGAGCAGGTGAGGCTTAATTCCATATTGCATGTAGGTGATGCTCTGCTTTTTATAGCCGCTGCTTAAATAAGCTTGAAAATAAAGCCATGGATCGATGGGCTGAGATGTATCATTACTGAGAATGCAACCCTGGGATTAACTAAACCAACCATTCTTCTATGCGGTGAATAGGGGTCTCAGACATATGCTCTGGCCTGGTGAGACGCCTTTGTATTCTGCACACCCTAACCTGCATCCTGCATCACCATGCAGAGAAATGACAAAAACTGCACTGCAGTAGGGAGAAAAATTGGGAGCAATAGTTTCAGGTAGCCTTTTGTAGTTAGCTGATTTTACTGCTATTATCAACAACTCTCTGTGAGTGACTGGTATGTTCCAGGTACATACACCTCTCATCCATTATTTTTGACCCTGTACCACCTCTATGAGTGCTAGCTCCATTTTTAGGGATGCCAAAACTTCCAGTTACAAGGAAGTAAGTTGTCCAAGAATCACGCAGCTAGTCTGTGACTAAATTTTTATTTGAACTCAGGCCTCTTGTCTTCACCGTCTATGTTCTCTCTCCCATGACCAGTTCATGTTACATGGTACCATCATAGACTCTTATGTTCTGATGCAAGAGTGGCATTTCATAGAGTGGCTCAGTCACTTATTCTTTGTGTGACTCTGGACAAGTCACTTCTCTTGGTATCTGATTTCTCAAGTATAAAATGGGGACAATGATATCACCCAATGCATAGAGTTATAATCAGGGTTCATGAATAAACACATGTGAAGCACTTTTGAAAGTGCTTTGAATATACTAAGCAATATGTAAAAGTTATTGTATTAATAACACCATTGTCAGAATTCAATATTCATGGAAAGAGCCTTCCTGGAGACACTTCAGAAAGGAGTAATATATCTGAATTATAAGGTTTCCCTGGTGTCTCAGATGGTAAAGAACCTGCTAGCAATGCCAGAGACCTGGGTTCAATCCCTGGGTTAGGAAGATCCCTTGGAGAAGGGCATGGCAATCCATTCCAGTATTCTCGCCTGGAGAATCCCATGGGCAGAGGAGCCTGGCGGACTACAGTCCGTGGGGTTGCCAAGAGTCGGACACAACTGAGAAACTGACACTTTCACTTGCACTTCACTTTCATCAGCTCCCAGAGGACGGATATGGTAGGAGAGTTAAATGGACTTGGGTCCACACCACTTAGTTGAAAAGGTAGTTAACTGAGATCAAAGTGAAAAGAAACTTCATAACAGGAGTGAAAGTTCTAGGAACTTGAACAAATGTTCTCTGAGTCTATTAAATATTTCACAAAATAGTTTCTGGCCTTTGCTTCTGGCAGGATCCACCAAATAGGCAAAATCTTTTATTCTGAACCTAGACAACCGGAGGAGAAAAACAGCATGGCAGAATGGCGAGGGTTGTGAGAGTGATGTCTCATGGTGAGCCAATAGACAAGGAAGAAAAAAGAAAACCATTAGTACAATATCACTTATTTATACTGTAAGTTTTGAGAAACTTCACACAATTCGTGTTTGGAGACAAGCATCTTACCCTCTGACTTTTCCTTCTTAACTGCCATCTGTGCTCCCTGAACACTGGTTCTTTGTCTCCTCAAAAGGTAGCTGGTTTGACCAGCTTTCCCGATGTTTTCTTTTGAAAGTAATTTTTTTAAAAACTGTTAAAGCCACTTCTCATGGAGAGGTGAAGATATGTCACTTTCACACACGTCTTCCTTATTCTCTTCTGTTTAAACAGTGGTCCTCGTGAGGTGAGGGGCTGAGAGTGCATCTGCCTTGTGTGACCAGGGGGAGACCCTGCCCTCAACCCTGTCCCCTCTCTCCAGCAGCCTGACTCAGAAATCACTCCCTAGTCACCTCTTTGGCCACAGCTTAGCTGCCTGTCACTTCTTTATATTTCAGCCTTAATCTGCAGCAGCTAGTATTGTAGAAACCCCACACTTCTGCTCTACATGAGCCCTACAATATTTCATGTTATTCCATACGGTGACCACACACAAGCTTGTCCTCCAAGATGCTCTAAATTTTGCCCAGACAATCTGGTCATGATTCTACCCTGACAAGTCCATAGCCCTGCAAGTACAGATTAAAAACACAGAATGTCACCACTGAAAGGAAGTCTTGGTAGCATCTTGTTTACTAGCTATCGTTTTCAGATGAGGCAGCCAGTGTCCACATCAATGTTTGCGGATAACCCCAAACCAGAATCCAGGCTTGCTGTAATGGATGTACTGTTTCTTCTTTTGTGACGTGACATAGCTTCCCATTAATACTGTCTGCTTTGTTTTGATCATTATAACACATATTGCTGTCTGAAGTATCTTGCTTTTAACTTCTAATATAATGACTATTTCTTTTTAAATCTCCCCTCAATATACCTGTGGGTACTCAAAATGGGTGACATTTTACGTGGAATAATTTTAAAAGTTCTAAGAAATTCCTGCTGCATATATCTTCAGGGACTGGATAATTCTTGGGCATTAAAAAAATGCAGTCTTTCTAATCTTAATAATTTTTAACTGCATAAAATATAATGAATTTTGAATTTATAATCGGTGTTTGGTAGCATAAAATATTTATTAAGTGCTTTTTATTAAAAAATTTAGATGTGTAAGTAAAACCACCAGTAAGTTTTTAAATATGTCAAGAAACCATGAAGTAATTGTGTTCAGCTTCTCATGAGGAGGTAGTGCTACAGAGAAAACATGCATTTTCTTATCTCTAAATAGAGAGAGAATACTATGGCAATGTATCTGTTATATAATATACTTATTTTAAACAGAGTAACTTAAAATAAAAACAATAGCTTCAAGGGGGAATTGACATCACATACTTTAGAATAATTGTAGATGTTTAAATTGAGATTATTTTTCCTTGATCCAGCCCTAGTAAATCATCATTGTTAGGGATGGGGCCCTGTTATATGGATTTTAAACAGCTAAACAGTTGCTTTTGCTATATCAGAAACTCATTTTGATAAAACTTGGTTTAATAATGTGTTTGCCCAATGACAAAGGTTTCCAAATATCTCTCAGTTCAGTTCAGTTCAGTTGCTCAGTCGTGTCCGACTCTTTGCGACCCCATGGACTGCAGCATGCCAGGCCTCCCTGTCCATCACCAATTCCCGGAGTTTACTCAAATTCATGTCCATTAAGTCGGTGATCCCATCCAAGGATCTCATCTCTGTTGTCCCCTTCTCTTCCCACCTTCAATCTTTCCCAGCATCAGGGTCTTTTCCAGTGAGTCAGCTCTTCACATCAGGTGGCCAAAGTATTGGAGTTTCAGTTTCAGCATCAGTCCTTCCAATGAATATTCAGGACTGATCTCCTTTAGGATGGACTGGTTGGATCTCCTTGCAGTTCAAGGGACTGTCAAGGGTCTTCTCCAACACCACAGTTTGTTCAAAAGAATCAATTCTATAACACTCAACTTTCTTTATAGTCCAACTCTCACATCCATACATGACTACTGGCAAAACCTTAGCCTTGACTAGACGGACCTTTATTGGCAAAGTAATGCAAACTATTCTTGCATCTGTTATCAATGACTAGTGGAGCTTTTTGCTTTTAAAAAACAGTTAAGAATATGACCCCAGTTCCTACTTAAAGTCCTTCTAAAAATGTTGCCAGTCAAAAGACTGAAGAGCTGGGCCTCACTGTGACCCTATCAGCTTGCCTCTGGAGCCTCACATGTTTGCTGTAGTAAAGTTGGGTCCTAGGACTGGGGCAGCACTGGCAGTGGGAAAGGAAGGGCTAGCTTCCTTAGCCTAGTCTGTTCCATTGGCACTCCAGATTCTCTGACTAGCAAATATTTATCTTCTTCATTCCTCTCAGTTCTGTCACTGCATGCAGAATTTGTGAAGAGCTGGGAGAAGGCAACAGATAGGATTGTGTTGAGATCATCCTGTTGATGATGAACCCCAACCATGCTGAAGCCTAAGTATTTCAATCCCAAGACTGGCCAACTTAAGTATAATGTAAAATAATTTTAACATAATTTTAAATTTTCTAGTACATATGAACTATAAAAATAAATAGATGAAATTTTATAATGTATTTTGACTATATAAACTATCATCATTTCAGTGTGCAATGGATACAAAATTACTGAGACATTTCACATTTTTTTCTATAACAACTCTTCAAAATGCATGTAGTTAACACTTACTGAACTTGAACACAGCTGAACTTGAACCAGTCACATTTCAAGTGCTAAATAGGCATATGAAGCCAACAACTACTGTATTGAACAGTAGAGTTCATAAAGATTAAAACCTGTTTTCAATAATTATTTTAGAAACACTAAACACTTGTCTCTAAAGTAACTTTGAGGCCTTGAGAAACATGACTTTTTAATAACTGATATAGAAAGTACTTAGCCAGTTAAATGGAATTACTAGTGGTGCTTCCCAGCTGTGCTTCCATTTTAAGTGCATGAACTTGTCCAAAATATGTGTGAGCAGGTGAAAGAAGGGAAGAAGGAAGGAGAGGAGGCAGGGAATCTATAGTTGTTTTTAACTGTCAAAGGGGAATTTTCACTTCAGGTGCTAGCTGCATAAGATCAACAAGCTCCTATCAAGCTCAGTAGTTCTTTTTCAAAATCTTTGATTCCTTTACATTTTCAAAACCATCAGAATCCTCTGGGAATTGGTTGAAAAAAATTCAGAGTAGAGTCTGAACAGAGCAGCAAGCATGCTGTTTCCCAGAAAGGGTGCTGAGATAGTAAGGAAGGCCCGTTTCTGTAGATCAGATTGCTAGAGAGCTAATCAGACATTCCATGGGCAGTAACAGCAGGCAGTTTATTGTGATGCTTCTCAGCTCATAGGACTCAGCAGGGTGTGACAAGAAAGGTTTGCCTGAGACACGCACATCATAGTTTCTCTTAGGATTTTTAAAATAATATTAATAATGTTTATTTCCAAAGAAAAGGGCAAACTCAAATATTTTGAAACATTGACCTGGGTATACACAACTACCAATTGAGG
Source organism: Bos javanicus (assembly GCF_032452875.1). Taxonomy (NCBI): domain Eukaryota; kingdom Metazoa; phylum Chordata; class Mammalia; order Artiodactyla; family Bovidae; genus Bos; species Bos javanicus. The sequence goes on along the minus strand of NC_083868.1, from coordinate 62,595,634 downwards.
GTTCTCCACTGGACTGATCTTGAGCAAACTCTAAGGGAGTCACTTCAGATCTGCTCCCTTGGTTGGTGTCCTAACAAAGGTGGCATATCAAGGGGAGTTCTGTGGGGGGAAAATACTTTTTATTTTCTCTTGAAAATTGTGGGACAGGAAGGGGCGGGAAATACAGTGTGTAAATACAGTATTTAGCCACTCTAGGAGTTCTTCATCTGCTCTTCATTGTTGTCTTACATCCAAGAGAGAAGTGGTCTCAAGGAAATCTGATCCTAAACCATCACCTGTCTTACAGATTAAGGCCATCACATTAATTGGACTGATTAGAGGTCCATTACAGCCTGGAGAAATCAGGTTGTTTCAACTGGGTCCAGTACCTCTTATAAAAGGTTTTCAGCAGAACCCCCAACAGAAATGGTACCACAAAACGTCTCTTTCATTTGAAAAGGTTTTAGCAGGAAAGAAATCATTCTCTTCAAGGAAGGTTTCCTAGGTCATTTTCCATCCCATTCAAGCTGCCTTTCCTGTTTTATGAGTCCTTAATGCTAACTCTGTTTAGAATGGATTACTTTGTGATGGTCACTGCCTAGCCTTGCTGCTATCCTGAACCATAAAAAACAACAATAAAATCAACACCATAAAAATATAATAGACTGCACATTTTCCTCCAACAAATATTCTAAGTAAATATGTCTTTCTATTTATCAATAACTTCAGCACATATTCTGTACCAGGCTTGATACAAGCCACAAGAAATCAACACTGAGTGTGATAGGTATAACCTGCCCTCAAGGGGCTTACTATCTAGTTGGGGACATAGCATTAAACATAATTTCACAAAAGCATTTATTACTACAGTGAAAAATCCTACCAAAAAAATCATATCCAAGCTTATAAACGAAGGTTCCGATAGATAAGTAAACAATCCAGAAAACATACAAGGAATGTTTCAATTCACCAGAAAACAAAATAGACAGTTAGCCATAAGATTAAATATATTTTCAACTATTGAATTGCAGTTTGTCTGTCATGCATTTCTGGAGGTGTTGTCTATTTGTGCAACCCCTTTCCTAAGCAGTTTCACAATATACATAAAATATCATAACAACATAAGCATGTTCGCACTCTCTGACAACTCACTTCCAAAACTAAAACTGTGTGTAAGTCTAAATATGGAGGTAAAAATACATACATGAAACTATTCACCTATTTTATAATGGTTGGAAATTAGAAATGCTCTAATTGTCAAAAATGGATAAATACGTTGAGTAAATACGGAAAATTGCATTTATAAGAGCACCAGACACTAAGATTTAAGTAGTTCTATCCTAGTTCTATTTATTAAAAATTTCATTGTCTAAAAAGTGGAGATAATTTGTAAAATGCTTATGGAAACAGTACATTTAGAAAACCAGTTTATAGAAGGATATCCCCTCCTCCTTCTTGCTCCTAAACTAGAATCTGTTCTTTTAGGGTAAGCATGGAATACTTGAATTTTTGTTTTTACCTTAGGACATCTAAAACAGAAAAGTTAGGGGCCAAGATTTATCTAGAGCCTATGTGACAGGTACTGGGCTAGGTACTTTCATTCTTGTTTTTGACTTATTTTATTTCATGGTGCTGCTGCTGCTGCTAAGTTGCTTCAGTCGTGTCCAACTCTGTGTGAACCCATAGTCTGTAGCCTACCAGGGTCCTCCATCCATGGGATTTTCCAGGCAAGAGTACTGGAGTGGGTTGTCATTTCCTTCTCCAGGGGATCTTCCTGACCCAGGGATTGAACCCCGGTCTCCCGCATTGTAGGCAGACGCTTTACTGTCTGAGCCACCAGGGAAGCCCCAGCATAACCTATATGCTACCCTAAATACAAATGGAAAATGATGCTCTTGATGAAAGCTTCTTTTAGTCTTTTCCACAGAAACCAGTGCACACGCTGACATTTGGGCGACAGGTAGATGACATCTGAAATCATTGGAAAGCATTTCCTTGCCTTTATCCCATTTTGGTTGATTGTTATCATGGAAGAGCAGATTCTGGAAGGAAGTCAACACTGCAGAATCTGACTCCTCCATGCCTTCTCTACTACTTCCTTTCATCCAGTTTTTGCATTCCTCTCTGCCCATCAGGATGACTTGAGGAGTGTTTTATATAAGTGCCTTCCCCTCCCTCCCCAGCCTGGAGAGGTTCTGATTTCTTTAGTCTGGCATAGGCTGTGGCTACTATACTTTTATTTATTTATTTATTTATTTATTTCTGAAGCTTCGCAAGTTATTCTAACTGCAACCACATGGCAGTTAGCTTTGCTTCAAGACTCTTGAGAAAATGGACGAGAAAAAATTTTTCTTTTTCCTGTTAGTGAATGTTGAAAATATGTGGCTTCTTTCCTCCTTTTATTCCTAATGAGGTGAGTAAAAGAAAGACAGTAATTAGCTTGTTTCTACATTTCTGCTCACCCAGGCACTCCAGACTCAGAAGATTCATGACAGACTTTTTTTCTCTTTTGAAGTATCATACATCATTTTTCTATTCCCTTCTCAATGAGATAAATTCTACACTCCATGACACACTTTCCCCCATTCTTGTCAGATGTTTTAGCCTGCAACATTTTCTTTTGTTCTTCTGTCTTCATAGGCATTTCAGTATTAGCCCATCCTCTTCTAGAAGGAAGTGAAAATGTTTTGAATTGTAATTTCCTCTCAGATATGCGATGGTCCCATTTAATGATGCAAACCATTTTCCAGAATTTGTGACAATTTACCTACAGGCTTTTGCTTATTTGTAGATAAAAGATATTTGATGTTTCTAATATAATATTTTGAGCATACTTTTTTAGCCATTTAGCACATGAACTAAATAAGCAAGTCATATCTGACTGACTTAGAATATACTATACTGCTTTGCACTAAACACATTTTATGATCTTGGGGCCTAAACACACTAAAAAGTCCTTTTCATTGTCCTGGAGCAGAAGAAGTCCCTCCCCATTCCCACTGAAGAAAAGCTATTTGGTCAGATATTTGGTGAGTGCTACAATGTGCTAAAGTCATGTTAGATGGAATGGATAGAGTTGAAAGAGCACCTACTTTTATGGTGCTTGAACTTTAGTATGTCTTTAGGTTAAGTTCCTGGAAGTGGGATTATATATAAAGAATTGACTATGAACAGTTAAAATAATTTCCTTCAGATAGATATATAATGAAAATATAAAACTTAATTATAAAATTAATTAAAACCTTCATTTTAGATTGTAAGTTATAGGTATCAGCTATTCATGGCATAACTTTTTTTAAAAAACTTTTCTGATGTCTGGAAAATTTAATAATGCAATGTTGTTTTCTTTTTCCCTGACATTTTAGGGAAAGAAAAACATATCCATCAAAATGAAGATTAGTGTTTAAATTAAACAAAATCTAAAGGTGAATTTCAGTCTAGGAAAGCTTGTCTAGCTCATGTAGTAAATAAAATATATATTCAGGTCACAGGAAAAACATTAGTGCTCCATTAGAAAAGGAACCAAAGAAAATAAGTCAAAAGTGTAAAATGAACAATGAGTAAATGAACAGGAGCAACCTTAACAATACTTAAATATATGCAAATTAAAAAGGAATTTCTTTTAGGGTTTTTTCACTGGGGAAATACTTAAGGAAAAGAAGAATTAGTAAGGCTTTGGTGTTGAATACAATGGGATTCTTCTTGGATAGGAGGGAGGGTGATGGAGTTTGAATTAGCAACATTTCTGGAAAGCATTTGGAAAAGATATATATCATGAGATTTAGAAACCTTTATTCCCTTTAACCCTGTAATTCCACTTCTAGAAATGGCTTCTTACAAAACAATTAAAAATACAATCCAAAAATCTACATAGAAGACTGTTTTAAAACTCCTTATAACAGCAAAACAGAAGAAACTAAATGTCCAATAATACAAGAATATTTAAACAAACAATACAACTCTTTTAAAAGATATAAAAAGCAATTATTAAGCATTTTAAAGAAAATTTGAACTACTGTATAAATGTGCATAATATAATAGGTGAAAAACACTGTATAAAAACCATGCCAATTAAAGAAAGAAAACATGTTTATTTCTAGGGAAAATGTCAATATGTATTTAAAAACAGAAACTATAACTTTCATTAGATTTTAAATTTAGTCTTGATAATTTTTTTGGTCAATAAGCATTCATTCAGTTCAGTTCAGTCGCTTAGTCGTGTCCAACTCTTTACAAAGCCATGGACTGCAGCACACCAGGCCTCCCTGTCCATCACCAACTCCCAGAGCTTACTCAAACTCATGTCCATTGAGTCAGTGATGCCATCCAACCATCTCATCCTCTGTCATCCCCTTCTCCTTCCACCTTCAGTCTTTCCCAGCATCAGGGTCTTTTCTAGGGAGTCAGTTCTAAGCATCAGGTGGCCAAAGTATTGGAGTTTCATTATGGAGAGCATTCATTATGTTGAAAAAAAAAAAAAGTACTATTTTCAGTAAACACACAGGTAAACAATGAACTGAAAGAGAACAGATTCTATAGTATTTAACAGATATAAGTTACCACTGCATATTTAATACTTGTTTAATAAAGTACATGAGCATTTAAGAATGCTACTCTTCTGTACAACTGAGGGGGGATGAGGAGAGGTGAGAAGTCCCCACCACTTCTGAGATACAGGGTGGAAATCACAAATCTGTAATGTGGACCCAGCCAACAGATGCACTCAGGTGGCCTCGTGAAAATGAGGGGTCTTCTCTCTGCTGATGCAGAGAAGAACCATGGTCTAAACAAGAGCCCTTGCCCCGACCCATGCACCTCTCATGCTTTCTGTATTTTGCTGCAGTTCTAGAGTCGGGATGAATAACGCCTCATATCTCACCCTGCACTAGGCTATGTACATTTGCCTGCAAATTAGATACTGTGACCCACCCCCTACCCTGCAACTTTTTAAAGGAACAAATTCTCCTACGTTTTAGGTAACTTCCTCATGCCCACCAGTCCGTTAGTGTCAAAGTTAGGAGTTGAGCTATAAGACTCCCCTATTTTTATACTATGCCAGTTTATCTGCAAGATTATTTTCTCAGTCAGGGAGAAATCATTTAGAAAATGAATGTATTATTCTGTAGTTTACATTTCTCAATGTATGCGTGTTTTAAATAATGAACATGATTATAATCAAAGAAAAATATTGAGAAGAATACTATTACGTTATTCTCTGAAATGTGCTTTTATCCATTTAAAGAAGTGCTGTTAACAGTTTAGAGGAAGTTTCATCTGCTTTCCTAATGGTTAAATTATCTGGTGGAGCAAGGATAGGGATGAAAAGAGCTTATTAAACAGATTCTCAGGTCACTGCTCTTGGGATTCTCCTTCCTTCAGAAGATCTGACAGAGCTCTGGAAGGTATCATTTTCATAAGGACCTCAAATGATTCTCACACATAGGCGCCATAGGGCAAATATGTTTCTAGGCCAATTGATTTAAAACTGTAAGGTGCATGTGTATCTCCTAGTAGCTTAAAAGTAAAGCTTCTACTCCAGCAAATGTAGAGTGGAGCCTAGGATGTGCATACCACATATGTTTTTCAGGTAATTCCCATGTGGTTGGTCTATAGAACCCTTTCTCAGAAACCTGCTTTATTTTAATTTTTATATAAGTATCTGCTATAGATGGTATTGAGGGAAACATACCAGGTCCCTCAGTCACTCAGTTGCATCTGACTTTTTGTGACCCCATGGACTGCAACACACCAGGCTTCCCTGTCTATCACCAGCTCCTGGAGCTTGCTCATGTCCATCGAGTCAGTGATGTCATCCAACCATCTCATCCTCTGTTGTCCCCTTCTCCTCTTGTCTTCCATCTTTCCCAGCATCAGGGTCTTTTCAAATGAGTCATTTATTCACATCAGGTGGTCAAAGTATTGGAGTTTCAGCTTCAGCATCAGTCTTTCCAATGAATATTCAGGACTGATTTCCTTTAGGATTGGCTGGTTGGATCTCCTTGAAGTCCAAGAGACTCTCAAGAGTCCTCTGCAACACCACAGTTCAAAAACATCACTTCTTCGGCACTCAGCTTTCTTTATAGTCCAACTCTCACATCTGTACATGACTACTGGTAAAACCATAACTTTGACTAGATGGACCTTTGTTGGCAAAGTAATGCCTCTGTTTTTAATATTAATGCTGTCTAGGTTGGTCATAGCTTTTCTTTCAAGGAGCAAGCATCTTTTAATTTCATGGTTGCAGTCACCATCTACAGTGATTTTGGAGCCCAAGAAAATAAAGTCTCTCACTGTTTCTATTGTTTCCCCATTTATTTGCCATGAAGTGATGGGACCGGATGCCATGGTCTTAGTTTTCTGAATGTTGAGTTTTAAGCCAACTTTTTTCACTTTCCTCTTTCACTTTCATCAAGAGGCTCTTCAGTTCTTCTTTGCTTTCTGCCATAAGGGGGTGTCATCTGCGTATCTGACGTACAGAACGTTCTCCATGTACATGTAGGCATGCAGGTAAATACATGGTTTTGTAGGCAATATTCTCAATCAGTCCTTCAAAGTCAGCTCAAAGAGGAACTTCTCATAGAAAGCAAGAAATTTCTATGCTTCAAATTATTGCACTGTATTTTGATATTATGAGAAAAATTCTCTAAGCTTATGAATCACCTCATTCATTCTTTTTTTTAAATTTTATTTTATTTTTAAACTTTACAATGTTGTATTAGTTTTGCCAAATATCAAAATGAATCCGCCACAGGTATACCTGCGTTCCCCATCCTGAACCCTCCTCCCTCCCCATCATTCATTCTTAATTCATTTACTAAATAATTACATATTTTTTTAGTTGAAGTATATTAGTAGTAGTAGTGAAAGTTGCTTAGTCATGTCTGACTCTTTGCAACTCCATGGACTCTACAGTCCATGGAATTTTCCAGGCTAGAATAATGAAGTGGGTAGCCTTTCCCTTCTCCAATGGATTTTCCCAACCCAGGAATCAAACCCAGGTCTCCCACATTGCAGGTGGATTCTTTACCAGCTGAGCTGCAGAGGAAGACCAAAAATACTGGATTGGGTAGTCTATCCTTTCTCCAGTGGATCTTCCTGACCCGTAAATTGAACCAGGGTCTCCTGCATTGCAGGTGGATTCTTTACCAACTGAGCTATCAGTTTAGTTAGTTTAAAATGTGTCGTGCTGTGCTTAGTCACTCAGTCGTGTCTGATTCTTTGTGACCCCATGGACTGTAGCCTGCCAGGCTCCTCTGTCCATGGGGATACTCCAGGCAAGAATACTGGAGTGGGGTGCCTTAAAATGTGTTAGTTTCTATTGTACAGTAAAGTGTTTTGGTATATAGATATATTGTTTTGTATATTCTTTTCTATTATGGTCTCTCTGTCACAGATTATTGACTGTGTTTCCCTGTGCTATGCAGTAGGAACTTATCACTTATCCATTCTATGTATAATACTTTATATTTGCTAGCACCAAACTCCCAGTCCACCCTTCCCTCGCCTCACCTCCGCCTTGGAGACCACAAGTCTGTTCTCTAGGTCTGTAAGTCCACTTCTGTACTAAACAACTTTTAAGACTGAAACTCTGAAAAAACATTCACCAAACTGGACCTGTAGTGATTTCACTCTGTAGTAATAGCCAGTATCACTGTTTATGAAGGATAATAATGGTTTATCCTGACCTCTGCTGAGAGGCTAAAAAAACTGCTTATCTTTATAATATTCACTGTGTATAATGACCTTGATCATATAAATAGATACAGATAATTAGCCATGACTATATTAATTAATCTTTCTAAGAGATACGAGCTTTAGCATATACAACTGTGGACTAGAAAAGAGGCATGTTGATTTTAACTGAATGAGTGAAATAAGTATTTGTGAAGGGGAGAAATATTTGAAAGCAAAAAAGTATTCTGTATGCTAAGGAGTAGCTTTATTTAGTAGTCCAAATATTGGGAGGTGTGTGTGCTTGTGCTTGTGTGTGTATGCACTTGTGGACATGCGTGTAAGGGCAAGGGCGAGAAAGAGATTAGACAATTTAAGATTTCATTATAAAGCATTTTGTATATCAGAGGTTAATCATTATCTACTATTTTATTCAAAGTTTTGCTGAATAACTAATGAAAACGTAGTAACTTGGTTAGAAATATCTTTAACATAAATAAAATGAAAGTGTTAAATAACAAGAATGTCATAAATATTATTTTGGCATTAAGGAATGTGAATCTTCAAATGAAAGGAGAGGGAGATTTGCTGGACTTGGGTTTTATCTTTTTAATTTCAGCCTTTAGACAGTTGCCATGAGGACTCATGTCACTAATTCAGATGTGCTAGGAGGTCACAGTGTAAATCTCTGCCCCCACAAAACAAGAGGGAAGACAAGAGGTCTGCATAACATTCCATTTGGTAAGATGGGTGTATTCAGATTGGAATTGGACTGCTCAACAGTCTAAATCAACGCACGTTTATGCTTGCTTCTGAGACATAATCAGATAAATGGTAGGTGATGACCACAGGGAGGAAAGAGGAAAGTTATTCAGAAAATAATGTTTACAAATTTAAAATTTCTAGGGTGAGAATATAAAATATCTACCCAAATCTCTGCCTTACTGGTTTAGCATAAAAACTTACTTGTCTATCAGTCAAGACAACATGTGTGAAAATGTCAGAAACTGAAATGTCCAAAAAGCTTTTGTGACTTGTGAAGATACTATTTGCTGTCCAAAATCTACACTAAGCAAATTAAAATAACTAAGCCTTATTTCAATATAAGACTTCCAAGTGGCCATAGGGCTTCCCAGGTGGCACAGTGGCAAATAACCTGCCTGCCAGTTCAGGAGATACAAGAGATGTGGGTTTGATCCCTGGGTTGGGAAGATCCCCTGGAGTAGGGAAAGGCAACCCACTCCAGTATTCTTGCCTGGAAAATCCCACGGACAGAGGAGCCTGGCAGATGACAGTCCATGGGTTTGCAAAGAATCGGACATGGCTGAGCGCACACGCATGCACATGGTCATAATGAATTATACAGGGCTTATGAGGCTTTTAGGCAATGCAAACACAACTGTTTTCAGTGCTTATTTCTGAACCACTATTTTTGTGTTTATTTACCCAGCATAGATGTTATGGCTCATTGAGAACCAAATGGCTTGTGTAGGTAGGCATGTTCTCATGGTCAAAACAGCTCATGCGGAAATATGTGTGTTCACTCCACTGAAGTTCTCACCCTAGGAATAATAATAGATAGGAATATAGTTTAATTCAGCACATATTGGATGCCTATAATACATTAATGTGAGAGATATTAGGAGTAGATGTAGATTCTGATCTCATTTGAAGTGAGGAATCAGGCAGAGTAATGCTTTAAATTGTGTAATTGAAGGGGAATATTCTGTCCCCCAAAACAGTAGCCTTAATTCTTAGAGCCAGATCCTTATATTATTAAGAGAATCCTTTCTCAGGTCAAGTTGACAGATCTGAGCAGGAATGAAATTCTCCTAGAGCATATATATTTATAGAATTGGCAGGCATGGATGGTCAGAAGACTTGGACTTCTAACTGCAGGCAGTGGTAGAAATTGAGAATGTTTTCTTGTTATTACTGATTTCATAAGAGTTCCAGCTCCTTTTCATTCTTACTGAGATTCTTCAGCAGCTTAGAAGGCTGTTGAAAGAAAGAAAGAAAGCAGAGATGATGAGAAGAACAGGAATTTTATTATTGACAGTTAGAATCTCCTAGATGAATCCTACAATTTCTCCAAAGCAAGAGTTGACAGGAAGGAAATATATTTTCTGCATAGCATCAAAATTCACTTGATATTTTAGTGGATCCTCAAAGTAAGCCTGAACACAGATGATCAATGGACATGCCTCTGTGGCACTATTTGAACTGATGGGGGCGTCTCTTGAACTCGATTTTCCAAAGGTACCATATGCCTATACTGTTTTTTGTTTGTGAAATGTGAAAGTTGCTCAGCTGTGTCCGACTCTTTGCGACCCCATGGACTGTAGCTTGCCAGGCTCTTCTGTCCATGAATTCTCTAGGCAACAATACTGGAGTGAGTAGCTGTTCCCTTCTCCAAGGTATCTTCCCAACCCAGGGTTCAAACCCAGGTCTCCCACATTACAGGCAGATTCTTTACCATCTGAGCCACCAATACCATTTTTGTTTAACACTCTTTAATTGGTTGCCTTCACAAAATACTCAGCAACTTTACTCTTTCCATGCAGATGAAATTAGTTCCTTGAAACAGAGAATGGGGTCAATATGAATGCTTTCTGGGGTGAGTCTGGGCTAAGTTTAAATAGTTTCTTTAACATTGTAGTCAGCTCACTCTGCTGTTACAAAATGGCATGAACTGGGTGGCCTGAACAATAGACATGTGTTTCTCACAGTTCTGGAAGCTGAGATGTATAAGATCAAGGTGCAGTCTGATTTAGAGACCTTTCCTGGCTTGCAGATGGTCACTTTCTCCCTGTGTCCTAATATAGTGCACAGAGAAAGAGAGGAATCAAGTTCTCTGGTGTCCCTCCTTATAAAAGAACTGATCCCATCATGAAGGCCTCACCCTCATGACCTCCTTTAAACTCAGTACCTCTCAAAGGTCCCACATTCCATCATAATGGGGCTTTGGGCTTCAGCAGGTGAATTAAGGAGAACATAATTCAATCCATAGCAGATAACTAAAACAGAGTTGTTATTTTAGAGAACAATACAAGTATTTTCATCAGTGTAAAATTAGGACCTGAAGATTAAAATAATTGTACTCAGTTGTATCCTCCAAGATTTATTTATTTCCTGAAACTTTAGCTGTTTCATTAGCACTTTATCTTTTTTTGATTTAGACCCTGAGATGAGTATTGGACTGTTTTACAATTTCCTTTTACATAATGATTAAGGAAACACCCTGTGTAAGAAAGAATACACAATGTGAAGAATATTGTTCTGCTACTTGGAAAAACTCCATTCTACATAACCTAGTGGCTAAAATGATTATGTTGGAAGTCTGAAATCTAGGTGACTTCTATACCCCCTTTACTTTCTAGCAATTTATATCATCCATCTTTTCCTAAGCACATCTTTTCTCGGAAACCTTTAATGATACCTGCCAATTCTTCACTCTTCTAGGCTGAAATACTTATTTTAGTTTTACAACTCAAATACATTTTTTTCTTAAATCATTGTTGACAGTATAACCAAACTTGTTTGAATTCCTTCAGAAGTCTTGCTACTTTACATTTAAGAAGTTCTCCTTGGGTGGATTCCTCTAGCCCATTGTAATGTGCCTGTTAGGGGTGAGGATGTTCTAGGTCTGGGACCTAATTGCTGCTTTCCAATGCAAGCTTGCTTCAGTAATCCAAGAGAAAAGGTCAACTGAGATAGGTCTATCCTCAGTTCAATTCAATTCAGTCGCTCAGTCGTGTCCGACTCTTTGTGAACCCATGAATCGCAGCACGGCCAGGCCTCCCTGTCCATCACCAACTTCTGAAGTTCACTCAGACTCACGTCCATCGAGTCAGTGATGCCATCCAGCCATCTCATCCTTTGTTGTCCCCTTCTCCTCCTGCCCCCAATCCCTCCCAGCATCAGAGTCTTTTCCAATGAGTCAACTCTTCACACGAAGTGGCCAAAGTACTGGAGTTTCAGCTTCAGCATCATTCCTTCCAAAGAAATCCCAGGGCTGGTCTCCTTCAGAATGGACTGGTTGGATCTCTTTGCAGCCCAAGGGACTTTCAAGAGTCTTCTCCAACACCACAGTTCAAAAGCATCAATTCTTTGGCTCTCAGCTTTCTTCACAGTCCTAAGAGCTCATAATTATTGGGTTGATCAAATGTTTGGGGTTTTCTGTAACATCTTTTAAAAAAACCCAACCAACTTTTTGGCCAACACAATATAGGGAGGAAATTCCATTTACAGCAGCCCAAGTCCAAGTTTAATGTGCTTGGCTTCATCAAAATTTGTTTTGTCTTTTTCTTTTCCCCTCTCTCTCTGTATTTTTTTTTTTTTTTGAAGAGCTCATCTCCCTGAAACATCTATGAGCCATTAATCACTGCATTCTCATCATTCTTCTAGTATCTGACCTATTTATACAGCTTGGAATTCTAGAACAGTTCATACTCTTTCCTGTAGAGCCTCCATACATGGCCTTCCCTTCTGTTTAGAATGGTGTTCCCAACTCCTCTTTATGGGATCCTTCAGAATATTTTAATTTCTGCTTGATGATTACAGCCTCCAGAAAGATCTTCCTTCACTGTCCTAGTCAGTTAATGGCTCTTTCCATTATTCTCTATCTCGTGCGTGCATGCTAAGTTACTTTAGTCATGTCCGACTCTATGGACTGTAGCCGGGTTCCTCTGTCCATGGGATTCTCCAGGCAAGAATACTGGCATGGGTTGCCATTTCCATCTGCAGAGGATCTTCCTGACCCAGGGATCAAAACCACATCTCTTTGTCTCCTGTGTTGGCAGGTGAGTTCTTTACCACTACCGCCACCCAGGAAGTCCTGTTCTCTATCTCAGGACCTTCTTATTATCCTGTGCCATACACACACTCATTATTACTCATTTTTAAATTTGTTTTGCATTTTCCTGTGTGGCTCTCCTGTTTCACTCCCCACTCCATGCTTGACACAGAGTAGCTGCTTTATATACTTTGTTCAGTAAACAAGTGAATGAATAAATAATTTCTGAACGTGCATCACTCTCACTAACCTATTTTGTCCCATCTAGCATTTAGCCTTAGAAGAATAAAATTAAAATTTGATGAATTGTAAATGTATATCATTTATTTCTTTACTTATTTTGACATCTTTTTGAGTTATAGAATAGGTAATAATAATCAGGATGAGGACTGACATTTATGGAGTGTTTTCTGTGTGTCATTGTGTGCTACATAGTTTATTTAATCTTCACTGTTTGTTTGTTTGTTTTTATTGAAAAAGAAGAATAGACATGATGCTTTCAAAGCTTAAGCTTTCAGCATGTTCACTTCCACTGCCTCCTTCTAAGACCCGGGTTGGTGTTTCAGCTATGTACCTAAAGTACATTGTGTATATATACTTTTTCATAAAGAGACATCCTTCCCACAATTACATGATTACATAATTCAGGCCCTATAATACCTGACTTTTTTTCTGGAAACTTGGAAATATGCTTAAAATTCCTATTTTACAAATGAAGAAACTGAACCATAATTCAAGTTAAAAAGAACTAGAAACAGATGGAAAGGGGTTGTGAACCCTGACCATATGTAAGTTTAGAACTTATGCTTTTAACCATGATCCCAAATGGAAGCCAGCAAGTAAAAAACACACTCTTGAAATATTGGGACTACGAATACATGACTGGTGTTTCTACTAAAAAAAAAAAAAAAAAAGGCTTAGTTCTAGAGTGAATTTTAATCCATGGAATCACAGGTTGGTGTTCCCACATTTGACAGCCCTCTATTGGTTTCAGTTTCCTTGAACCTTCTGCTCAGAATCCTGGTAGGCAGCATTCCCAATTGCCCCCGTTTCATTTCACACCATGTCAGCTCCTCTGTGACTTTCCTAAGCTCTTGAAAAGGGCATATGCCCTTGCTTACTACTGCGTTGTTCTTCCATCTCATCAAAGCATTATAAATCAAGGCAACTATATCATATACCAGTGTTCTGTTGTGTAGCAGCCTTTATGATTTGACCATCAGATTGCATTGTAAGAAGGAACAAAAACAAGAAACAAAAACAAACAAATGAAAACTTGTATCACAAGCTGTCCTCCAGAATATGTTTTATTCTTAAAAAAAAAAAAAATTGGAGTGTAGTTGATTTACAACATAGCAAAGTTGCCAGCAGTAACACAAAGATAATAATACCCACATCCATCTACCTCATCAGTTGCTTTTAGATAAATGGCATGTAATACAGATCCAAGAATCATTATATCACCAGTAAGTGGTTGAAAGCTCTTTAGAAATATCAGCATCTTTCTCAAGATAGTAGATACTGGCTATAGTCAATGAGCTTATCTGGGTAGCCCAGCTGATTTTGAAAATTGTGTTAGAGAAAGTTAAAAGAAAACTCAGTATGGTCAGTTTAGATTAATAAAGATCCTTATATTTTTTCATGAAAATTAATGTATCAGAATCAAATATGGTAACCCCAAAATAAATCTCTATTAAAAATGCTGATGCTAATCATAAAAGGTAAGCAAGAATCTGTATGTAGTATGCTCACTTCCCAGCCTCATTTCTATAAAAGGCACTCAGAGGTTCATTCCTTCATTTATTTATTCATCCAACATATATTATTTAAGAGCCAGTATTATGTGCCAGACTTCTCTTATATCCCAGGTACATAGAGGCAAACAAAATGAGCCATGATCTCTTCCATCATGAAAATTATAGCCTAAGAGGAAAACAGACATTAATCAAATAATCACATTAATGAATTCATTATTTCAAATGGAGTTAAGTGCTTTGAAGGGGAGGAGTGTGGTACTATAAGAATTGCTAGCAAAATATAATAGCTGAAGGGGTCAGGGAAGGTTTGCCTGAATAAAGACGAAAATCCTAAACAACAGAACTTGACTAGGAGAAGGAGCTGTGGGGCACATTCTCAGGAGAGGAAACAGCTTGGAGAGTGTGGCACATTTCTGCTCTGGGCAGATGTCTGGTGTGCATGACATGCCAACCTCCTTAACCTCCAGAGTTTTCAATCTTTATCAAAAAAGTAATGGGCAAGCTACTGAATGGTTTAAGGGCGTGGTGATAGGGTAAAGGAGTCATCATTTCATTTGTGATTAAAAATATCTCTTTAGGCACTTCCCTGGTAGTCCAGTGGTTAAGAATCTGCCTAGCAATGCAGGGGACACAAGTTTAATCCCTGGTGGGGGAACTAAGATCCCATGTGCCACAGAGCTACTAAGCCTGCAAGCCACAACTAGAGAGTCCATGCACCACAACAAAAGATCTTCCATGGAGCACAGAGATCCCGAGTGCTTCAAATAAGACCCCATGCAGCTAAAATAAAGAAATTGAAAAATTATGGCACTGCAAGCAGATGAAAGAAAGTGGTAATAGGGACATTGCTCTGCTTTAGAAAAAATATGCCAAGCCACGTGAAAAACAAACATCTCTGATTTGGCATACAAAAAGAATTAGGAAGGACTGGAGTGGCTCTTGAGAGTCCCTTGACTGCAAGGAGATCCAACCAGTCCATTCTGAAAGAGATCAGCCCTGGGATTTCTTTGGAAGAAATGATGCTAAAGCTGAAACTCCAGTACTTTGGCCACCTCATGCGAAGAGTTGACTCATTGGAAAAGACTCTGATGCTGGGAGGGATTGGGGGCAGGAGGAGAAGGGGACAACAGAGGATGAGATGGCTGGATGGCATCACTGACTCAATGGACATGAGTCTGAGTGAACTCTGGGAGTTGGTTATGGACAGGGAGGCCTGGCGTGCTGCGATTCATGGAGTTGCAAAGAGCCAGACACGACCGAGCGAATGAACTAAACTGAACTGGAGTGGCTAAAATGAAACCAAGTAAAAGATTATTATAGGCAGAGACAACAGTAACTTGGACTGAAGTGTTTTCAGATCATATGGAGATTCAAGGATTACCTGTGACGTGGTGCTGAATGAGACATGGAGAATGAGTAGAAGAGAAGGGTCATGGATGCCCTCAAGCCATCAAGGATCTGAACTCTGCTGAGACACTTACATAATACTATTGTACAAAGAGGAAACATTCTCCACTTCCCTTCTCCACTTTATTGATTTCTGAAGATGAGAATGCCTTCTCTGTGCTAATATTTACGCTATTTGAATGAATAAGATCCCTGCCCTGAGGAACTCACAGTTCCATTGACTCATCTCATCTTTAAAGTAGTCAAATCACATTTATGTTCTGAGGAAGGTGGACAGAATTCTGTTTTGCATGCACAAGCAGCTGTTTCTTCTACTGGTGGAACACTTCATGATCCGAGTAAGCCTCGTATCAGTTCTGCTGTTTACCAGAAGAATTGAAAACGTTCTGGTTTTATGGGAAACTCAGCTACCATTGTTGTCTTGAGAAAAGTGCCCAAATTCTGTGGATTATTTCATGAAAAGGCATAGTTGAATATGAAAAATGATTATAGAGGTGTTATGTGCCTGCTCTCAGATTCAGGCCCAAGCAGTATTAAGACACCCACAAAGCAATAGGACTTCTTTATCCGTAGACCTGATAAGGAAGCAAATTCCTATTTAGGTCTGAAAAGTCAGGTTTTCCTCTTTGGTTTTGATTATTTCTAGAAACATACATAAGTGTATTTATTGGGGTATTTTCATGCTCTGCTCTTCTTTTCTAGTTATTTTGCTGAGAACTAAAGATATATAGTTGGGCATTTTTACTGAACAATTTCTAGGTAAGAGGAATATCCAGTGCTGAGATCCAGCATGAAGTTACTATACTAAGGACAAACTAACCACGAACTACCAGTAACAGTAAACCACATTGCCAGGGCAGAATGTATTGCATCTTTCCTTAAGAATTACAAATGCTTTTTGTAAGAACCAGAAAGGATATTTTTATCTACATACTTGGACACGCTTGGTGACTTTAGAAGATGGCTATATGTGGTCCACAAAAACACAGGTGGAATGTGCAGAAATATATATGAACTGTCATTATCTGTTTTGCTTTTTCATCATGTATTAATTTTTTTAATTTGGCAAACCTAATCTACAATTGTAAATGGAAATGGTATGATTCCAGATATCTTTTCATTCATTAATATCTGAAATTATTTTTAATGTTTTTCAGGAGAGGAGATTTAAGAAAGGAACTCAAAATAGGCTTCTGTTCTCAAAAAGTTACATTAATAGTCTAAAAGAAAATCAATTAGATAGCAGTTAGGTAAATATTAAGGACAAATTTCATTTGTCTTGTGGGCCCAGAAATAAAACTTTGTCAGGAATAAAAATAAATGACCCAAATTTCCAGGAACTAAGTTGCTGTTGTTTTTTTTTCCTGTGTGCACCAAGGTTTCTTTTCTTAAATATTTAAAAATTAAGCATGCATTCACCATGGTGGGAGTTAATTGAGCCAGTATAAGCTTACATTTTAAGGAATATCCCTCAGTAACTAACTATTCATAGCAGTATCATAATATCCAAGTAATTAATAACTGTTGGCCCTTGCTAACTTACCTATCAGAAATGGATAATGAAATCTGTTTAGATTGAACACCATTTCTAACAAGATACTTCCATAATGCTGTATGCATAACAATTATCTTTTATTTAAATATCTGTACAATAACAAATATCCCCAGTTAAATTAAACTTTTGTTTTGCTAAATGTCATTTTGATCACATCCTGGAATTCTGCTTAACCTGTTTTAATCTGTTGGCCATTCCTTTCTTTAAAAACAAAACTGCCTGTGTTTTTTTGTAGCTACCAAAACTTTTGGTATAAGATGGTCAGGGCTGAATATTTAATATCTTTAAATAACCACTTCTATTAGTGAAATATGTATTAATTTTCTTGCTTAGGATTATTTGATATAATCAGATGTTCCAATGTGTAAGGTGTGCCTATCACTACAAAATTAGAACAAAGTTTGTATCTCCAAAAATAAATGCCCTAATAATTAAAATAGTTCAACATTTCTGAGAGTAGATGGTTAATACTGAAACACTTCATCACAATACTGACAGTTAATAATAAAAATAATTTCCAAAGAGGAAAAAAAAATTTAACTTAAATGAAAAACAAAAAGGCTGAGTATGAGATAGCAAATGCCCTATTTACTTTATTTTTATTTAGTTCAAAATAAAAATTCCAGGAACGAAGCTGTGATGCTCTACTTTATATGAGGTTAAAATTTCCTTCTGAATATTTCATCATACTCCTTTCTCTGTCTTCTACTTGTATTCAAATTAAAAATAATGTTAATAATAAATTATTAGCATTGGCTCTGATAAGAAAATTATACAATTATCTTTGCCTCCAAGCAATTTATGAAATCATGAAGTAGATTGTACTTGTCAACAGAATAAAAATGGTCATTTAATGTTTTGTTGTCTAAGTTTGGAGAAAGAAAATACTTCCTAATTCTTAACATGCTTGAAAATCTAGTGAAAACCAAATAAAGTAGTATAACCAATTTGCCATTGAATAGACTGAAAAGGAGAAATTAGTTTGTATTTGGAAATAAGCTTATTGTTGAAAATCCAGAACAATATATTTTTATCATTTAATTATGATTTTAAATTTTAAGTTTGTTTTGTTTGGCTTGGTTTTCCTTATAAGACTCAAAATGAAATATCTGAGATATTTAGTTTTTTTGTTTGCTAGCTTTGTTTTTTTCTTGGTGTTTTCAACTTAGTGGCTCCTGCATCTTCATAGTTTTTAGAATGTTATGTACTTTAGGTATTTGGTGCAATACAAACTAGTAAATTTCTGATTTCCTGAATCAAATTGTGTGTGCAGTTGTTATATAGAGAATATGTCTAATTAGCTATATGTCTTTAATTTTTATTTTTAGTTGGACAAATACTGTTTAAACCATATTTTTAAACCACATTAAAACCACATGTTTAAACCACATTTTTTGTTTAATATTGAAAAAAGGAGAGGAGAGAACTCTAAAATCTAACTGAAGTATTAGTCGTTCAGTGGTGTCCAACTTTTTGCGACCCCATGGACTGTAGCCCACCAGGCTCCTCTGTCCATGGGATTCTCTAGGCAAAAATATTGGAGTGGGTTGCCATTTCCTCCTCTTAAATGTGGATAAGTCAGACCCTATGCTTTTATTATTAATAAGTCATTTATTAGTAATCAGTGAGTCGGTATCAGTTCAGTCACTCAGTCATGTCCTACTCTTTGCAACCCCATGGACTGCTAAGTTATTAAATATTTCAAATTAAAACTTATTGAGATGGTAAAATGCTACATGTTCATTGCATCAGAATAGATCCATTATACATTGTGATTTTGCATAGTTTCTCAATAACTAATAACTTAATCCTTTTATAAGAATTGAGAAGATATTTATAGCAATTTTAAGCAACTGTTTTGTTCTTACCTATAAAACAAAAGTCAAATTAACCTGAGAACTTTTTTGAACTAGAAAAACTGGTTTAGGAAGCTTCACTGAGGCCTTCTCCTCAGTGGGCCTTTCAGATGCTGCTGCTGCTGAGTCGCTTCAGTCGTGTCCGACTCTGTGCGACCCCAGAGACGGCAGCCCACCAGGCTCCCCGTCCCTGGGATTCTCCAGGCAAGAACACTGGAGTGGGTTGCCATTTCCTTCTCCAATGCATGTAAGTGAAAAGTGAAAATGAAGTCACTCAGTCGTGTCCGACTCTAGCGACCCCATGGACTGCAGCCTACCAGGCTCCTCTGTCCATGGGATTTTCTAGGCAAAAGTACTGGAGTGGGGTGCCATTGTCTTCTCCGTTTCAGATGCTAATAAGAGCAATTAAGAATATCAACCAAAAAAAAAAAAACTAGAAAAAAAAAGTCTAGCTATTATTTCAGTGAGGTAAAAAATTTTTTTCTTTTAAAAAAGGAGTTACATTAAATGAATTTTTAAAAAATATTTGAATGGGATGGTTATCTAAATGGTTATTTCAGTTCAGTTCAGTTCACTCGCTTAGTTGTGTCCGACTCTTTGTGACCCCATGAATTGCAGCACTCCAGGCTTCCCTGTCCATCACCGACTTCCAAGAGTTCACTCACACTCACGTCCATCAAGTCAGTAATGCCATCTAGCCATCTCATCCTCTGCTGTCCCCTTCTCCTCCTGCCCCCAATCCCTCCCAGCATCAGGGTCTTTTCCAATGAGTCAACTGTTCGCGTGAGGTGGCCAAAGTATTGGAGTTTCAGCTTTAGCATCAGTCCCTCCAGTGAACACCCAGGACTGATCTCCTTTAGAATAGACTGGTTAGATCTCCTTGCAGTCCAGGGTTATTTAGAATGGGATAAATAAAATAGACATTTATGTGATTAAAACAAGATTTGATATACTACACTGTGTAAAGTCGGTTTTCCTGGTGGCTCAGACTGTAAAGAATCTGCCTGCCAATGCAGGAGACCCAAGTTTGATCCTTGGGTCAGAAAGATCCCCTGGAGAAGGGAAGGGCAACCCACTCCAGTGTTCTTGCCTGGAGAATCCCATGGACAGAGGACCTGGCAGGCTACAGTTCACAGGGTCACAAAGAGCTGGACATGATTGAGCAACTAGCACAATGGTCCCTAAATATACTTTCTTATACACATCACTGAAAAGGTAAATAAGGAAATCAAGCAAACAAAAATCCTGGGAAACTAATCTGAGAGAATCTGTATTAAAATAGGAAAATTTAACACAAACACAGAAATAAAATTGAAGTCAAATCTCAGTGCTGTCAAATGTTTTTAAATGAAGAACTATTTTTAATCCCAGAAAAATAGTCTACCTATTGTGAGTCTGTTTTAATATAAATTAAAATAGTCAATATTAGGGAGGTTATAATAACTGTTTTGAGGGGTTTTTTTAATATGTATATATTACTGATGAGAACAAACTTCATTTAGTAAGTAAGGAATTGGTGGAAAGATGTTTAGATAAAAATATAAGGGAACTGATTCTTTCATTTTGCCTGCTGTTGTACCCTTTTGAACCCTCACATTTCACACTTAAACTACTCTCAGAACTTTGGGGAATAGACACAAAGGACGCATCTGCCGGTAGACTGTATTTAGGCCCTCAGGGGACACAGCACAGGCCTGGCCAAGCAGTCTTCTTCTTAGACCATATACCTAAGACACCCAACTTGTGCATGGTGTAGGAGTTCATTTTTTGGCCGCCTATTTATCAAGTACCTTGGCAGTCATCTTTAACTCAGAATTTTCTCTATTTTCCACCAAACTGATGCACATTTTTAACAAAATCAGAACTCAATATTGTCTAAATTGATCCCTTAGGAATTAGCTATATTTAGTAGATAATGTTCTCATTTATCTGTTAAAAACCATACCTTTGACACATCCAAAGATTCATTCAAGGGAAGGATGAACTATGTGTAGATACTGAAAATCCATTGCTAGGCAACTGTCCTAGAATAGCAAGTTCATTTATTCTTGCTAATTATTTTAAATTTTCTAAACCTCCAAATATTAATAAACACATGAAAAGATGCTCAACATCACTTATTATCAGAGAAATGCAAATCAAAACCACTATGAGGTACCATTTCATGCCAGTCAGAATGGCTGCGATCCAAAAGTCTACAAGCAATAAATGCTGGAGAGGGTGCGGAGGAAAGGGAACCCTCTTACACTGTTGGTGGGAATGCAAACTAGTACAGCCACTATGGAGAACAGTGTGGAGATTCCTTAAAAAACTGGAAATAGAGCTGCCTTATGACCCAGCAATCCCACTGCTGGGCATAAACACTGAGGAAACCAGAATTGAAAGAGACACATGTACCCCAATGTTCATCGCAGCACTGTTTATAATAGCCAGGACATGGAAGCAACCTAGATGTCCATCAGCAGATGAATGGATAAGAAAGCTGTGGTACATTACAGAATGGAGTATTACTCAGCCATTAAAAAGAATACATTTGAATCAGTTCTAATAAGGTGGATGAAACTGGAGCCTATTATACACAGTGAAGTAAGCCAGAAAGAAAAACACCAATACAGTATCAGATCAGATCAGATCAGTCACTCAGTCGTGTCCAACTCTTTGCAACCCCATGAATCGCAGCACGCCAGGCCTCCCTGTCCATCACCAACTCCCAGAGTTCAATGAGACTCACGTCTATCGAGTCAGTGATGCCATCCAGCCATCTCATCCTCTGTCGTCCCCTTCTCCTCCTGCCCCTAATCCCTCCCAGCATCAGAGTCTTTTCCAATGAGTCAACTCTTCGCATGAGGTGGCCAAAGTACTGGAGTTTCAGCTTTAGCATCATTCCTTCCAAAGAAATCCCAGGGCTGATCTCCTTCAGAATGGACTGGTTGGATATATATGGAATTTAGAAAGATGGTAACAATAAACCTGTATACGAGACAGCAAAAGAGACACTGATATATAGAACAGTCTTTTGGACTCTGTGGGAGAGGGAGAGGGTGGGATGATTTGGGAGAATGGCATTGAAACATGTATAATATCATATATGAAATGAGTCACCAGTCCAGGTTTGATGCATGATACTGGATGCTTGGGGCATCCAGTATCATGCACTGGGATGACCCAGAGGGATGGTACAGGGACGGAGGAGGGTTCAGTATGGGGAACACGTGTATACCTGTGGTGGATTCATGTTGATATATGGCAAAACCAATACAATATTGTAAATTTAAAAAATAAAATAAAAAATTTTAAAAACGTCTGTTATCTTCCATGATTTGTTCTTGTCCCTTACAGTTTGATTCATATATCCTTTCCTAAGGAATATACATATTAACCGTATGAACAAGCACATTTTGTAAAACAGTCCTTGGTATTCATTTCGTGAAGTAGTTGAATTCTGTGCTCACCAGTTAAATGAGCATATGTGCACTTTGGGTTTGAAAAGATAAGGGCTAAGTTGCTGATGTGGGCAAGTCATACAGTCAGCTCATAAAGCCTTAATTAAACAAGCATTGTGCTTTCTTAATTCCAGTATGCTGAAATCTACAGCATCCCTTAGGAACTTTTAAAATACTCAACAGAGCCTTAGCACCTCATTTAGCAACCATTGACTTAGGCCAGTGATTTGGATGGATAGTGTTTGAATTCAATTACTTTGAAATAAGGAAACAAATAGAAGTCAAGTTAATTATCATATTTGCTTTAGTTGGAATTAAAAAGGGGTGGGAGAACAACCTACGATCAACTCTATTCAGTAGGCTTTCAGATACCAGTGCTTTCATAGTAAACCCAATTTTGCTAGTTTCATCTCTGTTCCCAGGAACAATGGCCTCATCATTCCTAGCACGGGCATCATCCTTCTAAAAGAAGACTCCTTGGAGTAAAGATACTGCCCTGGTTTTAAAAACTCTGTCTAGTATGGAACCAGTGAGGTATCTGTTGGTACAGTAAGCTTTTGTGTGTGAATTAAGCTGTACTATTTACTGATGTACTGGGAAATGTATGGTTGTGAAATCAAACAGATCAGTTCAAGTTCCATCTGGGTTCCTTCTTAGTTATGTACTGAGAAAGTCACTGGGCATCTATGGCCCACAGAGTCTTTTTTTTTTCTTTTTCTGAAATTGGGTTAATCAGATCTCGAGAGTATTTTTATGAGGATTAATATAATGGTGTACAGACTTGGCAATATAATTGGCACTCAATAAATCAGAGCTTTGGAGGTTAGCAACGTAAGGAGTGAGAGGAAAAAAGTTTATCCTAGCATAATTTTTCAGTCAGACACACACACACACACACAGAGTCAACTGTGTACTCAAGAGATACGGTGAGATAAAGCAGAAAATGCGCTAATCACTTACATGGTTAAGAACTTGGGGATTTGTATGCCGTTGGAGGCAAATTGGAGGTTAGTATTACAAACAGCCATCTTGATAAATAGGATGTGGTACTGAAATCAATAAAAAGGGATTCAATAAAAGCAAAGGTAAACTGCACAAATGATTGTTCCATAGGGATGGATATGTAAGCTCTAGTGAATGATTGATTGATTGTGTCAGCAATATGATGGTGCCGTATGAAACACTAGACACTGCTTTGGGGCATATTGATAGGGGGAGCATAGATGAAATGAGAGGCAGTTATTTAGCCCTACCAGCAGTCTTTAGGCCTCAACTGGATAACTATGTTCAGTATTTGTTTCTCAGTTGAAAGTGAATCACAGATAAATTTGAATGAGTTCAGAAGAGAGCAGCACAAATGATAAAAGATTTGGAAAACACAGAAATGTTAAGGGAATAGGCATGTTCAGACTGGAGGAAAGATAACAGGGAAACGAGGAAATACCAACACAGAGGAAAGAGATTCTATAAATGAGAGAGGGATCAATTATTCCCATCAGTAATTCAGAATTGAGTAAGTTGAGCTTGGGCTACAGCAGATAAAATTTAGCTTAAATATTAAGGACATACTTGTGAGTATAGAACATTTTAACATGGAATCAAATAACCTTTGGTAATTAAGAAAACCTGCCTATTAAATAATTTCAAAGTGTCCAGCTTGGAGTTATCCTTTTGAATTTTTTAATAGAGTAGGAAAGTGATGACTCAGCTTATCCTCCAACTCTATTCTATTAATCAAAGCTCTATAGATAGGCCTTAGTGTTCATGCCCTGCTGATATAATAATTATACATATGGTCATAATCATTCTGCTTTTCAAAAAGGATTCCTTATTCTTTAATTATTTTACTGTGTAGAACATTTGGTCTTAGGTAGTAGAAATGTTTATTTTTCTCCTTCAATGATTTTCCATCCTTTGATTTTTCTTCCTTGTATTCTTACTTTTTTTTAGATTCAGATTCTGATAAAAGCTTCAAGTACTAAATGATTTGAGCAAGTTTTCTGAGTCAAAAATTTTAGAACAAGGCTTACTGTATATGACTTCCTGATGGGCAGGTTCAGTAAACGAGGATAAGTCCCCAGTGACTCAACACTAAAGAATCTTCATGCAATGTGGGAGATTCTCCCGGAGACACAGGTTTGACTGCTGGGTCAGAAAGATCCCCTGGAGGAGGAAATGACAACCCACTCCTGTATTCTTGCTTGGAAAATCCTATGGATAGAGGACCCTGGCTGGCTATAGTCCACAGGGTCCCAAAGAGTCCGACATGACTGAGCATGCACACAGGATATTTATTATGGACAGACAATAGACTTCCAAAGCCAAGACGATCAGGCCTTTTGTATTAGCCTTAATTATACTTATGATTAATGTAGAATCAAATAACACCACAGTATATGATGTGAACTTGGCTATAATGTTAGCAAGTTGATATTCAGTTGCTTTTTTTGTGAACAGAAAATAATATCTGCACTTACAGGCAGGTTAGGAAGCAACAGTTAGAACTGGACATGGAACAACAGACTGGTTCCAAATAGGAAAAGGAGTACGTCAAGGCTGTATATTGTCACCTTACTTACTTAACTTATATGCAGAGTACATCATGTGAAATGATGGTCTGGAAGAAGCACAAGCTGGAATCAAGATCGCTGGGAGAAATATCAATAATCTCAGATATGCAGATGACACCACCCTTATGGCAGAAAGTGAAGAACTAAAGAACCTCTTGTTGGAAGTGAAAGGGGAGAATAAAAACTTGGCTTAAAACTCAACATCCAGAAAACTAAGATCATGGCATCTGGTCCCATCACTTCATATCAAATTGATGGGGAAACAATGGAAACAGTGACAGACTTTTTTGGGGGGCTCCAAGATACTGCAGATGGTGACTACAGCCATGAAATTAAAAGACACTCTTTGGAAGAAAAGTTATGACCAACCTAGACAGCATATCAAAAAGCATTACTTTGTCAACAAAGGTCTGTCTAGTCAAAGCTATGGTTTTTCCATTAGTCCTGTATGGATGAGAGAGCTGGACCATAAAGAAAGTTGAGCGCCAAAGAATTGACACTTTTGAACTGTGGTGTTGGAGAAGACTCTTGAGAGTCCCTTGGACTGCAAGGAGATCCAACCAGTCCATTCTAAAGGAGATCAGTCCTGAATATTCATTGGAAAGACTGATGCTGAAGCTGAAACTCCAATACTTTGGCCACCTGATGGGAAGAATTGACTCACCAGAAAATACCCTGATGCTGGGAAAGAGTGAAGGTGGGAGGAGAAGGGGACCATAGAGGATGAGATGGTTGGATGGCATCACTGACTCAATGGACATGAATTTGAGTAAACTCCAGGAGTTGGTGATGGTCAGGGAGGCTTGGTGTGCTGCAGTCAATGGGGTTGACACAGCAGCGTCAGACACAAAGCGTCAGACACAACTGAACTGAGGGATAAATGAGACTATCTACAGTTCCTCTCATAAAGTAGGTAATGAGCAAACAACTGTTCTTTTTGTGCTCCTTTAAAAACATTGTGA
Source organism: Bos javanicus (assembly GCF_032452875.1). Taxonomy (NCBI): domain Eukaryota; kingdom Metazoa; phylum Chordata; class Mammalia; order Artiodactyla; family Bovidae; genus Bos; species Bos javanicus. The sequence goes on along the minus strand of NC_083868.1, from coordinate 62,569,639 downwards.
GAGTCACTTTCTTGCACAAAGTCTGTAGTAGCCCTGCACAAATCCCATGTAGATTTTAGTCTCATTAGAGCTGCATTCCAGGCTCTCTGTGATCTGACTTTACTCTTCCTTTTTCATCCTAGTTTGCTTGCTTTTTGGTTGAACAGGAGTTTTGTTGTCAGTATAGTATGTATTTGAAATAGTTAAAACCTAGAACTCTCCAGAGAACAGGTCATTGAAAAATGACCAACAGGAAAAAGATAGTAATGCATACAGAGGGTACATGGAAGCTTAGACACAGAGTTTAGATGGCATTCCAATATCCCTTGTTTATTTTACCTGTCATGGTGTTTATACACATTCACTTTCCTCCAGGTGATCTTTCCAACCCAGGGATCAACCGTGCATCTCTTATGTCTGCCTGCACTGGCAGGCGGGTTCTTTACCACTAATGCCACCTGGGAAGCCATTCTAATACAGCACCTGAGACCTAAAATGCAAATAATTATTAGTTGTTAAATAATATGATTTACGTTCGCTCTAAATGCATGCATATAACAGAAATTTAATGATTACCTCAGTAAATATCTGAATAATATATTTATCATGATTTTTCAAAGTATGAAATTTAATATTTGTTCTATAGAATGCAATTGTGGGTTTGACTGGAAGTTTTATATTTTTAATATAGTTTTAGGTCCAGCCTAAATTCCCCTAGCCTGAAGGAGTGTTTCCATTTAAATTATAATTTTTATTTCATTATAAAAAATAATTTTTATTGATCCCTGTGATATCCTATTCCCTATTTAATATGAAAGGGTAAATGCTATTTTGGGATCAAAGTAAACCATTATAAAAAATCATGATTGCATTCTGTAATTCACTTCTGACATGAAAACATGGAATATAAATAAGTGCTTTTGTTTACACATGATAAGAGCTTGTTGGAATCCTAAATGCTAGCCATTCTGTATAGATAATTATGCATTTTTTAGCCATGAAGTTTAGTAAGCTTTTGATGAAAAATATAACATATAATTCAATAGAATGAGTGGTAATTTTCAACCCAAACAATAATGATAGGAATATTGACTTCTATTTGTGCTATATGTATATTTTGTATGTGTGCTGTATATATTTTCCACATATTAATTAAACACATACATGGACATGTACACACATACATGCCTTGAGTTAGTTAAGTATTCTCTTTCATTGAAGAATATAAATATATAGGAATAGAGTTTCTAAATAATTCCCTCAATTCACATAGCAGCATAATGAATGAGGTTAAATTATTAATAGAATGATTTTTCCATACTTAAACCAGTCTCTCCTCTGGCGTGAAAATAATCTAGTGCTTTGTATTTAACATTTGTATCATTGCTATAAACTATACTGCTATAAAAATTTGATTGGTAACTTGGCTAAGGGGCATGATATTTGATATTATATAGTCTTTTCGTACATCATAGTTTGCACTGAACTAGAATTGTGATTTTTAGGATGAGAGGCTAAATTGTGGTGTCACAGGAGAGAACAGAAATGCATTTGTAGTCGTATAGTAAGCCTGTCTTATTCAAATACAAAATAAAATAGAAAAATAGAAAAACAGAGCCAGTTTATTAAGAAGGGATGATGCTCTATAAATCAACTAATTGGACATAGAAAACCATCATTTGTTTAGTTAGAACTGCTAGAGGTAGGTTTATTCTCTTGATTCTGTTTTAGAACCACTGGACTTGGGGGAAGAAAAAGGTCAGCTAAAATAGCATTTTGGAGAAGGCAATGGCACCCCACTCCAGCACTCTTGCCTGGAAAATCCCATGGACAGAGGAGCCTGGTGGGCTGTAGTCCATGGGGTCGCTAAGAGTTGGACATGACTGAGTGACTTCACTTTCACTTTTCACTTTCATGCATTGGAGAAGGAAATGGCAACCCACTCCAGTGTTCTTGCCTGGAGAATCCCAGGGACGGGAGCCTGGTGGGCTGCCGTCTTAGGGGTCGCACAGAATCGGACACAACTGAAGCGACTCAGCAGCAGCAGCAGCAAAATAGCATTTGTATAAGAAATCTCTAGAAATAAAGAGATAATCATAGATGCTCACCACTATCAGGAATCATAGTGTATGCAATTACAGTGTGTGTGTGTGTATTTTAGTTACTCAGTTTTGTTCAACTCTGCTGTAGCTTGCAAGGCTCCTCTGTCTTTGGAATTGTCCAGGCAAGAATACTGGAGTGGGTAGCCATTCCCTTCTCCAGGGAATCTTCCTGACCCAGGGCTCAAACCCTGGTCTCCCACATTGTAGGCAGATTCTTTACCGTCTGAGCCATCATCAGTAGTAATTACTCTCAATTATATTTCCTTAGTATATTTCCTCTGTATTAGCAAAATGCTTTACAGTTACAACTCCCTTTAGCTATAACAGACCATAGAAGTCCTCAGTTCCTACCTCAGTACAGGAGGCAGTGGAAGTCACACTGCTGACTCTTGTCAATTACGTAGATAGACCAGCAGTGAAGTCTCAGTCAGAATGCCAGGACTTTTCATGCCTCATCCCAGAACTACACTAGAGACTGGGAAGGAAATGAAGAGCCTTGGTAAACATTCTTAAAGCATTGATCTCTGGTGGCACTGAGGGAGATGACAAGTGTGGGAAGAGGAGTAGCTGGGAAAACAAAATATAAGACTGTTGTATTTTGTTAAAAAATAAAAACATGGACGCTAAATAGTTGCAAAATAAAGCAATTCAAATAAGGTCAGATATCCCATCCAGCTTATATCCTGTACATTCAACATAATGAGTAGGTGTTATAAGTACATATATACCTGAACATATAAAAATTCCACATAGTATCCTAGTCCATTTGTTCTATAGCAAAAATACCATGGACTGGGTGGCTTAAGTAACAAATATGTATTTCTCATAGTCCTAGACACTGGAATCCCAAGATCAAAGTGCTGGCAGATTCACTATTTGATGTGGGCTCACTTCTTGGTTCGCAGATGGCCATTTCCTTGCTGTATCCTCATGTGACAGGAGTGAGGAAGCTCTCTGGGATCTTTTTAAAAATAAGGGCATTAATCTCATTTGTGAGGTCTCCAACCTCATGACCTAACCATCTCCCAAAAGCCCAACCACCTAGTACCATCACATTGGGGATTAGGCTTCATTATATGAGTACTGGGGGGACATAAACTTTCAGTCTATTGCAGTGTATCACTTTAGTTTTTCCTGAAGTATTATATAAAATAGTGTGAGCTGGTGGAGTACTATCACAGTGGCACTGGCCCACATGACGGAAGAGAGTAGTCCTCTTTCCATATGTCTTCAACTATTTAATTATACTAAGAAGAGTCTTGGTTTGGCAGTAATAAGGCTTTAGCACCTTTATAAACACTTGGTAGTTGCTCCTGTAAAAAAATAAAAAATAACACAACAGATGCAACCTAGGTCTTAGGCCCAGAGTTTTCACCAGAATGTAAGCAGATGATAATACTGATATTTTGCCTTTGCAGTATTTTCGTGTTTATCTTTAATGAATGAAACTTCTTCTATGTGCAATAATATAATTTTTAATTAATTAATTTAATTTTCCAATTAACAGAAATATAGTTAAGTAAAAAGTATGTATTTTTAAAATATTTAAATAATAGTGCAAATGGAATATAAATATGACAAAAGTTTTGAAAAAAGGATGATTAAATTTGAGAAAAACTGGACTCCTCTAAGTGTTCTTTAAAATAATGTGTTGTATCACCCCTTAGCAAACATGCTGGTCATTTTCAAATCCTGTTCTATAAATTTAATGAGCATATTCTTTCAGAATCTGAAGTGTTTTAACTCGCTGTGGCTATGAATCATTGACTCTATTAAATAAGCTAAGTTTCTCTGAGTAGATGAAATCTTGTTCTGATGACACCATTTACATTCTGAACTCTGTATTTCAAATTATGACATCTTTACACCATGCAATTTTGGCACAACTGTCTCTTCTATATAATTTCAAAAGCCTTCTCAGTCCAGAAAGTTGATGTTAGTAAATTACTTTATAATCAATGGATTCTATTAGACGTGAGGGAACTATATAAATTAATAGACTAGTAGTAAGTAAACTTCCATAGACTAAAGTAATTTTACTTGTAATAGTCAAATGTTTTTAGTAATGATCTTGTTTAAAATGTGTATTACATTTGTCACATTTAAATGATACCTAAGACAACCTTTTTTTTTTCTTAAACATTTTATTTGAAGTTATATATTGTCAACATGAAATTGAACAAGACTGTAGTATTTATCCAACTATTCATTCACTCAAAAGACAGGTGGATGCTGGACTATAGGGTGACTGAAGTGTAGTCTTTGTTGTCATAAATGGTTACAGTGTAGATAAGGAACTGAATAAGCAAGTAATAAAAATAGTGAGGTAAGTGCTTTGAATCTCATAATGGGGATACCCACATTTATGCATTAATTGCTAGGTCCTGATAAAGTTCTCTTGATATACTTAATTTTATGCTAAGCTTGTAAAAAATATATTGAACTGACACTTTTGGATAAAATAGGACTTTCTGAACAAGTGTGGTGACACCTGATAGGATGTTCTCTAACACCCTCTGCAACGTGGGATAGGAGAGGAATTTGTAAGATTATAGAATGCTACCCTAGTTCTTTCTTTAAAATACTGTAGAGTTTATCACCTGTTCCCACGTGTGTTATCCCATTTCATCCTTATAATGGTTCAGTGCACGAGATATCATCCCAATACCCATTTTACAAATGAAGGAACAAAAGTTAATAAAGCTAACACCTTGGCCACTATTATGTAGAAATTGACAACAGCTGGACTCAGATCCACTCTAATACTATGGAATGTCAAAAGTAGATTATCCAGTGCATTTTTCCTTCATCTTATAGATGAGGAACCATATCTAAAAAAGATGAGTGATTTATCCAAAGTCATATTGCTGGTAATAAGGGAAATACACATATTTAGGTAACAAAAGCTCATTCTAAATGTTCCTAATGTGTTATGATAATTTGAAATGAGTTACTATAATAGCCAACTCGGCAAATGGATAGAAATAATGCTTTGGAAAGATCACTGAATGGAGTGTCAAAAGACTTGGGTTCTATTTCTGCCATATTGTGAACTGTTGTGAAACCCTTGGGCACAATTATAGCTTTCCTTTGATAGAATCTCCATTAACTTCACTTGCTAGGAAAGGGGCAGGGCACCAGGTGGTTATAGCTATCTTTTCCTACAAGATAATGATAACAGAGCTATATTGCACAAGGTGGGTCACTCATAGAGAGATGGATGGTCATGGATGGTTTCAAAGCCTCTAGTATCCAAAAGGAGACTAAAATCAAGAAATGAACTGAAGAACTGCATTCAGAAATCTTTGGAACATTTGTATATCTGTAACTGTTTCATGAGCCAAGTCTCTTCCTGAGTAGATATTAATAGTAAAATAGTTAAGTATAAAAAGGATTAGTTTGTATTTCAAAGACTAAGAAAATGAAGCTTTCTGAAATTCGTAGAATTAACTTTACCTTTTTCTTAATTTTCCCCAATTCTGTTCCCTTGGCTTTCCTGTTAATGTCTTGTATTCATTTTCTAGGGCTTCTATAAGAAAGTACAACATGACAAAGTGACTTACAGTTTCTGGAGGCTAAAAGTTCAAGATCAAGGTGTCCACAGAGTTGCTTCCTTCTGAGTGTTCTGAGAGAGAATCTGCTCCAGGCCTCTCACCCACCCTCTGGTGGTTTGCTGGCAATCTTTGGCATTGCTTGGCTTGTAAAAGTATCACACATCTTTCCTTTCATCTTCACATGATCTTCTCCCTATATGGGAGCCCTATATGGAAGTGTCCAAACTTCCCCTTTTTATAAGAATGCCAGTCATAATTAGGGTCGACCCTAATGACCTCATCTTAACCAATATTATGTCTGTAATAATGCTATTTCCAAAGGAAATGGTATTCTGAGGTTTTGGGTGTTACAATGGCACCCCACTCTAGTACTCTAGCCTGGAAAATCCCATGGATGGAGAAGCCTGGTGGGCTGCAGTCCATGGGGTCGCAAAGAGTAGGGCATGACTGAGCAACTTCACTTTCACTTTTCACTTTCATGCATTGGAGAAGGAAATGGCAACCCACTCCAGTATTCTTGCCCGGAGAATCCCAGGGACAGAGGAGCCTAGTGGGCTGCTGTCTATGGGGTCGCACAGAGTTGGACACGACTGAATTGACTTAGCAGCAGCAGCAGCATACAAATTTTGGGGAGACACAGCTCAACCTGTAACATGTCTACTTGCCTAAGCATGTGTACTCGGTAAGTGTTATCAGTCAGCGTTCCACCAGAGAAACTAGAACCAGTGGGGTATGTTTGTGTCTGTGTATGTGTGTATAAGCCAGAGACAGGAAGAAGAGAGAGAAAGAGAGGTTAATTAATTAGAAGGAATTGTAATGCGATTATGAGTACTGTCTGGGAAGTCCAAAATCTATAGGGCAGGCCATCCAAAGGCAGTTTAAAAACTCGTGTTCAGGAGCTGATGCTATATTTCATGGGGAACTGCTTCTTGGGGAAACCTCGGTTCTGTACTTAAGACCTTCAACTGAATGAGTCAGACCCACCTAGATTTTCATGGATAATCTCTTCTATATAAAGCCAAATGATTATAGATGTTGATCACATCTACAGAATGCCTTCCAAGAAAACACCTAGAGTGATGTTTGATTGAATAATTGAGTACTGTTTCCAGCCAAGTTGACACAAAAACAATTACAGGGACTTCCCTGGTGGTCCAGTAGTTAAGACTCTGTGCTTCCAATGCAGGAGATGTGGGTTCAATCCCTGGTAAGGGAACTAAGATCCCACATGCTGTGGAGCACCATCAAAGAAAAAAAAAAAGCAACATAGTAAGTAACAGGGAAGAGGGCAAAAGGCTCCTACATTATTCCTCAGACCCAAATGGACTGGGGGCAGTTATCTTGGGTATATGACTTGGGTGTATTATCCAGTAGTATTGTTTGGCAGGCTGCGTTTGCATTGCTATTTTGTCATACCCTGCGTGTATGTCTCCTTTCAAACACGGCCTTAATACAGCCTCCTCCCTTCCAGTGTATGTCATGAAGCTCTAGCTTCATTCTTCCAATTCAATCTTGTATTCTCTGAGGAAAAAATGCCCATAGCAATTTTTACCCCATCACACACTGGTAATCATTTTATTTTCTGATTATGTTTCCCTCTCTCTTTCAGCCCTTTGGTAAATTACGCAGGGAACCTTTATTCTCATTCTCTCTTTTTTTGTCTCTGTGTTTCTCTGTGCTAAGTGCCAGCTGTCATTGCTTGGCAGATAATTACCATTTTACAAACAGTATTTAGGGAAATGACATCAGTTTGTGAATGTACGGCTGTCATGGCTTATTCACAGGGCTTTCCTCTGTTAACCACCTTCTCTGTGTGCAGGCTGGGTGGAAGCAGTGAGGATTAAGGGGAGGAGAAATGGGAAGACCCCCTTGGCTCCAAGCTTTCGGAGAACAATTGCATCCCATTTGTCACTGTTAGTCTGACAACCCTCATTTCACTCTTCCCAAATTCCCCCTGCCATATTCTCCTTTTAGAGGATAAATAAATGATTGCTTGTAGGAGTTCAGTGGACTAGCTTCCCTGTTTGTAGTTTTTATAGCTTGAGGAAGCAAGTGGGTGGAAATGCAGAAGGTACTAGTTTCTGTCCTGGATGAAAGTTTCTATTGAGTGGTGCAAGTCTTGATTATTCCACTGGATGAAAAGATCCTAAAATATTATGAGATATAATGTATGCTAGTTTAAATTTTTGTTATTCAGTTGCTAAGTTGTGTCCAACTCTTTGTGACTCATGGACTGCAGCATGCCAGGCTCCCTTGTCCTTCACTGTCTCCAGGAGTTTGCACAAGCTCATGTCCATTGAGCCAGTGATGTTATCTAACCATCTCATCCTCTGTTGCCCCTTCTCCTCCTGCTCTCAATCTTTCCCAGCATCAGGGTCTCTTCCAGTAAGTCAGCTCTTCATATCAGGAGGCCAAAGTCATATCAGCACTTTCAGCTTTAGCATCAGTCATTCCAATGAATATTCAGGGTTGACTTCTTTGAGGATTGACTGGTTTGATCTACTTGTGGTCCAGGGTACTCTCAATAGTCTTCTCCAGCACCACAATTTGAAAGCATCAATTCTTTGGCACTCAACCTCCTTTATGGTCCAATTCTCACATCCATAAGTGACTACTGGAAAAACCATAGCTTTGACTATACCACCTTTTGTCAGTAGAGTGATGTCTCTGCTTTTTAAAATGCTTTCTAGATTTATCATAGCTTTTCTTCAAAGAAGCAAGCATCTTTTAATATTGTGGCTGCAGTCACCATATGCAGTGGTTTTGGAGCCCAGGAATATAAAATCTACCACTGTTTCCATTTTTTCCCCCATCTATTTGCCATAAAGTGAAGGGACCAGATGCCATGACCTTAGTTTCTTGAATGTTTAGTTTAGTTCAATAGTCTGTCTCCCAACAATGTTGATTTAAAAATCCTGTTTTTAAATCCTGTTAAGTACATAAGCTTGAATAGATAGAAACAGGCTAAGAAAATAAGAAACACATTTATTAACTTCAATTTGGGGGTCAACTGATAACTAGAAAACAGCACTAGTTTGAGTTAGATGATGTACATTCTGTTCTGGGCTCTTAGGAAAGCAAACCATTTGGTCTATACCAGCACTTGGTTTTCCATTTTAAAATCATAGCAATAATGGTGATGATGATGGTACTAAACTTTCTCTGTGTCCAACACTGTTACAAGAACTTTATTTATGTTCCTTATTTGACTTCTCAATACCTATGGATGTATTCTATTATACATATTTTATAAACAAAGAATGGAGACACAGTGGTTTAGTTACTTCTTTTCTGAATTTTACTCATGCCACTTTGATAGCTATTGTACTAGAGAGTTCCCAGTCCTTCCCAGGCCTAAGGAAAAGGATTCTATGATGGAAGCAAATTAGGCTGAATAGCTAACACTTTGTAGAGTTGAATTACAATTTTTACTGAATCAGAGAAGTGATCAGAATGTACAAGCATAATGCATTCAAGCTTATGGCAAGTTATTCGGTACATTTTTACAGTAGGAAATATAACAGTTTCTGATTCACTAATTGCCAATTTACCTACAAAAATCTCTTTAATCAGAACAGTCCCTTAGTTTGTAAAGCTCCTATCCTAGTGGCCTGGTTCCTTCCCATCACAGCTGAGGACGTTCTTCTCATTTTTCATTCTACTGGAATTCCACATTTGTTTCTTCCTTTCCCTTATTCTCTGTTACTTAAGTGCAGCCAGGATTGTACCAAAGGTAGTTGTGTTCTGTTTTTTAAGCTGAAACTGAGAGTGGGATTGATATAGAATGGATATAGTACAATTGACTCTAGAATTTATGCTTCCATCAACATTGTAACTTGGTGATGTAACATGAGAGGGTTAAAATTGTTCTATGAATAGAACTGGAACCCCAAGAAAGCCCCTGGTGGAATTTCCAGGTGGCTCAGTGGTAAAGAACCTGCCTGCCAATGCAGGAGACACAGGAGAAGCGGTTCGATCCCTGGGTCAGGAAGATTCCCTGGAGGAGGAAATGGCAACGCACTCCAGTACTCTTGCTGGGAAAATCCTGTGGATAGAGGAGGCTGGTGGGCCATAGTCCAAGGGGTCGTGAAGAGTCTGGCACAACTGAGCACACACAAAATGAAGAAACTTGGTTAACAAAATATATGTCTGGGACCTGGAGTCTTCCTCTCAAATGCTGATCCTGCCAGTTTTTGGTCCTGCAGCCCTGAGTAAGTTATTTAATATTAACTTTTCTCATCTATAGCATGAATGATAACAATTTCTTTGCAATATTATTATGACAAAAAAGATAACATGTCATGCACATTTTTGGAACTCAATGAATAGTAGCTGTTACCAATCATGTTCTTATAAAATTACTTCTTTGGGAAACTCTAGAGCCACATTCCAAATAAATGACTTCTATGATAGTGTTTGTAAGAATTCTTTTACAAATTGGGGGTCATTCATGCATTATTGCAAAATATTCCCTTTTGTTTTGGGTTTGTTTGGTTTTTTTGTAGGTTAAAGATAGATGAAGCAAATAAATTATTCTGATTTCAGAAACTGAGTTATATGTAATGATTCAGATTGTGTGAACATTATACATAAAATAAAACTACTCACATTTGATATTATGGTGGAGATTTAGTGAAACAACCATACCAGGCACACACACACACATACACACAGACATATATACACGCAGTTCACACAAGACTATCCCCAGTGCTCCCATTTCTGACCTATCTTCATACAAATTTTCCCTCTTCTTGACCTGAAGCTTTCCTTTAGTATCACTTCTCCATAGGCCAGAGAAGTGAAGAAAATGGCTTCACAAACAAACAAACACTGTTAAAATATCTTTTGGCACCTAGGACCTAGATAGAAAGAGAGAGCCTCAAAATGGGCTTTACTAGACTTTTTCCATTAACACATAAACAGGTGTAGATCTATCAGATTAGCTAGTTACATGGAGGTGTTGAAATGTGAAGCAGAATTAAAAATGGGAAATGGGCATTGGGAAAGAAACAAAAGAAAGCATTAGCACAGAAGACAAACTGCCTCCCTCACACTTACGCCCGAGGTGCTGAGACTGTGAGCCTGGTCTGGTGTGCTTTAGGCGTTCATTACCCACTGATTCAAATTTTCTGCTTAGACCCTTTCATATTATTAATATATGACTCAATAACAAAAGGTCATAAGGTAGTTTGGTGAAAAAAATTCCCTCTGATAAAACAGAGTGTCCACGTTCTGATGCAATATTTTACTGGGTGAATAGCTTTTTTTACATTAATGCTGTGACTGTAGAGGGAAAATGAGATACAAAAATAAAGTTATTATTTATTTATATCTCACCTTGCTCCAAGAAAATTTAGAGTAGAAACTAAGGTAATTATCTGATTATGCAAGCAAAACAGTAACCAAGTAAATAATCTAGGTTTTAAGAAAAGAAGCTGTGTGTGTGTGTGCATCATATTTTAGATTTAAATTTTTAGCTTTGTATTGCGTATTTGTTTTGTTGTTGTTTAGTTGCTAAGTCATGTCCAACTCTTTGTGAACTCATGGACTGCAGCATACCAGGCTTCCCTGTCCTTCACCATCTCCTGGAGTTTGCTCAAACTCATGTCCATTGAGTTGGTGATGCCATCCATCCATCTCATACTCTGTGGTCCCTTTTTCCTCTTGCCTTCAATCTTTCCCAGCATCAGGGTCTTTTCCAATGAGTCGGCTCTTTGATCAGGTGACCAAAATATTGGAACTTGAGTATTGTACTTATATCTTGAGAAACACAATTGGATGAATAGGGACTGCTAACAACATGATAAGTTATTTTCTGTTGTGATTTGAAGTAGATCATCTATGCGTGAAAGTTGAGAGAAGACAAGTTTTAAGTAGAGTGAGGAATTCTTGGCGGGGGGTGGGGTGGGAGAGAAGAGTTCACTCTTTTCTCCACGTCTTCTCTCAAGATCACAGACATGGCCTCACATTCTGCATCTGTGCTGTCCAATGCCGTAGCCACTTGCCACATGTGCAAAGTCCGAGCACTTGAAATGTGCTATTGTAAAATGAGATGTGCTGCCAGTGTAGAAATGCTCACCAGATTTCTAGGACTTTATATGAAAGATTTAAACTATCGCATTAATGTTTTTATATTGGTTATATGTGTGTGTGTATTTTCATTGGTTATATTCCATTTTTAGGTCTGCCTCACATTTCAACACCTTGTAACTAGTTAATCTGATGAATCCATACTTTACGTGTAAATGGAAAAAAGTCTAGGTAAGTCCATTTTGAGACTCTCTTTGGTCTCTGGCACTAAAGAATCTGCCTGCAATGCAGGAGACCTGACTCGATCACTGGGTCGAGAAGATCCTCTGGAGAAGGGCATGGCAACCTACTCCAGTATTCTTGCCTGAAGATTCCATGGACTGAGGAGCCTTGCAGGCTGCAGTCCATGGGGTTACAAAGAGTTGGACATGACTGAGCGACTAACACCTTCACTTTTTCTTTTCTTCTTTTCTAGCTCCTAGGTGCCAAAAGATATTTTAACAGTGTTTATTTGTTTGTCGTGGAGTCATTTCTCTTCAGTCATTTCTCTGTTGTGGAGACCACTTCACTTATGTGGTCTGTGGAGAAGCAATACTAAATGGAAACATAATGACAAGTTGCCTTGAAACAATATGGGCATCTGGTTAAATAATAGTGGTTTATGAAAATTAATTTGCTTTTTATTTACCTTTTATCAGTGTGGTTACTAGGAAATTCAAAATTATATGTATGGCTCTCATTTGGTGCTTGCTATGTATTTCTAGAGAAATGAGCTAGACGTGCAGTCAAGCACAGAACCCCATGAAGGACAGGTGATGGCGTTAAAGAGAATCAGAACATTCTTGTTGTGTATTGTGGAGGAGGATCGGGTGTGGGTGGGGGTGGGGTCAGGTGGCTTCATCTTGGTGAGAGAGTACAAAAGGAGTGCTTCACAGTTACCATAGCGATCTAATTAGCTGAGACACATTTCCATCAGCTTCAGTACTTGGAGCTAGCTGCATCAAGGAGAATGAAAAGAAATAATGTAGAACTTTGCTTCTTTCCTATTGTGTAGGGTGTATCCATACAGGTGAAAGAAAAATTAAGCACACAATTCCATTTCAGTTTCTACTTCACTCTTCAGAGAGTTTATTTTGCTTAGATATTATTATATTTATTTACTGCTGGCTTTTTCATTCTAGTGTGGCCATTCCAGTGGGTCTATTCAGTTCAGTTGCTCAGTCATGTCCAACTCTTTGTGACCCCATGGACTGCAGCATGCCAGGCTTCCCTGTCCTTCACTATCTCCTGGAGCTTGCTCAAACTCATGTTCATCAAGTCAGTGATGCCATCCAATCATTTTGTCCTCTGTCATCCCCTTCTGCTCCTGCCTTCATTCTTTCATAGCATCAGGGTCTTTTCAAAGAATTGGCTCTTATCATCAAGTGGCCAAAGTATTGGAGCTTCAGCTTCAGCATCAGCCCTTCCAATGAATATTCAGGACTGATTTTCTATAGGATTAACTGATTTGATCTCCTTGCAGTCCAAGGGACTCTCAAGAGTTTTCCCCAGCACCACAGTTTGAAAACATCAGTTCTTCTGCACTAAGCCTTCTTGATGGTCCAACTCTCACATCCATACATGACTACTGGAAAAACCATAGCTTTGACTGTATGGACATTTGTTGGCAAAGTAATGTCTTTGCTATATAATATGCTGTCTAGGTTTGTCATAACTTTTCTTCGAAGAAGCAAGCATCCTTTAATTTCATGGCTGCAGTCATCTTCTGCAGTTGTTTTGGAGCCCAAGAAAAGAAAGTCTCTCACTGTTTTCATTGTTTCCCCATATATTTGCCATGAAGTGATGGGACTATATGCCATGATCTTTATTTTTTGAATGTTGAGTTTTAAGACAGCTCTTTCACTCTGCTCTTTCACATTCATCAAGAGGCTCTTTAGTTCTTCTTTGCTTTCTGCCATAATGGTGGTGTCATCTGTATATCTGAGGTTATTGATATTTCTCCCTGAAGTCTTGATTCCACTGGTCAGCATCTCTTTAAAGAAATTTTCAGTGCTGAAAGGAGGAAGTGCTTCTTTTGGCTTTGGAACATGGCTGTCTTATTTGGTGGAGAGGCCAGATATTTTATCTTCTGCCCTAGATGTACCCTCACTTGATGGCTTAGACTCTTCACTTCTTTCAGCATTGTGTGTTCCAAACTCTATTATTTGATGGTTGTGAAATACACCAGAGCACTTGTGTGCCCATTTGTAATTCACCTCTGCCTTGCTCAGTAAAAGGGTGACACACAAATCTGCCTACCCACCTATCTTCTTGTTCTATATCTTAAAGCCACAAAAACAGCAGGAATCTAATTCAGTCAGAGGTTTTATGGTTGAGGAAAGCATGTATAGGTGGTCTCTTAGTCATCCCCCCATCCCCATTCTTTCAATTGAGTCTAAACTGGTTACTATGGCAACACAAGCCCCAGAAACTTTTGTCTTTTTTTTTTTTTTTAATATATCCTACTTTGAGACGCCTATAAAGACAATATTTCTATATGGTACTGGGCTCTGATTCATTTTAATTTAAGGCTGATGCCAGTTAGAAAAGAAGATCTATCAAAGTAAAATGTAAAAATAAACATATAAACCTAAACCTTGAGGAAATAAGTCCCTAGGTACAGTAAGCAGTAAGAAAGCAACTACTATATTAGAGAGATACCTGTGGAGCTGTCAATCTACAAGTGGCAGTGGGAAATTTCCTTGGAAAAGAGAAAAATCTCTGAGAGATTTAAAGATCCTATTGAAATTCACACTGTGAATTGCCATTGCCCACAAAGGCCCCTTAAGCTGAGACAGTGAATGAACACAAGTCTCCCTAACTGGGCCGATGCTGACAGCCTTGGCAGCACTCTTCATACTCCAGCAGCCTCTGCTGTCAGCTGCAGAGCCCGCGGGACCCTCCAAGGCCTGGAGAGAGGCAGGCAGAAGGTTTTCTCAGGGCCTTGTGAACTCCTGGCTGGGCTACAAGCTAAGATGTTCGTTCAGTCAGATTCTCTCTGTGCTTGGGGGAAAAAAAAGAGCTGATTTCAAATTCACTTTAGGATTTAAAATCTATTATGTCTTCCAGTTGAGTTCTTTGCACAACTGAAACTTCCTTTAATCATCTTCTACCAGCATTCAAGTACCACTGGTGGATTGACCAGCAAGATTGCCCTGCAAGGCTGAGGCCTCCTGAGAGTGGCTTGCTTTTATTGCTTTCCTCATCAACTCTTTCTATTTTCAGCTGTCATCAGATTCCCTTCACACATACCCTCTTTGACATCTCATCTCCCATTGGCCTTGACATATGTCTTTATTCCTCTTATTTCATTGTTCAAAATGTATGTGAAAGCACTAGATTGGGTGCCCAGAGATCTGAGTTCTATTCCTGGATTTTCTGTATTCTCCATCCATGACCTTGAAAGCGAGTGCTTTGTTCTTTCCCTCTGACAAGGACTTGGTAAAGATTAATGTGAAGTAATTGCTCAGATCTGAGATGACAATGAAATTGAGAAGTACTGTGTCTTTGCAGAGAGCTCTCAGCCAGGGCTTAGGAGATATAGCTATTCTTGCTAGACCAGAAACCTAGATACAAATGTGAAGCAAAAAATGTAGGACACGGTAGTGACTAAGATAATAGAAGAATAAATATACAAACTTTACCATACCATTGAAGAGTAAACAAAAGACAGACTTATAAATCTAAAAATTTCTCATAAATGATCATTTGCATAGCATTTATGTATAATTTTACACATGCATTATCTCATTTTTAATGCTTTGATAGGTATTATTAGAAAGAGAGTGATTAAAATATAGTCACATTTCAAAACCTTTCACCTGCCTGGCTAGAATTCTTTCACTGAGGCTGAAAACTGGCTAGTATAATAACCCACACTCCCAGGAGAAGACAAATATGGCAAGCACTCAGTGAGATATTCCATGCAAACCTCTAAGCCAGTCTCCATTATAGATTTCTAAACAACACTCTACAGCTACATATCAGGAGTGACATCCCTGGGGACCAGCAAGTCTTATAGGTTATGGATTATGTCAAGGTGCCTGTAGCCCACCTAACAGTTGCTGCAGGGGTTGCCAACTATATTCTTCCATAAGAACAAATTGCTAACACTCTGGAGGCTTCTTTTTTTATGTCATGCTCACTGGAAGGAGAGCAAGAGCCTGCTCAGTACAAACAGTTCTGTGCAAAATCTCTCTTTTTGAAGTCATTTTGGAAGTACAGAACTAAGTTTGTATGTATGGCAGACCTAATTATTTCCTTTTGCACTGTGGTTGTTGAAGCATCTCATTTTTGAAATAGATATGACTCTAGACAGTTGTCTATAAAGTGAATTTTGTCAATTCTGTATATGAAATATTATTTTCCTCATTATGTATCATTTAAATTAAGTTTAATTCAGCAAACACTTCTGAAAGGCTATTACATGCCCAGTGCTATGCTGAACGTATGGGCTTCAGAGATGAATAAGATGCAGCTGTTGCCTTCAAGAAGCCAGCAATCGAGCTGAAAAATTAGACCTCTCAGAAATTAACTCTGGCAGAATGTGATGTGTGCTATAATG
Source organism: Bos javanicus (assembly GCF_032452875.1). Lineage (NCBI taxonomy): Eukaryota > Metazoa > Chordata > Mammalia > Artiodactyla > Bovidae > Bos > Bos javanicus. The sequence continues at coordinate 62,553,368 of NC_083868.1, read as the reverse complement.
GCTGTATGAAAAAATATATACAAGCAAAAGGGAGGGAGTAATTAGTTTTACTCAGATGGGTCAGGGACACCTTCACAGAAATGGAATTGAAACTGGGCTTTGAAGAATGTTTTAAGATTTTTGTAAGAGTAAAGAGTAAGAGGAAGGAGGTCCAGGCAAAAAGGATGCAGAATAGAAGGCATAAAGACAAATCACAAATTACGGGGAATGGTCATGCAACAGCAAAAAGGAAAATAAAAAGAAAAGGAAAAAAAGCTCTGTCACTGCAACGTATGGTAGAGGATTAGCAGGACAGGTAATTCTGAGCATCCTTGTCTGTGTCCTGTCACATGGCAGCCAGTGAATCTCTGCCATATTTGATTGTTTTTCCAGACATAACTCTGGTGGCATATGGAGAAAACCCAATTAAGGGAAGAGAGGAAAACCAGAGAAACTAATCTGTACAGAAGATGGGGATCTAATCTAAAGGAACAGTAGTAGGAATGAGGACAGGGCAAAAGATAGGAAGATAAGAGACATTTGAGAAGCAGTGTGGAGAGGACTCGGTGGCTGAATGGATTGGTGAGTAAGAGAGAGGCAGGCAGGTATCAATTTCTCCAAGATTTCTCAACTTGGATGACTGGGTACATGAAGATGTGTTTTGACAGAAATTTAAAATACAGTAGGAGGGAATATTCACATTTGGAGAGAAAGACATTTAATTTAGCTGTGGATATTCCCAGCTTGAGATATCTGTGAAACATCCAAATAAGAGATCCAGTAAGAAGATGTAGAATTCACGAGACAGGAGGGGACTGCTGCTGCTACTAAGTCACTTCAGTTGTGTCCGGCTCTGTGCGACCCCATAGACGGCCTCCTACCAAGCTCCTCTGTCCCTGGGATTCTCCAGGCAAGAACACTGGAGTGGGTTGCCATTTCCTTCTCCAATGCATGAAAGTGGAAAGTGAAAGGGAAGTCACTCAGTCGTGTCCAACTCTTCTCGACCCCATGGACTGCAGCCTACCAGGCTCCTCCGTCCATGGGATTTTCCAGGCAAGAGTGCTGGAGTGGGGTGCCACTGCCTTCTCTGCATCTTCTCTTTACTTTACCCTTTATTAACTTACCGTGTCTTCCAATGCCACAGTGACCTCTCTCTGGTTTTCTTTTTAAAATTTCTTGCAGGACTAGCACACAGCAATTGGCATCACCAAGGATGAACTACCCATAAGGTGAAAAGAGTTAAGGACTCTGAGAACTCTGGTATACCCCACTGTTTGAGAGGCAAATGAAGGGAGAAGAGGAGGGGGATATGAGAAACAGGAATCAAACATATGGAAGAAAAACTCAGAATAAATATGATCATTGAAGTCAGTTAAGGAGAACATATCACAAAAGTAGAATATAAGGGAAGTAGAATTTGTTTTGTCAGCCTAAATAACCAAGATCATGTGAATTGAGGAGATAAATTAATCATTTTAGGTCCTAATGCGAGTTCATAGGTGTGTGCTCTACTTTTTCTCTTTCATCTGTTCTTTCTTTATTTTGTGAAGATCAAGAATGAGTGAACAGAGAGAGAGAAAATCAAGGTTGAGTGGGTTTTCATGAGAAGAAAAGGGCATGTGAAGAAAGGGACAATGTAATTATAATTGAATGTTGCCAAAAATTAAGGAGCTTGAGAGCTAGGAAAGGATCATTGAATTTGGCTACTATAGAATTGCCAGTGACTGAAAAATGCAGTCTCAGTAAAAGTCAAGAGATACTAGTTGAAGGTTTATAGGTGTGTAACTGGAAATGAAGAGAGAACTATCTATAAATTGGTTTTGTTTTGTTTTACTTTGGTGGTAAAGGGGATGGCAGAAATGAGATGGCAGTTCAAGGATGCACTGAATGAGTTGAACCCTCAGTATCTTCATAAAAAATGTGCCTATGAACAGTTCCAAGCAATTTCAAAACTCTCTAGGCTTTGCTTCCTATACTCAGTTCCAGAGCTTTTTGTCCTGTTTTGTTGTCCTTTTTCATGTTTTTCTGCCTTAATGGGACTGTCTGTGGTTCATTGTTCATTTTGTCTCCAGAAACATCACCTTGGTTCCATTTCTTGCAGCCTGTGGGTTAGGCCCACCATTCCTCATTCTACCCCATCCCTCAACACCGATGACTAGCCCAGGCACCAAGACCTCAGCTCTTGCCCACTGCCCATTGGGGAAGAATGTAATTACCTGGGAGCTAAGAAAATAATTTTCACTATTCCTTTAGAGTTAAATGCAACCTGCAAGCAGAAGGCAGTGGCTAGTAGAACCTGAGAGATTAAAGATGCAAGGAGAGAGTTATTGATAGGAAAACATCACAGAGGAAATGGGGGAGGAGATCAGGAAAACAGGTGGAGACTGAACAGTGATTTCCGAAAACTCAGTGCATTTTATCATTTTTGAGCTTGAACTCAGCAGAGAGGACCCCTTAGCCAAATTTCTAGGGTCTCTCCAGCCACCAGAGCAGCCCTTCAGGGCCATTCACCCTCTGCTTTGGTCTCTTTCCTCTTGTGCTGCCCCTCCTCCTTTCTCCCACCTGACTCGAGCTTACCTGGCTGGACTGTGGTTCAGCCCTAATTGGAGGCACGAGGTTACCAAAGTCCCACATCCACTGACCCAGGAGCTTTTTTTCAGTTTCTGTTTGCCATGTCATTAGTGGCAGCTTCAAGCTGAGCCGAAGGCATTCTCAAGAGTCATTCATTGTTCCTCCCCTAAAAGTATTTTAAATGTGGACCTAGGTGAGATGGTATCTTTTTTTTTTCCTACCTCCATGCCAATGGCTTTCCTTTTCACACGCACTGAGTTTCGGAAAACTAAGCAAAGGACAACGATTCCCTCTTGCTGCTACTCTTGGACCACTTTACGGCTAAGACATTACCTCAGCCTCCTGTGATTATGAAATGCCTTTTGAGTTGGAAATCTTTCTTCATTTTCCTCTTCCTTCATGATCTGATTGTTACTGCCAGTGTAATTGTTTTCTGGACACATCTACAAAAGACATTTGAGCTTTCTTTAATACTCTTCTCAATGAGCCCTTCAAGTAAATGCCATAATTAAAACGCACACATTTGCTTCATCAGAAAGCACAGCATTGCAGGATTCAAGTTCGGAGGCGCCACACTTTAGAATTAGAAACTGTGTTTCCTTACTCTTATGCATTTTCAGTCATGTTTTTAATGTGAGTTATAGTTTACACCAAAATATAAACCCTGCTGGGCTTCTCTGGTGGCTCAGTGGTAAAGAATCTGCCTGCCAGTACAAGAGAAACAGGTTCAATCCCTGGGTTGGGAAGATACCCTAGAGAAGGAAATGGCAACCCACTCCAGTATTCTTGCCTGGAAAATCCCATGGACAGAGGAGCCTGGCAGGCTACAGTCCATCAGGCTGCAAAAGAGTCAGACACGACTTAGTAACTAAACAACAATAACAATTAACCTCATTATGCTGTAATCAACTGTGGACATGGCTGAATTTTTTTTTTTTACAATGTCAATGGTATTTTATTAATGTATATGGTAAAGTTCCAGGAACTGAATTGAATTTTTCACCCATAGTAAATATCTGCTCCTGGAAATCCCCTCAAGTCATTATCTGTCCAATTGATAAAACTCTTTTTTTTTTTTGCTCCTCATTTGAAGTCTAGTAACCCTGGACATACAACTATTTATTCTTTCCCTGCATGGCTGTACTTAGTGGGTACAGAAGCCTTACTAATGCCATTGACAAAGGTACCCCATGTGACCAAGTTCTTTATTAGCTACATGCTATTAGACATTCTATTGTCTGTTGAGAGGCAGTGCCATCGCTATGAAACCTCATACAAAATAGAATCAATATAAACTCTCTGCATTTGCTGAATTTATAGTTCTAGTTGTGTGTTTGTGATAATAAAGACACTCAGCTCTTGGAAATGCTTTAGACTCCTGATTCTGTTTCTAATAGTTGTGAGGTGGATGATTACTGGCAGAGACTCATTTTTCATCTTCTCTGTAAAAAAGCAATAGGGGGAGGATGGTTTTATAGAGATATGCTGTAGAATAAAGGCAGGAAATATCAAAGGCAATTAAGACAGCAGAATATATACAAGGTAAGGCAAGATGAAGAGTGGGAAATGGGTGGAGATTCTGCAGAAATGGCTACTGGACTCTCAGTTGAACCCAGACAATTCAGATATAGTGGTTCTGTGTAGGTGTGTGGTAATGGCTGGGGGAAGGTCAAGGGACTTTTCCTTTGGTAAAATGCCCCAAGTATCATGAAGATGTAGAGAAAATATGAAAGATTTGGGAAAAGTATTTGTCACATTTCATTCATTCAGAGCTTTAGTTTTAATTTTGTGATCAGAGCATTACAATAAATCAATAAGCATTTATAAAACTAATATTGTAAAGAAGATTATCAGGGAATCTTTTATTAGTTTTTAAGAAAATAAGATCCCCTGGAGAAGAGAAAGGCTACCCACTCCAGTATTCTGGCCTGGAGAATTCCATGGACAGTCCATGGGGTCACAAAGAGTCTGACACGACTAAGCAACTTTCACTTACTTTACTTAAGATAATAGCTTTTAGGGATTTTGAGCATATCCATAGTATGGAAATTCAACTCCTGATTATAAATAAGGAGTTTATAATATATAATTAGCCAAATTAAAACAGGATCTCTGCTAAGGAAATTACTTTGAATTATTATGAACTCTTATAAACCAAAGCTGCTTTTTAGTCTTAGGGACATAACTAATTTAGATATTAACTGATTTTGATGGACTTTGCCTCCTGAGGTTGAATTCAGGATTTTGAGCTTTTTATAAATATGCTATCAACAACTTAATTATCAATTAATATTTATCAATTCCACTAATATCCATGTCATTGTTCATTTATTTAGCAAAGAAAATGTGATATGGCTTATCACACTTAAAGCTCATTTCAGAGTGTTTACAGATTTTAATTAAAGTATCTTAATTGGTGTTAAGTATTGAATCACTTTTTTAATGTGGATTGATTGGAAGGGGTTGCATTTGTGGATTCTCCCTAAACCTTTTGTATTTAAACATAGGATTTTAATTTTAAAAACATTTATGTATTTGTATTATATTCAGTTTTATAGTCCCCTTCAAAAATTCTAACTACAAATTCATGAATTTATATACTAGAAGGAAAGATAAGGGGAACCTCTGAGTAACTGTAGCATTCTACTTCTAGATCTGGTACTGTCTACATAAGTGTGTCAAGTTTGTGAAAAAGCATGTGTGTGTGTGTGTGTGTGTGTGTGTGTGTGTGTGTGCATGCTAAGCTACTTCAGTTGTGTCTCTTTTTGTGACCCTATGGGCTATAGCCCGCCGGGCTCCATGGGATTCTCCAGGCAAGAATACTGGAGTAGGTTCAGCCATTTCTTCCTCCAGGGGGTGAAAGAGCATGAACTGGACAGTTGTGATCTTTCATGTTTGTGTATGATAGCATGCTTGAATGAAAATATTTGAAATGTGATTTTAGTGTAAATACAAAGATTTCTGGGTTTGCACTCCAAGTTAACTCTCTTACAACTTTGTTTAGATGCCAGTGGGAGCCAGGAAAATAAGGAATAGGATATCTTTTTTAAATGCCTTTTTATATTTTCATGTGTCTGGAGACTCATTGGAAGAAATAGTTTATCCATCTAATAGATGTTGTGAAGCAAAAATAGAAATACATTCCATTTGTCTCTTGCCATCAAACCTTGATTATTTTGACCTCTGTCTTCTGAAATGAGGTTATATCCCCTCACACGTGCATCTTTCCTTTAAAATATATTCACTAAGAAAAATGTAATTATCAGATTTAATTAATATTTCCTCATTATTTTTGAGTTATTGAGATAGTTCTTTGATTTGAAAAGAAAAATACCTTAAATAAATACAATTAGCTTAGTTATATATACATAGGCTTATGATTTACAATCATATCTCATATGCCTGTAAACTGTTATATATCAAACTTGGCTTTGACCTAATTCCAATCTTGGTTTGGTATTTGTTTTTAATCTCAAGCATCATAAATTATTTTTTTACATGACCACATTTATTGAGTGTTCTTTTCTTAGGGGAAAAGGCTGGATTGGACAGTTCAAAGACCAAAGTCTTTATTTAGAACTAGAGTAAGGGAGAATCCCATGGACAAAGGAGCCTGGTGGGCTACAGTCCATGCAGTAGCAGAGTCGGACACGACTGAACGACTAACACACACACACAACAGCAATGGAGAAAAAAGTAGCCACATTACAGACTTCTCATGCGTGTCTGTGCACTTGTGTATCATATCTCTAAGTACTTTGTTGAAGAAAGGCCTAGCTAAGTTAGAAATAAGTGTACATGAAGAGAGTAGAATTGCCAGTATCACTAACCACTATTGTTTGTTTAAATCCCCACCAAGGCATAGGCTATCAAACAGGTGAATTTCTAAAATTCTCCATCCTTGACTGTGCTTATTTAAAGGGGAGTGCTACACTGGCCAGGTAGCTCAGAGAATCTGCTTCTTATCCAGATCTGCTCCACCCTAGCCACAAGGTCTTCAACCAAAACTTTACACATGTTTCCCCCTATGCTCAAAGATGATTGGATAAGAAATCAGTGAATAATCTATAATCACTCAATCCATCTATAATCACTGCATGCAAAACACTCACACCTATGATAACTACACGATTTCAAGTGCCTTCCTGTCTGTGGCCATGAATTCATTTTGTTGGCTGGTTGGTTTTGCTTATTTGTTTGGCATGAGGTCGTGATCTCAACAAATAAATATCTAGAAAATATTAGATTGGTGCAGACGTAATTGTGGTTTCAGACTGTGTATTTTAAATCATTATAATTAGACTCAAACACATCTTTATTGATCAAAATAGGAACATTACAATCAACTCATTTTTGCCAAAGAGAAATAAGTTTGTTTATTCCTGTGGCATAAAAATCCATGCTTCAGGATTTGACAAACTCTTCGAAAGCATGGCTCTTGCTGATTGTAGAAGTGTTTTTCTTGCAAAAAGTTATCAAGATGCTTGAAGAAATGGTCGTTGGGTGGTGAGAGGTCAGGTGAATATGTTGGATGAGGCAAAACTTAATCAAACCTTCGGTTTGTTCAACTGTCGAAGCATTGGTTGTGTGATGTGGTTGAGCATTGTCGTGGAGAAGAATTGGGCCCTTTCTGTTGACCTATACTGGCAGTAGGCTTTGCAGTTTTGGGTGCATCCCATCAATTTGCTGAGCATACTTCTCAAATATAATGGTTTCACCAGGATTCAGAAAGCTGTAGTGGATCAGACGGGCAACAGACTACCAAACAGTGACCATGACTTTTTTTTTTGGCACAGGTTTGGCTTTGGGAAGTGCTTTGGAGCTTCTTTTTGGTCCAACCACTGAGTTGGTTGTCACCAGTTGCTGTGTAAAATCCACTTTTCATTGCACATCACAATCCAATTGAGAAATGATTTTCTGTTGTTGTGTAGACTAAGAGATGATGCTTCAAAACAAAGGTCTTTTGATTTTTTGTCAGCTCATGAGGCACCCATTTATCAAGCATTTTACCTTTCCAATTTGCTTCAAATGCCAAATGACCATCAAATGGTCAATGTTGAGTTCTTGGGCAACTTCTTGTGCAGTTGTAAGAGGATCAGCTTCAGTTATTGTTCTTTTGTCAACTTCTGATCACCGTCCGCTCTGCTCCTCACCTTCAAGGCTCTCTTTTATCTCCTCAAACATATTGAACCACGACTGCACTGTATGTTTGTGGGCAATTCCTGGGCTAAATGCATCGTCGATGATGCAAGTTGTCTCTGCTGCTTTATGACCCATTTTGAACTCAAATTAGAAAATCTCTCAAATCTGCCTTTTGTCTAACATCATTCCATAGTCTAAAACACATATAAAATAAACAGCAAGTACTGTCATTAGCAAAAAAATATAAAATGATAAATGTTCATTAAAATGATGTATAACTTAACCACACTTATTTAAGAATGTATTCCAATATCAAATGGCAAATTTCAACAATGTAAAACCACATTTACTTTTGTATCAAACTAATCCACCTGCCAACCCAGGAGATGTAAGAGACGCAGGTTTGATCCCTGGATTGGAAAGATCTCCTGGAGGAAGGCCTGAAAACCTACTACAGTATTTTCGCCTGTAGAATTCCATGGACTGAGGAGCCTGGCAGGCTACAGTCCATAGGGTCACAAAGAGTCAGACAGGACTGAACAGACTTAACACACGCAGTAAAATGATTATGTTTTACTTTAATGGCAGTCATTTGGGAACAGTGGAATCTATATCATAATCACATTTCCAGATAAGACCTCAAATCTTGTAAATATGTGAAGATGTTTTATTTTTAAAAAGTTTCTACAATGTTTAAATATATCAATATTGAGATTATTTTGCTAACATATTTGTTATTAAATTTTAGCCGTTATCCTAATAGAAACAATATATACATAAGACACATGGCCTAACACCTCAAATTCTTCAATTACAAGAGTGGAGGTCAATCTTTCGCCTTAAACTTTTAGTCACCAATTAGCTTGCATTTACAGAGCTGTAATTAGGCCCTGTCCAAGGTTCTGGCAGAATATAAGTATGTGTTTTCCTTTACACAAGTGAATCTTTATCTCACTGAAGTCAACTTTGCTATTTGAAAAAAAAAAAAAAAGAAGAAGCAAAAATGAAAAGGCCGTGGGAGGAGAAAAAAAACTGTTTATGAAATCATTTTATTTATTACTTGTTAGTTTATTATCTAGACAGGCCTTTGGGAAGGGTCTTCAAGTAGATCCAACCTCCTCGAGGTATGATTCTTCTGCCATTACACAGCCTTCATTCCTGGTTCTAAGGTACCCCTTTGGGGCTGCTACTTAGGACTTCAGCAGTACCCCATGCTTTCAATATCCCTTGATTTACAAAACCGCCATGTGGTATGAGAAGTGAATAAAGAAACAAGTAGCTGCTAAGGTGCTACCTCATTACGTCTCCCCAATGTTTATTTTAATGTGATTTTATTAAACCAATGGTTTAAAGAAGTAACTTTAAATAAAGTTTTAGGTGCCTTAGTACCTATTCAGTTCAGTTCAGTTACTCAATCATGTCCGACTCTTGGCGACCTCATGAACCATGGGACACCAGGCCTTCCTGTCCATCACCAACTCCCAGCGTTCACCCAAACCCATGTCCATCGAGTCAGTGATGTCATCCAGCCATCTCATCCTCTGTCGTCCCCTTCTTCTCCTGCCGTCATTCTTTCCCAGCATAAGAGTATTTTCCAATGAGTCAGCTCTTCGTATCAGGTGGCCAAAGTATTGGAGCTTCAGCTTCAACATCAGTCCTTCCAATGAACACACAGAACTGATCTGCTTTAGGATGGACTGGTTGGATCTCCTTGCAGTCCAAGGGACTCTCAAGAGTCTTCTCCAACACCATAGTTCAAAAGCATTAGTTCTTCAGCGGTCAGCTTTCTTTATAGTCCAACTCTCACATACATACATGACTACTGGAAAAACCATGGCCTTTACTAAACAGACCTTTGTTGACAAAGTAATGTCTCTGCTTTTTAATATACTGTCTAGGTTGGTCATAACTTTCCTTCCAAGGAGTAAGTGTCTTTTAATTTCATGGCTACAATCACCAAATGCAGTGATTTTGGAGCCCAAAAAAATAAAGTTAGCCACTGTTTCCACTGTTTCCCCATCTATTTGCCATGAAATAATGGGACCATATGCCATGATCTTAGTATACATTAGGAGAATATGTTTAATCACAAACCTTTTCAGACAAATTCAGATCCCAACATGCTCATAGCTGTGCTCTGTATAAGCTATAGCCAATCCAGCTTATTAAAGATTTATTCCTGATTCCATTCATCATCATTAACTCTAGCAATTGGCCAACATATTTAAATGAAGCAAATTTTGAAGATTTAGGAAGCAACTAGCAGTTCTTCAAGACACCAAGAATAATAGCCACAGTTTAAGAAAATTTGTATCAACTCAATTTACAAGGAATAAAAATGTCATGAATCACATCTTTTTATATAAAGCATTTTGTGTCATCCTCAACCCAAAGCCTCATAGTTGCTTAATAGAGAAAATGAATTAAGATGTATCATCAATAAATGAAAGCATTTTCTCAATTATTTAAATGACTTCTTCACATAAATGGAGATTTCACTGAGACCCCATCTTTAATAATAGAAAATAAGCCTTTAATGTATTCTCCTTTGGAATGTTTTTGGCATGTGTCTTGGGTAGACTGATCACTGCAGTAATGTCTCTGTGTTTGTGTGTTAGGAACAACATGTATTTCACATGTTTATTTCTCTGCTATTTCCATTTCAACTCTATCTCTTATGCTCTGGCTAATGGGTACTTAAAATAAAGTGGTACCCATTTTGCTTTATTACTTTAATTTCTTTAAAAGTGAGTTCTTTTCCTCCTCTATTTCCAGTTCAAAGGCAGCATGGAGTCTTAATAAACTTCAAATGTATTTGGATAGCTGATAAATTTAATGATCTCATCAAATTAAAAAATAGCAAGTAAAAAGTAAGTGATCTTGAGAATAATTAACAGGGCAATGATGGGAGAGAAGAACATTACACAGAATAAATGGAAGTGTCCTTATTTCTGTTGAAATTTCCATTAAGAAACTGTAATCATCATTTTGTTTTTGTTATTCATAGCTTAAACTGTACTCTACGTATTTTGTATATTTTATACTAGGAACTGAAAATAATTTACAAATGCAACATTACTTTATTGGTCCTTTTTATATCTCAGTAAACCAAGAAGCAAATGCTTGCAACTAGAGTTGACAGTTAGAGAAACTAAAGCCGAAGATTGGTGCACAACTGTTTAGTGATATCTGGGGAATAATTAATATGGAAGGGATCATGTGTAGAGAATCTAAAGAGACTATTTTATCTTTCTACAAATGTCTGTGGTTTTGTTCCAAAATATGTTAATATGATAAATTAGAAAGGATATGTATTTCCTTTATCTAGTGCATTTTTATTCTTAGCATATTCTTACCGTAAGTGTTGTATGAAGAGAAGGGATGGAAGTTTCTGCCCTGAGGACAATAATGTTTTATCTGGCTTTATTGCCAAGCACATGGTTATAATAAAGAGTAGACCAACTTTTCATTGATTTTATTATTGTTTTAAAAGTCTTTACATTTGTAAAGATTATTTGATTTTCTTATTTATTATTGTTTTAAAAGTCTTCACATTTGTAAAGATTATCTGATTTTCTTATTGCTTGCACCCAGGGAGAGTGTCCCTGCCCCCACCCCACTGTCCTTGGCCCATCACTGATGAGGCTAACATTTCTTGAGGCACAGAATAAGTTTGAAAGAAAAGTGATATTTTTTTTTCTATTTTAGAGATAACAACACTGAGGTAGAGTAGTATTTTTTTTTTTTTTACAATATCTCTTACTTGTAAGTGATGAAAGCAAGCATTTTGATTCCAGACTCCTCTGCTAAGTGTTATAATCTACCATCTACAGAAACACACAGTGAGTTCTGACTGACTTGTAGCTATTTAACCATGTTCACCTAGTGTTAGTCTTATTTTTGTTTCCCAGTTGAATTGATATTGTTTTATAATTATTTCAAGTGTCAATGTGAAAAGTGAAAGTGAAAAGTGAAGTCGTGTCCGACTCTTTGCGACCCCATGGACTGTAGCCTATCAGGTTCCTCCATCCATGGGATTTTCCAGGCAAGATACAAATCTTAATATAATGTAAGTTTTTGATTTGGTTTAGCTCCTTTTCTGATCATTTCATCATATTTTTAAACATCTTGCGTCCCTAATACCTACATGGAATTGTGTATTCTTTGACTAGTTCATTAGTGTAATAAGTTGGGTAGGGTATACACTGCAACAGGGTCATATAATCAAGCTCTTCTGTCAGGTGAGGTCAGATTGCCTTAAAGTTTGAAATTTCCTCAGCTGAGTGATACAGACAGGTAGTCATTTTCTTATGTAGAGAATGCCATTAACTTATAAAGGTTATCAACTTGTCTTCAGAATTAGGCTTTAGGACACATATAAGAAGAAGAAAGGGAACTTCCCTGATGGCTCAGTGGTAAAGAAACTGCCTGCCAATTCAGGAGATGCAGGTTTGATCCCTGGGTTGGGAAGATGCCCTGGAGAAGGAAATGGCAACCCACTCTAGTATTTATGCTTGGAGAATCCCATGGACTGGCTGACTACAGTCCATAGTTTCACAGAGTCAGACACAACTGAGTGATGGAGCACAATGCACAGGAAGAAGAAAATGGTTTGTTTGGACTTTTGGTATACAGTAATCACACGGGTGTTTTCTACCATAATCCGAGTCTTTTCATTACTTGTACAGCTATTACTGCAACTAGAGGTACTATTGCTGAAGAGGTTTTATGACAGGCTCAGTTTAATCTGAGGCATTACTCTGGTACTGGGGCAATTGTCTTAGATTCATGTGTAATATAAGAATGGCAGGAGTTTCAGAATTAGCATTTTCTACTAAAAATTTGATTTTCTTCAAATTACTCCTATGCTACCATGTACCACTTTACATAATTACACCTACTACTTTCATATTCTCATTATCATCATTATCAACAGTATCAATATCCTTTCTATATGCTTTAAACTTCTATTATCTCTAATTGTTCTCTATATTAGATCTCTTAACCTGTCTTGAAAATCTAAAATTAAATAATATGTATGCTTTAAATGAAAGATTTAAATTTCTGATTTAATTGATTATGGGGATACTTTGGTGGTAAGAAAGTTAGGGATTGCTATTCAAAGAGATTTAATTCATGCATTTAATATCTGTTGAGCATTTCCTGTGATCCAAGTAATATACTAGTTATTATAGATATGGAACCAAAGATAGACTCTTTTCACAGAATTCACAGAGAATAAAGTGAAGAGAGACCAGTAAACAGAAAAATAAATGTGACATGATAAATGATATCATAGAGCAAAGCAGCAGAAAGTTTTCTAGATATTAGGACCTGAATTCAAAATGGTGTCTTAGGTTAATTTTTTTTTATATTTTAACCATGTAGAAAAAAGCCAACTCATATTTGTCCTTTTGATGTGTTCTCATGATTTTCTTTCTGCAAAGGACAGAGCACAGGGTGCTTATAAGCTACCTGTCACCAAGTTTGGGCTTCACTTGGGGCTCAGCTGATAAAGAATTCACCTGCAATGCAGGAGACCTGTGTTCAATCCCTGGGTTGGGAAGTTCCCCTGGAGAAGGGAAAGGCTACCCACTCCAGTATTCTGGCCTGGAGAATTCCATGGACTCTATAGTTCATGGGGTTGCAAAGAGTCAAGACAGGACTGGGCGACTTTCACTTTCATAACCAAGTTTAAGGCCTGTCTGAGCAAAGGAACTTCTGTATTCCTCTCAGAACTCCAGAGGACTTAACAATACTCGTTTTCAGTTGTTGAAAAGCTGAATGCTGGGAAAGAGGAGTGCGTTAGTATGGTTGAGCTGTAACAAAAGTATTAGCAGAGAAGAGTGCAGACCATGAGATGACCACGTGGTCTGGCAGTGCCACAGTTCGTGGAAGGGCAAACGCTGTGTGACATCAGTAGTGTCTCCTTCCATGTTTTTTCCTTTTTCTGCAGAAAGGGGTGGATAGACCATTGACTTTAGCAACCTATGAGTTGAGAACCTTTCTCTTCCATAGGTATGACACTAGGGCATATACTCATTTTGCTCGATGATATTTGCTTCTTGCCCGCAAGTTAATACTTGAAATCAGCTTTGCCTGTGGAGTAGACCCTATGTACCACTTGGATTGAGAGCCCGGGACTACTGAGATGGCTGCCATGACTGCTGTCCTAAGCACTTTCTATTGCTGACAGTATTACTTTTTCTTTCAAATTCTATCTTGTCAGCAGGACTTGTCCTGGGATTGTTTATGACAGAGATTACTTGTGTAACATCATTTCTACTCCCATTTTGGCCCTTTTTATTAAAAAACCAACAAATAGCACATTGTTGTAGTCATTATAATTCTAGTTAATTTTGTATATCTAAATGTGCTTTTTTATACCCTGAATACCCCAAGGTTGTGTGTGTGTGTTTTTTTTTTAATGATGCATTGTCTGCTTTAAAAAAAAAAATCATTTGGTACTTAGCTCATATCTTTTCCAGACTTTATGAGCACTTTATCCTTCTGTTTCTGTACCACTAATATAATAAAATACATAAGAAAAATGAGATCTCAACCTGGTCCTTGATGCCAAACATAATCAGTTTCTAAAATGACCCACATGTTCTAATGATGTTCTGCTGTCTATGTCCACTTGGATTATAAGCATCGATCAGATTTTATGCCTTGGACCTGTATTTTGTTACTTTAACTTAAATTTCTTGACATTTCATTATATGAAGTATTCTTTTTTGTCACCATAGTTCCATTTCACATTATTGGAATTCTAAACAGCTAGCAGAAAAGAGATATATAACCACAAAAGTAGGCCATAAATAGGTTTGTGTTCATGGTGGACTATTATAAAAAGCAATTGTGTAGACGTATGGCCAATATTGCTATAGTCATAGTGTAGCCAGCCTCCTAATCTTCAATTTTAAATGATTTTTGTTCTCTTCCTAATTTCAAGTTTTTCTTGAAGTCAGTCTCAAAGAATATCTTCTTTCCTAATATTGAGCATCAATTATCTTGATATTTTAATTGAAGGCTGAATCATTTCGTAGCAGGTGATAAGTATGCAGCAAAGGAGATTTGCATGCTATGTATCTTATGAATAGTACTGCTTTGGCCATATAGTTGTTATAGAGATATAGTTATGCATAGGTTATCATTAGAGGATGCCCTGTGAATAACCGAAGGATAATGGAGTAAGAAACCACACAGTGACTCCAGAAATACAGGTCACTTCAGAGCATGATATGAATATATTACAAAGTGAGATGAATTTCCTTTTTTCATTTTTCAGTCACTACTGAATATTGATTTCTTCCCTCTGCAGCTCTTACCTATATCCTCTAATTTCCCTACCGCTTTTAACAACCTCCGATGTTTAAAGGGGAAGAAAAGTACATTTGTATTTATAGGGGTGGATGAATGTGCCTACATACATTATATAGAAATATGTATAGTTTTAATATGCATAGTTGTTCATACAGAAATATTTGCATATTTCTTGCTGCAGCTTCTGCTAAACACTCTAACTTACCTCTAAATCCAGCCGATGTGCTTCAATGTTACTTATGTGCCAGAATCTCAGCAGGTTGTTGGGAAATATTTGTTTAAAATGTTTTCCTTCTGCAGGGGCTGATGTACTCTCCTTTGGGCCATTCCCCGTGATGCCATTCTCTCCAATTATCCCAGTGGCACCCTTTGGGTCAGTGTTGGCACATAGAAGAGTGCTGGAAAATAATTGTAATTTCACCATCTTCTAACAGAGTACACCCTCAGGCCAAGTGGTAAAATACCACCTCCGCCAGCCCCAACATCCATCACTGTAATGAGCTACAAAATCAATCTGTAATTGACAAAAGCATTTTTAATCAAAGTATGAGGCATTTAGAGTCTCCAGATACTGCTTTTTTGTCTTACGTCAGTATTTACTTTATAGCAGGATGGAAGACGTTTGATTTTGTTTAAGAGTGTAACTTATTTCTGCCAAGGAACAAAGATCTGCTTTTCAGAAACTCACCTCACACCCAACCACCTCCAAAAGTAAGATGACATAATCGCCTGAGATCTGTCCTAAAGCATCAAGTCAGGAAGCTCATGCTCTACTAGTTTAGGAGGAAGAAAGGATTTGTTTTTGTGAGTGATTGCTGATGCTTTCTACCAGATTGCCTCTCTATGTGAAATGGCTACTTTTTGTCTCAAACTACTACCATTTATGCAGAAACTAATCCCAGAGGTTATTATTTTGTACTCACCTCCCAGTTGCTTGGATCTGTTCTTTAAAATTTACAGGTATCACTAAACATTCCTCTTATTAGTGCTGTTCTTTCTTAATCAAGTTAAACTCCCCAAAATATAAGGGTATATGGACACTTCAGGTGAATACACATTAAACATTTTAATATGTTTCCATGTAGTGGGAATTACAGCCAAAGGCAAAATATTTATAGGTATATGCGATGACTTTCTGGACCTGAGTTCTTATGTTTTTTATAAGTTGTACTCCAGATTTTTAGTATCATCTCTTTCATTTGGAGGCCATATTTGTATTATCTATTGGAAAATAAGGTTCTTATATTCTGAGCCTTGCCCAGCACCTCTTGGGTACTTTGGCCTTGGTGTTTATGTATTTGAGAGAAGCTCCATAACTATGTTGCATAGGGTATAGAGTATTTTCAAAGGAAGCTATTCAGAGGTTGCAAGAATAACTAAACACAGTCTACCTTTTCTGATGTTCTTATTTGTGGGTTTTAAGATTAATTTTTCTATACATGTATGTGTGTCTGTGTGTGTTTGATAAGTTTTAGTGGGCTTTGGATATATCAACTTAAAACCTTGCAACTCTTATCTAAATGACCTTAACATTTCTGGAACTTTATTAACTATTTTGGGTATTTCTCCACTACTCACTTCTTTATAATATGTGACCTCTGAGTAAATGCATGGATATTTCTAATAATGTCATATTTGAGTGCTTACTTACTGCTAAGCTGTGCTAAGTACTTTGTGTATTTTATCACATATAATTTTTTCAACAATTCTTTGAGCTAGACCCTAAGATTATGTCTAGTTTATAGGTGTAGAAATTGAGAATTGGAGAAGTGATGTAATTTTTCCAAGGCCACATAGCTTATAAATAGTGGAAATATGATTGAATACAAGCCATCTGACTCCCAGACCCAAATTCTTAATCCTTTACATTAATGGAGCACTAGTACATATATCAACACATGTTATTTATCATGTTATATGTTATGACTGGTTTCAAGCAAGCTCATTGTCAATTATAAATTTTCTTGACTTTTGTCCAAAGAAGCACTACCCATTTTACTTAAACTTGTTTATTAAAATATCAGTAAAGAAACCATTTTACCTCCTTGATTTTAGTGGGGTTTTACAATCTAGCTGAGTAGACATCAATTATTAAAACTGAAACTATGGTGCCAGTTCAAGTATACTAATGGCACTGCTTTGATTCTCTTGATGCTTTTGCCAAGAAGAGAAATCACATTAAGAAACACTACATTAGACCAAGAATGCTAAACTCTTTTTGGAAAGAAGCAGCAGGGGTAGGTAGAAGAATAGAGTTCAAGTACATAATACCTTGGCTTCCCTAGTGGCTCAGTGATAAAGAATCCAACGTCATTGTAGGAGACATGAGTTTGATCCCAGGGTCAAGAAGATCTCCTGGAGGAGGAGATGGCAACACTCCAGTATTCTTGCCTGGAAAATCCCATCGACAGAGGAGCCTAGTGGTCTACAGTCTATGGAGTCACAAAGAGTCAAATATGACTTAGCAGCTGAGCACGCACGCACATAATACCTTGACTCTGATTGCTAGCCCTTAACTTGTTTCAGGGCAGTTTGGGAAGTTTTACATGAAAATCAACACTCCAGATTTCCTTTAGTCTATGAGATGAGCTCAGTGTCAAGGAGATCAGCTTTTTCTTAGAGTTTATGTTATAAAACCCTTTGTTCTCACTTATATGGGCAT
Source organism: Bos javanicus (assembly GCF_032452875.1). Taxonomy (NCBI): domain Eukaryota; kingdom Metazoa; phylum Chordata; class Mammalia; order Artiodactyla; family Bovidae; genus Bos; species Bos javanicus. Next base: position 62,535,688 of record NC_083868.1, on the reverse strand, counting down.
TGCTTCTTAGTAGGTACTTATTTTTCAAAATATGTTATTTTAATTAATATATCTTATAGGTGCAGCATGGAAAGTCACATACACTTAAAAACTCCTAACTCCTGGACATGGACCACAATAACAGATAAAACATTCTCACATTGGTGAAAATGTGTGTATTGAGGCATTTTATTTAAGCACACAAAAGTGCCCCTATTGTATTTGTTGTGCATCTGGAATTGTACTGAGCAATTTGAATACATATAACTTGCTAATTTGCTCTTTTAAAGACTGGGTTTTTAAAGAAATAATTGAAGTTGACATTGTTTCTCTTTCTTATGAGCTTATAAATAAAAAACTTATGTTTGTAGTTGATGACATTAAACCATAGATTCTTACCTTTTTGACATATTTTAAAGGTCAGTAGTCCTTCTTTCTATAGAAAATATGCCTTGTGCTTCTCTTAAAAATATATAATTTAGAGGCATATTGTTTTCCATTCTTAGTTATGTCATATTAAAATATATCTGAACTCTTTAATACTTTTTATTTTGTAAAGACTTCTTATTTATGTTAATTCCCTGGTGGCTCATCTGGTAAAGAATCTGCCTGCAATGCAGGAGACCTGTGTTCGATCCCTGGATTGGGAAGATCCCTGGGAGAAGGGAACAGCTACCTATTCCAGTATTCTAGCCTGGAGAGTTCTATGGACTGTATAGCCCATGGAGTTGCAAAGAGTTGGACCTGACTGAACGACTTTGACTTTCAAAGATAATCGAAACAATCTTACCTTCTAACACCTAATCTTTCTTAGTATCATCCAATTCCATAGTTGCCTGGTCAATTTTCAAACACATTAATGCCTATCAGTGTGACCATATCTCGAAGTAAAAACAATCATTAGTAGCAGTGAATATAATTTCTATAACCACTGTGATAATCCAGATCTAAAATTTCCTCAGCCTTTCCTAACAGGCATGCATAGCTGTTGCACAGATGAATATGTATGATGCAGAAAGATTAAAGAAAGGCTTTCAAATGCCTAGAAAATAAGAAGCTAAAATCCAAATTTTTATTCCAGGAGAGAGAAGTAGTATGGTCCTTATCTAAAACCATTATTGGAATTGACAGGAGTTAGAATTCATAGATACCTATTGACCTGAACTAGACTGCCTCTAATGGCATTCAGATCAGAATAGCAGTAAGAGTAAAGGACACAGGCCTCCATTGTCAGTTTCAGTGGAGCCTGCACTATTGGAATATACATGACCCTTCTCTCTTAATATTCATCAGAATTCATATGGCACGTTATGGTTCCCAACACCTTTGGCTGCTAATGAATTGATCACAGCTCCACTGGAGTGATTTATAGGCATTTCTCAATTATTCAAATTCATGGAGGGAAGATATCAAAGCAAAAAAAACAACATGTAAGAAATCCTTATATAACTTTAACTTTCTCTCATGTTTCCCCTCTCTCTTCCTCTACCTGCTCCCTGGTACTTCCAAAAGCAACTTGCAGTCAAATTTATGAAATTGATTTCCAAGAATTGATAATATAGATTGGGAATGAAGTTTAGGAGCCATGTGTCACAGTCGCAATGTCACCACTGATTCAGCTTTTGGAAAAACACACAGCTTTCTTGGACATCAGCTTTAACATTTACAAAATGGGTAAAATTACTTCCCATGTGAGTTTCAGTGGTATGTTGGAACAGTAAATAGTACATTAGCAAAGATATTACAAGTGCATAAACCAAATTCTTCAGACATGTCAGGCACTTTGAAGACAGTTTGAGGGCAATAATAGATATATTATCTCATGTCTTTTATTATCATGCATTTTTGATGAGTAGAGTTCTCTACAAACTCAAAAGAATTAGCTGAGATCATCTTATCTTTTATAATCTATGGTCTCTGAACTCAGTCTTCCCTGCCTTCCACTCTGGAATCTTCTTGGACAGTCCACCTGGCAGGGTACTATTCCAGAAAGAACAGTGATTCGGCATTTACAAAATCCAGGTTCTGATGCCACCTTAGTCATTAATTAACTCTGTGATCTTTGCAAGTGTCTCTGTTCCTTTGTCTTAGTTTCTCCATTTATATATTTGGCAACTGGAATAAATGTAGCTCTGGTATGTTCAACACAATAAGTTATTGTGTATTCACATACACTTTATTTGGAAATAATTGGTTTATCAAATTGCTGTAGATAATTTACTTTTCCTTATTTTTTCCATCAAGGATTTTTAAAATTGAGTATATATTAAAAACAGAGATAAACAATAGGAAATACCACAAAATGTGTTATGCAATAGTATGATTGCTCTCTGTGATTCTGTAGAACATAAGTGCTTAATTTCCACTAGTTTTTCAAAGTAATAGTCAAATATAGATTCCTGATCCTCTTTATTGCCTTAGTAGCCCTCTGAAGAGACAAGAGGCAGTGAAATCTACGAACCACTGCGCTGGCCTGCCTTTAAGGTCCCTTCTGGGTCAAATAACCCATGATTCTCTATATCAGACTTGAGCCATCAGCTTTGTGTTTTGGTGCTGTGTGTTTGGTTCTAGAAAACTCTCTCTTGCTCTTTGAGTGAGCGAAGCTTGACTTTTGGATGTTCAGGCCAGGTTAAGATCAACAGCCTTCCCATTTGGTAGCTAACTGCTCCTGTGTATTCTAGAATCACAGACTCACTCACCCTGTTCATAATAATAAAAGATACTTAGGCAGATGGTGAAATTAGTTAAATGATCTGGGTACAAATAAATGCAAACCAAGCCCCAAGATACTATTTATAACCACTTTTCCCATCCTTAGAAAATGTTCCTGAAAAATACAATTTTAGGAGTAAGTGTTAAAACTGGTGAAGTCTTCCTAATAAGACAGTAGAGGAAACCAAGAGTTCAGAGGTTGCCACTCTCACGATTATGTGAACTGCCTTAGCTTTGGCTGCCTAAGTTAGAGAGTGGAGGTCCTAGTCAGTCCTAGGTCTAAGAAATGCTATAATTTCACCTCAACATACCTCACCTCTTATTTGCCTGTATTCCTCCTTATACGCTGCATTCTCAGGCCAAACTTAATAGCCTGTTGCTCTTCAAAAGTACTAAAGGCCTTAATGCCTTTGCTCACACTATTCCCTACATCTAGATATAAGGGTGTGTCCAAATTCAATCCACTCTTCAAAGCCCTGCTCAAGAAATTAGTTCCCCCATGAAGTCTTACTTTCTGCTTACAGCATAATGTACTGTACTACACAATGTTGTGAACTCATAGTCCTTTCTTATAATTCCCCCTCATTCTTCCCAGTTAATATTTCTTGTATATTCTCTGTATATGTGTTCCCTCTCTTTCTCTCTCCTCCCTGGCTCCTATCTCCTCTAACATAGAAGCTACATCATATTCATCTTCCTAGTCTTATAATACTTTGTGGTTGTGAGTCACACAATTAATATTTGTTGAGTGACTAAAGGAATGCCATTCAACCAGAAGCTGGATTAACTGATTACGGTTAGAATGATTTAGAAAGGAATCACTCCAGAGCTGTGTATCTACTTACTCTTCCTGATGATAATTAAAGAAGACCCATCAATTCTCCTTTCCTTTAATCCTATTCCCCACTTGGGTAGTTTTGTTAACAAGAATTTGCCAACGAAGCCACAGAGCAAATTTGTGAGATTAAGGAAAAAACACATCAGACTTAACAGCACTCCAAAAAAAAGATGTTATCACTTATTCTCCAGTCAGTCACTTGTCCTCCTTGCCAATTTGATATAAGAAGAAGTCTCTTCTCTCCACCCTATACTAACTCACCACATTATTTTCTTTGTAAATGAAAGTGGAAGGAAGGGAAAGAGATAGTTCACATTTAAGATAGTTTTAGAAATTCAGTGATGTATTCATAGCTGTAATATTGTCCATAAAGATAAAGCCAAGCACACAGTCTGCTGAAAGTCTGTGCTGGCTGAGTAGTCTGTCCTGATGATTTTTCCATATCTGAACAATTTATACAATTGACAGTTTTTCTTTTTTATGATTAGAAAATGTGATGGAAAAACATACAATCACAATTTTAAAATCATATTAATGAACTAATTGAAAGCAACCCAGATATAATATCTCATTTAAAAAGTAATAAAATTAATCCATCCATTTTTTGAGTCACTGAGGTGTGTGGAAAAAAGGGACAATAAAATTTTTATTACATTATCTGTCTGGGGATGGTTCCTGAATGACTTATTAGCAGATTATTATTTTTCCCATGGTGCTTTTCTGTCAGTCATTTGAAATTGGCCTTGTGCTTAAAGAAATATGCAACAGTGATCAGAAATCCAGAGAAAACAGTACTAACCCTTTCTGATGCTGTTTCTGATGCTCAAATTGTGCCATCCCTTCCTTATAGCTCTCTTTATTTGACTCAGCTTCACTTAGCATGATCACCACTATTAGGTGGGCTGCAGTCTGTGGGGTTGTGAAGAGTCGGATATGACTGAGCGACTTCACTTTCACTTTTCACTTTCCTACATTGGAGAAGGAAATGGCAGCCCAGTCCAGTGTTCTTGCCTAGAGAATCCCAGGGACGGGGGAGCCTCATGGGCTGGGGTCTATGGGGCCGCACAGAGTCAGACACGACTGAAGAGACTTAGCAGCAGCAGCAGCAGTAATAGCTAAAAGTATGGACCCATAGAACTTCCCTGGTGGACCAGTGGCTAAGACTCCGCTCTCCCAGTGTGGGCGTCTGCATTCAATCCCTGGTCAGGGAACTAGATCCCGCATGCTGCAACTGAGACCTGGCACAGCCAAATAAATAAATCAAAATATGGGCTCTGGAAAGGTCAGTTTTCATTCCAATTCCAAAGAAAAGCAATGCCAAAGAATGCTCAGACTACCACACAATAGCCCTAATCTTACACGCTAGTAAAGTAATGCTTAAAATCCTCCAAGCCAGGCTTCAGCAATACGTGAAGAGTAAACTTCCAGATGTTCAAGCTGGTTTTAGAAAAGGCAGAGGAACTAAAGAGCAAATTGCCAATATCCACTGGATCATTGAAAAAGAAATAGAGAGTTCCAGAAAAACATCTATTTCTGCTTTATTGACTATGCCAAAGCCTTTGACTGTGTGGAGCTCAATAAACTGTGGAAATTCTGAAAGAGATGGGAATACTAGACCACCTGACCTGCCTCTTGAGAAACCTGTATGCACGCCAGAAAGCAACAGTTAGAAGTGGACATGGAACCACACTGGTTCCAAATAGGAAAAGGAGTATGTCAAGGTTGTATATTGTCACCCTGCTTATTTAACTTATATGCAGAGTACATCATGAGAAACGCTGAGCTGGAGGAAGCACAAGCTGGAATCAAGATTGCCGGGAGAAACATCAATAACCTCAGATATGCAGATGATACCACCCTTATGGCAGAAAGTGAAGGGGAACTCAAAAGCCTCTTGATGAAAGTGAAAGTGGAGAGTGAAAAAGTTGGCTTAAAGCTCAACATTCAGAAAACTAAGATCATAGCATCAAGTCCCATCACTTCATGGCAAATAGAAGGGGAAACAGTGTCAGTCTTTATTTTGGGGGCTCCAAAATCACTGCAGATGGTGATTATAGCCATGAAATTAAAAGATGCTTACTCCTTAGAAGGAACGTTATGACCAACCTAGACAGCATATTGAAAAGCAGAGACATTACTTTGTCAACAAAAGTCTGTGTAGTCAAGGCTATGGTTTTTCCAGTGATCATGTATGGATGTGAGAATTGGACTATAAAGAAAACGGAACGCTGAAGAATTGATGCTTTTGAACTGTGGTGTTGGAGAAGACTCTTGAGAGTCCCTTGGACTGCAAGGAGATCCAACCAGTCCATCCTAAAGAGTCGGACACGACTGAGCAACTGAACTGAACTGAACTGAACTGAACCAAACCCTAAGGTTTAAAGAGTTTAAATAACTATTGTGAGCATCCTGTAATTGGTGGAATTGGGACTTCAACCCAAAATGTCTGCCTCCAGAGCCCATCAGTTCAGTTCAGCCATTCAGTCGTGTCCGACTCTGCGACCCCATGAATCGCAGCACGCCAGGCCTCCCTGTCTGTTACCAAGTCCCGGAGTTCACTCACTCACGTCCATCGAGTCAGTGATGCCATCCAGCCATCTCATCCTCTGTTGTCCCCTTTTCCTCCTGCCCCCAATACCTCCCAGCATCAGAGTCTTTTCCAATGAGTCAACTCTTCACATGAGCTGGCCAAAGTACTAGAGTTTCAGCTTTAGCATCATTCCTTCCAAAGAACACCCAGGGCTGATCTCCTTTAGAATGGACTGGTTGGATCTCCTTGCAGTCCAAGGGACTCTCAAGAGTCTTCTCCAACACCACAGTTCAAAAGCATCAATTCTTTGGCACTCAGCCTTCTTCACAGTCCAACTCTCATATCCATATATGACTACTGGAAAAACCATAGCCTTGACTAGACGGACCTTTGTTGGCAAAGCAATGTCTCTGCTTTTCAATATGCTGTCTAGGTTGGTCATAACTTTCCTTCCAAGGAGTAAGCATCTTTTAATTTCATGGCTACAATCACCATCTGCAGTGATTTTGGAGCCCCCCAAAATAAAGTCTGACATTGTTTCCACTGTTTCCCCATCTATTTCCCATGAAGTGATGGGACCGGATACCATGATCTTAGTTTTATGAATGTTGAGCTTTAAGCCAACTTTTTCACTTTCCTCTTTCACTTTCATCAAGAGGCTTTTTAGTTCCCCTTCACTTTCTGCCATAAGGGTGGTATCATCTGCATATCTGAGGTTATTGATGTTTCTCCCGGCAATCTTGATTCCAGCTTGTGTTTCTTCCAGTCCAGCATTTCTCATGATGTACTCTGCATATAAGTTAAATAAGCAGGGTGACAGTATACAGTCTTGACGTACTCCTTTTCCTATTTGGAGCTAGTGTGTTGTTCCATGTCCAGTTCTAACTGTTGCTTCCTGATCTGCATATAGGTTTCTCAAGAGGCAAGTCAGGTGGTCTGGTATTCCCATCTCTTGAAGAATTTCCCACAGTTTATTGTGATCCACACAGTCAAAGGCTTTGGCATAGGGTTACCCTCTATAAAAGACCGAGAATAAGAGTATCTGGCTTGTTGGGATGCTTTGAGGATTAAATGAGGTGTGAATCCCCAGTAGTTGGTAAGTGCTCACCTCAGTAAACTGCCATTACTGAGACCAGTCTTCCCTGTCACTCATTTTGTACTGCTTGATTCTATACCTGTTAGTGTCCCAGGCAAGCGTGATAAGGACTTGAGCTGCCTTTCTTTCTGATCGGAATCCTCAGCTATCACAAGCATGGCGGTTCTCTTGGGCTCACCGTCTGTCTAGTCTACTTCTCCTCTTCTGATGCCTCTCTTCTTGTCCATATTTCATTATATTATCTTTCTGGAGATGAATCTTCCATCATTATTAGAGGAATATTATTTTTCTCATCATACTTTTATGTCATTCATTGGAGATTGTCCTCATACTCAGCAAGTAGTTTCTATATTGCATCTTCATTACCTTTTCAAGTCCTTACTTCTACCCAAGTCAGTGTCAATTGTTATCACTCCTTGTTGGGAGAAACACTTAATATGGCTGCCACCTTCAAGGCTGGAGCCAGTCTGATCAACTGGTTCTGCATTAAGGCAAAAGTCATCTTCAGAAAAGTTGCATTTGGAAGGCTGTAGACTGCTTGCTGGGACTGAGAGTGGGTGAAGCTGTGTAAACATGAGGAAGAAAGTGGCAATGGATAGAGGGGAAGTCAGTTCAGTCACTCAGTCGTGTCCAACTCTAGAGACCCCATGGACTGCAGCATACCGGCCTCCCTGTCCATCACCAACTCCCAGAGTTTACCCAAATTCATGTTCATTGAGTCAGTGATGCCATCCAGCCATCTCATCTTCTGTCGTCCCCTTCTCCTCCTGCCTTCAATCTTTCCCAGCATCAGGGTCTATTCAAATGAGTCAATTCTTCGTATCAGGTGGTCAAAGTATTGGAGTTTCAGCTTCAGCATCAGTCCTTCCAATGGACATTCAGGACTGATTTCCTTTAGGATGGACTGGCTGGATCTGCTTGCAGTCCAAGGGACACTCAAGAGTCATCTCCAACACGATACTTCAAAAGCATCAATTCTTTGGTGCTCAGCTTTCTTTATAGTCCAACTCTAACATCCATACATGACCACTGGAAAAACCATGGCCTTGACTAGACAGACCTTTGTTGACAAAATAATGTCTCTGCTTTTTAATATGCTGTCTAGGTTGGTCATAACTTTACTTCCAAGGAGTAAGCGTCTTTTAATTTCATGGCTGCAGTCACCATCTGCAGTGATTTTGGAGCCCAAAAGAGTAAAGTCTGCCACTGTTTCCACTGTTTCCGTATGTATTTGTCATGAAGTGGTGGGACCGGATGCCATGATCTTTGTTTTCTGAATGTTGAGCTTTAAACCAACTTTTTCACTCTCCTCTTTCACTTTTATCAAGAGGCTCTTTAGTTCTTGTTCACCTTCTGCCATAAGGGTGGTGTCATCTACATATCTGAGGTTATTTATGTTTCTCCCAGCAATCTTGATTGCAGCTTTTGCTTCATCCAGCCCAGCGTTTCTCATGATGTACTCTGCATATAAGTTAAATAAGCAGGGTGACAATATACAGCCTTGACGTACTTCTTTTCCTATTTGGAACCAGTCTGTTGTTCCATGTCCAGTTCTAACTGTTGCTTCCTGACCTGCATACAGGTTTCTCAAGAGGCAGGTCAGGTGGTCTGGTACTCCTATCTCTTGAAGAATTTTCCATAGTTTATTGTGATCCACATAGTCAAAGGCTTTGGCATAGTCAGTAAAGGAGAAATAGATGTTTTTCTGGAACTCTCTTGCTTTTTCGATGATCCAGCGTATGTTGGCAATTTGCTCTTTGGTTCCTCTGCCTTTTCTAAAACCAGCTTGAACATCTGGAAGTTCACAGTTCACGTACTGCTGAAGCCTGGCTTGGAGAATTTTAAGCATTATTTTACTAGCGTGTGAGATGAGCGCAATTGTGTGGTAGTCTGAGCATTCTTTGGCATTGCCTTTCTTAGGGATTGGAAAGAAAACTGACCTTTTCCAGTCCTGTGGCCACTGCTGAGTTTTCCAAATTCGCTGGCGTATTGAGTGCAGCACTTTCACAGCATCATCTTTTAGGATTTGAAATAGCTCAACTGGAATTCCATCACCTCCACTAGCTTTGTTCGTAGTGATGCTTCCTAAGGCCCACTTGACTTTGCATTCCAGGATGTTTGGCTCTATGTGAGTGATCACACCATCATGATTATCTGTGTTGTGAACATCTTTTTTGTACAGTTCTTCTGTGTATTCTTACCACCATTTCTTAATATCTTCTGCTTCTGTTAGGTCCATACCATTTCTATCCTTTATTGAGCCCATCTTTGCATGAAATGTTCCCTTGGTATTTCTGATTTTCTTGAAGAGATCTCTAGTCTTTCCCATTCTATTGTTTTCCTCTATTTCTTTGCACTGATCACTGAGAAAGGCTTTCTTATCTCTCCTTGCTATTCTTTGGAACTCTACATTCAAATGGGTATATTTTTCCTTTTTCTCCTTTGCTTTTCACTTCTCTTCTTTTCACAGCTATCTGTAAGGCCTCCTCAGACAGCCGTTTTGCTTTTTTGTATTTCTTTTTCTTGGGGATGGTCTTACTCCCTTTCTCCTGTACAATGTCACAAACCTCCATCCATAGTTCATCTGACACTCTGTCTATCAGATCTAGTCCCTTAAATCTATTTCTCACTTCCACTGTATAGTCATAAGGGATTTAATTTAGATCATGCCTGAATGGTCTAGTGGTTTTCCCTACTTTCTTCAATTTAAGTCTGAATTTGGCAATAAAGTGTTCATGAACTGAGCCACAGTCACCTCCCGGTCTTGTTTTTGCTGACTGTATAGAGCTTCTCCATCTTTGGCTGCAAAGAATATAGTCAATAGAGAGGAAGAGACAAGCAGTAAAACCTGAGTGAACAGAAGGGAGGGCCTGTGAGCATAGGAGACTGAACAGTAGGGCAGGATGAGGAAACATGGAGAAGGCTCACTCTTAAGGCAGTGATATTGGGGGCTAAAGGGAAGGATTATTTGTTGTTGTTGTTGTTTTTCAGTTACTCAGTTGTGTCCAGCTTCTTGCGATTCCATGGAATGCAGCATGCCAGGCTTCCCTATCCTTCACTGTTTCCCAGAATTTGTTCATACTCATGTCCATTGAGTCAGTGATGCCATCCAGCCATCTCATCCTGTGTTGTCCCCCTCTCTTCTGCACTCAGTCTTTCCCAGCATCAGAGTCTTTTCCAGTGAGTTGGCTCTTTGAATCAGGTGGCCAAATTATTAGAGCTTCAGCTTCAGTACCAGTCCTTCCAGTTTTTTGTTATTTTTCAGTTGCCCGGTCATATCCAACTCTTTATGACCCCATGGACTGAAGCACACCAGGCCTCCCTGTCCCTCACCATATCCCAAAGTTTGCCCAAGTTCATGTCCATTGCATCGGTAATGCTGTCCAGCTATCTTATCCTCTGATTCCCTCTTCTCCTTTGGCCCTCAATCTTTCCCAGCATCTTGGACTTATCCATTGAGTCAGCTATTCACATCAGGTGACCAAAATACTGCAGCTTCAGCATCAGTCCTTCCAGCAAGTATTCAGGGTTGATTTCCCTTAAGTTTGACTGGTTTGATCTCCTTGCTGTCCAAGGGACTCTCAGGAGTCTTCTCCAGCACCACAGTTTGAAGGCATCAATTCTTTGCATTCTGCCTTCTTTTTGGTCCAGCTCTCACAACCGTATGTGACTGCTGGGAAGACCATAGCCTTGACTATATGGACCTTTGTAAGAGAGTAATGTCTCTGCTTTTCAGCACACTGTCTAGGTTTGTCATTGCTTTCCTGCCAGAAAGCAATCATCTTCTGATTTTATGGCTGCAGTTACCATCTGCAGTGATTTTAGAGCCCAAGAAGAGGAAATCTGTCACTACTTCCACCTTTTCCCCTTCTATTTGCCGTGCAGTAATGGGGCCAGATGCCATGACCTTAGTTTTTATTTATTTAGTTTTAAGCCGGCTTTTTCACTTTTATTTACCCTCATCAAGAGCTTTTTAGTTCCTCTTCACTTTCTGCCATTAGAGTGGTATCATCCACATATCTGAGGTTCTTGATGTGTCTCCTGCCTATCTTGATTGCAGGTTATAACTCATCCAGCCTGGCGTTTCTCATGATGTGCTCAGTGTATAGGTTAAACAAACAGGGCGACAGCAGACAGTCCTGTTGTACTCCTTTTTCAATCTTGAACTGATCAGTTGTTGCATACAGGGTTCTAACTGTTTCTTCTTAGCCTGCATAATGTTTCATTTGGCTCCTTGGGGTACAGGTAAGATGGTCTGGTATTCCCATCCCTTTAAGAGCTTTCCAGTTTATTATGATCCACACAGTCAAAGGCTTATAGTTGATGAAACAGAGATAGATGTTTTTCTGGAATTCCTTAGCTTTTTCTATGATCCAGCAAATGTGGGCTATTTGATCTCTGGTTCTTCTTCCTTTTCTAAAACCAGCTTGAACATCTGGAATTTCTTGGTTCACATAATGCTGAAGCCTTCCAGTTTACTTATTATGAATTATTTATGACCTCATTAATTTCAGTTACTGAAGTAAAGTGATGAAATATCTCTCTAAAAATGTGAATCATTTATATTTTAAAATATAGTTTTACTGATGGACACCATGCCCAATGTTTTTAATCAATGGCTTGTCCCAGTTGCAGTTGAAACAAGAGAGGTAGATGTAACCCACAGCATGGATGATACATAGGATCCCATGGGAGAGTGCTGTTCACATTCTGAAAACATAGCAAGGAACCAGAAGCAGAAGACTATCTAAGAGGTAGTGATACTTGGTGATACTTTATGTGGGTCTATAACTGAGAAGCTGGATCTGAGCATTTCTCTTGGGGACTTTTCACCCTTCTGTGCCTGTTAAGCTCTATTCAAGGTTTTGAAAAATATCATTTGAGGGAAGTTTCAATTGTTTGCTCTAGTTTATTTCTAGATAAAAAACTGAATCCCTGCTTCTTTTTTACCCTCATAACCTTCCCTGCATAACCTAAATAAAAAGAAAATAAGTTTCTTTAATGGGCAGCCAACTCCTAGTTCCTTTTCTGGGATTCTCCTGTGCCCTCCAACTAAAAATAGTGAAAAGGGGCTTCTAAGAAAAAGTAATCCCAGGAAGAGATATCCCTAAAGCCTCAGAAAGTTAGAAAGCTTCTTCTGGAAATGTCCACCCCTATCCCACAAAACCTCACATACATATACAAAGCCATAGTCTCTGGAAGTTTTGAAACCTTTCACATTTCCTACCAAAATCCATCTCTCTTCCACTGAAAAGTCAAATTCATGTAACAGATGAGAAATGTTATTATACTTCTTAGACCTTTTATGTCTATATTATTGGTTTGTTTTTAGTTTTTATGGTGACTTCCACTTGATGTGATAAAACTCTACCTGACTAGCTTAGGTTGGAAAGAGTGTGAAATTGATACATTTTGGTTCAATAATTCAGCTCCTTTGTGTGTTAATTTCCTTTGTTAATATACCTCTGTCTCCTCTTGACCAGTTGCCTCAGAACAAAATTTAATTGGTCACAGGGTACCAAGAAAAATAATGAGTTTGAATTCATGAACTTGTAATATACAACACACCTAGACAAAAATGATCCTTCTTTATCAGCATTTGGAGTGGTAACTCCTTGCCTCATTTTTCTCAGTTTGAACCCCAGAATTCTGACATTAACAGAAAAGGACTAATTGTTCTAGTTATCTTATGTTGAAAATGCTAAAACGTTCATCTTGAGAGCACATGAAAATACATAAATCATTTGTTGAGAATGATTATTGGAATAATTTTAAACACTATTTACTATAAAATTGTATATACAGCATCAGAGAAAGACTAGCTTTGGACTCTGATCCTGTCCAGTTTTCTCAGTCAGAAACAAATAGAACTTGACAACCAGATCAGACATGAGAATTTCCTTTTGCTTGACCTACATCCTCATCTGTGTGTTCTTTGATAGCATCAAAGTGCAGAATTTCAGGTGGTTCATTGCTGGGCTAAGATATTTGTGTCTTCCCTCAAGCTTCCATACAAAAGTGAAACCTTGTATTAATCACTTTTTCCAAATGAGTTCTTAATGCATAGTACAAGTTCATTCATACAGAAAAGTCATTTATAGCTTCTGCCCTGTTCTCTAACCTGTGGAGTCCAAGGCTTGTCTTTCCAATCTTAGTGATTGCATTCTGCATTCAAAGTTTTTCTGGGGAAGGGGATTTTTCAAGTCTTTTTGGTAGACTCTTCCTACTTACATCTAAACTGAAAATGGATCTCCGATTTTTTAATGCTTTGCCTCTTCTCAGGTAACATCATTATACGTTGTCCTGGTGATAATAGCTTAAGATACTTCTATTCAATCATTTCATATTGAATATAAAATAGATTAAACACATATGTGACTGCTGCACTAAAGACAGCTTAAAGCATCTTTCATCAGCAACATATTTGTGAGAAAAGAACAAAGCATTATCAATAGGGCAAAGCGCACCAATTTAAACCATTTGCAGCCCCACCACCTAACGATATCCACTATTAACAGTGTTTTATGTACTCTTCAATCTCTTTTGATGAATATATAAACATTTTTAATAAAAATGTAATATTTGCATATATATACTTTATAGTCTGTTCTTTATAAGGAATATTATATCAAGAAAAATTTCCCAATTATTTAAATATTCATGTGTAACATCTATTTTTTTTAACTTTAATGTGGTTTGATCTTAAATAAGGACCTTCAGAAAATAGGTAAACATTTAAATGGGTGATGGGGGAGCTGAAGTATTACATGCATGAAACCTTTGTACATCAATTAAATGACCAGAGTATGTTGCTTCACCTCTTCATAGGAGACTGTCCCAAAATGATTCCCCAATTAGGCCAACCAAGCTGAATAGAAAGGCCCACTTCTTTACCAAAGTGTGCATGCTAGAGACAGAAGAGGATTTATGATTTTAATGGATTTATAATTTTAATATAGGATTTAAAAATTTTTATTGTATTGGTCAAAAATCACTTGCAGAGAAGAGAATCCAAGCTATTTTTTTTTAAATAGAACTTTATCAAAATAATAATAATAAAGGCTTAAAAAATCCAAGAATGGGTTGAAGAAATACATTTCAGACCAGGTTTTTAGGGAGACCGCCCCTTCTCCCAAAAACACATCATTAAATCATCACACCAAGGGAAGTAATGCTTTTTCTGGGACTCCAGAAGCTGCTATATTCAGGAAGTTTCCACCGCTACTGACTGGTCCATGGACAAGACCATCCTAAATAGAGGCTATTTCTCATTCTGTTTCACAGCACCCGTGAATCTAGTGATTGGACCCTGCTGCCTAGCAACCAAATGCCTCCACTCTCTCCTCCTTTCCTTTCCAAATCCCATGGAAGTGTTCCAGTTGGAAAAATTAAAATTACATCTAATAAACTAGCTGCAAAAAAACCTGGAAAATGTAGTTTTTAGATTTCCCACCTTGACATTACAGAAGGGTATGCTATAAAGAACATCAAATCCAATTTGAGCATTAATCCCTGATATCCACAAAAAAATGTCTAATGTACTTGGAAAAATTTATTTATCTCTCTTAGCATGCTTTACACATTTCTTGATGTTAGGGCATTTATAGGCCAGCTTTGTAAAATATAGATTTTTTTCTGTTTAATCTAGATGAATTCAAACCCAACTCTGGTTAGGAGGTGTGGAATCAGATACTAATAAGCAAGTGATTTTGGAAAACAATAACTTTTTAAGTGTCATTAAAATTCCCTCAAAAGTTTGTAGAGCTAGAAAAAAACTAGATCTCAACCTTACTAGGCACTTGGAAAATGACAAAGTTTTATAAGTGAACCAGTTGATGATCTCTGGTGTTTCTAATATTTTAATCAGGGTAAACGTGTATCTGGAAGTTTTTTTTATTTTTTATTTTTTGTACATTTCATAGAATAAGAATGGGGAGAAAGTAAATAGATTAGGAAACTCTCATCTCACTTTCACTTTAAGCATGTGTGGGGGTTCTCTCTTTTCTATAAAGGAAAAATAAAATCTCATTTAATCACTAACTGAATAAAGGCTCCATGCCAAGTCACTTCAATCGTATTCAACTCTTTGCAATGCTATGGACTGTAGCTTGCCAGGTTCCTCTCTCCGTGGGATTCTCTTGGCAAGGATACTGGAGTGGGTGGCCCTGCCCTCCCTAGGGGATCTTCCCAACCCAGGGATTGAACCTGCATCTCTTATGTCTCCTACATTGACAGATAGGTTCTTTACCACTAATGCCACCTGGAAAGCCCAAATAAAGATTAAATACTCCAAAAAATAAGCACTGTAGTTTTAAGGAGTTGTTCAAGACTGCTAGGCTCCATAAATATCATACTTCCTTAGGACGTCACTATTACAAGGAGATTATTTCAGTAATCTCTTATTAATAATCCATGTATTATTTAAGTTATTTTTCTGCCACTGAGTAAGTGAAGATTTCAGTAACCTAGCTAAACACTGTCATGCAATCTCCCTTGAGAATTTGCAAGAATCAGGTTAGGATTAGATACATACTCTTCGGCAATAAGTCAGAATTACCAACTCCTCAGGCAGCCTAATGAGCAAGCCCTTCAGATGCCAATCAGACACTCCAGATAGAAGGGAGCCAGCCATGCTTTGCTTTGCCAGGGTTATAAATATTATGTTATGATCAGAATAAGTGAACACATTATAAAGCTTACCTGAAGTGAATGAGATATTTCTAAAATCTACATTTAGGGTTTCTTCAATCAGTTATAGGGCTTTCCTGGTAGCTCAGATGGTAAAGAATCCACCCTCAATGCAGGATACCCTGGTTGGATTCCTGGGTCAGGAAGATCCCCTGGAGAAGGGATAGGCTACTCACTTTAGTATTCTTGCTTGGAGAATCCCCATAGACAGAGGAGCCTGGTGGGCTATAGTCCATGGGATCTCAAAAAGTCAGACACGACTGAGCAACTAAGCACAGCACAGCCAGTAATAACTTTTCACCTTTTTCATCATCAGTAGAAGGCTAAAATAGAGATTTTGGTTCTTAGAAATTGATTGTGAGCATTTATTTGAGATTACCCTAGTAAAATCTCCTTAAAGAAATTAATATGGTTGATAACAGCCATAGGGAATCATGAATTTTAAAGTTACAGCTGAAGGTGGTTCAAAATAAAGGGAAAAAAGAGGAAATAAATTTTATTCTCCACTTGTAGAATCATCTGATATCTCTGTATTTCCATATTATATTAACTGAAACATCTGTCATGTAATATTATAGAATAAAGTAATATTTACTGTATCTATTTATCTGAAGCATTCTTTTAGAAATAAGGGGGAATTCATAAAAATAGTAAATAGTTAATCATTTAAGGAATGGTTGAAATGTCCTTATACTGTTAAAATCAAAATTTTAGTTGAAATTTTACAGATGATTAGTTCATAATATAGGTTAATTATTACTAGTAATGAGATTTGTCACTGGCAGATTGAATACTCAAACTTTATAAGGTTAACTCACAATACTATCTATTAAAATGTAGATTCACAACTGAAATAGTTTTGGTCTTTCTAGAGTTCCTTTGTTCTTTCCTTGAGAAACAGCTCTTCTGGGCTAACCTGGAAATGAATTATTTGCAGTAATAGTCTAGAATCACATATGCACTTAAAATAAAAATGGAGTATTCTATTTAGTCCTCAGGGCTATGAGAAAAGGCAGATTATTTTTTGTTGTTTTGCCTTCATAAGACAGAAGTTTCAGATACTATGAAATTTGCAATGCTACCAATCTATTTGCAAACCATACCAGATGGAGAAACTATTATTAAGCAAGTCAAAAGGAAATTATTTTGATTAAATTAAATATTGATGTAAAGGAGTATGCTATTTGGATCCTCTTCAGTGATATATTGTTGACCTTGAATATTTCTTCTCTAACACTCCTCTCATAGATTCATGATATTACATTATTATTTCTTCTTATGATTTCTTTTTTTTTTTTTTTTAAGAAATTGCCTTTCCGATTGCTAATCCTCATTCTCTTTTTTTTTTTCCCTCTCCCCCAGATCCACTTCTGGGATATTTGGTACTCTTTTCATATATACTCTTCTTTTGATAACTTCTCTTTAATTATACCATGTTAATAATATCAAAGAGGGCTTCATTCATTGTATTATGGATGGTCTTTTAGAATTCTCACTCACATTCAGTGATCCTTTCCATTGCTTGCTCTCTTTCTCAGTTGCTCATTAAACAGAATACATTTGAATCAGTATCTGACTCTGTGAGTCCATGAAGTGTAACCTGCCAGGCTCCTCCATCCATGAAATTTTCCAGGCAAGAATACTGCAGGGTTGCCATTACTTACTCCAGGGGATCTTCTTGACCCAGGGATCAAACCCATGTCTCTTGTGTCTCCGGCATCAACAGATGGATTCTTTACCCACCACCAGGAAAGCCTGATCTTCTCCATGCCAGTATTCTAATGCTAAACTCTAAGTAAAATTCAATCAGAGTGTCTTTATTTATTAAAGAAATATACACATAGCTTTGAGGAAAGAGATGAGAGTAAAGAAGGATTTTAGGAAATCTTTGCTCTATATATTCATCAGGATCATCTCTTCTTTCTTGCTCCATCGATAAAAATTTCAGTATACAACTGCAAGACTAGTCAAGATACTGTAAGTTTATTTGTGGATTGATGTTTAGTTTGAATGTGTCCTGAGTTGATACGGCCTTTTGGGATTGGTGGGCCACTAAGCCCTGTTTTATTAACGTTATTTCTATGATGAAAGTACACTCTTGTATGTGTATCTCTTGTAGTCATGTTGAATTTATTGTATTTTATATGGTTGACATTTGAGAGTCATAAACTAAGACTCGACTTGTGTATAGAAGAAAGAGGCAGGTTAAATATCACTGAAGCGAATGTATAATTCCCCAGGCCAATCATCTACAGATGAAAATGTACTTTAAACCATCCGAGAAAGAGTTCCTTCCTGCATCTCTGAAAACTCTTTTTGTTTCTAGGATTTTGGATTTGAGGAGTCTAAATATGCTGCAGCAGTTTCTCCATGGCAGTGCAAAATTGCATATGTACATGGACAGATTCATCAGATTCTCAAAACTACCCAAAAGAGGTTAAAAGCCACTGATCTAATTATATGTTATATGCTTTATGTTAATTTCCCTTTTGTTACCTGAGCCTTTAGCCTTTCGGGAATATAGTAGCCTAATCTCAACTCTGAATTGGGAAATTAAGAGAAGGGATAAGCATTTAGGCTCAGGCCAGAATGTTAAAGCAAGGATATGCTCCACTCCAGTCCGACACAGTGGGGACAATATTCACTTAAGATGAATTGCCAAGGAGGAGACAAATCACAGGGACAGGTGTCCAGATTGAAAGAATAACCATCCCCTACCTCTCAACATGCTATAGAGATCAACCTCATTGCTTACCTTGAAGAATTCAGGTTTTATCTAATCAGGAAACCAGCAGTTTTCTTTATATGCTTGCCGGATATTTCTCTACCTGAATCCCTCACCACAAACTCAACATACTTAAAAGCAGCTTAATAGTCAGTCCACCATATTCCCAAATCATACATCTCTGCCTCCCTCAGAGTTTTCCATTTCTCTGAATTTTCCAAATCATTTAGGCTCATAACCATTTCTGCTTTTCCTGCTTCGCTGCAGTATTTCCCACATCAAGGCCATTATTCACAGGGTTAATTTCCTGTCTTCTTGCTCATCTTTAACACTGTGCCAGTAGGGGACCCGTCATTCAGACCACACTCAGCCCTGTCCAGTACACAGAAATGCCTCCAAGAGCCTCTTCTCCTTTCACTCCTGAAAGTGAGTTGTTGTTATTTAATGTGGAAGACTGACATTTGTTTGCCAACATCTTCATTTTTCCAAACAAGCATATTTGAAAACAAATGAAATGAGATTATCATTTGTCATCACCATTGTTTTTTTTTTAAACATTAAAACTGATATTCCTTTATAACTAAACAGGCTTAATTTAACATTTTGGAATGTTTCCTTTTTGTTTATTTTTCTCATTTACCTGAAGACGCTGAGATTTTAAAAATGAACACCTCTCCTAGCATTGGAACTGACAACCAAAACCATTGGCCTATGGCACTTAATATGCAGAAAGGTTAAGAGTTTGCCCTGGAGCCAGATCCATGGGAGTGTCACACACTAATTCTGAGATCTCAGTCAAGTTGCTTTCCTCTCATCTGTTTTGATCTGAAACAGTATAAATTGGGGATGTGAATACTATTTGCCTTGTAGAAATAAGGTAAAGATAAATGAATTAATAAAGGCAAGTTACTCAGCATAGGAGTTGGCACACAGTAAACTACCAATAAATGGAAGATATAATAATTACTGTTACTATTTTGAACTCTTATTATGCTTCCTGTGTTTAACTTTTCACTAATAGCAGGTTTTTTCTTAAATTTGTGTTAATTTAGCTAGTTCCTTAAACTAAGTTAGTCCCTTGTATAATTGTTTTACCTTATGGGGGATCAGTAATTCATGCATCTTAGGATTAAGACACTGCTGCTATTTTTCATATATTTAACGTGAGAGACATTTTTCTAGAAAACTTTTCATTTCATTGAATGTTATTATTCTTACTCTGAGAAATTTAACTGTGTGACTTATTTTCCGAAAATGGACTTCAATTTGGCCTTTGCTGTGATCAAAAAGGAATGAAGATTTTACTGTCTGATCTAGGTTTACAAACTAACCTAAAAGAATCCCCTTTGGGCAAGACTGCAGATGAATTTTCTGCACCACTGAATTTCACATTTCCTCATAATTAAAAGGGTGGGTAAAACCCTCCTTACTACATCTTAAACACAAGAATGTTTACCTGAGCACATCCAAAAGAATACCGACCTTTCTCTAACAGACATAAATAGTCATTTATCAATCATATTCCTTACAATGATAAAAGATTATAAAAACAAAGATCCATTACAGCTGAAAACCCTTGTCTTTCTGAGCCAATGTTGGAACATGGCTGGTGAATTGTAATGTTTAACTCTCTTGGTGAAGCTAACACAGCTGAATGAAGGGCTATGCAAATAGTGAAACCAAATGTATATGGAATAGTCAATTTATTCTTTGAAACTTGTTGAATATATTATAAAAACCTTAGGTGATTAAAGGAGAATTACTCTTGCTTCATACAAGCATAAATCTTTATTTGATGGGGAGTGTGAAGGGAATAATTAGGCTCCCTGTAGCATAACTGATGTTCTCATGAAGAGAAAAAGAAAACACTGATGAGATGCTGATGTATACCTTAACTCATATCACAGATCTAGACACAGAGGAACTGAGACATGAATGAATTGGCAAGCATCATGGGATGATGAACTGAGATGGGGGTGTTGGGGTCCCTGTCTGATTCTAGATCTTACTAGCTATGCAGCCTTGAACACAATCAGCTCACACATTTGAGGTTCAATTTCTTTTTCTGTAAAAACCAATGAAGATTGATATCTTTAAGAGATCTGGCATAAGGTATTTAATCCACACAGGAGCTATAATTACCATAAGGTATTGGAAGTATAGTGAAGTAAATTTTATAAGTAGAGTCTTAATGTCATACATATGTGCACTCATGTACACACAGGCAGATGAATGACTGATCTATTAGTTACTATTTTTATTTATTTTTAGCTGCACTGGGTCTTCTTTGCTTTCTCTAGTTGAGGTGAGCAGGAACTGGCTACTCTCTAGTTGCTGTGCACAGGGTTCTTGGTGTGGATTCTCTTGTGGCGGAGCACAGGCTCTAGGCGCATGGGCTTCAGTAGTTGTGGCACACGGGCTCAGCTGTGCCGCAGCTTGTGGAACCTTCCTGGACCAGGGATGAACCCATGTCCACCTCATTGGCAGGTGGACTCCCAACCACTGAGCCACCAGGGAAGTCCTAGCAGTTACTATTGGGCGTTTACTCTGGAGCAGGCTGCATCAGTGGTAAGCAGTATGGTTTGGGACACTGAACTCTAGGGGCTTTCAAGCTGCTGGCTAAAACTAGATCATTGGATATGGTTTTCTTAATATGCTTTATGAAGTTAATCAATGTGTATATGAATCTGCATGGATTTTTTTTTCAGGGCTGTTGTTAATGACTTAAGTCAGCAATGCAATATTGACACAGATCTAAGACAAAGCATGACTCCAGTGGGACCGCACATAAAGTTTACTGAATAAATAAATAAACTAGATTAGCTCAACTTCCTTTTTTTTTTGCATGTACAATATTCAAAAACATATATAAGATCTCTTATTTTCATTTGTGCCTAGATATAAGGTAATGTTTAAACCAAGCCATGGATTGATTATCTTTTTGCAGAGATTTATTTTCACCTGGAGTGTTAACAGGGCTTAAATCATATATTCTATCATCTTTCACCATGGGCTCCAGGTAAAGGAGCTGCTGCTATTCTGCCTTAGATTGGTGTGGGTGGTGTTTAGGACAAGAAAATAATCAATGGCATCATAATCAGAATATGCCAAACCATAGACACTATGAATTATAATATTAATATCTAACATATATTAAGCATATATCATGTGGTAAGCACTGTGATAAGTGCTCTGGGCAAAGTAACTCATTTGTTTCTGTTTATAACCCTATGAGGCAGGTCATGTATAGATAAGAAAACTGAGGCTTAAAGGGATTTAGTGACTTTTTCCAATCCTGCAGCTCATGACTGATTATATGAAATTATGATCCCAGGCTATGTACCTTCAAGTCTGCCTTCTTAACCACGACTCTTAAACGGCTTCCCTTGAAACTGAGGTCTCCTTTGGAAACCAAGGTATCTTTCATACCAGGTGTTCTTTGAACTTCACAGTATTTATTTCTACTTTTCTTATAACCTCTGTAATCATCCACTTATTGAGTTGCAGCTCACAGTATGTGTGTGGGAGGTTGCAGATAACATACCAGCAGTTTATGCTCTTACTAATGCTTGCCAGCTGTTCTGGCACAGTATTTATTTGCCCTGTAAATCCTAGACTGTTCATTTTTATGAAAAAAAAAAATCTGTCAATTGACAGTTCATTTTATTCTTCTACTGGAAACACTAGAGCATTGGGTATCCTTGACTTTGGCTTCACAGTGTCTAAATAAATGGAATTCTGGGCAGAAAGCCTGATAGCTTGAAAGTATGATACAGCAGCGTTTTCTCATAAAAGTTCCACCGAGTCTCAAATCAAGGTCTATCCTTTCTCCCGCCCCAATTTTGTAAATTACTCTCTGTACCTTCATCAACACAGGTAGGGGCTAATGAAGGTTAAATCTTTCTAATTTAGCTGTAAATATGGTAATTCAGTGTTTGAGCTGTGTGACAGGTGTCAGGCATACGTGCTTCCTCCAAAAGGCCCACACAATGACCTCCCAGTCCCTGGCATCATCTTTATGTCACCTAATGCCATATGGCAGAAAAGCCATTCACCTGATGGGAGCGACTAGACATTCTTTCTTATCTTCCTTTTCTGGTTGCATCTTTTCTACTCAGGAAAACAATTTGATATAATCATCCTGAGGTTCTTGGTCATAAGGCAGTCATCAGCCATTATATCTTTTCCTCCAAAGTTTAGTCTTTAAAACATCCTGCTTTGAGTTTCTATGGAAAACATTTTGATACATTCATTCCCCTTGGAAACCGTTTCATCTTTCCCTTGATTCGTGGAGTAATTATGACTCCCTTGTTAGTTCATTAACTTTTCTTTTCCATTAAGCGGTCTGTCTTTTTCGACATTACCTTCTGTCAGCTAAAATGCCAAATGCAAAATAATTTGGGACTAAGGGGAGTCCATTTGGTACTGAACAACAACAAAAAGTCGACCTCTCTCTTTACAATGGAGTTGGAAAGGTGTTAACATATTGTTATTACATCTGTGATGGAGTTTCTCAAATATTTCAGGGCTAATAATTTTCGTAAGAGATTGTTCCTAGAGTAGAGTGAGGAAAACAGGTGCTGGGGGAGCATGAGACACTGGGTACCCTTTTCCCAGGAACAGAAATAACTACTGTTTGTTGTTTACTGTGCCTTGAAGCTAAATCTCAAATTCCCTTTCATGTACCAAACATTTTTATAGCCCTGCCTTAGCCTCCAGGTACTTTTGATATGTTTATATAATGGGAAAACTATTGGAAGTCAATAGGATAGACTACAGTGTACCTGTATCCTGCTTCCATGTCAGCTGGAGCTCACAGTAAACATTTTTAAAAGGCATGGTGTTTAGGGGGAAAAGCTTTTAATTATGTTCTGTTTTCAGCATCTATTGGGCAAGCATGAAAGTCCTTTGAAGTCAGATATTGCCTTACAATTTATACATCAGCACAGAGAAACCAAAAAATACATGGTTTTATTCTATTTTTGAAACTCTGTTCATGTACCAGTGCCTAGGGGCTTCATCATTTCTGACCATTTCCTCCTAGGCTGCAAATTGCAGACTCATTTGAGTGGTATATTTGATTTTAATGGGTATTTGCAGCAATCCTCACCTTTAGTGTGCTATGGAAATTTGTTCACTCCTGGAGACACCTTTATAATACTCAGGAATTTGGTTTTAGGATTTCTAAGTATTTGGGAAAATGCTATATATTTATGTATATACATGCATATAATTACATTGCTATTGCTAAGTCACTTTCGTTATGTCCGACTCTGTGTGACCCCATAGACGGCAGCCCACCAGGCTTCCCCGTCCCTGGGATTCTCCAGGCAAGAACACTGGAGTGGGTTGCCATTTTTTTCTCCAATGCATGAAAGTGAAAAGTGAAAAGTGAAAGTGAAGTCGCTCAGTCGTGTCCGACCCTCAACGACCCCATGGACTGCAGCCTTCCAGGCTCCTCTGTCCATAGGATTTTCCAGGCAAGAGCACTAGAGTGGGATGCCATTGCCTTGTGTGTACATAAATGCAATTATATGTATTTACATATGTACATGTGTGTATATGTATATATATACATATATACATATACATATACATATATATATATATATATATATGGAAGAGGAAGGCTTCCCTTGTGGTTGAGATGGTGAAGAATCTGCCTGCAATGCAAGAGACCCAGGTTTAATCCTTGGGTTTGGAAGAACTTCCGGAGAAGGGAATGGCTACCACTTTAGTATTCTTGCCTAGAGAATTCCATGTACAGAGGAAACTGGTGGGCTACAATCCATGGATTGAAAAGAGTCAGACAGGACTGAGTGACTAACACACACATACACACACACACACACAAAAGAGGAGAGTGAACAAGCTGGCTTGCAACTTAACATTCAAAAAATTAAGATCATGGCATCTGATCCCATCATTTCATGGCAAATAGAAGGGGAAAAGTGGAAGCACTGACAGATTTCCTTTATGAGGGCTCCAAAATCAGCACGGATGACTGTAGCCATGAAATTAAAAGACACTTGCTCTTTGGAAGGAAAGCTATGAAAAACTGAGACAGAGTATTGAAAAGCAGAGATGTCACATTGCTGACAAAGGTCCATATAGTCAAAGGTGTGGTTTTTCCAATAACCATGTACAGATGTGAGAGTTGTACCATAAATAAGGCTGAGCACTGAAGAAATAATCATTTTGAATTGTGGCGCTGGAGAAGACTCTTGAGAATTCCCTGGACAGGAAGGAGATCAACCAATGGATGCTAAAGGAAATCAACCTTGAATATTCATTGGAAGGACTGATGTTGAAGCTGAAACTCCAGTACTTTGGCCACCTGATGCAAAGAGCCCACATATTGGAAAGGACCCTGATTCTGGGAAAGACTGTTGGCGAAAGGAGAAGGGGTTGACAGAGGATGAGGTGGCTAGATAGCATCACTGACACAATAGACATGAATTTGAGCAAACTCCGGGAGATAGTGAAGGACAGGAGAGACAGTCTATGGAGTTGAAGAGTTGAATAGAACTTAGCAACTGAACAACAGCAGCAATATGCACGTATGTGTGTGTATACACACACAACACACACACACACACACACACACACACACACACATATATATGTAGCATTTTCCCGGAGAAGGCAATGGCAACCCACTCTAGTACTCTTGCCTGGAAAATCCCATGGATGGAGGAGCCTGGTAGGTTGCAGTCCATGGGGTCACTAAGAGTCGGACACGACTGAGCAACTTCACTTTCACTTTTCACTTTCATGCATTGGAGAAGGAAATGGCAACCCATCCCAGTGTTCTTGCCTGGAGAATCCCAGGGACGGGGGAGCCCGGTGGGCTGCCGTTTATGGGGTCGCACAGAGTCAGACATGACTGAAGCAACTTAACAGCAGCAGCGGCAGCATTTTCCCAAATATTTAGAATCCTAAAACCAAATCTTAAGTATTATTATGGTATCTCCAGGAGGGAACCAATTTCCATAGCACGCTAAATGTGAGGATTACTGCAAAAATCCATTAGACTCAAATATACCACTCAATTGAGTCTGCAATATATGCCAGACATATAGACATATATATATATATATATATATATATATATCTCCACACACATAAAATTATATGAACACATTTGAATAAAGATTTTGAACCTAGAGATAGGCAGATAGATATATAAATCTCACTCATCACAGTATATATCAATAAAATAAAATACTGAGATTTCTTAACATTTAAAATAACATACTCTTGCCTGGAAAATCCCATGGACGGAGGAGTCTGGTAGGCTGCAATCCATGGGGTTGCTAAGAGTCAGACACGACTGAGCGACTTCACTTTCACTTTTCACTTTCCTGCATTGGAGAAGGAAATGGCAACCCACTCCAGTGTTCTTGCCTGGAGAATCCCAGGGATGGGAAAGCCTGGTAGGCTGCCATCCATGGGGTCACACAGAGTTGGACACGACTGAAGTGACTTAGCAGCAGCAGCAGCAGCAAACATACTTAGCTGATTAGAAAGTGCATCGTCTTCAGTTTCCTTATTACATGTTTGGAGGTTGTCTCCTCAGGACCCTTAGTACAAGTCCATTCCATACTAGGACTTAAAGATCTGTTTATATCATCCTTTCTTAATGGAGAGGACCCTAAAATATGGTATTGAAACCAGAGAACTAAAAATCCTAAAGCACTGCACACTGCTGGATAACATAGGAATTGGCAACTTTAGCCACATCTCATTTTAATAGAAACAGTGTCAGCGGAAGAGTTTAAAGGAAGACATTCTGTGGAATTCACTCAGAGAAGTGGCATGTGGGGACTTTGTGAAAGTATCGGGACAGGTTTGACTGAAAAGAGGAAATTTAAGGAATTAGCATGAAGGCCTGATGGCTGCCTTCATCTAATTGAAGAGCTGCCCAGTGAGACATTTGATATTTGGTTCTGAACCGAGACTGCCAAACTGGGACAGTGGGTGGTAGTTATGAGGCGGATCACCCTGCCTCAGTACACAGAACTTTCTAACAGAATGATCTGCTGTTAAATGTGATCAGTTCTTTGTGTTACAGAGATACCCTTTCTTGGCTGTATTCTGGCCCAAGTTTAAGGGATTCTGTAGAGGAGAGTCTTACATAGAGTTATACTAGGTAACATCTATATTAGTTTACTAGGGCTGCCATAACAAAATGTTGCCAACTGACAGGGTTAGGGACTTGGACTGTATTTTCTGACACAGCTCAGGAGACTAGGGGTCCAAGAGCAAGGTGTCGCAGGTTTGGCTTCTTCCAAGGACTTTCTCTCCTCTCCTTGCAGATGGTGCCTTAACCCTGGGTCCTTCATGGCTTTTCCTCTGTGTGTGTGTCCACCCTGGTACCTCTTTGTGTATCCAGATTTCTTCTTATGAGGTCACCAGTGGGTTTCGATGACAGCTTATTCCAGAAGCTCCTTTTAGCTTAATCACCTCTTCAAAGGGCCTCTCTCCACAGACGGTCATATTCTGAGGTGCTTGGGATTAGGGTTTCAACCTATGAATTTTGGTTGAAATTAGATCTAATAATGTCTAAGTTTGCTTCTGATTTCCAAGAAATCGGAGGAGAGAAGGGACAGTTCAAACCATACCAAAGTCTGCTCCCTGGAAGAGGAAAAGTCCTCAACCAAAATAAAGGATTGAGTAACTCTATAGGCACCCTTTTCTGAATTAATTCTTAGCACCAGAGGGGTCTTTTGTCTTCTCTCTGCAAATTCAGGTTTCACCATAAACTGTGCTCTTTGGCTTCTGGTTGAATGTGGAGAGGATTAAATTCATTATAATATTAAATAGATCAGGTGGAA
Source organism: Bos javanicus (assembly GCF_032452875.1). Classification (NCBI taxonomy): domain Eukaryota; kingdom Metazoa; phylum Chordata; class Mammalia; order Artiodactyla; family Bovidae; genus Bos; species Bos javanicus. The sequence continues at coordinate 62,508,283 of NC_083868.1, read as the reverse complement.
TTAGCTCTCAGCAGAGAGCAGCTGCTGGCTCCAGCAAAGTTGTGACAGGCTCTGCCAACTATGCGATGCAAATATAATCATCTAACATCCACTGTTTCCAGGTCTTGACAAGCCCCACAGACCTGTTGGGCAGTTCTCATCTGGCCCCACACATTTTGGCTCGACAGTGGCTCCATTAGAGCCCAAAGCGCAGTGTCTCTGATGGGCATTCAAGACTAAAATCTGAGTAGTAGTTTAGACCTAGGTTTAGAGTGACCGAGGGAGAAAAAAGAATCCAGGCACACATGTTCATTTTGTGCTTATTAATACAGTTGATATTGATTTAGCTACTGGCGATGCTGTCTGCTTTCTGCTTAGAACAGCAAAATGAAGTGGGGACACATATACCTTGGCATCCATTCTATTATTAAGGAGCTTTAATTTTGCTGAGTTTGTACATGTATGATTTCATAGCGATAGATTAGTTTGAAAGACTATGATGCATTTTTATATGGTAGAAAGTACTAGAATAATGGATCTTTGATTTATTGGATGAGATACGTCTAGGTGGAGCTGAAATGATTTAATTAGGTAGAATGAAGTCTGACCAAGTCAAGTGTATCAGTGTGGACTCACACAGTTTTAGGACAAATTTAGGCACTATCCTTATAGATGTTAATGAGCCTATGAAAAGTGTTCCTTAATTTGGAGGAGAAAGTATAGCTGCTCAGTCTCCTTGAAAATTTGACCATTTAGAGAGACTAGTGTCAAGGAGGAAGAAATCTTCCTCAAAAAAGCAAATGTTTGGTAATATAAGGGAGCAAAACTTGGCTCTCCAAGTGTCTCTTTGGCATGCAGATTATTTTTGAGATGCCCAAGATCAATGCCCAAGACTCAGGAAGAACTTTGGCCTTCCCTTTAAATTCCTAAAAATTTTTAGGTAGAGTGCCTGTTCCAAAATAGAGCTGTCATCAAAGCACTCTGCAAAAAACACAGTCTAGGTGTGGTGGGAGAAACTCCACAGGGCTTAAAGATGAGAATCCCCTCTGTGTACCATTGTCTCTGCAAGGACCAACATTTTTTATTTTTTTACCAAGTATTTGCTTTCCATCTTCCTGTGAATTGCCTTCTTGCCTTTGAAGTCCCCCCTCTGCTCTCCACCCCACCCACCCACGGTTCCCAACTTCCTCTTTTGCTTTTAGCTGAAGATAGTACTTAAGGTGAGAGTTTTAGCCATTTTGATCAGCTACCCAGTTTTTTTCAGGGTCTCTCCCATATATACATGTTATTAAATTTTTGTTTGATTTTTCTTCTGTTAACCTATGTTATATCAATTTTAATTCTCAGACCAGCTAAAATTTAAAAGGGTAGAGGATGTTTTCTTCCACCCTGACAGTAAGCAAGTATTTGCTGGACCATGCAGGCCATGGGATGCAGTGGGAAATTCTCACAAACATATTTTATTAATTTTTCCCTATTAATCACATCTGGTTCATACTTTTGTTATACATGGTGACAGTTCCCTTCCTGGAACAGGCCCTCTAGGTACACTCTTTTCGGCAGTCACAGGGAAGGTTAAAGGTCCTCCCTGAGTCTTTCGGGCCTTAAAAATGATCAGTCTAAATTAATCCTCATGCCAAAGAGACACAATTTGGAGTGGCAGTTTTTGCTCCTCTACACAAGGAATAAGGCAAGAAGATAATTGTGTTTACTGGAATTACCTGTAAATGCAAGTAAAGGAATATCTTTCCCAGATTACTTTGCCAGTAGAAACCTAGGATGCATGTTGTGTACTCTCATAATGAGAAACTTCAGTATAAACTGATCGTAAAGCAGACCAAAGTAATGCCCTATAGAACCCCTCTTCTTATGTGAAATGAGTTTGGTTGTATTTTTTTCTGTGCCTGTATGTGCTTTTCCTGGGGTAAGATTGCTTCCAGGAAGGTTATCTTCTACTATCATGTTGATGTCTCAGAATACAATTCAAATAATAAAAACAGAGACAGATGGTCTGTGAAAAGGAGAGTGTCACCTCCTTTCACAACTAGTTCTCTGACTCAAAGTGAATTTGTTAGCAGCGTCCAAAGTGGAATGCAGCATTTTCTCTACACCCCCTCAATGTTGGAGAGAATCTTCTACACTCTACCTACCTGACACATAATGCATTCTAATGAAGACAAAGATGCTACACTCTGCTAACATATTAATGAGAGAAGTGTTTTGGTTCAATATTTATATTATCCCAAGTAAAATGGCACCCCACTCCAGTACTCTTGCCTGGAAAATCCCATGGTCGGAGGAGCCTGGTAGGGTGCAGTCCATGGGGTCGCTAAGAGTTGGACCTGACTGAACGACTTTACTTTCACTTTTCACTTTCATGCATTGGAGAAGGAAATGGCAACCCACTCCAGTGTTCTTGCCTGGAGAATCCCAGGGACGGGGGAGAACCTGGTGGGCTGCCGTCTCTGGGGTCACACAGAGTTGGACGTGACTGAAGCGACTTAGCACCAAGTAAAATATGTACACTCTGTAAACTTTTTTTGATGATAGTTCTGTCCTCCTTCCAATCCACTATGCACACACCACACGTGTTCACAAAATGATTGTCTTAAACATGACACATTTGTAACTGACAATTCCAGAAGTGAAGAATGTGCATGAGCTAGTTATCTGGGTTCAGGATCCTAAAGGCTGGCTACCCCACAGAGGTAAATATTCATTTCTACTTATAAGCTCTCTATGCTGATGGGTGTTTGATCATGAGCAGTGTGGTTTGCATTCTGCAACTTCTTTTGTGAAAACCTGTTGTTTGAATTTGAAATAAATTTCCATATGAAGACTGGATTTTCCATCAGCAAGAGCTTTACTTACTGTAACAATACCAAATTAAAAAGTCATCCCTATCTTCATTCTGGATCAATCTTTTAGCTCCAGTGTCTTTCTTGCCCCACTATCTCCAAGAATTAGACTTCTATCACAAGTTTATAGTAATTCTTATAAAGAATTTCTTTGTCATTTGTTCTTTCATTTGTGCTAGAATATATTTACTGAACATCTCTTATATATCTGATACTTAAGGATGGAAGAGAGATACAGAGAGGAACATGACTTGATTCAGTATTGAGGGGAAATCCATGCAAACCAAAGTCTATGGCTGAATGTGACATGTACTTTGATATGGGTATTTGTAGGTTCTGGAGACTCAGAAGAAGGCACATATCCTGGAATGTGGACCTTTCTGTACTCTGTCTATCCATTGCTTAGAATCAGGTCACATTTTTAAGTGTATTCTCTTTTCTTGTAAGAATTTCACCTCGTCCCCACCATTTTTTTTTTTTTTTTCTTTTCTGCTTTCTTTGCTTCTGTGGTCTTCACTACCTGCCCCTATCACTCCTTCCACCACCTCTAGTTACTACAGCTGACTTCAGAGTGGGAAAAGCTCTCCTTAGCACTTTTCTTTATTGGCCCTCTGAAGAATTTATTGCTAGTGTCTATCATCAGGAAGATCCCCTGGAGGAGGAAATGGCAACCTACTCCAGTATTCTTGCCTGGGAAATCCCATGGACAGAGGAGCCTGGTGGGCTACAATCCATGGAGTCGCAAAGAGCTGGACCCAATTTAGGAACTAAACAACAACAATCAGGAAATAGATGTAATCCTGGAAGTGATAAATGAAAAGAGTCTCACAAAACTGGTAAACATTGTCAAAGGTGTGGAGATAAAGGAGTCCCAGGAAGGGGAGTCCTAAGTGGAGGGAAGAGACAAGGCATGTAGCTATGTGCAGATGAGAGATGGGGTGGTGTTTTCTCTGAACTGTATGACTGTAGGGAATGTAGATTTCATCCTTTCAATGGGAGGATTGCCTTTCTGTGATTTCTAGTTTACTGACACACTCAAATGCATGATCTTTTTACTTGAAAATGCTCTATTAATCTGGAAGTAAATTTGGAACTTGTCATGTTCTCCTCTCAGTTATTGATAAAAGTAAAGCAAGAAAACAAATTTAAAAAAACACTTCTGACATATTCACTCCTATATAAGACCCTACCCCAACTTTTCTCTCAACCTCAATCTTAGACTCTTCACCTCTCTCAGAACTTTCAGCAGAAGATAGTTAGGAACAGAAATGAATGGCATATTTTCACTAGTATGGGCTGAAGATAAAGTTGACCCATTTTAATGAAAGACCTAAGCTGAAGAATCTTGGGGGACTCCATTGAGGAAATTGGGAGAAGGGACAGGGATTGAGCAGAGAGAAGGATATTGCATAATAAGAAACAGAAAGGTGACCAAGAAGCTGGAGGGACTTTGTTCACCAAGTGTTGGGATGTAGCTTGGTGTTTGTGTGACTTGTCATTTGCTCATCTTTTATGCCAGCCTTGTCTGCATGGTGCCCATAAAGCAAGAACAACATAATAGTGATGGCTCAGGTGTCTTATTTGATCACTGAGCTAACATTTGTTTAGCACCTACACTGGGGATGCAGTGGTTAAAATGTATACATAATTCTCTGTCTAAATGACTTTATTATATTTTCATCTTTAATGAAATAAAAATCATTTCAAATTAAGCTTCCAAAGCAATAATATATCAAAAAACTGGAAAAGTAGAGTCACTGGAGCAAATCAGACCAATAGTTCAACCCCATCCATGTATTTGACAGATTCTTTCACATCTCTGAGACTCAGGCCTTGACAATTAAATGGTTAAGGTAATGCTTACTTCATAAGATCATTGTAAAGATTAGCTACTGCCTGATAAAAATAGACATTCAAAAATGATAGTTAAATTTTGTGACAGTACTGTGACATAGACACTGTTATGTAATAGGGCAAAAATCTCTTGAGGTATGATGTCATGACGTGTTGGCGTGAATGTCAATTTCCGTCTGAGTATACTGTTTTGCAATCCATATGCCACCTTCACTCTTACTTGACAGACCTACTAAAACCACTCAGATCTGGTCGTGGGTTCTATGATACTCATCGTATGTACTCATCGTGTGTGTATATATGTCACCATCTCAAACTTAAGAGGCTTTGTCCTGTTATGACTGATAGAAAATGCCGTAGACTTTGTTACACCAAAAATTCAAGGTTTTATGACTATTTCACTGAAGCCTTCCCCTTTCAATAGAGTTTATCACAAAAGAACTCTTAGATACTGCATGGTATATCAGATTTGGATACATTTTATTATTTTTTAATGGTGAAAACCATCTGAATAGAATATAAAATGAAACATATACAGTTGCAGCTTATGAAAATCATAAGAAAAAATACTGAGGCGGAGGAAAGAAACACAAGATTAGAGCTATAAATTGCCAGGGAGAATATGACAGTGAAAACCAGAGCTGCAATTTTATTGTGTTTTTTTTTTCCCCCTTTTCCTTGACCCCTAGAGAATACACAAATAAAATCAATTAATGGGCCTTGAAGAAGAATTACTTTAAACTGTTCAATTAAACCCCGCAATGCAGAGAACAGAAGGGAGGGAAAAAAAAAAAAAAAAAACAATAAATACGTCTTAAAAAATGGACTTGTCAGAGGCGCCAGGGTCCCGACATGCACCATTACTGACGGATCGAATCGTACTTCCATTAACACCATAATCTTATAGACTCCACAGGCTGTAAAAAAGGGATTTACTTTAATCAGGTTTGGTTAGGACTGAATTTGAAAAGCGCTACAAGTGAAATAAAACATGACCTCCACCTCTTTGATTTTTCTCCAGCACTGGTTCCCCAGTATGTAATTTGCTGTCCACCGATGGGTCATTTTTAATGACTGTGATGTGCTGGTACATGTCTCTCTCTTTGGGTGGTGGAAATCAGTAATACAAACCTGCAATAACCATTTTTAACTCTTCTTAACTATTTTTCTTCATCTAATCATTTGGCTTAAAAATTATCCCTAAGTCTAAGATTCCAAAATAGTTCTCCCAGATGAGATCTTCTTTTAGGCAATTCTCTAGTCTAGGCTTTCCAAAGTTTTGAAAGAATTATAATCAGTTTTCCTTAAAATAAGAATGCCATGGGCTTTGGGTAAATAAATGCTGAGCGAAAGAGAGCGTCACGCCTTTCTTTCTGGTCGCACCTCTTGGTGCCTACTCTGCTAACTGACCCTGCATAGGGGTCAGTGTGTGCAGTGTTGGCCACTCTTAGGGTCTCTGGGATGTTTCTAGAGTTTCCCTGGAGAATTTATGTTCCAGAGAAAGCACTATGAGAAACACTGACTTAGACAGCTTTAATTTATCTCACTCAGTAAATTCCTTGCAATAATTTGATTGCTGCCTTGTTGGTAATAAGCACTCACCCACAAGTGACTGGAGCAACTCTGACAGACCAGAGGAGATGAATGGCCATTAAGGAGTCTGGGAAGTCTGTAAATCCAAGAGGTGTCAGAATAATCTTTTCTCGGTGCGTTTTGCTTCATACTTAGGCTTTTCCAATTTATCAAAAGATACCAGTTCAATATTGAGTTGGATTTCTTCTTCCTTTCTTTATGGAGCAGAGGACCTAAGAAGACATGCCATTCTAGTGTCAAGCAGCTGTTGTCTCTTGTGTGTGTGTTTTACAATATTAAGATGAATTGTGTTTTGTTCGGTATAGTTTTTAATTTATAAGACTAGTAAAGGCCACGGAGCCATACTGTTTCGTTGAGTCAAGCAATGCTATATAGACTCGATTCTTTGTAATGAATTCTGGTTATACAAGGGGGAAGCTATGACTCTGTATCACCTGTAGTGTGTGTGTGTGTGTGTGAATATTGTTGTATTGCCTATTCTTAATGTAAACCCTAACCCTTCAGATAACCCTGTGTTTTATACATTTATATCTACTTTTTATTATTTTCCATGCTCATACTCAGTCATGTCTGACTCTTTGCAACCCTTTGAACTGTAGCTCACTAGGGTCCACTGTCCATGGGATTTTCCAGGCAAGAATACAGGAGTGGGTTGCCATTTCCTCCTGCAGGGGATCTTCCTGACCCAGAGGTCGAACCTGCGTTTCTTGCATTGCAGGCAGTTTCTTTACCCACTGAACCATTTGGGAAGCCCTTTATTCCTTCAAGGGCTTGATGAAAGTTCTTTTCCAGACTAAAATACATCAAATTTCTTTATTATCCTGGTGTTGTCTCATCAACTAGAAAAGGTCAGAGATATTAGAGAGGGAAGGGTTATGAGATGAGTGGGGTTCAGCTGTACCTTGAAAAATTCTGCTGTGGTAGGAGGAAAGTGGCTTCATCCCACTAGTTGGAAAATTCTGTTTCATTTGCATTGTTGCCTAATTGTGATTATGTATATCTAAATTACAGAAGGCCAAAGGATAACTCAGAGGAGAGGTAGCTTAAAGTAGGTTTTATGAAGGAAAAAGGAAAAGGAATAAGGAAAGAAAGAAGAAAAAGGAAAAGGAATAAGGAAAGAAAGACCAAGCAAGAAATACTGTCAGCGAGATGGAGAGAAAGGAGTGAGAAATACATAGATTATGTCAAGCATTGAGAAAACATGTTGATTGAAATACGAAGGATAGCAGTTCAGAGAAGATGAGCAAATATGACAATACTAGCGTAACAAAGACTCCAAATTAGAGGGTCTGATGGAAGATTTGGTCATAGAATTGCAAGGTTAATTCTAGAAGCACTTTTAAAAGCCCCCAAAAGCATAAAACTCACTTTAAAAGAACTCCAATTTTAAAAGCTCCCTAGAGGCAATGTAATAGAAAAGGGCTTTTAAATGCTATTTCTGTTTTTTTCCCTGTTTTCCTGAGGGGCTGTCTCAGAGGGATGATTTATTGTCTATTATATTTAAAGTGACAGGGCCAATTTTGAAGGCCCACTGCAGTGGTGCTAGCATCAAAGCAACAGGATTGCACACTGTACCCCATGTACAGCCAGTCAGTACCCGACTTCTGTTTGGTTTTGGGCAGCTTGACTGACAGAAATGGAATGAGAGGCACATGGAACTCTCTTCTTATGAATATGAGTACAGTCCTATTGTTCACATCTAAGTGAGGCTAATTAATAGAAAAAAATCCTTAATCAAGGCAAGTTTTGACTGGATATTTTTCCCCTTGAAAGGTAAATGAACATAGATTCTTTGTAAAGGAGATGCAGGCTGATATTTCCTTCAAACCAATATGAAAATCTTCCTTTTACTTACTTAACAAATACTTATGTGCTCAGTGTTCAAGGCGGAGAAGGCAATGGCACCCCACTCCAGTACTCTTGCCTGGAAAATCCCATGGATGGTGGAGCCTGGTAGGCTGCAGTCCATGGGATCGAGAAGAGTCACACACAACTGAGTGACTTCACTTTCACTTTTCACTTTCATGCATTGGAGAAGGAAATGACAACCCACTCCAGTGTTCTTGCCTGGAGAAACCCAGGAACAGGGGAGCCTGGTGGGTTGCCGTCTATGGGGTTGCACAGAGTCGGACACGACTGAAGTGATTTAGCAGCAGCAGCAGTGTTCAAGGCACTGGTCTAACTGGTTTGCATAGTTGTAAGTAACATTGCCTTGTGGTTAAAAATACAGAGGAAGAAGGAGAGTTAGTAAAGGATATGGGAAAACAAACAAACAAACAAACAAATAAGAATCTCCTGACCCATGATTTTCCTAAATAATTTAAATCTAAGGAATTGAATTAGAATGAGTTAGTCTAAATCCCACTTGTGAGAGCTATGAGTGAACTTGAGTCATTCAACTTCTTTGAATAAGAAAAGCATTAATACATTATCTGCTGACCATGGAGAGTACTACTAGAATAAGTTCAAGTAGCCAACACATTGGGCCAACACATTGAAAAACTCCATTATGAGTAAGTTTAACTGTGGTTGTCAAGTTTTCTCCCAGCTAATTTTTTCCATAATTTTTAGTGCTTTGTGGAGCCGAGGGTGTTTTGGATAATGTATTATCTTAGAACTCAATGTCATCCTAAATACACTGACCTCAAGGTATAGTAAGTGGGATAATATATTCTATGCCTTTAATAAAATTCTATTAATTAGAATAATACCAAAGTTGTTCATGTTTCACCCTTTCACATTGGACTTCTTCCAGAAAATATTTGTGTTTACCTTTTCTGAATAATGTGATAATCATTGTGTAAAATTTGAAAACATAGGGGGGAAAAAAAGGCCATTGGCAATACTATTACCATGATTTAAGTGATGTTAATATTTTGACTAATTTCCTTCTTTTAAAATATTACATATGTATCTGAGTATGATTTTTCAACATGGCTTTAAACAGAATTTACTTTTTGTTTCTTTCTTTTTCACTTAACATTATTCTTTTAAGTAAAATAATAGCAATTGGAATTATATGCATTTCATTAGTTCATGACTTCCTTTGGTTGGAAATTTTTCCATAAAATATTTTTACAATTTTAATGCTGCAGTGAGTGTATTTATATATAAGCTTTTATTCTTCTTTATGATTAGTTTTTTAGAAATAATATGTTTCTAGAAACAAAATTTCTTTTTGGCTTAGTTTTACATTTTTAAGACCATTTATAAAGATTTGCCAGTTTCCTTAATGGATTTTTTTTTTTTTTAACCAGCACCAGGCTGTATGCCTTTCTTTCCAAGATGCCATTCTTTCCACACCCATACTAGCAGTAAACATTATCCTTTGTTTATTGTTTTTGAAATTGTATTAGCTATATATGATTTGAATATATATTTATGTAAAATATAAACCTATTTCATTATTTTGTGATGTATGATAAGTTTTAGCCACATTGTACTTTTAAAAGTACAGTCTTCTCTGAATCATATTATAAATTGAATCCGCTTATTAACATAATATTTACAGAATATTCATAATAGGAAAAAATGTCTTGGGAAAAAGTATGATGCAAATATGAATGTAAAATATGCTCTGAGCTTCCTGAAAGCCAAAACAGAAAAGATAAATCTAATTTTTTATTCTCTGGAAGCCAAAATAATAATAATAAGAGAAGTCTATTTTCTTCATTAACTGATAGACTTCAGAAATCTATTTAAGAGTGACAAACATATTTTTGTGGTAATTTATGCTAAAATGAAGTCATTTTATGAAATCTTAAAGAGAGAAAGTACTTAGTATCATAATGGAGAATGCCTTTAACCATTTTATAGAAAAATCCCAAACTATGCTTTCTTGTGAATTTATTTCTACCCTCAGTAAACAATAACTGTACTGTTACCGTAGTGTCACTAAGTCATGTCCAACTCTTTTTTGCAACTGCATGGACTGTAGCCCACCAGGCTCCTCTGTCCATGGGATTTCCAAGGAAGAATACTGGAGTGTGTTGCCATTTCCTTCTCTAGGGAATCTTCCCGGCCCAGAGATCAGAACCTGTGCCTCTTTAACTAGTAGGTGAATTCTTTACCAGAGTCATCTGGTGGCTCAGATGATAAAGAACCCACCTGCAACTGATAAGACCTGGGTTCCATCTCTGGGTCCCTGGTTGGGAAGATCCCCTAAGGAAGGGAATAGCTAGACCATGAATTTAATTCTATGGAAAATTATGCTATGATTTATAAATTTCCAATGACTGACTGATTTTGATATAAAGACAATTTAGAATACCTGTATAATTATACTATGCACTCAATATGTACCATATTCTTCACAAAACTTGATGAGATATATACTATGTCTTCATTCTGCAGGTGAGAATAATAAGACTTTGAAAAGATAAGAAACCTTTCCAAAGTCATACAGCTAGATTACATTGAGATTAAAGCTTTAATCAGAGGTCTAAGCTCTAATGACTAAGCAATACTATTTTCTCACTTCTAGAATTGTTTAGTAGAATGGAAGGATTAGCATTTGGAGAAATCAGAGAATGGCTTGCCTTTTTTTTTTTTTTTTAATCAGACCTATTACAGAATAGGTATTTTTGAAGGTCAAAGGATAAATAAAAGTTTTGGCCTATTATCTAAAGAAAAATGCAGAATTTTCCCATGGAATTTATTTAAGCATGTCATCTTTTCACACATCCTCTGTTTGGCATTAATTGTACTTCAGTCTGGACAGGCCAAGTAGACATACAAAGATGGACATCTTGGTTCTGAATCAAGAAAATAATTCTGTTAGAATCCTCACATTGTGGACAATATGAAGATACTCTGCCAATTTCTGCCATATTCACTAGGAAATTAATGAATTGATGCTACATGTTTCATAATGTTTGTTGTTGATATTATTTGTTTAAACATTTTTTCTTCTACAGCTTAGTTTTATCTCGTTAGATCACCCAATTTGAATGTTGTTATTTAAAAAATGCACTTCTTCATGCTTAGATAACCTGTAATTTAGACATATAATCAACGTTCATTTATTCAGGAGTCAATTATACAATTTAATAATTAGACGACTGCCTCTTGACTTTGGCTTTTGGTCATTCACTGACACCACTGTGTTAGGGTGCTTTAAGGGCAAAAAAAGATATGCACGAATCTTACTCTTGGTTGTTAAATTTCTGCTGCTGCTGCGTCGCTTCAGTTGTGTCCGACTCTGTGTGACCCCATAGACGGCAGCCCACAGGCTTCCCGTCCCTGGGATTCTCCAGGCAAGAACACTGGAGTGGGTTGCCATTTCCTTCTCCAATGCATGAAAGTGAAAAGGGAAAGTGAAGTCACTCACTCGTGTCCGACTCTAGCGACCGCATGGACTGCAGCCCACCAGGCTGCTCCATCCATGGGATTTTCTAGGCAAAAGTACTGGAGTGGGGTGCCATTGCCTTCTCCTGTTAGATTTCAACTTTTTTGCCAAAACTAGGTTATGGGTAAAATTAATAGACAGTTTTTTTGTGGTTCATCTTTCTTCATCAGTAATAATAATGACAACAGTACAGAAATCAATTTTTAGCATACAGCTATTCCAGAAGACTAATGCCAAGTGCATAGATATATTAAACAACAGTTATAATAGCTAATATATAACCCTTTGTTTCAGTACTGTTCTGAAATTTTAGTATATATTAACTCATTTAATTCTCACAATGACCCTATGATGTAGGTATATTATTATCCTTATATTATTGGATAATATCATGTGAAAAACCCAAATGAACTTTTGGTCAACCCAATACATAGGAAAAACAGTGGCAAAGAGGCATTGGTGACAATCCCTAGGTTATACATGTGGCAAGTGGCAGTTCCAGGATTTCAGTGAGAATACATGAGCATTTGGAGCTTGTACTCTTAAATATTACTTTGTACAAGTCTGTCACATACAATGTTTTCATAGTAATCTGGATTTATTCCTTCTTTTACAGGCAATTTATTTTTTAAGAAAAGTCTACAGCAGGCTATCCTTAGATTTTATTCATTCTGCCAAACACTTAATAAAACATATTTACATTTAATTCTATTAATGTTATACTATATTTCCCATCACTATAGTTAACTAGGAGATTTATACATCTCAAGACTTAGCGTGTTTCCTCGAGATTTGTAATAATAGTTATAGAATTCTCTTATTGTAATAAAATCAAGGCATTGTGGAATTGAAAGTGATTTCAGAAGTCATTTAGTCCAGATGCTTAATTGAAATCTCTCTTACTGTATGAGTTTTTGAGTAGTTTCTTTTAAGTTCCATCTACTCATTATTTATTAGGAAAATCATTCTGCTTGTTAAAAGATCCCTTCATTTGAACCAAAGTCTATTTCTTTGACATTTTTACCTATTGTTTTTACTCGTAGATTCACTCAGAATAAGTCTAAATCTTTTCCTCATAAAAAGTATTTTTTAAAAAGTCTTTGAAATAGTTAACTTGATTATCTTGTTGTTTCTTTTAAACATACACTTTTTTGGTTTACTTCCTTCAATTTTTATTCAGTGGACAGTGTTCCAGGTCTTCCAGTCTTCCAGATCTTACTACCATCTTCATTTGACCTAGCTATTGTCAACATCTTTATACATGATGGTCAGAGTTGAAATATGTAACACACACACACACACAGACATATATTTTATGGCATTCATGCAGTGGAAGATCTATGACCATCCTTGCTCAAACCACTGTACTTATATGAAACCTTAGAGGACATGGGCACTACTGACACCATCAGCACATTGTTTTATTGTAATGAGATATGTAGTCAATTACAGTTTCTAAGGATACAAAGCTGTAAAGTTGCACACTCCAGTTGATACTTATGAAGAAGTGGTGGATCAAGGCAAAGTAGTTCATATTTGTCTATGTTAGATTTTCTTTTGTTAACTTATTTAAAATGTCCTAGAGTTGATTTTGTACCTTGTTTCCATTAGGCCTTAGCTTTGCTTCTTAAATTTTGGGAAGTGCATTGATAATCCTGATATACATTATATTCCAAGTCATCGTAAAATGTCAAAGAGGATAGTGCCTGCAATGCAGCCTTTGCTAGACTATCAGTCTTTCCTTCAGAGTGATATAAATCCCTGTAATAATACTCTAGGATTAAGAGCATACCTATCAATTAAGGGCATACATAGCTACTTCGGATCCAGCCTGTGTTTTTCCATTTACTTTTAACAACTGAAACATTCGCTGTGTTACTTCCTAAATCATAAGCCTTTGTTGTTCAAGTATCAGTCACCTTTCTTTCAGAGTTTAGGTAAATTACTGGGAATTAATGCTAAATCAGATATTTTCTAAATGGGAAAGAGAAGTACTAATGTTCTATGGCATTTTAAGTCTATGACTTATCGTGGAAATCATAGCTGCTGCTTGACTTAATGTTACTTTGAAATGAGCTTGCTGCCTGCTATGGTGATTATTATGCCTTTATATAGAACATTCTTTCTAAAATGGTGTACAGTCATTTTTATTAGCTATTCTTTTCCATAGTCACATGAGCTACTTCAGTATTAAATTCATACAAAATTGGAGGCTGCCATCACTGCAGTCAAAACATTCTCTTAAGCTGTTAGGTCAAGTTTGATTTTGTATTTATGAAACTACAAAGTGCCCCACCGCCTCCATCAGCCTGCTTGAAAATGAGGAAGTGACAATGACGAAAAGAACCTTTTTCGTGCCAGGTAACCAAGAAGTCGTTAGCAAAAGGTGGACTAGGACTCACGTTCCCAGAGTGTGCTCATTACTGTGGAGTAACATGAGTGCTGAATTGCTTCTGTTGTTTTCCTCTTGTGTCCTCCTCTCCCTTCTCTTCTCTGTTTTAGACAGTCTCTTCAAATGTATGAATTGTACTCTCCAAGTTAAGTACCACTTTATTTCTTGTTTTAAATTGTGTGATGTTTCATCAATTTATCCAATTTATTAATTGGAAAATCTGGAGAATAAGATGCAAAGTGGGTGAAAGAGGACTTAATTTTGCACCAACCTTGGATCCCTTACATAATTCTCTAGAACTTGTTGATTGCTCCTGGGAAGCTAACTCTGATGTCTCACTGGCCCTATTTGGTGCTCTGAGAGCTGAGGCCCAACGACTCTCTCCTGACCGTCCTGTCAGTGTCGGCCACCACCTGGGCTTTGCTTGGCTGCCTGTAAGTGGACTGCTTTGCATGTTCTAAATGCTGTGTGATGCTTCCTCCTGTAATCAGACTGAGCATCACTGCTTCCCCCAATCATCCTCTGTACTTAATTGACCAATAGAGCTCGACATATGGAGGATCGAATCACAAACCCAAATCAGCAGTTGTCAGAAGAGATTAATTCAAACAGGAGGCAGCAAGACACTTGTTTTCTTTTTTTTCCCCTCTCTCTCACTTGATGTTCATTTTCTGTGGTCTGATGAGGGAAATGATTATTAATATCTCCAGCTGTGCCCTCAGGCAGATGCCAGGAACTTCAGTGAACTGTTTTGCACTTCCCTAGCTTCCTTAAGTCTTTCTTCTGGAGATACTTTCTGGTGATGCGCTTCAACAGGTGGCCCTGGGGTGAGTCTGGTGAGTTTATATATGTGCATCAAGTTCAATCTGTACAATCCTGTTGGGAGAGTCTTCCCTGTGATCCATACTGAAAGCACTTTCCTTCTTGGGGTTACACAGAGCTCAAAGTGGAAAAGATGACTGGGTACATTCTTACTGTCCAGTTTCTCCTGGATATAGTTCTCAGCCTGACAGTTAATCTGTCCAGGTGTGTTCAATTTTTTTTCTAATCTTTTCAGGCCTTTTCTAGGTACTGTGAAAAACAGAGAAACATGGCATATAATCATTGCTCTTGAACATTATATAAGGAAAAATGAAAATTACCTTTTATTTTATATCTATATATACAAGATATTGTATTAAGTATTATAAGCTTAGAACTTTAAGTCAATTGCTTAGTTGGTTAATCGTTAAGGACTTACTTGAAGGACATGGCAACTCACTCCAGTACTCTTGCCTGGAGAATTCCATGGACAGAGGAGCCAGGCAGGCTACGTCCATGGAATCACAAAGAGTTGGACATGACTGAGTGACTAACTTTCTTTCATTTGTTTCAAGTGACAGAAAATACAAGTCAACCTCACTTAAAGAAAAATAATCCATTGGCTTGTCTATCACAGAAAGGAGTAAATTCCCATCAGGCACAGCTGAATCCAGGGGATTGTCAGAGCCCAGGCCGTCTTCATCTCTGGATCACCAAGACAGTACCAAGGTGGTTGTAAGCTTTCACAATTATATTCTGTCTTTAGTGCTTAGTCATGGGGAAAAGAGAAAGCTGTTTTTTTTTTTTTTTTTCGCTCAGTAAATTCTAAGGGTCCTGGGCCTAACTTTCACCAGCCTTAAAGTGTGGCTTTGGGGTCTAGAAGATACAGATGCATTGTCTTAAGTCCTAATCTTGCCTAGTAGTTAGAAGTAGATCGCCTAAGTCCAAATACTAGCTGATACCTTCAATTTGTAACCTTGGGCAAGTTACTTAATTTCTCTCCATCTTTGTTTTATCATCTGTAAATATAGGACAGAATCCGGTAATACTTATAATGAGGATTAAATGGGTTAAATCATGAAAATTCTAGGAGTAGTATCCAGAACTTAATTGATTATTCTTGTTTACATTCAAGATGTTTACAATCCAGTTAGGATTCTTTTTTAATGTGAAAAATTGGACTAAACAGCTTCAGTATAGTATCCAATTCAATAATTGTATGATTGTTTTTTACAGATATTAGTAAAAAAAATTAGACTTAGGAATAACCTAAATAATTAACTGAAGCTGAAAATATGCTACCAAATGTTTCCATAAGGCTCTTCTCTGTAGCAGGAGTTCCTTTCTCATCCCTGAGAACTGTATTTAGTGTACTTCCTATCTTGCTGTGAGGGCACACTGCACTCAGTGGGAAAGGTGCTTGCCCAGCTGGCTTGTTCAGTAAATGAAGATGGAACCTGATTGCAAAAATCCCGAGCCAGGGCCACAGCTTTGTCATTCAGGAGATTTGTGGCTTTGAAAGGCGGTCTTGAAAGGGATGCCCTGACGGGCTTGGACAGTCCTTATCCAGTCAGCACAACTCTATCAGTGCTGCATTTCCTGTGAGCCGGACGAGGAAAAACAGCAGAAGACACAACAGCGTAATAGTGCAACAAACTGTGAGGAGACACGAGCTGAGACGGAGACACTCTGTTGGTGGGAAAGAAATACAAGGGCCCGTGTAGTAGGAGAATCTCAGAGGATGGTGTGACATCAGTGGAGGATGGGTTGGGTTTGTTGAATGAATTATTTCCCACTTAGAGTGTGTCTTCTGTATTTGGAAGATTGCCCCTCCCCTTGTAGCAGCCAAGAAAGAGCCTTGTTGTTCTAGACATGGTGGGGAGCGGCTCTATAAATCTAAGGTAGCTCATAGTTAATGATTGTGTCACCATTACTTGGTATCTGAAAAGTAATTACTATATGGTTAATGACTAAGGTCTGCTATTGGAGAAGTGAGGTACAGGGGCTATCTGGAATATTCCTCTTCTTCAAAATGTGAGCTGTACCATCTATACATGTTATCACCAGTCAATTTGTAGAACGTAAAAGAAGTAACAAGGTTAGCTAAAGAGGGATTTTATTAGTTACCACTGAAAGTGACAATTCTGACATCACTTTTATTCACCATAGCCTTATGTTCACATTTTACAGTTAACTGGTGAGAGATCCTCTTGGTGCAGAGTTTTATCGCCTCCTCCCCACCCCAGGCTAGAACACGGGGGAGAAGGAGAGACTTACCTTTGTTATTCAGCAGTGGAAATATCCTGAAAGTAGGTCTTTGGGAATCTTCTACCATCATGCTTCTCCCCTTCCTTTTCTGCCTTCATTTTAGCTTATTTGCTGTCTGTAGCATCCCCCAGTTATACCTGGGTTTCTTAGCATCTTGTTTCAATTTAGGATACATTAGTCTTTAGCAGTGTTTCTCAAAGTATGGCCCAGTGATTAAGTGCATCAGAAATATCCACTCTTATTGAAAATACAAGTTTTTTGACCACTGGAAACAGAATCACTGAGAGACCAGGCATGTGAATTTTTTTCAAGCTGCTTGGCTGATATTTATAAACATAGTGTACATATATATATATATGAATAAAAACTCCTAAGAACCATTGGTTCAGAGCAGCACTAGTAAAAAAAAACATACAGTAAGATTTACACATAATTTTTAATTTTCTAGTTGACAAACTAAAGCAAGGAAAATGATAAAATTAATTCCAATAATATACTTTAATTCAATATATGTAAAGTATTATTGCTTCAACTTGTGATCAATATAAAATTATTGATAAGATATTTTATATTCTTTTTTTGCATAGTAAGTCTTCAAAAATCCATGGCACATTTCAGCTTTTGAGCAAATACTCTTCAGATTTTCAGTAGACACACATGGCTAGTGGTTACCATATTGGACAGTACCCATGTAGAGATATGGAGGACAATTTTTTTTTTTAACACAAACTACTGATATAGTCAGAGTTTTATTGCACCACATGGCTTTTATTTATCATAGAACATATGATTCTTTTAAAAATTAATTTATTTTAATTGTAGACTAATTACTTTATAATATTGTAGTGGATTTTGCCATACATTGACATGAATCAGCCATGGGTGTACATGTGCCCCCATCCTGAGCCCCTCTCCCACCTCCCTCCCCAACCCATCCCTCTAGGTTGTCCCAGAGCACCAGTTTGAATGCCCTACTTCATGCATCAAACTTGCACTGGTCATCTATTTTTCATATGGTAATATACATGTTTCAATGCTATTTATCATAGAAAATTGTGATTCTTACCTCTGGTTTTGAACTGACTAAAATGAATCATCACAAAAATCCCACATTCTTTTAGTCATATATCTCTAAAATTCCAGCTTGTAGTTTTTGATTACATAATAAATGAGATAATTATTTTAAGCTTTTTTTTTCCTCTCATTTAGGGTATATTTCACTTCCCTTCTGTCATTCAAGAGGCTGAATTATTCTGAGAAAATATGTAACAAGAGCAAGTGTTCTCTCAATGCCTATAGTAAAGCCATGAGAAATGGGCTTTCTGTGGTAATAATGATAATACTAGAGTTTATCAAGCACTTGGTTTGTGCCGGGTACTCTGTGACACTCTTTATATAGTGTGTATAATTTAGTTTTCGATGACCTCACCAAATCCATGTAATTATCCTCATCTAGCAAATTATGAAATGGAAATTCGGAGAAGTTAAATAACTTACCAAAGTTCACACAGAAGAAACCAAGGCTCTTTCACGCAACATACTACAGTTTTAACACTTTTAATGTAATCAGAATTCCCAGAATTTTAAACTTGTTTTATTAAGGAGTATTAGGTCTTTTATTTTGTTTTGTTATTTAGCCCTTTCACAGGGCAGCTTTCTCAATCAGAAAATGCTTTGAGCAGAGAGATTTCATACATAGGTAAACTGTAAAGTGTCTCAATGGCTTTGTGAATGACCACATTCATGTCTGAGAGCTGTCATCAAGGAAAGGGAAGCAGCTCCTCTCTTTTTCTCCTTTCTTGTCCCCTTATCTCTAAGTCCATGGTTTCTTCTAGTTGACTTTCTCAGTTTCCAACCTTACCCTTTTGCATAGCGAATGGTGAAGTCTGAGCAATCTGAAAGACATGCTTTTGGTCTCCACTGCCTTGATCTGCCATGTACACTGAGATGAATGCAATCCTAGTAAAAGTACAGAGCTAATAGGAGAATCCAGCCATATCCTATTGGGAAGATGTATCACTGAGCACACGTGAAGGGAGAGGGCCGAGGAAGGAGGCAGAGGAGAGGGAAACAGCTGTCTGGTAAAGCCGCACAGGTGTGGAGGGCACTCATCAGGTTCCCACAGGCTCTGTCATTAAGGCTGTGGCAGATGTTCTCAAATGTGACTGGCATAGTCACGGGGGAGGCTGTAAACTCAGCTTAATGTTCAGAGCACTGGTGTGGCACTGCTGGGCAGGAGGTGGGCGAGTTTGACCTTTTTGCCAGAGTGGCAGCTGCTCTTTTCTCCTCAGCTGTGAAGTTTCTGTCAAAATCCTCTGTGGCAGTCTCACCTTACCTCATGGGCTCAATTCTGCTCCCTTATAACTGGACTTGAGTTATTAAGAAAAGAAAATCCTATATAAACAGAGGCAACTAAATAGAACCCTTGATAACTTAGGGGATCCAGTATAGTCTTGGCTCAGAATCCCGTGAGGACTTGCCTAATATCAACCCAGCTCTAGGAGATTCAACTGAGGATAGTTGGATGGCCTGGTAGTGTAAAGTCCAGAGCAATCTTAAAAATTGCATTTGAGACCCTGGAATTTTTCCAACTATACCACACAGGGAAGGATATATCAGAAGTTAATTTGTTTTTCCTAAAAGTGACAAAATGCTATTCAACCCTAAATCTGCTGTAGAAATACATAATTTTTTTTTCCTCCCTTCAAAAAAAATTTTATATCACAGATTTCCAGGGTGACAGTATAGGAATAGAGATTGTTGCATTCTTTGTTTCATAGAGAGAGATAAGGGCAACTATTAGGTACTGGAAATGTAGCACGGTGGCTTTAAAGTGAATTACTGAGGCCTGACGTTGCATGCTAATGGATTTATTTGAAGCAGGAACTTGTTATAACTGGACTGAAAATCACTGACCTCTTTGTGTGCTCTTTTGTATACATTAGGTCTTAGTCTCTAGGCATTGCCAAATCCTCAAGCATTAGAGAAGCCATGGCAAACCCTACCCGTATAGCTTGATTCTGTTCCGTTTTTTATTTATTTTTTTTTCCTCAAAAAAAAAAAAAAAAAGAAAGAAAAAAACTAGGCCTCTGGGAGAAAATCTTGGTTGTCAATTACTGGCGTTTGAAAGAAGATAGATGAGGTTTTTCAGGAGATGGCTTTTTAGCTGTTTGCCAAAAGACCGTACACTTAGCATACTTTGAGTGAATTTATCAAGGTTCTGGGTCTGGCTTTCAGCCTCAGTGGTTCAAATGTCAATCTTGTCAGTGGCCAGAATTGATTAGATTTAGAAGGTTGACTGATAATACTAAAACTCACCAAATCTGAACTATGCGCCAAAATGTCAAGTTACAAATTTAAAGTGACAGGAGGGTCAGAATAGGAAAATCAGCCTGCCAGGGCATCCCTCTTTCTAGGCCAGTTCCCATGGGTCAGTGAGCCACTTAGTACCCATGGACTTCAAACAGGGATAATTCATTTTGTAAGTCACATATATGTTGACATGAACATATATACTTATCTCTGATGATGCTTATAAACATTTATTGAGGACTCACTATGGACCAGGGGCTTCCGAGAGAGGGCTAGTGGTAAAGAATCCTCCTGCCAATTCAGGAGACGCAGGTTTGATCCTTGGTTTGGAAAGATCCCCTGGAGAAGGAGATGGCAACCTACTCCAGTATTCTTACCTGGGAAATCCCATGGACAGAGGAGCCTGGTGGGCTACAAGTTCATGGGGGTCATAAAGAGTTGGACACAATTTAGAGACTATGCAACAACAACACTATCTCAAATGTTTGACTGTCTCAAATGCTTGACATATATTAACTCATTTATAAATATGTTCAGCACCCTTAGTGGTAGATCCTATTATTATTATTATTACAGAGGATAAAACTGAGTCACAGAGGTGAAAATAATTTGCATAAAGTTAAAATAATTGGAGAAGGAAATGGCAACCCACTCCAATATTCTTGCCTGGAAAATTCCATGGACAGAGGAATCTGGCAGGCTATAGTTAATGGAGTCCCAAAGAGTCAGCCATGACTGAGCACATCAGCAAGAAAATAATATTAATGAAAGCTCAGGTAATCTAGTGGCAGACTCCAATTTTTAAACACGCTGCTGTAATGTGTATATCTGTTGCAGAAACATAGCCCATTTCTGGCACAGGGACTCTGGCAGTTTAAGATACTCTAGCAGCTTCTGGCCCTTGGTCTCGCTTTTTCTATAGTGCAGGCTAATCTTTCTCACTTTGTTCATCTTTTCTCTGGACAAGATGCCCAATAATTGCTTGAAATCCAGCTTATTAAATTTCAATCCTACAGCTGCATTGCTTTCCCTAGTTCACCTTGATGGGAGTTATATAGAATTCTCAAACCTCTTTGTTCACATGTTTATAAATATCATGACCTGTTTTGTTGTTGTTGTTTTTTTTTTCCTAGAGGTGGCCAGTGTGCACACATTATCTCTATATCCAACTCGTTTCATTCTCAGAGGCCAACCTCATTTCCTGGTCCTCAGTGGATTCTGCATAACATATCCCTAGGTACCTCCCACGTCTATAAAACCAAACTTCTTGGAAGCCCCCTAACTCTTCAGTTCAGTTCAGTCGCTCAGCTGTGTCTGACTCTTTGTGGCCCCATGGACTGCAGCATGCCAGGCTTCCCTATCCATCACCAACTCCCAGAGCCTACTCAAAACTCATGTCCATCACATCAGTGATGCCATCCAACCATCTCATCCTCTGCCACCCCCTTCTCCTCCTGCCTTCAATCTTTCCCAGCATCAGGGACTTTTCCAGTGAGTCAGTTCTTCACATCAGGTGACCAGAGCATTGGAGTTTCAGCTTCAGCATCAGTTCTTCCAATGAATATTTGGGACTGATTTCCTTTAGGATTGACTGGTTGTATCTCTTCAGAGTCTCTAACTGCTCGTGTACAAATTGGAAACCACAGGACTGACTCCTAATTAGGCAAAACTTTTCATTTGCCAGAGAACTAACTGAAAAACATCCCTTGGGGGCATTCTCTAGCCTGGGGCTGAAGAATGCAAAGGCACATTTCCTTGTGATTTGTTTGCATACAAAATGAAAGTGAAAGTCGCTCAATCCTGTCCAACTCTGTGACCCCATGGATGAGTCCATGGAATTCTCCAGGCCTGAATACTGGAATAGGTAGCCTGTCCCTTCTTCAGGGGATCTTTCCAACCCTGGGATAGAACCCAGGGCTCCCACATTGCAGGCGGATTCTTTACCAGCTAAGAGGTGCTAAAATCTTCTAATTGGTGTCTTCTATAGTACCCTGCTACTAGCTGGGAATATCAGGAAAAGAGTGATTTCTTAGTTCAGTTTGACTGGCTGTACTTCAGCACAGCTGTCCTTTTAAATGTCCTAGATTGAATTTCTGAAGCAGATCATTTATCCTTGTCCATTCACCTCTATTTTGGGCATATCTTAAATTGCTTATTGTATCTGCAGTGAGTTCTCCTTTTAAGTCAATAGATATGTCCTATAATCAAGAGCTTCATAGAATATAGAAGGAATCAGATGTAAATGAATTCTTATTCAAAAGGAGTTCTCCTCTTTACAAAAACATCCCTTGTCTTAATTTCTCCTATCAATCCAAATGCAAAAAGCAGGTCCATTTTCAAGGGACTAACAAAATTTCCTTTTCAGTGTCTTAAGTTTGACCTGCAAGCATCAGTTGAAATTTGGGGCATGACTTCTTGAAAAGCACCAATAAGAGTTAAGTGAGTTAGTGAGCTCAGCAGTCTCTGTGGGAAAATCAGAAAAATCCTGTTTTTCATCAGGGAGGTATAAAAACCAAAACCCAAAGCTGACATAGGTTTGTCCATGGTCTTAGAACTGTTCTGTTTTTAATATACCAATACTTCATTTGCCACTCTTCATGAGTTCTAGATTACTTTTTAGTATTTAGAATGCTTCATGAATTCACATGATATATTATTGACTGTCATATTTACTTTATCAGATCATCAGCACATTGGTTTCTGTAGGTCTGTACAGTCCAGTACATCCACCACAAATCACTTGTGGCTGTGTAAATTAATATTTATATTCAAAGCAAATGGAAAAGAAAATGGCAATCTACTCTAGTATTCTTGCCTGGGGAATCCCATGGACAGAGGGGTGTGGCGGGCTACAGTCCATGGGGTCCTAAGAGTAGGACACGACTTAGAAAATAACCACCACCAGCACCATTCAAATCAAAACCTAAAAATTCGCTTCATCAGTCACATTTGCCACGCTTGCTACAATGTTCAGTAGTCACAGGTGCCTAAAATAGCTACAGAACCGGCATTAGCACAGCTTACGTTTCATCTACTGTATTATCCAGTGTTGGAACCTTTTCCATAAGAGCTTTGGTATATCTTTTTCCAAAGATGAATTGTAATAGACGATTCTTGCATACTTTCAGATGAGAAACGTGAAAATTCTAATAATCCATAAGAAAGCACATTCCTCAGTTGGGTGCCTTCAGATGAAAACTAACAAACAGAATTCTCCTTCAAATTAAAGAGACATTTACCTCTCTTTAAGTTTCACCCAGTAGTCCCAACTAAACAGAAAAGAGTGATATAATTCACTAAATCCTGTTATTGGAGCTATTACTGAAATACCATATTAACATTCCTTTGTCCATGTAAACATGTTTTTCAGTGACTGCAGAAGGGAGCACCTTATCAATCTTTTTGACCTTGCATACAACCATTAAAACAAAACACAACAAAAATTCTCTTTAGTAAAGTTCACAGTTCGTCCTCATTTTGTAATCTCCAAGTAAACATTTTACTGCTGACATCACATTCATTCCTTAAAGGACTCACTTCTTGGGCACCTAGGTCTGATTTCCTCACCTCTCCAAATAAGGATATGAACTGTGAAACAGTTACATACTTAGACAGTTCTGGGTCCTTAGCACAGTGTTTTCCAAATAATGTCGATTAGTCGTGTCTGCCTTTTTGCAACCCCATGGACTATACAGTCCATGGAATTCTCCAGGCCAGAATCCTGGAGTTGGTAGTGTTTCCCTTCTCCGGGGGATCTTCCCAACCCAGGGATCGAACCCAGGTCTCCCACACTGCAGGTTCTTTACCAGCTGAGTCACAATGGGTCACAACCCAACGACAGGTTGTGAGAAGCATTATTTTTATTAAATAAAGTAGCACATAATAGGTAAATAGGATAAACAAAAATATCAAAATGTACTGCACATAGTAAAATAAAACATTTTTGTTTTATCTGTGAGTCATGATGTAATATAATATTTGTTTTGCTGAGGGTTGCAGTCAAGAAAGTCTGAAAGCTGCTATAGGAGCATGCCTCTTTGGGATATTGTTCCTAAGATATGACTTATCCTAGGTACATTTTGTTAAAGATTTTGCTGAAAGAAATCTTTCAAATATAATCTGAATTTATATGTTTGCTTCCCAGAATCCATCAGATCATTTTATTTACTATATAACAGATGGTTCTATCTTATTACATTGTAATTTGGTCAGTATTTGGAAAGATGCTCGAGCGAGTATAGTAATGAAATCTCCGTCTCCTCCTATCCGTATTTATTTAGCACTTTCAGGATATCTTGCAGTGTGTCAGGCTGCATTGTAAGGACTGTGATGTTCTGGAGAGGGAATGGGAAATTAGCTGGATGGCATTTTAGGTTGATCTTAAAATGTGGTCAGTGTTTTAAGAGACTCCAACTCCATGTAAAGATGGGAGGGAAAACAGGAATATATCTTCTGTTTCTTTTATTTTAAAACACATTTGTGTGTTACCTATATTTGTATGAGTTATGAAAATACTTAAAATCATTTTCTCTATATCTTAACCCCATGACTAGTGTTGATATTATTAGTCTTTATTACAGAAGAAAAAAATTTGAAGCTCTCAGATGTTATGTGATTTGCCGGGGATCACATATTTAATTAAGTAGACCAAGAACACAGATCTTTTACTTTCAGATCCATTCCATGCCTACATCCCAAAGTGTACCCTGGCATCATGAGTGATATAGTCCTTTTCCAAGCATTCATGGGCACAGGACTTAGATATTAAATCATTTGACGTTAAGTTTTAGAGGAAGAAGAACAAACTGGTTAATAAATAATTCCTGAATATGATTTGCTTAAAATGAACTATATTGTATATCTATTACAATTTTTACCAGCTCCTCTGATATCACTAATTTAGCCAAACTTCACTAAGAATTATAACACTTCATTCTTGTTACACTCACTATATATTTTTTTTTCCCTTATTGCCAAGAAACATTCCTAGGAAGGGAGACATGGCTTACTGAATTTCTTTTAGACCTGCCATCTGATATGTTTTAGGCCTTGGGCATATGAGCTTATAGTAATTTGCATGGTAATTAAACTCATTTAGACAATACACTGCTTAATAGGGGATGGGACAGCTTCTCACCTAGCACTTCATTAAGCCACCTGTGCTGAAGCCTTCCTAGATGACAGGGTCAAGTCCACATCACAGTATTATATATGTTGTATATTTGGTTTTTTGTTTGTTTGTTTGTTTTTAAGCTGACTAAATAAACACTTATGTTGGATCCAGATGTAAATGTTCTCTCCCAAGTGTGACTTGTTCTTCTTTCGTATATTTAATTGTGCTTCACTTATTTTTTCCTTTGCACTTCAGTCTCCATTTTTCAAATCAACACACATGAATTAAAAAACAGTTGTGTTCACTTACTTCCAGTAATAAAATTACAAAGATGACTATGACAGCCGTTACCTTCATGAACTCACATCTTAGAGTCCATAGCAGTAAAAAAAAAAAAAAAAAAAAGCTGCAGATAGTAGAAAACACAATGGTGTTAGTGGATAAAAGGTGGGATTAATTCACTAAGGAATGCCAAAGAAGCAACAATTAACTCCAATAAGTTTGTCAGAAAAGGCTTTCTGGAAGTCTATTTATTTTTGTTTCATTTCAATTGTGTTAAATTTTATTGAATTCTAATCAGTATCAAATAGTATTCAAACCTTAATTCTTATAGCATTCCTATGAGGCCACATTTCTCATATTTTCATTTGACATCATAAAGACACTGAAACACGGATAATTAAGAATCTTGTTCAAGGTTACTCAGTTTAAATGATGGAGCTTAGATTTGAACCAAGTCTGGCTTGTACTCTACATTCTTAATCACTGTGTAATATAGCTCTGTTGACCTCAAAAGATCAAAATGATTTTGATAGGTGATGTGTGAGGGCCAGGGAAACTGATGATGTAGTCATGAGTGTTGCTATAGAGATGCATGCATTTATGTTGCTGTCAGCTGCCCTGCTCTTCCACACTTGTATGTTGGGCTTATGAGAGAATGTGGAGGGAACAAAGCTGCTAGAAGAGACTTTGGGAAAGATGAAGCTTCTTGGGTAAGGATGCAAATGAAAGGGGCAAAGGACAAAGCCCAGGGGATCACTGACATTTACCAGGAAGATAGCAGGTGGTGAAGATGATAGACTTCAAAATGCCTCCTCTATGTCTTTCATATAAAAATCATGGAAAAAAATAATGATAATGACACAAATGCTAACTGTGAAGGATCATGTCCATCAAATATTTATTGAAGAGCTTCCCTTGACCTAATGCTTTGCTATCACCCTGCAGACCTCATTTGCAACAGATGGATGTAGGAGGAAGGTTAAAAATGATATGGAGAAATATTCCAGTAGCACATACCCTGTCTATCCCCATTTAACTTGTACTTCCAGGATTTTCACACATAATCTGCTCCTAAACATGCACAATGAGTCACCACCACAAGAATCTGCAAAAAATGGCAAGGGATTAAATAAATGAACAAGTAAATAGTATTCCTAGGGCTTCCCAAGTGGCTCAGTGGTAGAGAATCTGCCTGCCAGTGCAAGAGATAAAGGAAACACAAGTTCGATCCATGGGTCAAGAAGATCCCCTGGAGAAGGAAATATGGCAACCCATTCCAGTATTCTTGCCTGGGAAATCCCATGGACAGAGGAACCTGGTGGGCTACAGACCATGGGATCATGAAGAGTCTCACACGACTTAGTGGCTGAGCACACATGCACAAATAGTATTCATAAGAAGCACAACTAATAGGCATTACTCCAAAAAGGAAAAAATAATGCAAAATCAACCAAGTGAGTGGTTCTTTGGTTTGGTGTATATCCTACATGCAGTGGCTTCCAGGTCCTTGCTGATGGAGCACCTTGCAGGGTCACTGTGGAATACACTAGAAAATACCTCTGTACCAACTTGTTTATTAAGGTTTGTATCTTGTGCTTTGGGTCTGTATTTGTCTTACAAGAGCAAAAGAAACAGGCACCTATAGTGAAAGTCTACCCTTGAAAATAATACTTCCTGTACTGTTTTTCAGTTCAAATGTCACATTCCTTTTTTCTTCTAAATTTCTGCAGCATTTTGTACCCATCATACAACTTTGATCTAACATTTTCTCCTATTTTACTAAAAACTCCTTGACCACCAAGATTGCCTCTTCAGCTTTTGAGCAAAACTGTTTGCTAAATGCATAAATAAATGGGAGTTAAAGAATGTTTGAGATATATTATGCACTGAAATAGTGTTATGGGTAAAGAAACAAAACTATTCTGTGAATCCTGCTTTCTTACTAATTGGAAATGTATAAAAGGAGAGGGATTTAAATCATAAGGGTCAAAGAAAGGAAGTCCAGCATTCTTGTCTATAAATTCATTTCGTCCATCTCTACCACATAATAAGACATGAGTCAGAGGTCCATGATATTTGTCTGGGCATGATAGCCTGCATCAAGTGACCTGGGACACCCATACTGAAGGGAATGGGGGCAGAGTGCAATGCAGAAAGACTAAACTTTGGTTTACTAATAAAAGCTGAGAGACTAGAGATTGCTTTGATGATGAAGGAAACCTGGTGCTTTATTCTCTGATAAGATACTAGCCTAGCAGGAGCAATTGATTTGGTAATGGTCATCAGCAATGGCAGGTGGCAAATATAAGCATGGTTCCCATACAAGAATGAACAGCTTCTAGGAGTAAGGCAAATAGCAATTTATTTTTATTTTTGCTTTAGATTGGTATCCTATTTTTAGAAGCACTATAAGATATGTGCTTATTTATATGCATTTTTTTATTTGGTTGGTTTATATTATTTAGGGTGGAAATGCATAATGTGTGATTGTTTCTGGAGTGACAAAGGGGAAGCTTAGCTATTATGTTGTGATATTTAATTAGTCAACAGAGGCATGTAGAATACTGACCCTAGGACCTTGTTGTCTTAATCAGGCTCTCAGGATTAGTTCGGTAGATACAGTTATATAAAGTGACACGGACCTCATACTAGAACTGTGTTGTTTGTTTTGGTTTTGCCTTCTTAAATACTTAAGATAAAAATGGACCAAGGGAGTCATCAAAAAGAATGAAATAGAATGAAAAATTACAATGTCTCTAAACTGCTTATAGTGGGCTTCCCCGGTGGCTCAAGTGGTAGAGAATCTGCTTGCAATGTAGGAGACCTGGGTTCAATCCCTGGGTCAGGAAGATCCCCTGGAAAAGGGAATAGATACCCACTCCAGTATTCTGGCCTGCAGAATTCCATGGACAGAGGAGCCTGGCTGGCTACAAACTGTGGGGTCACAAAGGGTCAGACATGACTGAAGAGCTAACACACACAAGCTGCTTACAGCACCACCAGAGATGTGGGTGACTATGAGTAAAATCCTTCTGGTCACTGAACATCAGCCGATGTAAATCAGCTACCCAGACAGCTCCAGTTTATAGCTTCCCATTCAGACTTCTATTAAACTTCCTTAGGTTACCAAGGATGTAGGTGCCACCTGACTTCAGTGTATAAATTGTCTTTGAAAGCCATTCAGCCTGAACTGAGGAGTATTTCAGTGGGTTGCAATCATAGAAAGTCCCCCATGCAGGATAATCACCGAAGACTATGTTAACTGTCTCCCCTTTCTCTATTTTTTCTAATTTCCTCCAATTATCAAGACTTATTCTTTTTCATTTTCTCTATGAATCTTGTATTTTGATATTCAATTCTCATTTTGATCCCTCTTTTCTGACAGCCATTAAAGCAAGACTTGATTTTCCTCTTCTGGGTCACTATATTCCCCACTTAGAAGGTAATAAACTTAGTTGATTTTCCTTAATAAAAACACCAGAAAATATAATTAATAAAGCTTTAATTTTATTTTGAAACTTCATGAATCCAGTGTCAACCAGATGATGAGACCTCTAACTTGTCAAGAAGATATCACACACAACCCTGAGTTGGGAGTAAGAACATGGCAGGCGATTCATTAGATTTCTAGTAGAGACATTTCTGACCTGTTGCTGCCCCCTGGATTGGTGACTTGCTAATGGTAATGTGTGCAGTGTAACTCTAGCTTTCCATTTTATTTAATTAGGGAAGTCTTTCAGTCATGTCCTGCTCTTTGCTACCCCGTGGACAGTAGCCCACCAGGCTCCTCTGTCCATGGGATTTTCCAGGCAAGAATACTGGAGTGGGTTGCCATTTCCTTCTCCAGGGGATCTTCCCAACCCAGGGACTGAACCCAGGTCTCCCACATTGCAGGCAAATGCTTTAACCTCTGAGCCACCAGGGAAGTCTTTGGGAAATAAGAAGTATGAGACAAGTTGTTATAGTAGGGGATGTTGCCTGGCAGAGTTTGGGAGGATTCTGGTGGCCTCCAAGTAGAGAATAATCTGATAATCTGTCCTTTATCCAAATTAAATTCTTTCCATTCAGAGGAAGAATACAAAGGAGGAGGAAAAAGAAAAGGGAAGAGTAAAGAGAAGAGGAGGAAGAGCAAAGAGGATGAGGAAGAGAAGGCGAGGGAGAGAAAGAAGAGTGGAAAGAAGAGAAAAAACAGAAGTAGGAGCAGAGGAAATGGAGGAGCAGGAAGGGAGAAAAAGGATAGAGAAGAAAACAGAGAGGAAAACAAGCTAATCTGCTCTGGTGAAATCAGAGAGTGAGAGAGAGAAAGAGAGGGAAGGTGGGAGTGTAACTAAGATAGTATTTTTGAGACTTCCCTGAGCGCTGAAGATCTATATTCATTTTCAAGGACTGTTTGTCTAGGCTCTTGATTCCAAGTTCCAGTCAGCATCCTTACCGGTGTCTCCTGTCACTGTGTAGAAAAACCAGGACAATTTATGTGTCCCAACATTCAGGGACATTTGTGAAGAACAGGAGGAAAAAAATCTAAAGGTAAAGTTAGAGAAACCTGGCAGAGTTGATTCAGGTTGAGTGTGAGAAGGAAGAGGCCAGGTTGTTGTCCAGGGCCCTACAAATGCTCCTCCTGAATCCTCTGAGGATGGTCCCTCCATTCTTGAGGAAACCCATTCACTTCTCACCCAGGAAGCCATGTTCTGCTCCACCCTTGATACCCAGCACCAAGGCCTCAGGAAGAAAAGGAAGGAAGATAACACTGCGTGAGCACCTATCATACACCAGATGCTTCCTAATACATTATCATTCATTCTCACTGCATTGTGCCATAAATAGTATCTTCATATTACATTTATAGAAAAGACTCAGAGAACTGCTGTTAGTTTTACAAATTTTACAAATCAGAGACCGTTCTCAGGTCATTGTGGCTACAAAGTACATGCTCCTTAGAAGATGTCAAACCCGCAATCTCATTATATTTCAAATTGGGGGTTTTCTTCATTCTAATTAGAACTACTAAATGCAAATAAACTTTAGCCTTGGGATTTTTTCTTCTCAAGATATAGATTCAACTTTGCACTTCTATAGAGTCGGATATTTTAACAGAGGAAGGAACATTTATATTTGTGGAATCTCTTTCCAGACTAATTTCTAGACAATTTTACTTTTAACTTCTTTTTTTTACATAAGTAATATATACGTATTACAGAAACATCAGAAAATGCATAAGAGCAGAAAGAGGAGCCCTGAAAATTGAGTCTGATGCTACTACCCATAGATAACTAGTGTGAAATTTATGTTGTGTATTCTGTCACGTGTAGTAGATATTCAGAAACTATGGTGAATTGGGGGCTCCCAGATGGTGACAGTGATAAATAACACACCCGCCAATGCAGGAGGCATAAGAGACATGGGCTTGATCCCTGGGTTGGGAAGATCCCCTGGAGGAGGGCATGGCAACCCATTCCAATATTCTTACCTGGAGAATCTCATGGACAGAAGAGCCTGGCTGGCTAGTCTATAGGGTTGAAAAGAATCAGATACAACTGAAGCAACTTAGCACACATGGTTGATTAGCCTATACATCATTTTGCAAAGGCATTTTTCCATTTAATATTGTGTTATCACCATAACCTAATTGTATGTGTCTAGTTAAACTTCCACAGCACTATTTTTAAAATCTGCCAAGCATTCTGTTGAAGGATTTCTAGAAAATGTAATCAACCCCCTATTATTTGACATTTAGGTTGACGACCACCCCCTCCCCACCCCACAATTATAAACGAACTTGAGTGAACATTTCCACAACTAGTTCTTTGTGGGCATTTTTCATTGCTTCTTTATTATAAATTCTTAGAAATAACCATTATTCTATCAAATCGTTTCACCTATCTTTAAAACTTTTGATAAGTACCGCCACATCTGCCTCAGAGTCTGTACCAATTTACAACTCTGGCAACACCCTCATTAATGTTAGGAAAACCATTTGCTTTTATCTTTGTTACTTTAATGGACAAAATGATCATCTTCTTTTAATTTATATTTCTTGACAAATAATTTGCTTTGGGTATTTTTTTAAAAGTTGATCTGTGCACCTGTTTGTTTGGTTTTTTTTTTTTCAATTTTCTTATTTGCATTTTACTTTTATAAGAGATAATGTATTTATATATTTTAATCTATTACTCTTTTCCATCTTTCCTCCATGTTTTCTGACCTTGGTGTTATTCTGAGGAACTTCTGTCTCCCACTCAAGTACTAACCAGGCCCAACCCTGCTTAGCTTCTGAGATCAGATGAGACTGGACATGTTCAGGTGGTTTGTCCGCAGATTCTCTCACATCAGAATTCTGTGAATGTATAACTCTCTGCTCTTATTAGTATATCACTGTAAGGGCATACTGGCCCACAGTCTTTTTGATTCTCTTAAATAAGCTGATATTTAAGAAGGAGACTATGAGGAGACCATCCACTCATTTAAAATTCACAGAGCATGAGGGGGGAGATATAAATTTGTCTTCCTCTGGTGACTTGAGCTTAACAGCAACATGAGAATAACAGAAAAGAGGAGGAGCTGTCATCTTTCAGCTAACAGGCTAGCTGGAAAGATGAAATTCCTTTCCAGCCCCTGGGGCTCTGAGTCCTGGGCTTGCTCTCTTATAGGCCCTGGGGGCAACTTGGGCAGAAGAAAGCCTCTCAAGGTCCTGCAAAGGCTTGGTTTGGTGGCACTGTGGGATCTGGTGGCTGCAATCAGCCTTGAGAAGCTCCTCTGCTAACAGCCTGGCAATGACAGGGAGGCCTTAAGGTCTTTGTAGATGGATGTCAGACTTGTCTCAGGGGGAGGGGAAGTTTGCATCCATCCCTGGTTCCACGTGAGGATGAATTGCTCTCATGTGTATCGCAGGCTAAAAGAAAGTGTCTTTAAAAAAAATCCCACTATTCCATTTTCACATTTCATGAGGCCTGCTCAGATTGTTTATTTTCCTTCCACAAGAACAGCTTTTGTCGCTGTGGGTTTACTGCATGCCTCAGCAAATATTGAACCTCTAATGTTGACATGATGTTCTGTCATGGTAGGGGAAAAAAAAAAAAAGAACTCGATCACCTATCAGAATATAGTTACCAAGTTAAAGCTAGTTCACAAGGGGGTAACAGTCACTACCTCATCATCCCAGAAATTGTGCAAGTAAGGTCCTGGAAAGGCATGGATTTCCTGGGCATCTACGAAATATGTTGAATGCCTGCCTTATTCTTTAGGATACCAGAGAGTTGTTTCCAAATCACCAAACGGTTAAAAAATCTTATCTTTAAGAATCAGATGAAGATGAATCCCAAATAATTAGTTTTCAAGATAAGCCACAGTTTTCGCATTTTTAGAAAATGGTAAAATAATATTATTTATACAATATGATCATTGTAAGAATTGCATGATAGAACATACATGTAAGCATTTAGCATCACAGAGCTTCACCTATACTAGGAGGTATACAGTGAATTTAATAAATTATTAGTTTTTGTTTATTCCTTGCAATTATGCTTGGAAGGCATTCCTTTCAGGAACAGGGTGTCCCAGTCAGAGACCACATTTTCCCCAAGGCAGCTGTACTGTACTCTTTTTATCCTTGTTATAGAACCCTCAGTATTAAAACCATTCTTTGCCACCCCTAACCCTCTTTCTGAATTTCTAAAGCCCCCTAAGAAAAAGAGAAAAGCTTCTCAACTTCTTCCAGTCCTGCCATTTCTCAAGCAGTTTTCCTTGCTAGTGGCTCCATAAAAGCAGAGCTTGACAATGGGGGTGAGGGTGGGGTTGAGAAGTATAAGATCATTTTTGTCTTAATGAATTTGTTAAAATGATTCCTGCCATTTAAATATTAATAGGGTTAGAACATCCTCACTTGTGGTTTTGTTCTCCCTGAACTCCTATTCTTAGATTAGACCTTGGAAACCATTTTAAGAATTCACTGAAGTTTTTATGACATGTGAGCTCTCTGAAAACAACAGAATTGTCTTGTCATCTTTTATCCCTAGTGACTAGCACAAGGCTAGGCATGTTGGTCCTAGTATTATGAGTGTGAAATATAAATGTGGGTCTCTCCACATTATTTAAAGAGAATAAGCTCTTTGTATGTGTACCAGAACATAGAAGAATGATAGCTTTTTGTAACAATAGCAAAAAAATCCAAGCTATGCTATTCTTATACAGCACGTGTGTACTAAGTCCTAGCCTTTTTCTCCAAATACTATATTGTACTGTAGAAAGAATAAGTGTTAGACTCATGCCAAATATCAATGTAATAGGCAGTGACATGTGTCAACCAATGATGAAGGAGCCCAACGTGTAGACAAATATACTGAAGAATTTAGAATTTTTCCCTAGACCTTAACACCAGTCACCAGTGTAAACAGAGTAAGCCAACTTGAGTCAAGAACAGAAAAATATGCAATTCATTACAACCAGAGTAACTCTTATTGATCTAAGAGCTTTATCACCCATAATTTAAAAACTAAAAAGAAGTGGGAGACCTGACTCCTAACCTCTTTACTCTTAAAAGGCATAAGTGATTTTTTTTTTCCAATTTATAAAAGCTTCCTGATGTTTTAGTCAGAGATACCATGCCTCTGGCCTGGTGGAACAGCAGATTCCCCTCATTTACTATTCATTCTCCTATGTTTATCAATTGGAGAAATTCTTACATAGGATCAGGAGAAACGTATATAGACAAATCTGATCCAGTACATTAAGAAGACTGTCCCACTGAGAAAGTGAATCCTCAGACCTTCAGGTTATAATGTATTAAATTACATCTTAACTTGCCCTTTATTCCAGGAATTTTATGACTAATTAGGAACCATGGAACTTAGGATTTTCTGATATCAATTTCAGTAGTTATCACCATACATTTCTCATTAGAATATCAACAGCTTATTTCCATTCAATTTATATTAGAGTCATCTGTTGGTATCCATGGAATATTGGTTCCAAGACCCCCTGCAGATAACAAACTCTGCTGATGTTCAAGTTCATATATATCCTAACTTAGAATAGTTGACCCTCTGTATCCTTGGGTTCTGTATCCTTGGATTATCCATGTTAGTTAAGTCCACAAATGCAGAACTCTTTGATATGGAGGACCAGCTATATATGCTCTGTGATTCATCAGTCCTTCCCCTCATGGCTTTCCTGCCAAGAAGCAATTGTCTTCTGATTTCATGGCTGCAGTCACCATCCATGGTGATTTTGGAGCCCAAGAAAAAGAAATCTGTCACTCAGTTCAGTTCAGTCGCTCAGCCGTGCATCTTTTCCCCTTCTATTTGCCATGCAGTAATTGGGGTGGATGCCATGATCTTATTTTATTTTATTTTATTTTTTAGTATTTAGTCTTAAACCGGCTCTTTCACTCTCCTCCTTCACTCTCATCAAGTCTCTTTAGTTCCTCTTCACTTTCTGCCATTAGAATGGTATCATCTGCATTTCTGAGGTTGTTGATGTTTCTCCCGCCTATCTTGATTCTGGCTTGTAACTCACCAGCCCGGCATTTCTCATGATGTGCTCAGCATATAGGTTAAACAAAAAGGTTGACACTAGAAGCTGTCTCAATACTCCTTTTTCAATCTTGAACCAATCAGTTGTTCCATAAAGTGTTCTAACTGTTTCTTCGTGACCCACATACAGGTGTCTCAGGAGACAGGTAAGATGGTCTGTTATTCCCATCTCTCTAAGAGCTTTCCACAGTTTGTCATGATCCACACAGTCAAAGGCTTTAGCAAAGTCTATGAAACAGAGATAGATTTTTTTTTTTCCTGAAATTCCCTTGCTTTCTCTATAATCCAGCAGATGTTGGCAATTTGATCTCTGCTTCTTTTTCACTTTCTAAACTCAGCTTGGACATCTGGAAATTCTTGGTTCACATAATGCTGAAGCCTAGCATGAAAGATTTTAAGCATGACCTTACTATTATGGGAGATGAGTATAATTGCCTAGTGGTTAGCACATTCTCTGGGACTACCGTTTTTGGGAATTGGGATGAGGATTGACCATTTCTAGTCCTGTGGCCACTGCTGGGTGTTCCAGATTTTCTGACATAATGAGTGCAAAACCTTGATGGCATCATCCTTTAGGGATTTGAATAGTTCTGCTGGAATTGCATTGCATCCACTAGCTTTTTTTTAGAGCAGTGCTTCTTAAGGCCCACTTGACTTCACTCTTCAGAATGTCTGGCTCTGGGTGACTAATCACATCATCATAGTAATCCAGTTCATTAAGATCTTCTTTAAACAGTTCTTCCATGTATTCTTTCCATCTCTTCTTGATCTCTTTGGCGTCTACTAGATCTCTATCATTTTTATCCTTTATTGTGCATATCTTTGGGCAGAATGCTCACTTGATGTTTCCAATTTTCCTGAAGAGATCTCTAGTCTTTTCCTTTTTGTTGTTTTCTTCTATTACTAAGCATCGTTCATTGAAGAAGGCCTTCTTATATCTTTTAGTTCTTTTTTGGAACTCCATGTTTAATTGGATGTACCTTTCCCTCACTGCCTTGCTTTTTGCTTCTCTTCTTTCTCCTGCTATTTGTAAAGCCTCCTCAGATAAACTTTGCCTTCTTGCTTTTCTTTTCCTTTGGAATGACTCTGTTTGTTCTTCAGGCACACTGTTAATTAGATCTAGTCCCTTGAATCTATTTGTTACCTCTACTGCAAATTCATACGGGATTTGATTTAAGTCATGTCTGGCTGGCCTATTGTTTTTTGCAGTTTTCTTTAGTTTAAGCCTGAACTTTGCTATGAGAAGCTGATGATCTGAGCCATAGTCAGTTCTTGGTCTTGTTTTTGTTGACTGTATAAAGCTTCTCCATCTTCAGCTACAAAGAATGTAATCAGTTTGATTTCGGTGTTGACTATTTGGTGATGTGCATGTGTAAAGTCGTCTCTTGTGTTGTTGCAAACTAATGCTATGATTAGTGCATTCTTTTGGCAGAATTAAATTAACCTTTTCCCTGCTTCATTTTGTTCTCCAAGTTCAAACTTGCCTGTTACTCCAGGTATATATTGACTTCTTACTTTTGCATTCCAATCCCCGATGATGAACAGAACATTTTTTTTAGGTGTTAGTTCTAGGAGGTCTTCGAGGTCTTCTAGGTCTTCATAGAACTGATTAACTTCAGGTTCTTCAGCATTGGTGGTAGGGGCATAGACTTGGATTACTGTGATGTTGAATGGCTTGCCTTGGAAACGAACCAAGAGCATTCTGTCATTTTTGAGGTTGCACCCAAGTACTATATTTCCAACTCTTTTGTTGATTACGAGAGCTACTCCATTTCTTCTATGAGATTTTTATCCACAATAGTAGATATAATGGTCATCTGAATTAAATTTACCTATTTCCATCCATTTTAGTTCACTGATTCCTAGAATGTCCATGTTTATTCTTAACACCTCCTGATTGACCACATCCAATTTTCCTTGATTCATGGGCCTAACATTCCTAGTTCCTATACAATACTGTTCTTTGCCACATCCGATTTTACTTTCATCACCAGACACAACCACACTGAACATCATATCCACTTTGACCAGCCACTTCATTCATTCTGGGGCTATTGGTAATTCTTTCCCACTCTTCCACAAGCATATTGGACACCTTCAGACCTGAGGGACTCATATTTTGGTGTCACATATTTTTGGCCACTTCCTTCATTCATTCTGGGGCTATTGGTAATTCTTTACCACTCTTCCCACAAGCGTATTGGACACCTTCAGACCTGAGGGACTCATATTTTGGTGTTACATAGTTTTGGCCTTTTATACAGTTCATGAGGTTCTCACGGCAAGTATACTGGGGTGGTTTGCCATTCCCTCCTCCAGCGGATCATGTTTTGTCAGAACTGTCTGCTATGACCCATCCGTCTTGGGTGGCCCTGCACGGCATGGCTCATAGCTTCACTGAGTTACACAAGTCCCTTCGCCATGACAAGGCAGTGATCCCTGAAGGGGATGTGTGTGTATATATATGTGTATATATATATATATATGTGTGTGTGTGTGTGTGTGTTTGTGTGTATATATATATGCTAGGCTCTGGATTTGAGTAATTGAAAAAGTTATAATCTCTGTTCTCAAGGACCTGAAAATGAGAGAAGATAATACAAAGAAGCCCAGTGTGCTAATTGAGGATACATGTTTATAGATGCATATACATATGGCTGTATAGAAATGAACAGATAAATTCAGATCTCCTTAAAGCCTTTGCAAAGCTTACACTTCAGTGGGGGGGAAAGGAGAGACACAAAGCAAAATATGAAATAATACAAATATCAGTATTAAAAAAAAAAACACCTTAACTTGACCTTGATAGGCACATACATGTTTGTATGGATGTGCACACATGTGCATATGTGTGTGTGCCCTATGGTATGTTAAGAGTCTCTCAATATTAATTTCTGTATGTAGAAAAGTGAGAGTAGTATGAAATAACTGTTACTTATACCAAAAGGTAGTTAGATTCTTTAGCAGATTTATAAAGATAAGGCCATTCTGTTCCTTTGGATAATGGGAAGAAGTTGTGCTGTTTCCCATTTTACTCTTCTCTGACTAAGACATGATCACGACAGCTTAATAGCTGTGCTCTGAAGTGATGTTACAGCCAACTGCTTGGTGTCTAGGCTACTCCTTCAGTACCAAATGGCTAGTAAGCTATTTGTAGTGGAAAAAGAGATATTATGGAAACACTGTTCTCTAATATACTCAATAGGTCATAGGGTTAGCTTCAGTTCAGTTCACTCAGTCGTGTCCAACTCTTTGTGACCCTATGGACTGCAGCATACCAGGCTTACCTGTCCATCACCAACTCCCAGAGTTTACTCATATTCATGTCCATTGAGTCAGTGATGCCATCCAACCATCTCATCCTCGGCTGTCCCCTTCTCCTCCTGCCTTCAATCTTTCCCAGCATCAGGGTTAGCTTAGCAATTAATAAAAATATATATTTTGAATACCTTTTAAGTACCTTCCTGTGTAGGAAACATTACTATATAAAATAATTAGGGACTAACAAACTGCTTCTCACTGTAACTGTTGAGCTGTTGGATTATCACCCAAAACTAACAGATAAGAAAGCTGAGATTCATATAAGTATTCACCTCTTGCCTTGGGTTACATAAAAAATTAATACAGAATGCTTATCTTTGCTCTAATTCTATGCCATATTCCCATCTTTCTTGAACAGACTCCAAAATCCCTTTCCCTTACATGAGTACTTAATATTCTTTTCACAGATCCTCCCTATATAATCCTGTTGACAATACTTGGCCATTCTCCTGTTCAGGTCAATAGACGTTTTTGTTAGTAAAAATTTTTAGGGAAAGTTTATGATGTATACTAAATAGGTACCGTACTTTTTAATAAATGGCCTAAAGGTAATTGTACTGAAAAGTTTTCTTCATAGTATCAAGTTTACTCGTAAAGCATATTTGGTGATACGGTACATTAAATTAGCACTTCCAGAATTTGAGGAGCATACAAGTGTGGTTCTTCTTGGATGTCATTCACAGGTTTCCTTTGGGGTAGGGCCGGCTCATTTTTGGACGAGGAGAATTCATCAGTATGCGAGTAGCATTTTTACCCCCTTATTGGGAGCTTTTTGAGATGGGACCTAGAGATATGAATACCTGAAACCCCTGCTCTTTACCATAGGAAATAAACTCCTGTGCCCAGGATCTCATTGTCCTTCAGATATAGATATTTTGTAATTCATCGTATCTTTGTAACCGATGTTGGTTCCAGCTCTGAAATGCAAATCTCATTCCCCATGCCCCTGTTGCCTCTTCAGAGGTGACTTAAAAGAACATACCGACACTACCTCTGATAATCTCTGCTTTCAAGAGATCTGAAAAGTGAGGGTTTTTGTAACGTATGCTTTCAATTCTGTTACATAGACCGCTGTGACTTTCACAAGACACATATAGGCCAGAGTACATTAAATTTGATTAAAACTGTGGATTTTGTTTACACGTAGAAGAGAATTTTGAGCTCACTTAACAGATGCCTCCACAACCTTGATACCAATCAGTGAAAAGTGCAGGGTATGCTGTAAAAAATCAATATACCATTCGCTTTGGACATTTCAAAAGAAAGATAGAGATTCTGAAGTTAGAAATATGTTTGCCCTCAAATAATTCATTTTAGCTCTACTTCCAGAGCTCTCTTTTTCTTTTTTTTCTCCCCTGCTACAATGTTGATTAAAGTAAGCATGGTGAAATGAAATCCCCAGTGGAGTACTGAGTCCATGTGGACCAGAGTAGGTGCTTCAAAATGTTAAATGAATGAGCATACAGTATTTATCTTCAATCACATAGGTCATAAAATCTAGCAACAAAGGAAAACACTAATTGCCAGCATTTTTCAACAGCTCCTCCATTGTTTCTTACTAGAAGAGTTTTGTTTTTTGTTTTTTTTTCCATTAGCTGTGTCTTCTGATTCATATGCATACAAAAATTTCAATTGTTCTGATCACTGAAGTGTAGAGAGGGATCCAATTCAGTATTGAAATACAAACAAACAAATGAAAAAAAAATGTTAGGTAAAAAAGCAGTAAGTTCAAAACAATTGAGTAATATAAGTAACACCTTTTTTTCCCTTTTTTAGTGTAAGGTAAATGTATTTAATATTTAGTAGCTCACAACCATCCTACATATAGGCCCTTCTTGTTTTTTAGCTTACACTATTCTAAAGCTCTGAAATTTGATTGTTTCTTCATTTGGAAAGATTTCATCTTCCAGTTGATTGCAATATTTTCCAAATAAAAAAAAGAATTGTTTTTTCTTATAAAAGGTGGGTTGAAATAAACTAAATTCTAAAAACTTTATTATTTAAAAACTACTTCTCAGAAAAAGTGTAAGCCATTGCTTTGAACTGTCTAGATCACCGTGTTATTCAGATCACTGTATTAATCATAATTATTTTGCAATTTATTTATGTATTTTTTTAGGTAAGCAACAGTACCATTTATGCAAGAATTAAGTACCATTCTGTAATAGTTTTAAAATGCATACACATGCATGCATTGATATTGAGAATATATTTTTTAAACATCGAATTTGGGTCTTTGTTGTTGTCATTAGTTGTCATTTATTTTTGATAAGAATGTTTGCAAAACCACATTCGGGATAGAGGCAATTATTACAACGACTGTATCAGTTAATTTGAACAGCAGGACAGTTGTAGGACTTCAGTTTCTTCCAGTCATCCAATATGTGAAATTGTTGATAATTTAGGCAAAGATAGAAACTATTGTGCAAAACAAAATTTCAGGCCATATTATTCTGATGGGCTATTTGGTGTGATTTCACCACATTCAGTTTGTCAGATCTTCATTTATCTTATTGCTTGCTGAGATAAATCCAAATGATAGAGGTGCCTCTCCTAGTAGAAATAGGTGTGGATAAAAAAAGAAAATCATCCTCAATCCTTTGGTTGATTAGACAGGGTAAATATTTTCAGTCTTAAATAGGCTTACTGTGGAATCCTACTATGACATGAATCCCTCCTTACAGAAATTCTGTTCTGCAAACACTTCCACTGCTTCTATGTGTACAGTCTATGGTGTGCCCTGCATGAGACACCATAGAAAGAAATCCAGG
Organism: Bos javanicus; assembly: GCF_032452875.1. Classification (NCBI taxonomy): domain Eukaryota; kingdom Metazoa; phylum Chordata; class Mammalia; order Artiodactyla; family Bovidae; genus Bos; species Bos javanicus. The sequence continues at coordinate 62,466,865 of NC_083868.1, read as the reverse complement.
ACATGAGCCCTCTCATTCAATTTCTGAGAGTTCGATGGCTGGTAAATATTTCAATTTCTATATTCTAGATTGGAAAATATAATTTAACTTGTCAAAAATGTTATGTTGTTCAGCAGATGAAATTGCAAGGAAATGCACCATAAGATCCAATCATGCTAATAAAAATAACATTTTGAGGTGCAGAGTTTTTGATAAGTAAGCCCAATGGAAACCTAGTGCCCAAGAAAAATCTTTTGATATTTTTCTCAGAGCCTGTGAATGGGCTAGCAATCAGTTAGATTTACTTAATTTTTGTAATTAATTAGCTCATTAAAAGTTTCCAGGATTCTACCAATTCAGTAGAGCAGTTTCTATGAGACTACAGGTTCTATGAGAATTATATATGTGAATAAATATATATACAGCCTCGACGTACTCCTTTTCCTATTTGGAACCAGGCTGTTGTTCCATGTTCAGTTCTAACTGTTGCTTCCTGACGTGCATACAGATTTCTCAAGAGGCAGGTCAGGTGGTCTGGTATTCCCATCTCTTTCAGAATTTTCCACAGCTTATTGTGATCCACACAGTCAAAAGCTTTGGCGTAGTCAATAAAGCAGAAATAGATGTTTTTCTGGAACTCTTGCTTTTTTGATGAACCAGTAGATGTTGGCAATTTGATCTCTGGTTCCTCTGCCTTCTCTAATACCAGCTTGAACATCTGGAAGTTCACAGTTCACGTACTGCTGAAGGCTGGCTTGGAGAATTTTGAGTGTTACTTTACTGGCGTGTGAGATGAGTGCAATTGTGCCGTAGTTTGAGCATTCTTTGGCATTGCCTTTCTTAGGGATTGGAATGAAAACTGACCTTTTCCAGTCCTGTGGCCACTGCTGAGTTTTCCAAATTTGCTGACGTATTGAGTGCAGCACTTTTATAGCATCATCTTTCAGGATTTGAAATGCTGTACTGGAATTCCATCTCCTCCACTAGCTTTGTTCGTAGTGATACTTTCTAAGGCCCACTTGACCTCACATTCCAGGATGTCTGGCTCTAGGTGAGTGATCACACCATTGTGATTATCTGGGTCATGAAGCTCTTTTTTGTACAGTTCTTCTGTGTATACTTGCCACCTTTTCTTAATATCTTCTGCTTCTGTTAGGTCCATACTATTTCTGTCCTTTATCGAGCCCATCTTTGCATGAAGTGTTCCCTCGGTATCTCTAATTTTCTTGAGATCTCTAGTCTTTCCCATTCTGTTGTTTTCCTCTATTTCTTTGCATTGATCACTGAGGAAGGCTTTCTTATCTCTCCTTGCTATTCTTTGGAACTCTGCATTCAGATGCTTATATCTTTCCTTTTCTCCTTTGCTTTTTGCTTCTCTTTTCACAGCTATTTGTAAGGCCTCCTCAGACAGCCATTTTGCTTTTTTGCATTTCTTTTCCATGGGGATGGTCTTGATCCCTGTCTCCCTTACAATGTCACGAACCTCCATCCATAGTTCATCAGGCACTCTGTCTATCATATCTAGTCCCTTAAATCTATTTCTCACTTCCTCTGTATCATCATAAGGGATTTAATTTAGGTCATACCTGAATGTTCTAGTGGTTTTCCCCACTTTCTTCAATTTAAGTCTGAATTTGGCAATAAGGAGTTCATGATCTGAGCCACAGTCAGCTCCTGGTCTTGTTTTTGCTGACTGTAAAGAGCTTCTCCATCTGGAATCAAGATTGCTTTGGAGAAATATCAATAACCTCAGATATGCAGATGATACCACCCTTATGGCAGAAAGTGAAGAGGAACTCAAAAGCCTCTTGATGAAAGTGAAAGAGGAGAGTGAAAAAGTTGGCTTAAAGCTCAGCATTCAGAAAATGAAGATCATGGCATCTGGTCCCATCACTTCATGGGAAATAGATGGGGAAACAGTGGAAACAGTGTCAAACTTTATTTTTGGGGGCTCCAAAATCACTGCAGATGGTGATTGCAGCCATGAAATTAAAAGACGCTTACTCCTTGGAAGGAAAGTTATGACCAAACTAGATATCATATTGAAAATCAGATATATTACCTTTCTAACAAAGGTTCATCTAGTCAAGGCTATGGTTTTTCCAGTGGTCATGTATGGATGTGAGGTTGAGAGTTGGACTGTGAAGAAAGCTGAGCACCAAAGAATTGATGCTTTTGAACTGTGGTGTTGGAGAAGACTCTTGAGAGTCCCTTGGATTGCAAGGAGATCCAACCAGTCCATCCTAAAGGAGATCAGTTTTGGGTGTTCATTGGAAGATTTGATGCTGAAGCTGAAACTCCAGTACTTTGGCCACCTCATGCGAAGAGTTGACTTATTGGAAAAGACCCTGATGCTGGGAGGGATTGAGGGCAGGAGGAGAAGAGGACAACAGAGGATGAGATGGCTGGATGGCATCACCGACTCGATGGACATGAGTTTGAGTGAACTCTGGGTGTTGGTGATGGACAGGGAGGCCTGGTGTGCTGCGATTCATGGGATTGCAAAGAGTCGGAAACGACTGAGCGACTCAGAAACAACTGAGCGACTGAACTGAACTGAACTGAAATATATATATGAATTAAAAATAAATAGTTCATAATTCTCACATGAATGAGACTTAAATATATATGAGTAAATGAATGATGAGAGTTTTGACATCAAATAGACTTGAGTTTTGAGTGTGCTGCTGCTGCTAAGTCACCTCAGTCTTGTCCAAATCTGTGTGCCCCCATAGATGGCAGCCCACCAGGCACCCCCGTCCCTGGGATTCTCCAGGAAAGAACACTGGAGTGGGTTGCCATTTCCCTCTCCAATGCATGAAAGTGAAAAGTGAAAGTGGAGTCGCTCAGTCGTGTCTGACTCTTCGTGATCCCATGGACTGCAGCCCACCAGGCTCCTCCATCCATGGGATTTTCCAGGCAGGAGCACTGGAGTGGGGTGCCATTGCCTTCTCCGAGTTTTGATTCTATCTTGTCATTTGTTAACAGCTGGTAAGGGCAAATTCCTTAACCGTACTAGCTCTCTTGTCCTTACATGTAAAGTAATAAAAGTACTTCCTTACAGATTTGTTGTGAGTATTGGATAAATGAATGCATGCAATATAGGTGTGTCACAACAATTTTCACTATTATTGGCAGTAGTACTAGAGGAACAAAATATTTTAAGTATTTATGAAAGTGAAGAGTTTTTTCTTTCCTTTATAAAACCCAGGACATGTAATTATTGAAAGGATTCAGAGTGATGTGTTGGTGAAAGGGGCATCCACCAACCACAACAAAAACCCAGACATCTTTTCTTCATGTATTAATTTCATTCAGCATTAGTTATGCATGTACTATGTCCCAGGACAGGCTCATTGCTAGCAGTAGGGAAGAAAGAGTGTACATGAAAAACATGATGCCTATTTCAATGGGTTTACAGTCTTGTTGTGAAGACAGACCCATTTTATTATTTTTTAATTTAATTTTTTATTGAAATGTAATTGATTTACAATATTGTGTTACTTCTAGCTGTATGACAACATGATTCAGTTTTACATATATATGTATGTTTTCAGATTATTTCCCCTTATAGGTTATGACAAAATACTGAGTATCGTTCCCTGTGGTATACAGTAGGTGCTTGTCGATTATCTGTGTTATGTACAGTAGTGTGTGTATGTTATTCCAAACTCCTAATCTATCCCCCACTTCTCCTTTGGTAACTATTAATTCCTTATGTCTGTGGGTCTATTTCTGTTTTGTATATAAGTTCATTTGTATCATTTTTTTTTTAGATTCTACATATAAGCAGTGTCATATGCTATTTGTCTTTGTCTGGCTTGCTTTACTGAGTATGATAATCTCTGAGTCTATCAATATTGCCGCAAATGGCATTATTATTTTTTATGACTGAGTCGTATTTCATTGTATATATGTAACACATCTTCTTTATTCATTCATCTGTTGATGGACATTTAAGGTGCTTCTGTGTCCTGGCTATTGTGAATAATACTGCTATGGACACTGGGGTAGATATATCTATTCCAAAGGACAGGCCCATTTTAAACAAACAAATAAATAAGATAATTAGAAACAGTACTATAGAACTATAAATTACTATATACTTTAAGTACTACATAGTACTTTATAGTACTATTATAAAGAATAAATAGAATTCTGAAGTAATATCCTTGTAGCAGAGGAATCAAGGAAGGCCTCACTGAGGAGGTGAGCTTTAATCTGAGATCCAGGGGGATTATGAAGAAGCCAACCATATGCTGGGTGGAGGCACCCAGAGTATGTGCAAAGGCTCTGAGAGGAAAAGACATGTGGTTTGTTTCATCATGATCAGCAGCAACAGGAAATTGTCCTGCTGCAAATCAGGAGTTATAATTTTGATGAATTCATGCTTGTGTAGATTTATATTTGTATCATCAAACTAATTGGCATTTCAAGAAGTTATAAACCCAATGATTTTAGTATTTTTGAAAATAGATGCCATCTGTGTACTTAAAAAAAAAAAAAGAGAAACAAAACTTTTGGCTTCTTATTCAGAGTGTTAATGTAAAAGGCGAGATGTGTATGCTACCCTATGGTCATTAGTCCTTGTAAAGGGAGAGGCAGGACCTAAAAATAATAACACTATAAGTAGATATTAGGTTAGGAAGCTTTGAAATAGACATTATGGGACCCACAGTAATATATTCTCTCTATTTTATATTATACCATATCTGGGTCATCGTAAAATACCCAGAATAAAATTTTTGTCTTTGGAGAGCCACATTTAGGTCGGCCACTTTCCACAGGGATGCTAGATTGCTCCTGGGAGCAATGCTCCACGGCAGGATGAAGACCAGAGTGCCTTTGGAAATAGAAGGAGACAAAGGAATTGGATTCAGAGATAATACCCTCATCCTCACTTAAAATACAAAAAGTTCAATAACCACCAAAATCTCTGAAAACCTAATAGCACTTCTAATAGCTCTTCTGAAATACCTCCCCTCCCCTCAGGACCTAGCAATCTTCCCAGAGTTATGTGAAATATGTTTTCAAAAAGCACTGTCTAGACCAGTGCTTTTTCTACTTTTTCATTTCCGCATCACACCTGTAAATTTGTTTCAGCTTTACAGCCCTGTCCTGGTAAATACATTTAACTCTCAATTACCTTCACCAATGAAGGGGAGCGTTAGTGCAGATAATTGAAATTGGTGAATAATCCACTCCATTGGGCTGTAGCCAGCTCCTCCTACCCAGGCAGAATATATATATATATATATATATATATATATGAACATATATATATTTATATATATATACATTTTATTTTTAATGGGGAGAGAAAACAGAGCCTATGCTCTGAGGAAGAGTCTTAGCTGAAAGAGGATCTTGTCTCCCTAACTCTGGTTAGATTGTGATCGAGTGTACAGGCCTAAAGACTTCAAGGCATACTTGGAGTAGCTGCCTGTCATTCCACCCCAAAGACCTTCATCTCCATAGGAAATTGTATGTCGCAGAATTAAAGATGAGCTGTTTAAGATCCCAAGATGACTGGGCAAGTGGACACCAAACAACCACACCAGCATCCATATAATTCTTAATAAACCTATGATTTAGTTCTGCTCTTGAAGAAATGGATTCATAGTCTCCCAGGCCTCCTTTTTTCTACTTCACTTTTTTTTTTTTTTTTTATCATCGTGTTATCACAGAGCAGCTATTCGTATCTAGGGCATTTCTCTCCTTGAGGAATGTCAACAGAAGCTGTCCAACTTTTAATAGACTCTTTAAAAAATAATTAATGTCACCAAAGTTCTCAAGACAGAATGGTGTCTTTTGTGCAGGGTTCTGGGGGGTGATGACTCATAGCAGCAAAGATGGCTGACATGAAGTGATCAATTGAAAAATCGTGATTCAATCAAATGGTTCTGCCAGGATCCTAACCCCCCAGAGCGGAGTTCAGTCCATTGAAAAGATCATCACGACCCCAGGACTGAGCTCCTGCAGACTATGCGATCGATCAGAGCCTTTCTCCTTCTCCCCAGCTGCTCTCCATCTGCTGCCGGGCTATCTTTCTCTTCCCCTGTCTTCATCCAACTTCATTTCACTTTTACACATTTTTCCCTGTCCTTCTGTGCACCTCATCCTGACATTAGCTTTCGCTTACCTTCCTGAGTCCCATTTCCTATGCCCGCTCTTTCTTTTATAGAATTTCTTGCCTTAATTTACTCCCTAAATCTTATTTTTAATACCTTCCTTTGCTTCCCACCCCAATATTTTCACTTTCTTCACTCCCTTCTGCCTTAGCATTCTGCATTCCGATTAGATGCCATATGTATAACAAGGTAGACAGATGCTTTGCTGTTAAACTAAAGGGCTTTTTAATCTACCAGAACAGAAACCACGAGCTTTCTTTTTGTTTGGGGACATCAGCAATTCATGGCAAAGGGCTTAGGAATACAAATGAGGGTTTTTTTCTTCCAGCAGCATGGAGTCTCAGCATGTCTCTCTTACTCTCTCCTTACTTCACTTGCTCTGCAAAGTAAAACCCTGCATATGGGAGGGATTCATAAATACTGCTAATGACACTTAAATGTCTGTATACACAGTGCTTTCACGAGTGGAACGAGTGGAGGTGGCTGGTGTATGTCCATGACTGTCAATTCATTTTACCTATTGATTCATTTACATTTTTTTTTTCAGTCTGTGACCATTGACAGTGTCTATTTTGATGGGCTTCTTAGGTTGCGATTTCCCCATTCTTTATTCAAATTGCAGATGTTTTCTTTTCTTTCTGGCAGTCGCTTTGTAATAAGGCATGTCTTTTGAGGAAATAGTGAAGGCACACAGACAGCCTGTCAGACCACATAACCAGGTAGGTCATGCTAGGGTGCTTTTTATGACAACCATGACCCTGTAGGGTTCTCCTGTGGTAACTCTGATTCAAAAGAGAAAAATGTGAGGAGAGGTGTCAGCAGTTTGAGGGCAAGGCCCCTCAGCCGAAGCCTCTTCTGACCCCAGAGTGCTTGGAGAGGAAGCCAACTCCCATCTCTCTTTGGGGTAGCATGGCTTATCTCCCATGGGGATGGGGCTCTACTGCTCTTGCCAGTGGATGACAGTGTGGAGTTATGAATAAGGCTGCTATGGAGGCCAGATGTCCAAGTCACACCCTGAGCCCTTTGTGTAGAGTCTGTGTCCTCAAGTCACCAAGAGTACTGTGGGACTTCAAGTAAGATGATATTTCAGGGTCCCTCATCCCTTTCTCTTCTTGCTTTTCTGGTAAAAGAGTATAATGATGTCAACTTTTCTGACCAATGTGCTGATGATCTTCCTTAATGGCAGGTATCTGGTTGTCCCCCCTGACTACACACACCTCTTTTTTTCTATCTGCCTTCTTGGTACCTCCTGACCTACTAGCCCAGAAGTCTTCACTCCCTGGTACTACTGGAACACCAGTCCGCCTCCTCTGGTGACAAAGGAGCACCAAAGACCTTGCCTATCAGAATCCAACTGACCACAGTGGCCCCACTGTACAGATCCCAGTACTGAGTGTTAGGAGGGCTTGTGTGTGATATGGCGGTCCAAAGTTTTTCTGACTTGTGCAAAATTGCCACCAATGTTGGAAAATACAGTTCTACAGTACTTAGCTCTGACTGCCTAGCAAACAGGTTCTTAACCAAAGAAGCTGCAGGCGTGGATTTCTTGAAACCAAGTGACATTTTTCTTAACTGTACTTTACTCTCTGCTGATATTTTTAACTTGATTTGCAACTTTGTCCTTTGTATTCACATGTTTTTCAGTTTTTGTTTTTGCTACTGCCTGGCTTTCCCTAAAAACTCCAGGAAGGGAAATAGAGCAATTGATAGTTTCTTTATATTATAGATGCACAAACTAAGGAATAGGCAAGGACACAGCCTTTCCCACGGAGAAATTAAAATACAGTAAATGACTACAATTGAAGAGCCAATCATATATGACCTGTATTGTTCTTTTTTTTTTTCCTTAGAAGGAGACAAAAGTTCGTGTTTTCTGCATGAGTAAGATTTCACACTCACTCTAGCCAGGTGCCATGGGACTCAGAAAAGGCCACCTGTTATGAAGGTGAAATAGATCAGGAGATAATTCTCAGCTGTTCCAACAAATAAACATCAACATAACAGGTCACTTCTTTGACTTTCTCTTTGTATCTATAGCACCTTGTGGTACAGCCAGGGTGTTTATTCCATTTTAATTGTGCAAACCTGGCCTTTTTCTGCCTATACTTCTTTTATTAGCTTGTTTCTGCTACAGTTAACAATGAACACTGATAAAAAGGAATGACTACTGCGTAAGCCTGGTGGCCAACAAAGGGGCTTGTGCTTGAACTTGCAGGGGTGATGGAAAGCCAACAGGTGGAAGTGAGGCTGGTCAGGAGGGCAGAAGTTAGCAGGGATGGCTGCCCTCATAGAATCTGGCAGAGCACATGGCTCGGTGGAGTTCATGGTAATTTTATTTCTCACAAAGGAACCCTTCTGGTCAGCCAGGAGACCCAACAGATCAGGTCTTTGGTTTTCTAAGAACAACAGATTAAGTGACATGGAAATCCCTAGCCAGCTGGGTCGAGCCCTTTGTGCACAGTAGGAAGTGCAGAAACCGACCATCTCAGCGCAGTAAGCTCCATCCTTCCTTTGCCAAGCAGTGGTCTCCCTGGGGCACAGAATCACCAAGTCACAGATCCTTAGCTCACTAAGCTATTCTGGTTGCTTTGAGTTAGCCTCCCTTCCCTGTTTCTCTCTGAGATAGCTTTCTCCACCCCCACACACTTCAGAACTTCTGTTCACTTTCAAGTTTCTTTTTTTTTTGGTTCTTTTGTTAAGATCATTTCTCTTCAAGTCTTTCAAAGCGTCTTTGAGGATTCTCAGAGACACAAAAACTCTTTTCAGATAGTAGTCTTGGTTATTTTCAAGGAGCTGGCTGAGCAGGTCTGTGTGTGCCTATGTGCCGTCGCCCCCCGCATCTAAAGTGTGAGATGCTAGCTGCCAGTGTGCTGGCTATGTAACAGGCACGATGGATTGATCCAGGGCAGATACCCTGTGCTGTTTCAGGGTAGATAGGTTTTCATTTTGACACTGTGCTTCTTTGTCTCTGTAAACTTATAGAAGTTAAAACACCAATTTCTTCTCTGTAAGGTCAAGATAGTATAGTATATTCATTGGCTCAGAGGTAAAAATAATAATAACATGATTTATTTTTGTTAAACTGATTTTACATTACTCTTTTTTATTGACATATAATTTACAATGTTGTTTTAGTTTCAGGTGGTGTGGTAAAGTGAGTCAGTTTTTTATTTATATATATATGTGTGTGTATGTGTGTGTGTGTATCTTCTTTTTCAGATTTTTCCCCTTATTACAAGATAATAAGGGGAATATTAATATATAATAATAATATGTGTGCTGTGTACACAGCAGGTGCTACACAGCAGGTCTTTCTTGGTTGTTTATTTTATATGTAGCAATGTATATGTTAATCCCAAACTCCTAATTTATTATTCTTATACTATTCCTTATTAATTTTAGTTACATTATAATGCGTATATGTGGAATCTATAAAAATAATGCAGATGAACCTATTTCCAGGGTAGGAATAGAGGTGCAGTTGTAGAGAATGGACATGTAGACATGGTGGAGGAAAGGGAGGGTGGGGAAAATTGGGAGAGTAGTATTGATATATACCCACTACTATGTGTAAACTAGCAAGCTGGTAGGAACCTCTATAAAGCACAAAGAGCTCAGCTCATTGCTCTGTGATGACCTAGAGGGGTGGAATGGGGGCGGGAGTGGGAGGGGGGAATATATGTATACATATAGGGCTTTCCTGGTGGCTCAGACCGTAAAAGAATCCACCTGCAATGTGGGAGAACTGGGTTCAATCCCTGGGTTGGGAAGATCCCCTGAAGGAGGGCATGGCAACCCACTCCAGTATTCTTGCCTGGAGAATCTCTATGGACAGAGGAACCTGGCAGGCTACAGTCTTTTGGATCACAAAGGGTTGGACACGACTGAGCAACTAAGCATACACATAACTGATTCACTTCATTGTACAGCAGAAACCAAAAAAACATTGTGACATAACTCCAAAAAATATATATAAATAAATGAACAGCATAAAAAATTAGTATATTGCCTGATTTTTAAATATTCCATGTGAAGATTTGTAGCAACTAAACACATGCATTTTTGGATCCTCAGCACCTCCATTTAAGCATAGAATTCTGCTGTGTAGGAAGACAGCAGGAGGGTAGTGTTCAGAATCTAGGTTCTACAGTCCCAGTTCTACCACTTACTAGCTGTATATCCCATGTCTTCCTATGAAATGGATGATAGAATATTCTCTACTGTGTAGGGCTGTTAAGATAGTTTGAGACAGAGCCTTTAAAACAGAGTCTGGCATCTCAATAAAGCCTCGTAAAGGTGAGCAATGACGTTATTGCTCCTCAGATCCAGCCCCACAAGTTTTCTCTGTTCTTGCAGCATGCCGACGTTTTTCCTGCCTCAAGACACCTGTTCTCTCCTTACCACTCTCCCTTGTCTCCAGCACCTACTCTAATACATTTCAGCTTTATCTCATGCTTCGCATCTCATAGCAAGGACTTTCATGACCAATGATTCTGAATGACATCTTCCCTCCTTTTGTGTTTCATCTCAATATTTTGTTTGCTGTTTATAGTGCTTATCAGAGTTTGAAATGATTGCCTACTTGTCTCTTTAAATGTGGCTGGTCTGTCCCAGTGGGTTATAATATCCTGTGGGCAGCAATCATCCCTGTCTTACTGACCATTGACTTCTCTGCCCCAATTCATTCACCTTATATTAAGGTTTTGTTTTATGCTAAGCACTTTCCTAGACATTGTAGATATAGCAAAGAAACAAGAAAATCCCTGCCTTCATGCCACTTTAGTTGGGAACATAAAAGATAACTAAAATATAACTATATGGTATGGTAGACATTAGCAAGTGTTAAGGAGAATGATAAACTATGGAAAAGGGATAAGGGAGGACTGCAATTTTAGATAAAAGGGCCAGGAAAGGTCTCGCTGTGGATAGATTCAGGAAAAGTGCTAGAAGTAGAGAGAAGGGCAAGTGCAAAGGCCCTGAGATGGGAGCTCAGCTGGTATTTGAGAAATAGGGGAACGGTCTTTGGGATGGAGTGGAGCAAGTGAGCAGAGACTGAAAGTGGGTCAGAGAGTTGACTGAGGACCATGTATAGGGCCAGTGTAAGGAAGTGATGATTTTAGTTGCAGTGGGCCAAGAATGTCTGTAGAAAGGGAGAGACTGAGGGGTTTTAATAGGATCATTCTGGATGCTGAGCTGAGAATAGATCGAAAAGGGGCTCCAGCAGAAGCAGAGATACCGATTAGGGGGCAATTTCAAGAATCCAGGGATAACGGCGACTCAATAAGTACTTGTTTAAATGAATAAGTAAATGCACTTGTGCACACTCTTGGAAGACCATGAGTCTCTAGGTATTTAGTTTGAGTGTCAGCACAACAGTGTTCTGGAATCAGGGCTTCTTCCCTGCATTTCTTTGTATTCAGGTAATGATATCTGTCTTGTTGCCATCAACCTTGGACCGCAAGAGACGAAATGGTGATGGTGATGGATAAAGCCAGAGAGATTGATGATACAAGACACTAAGCCAGTGTTGCTGTAAAGTAGTGCCTTGCTTTTATCTGTGAAACAGGCATTTCTTTCTCCTTCATCACCTAGTAGCAAAATGACTATCATTTTTAATACAGAAAGAAAAATAGGAAGACAAAAAGAAGTGGGAAAAAATATCAAGAAAGTGCTGTCAGCATATACAGTGCCAACAAGAGCTGTTGGTCATCACGGCTCTGGCTGAGATGAGCTTGTCATTTTACTTCCTTATCCTGGGAACAAAGGAGAAATCTCTCAGGGTTTTTATCATTAAGGAATGCCTTTGTCTAGTGTGCCTGATTCATAACAATCTGCTAAATATTTAACTACCAGAATAATGACTTTAATCAATGACAGTGGCCACAACTTCAAGAATAACTAGGTCTTTGAGAGTTCTGGACCATAATCTGTTTGAAAATCAGCATTAGTGACTGGAGAAAGCCCTGAAACTATTCAGACAAGAATATTCCTGATCACTTGATGTGATGAAAACAAGTTATGTAGAATTTCATAAAATCCAAGCAATAAAAGAATACAAAATTACTCTGAAAGGAAAAATATTATAATAAATGATGGGAAAAAGAAAACTAAGGAGAAATTTTGAATTTGTGGTCACAGGTCTGTGGTTACATTAAGAAAACATACTCAATTCATTGTGTACAGCCTTCCTCACCTCCAGCTCTTCTCCAAATATAGAAGAGCATTCATGGGAAATGTATTGAAGGGGGAAAGGGGAGGGGTGCAAAGCAGCTCCCTATATTGATTGCCAAAGAGTTAGTTGAATCTAATCTTTGTTCCTGTTTTTTTCATAGCACAGAAATGTCATCTCTGGTTTAGAGTGAACCTTTCTGGATTGGAGATAATATTTTTAAACCAAAAAATGAGATCTGAAACAGTTTTCTCTGCCAACAAGAGGAAGAAAAAAATTCAAAAAGGCAAAACTGAACCTTTAAGTCCTGAATATCAGAAAGAGATTTTTTTTTTCCTTTCCAATATACCCATATAGCTACAGATTGAACATTGCAAGGGTGATGATTCAATGGTATATTGTGTTGCAAAAATAGCCCTTCCTACCCCAATAATCTGACCATTTTTATTAATCTAGGCCTCCTACAAAAGACTTGGAAGCATTTTCTAAAGCTATCCTGTTCCCATTTATTTTCCATCAGAGTCGGTACCCATTTTCTAGAAGCGGCGATAGGTTGTAAGAATGTTCTCTGTGGGAATGATTGAGCACTACTCTAAAGTTGATGATGTTTCTGCCAAGCCCCCATATGTCTTAAGTTTTCCAAATGGACATATAAAACATAATATATTGTTGTTTCTTTCAAAAGCCTGAACTTGCAGAATATTTCTGGTAGTAAGCATCACAGGCCAGTACTCTGTCACATCCTGACTACTGTGTGATATTTAATGATCTAAAATAACACATAAGTGGAAGGAAATAATGCTAAAGATGGGAAGTATAGAAAAGAAGAGGAGAAAAGTGAAATAGATGTGAGATATTTGAGGATGAGGAGCATGTGAAAACGAAGAGGAAAGTCATCACCCGAGTTTTTGTTGTTGTTTTTCTTTTCTTTTTTATCATTCAGCGTTTCTGAGAGCACTAGTGTACTGTATCAGGTACTGAGCTCCTCTTGCCAAAAATTAAAGAGGAAAAACACAAATAAATTCTAAAGTAAAAGTGATGAAAGGAAAGTAGGGCAGGGGAAAATAAAGTAGCAGTTTGTAAAGTGATACAGTTGAAAGATGCTGGTGATTTGAAGGAGGAAGAGAGATGCACAGAGAGAGACTAGAAATGAAGAAGAGAGGAAGCACCTGAAAGAAGCAACAGATAGAAAAATGAAAGAGGGACAGAGGCACTGATGACAGCTGGGAACAGCTTGAGAAAGGTCATGGATGCCCTCTGGGCTCCCAGCTACACGGAGCTGCAGTGAACTGTCAGGGCAGATAAACAGGGAAGAGTGGGAGTGAATACAATGTACAACTTGCTTGTCATCTGGGAAGGGGGCTGAGATGAATTTCTCATCGTTTTCAGATTGTCAGGACTTAGAAAGGAGACACACCTTGGCCTCATGAGCAAGCAGCGAATGGAGACGTGAAGGACACCCCCATATCCAGCTTCCAAGAGAGGCCTGAATCCTGTGCTGCATTGGCTCCATTCTGGCATGAGGGTCTTTGTATTTCTCCCCACTGAAGCTTGTGTGCTGGCTTCTGGTTAACCAGGATGATATGCAAGTGATAGTCTTTGAAAAATAGGGACTTTTCCAGCTGAGACATTTGCTCTTTCATATTCTGAAACATACCCACACATATGTACACACATGTTATCTGTCTGAGTATGGACTTGCTGAAGAGGTAACTCCCTTCAGAGAGATACCGAGTCTATGAAACTAGGAATGCCATGAGCCAGATAATTTTGATTATGGATTTTCTTCATCTTTCTCAAAAACTAGCACGTTTACATGAAGTCTCGTATAAGGGAAAATGCACAGATGTGTGGAAATCAACAACAGAGGGTGACATTCAACAGAGCTAAATTGTTTTCATTTTATTTCAGATGCTCAGTGCCTTTCTGGTTCCCACACATCGTGGAGAAATCGTAATTTCCATCTTGGGCATGAATGATAAATTTCCCACAGAAAGCCTGGGTATGCCTTACCAGGCCTAGACTGTTCTTGAGAGGAATATAGTTCAGCTTTGAATGTTTTGAACTTGGCCACATCTTTGGCAGTTTGCCTGGTGCCATTGCTGTAGCTCAGACCACCAACATTTGATGGGGTATCCATATCCTGTTTAAAAGCCCATAAAATACTGCCTATTGTATCCTGAAAAAGGATAATGGACTGGAAATAGATGTTAATTGTTCCTCAAAGGTAACAACTTGAATTTCTCAAAATCAGAGAAACAGGATGACCATCCGACTGTGAGGTGATATGATAGCAAAACTGTTTTCCATGATGGTTCTTGGCTTTGTGGAAGGTGGGAGTAGAATGCGAGAGGTGGAGCTCATCAGATCATGAAGCTTGGTGCAGAGATCAGGGGGAAACTAGAGTTTTGTATCTTGTTCAATATTTTATTCAACTAATGATCTGTAGATTTCAAAATCCGTACGTTCCCTGAATGACAGCAGGAGGCAGGAAACTGTGTCCAACAAGGCTGTCCTCCTCATCCCTGTGCCCTGGGGACATCATAAATGCCTGCCTTTTCTGTTTTCAAAGTCACTGTATCCTCCCGGTGGAGCAGTGGGAGTGAGAGGGCAGCAGGCAGTGTCATTATTGTGGAACTCTGCCATTCCATGGGCTGTTGGTCATATTCAGCACTATCTTTGTGTTATCTCGGCTCATGGATAACACAGTATACTAAAATCAGAAAAATTCAATAGGTTCCCTTACTTCCTTCTAAGGGTGCCAATATTTCACTAGAACTTTTGTGCTTAACAACATGTGTAACTTTACACATACACATTCAGGATCAAGACAGCCATCTATGTAGTACAGGGGATATGGGTAGAATGTAAGAATGTCCCCTAATAAGCATTGCTTATAGAAGAGAGAGAAGAAGAGGGGAATATGTGAATCCCTTACTTGATTATGTGCAGCCCTGGAAAAAAAACAGGTTTCATACAAGATAGTATAGAAATCTGTGTGGCACCGAACACCTTAAGGATGTTTCAGAAATCTGAAAATGGTTCAAACATAAAGTCTACAGAATAAAACAGACTAGGTGCACATTCACTTGGTTATCTACTTAGCTTTCGGCTTTCATCAATGAGTGTGATATTCCTGGGATATGGCCGTGTGTGTGTACGTATGTATGTGAGTGTGTGTGAAGCATAAATAAATACCATTTAGTTAAAAAAATCAAATGGGAGTCCTGGGATCCTCTACTTTTAAGGACTGTCTAAATAAACTAGATAGAATTGGAATGATAAACCCAGAATGACTACCTCCTCCTTTCGGACCTTATCTGTTGATGTGAGACACACTTATCATTATGCTTCTTCTCATAAAGGGTGGAAACTTCCTAATTTCCTTTTACAGGGACAATAATCTAAGATGACTACTCATGGGAGCAATTAATTCAATATTAAATTATCTCACCTAAATGATATATGAACCAGTGCAGCTTCCCTTATATCCTCTCACTTTTTGAGAACTAATTACATTAGTTCATGTAATTCTGCAGGAATGGAGACTCAGTCTCTGCTGAGGCAAGCTAGAGTGTTATGTTTTCCTGTGACTTTGAAACTTTCAAGTTTCATATTCTTTTTGCTTTTCTAAAAACTTCCAAGTTAACAGAGATACAGGAATGGGGAGGATAAATGTGGAAAGCATGAAAAAAAAACATAGACAGGAAGAAAAGAAGAGTGTTTAGTGACAACAGCAAGCACCAACATAGAGAAAACTGGAAAAATCTGCAGCTGCAACAAGAAAGAAGAGGATCGAGTCAAGAGGACGGTTATAAAAATAGATAGAAAGGGAGAGCGAGGAGGACAAAGACAGTGGGAAAACAAGCAAAAATAAAAAGCAAATGAGGCTGGAAGAGAAGCCCATTTAGAGGACAGAAGCTGAGTGGAAGAGAGAAAAGATGCTGTGAGCAATGCCTCTAAATATGGTTACATGGAATTTTCAAAGATCAGTGAAATAAAAAAGACTATTGTTGGGGAGCAATTAAAATCAATAGTAAGGAACAGTAGCAAGTAAACTAGATTAACCTGTGGAGCACTGAAAATAAATTAATTGCAGATAAAGAATAGTTGTGGGGAACTTCCTTGGTGGTCAAGTGTCTAAGACTCCACACTGCCAGTGCAGGGGCCCAGGGTTTGATCCCTGGTCAGGGAACTAGATTGCACGTGTTGCAACTAAGAGTTCAAGTGATGCAAACAAAGATCCCTCATAGCGAAATGAAGATCAAAGATTTTGTCTGTTGCAACTTAGATCGGTCACAGCCAAATAAATAAAAATGAGTATTAAAAAAGAGTAGTCATATAACATAAATTGACCTCCCTCCTACTCATCCTCAACTCCATTCCACCTCCTAATACCTTTCCCCTCATGGAATACATATTTTGATTTATTTTTTGTACATTTAAATGTAAGTTTTTGTAGAAAGGAAAGAATTGACAATGTGTAGAAACATCCATCTAGCATAGGGAAACACCAATTTCAGCTCCTATTTAAAACTTCATGGGTATGAGCTCTCCTGACAGTTATTTAACCTATGATGACAGGTTACAGACTTCAAAAAGAAACAATGACTGCAGGTTTATTTATTCTACATGCCACATACTCTTCATAAATAAATAAGTATTTATGGAAACGCATTCTTTCACTGATGTTTACCTGCCACTCAGGGTTGTCTTGCAGCTATAGACTATAATGTCAAAAAGTCACAGCTTTAGTAATTTGAAGCTGGTTGAGTTGATGGAGGGAATAGTTGTTTTGTCTTGTTTCAGATTAAGAAACCTTATTCTTGTTATCCTGAGAGATCTTCAGCTCCATCAGCAGCACCTTTGGCTTTCTTGGTTCTTGGGAGCACACCATCTGGCTTCTGGTCAGCAGCAGACTAACACTAAGAGGTTACTAGCATCCTCGCTAGTCTGCGGATGGGCTTCCCAGGTGGCTCAGTGGTAAAGACTCCACCTGCTAATGCAGGAAACACAGGTTCAATCCCGGAGTCAGGAAGATCCCCTGGAGGAGGAAAAGGCAACACTCTCCAGTCTTCTTTCCTGAG
The DNA here is from genome assembly GCF_032452875.1 of Bos javanicus. Taxonomy (NCBI): domain Eukaryota; kingdom Metazoa; phylum Chordata; class Mammalia; order Artiodactyla; family Bovidae; genus Bos; species Bos javanicus. The sequence continues at coordinate 62,449,499 of NC_083868.1, read as the reverse complement.
AAATCCCATGGACAGAGGAGCCTGGCAGGCTATGTCCACAGGATCACAAAAGAGTCAGACATGACTGAGCAGTGAAACAATAACAGTCTGGCGACCGTAGTTCTAATTCACTAACCAGACTAAGGATTGGTCAGAGAGGGAGAAACCCCAGCTTTGGAATATGGATTTACAGCTTCCTTCCATTGGTCTCCAGGCCAGAGTAACAGTGGTTGGGCTCTCTAGAGCTGCTCCATTCTTTCCCTTTTCCTTTGAGGTGGGACTCAAATAAAGCCAGGCTCCTGGAGTTGTGGTGGGAAGGAGATCTCCTGCCAACCTTGCCCCGTTGTGATCACTGGCAGTCAAAACCACAGTTGAATTACAGTGCACCATTACAGTGTAATCCTGTAATAGCTCCACTTCATGGACCCATGGCCCCCATGAAACATTTTTCTTTGTAGCTGAAAAATCTCACTAAGGAAAGAAACAATAATCTGTGTCTACTCAGTGATATAAAGATAGAGAGTTCTGTATTGTATTTTATGTGTTCGTGGATTGTCCACCCTCAGCCCGCCGAAATTTTGCTGTCTCTACTAGGAAACTGTGGGTGTGTGTATGAGTGTGTTTGTGTGTAAATACTAAGTGTCCTCTTGTATACGTAACCCTGGAAGGAACTGTGGCACATGGAAAATGCCAGCTTCTCCAGGTAAAGGTGTAAATTTGCTGAAAAAAGCCAGACTCAGAATCTTTAAATGGGATGCTTAATACCCCTCTTGGTTTTATCTTCAGAGAAGGGTCTGGCAATACTCATGAGGTGGCTGCTCTTGAGGCTGTTAACAGCTGTGCCTGCTTTAGGGAAGAGCTCTGTTTTTTGAACAGATCGAGTTTTCTGTCCCAGGTTCATGGACACTGTCATACCTGAACTTTCTCAGGCAGTCCGTGGCTGGTTCTCAATGTACTCCATCCCTGCTCAAGCATTCCCATCCAACATTGTCATCCTGTCTGTGACCGTGAGAGAAGGACATAGGGACCCAGAACTAGAATGCAGAGATTCCTCACTCTTGCTGCATTTAAATTTGGTGCGTACCAAAGAAACACAACCTAGGTCAGCCCTGTGAAGCAGTTTCTCCAAAAGAGGACGAGGAAAGAAATCATTAGCAACATATTTTTAATTAGTGCTTTATCTTAGGAATGTAAAAATGAAGGTCTATTAACAAACTAAATTTTTTAAGAATATCATGGAATGGAAGAATGAGAAATAACAACCAGGAGTGGGAGGGAAAAGGCTTGGGTTGACCAGGGCAAAAGGAGAGAAGAAACTTCCAAAGGTAGTCCGGAAAGGAGACACTAATTTACAGATGGTTACAAGGCCACCCCAGACTTGGTTCAGGATCCAAGACAACTTTAATGCAGATATACTGGCAGTTCATAAAACTGCATCCAGCATGTGTATAAATACCTGCTACATACCAACTTTACAAATCATAAAGCTAGTTTTAGGAGGAATATGGACACATTATGTATTATAATAACCCGCCTGTATCACCCCTTCCCTGCAAAGTCAGCCAGTGCTTATGTTCTGAAGTGTGCTGAATGGGCCCTGTGTTTGAGTGCTTACTTACTGTCTGACCTTTAACTGTTGTATGCACTATGTGACCTTGTAGAAACTTGTTTGTCTCAGCCTCCTCACTGATAAAAATGTGATTAATGGCAGTGTTGGACATCACACAGTAATAACTTGAGAACTAAATGCATAATGGGCTAAATTTGAAGATGTAAAATAATAATGCAAAGCATATAGAGCCTTCAGAGATAGGTACCACATAAACTTCACAGAGGAATAGAAGCTTGTCTTCTCCCTTGTTCCTTGTAATTTATTCTTTACACTCTCCCATATTGTAGAAGTCTATAAAGTGTTCAGAGGATATACAATTTGTATGAAAGAGGCTATAGAAAAGAAAGATGATTCATTCTAAACATATATAACCTACAAGCCCCTTTTCTTTTGCAAAGGAGAAAAGTGAATCTTACCTGATATACAGTATTGGACTTAGAAGTCAATGGAAATGGTTCATAGGGATCAGCAGCCAATTTATGGTTCATAGTTTATACATTAATTTGGAAAATATTTTCAAATGTTTTATGGTGAATGGTCTCAAATCAATTGTGATACTGTTGTTATTGAGGGGAAAAAAAAAAAAGACTGAACTCTGTCTCTTGTGAAGGTTAAATTGAAGAGAGGCCTGCCTGTTTCTTTTTGTTGTCCTGACTTTTTTAAGATGTTAAGGGGCAAGCCCTAAAAGGCAGACAGAGTAAAGGAGGCAGTAAGCAGATCTTTCCTCCTCCCCAAGGTCACGTTCACCATAATGACTCTCTTCCTCAGATTCCAATCTAGAGTGCTGGTGTTGAAATGGCCTCAGTGAGGTCTGAACTTGGAACCTTTTCTAATTAAATTTCAAAGTGTTTAGTGTGTTTTCATTTTGGTTTTCTAATTTGATAGGTCTCATTTGTATCATTACTATGGATTTCTTAAACCCTTGCTTCGGTTATTAATTTTTCAATTGTCCTAGGCCAAGTCATTACGCTTTGATCTACACATAACAGGGAGGAGAACTGGCAGAATTATCCAGAGAATTTAGGTCCAACTAGCATGGTTATCTGAAAAAGCCTCCCTTTGAGATAAAATATGTGGTTTGTGTAAATTACTCGAGTGATACTTTGACCCTGTACTTCTCTGAAGGCTGTTATACCCTTAAACTTTGGACACCTGACTTTCATTCTAATGACTTAAGGGAAATCTGAGAGGGCTGAGGATTTAGTTTCAAGATTGTGACTCATTATTTCAATCTGAAAAAATCCCTTTCATGTTGGGAAGGTCAGTCATCTCTATTGAGCATTTCCCATCATTAGCCCCAGATCTCATTTAGTAGCATCTTGGGATACTAGTTTAATGGGGGGAGGTGAGGTAGGCAGGTGAGATCCCTGCTAGTATAAATTTTCAGATGGTTCTTCTTCATAATTTATGACAAACAGAACCATAGACCTATGGGTTGAATATTGCTTATGAAGTTCTACCTGGGCTCCCTGGTGGCTTAGACAGTAACAAGTCTGCCTGCAATGCAGGAGACCCAGGTTAATCCTTGGGTTGTGAAGATCCCCAGGAGAAGGGAATGGCAACCCACTCCAGTATCCTTGCCTGGAGAACCACACAGATTGAGGAGCCTGGATGGCTACAGTGTATGGGATCACAAAGAGTTGGACATGACTGAGTAACTAACACTTTTACTTTCACTTTCACTTTCAAAGGCATTTGGATTCAATTTCCTTGCTAGCTCAAAGAGGTCAGATGAATAGATACTGTAGTAGAGCTATAGCAATAACCTGGAAACTGAGCCATGCTTTATCTCACAGTGTCTTTGAGTCAATGCCTTCTTGGTTCCAGTTGAGGACACCAGGAACACTGCTGCCTATGATTCGAAGCTCTGTTCCATCATTCTTTGAGGAAGGTAGCACTTTCCCCAACTCACATATAGATCTTGGAGTGACCCCCCACGACCCTCCCCTCTGTGACCTCTTTTGTAGAAGTGATGCTCTATGACTTGTTGGGAGGAGGAGTGATCATGGGTGTGGGGCAATGGCTTGAAAGAGAGGCTTCCCTGAGTGACTTGTGTTTCTTAGGGTGACTCAAGGATCAAAAAGGAGAACTCTTTACAAATGGCATCTCAGAGTAGTCAAAGCTTAGGAGCAAGGGTAAGAATTAGTGACCTACAGTTAATGTGTGATTGTGTTATTTTGTAGGAAGGTGGTTATCATTGGAAGACCTTGGTATACACATTTGTTAAACGTTTATTTGAGAATTACTCAGCATGTGTGCATTAGTTCATTAATACTGCTCAAGTTATAGAAGGATAAAAAAAATATTGTTTATATATTATAAATCAGGATTCTGTAGTAAGAAGCATTAAATATATCATTCAGGTTGGCCCAAAGACTTAGAGGAAAATTCTATATTAAAATATTCTGAGGTACTGGTTTAATTAGTGAAGTCATACTGCCTATACTTTATTAACTTCCGTTACCTTTTCCTAAAAGGGGTCAAATCTCCTTTATATAATCTGTATGCTGTATAATGTTAATACTTTAAACTGTGACATTACCAATAATCCCCCTACCCTCAATGCAACTAGCATAGGTCAAAAGACAATTAAGATTAGTCGATGGCAAGTTGGCAGAACCCATAATTCTCTCTCCTGAGTACTAGAAAGTTAATTGAATCACACGGCTGAATTTATCAGAGGCTTTCAGCACAAAACACAAAGCACACTTGCAAATCGGGAGCTTTCTCATTTCTCTTCTTCCATGCTAGCTTTAGAAATCTGATCCAAAAAGTTGCACGCTAATAATAGGTATGATTAAGTCCCTATAGTTGTCTCCAGGCACTATTGCTGGATGTTGGGGATACAAAGATAATTAAGACATAGGTTCTGCCTTTTACAAAGACAAGCAGACATGAAAAACATTGCAGTATTAGGTGGTAATTTCTGCAGTAGAGGATAGGATTTAAAGCACAATCAGAGCCCCATGTGGGGTACACTTCCAAACCTAAAGTGAGAGGCAGGAAAAGCAAAGGAAGACTTCTTAATCTCTTCTCCTGAGAGGTTAGTAAGTGTTGTCCTGGCTTCCCAGGTGGCACAAGTGGTAAAGAACCTGCCTGCCAATGCAGCAGACATAAAGAGAAATGGGTTCAATCCTTGGGTGGGAAAGATCCCCTGGAGAAGGGCATGACAACCCACTCCAGTATTCTTGCCTGGAAAATCCCTTGGACACAGGAGTCTGGCAGGCTACAGTCCATGGGGTCACAGAGTTGGAACACAACTGAAGTGACTTAGCATGCACACACATCCTGGGTTCAGTCGCAAATGGGAGATGAGGAAGTGAAGAAGGTAATAAAGGACATTCATTCAAGTAGCTTTTCCATGAGAGATAAGGGAGAGAGAAAACCGGAGAAAGCAGTGAAAGGAGGGTGATTTTGTTTTCCCCCAAGATAGAAGATTCTTGCGTATACTCACGCTCTGAGAGGAGGAAACCAATCCAGAAGCAGAGTTGGAAGACAGAGGAAAGGGAGAAAAGTGGTAGAAGAAACACTGGGAGGAAGAAACAGTGGGCGGAAGAATTAGCCTCTGGCATGACTGACAACCCCAACTCCCAAGACCAAACAGGGAAAAATAAGTTGCAGCCCTGTTCACATGTATCTGCCAAATAGAATACAGACTGAAAATCCTTCTGTGGTAGTGATTTTGTACCACTGTTATTAATGTAGCCTAGAAACTAGAGACTGTTGGAGAAGGCAATGGCACCCCACTCCAGTACTCTTGCCTGGAAAATCCCATGGACGGAGGAACCTGGAGGGCTGCAGTCCTTGGGGTCTGGAAGAGTCAGACACGACTGAGCAGCTTCACTTTCACTTTTCACTTTCCTGCATTGGAGAAGGACATGGCAACCCACTCCAGTGTTCTTGCCTGGAGAATCCCAGGGATGGGGGAGCCTGGTGGGTTGCCGTCTATGGAGTCGCTCAGTGTCAGACACGACGGAAGCAACTTAGCAGCAGCAGCAGAAACTAGAGTCTGTAGGAAGGTATCTCTGTTTGTTGTTTGCTCTACAACTGTGTCTAAATAATGTTACTATCACCACCCAGATAAAGAAAGTAATCACTGTTGGTGATAGATTTACATTTCTTGATATTTTCAGATAATATTCATGGAAGTGCCACAGGCTGCAAGCTTCCACATTGGGTGCTTAAAAATAATTTAAGGAAAAGAAAAATAAAAGATACCTGTATAATATACCCATTCCAAAAATCTTAGACCATTACTACAGACACACATAGAACAAAAAGGAAGTTTAACATGAGAAGACAGACATACACCTTTTAAGGATGGGGGATGTTACATTGTTCAGAATGCTATCCCCAAGCTGTGAAATGCATTCTAAGAAAAATATCTGAATTTATTCAAACTCAGAGTGCGTAGCTTATTTTATGAAATACCAGTTCGCTGAAGGGGAGATATAATTTCCTTTAAAACAGCATGCATCATATGAGAACTAGATTACAAACTGTGTATCTAAAGCTTTCATTTTTTTAGCTTGGGAAAATTAACCCTGTGTGTGGTCCCAGGCTCTGTGTTAACCCTTGGAGATTCAAGGCCAAGAAAGTGCTGGGTCCTCAAGAAACTTTGGGCCTGGGGCAGAGTTTCCCAGACTGTATTACATGGAATCATGAAACATTGCTATTGCTATTGCTAAGTCACTTCAGTCATGTCCGACTCTGTGTGACCCCATAGACGGCAGCCCACCAGGCTTCCCCTCCCTGGGATTCTCCAGGCAAGAACACTGGAGTGGGTTGCCATTTCCTTCTCCAATGCATGAGAGTGAAAAGTGAAAGTGAAGTCGCTCAGTCATGTTCGACCCTCAGCGACCCCATGGACAGCAGCCTTCCAGGCTCCTCCATCTGTGGGATTTTCCAGGCTATCCTCTAAAATGCAGATAGGCATTTGATTAGAAAAGATACTTTATGGTCCAGCACAGCATTCCTTAAGGAATTCATTTAAATAAATTATTTAATTTGCTGTAGAGTTTTCCACAGCTTTTACTGTGAAACTGGTCATAGTGGATCTTGAAGAGGGTTTCCTTCACAATGCATTGTAACTTTACATTTATTACACATGGAATTTTTTCCTCACAGAACTACATGCAATATCTTATAAAATATGAAGATCTTTGCCAACATTCTAGCCCCACACTAGCTCCTTCACCATACAGGAGACATGGCTTTGACAATTTTTGTCCTAAGACTATATGATATGGTTGAATCAAATAGCACAAAATATCCATCATTCTTTCAACTGTAGGAGATGGGTATAATAAAATAGTATGGACCAGTATAGTTCCATAGTATACCTATTGAATTTTTCTAAAATAAATATCAAATCCAGATACTTCAGGCCTTCGTTAAAAATATATTCTCCATAGTTGATTTTAAATTGACTCAGGCAAATCTAGTCCCCACACAGATGAATGAGGTCTAGTGAGGTTGAAAGTACTTAGGGCCAAAAAGAATAGCAATCAGCATCCATGCTTCCCTTCCTTGTATTGAAATCCTGAAAGTGCATGCTACCCTTTACAGAGTCTTATTCTAAATCACTTCCTACCCCAATAAGTAAGCCACTTGAAAATGTGCAAATCTGGCTGCCAAGTGGAATTGGATAAGGAGAGTTGGTTTTTTTTTTTTTTTAATCATGACCTGGACTTTTTTTTTTTTTTGTACTCCTGAACTTCAAGGTTTCATGTTTAGCATTGAATTTAAATTTTTTAAAAATGAAATGGTAAATTCTACACACTAGATTAATCAGTTAAGTGCTGCTCCAAATGTTAAAGTTTGTCTCCAATAGTTTTTTTCTTTTTCTTCCAAACAGTGTATGCGCATTAAAACTCAGAACTGTCCTACCAGAACAAACCAATGACCCACTCAGTCTAGAATCCTGCTTCCAACGGCAGTTAATAGTGAATGCTTCAGAGGAAGATGGAAACATTTGATAATGATCTCTATCCAGTGGAAAAACTTCTATCTCCTGCAGAATGAATATTCACAGATAGCAGTGACATGTGGAATGAATCTGATTTTAAGCAAGTAGCCCCAAGTCGAAACCCTATATTATTTTGAAATGTATTTTTATTCAAGTCAGTACAGAATCAGTGGTGCAAACCTGATTCTAAAATGAACCCAGCTGTTAACCATAAGCTAAGAGATGCAGATTTACTGATTATTTTGTAGAAACCATCTATCCTCCCTCAGGACTTCTGGTGGCAGTTACTCTGTCTTACCCATTTTTGTATCTTCATCTCTTAGCAAAGTTCCATATAGTCACATAGTATTTGCAGAAATGCCCCGAATGTGATTTACTCTTAAAAACGGAAGTATCCAGGTCTTTGTGTCACATATACATGTGTGAATGTGTGTTTAAAGTTGATACATATGTGTAAACATGTGGACTTTATATATACATATAAATGTATAAACACGTTCATACCCATAGTGCTTTAGTAATTTTAACATCAGCCTCAGGCTTAACCATAAAGTAATTCATGAATTCTATAACTTCATTATAAGTCAAGGGATTTGCAAATGGAGGGAAAGAAAAAGAAAAAGAAATGTTTCTATTCTTAGGCATAGTGTTCAGGGCATTATAGTTCAAAGAAGTTGTGATATAGCCCTTTGATTTCCACCATGAAATGTATTCATATTATTGTACATCCCTGGGATCAGAAAATCCAATTAATTTAAAACCTATGCATTGATTTTGACAGACTTGATGGTCTTTTGTTGAAAATGTCAACTCCATAAAATGGTAAAACCTGATTCTCTCTATTAAAGGCACCACAAACTATTTATTGATTTTTGAAAAAAGAGAAATAAGAAGAATCATGTACCAATTGAATAGGAAGTCAGACAATCCAATTATAGTTATGAAACTGAAGCATTGGGTCTGACAGGACCACTGATTACAAATGACTGCCAGAAAATCCAAGAGAATAGTTCCCTACACACATATCCAAAGGTGTGTCTCCTGGAGCAAGAAAGGAGCTAAAATGAACAGTCATGGAAGGTCAGAGGCCAGCATTTCATTACCTGCTTATTGTAGTCACATTGAACTGCATCGTATGTTTAAAAGTTCACCAGTGGTCAGTGGTCACTGAGGGAATTTTGTTTCAATTATGCTCTACTGTTGAATGATCTGACCATCCGAAGTCTGCACATAAAATGAAATTATTATTTATTGTGCCAGAGAAAAACTGACTTCCTTCAGCTCAGCAGCACAGTCTTTACTCTGTGGCTTAAACTTTATCCATCATCATCCAATATTTATTGATTGTCCATTTGATTCATACCATTGTATAAAGGCGCTTCAATAAGTACCTGTTGAAATAAATCACAGAAAGATTTGATACCTAGACTCAGAGGAGGGTGGGAGCTTTATTAGGCAGAAAACCTAGTCATGATTCTCTAGAGAGAAAATAGGTTATTTCTGAAACATAGGACAAAATGTAACAGCACCATCCCCCCTTTCTGTCATGCACAGGGTGAGGGAGCAGAATTGAGCACTAGCCAAGGACCGTGATGGCCCTGGTAGGGGGATGAGGAACCCTGGAATGATGCCTTCTTTGGATGGGGCCAGCATTGGGAACTGGCATCATCTGAAGCCATCCTTAGATATGGTGAACATGGCTTTCTTGGGGCAGTGTGCTCTCTTCTAAGATATGAGCTAGTAACTGTTACAGCAGCAGAAACCTCTTTGAGACTGCTTACATTTTAGGTTGTTGAAGCTCAATTTGCTCAATGAGAAGTCAAGCCTGCTTCATAGCTCCTGTCTTTCTATAGTGGCAGAAAGTTTTTAAGGACCCCTGATAAGAAACAGAGTTCAATGTCTAACCTATCTGAGTTCGGGACCCTACTTTCCCATTAATACAGAGAAGCTGCTTCTGCTGTGGCATATGGATGGGGAAAAGGACCCGTTCAGAGTTCAGCAAGGTTCTTTAAATCCAAGGCCCAATGTCTCTATATAAAATTAAGTGGAATTCCCCTGACACTGTTGGGGTCGCTGCTATCATGGGCTATTTCCACATTCCTATCTGTAGTGCCCAAGAAACTGTGAAGCATTAACCCTTTGACGCCAGTTATTTATGCTGCCTTGTAGACAGCTCAGATACTGTAGGAACCTAGAAAGTATAAACCATGCTTCTTCAATCTTGTAACCTCGGTTCAGAGATACTTTATCCAATTACTCTACCATAACTTTGCCTTGACCCTTTGTGATCCATACCAGCTGCCTAGCAAGATTCTGTTACTTGTTGTCACACGGTTAGCTCCATATTACCAAAGTTCAATGACAGAAGTCCAGGGCATATTCGTCTAGAATCCAATCAGTAGCAGCATTCATCTCCATTGCAAAGAATGCAATAAAAAATGCTTAGATCACAAAACAATACATCCACAATCTAAGTATCACTCAAAATATGAGAATTTCTGAGATCAAAAAATATGTATGCTGAAGGGGGTTTTTAATAACCCTTGTGTCTGCCTAAGGATATGTCTTCTTTAGTTCAAAATTAGGAAATAGGAAGAAGGTACTGAGGAGAGCGCTCATTCAACCCCTTATTCTGGGAGAACTGGTTGCCATAACAACTGGCTTTATTTCTTATTCATGTTCGCATGTTATCTTTTCTTGTCACTCTTAGAACGTCCCTTGCCGTAACAACAAATAACATGCAAAAGGCAACCAGATCTTGTTGGTAAGTCATAGCATTTCTCACTTTGCAAGCAAATATGTTACTCTTTCCAAAGATTAAAAAAAAAGAAAGAAAGAAAAACACACACACACATGAATGACACTTGCTAAGTAATATTTCACTAAATTTCTATGGAGATATTTATTTCTTTGGTTATTTAAAATCAGTAGTTATAATTGCTTGCTCAGAAATGATAAACATAAATAGTACTCTATGGAGTTAAAGACACATCAGAGAAAAGAGCTCAGTTTATGGTTTTTATGGCTCAGCCCTGTATGGGAGCATCTATTATTATAATGGTTGTTGACTCCACAGAGTTCTATTGGTCTCTCTCATATATTAGTTGAGGTGGGGAGAAAACAAGCCAGCATGATGTTGGATGACTTACAAAATCTCCCAACACTTCTTCAAAATATGTAATGATGTCACCATTTTGTATGAGAAAAATAACATAAAGAGTAAGCTACAGGAAAATACCATTCAAAGAGGGATTGAATTTTGAATCTAGTTGTAGGCCTAAATCTTTTCAGACCACTTTGCTGAAAATCATATAATCCCTCTGCTTGTATAACTACCACCCTCCCAGATGTATGGCTTTTTACCATTTGCTTAATTAAGTCACTAAAGTTTATGGTATCTTCACTTGTGAGTATTTGGAAACTATCATTTCTAAGCTGAAAGTTGGTATATAAATATCTCTGTCAATTAGTTTCTTTTTCTTGCCTCCAAGTCAGAAAAGCTGATGAATCAACATAGATCAAAGTTACTCATGTAAAATAACCCCATTTAAGAATGTTACAGCATAGGTGAAGAAGCTTAGGTGTTAGAAGTAGACACAAAGGGAAATACATTTAGACACGAAGTACATTTCTATTCAGATCATATCTGTTTTGAAGATCAGTTTTACTTATCTGATCATAAACTTCTAAAGGAAATGTGATGTCAAAGTTGAATCCTTAAGCACCACAAACATGCATGCCTCTTAATCCATTTAAGTGTATCACAAAATAGGACACGTGATAGAGCACAAAGAGATGAAAGACTTCACTCAAAGTCATAATGGCACATGTAGGTAAAAGCCACACTCTTTCTTGTAAAGCCATTCGTTTAATACTCAGTCAGTCACATTGTGTCCGTTGGGACTAAGGAAACAAAATGAAAGGACTTGTTCTTGGTCCCTGAGGAGGATGCATTCTTGTGGGAAGACAGATATATGGACAGTCATAGTATGACTTCATATGTACCAAGTACCATCCACGCAAACATGCATCGGCACTTTCCTGGTTTAATACACACACAGAAAATTCATATGTATGGGAACTCAGGCTCCCTCCATTGGGAGTGTAGAGTTTTATCCACTGGACCACAGGGAAGCCCCCAGCTTGGGATGTTGAAGGGATAAGCATGGACCTTACTCCTCCAGCCATTGGATGGCTGCCATCTGTGGCCCACCCTGTCTCCCAGGGTTGGGAGAAGGCAGTCCCCTTCTGGGACCTGCCTGCCCCAACTGTCCTGGAGCCCTGACCTCCCTCACACTCTGTATCCAACAAGTACTCAGCAAGCACTGTCCAATGTTTAGTGCTCTGACAGGTAATAGCATGGATGAAAGGTAGTTTTGGCCCCTAGTGCTGTGAGAACCCATAGAGCCAAAATAGAGTCCAGTCTGTCCATCACAAAGTAACACAGAATTAAAGCGTGCTACTACAGGAGACAGGAGGCTGGAGCTGTCAGGGCCAGCTTCCTTGAGGGGAACTGGAGTTGCTCAGTGTTGATTTCCACAAGTAGAATCTACAGGAAAGCTGCAACTAAACTACTGACATGACCTCCACTCTTGCCTTGAGAACCCCATGAACAGTATGAAAAGGCAAAAAGATATGACACTGAAAGATGAATTTCCTGGGTCAGTAGGTACCCAGGATGCTACTGGAGAAGAGTGGAGAATAACAACAGAAAGAATGAAGAGACAGAGCCAAAGCGAAAACATCGCCCAGTTGTGGATGTGACGGTGGTGATGGAAGTAAAGTCTGATGCTGCAAAGAGCAATATTGCATAGGAACCTGGAATGTTAGGTTCATGAATCAAGGCAAATTGGAAGTGGTCAAACAGGAAATGGCAAGAGTGAACATTGACATTTTAGGAATCAGTGAACTAAAATGGACTGGAATGGGTTAATTTCTCAGATAACCATTATATCTACTACTGTGGGCAAGAAACCCTTTGAAGAAATGGAGTAGCCATAATAGTCAAAAAGAGCCCAAAATGCAGTATTTGGATGCAATCTCAAAAATGACAGAATGATCTCTGTTTGTTTCCAAGGCAAACCATTAACTATCACAGTAATACAAGTCTATGCCCCAACCAGAAATGCTGAATAAGCTGAAATTGAACAGTTCTATAAAGACCTACAAGACCTTCTAGAACTAACACCCAAAAAAGATGTCCTTTTCATTATAGGGGACTGGAATGCAAAAATCAAGAGATACCTGGAATAACAGGCAAATTTGGCTTTGGAATACAAAATGAAGCAGGGCTAAGGCTAACAGAGTTCGGCTAAGAGAATGCACTGCTCATAGCAAACACCCTCTTCCAAAAACACAAGAGAAGACTCTACACATGGATATCATCACATAGTCTATACCAAATCAAACTGATTATATTCTTTGTAGCCAAAGATGGAGAAGTTCTATACTGTCAGCAAAAACTAGACCAGGAGCTGACTGTGGCTCAGATCATGAACTCCTTATTGCTGAATTCAGACTCAAATTGAAGAAAGTAGGGAAAACCAGTAGACCATTCAGGTATGACCTAAATCATACCCCTTACAATTATACAGTGTAAGTGAGAAATAGATTCAAGGGATTATATCTGATAGACAGAATACCTGAAGAACTATGAACTATGTCATGGAGGTTCACGACATTGTACACAAGGCAGTGATCAAGAGCATCCCAAGAAAAATAAATGCAAAAAGACAAAATAGTTGCCTGAGGAGGCTTTACAAATAACTGAGAAAAGAAGAGAAGTTAAAGGCAAAGGAGAAAAGGAAAGATATACCCATCTGAATGCAGAGTTCCAAAGAATAGCAAGGTGAGATAAGAAAGCCTTCCTCAGAGATCAATGCAAACACATAGAGGAAAACAATAGAATGGGAAAAACTAGAGATCTCTTCAGGAAAATTAGAGATACCAAAGGAGTATTTCATGCAAAAATGGGCACAATAAAGGATAGAAATGGTATGGACCTAATAGAAGCAGAACATACTAAGAAGATGTGGCAAGAATACACAGAAGAACAATACAAAAAAATCTTCATGACCCAGATAACCACAATGGTGTGATCACCCACCAAGAGCCAGACATCCTGGAATGTGAAGTCAAGTGGGCCTTAGGAAGCATCACAATGAACAAAGCTAGTAGAGTTGATGGAATTCCAGTTGAGCTCTTTCAATTCCTAAAAGATGATGCTGTGAAAGCGCTGCACTCAATATGTCAGCAAATTTGGAAAACTCATTAGTGGCCACAGGACTGAAAAAGGTCAGTTTTCATTCCAATCCCAAAGAAGAGCAATGCCAAAGAATGTTCAAACTACTGCACAATTGCATTCATCTCACATGCTAGCAAAGTAATCATCAAAATTCTCCAGGTCAGGCTTCAACAGTACATGAACCGTGAACTTCCAGATGTTCAAACTGGTTTTAGAAAACGCAGAGGAACCAGGGATCAAATTGCCAACATCCTCTGGATCATCAAAAAAGCAAAAGAGTTCCAAAAAAACATCTCCTTCTGCTTTATTGACTACACCAAAGCCTTTAACTATGTGGATCACAGCAAAGTGTGGAAAATTCTTCGAGAGATGACAATACCAGACCACCTTACCTGCATCCTGCAAACCCTATATGCAGGTCAAGAAGCTACAATTAGAACTGGACATGGAACAACAGACTGGTTCCTAATCAGGAAAGGAGTATGTCAAGGATGTATATTGTCAGCCTGCTTATTTAACTTGTATGCAGAGAACATCATGCAAAATGCCAGGCTGGATGAAGCACAAGCTGGAATCAAGAATGCTGGGAGAAATATCAATAACCTCAGATACGCAGATGACACCACCCTTATGGCAGAAAGCGAAGAAGAACTAAAGAGCCTCTTGATGAAAGTGAAAGAGGAGATTGAAAAAGTTGGCTTAAAACTCAATATTTAGAAAACAAAGATCATGGCATCCAGTCCCATCACTTCATGGCAAGTATATGGGGAAACAATGGCAACAGTGAGAGATTTCATTTTTGGGGGCTTCAAAATCTCTGCAGATGCTCCTTGGAAGACAAGCTATGACCAACCTAGACGGCATATTAAAAAGCAGAGACATTACTTTACCAACAAGGTCTGTCTAGTCAAATCTTTGTTTTTTCCAGTGGTCATGTATGGATGTGAGAGTTGGACTATAAAGAAAGCTGAGCACAAAAGAATTGATGTTTTTAAGCTGTGGTGTTGAAGAAGACTCTTGAGAGTCCCTTGGACTGCAAGGAGATCTAGCCAGTCAATCCTAAAGGAAATCAGTCCTAAATATTCATTGGAAGGACTGATGTTGAAGCTGAAACTCCCAATACTTTGGCCACCTGATGCAAAGAACTGACTCATTGGAAAAGACCCTGTTTCTGGGCAAGATTGAAGGCAGGAGGAGAAGGGGACGACAGAGGATGAGATGGTTGGATGGCGTCGCTCACTCAATGGACATGAATTTGTGCAAGCTCTGGGAGTTGGTGATGGACAGGGAAGCCTGGCTTGCTGCAGTCCGTGTGGTTGTGAAGAGTCAGACATGCCTAAGCAACTGAATTGAAGTGAACTTATATATAGAATGAATGACTATCAGAATGTGTGGCTTCATGTATATTTCAGCTCTGCACTTATTATAAACACATCCAGACATATCTGAAGATCATTGCTGGATGCAATGGCTTGATGACATGAAGGTTCTGGATGATAATAGCCAGAGTCCCAGAAATAAGCCTCAAGTCCTTGTTTTGATTTTTTTTTAACCCAGATTCTGAACCCATAAAATGCTTAACTACAATAAATCTCAAATATGGGAAATTTGATAGTACTACTCTTCTCTCTTCTTCATCAGACCAATTATACTTTGTAGCTCTCAGCTGAATATCTTGTAGTGTTTTGACAACTTTTTCTGCTCACTGCTTAATTTTGCTGCAATTGTTATGAAATTTTCATTCCCTGCTGTCAAAAAGCACCTTGCATTCAGAAAGAAAAGAAACAGTTTTTTTTCCTCTTTTTTATTATTTCAAGATTTGTTTTTAGGATATAGGGAGTGATATTTACACTTTTGGCGGAACAAACTTAACACTTAAGACCATGTAGTAGAATGTGACTGCATGACCCATCCAGTACTGACAGGGACTGGCTTACTGCTGGACAGTTTGAGAGAGGAGTTGGAGATTGGCTGAACTGGAAAAAAACAGCAACTTCACCTCTAGGCATATTTTTCCTTATTTATATCCATAAAAGTATGCAATGGGTTGTAAAGAGTTTGTATGAAGCTATAAAAGAAAGATGTGTATCCAAAATTCATCTCTGTTTTTTCTTTTTAAATACAAAGGGGTATTTACAATATAGATAGCTGCTAAAGAGCATGATTTAAAGAAAAAAAGAAAGAGGAATAGAGAAGAGAGACTATGAGAAGTGGTAAAAATTTGGAATGTTCCCCCAAGAAAAAGAAAACTAGAAGATGCCTTTGTTTTTGTTTAGTCACTCAGTCGTATTCAAGTCTTTGAGACCCATGGACTGCAGCACACCAGGCTTCCCTGTCCTTCACCATCTCCCAGAGCTTGCTCGAACTCATGTGCATTGAGTCAGTGATGCCATCCAACCATCTCATCCTCTGTCGTCCACTTCTCCTCCTGCCTTCTATCTTTCCCAGAATTAGAGTCTTTTCCAGTGAGTCAGCTTTTCTCATCAGGTGGCCAAAGTATTGGAGTTTCAGCTTCAGCATCAGTCCTTCCAATGAATATTCAGGGCTGATTTCCTTTAGGATTGACTGATTTGATCTCCTTGCAGTCCAAGGGACTCTCAAGAGTCTTCTCCAACACCACAGTTCAAAAGCATCAATTCTTTGGCGCTCAGCCTTCTTTATAGTCCATCTCTCACATCCTACATAACTGCTGGAAAACCCATAGCTTTGACTATGTAGACCTTTGTCAGCAAAGTAATGTCTGCTTTTTAATAAGCTGTCTAGATTTTCAGAGCTTATCTTCCAAGGAGCAAGTGTCTTTTAATTTCATGGCAGCAGTTACTGTCCACAGCGATTTTGGAGTCCAAGAAAATAAAGTCTTTCACTGTTTCCATTGTTTCTCTTTCTGTATGCCATGAAGTGTTGGGACCAGATGCCATGATATTAGTTTTTTGAATACTGAGTTTTAAGTCAGCTTTTTTACTTTCCTCTTTCAGTTTCATCCAGAGGCTCTTTAGTTCCTCTTTGCTTTTTGCCAGAAGGGTAGTGTCATCTGCATATCTGAGAAAATGCTTAGTCCAATTGAAATAAAGAATTGCTACACAGAATATTCAGATCTGTTGTTTTTTGTGTCTTCTAAGAACCAGAGTCAGTTAAGACTCATTGATATAAAAGTGACTGCAATAGCAAACAGGCCACTAACAGAGATATTTGTATGACCGTCTTAAAAGCTTCTTAAAATAAGAAGGAAGTTATTTTCACCTCAGTACTCAGTATTTGTGTTGCAAAATTATGCTTTCCCTCACTCTAAATAATGAGATTTCCAGAACTGGGCTACTTTGTTTCCTCTGTAGCAGAGATTCTTAAAGGATTAGGAAAGAGCTATCACCCCTAGACTTGTGTGTCCTCCACCCTCAGAAATGCCAACAACCTACCAAGTGTTGAGAAAAATGTGGCAACCAGCTTGAACATCACTAGTATGTCCTCACTTACTACTTTCAGCCATTATGATATATGCCTCCCTAAGTATCTTGATATTTATTTCAGTTCTGTGTTTCTGCAATGCTATAAGAAATAAGAATATATTGATTCCCCATTTGAGATAGGAAAAACTAACATGCTTTTTAAAGAAACTACTTCTATTTGTGGTAGATAAAAGAATAAACACATGCGACTATAGAGATATATAAGGATAAACAGAAAATAGGGAAAAAAAAGATGAATTTCAAGTTAAAGATTTGAAGCAGGACTCCAAAAATAAAGAGCTGTTTAGAATTGCCTACATAAGGAATAAAAAGGCTTCCTAGAAGATATATTCTGAGTAATGTACAATGAAAATATCTTATTCATTCTACAGTGATGGCATTCAGAAAAATGGGCAAAGGTATGGATGTGTTGAGAAGTAATCACTGTATAGGTAGATTAAACTATGTTGTTAAAATAACAATTATTCCCTCAAGATCTCTGAAGTACAAGAATGAGTGCAGGAATAGAGCAGAGCCTGTGAATAGATGAGGAGACAGAAGAATTCTGGACAGAAGAAGGCTGTTCTGTATTGATCCCAACTGTGGTCCCAGAAGAAAGGGATGTGTTTGAAAGTATACCCTGGTCCCAGGGTTGTAGTGAACCCTAGTACCAGCTTGATGTGCATCATGGGAGTCAGTGGTGAGAGTGAAATAGAAAGAGTTTGAGATTTTTTTTCAGGAAAGTATAGTTTTGATTTGTGACATATTGGATTTTAACATGACAGTGACGAACTTTTATAAATGACCAATTAGGAGACAGTAAGTGTGTGCGTGTGCAGGGTGGGGGTGGTGGTTATGTTTGGAGGAAGGGAAGGGGAAAGAAAATATAGGATGATAGTCAGATAAAAGAAAACAAATTGAAACTGTGGTCACTTGAATTTTTATGATTAACTTTCATATAAGATTTATTCCTTTGTCCTTTATATAATGGTCAATTTAAGAGAAAAAATAGTTATTCAAAAAATAATGATTATTCATAGCTGTTTGATTTGACAAGTTAAAGGAGAGAATTAAAAATGAGTCTACTTTTCCAGGACTGATACCTTGAAGACTTGAATTTATATTGTGCTTTATACATTTAATACCCTTTTCATTTATCTTCAGAACAACCCCCCAGGGTAAGGTCTTTAGGATACGACCTGACTCAGTGTAAAAGCTCAGTAAAGCATAGACATCTCAAATGACAACAATGATGATAGATAGATAGAGAAGCCAGATTGGGAAGGGTGTAAGAAAATAAAGAGCTAAAAATTGGTACTTTACAGACCTTTGGGAGTCACAGAAGCCTAGTCTATGAATATTATCAACAAACTGAACCCAATATAGATTATGGAGAAAAGTCATGGGTAAGATGACTCAGGCTTAGAGAAATGAGACACTTACCACCACAAGTTAAGAATGGAAACTTCTTTCCTAGCAGGAATGCAGATTTCAAGGAGAGGCATTAAATGTGTTGCTTCCCACCCCAGCCATCCACAATTTAGCATTTCTAGGCACCATAGTTATTTTGCATTCAGCACAAAGATGGCAATCTGGCAGGTTTGTGAGCTTTGAGACTCCAGCAGATTGTGGCTGGGTTCTTACTTGTTTGTCACGGCAGCAGAGCACACTCCTGTCAGTCAATACGCCTTTTCTTGCCTTGTTGAAACCATCTCTACTCTATGCCTGTGTCAGTTGTATTTTACAGATATGGTTCCCAAATATTGTAACAAAAGTTACTGTTTAATTTGAGGTTGTTTTGGCAGGTGAGCTCTAATGTTGTCAATTGTGTTTCTAAATCAGTAATTTACAGAGGAACAAGCCCTTGTTGAAATATGAATCTTATTTAACTTCTAAAAAACATCAAATGTGCTGTCAGCCAGTCATTTTATCAGTCTGATGACACTATTTCTTGAGTACCTCCTAGACTCAGAAAGCATCATGTGTGCTTTGTGGAAATACGAAAGAAAGAGGTGGATTTATCCCTCCAAGGAATTTCTCCATTTGGGAAGGCAGAATATATCCAAGTCATTAAGGACATTTTCAACATTAACAAATTTTTGTAAGACAAGAAAAAGAATGAATGCAAAATGCCAGAATGTGGTTTATCCTTGAGTAAAATTGTGACTTGGTGAGTTCAGGCCTAGGACATTGTGTCAAAACTAAAGTTTCACTACAGAGTTTCCACAGGGTTTCCAAATACTAAGTTTGAATGAGGATAAATAAGTACATTTTCCTCTTATAATTTAATAAAGCAGTATGTATTCTGAGTAGTTAATTTAAGCACCTAATATTTTCTTTGCACAAGTAAGTATGTGACTGCCAGAATGCCTGACTGAATAGACCAGTGAAAGTGAGAAAGTGAGAAAAGTCATGGGTAAGATGACTCAGGAAGAGTCAGAAAGAGCAGAGATGTGAAAGTCCCCAGCAAAAAAGAAATTCCCTCATTTTGTTGGGGTAACAGTGAAGATGGGAAAGCTCCCATGGTGCTTCACTTCCCTCCAGGACACTGACCACCATGATTGTTGAGGAAGAGAACGTGGCCATAGTACAGCATATATGCGCTGCCTCTGTCTGCTTCAATTGTCCTGTGATAATTAGGTACGAGTGATGGTTCTAGAAGGCAATCCATAGCTGGCATGGATATCTCTGAAATGATGTTTCAGTGCTGGGGAGGCAAGAAGACAAGGGAAAGGAAAGAAGGAAAGAGGGAATGGCTGTGTTTTGGCCCCTCCCAGAGGTTGGACTACTAACCCGCAGATCTTAGAATGAATCTAACATGTGCAATAGATGTTTCTCAGCCCTGTTCACCATTCTTGTTTTTTTCCCAAAAGCACTTTTCTAACTTTTGTCCACTTACATCTTTGTTTCCTATCTTTCCTGCTTTTCATTACAATCCTTCCTTTTTCATTCTTCTTCAGTCATTCCCCTTTGATGAAAACTTGAGTTTTTGAAACTTCTGAGTGTGTTTTGTGAGGTCAGGATTTCAATATGGATGGTTCCTGGGAGCACATTATCTCAAATATCAACTAGAACCAACAGATGGAGATACTTGGCTGAGAGGGGATGAATATGTGGGATCCTTAAACAAAAGTATCTTACTTGGCCCTGTTTGAAAATGCCAGGGCTTTGGAGAGCATTCAGCTATAATATGATTAGCCAGTATACAATGAAAAGTGAACCTTCATACAGAATGGAGTAAGTCAGAAAGAGAAAAACAAATATTGTATATTAACATATATGTTGGAGAAGCTGATGGCACCCCACTCCAGTACTTTTGCCTGGAAAATCCCATGGATGGAGGAGCATGGTAGGCTGCAGTCCATGGGGTCGCAAAGAGCCGGACACGACTGAATGACTTCACTTTGACTTTTCACTTTCATGCATTGGAGAAGGAAATGGCAACCCACTCACTCCAGTGTTCTTGCCTGGAGAATCCCAGGGACGGGGGAGCCTGGTGGGCTGCCGTCTATGGAGTCGCACAGCGTCAGACACGACTGAAGTGACTTAGCAGCAGCAACATATATGTATGGAATCTAGAAAGATGGTATTGCTGAACCATTTATAGGGCAGGAATAGAGATGCAGAGATAGGGAACAGACTTGTGGACACAGTGGAGAAAGGAGAGGGTAGGGTGCACAAACTGAGAGAATAGTATTGACATTTTACTCTACCATGTATAAAATAGATAGCTAATGGGAAGCTCCTGTATAGCACAGGGAACTCAGCTTGGTGCTCTGCGATGACCTAGAGGAGTGGGATGGGGGAGTGGGAGAGAGGCTCATTAGGGAGAGAATTTATATATGTGTTAATTAACTTGATTGTGGTAATCATTTCACAGTATATATGTACATAACAAAAGAATTTATGGGTTGAAATAAAAACCTTAGTAAATAAATAAATATTTTAAAATGTGAACCTAATGTAAGAATTCTCCCCTGAATTTGGGACCATGAGGGTACTATATGTGTTTGAATGCTGTCAGGACTCTAACACTCATACTTCAGCATTTTCTCTTTAGTGAGTTTATAATAGAGAGTGTATTTAATAATAATGTCTCCCATCAATATATACATTTCCATTTAGAAAGTACAATCAGATACATAATCTCCTTTTGATCCTGATGATCACACTCTTGCCTAATAGGTCAGGTAAGCATTCTTATCCTTATATCATAAATGCAGGAAATTAATCTGAGAGAAGTTGAGCAGCTGGGTAGGTATTATCAGGAATCATATTCCACTGTTGTTCACTGAGTATCTAATAAGTACTGTGCAGTGCACTACATGCTGGCACCTCTACTATCTTTCTGTTCCTATTCATAACAACCCAGTGGAACTGGTGGTATTACTTGCACTGAGCTGATAAGTTTGAGAGCATCTTAGCCACTGTTGAGAATCATGCAGCTTCTTAGGAACAGAGCTGAGATTTCAGCTCAGGTGGAGTGAATCCAAGTCCACTGTACTTCATACCTATGATGTTAAATGTAACTCTAGCCTGTCACACCATGGTGTAACATTTGGGTCACACCATCTCTCAAATTCTGTCCTATTTATACTGATTTCCTTTTAGATCCATGCCCTGAAATTCTTTTCTCATCATGCTAGACAGGCAGCAGGAAGCAGACATAGGCACAATAATTATAAGAACAATGATAATAAAAGCTATCATTTATTGGGCATCTACAAGGTGTACTGTGCTTAATTCTTTCTTTGCTTTAATAATGAGACTGACTGCATTTTTTAGGTTAATGGCTGACAGCTTTCAAGCCCAACGACTTGCCTTTACCCTTCTGCCCCACATTTGGGCAGACAGGTAAGAAAGCATGGGAGCTCCATCCTTTGACAAGAGCAGGCGATTCAAACCAAACAAGCCCCAGCCTATGCAAGGCAACTCTCACAGCAGGGCCTCTCCCTGCCCATCAGAAAACCCTAACCTGAGGACCCTGCTGTTCTCTCTCAAACCATTTTTGGATGTGCTTCGAAGCTTGCCCTGCTTTTTCCAGAAAGTCTTTTTATGAGAGTGTTAAAGTGGAGTGGGGGAGCATCTATCAGTCTTATCGTACAAGTCAAATTGGAAGTAAAATGTCCATGTTATATTTGTGGCATTCTAAGAGGAGAGTGAAAAAGTTGGCTTAAAACTCAACATTCAGAAAACGAAGATCATGGCATCTGGTCCCATCACTTCATGGGAAATAGGTGGGGAAACAGTGGAAACAGTGTCAGACTTTATTTTTTGGGCTCCAAAATCACTGCAGATGGTGATTACAGCCATAAAATTAAAAAACACTTACTCCTTGGAAGGAAAGTTATGACCAACCTAGACAGCATATTGAAAAGCAGAGACATTACTTTGCCAACAAAGGTCCGTCTAGTCAAGGCTATGGTTTTTCCTGTGGTCATGTGTGGATGTGAGAGTTGGACTGTGAAGAAAGCTGAGCACCAAAGAATTGATGCTTTTGAACTGTGGTGTTGGAGAAGACTCTTAGAGTCCCTTGGACTGCAGGGAGATCCAACCAGTCCATTCTAAAGGAGATCAGCCCTTGGATTTCTTTGGAAGGAATGATGCTGAAGCTGAAACTCCAGTACTTTGGCCACCTCATGCAAAGAGTTGACTCATTGGAAAAGACTCTGATGCTGGGAGGGATTGAGGGCAGGAGGAGAAGGGGATGACAGAGGATGAGATGGCTGGATGGCATCACTGACTCGATGGACGTGAGTCTCAGTGAACTCCGGGAGTTGGTGGTGGACAGGGAGGCCTGGCATGCTGCGATTCATGGAGTCGCAGAGAGTCGGATACGACTGTGCAACTGAACTGAGCTGAACTGAAAGAATATACTGGGATTCCTACATGGTGCTAGTGGTAAAGAACCCACCTGCCAGTGCAGGAGATGTAAGAGATGGCAGTTCGATCCCTGGGTCAGAAAGATCCCCTGGAGGAGGGCATGGCAACTCACTCCAGTATTCTTGCCTGGAGAATCCCATGGACAGAGGAGCCTGGTAGAGCACGATCCATAGGGTCCCAAATAGTCAGACATGACTGAAGCGACTTAGCACATTGCAAAAATATATTACCAGTAATCCTGAAACCAAGATTATTATCAATATCCTACAGATAAAGATTATTATCAACATCCTGAAGGCTTCAACAATACATGAACTGTGAGCTACCAGATGTTCAAGCTGGTTTTAGAAAAGGTAGAGGAACCAGAGATCAAATACCAACATCTGCTGGATCATCAAAAAACCAAGAGAGTTCCAGAAAAACATCTATTTCTGCTTTATTGACTGTGCCAAAGACTTTGACAGTGTGGATTACCATAAACTGTGGAAAATTCTGAAAGAGATGGAAATACCTGACCACATGACCTGCCTCTTGTGAAATCTGTATGCAGGTCAGGAAGCAACAGTTAAAACTGGACATGGAACAACAGACTGGTTCCAAATAAGAAAAAGAGTATGTCAAGGCTGTATATTGTTGCCGTGCTTATTTAATTTATATGCAGAGTACATCATGAGAAATGCTGGGCTGGATGAAGCACAAGCTGGAATCAAGATTGTTGGAAGAAATATCAATAACCTCAGATATGCAGATGACGCCACCCTTATGGCAGAAAGTGAAGAAGAACTAAAGAGCCTCTTGATGAAAGTGAAGGAGGAGAGTGAAAAAGTTGGCTTAAAGCTCAACATTCAGAAAATGAAGATCATGGCATCCAGTTCTATCACTTCATGGGAAATAGACGGGGAAACAGTGGCAGACTTTATTTTTGGGGGGCTCCAAAATCACTGCAGATGGTGACTGCAGCCATGAAATTAAAAGACACTTGCTCCTTGGAAGAAAAGTTATGACCAACCTAGACAGCATATTAAAAATCAGAGACATCACTTTGCCAACAAAGGTCCGTCTCATCAGGGCTATGGTTTTTCCAGTAGTCAAGAGTATGTGAGAGTTGGACTATAAAGAAAGCTGAGTGTCAAAGAATTGATGCTTTTGAACTGTGGTGTTGAAGAAGACTCTTGAGATTCCCTTAGACTGCAAGGAGATCCAACCAGTCAGTCCTAAAGGAAATCAGTCCTGAATATTCATTGGAAGGACTGATGTTGAAGCTGGAACTCCAATATTTTGGCCACCTGATGTGAAGAGCTGACTCATTAGAAAAGACCCTGATGCTGGAAAAGATTGAAGGCAGGAGAAGGGGATGACAGAGGATGAGATGGTTGCATGGGTATCACCAACTCAATGGACATGAGTTTGAGTAAACTCTGGGAGTTGGTGATGGACAGGAAGGCCTGGAGTGCTGCAGTCCATGGGGTCGCAAATAGTTGGACACAACTGAACTGAACAGATAAAGAAATTGGGACATAAAGTCAGAACTATCTGCATTCTATAGGCGTGTGTATATAGGTGCATTCTAGTGCATGCATATGTATGCCTATGTGTGTGTGCATACGTGCATGTGTACAGGTGACAGAAGTTGGCTCGGTGGCTAGTGGAAGGAATTGCAAAGGAATTTGTCCTTATAGATTTAACCAAATCTTTCTTAGCTTCCCTGAGCAGTAGTGACTTAGAACACTTGAAATACCAGCTGACTAGTGGTTGAAATAGATGATGCTTTGTAAAGTTTTATAAGGTCCTTTGTAGGTGTTTCAAAGGCAGGTATAATGAAAATTGATATTTCACAAGTTCCTGCCTGTTCATAATCAAATTGTGTCCTTTAGATGTATCAAAGCTCACCCTCAAAACAGTTTCTAGGTGTGTTCCCTGAAGAAATAGATTGGAAAAAAAAGAAAAATACTAGTTGTATTTTCTCTCCCCGCTGGTTTGCAGAAAGCTTAATTAAAACGTGTTACCTTCTAGAATCCCTCATCAAATTTCCAGAGCCTTTGCTTTCTTCTTTTCTGCCTTTCTCCTAATCTCAGACATCTATTATAATACTGTACCAAGCTTCTATTGTCACTCATAACTCTGATCCTGTTGTCTATCTGGCAGGAGCATGCACAGATAGTGAGATCTCCAGGTATAAAAAGCAGGGATGAGTTCTACTTAGTGCCACAGTGAGGGCATCCTCTGAGTATTTGAGGTCTAACAGATAAGAGGGATCTGCCATATAGAACACGGAAGACATCCACTATCAGAGGTATTTCTGAGAATTTAAGCCAGAGTTCACGAAATGCTACATGCTTTTCCATTTTTTTTTCATTAAAAATGATTCCATGAGTTTTGTGTTAAAGTACCATGAAATGTGTTTCTAATGTAACATATTCTATTTTTTTTTTTTTTTTACTATTTGCAGTTTGTTGCTCTTAACCCATAACTTCACTTTCTAGACACTAATTTCATACCAAAGTATTAAATTCCTTTAAGAATATAAGAATTCCTTTCAGAGATGTACATTGCTTTATAATTGTCTTCTCACACAAACATCATTTGCCACAGTCAAAGGTGTTTTTTCCTTGACCTTAACTATAAACAACTTATCTTCCCCAGTTTTTGCATTTGTCTATGCATTTTTATTCTACATCTCATTTCCAACCTTTCTTTTCCTATTATATATTCTTAACATGTCTAGTAGTCATTTATGGATGTGAGAGTTGGACTATAAAGAAAGTCTCTTGGACTGCAGGGAGATCCAACCAGTCCATCCTAAAGGAGATCAGTCCTGGTGTTCATTGGAAGAACTGATGTTGAAGCTGAAACTCCAATACTTTAACCACCTAATGTGAAGAGCTGACTCATTTGAAAAGACCCTGATGCTGGGAAAGATTGAGGGCAGGAGGAGAAAGGGACAACAAAGGATGAGATGGTTGGATGGCATCACCGACTCAATGGACATGGGTTTGGGTGAACTCCAGGAGTTGGTGATGGGCAGGGAAGCCTGGTGTGCTGTGGTTCATGGAGTCGCAAAGAGTCGGACATGACTGAGCAACTGAACTGAACTGACTGAACATGTCTAGTGTGAGGGTGATTGTCTCTCTTGGGCATCTGGCCTTTGTAATGAAAGAGAAACCCTTTACAGGCAATCATCCTGGTTTCAATGGCATTGAAATACAGGCCAGAATTGTGTGCACTGGATATTTGACTGTGGCTGATAAGATGGATAACAGACAAAGGTTTGCTTTCTTTTATTCTGAGAAATCTGAAAATAATAGTTTCAGCTTCACATGAAGTGAAAATGGAGATGACTGTTAAAAGCCACATTATTACATTTGGTAATATAATGATTTGCCAGAGTAAATCATTATACTATACTTACATTTGTTGTTGTTGATTAGTTACTAAGTCATGTCTGACTCTTCCTGACCCCATGGGCTTCAGTCCACCAGGCTCCTTTGTCCATGGGATTTCCCAGGCAAGAACACTAGAGTGGGTTGTGATTTCCTTCTCCAGGGGACCTTCCTGACCCTGGTATCAAACACATGTTTTCTGCATTGACAGGCAGATTCTTTACCACTGAGCCGCCTGGGATGCCTAATATACATATATGTGTATGTGCTAAGTCACATCAGTTGTGTCCAACTCTTTGTGACTCCATGATCTAGCCCGCCAGGCTCCTCTGTCCATGGGGTTCTCTAGACAAGAATACTGGAGTGAGTTGCCATGCCCTTCTCCACACTATGCGTATATAATAGTTGTCTATTTGTGAAACCTACAAATGATCTCCGATTTACAATGGTTTGACTTAAGATTATTTGACTTTATGGTGGTGTGAAAGAGAAGAGCATTTGGTAGAAATCATACCTGGGATTTTGAATTTTTATTTTGCCTGAACTGATGATATGCTTTACAATATTTCCTCCTAATTCTCAGTAGCAGCAGCCAGCCACAGCTCCTGGTTGGCCATGCCATCACAAGGTAAAGTACACTTGCAATCATTCAGTACCCATACAACCCTTCTATTTCTCACTTTCAATAGTATTGAAAGTACTTAATAAAGATAGTCAACACTTCATTGTAAAATAAGGTTTATGTCAGATGATTTTTGGAGAAGGAAATGGCAACCCACTCCAGTGTTCTTGCCTGAAGAATCCCCGGGACAGGGGAGCCTGGTGGCCTGCCGTCTATGGGGTCGCACAAAGTCGGACATGACTGAAGTGACTTAGCAGCAGTAGCAGCAGATGATTTTGCCCAACTATAGGCTAACAGAAGTGTTCAGAGCAACTTGAAGGCAGCCTAGGCTCAACAGTGATGTTTGGTAATGTAAATGTATGCAGTGCATTTTCAACTTATAATATTTTTGATTTACAATGACTATTATGGGACATAACTTCATCCTAAATTGAGGAAGATCTATCCAAGTTCTCTGTGCACTCACTGTATGTAGAACAAGCATTTATACCTGTCTATACGTATAGTAAAGTTAATAGGACACTATATTGGGAAAGTAATAAAGAAGTTCATTGGAAGGACTGATGCTGAAGCTGAAACTCCAATACTTTGGACACCTGATGCAAAGAGCTGACTCATTTGAAAAGACCCTGATGCTTGGAAAGATTGAGGGTAGGAGGAAGGGGATGACAGAGGATAAGATGGTTGGATGGCATCACCGACTCAATGGACATGGGTTGGGTGGACTCCTGGAGTTGGTGATGGACAGGGAGGCCTGGCCTACTGCAGTTCATGGGGTCACAATGAGTCGGATGTGACTGAGTGACTGAACTGAACTGAACTGAATAAAGAAGTGAAATAAAATACATAATTTTTCCAAAATCAAGAAATATTTTTTGAGTACTCACTCTTGGGAAGCCCTCAGGACTTCAGAAAATAATCACTAATACCTGCTGACTTGAAGAGACCATGAAATATTAGATTTGGGAATAGTCCTAGGTCTTTATATCAAAACATTTTATGTTTCTTTCCACCAAATACAATTCAGATAACTTCCGTTAATCTAGTCTCCACCCCATTGTGTGGGTATGGCAGGGGGTGTCTAGGTTCGCATTCAGAGTTGAAGTCATATTGTATTCACATTACACCTCCTTATTTAGTGTTTGCATAGTTAGACAAGTTACTTAATTCATCTGAACCATAATCTTCTTGTCTTCAAAATGGGTACATTATACTCTGTCTTATAAAAGCAGGATAAGAATTGAGTGAGATAGTGCTTGAGACTGTGAACTCTACACACATGTTAATTGTTACTTTGTCCTGCAGTGTAGACTATTAGAAATGCAGTCAACTTGCTATTATTTGGGTGCTTATTTTTTATTGCATGCATGGTACTGTTTGTTGGTTTGATTTGATGGTGGTGAAATGTTTTTGGAAGTGAAAGTGTGGAGAGGGCAAGGGTGGGATGATTTGGGAGAATAGCATTGAAACATGTATATTATCATATGTGAAATGGATCGCCAGTCCAGGTTCGATGCATGAGACAGGGTGCTCGGGGCTTGTGCACTGGGATGAACCAGAGGGATGGGATGGGGAGAGAGATGGGAGCAGGGTTCAGGATGGGGAACATATGTATACCTGTGGAGTAACAATTTTTTATTATATTAAAAGATTAGAAAAAAATAAAAATAAAATATGTTTCTGATGAAATTCAACTAAGCAGCTGAATTCTCCACTTCTCACTTGATTGTCTGATTTATGTTCAAAGCAAATTAGAATGAATGGCAAGGACAAATGCTGTGGATGAAGAAAGGGCAAATATATTCTAGGCAGCAAGCTTTACTGTAAACCAGAGTGTACCTTCTTTACAAAGTTGTGCCAGCATTAATTAAAGCAAAATTTAATGAGCTAATGACTTTATGCCCTGTGGACATAACGCTAAACATCTAGCCCCAAGCTATTAGTATTTAGATTGCCCTGACGATCTCAAAATTATTATTGAAAATTGGTGAGCTTCCAAATGTGCCATAGTTAACTTTAAAAAGTGAGGATGGCAGCAGGGGGGCGCAGTGGTGTGGGTGCAGGGAGCGTGGTGTGGAGAAAAGAGATACTTAACACCAGCTCTCATCTTAAAATGAAAACTGAAACACCTTCACAAATCAGATATGTGACATTTGGAATCAAAGTGTTGCAGACTGAAATCAGCTTTGCTTTCAGAGAATCAAGCATCCAAACCAAAATAAAAGTTAATCACTTAACTCAAAGATGTGGTCTGGTATAAGTTCATATATACTACAGGAAGGAACAAAAAGCATACTTTTAACATGTCAGATAAATATCTTTTTCCAGGCAAAATTTGAAATATAGGCCTCATTCCTTTGTCTAATATAGACTCAGAATTTTGGGTAGTCAAGATATTTTTATCACCTGTGGATGAAGCCACAGTGTCTAGAGATGTAAAGTGCCTTTGGCTAGGAAATATTGGTTCTGGAATTCAAGCAAGTTTTCTTACTCTGAGTAAAGTAGTTCCTCTCTACAATGGCAGTGTTTTAAATAAGGAGATAGCTGCTTTTTTTGACTACTTTAAGTAATAGCCTTCTCAGAAAAATAGGGACATGTCTTCTTAGGAGATTCAAGTTTATTTACCCTAGGGGACAATGAGACATTTGCCTGGTGACCTATTGTCTGTGACCTGACCAGGAATAAATGCAACCCTCTCCAAGCATAGGACTTGCTGTCTGCCTGGTGATTTGGCATCCATGAAATCCACCATTGAGTGTCAAGCCCTGCTTTCAAAATGCCTGTGATTCAAGTCCCAGTGAATGATCTGCTATAACAACCCACACTCCCTGGGTAAGCTCAAGACACTTTCATAGGTTTGAAATCTTTATATAATCTCCCTCTGGGGAAATATCAGAAAAATAATTTCTTCATTGTCAAACATATTACACATGCAATAAATG
Organism: Bos javanicus; assembly: GCF_032452875.1. Taxonomy (NCBI): domain Eukaryota; kingdom Metazoa; phylum Chordata; class Mammalia; order Artiodactyla; family Bovidae; genus Bos; species Bos javanicus. The sequence continues at coordinate 62,419,426 of NC_083868.1, read as the reverse complement.
TTTTGTATAGGAGTGTTTTAAAATAACTTTTAGGTATGTAATCCAGCAACCATACTTTTTTTTTTTTTTTACTAACCTCAATAGATCCCAGACAAATGTGTATAATATGTACACGTTTATGGTGGTTTTTTTCTCTATTAAAATGAATTAGATTTACTTTTCTACCTGTGCTTTAAGAAATCGAGTGGTCATTCTAAAATTGAACTATTTTGTTTATTGAAGCAGAAAAAAAAAAATGATTACCAAAGAATACTATTATATAGAATGTGAAATTATGAAAAATAAAATTACATATAAAATGTTATCCTATAAGAAAATGGATATCTGATCTTTAATTGAACAAGCAAAAGATCTTGCCCTTTTTTTCAAATTTCATACTTGAATTTGGTAATAGACTCTGAAATTCAACTTAAGCTCTGTGTTTTTTATCTTCTTTATCCTTTTCTCTCTCTCTTCTTCTTTTTTTTTTTTTTTTTTTTGTATTGGCCTTCTAGAGAAAGCTATGGATGATGAATAAGACCAACAGCCCAGTTTTGGGCAAAGATGTAACCTTCATATTTCTTCAAGTGGCTGTTAATACAGGGAAAAGGAACAGACAGACAACCACCACTAATATTGTGGCTTAGAAGTACTCTGAGTCTCTCTCACCTAAAAGAGAGATCAATTTTATGAGGACATTTGTTCACTATTTGAACATTCTGGACCAGTTTTCTGGGTTGGTTAGGAAGCACTGCAGAATGAAAAGCCAAAAGAAATAGACCTAAAGGCAGATGGGGAAGTAGCCTGATAGTAAAGAGCAAGCTTTGGGGCTTTAAGGAGCTGAGAGCAAATCTGACTGCACTACTTTCTAGCTGCCTCATCTCTAGCACACACTTCTTAGCCTCTCTGAGCCTTGGTTTCCTTATCTGTAACTAGAGCCAACAATGTTATTTTTGAGTAATTATTACAGCTAAGTGGCACTTGATTTAAATATTCAGTACATATTCAATTTGTTGCTAAGTCACTTCAGTCATGTCCAACTCTGTGTGACCCCATAGACAGCAGCCCACCAGGCTCCCCCGTCCCTGGGATTCTCCAGGCAAGAACACTGGAGTGGGTTGCCATTTCCTTCTCCATGCATGAAAGTGAAACGTGAAAGGGAAGTCACTCAGTTGTGTCCGACTCTTCACGACCCCATGGACTTCAGCCCACCAGGCTCCTCCGTCCGTGGGATTTTCCAGGCAAGAGTACTGGAGTGGGGTGCCACATATTCAATATGACTATTCTAAACCTAGGACTTGGTCTTCCTTATGAAACTATAACTTTACAAATCAACTCCAACTCTTGACACAGGAGAGGGAAACACTGATCATCACTCCCTCTTTTAGAATGTGGATGGAGTAATGGAAACCTCCCCTGAGTATGCATTTTTTGGAATGTTCAAGGCAAAGTGATAAATACATTGACAGAGCAGTTATTTTCTTCTTTCCTTTGAAAACAGCTACACCTAGGCTTAATGATTTCTCTAGTATTCTGAAAGCCATTAACATACATGCCAGGGCAAGTCATGCTCAAGAATTAGTTTGCTCTAAATGTGGGTACTTGCAGCACATGGAGGGACATGTGAAGTTTCCAACACAAAACCCCCAAATTTTGAGACTTCTCTCCACACTGAACTGGGAAACAGCCTCCAACCAAAGGCTGTTTTTTGTTTGTTTGTTTTCCATTTAAAAACAGCCTGGACAAACCCTCTCTGGTAAAGGTCAGACCCAAACTTCTGAGAAGGAACAGACATGCTTTTTCTCTCCTGTCACCTCTCCATTGTACCGGCACCTTACTGAAGCATCTTGCCACTTGGAATTCAGAGTAAAAGTGGTGGCTGCATAAAGAGGGCAATAAACATAAATGATACCTGCGGGTAATAGGTTTGAAATTGCTGTGTTCCTTGGTAACTGGATATAATTACAAGTCCCCTGGATTCCACAGGGCTACGGTGCAATTATCACTCTCATTTCCAGGATAAAAGGGAAGGATTACAACAGTGTTGCCACAGTTTAGTAACAGGAAAAAGGGGGTCTTACCAGAAAGATATCAGTAGTTCTGCATATTTTTCCCTATGCTCATTTCGTGTCGGGAGTCTGTGTATTTATAGGCCTAAAAGTACACAAGTCTATGTGATTAAATTCGTGTAAGTAATAATACATCATTGTTATAATAAGGGTACTGCAGGTTTCCTTAGTAAGTTGAAAAAAAAAGCTGGGAAGATAATGAGTGATATCACTGCACGGGAGCAGTGGACAGGTTATCACATTATTTTGGAAGTAATTAAAGACGATTGAGTGATACTTCCCAATCTAATGAGTGATTCTGCCAAAGCCTTGCAGCAGGGAGGCCCCTGTGTGTGCATTTCCGTAGCATTTACTGGGGTAATGAGTGTTATTGCCATGGTGTAACAGCAGGGTGCACTGCTTGCTGTGTTTCCCTGAGAACTCTGTCATAATTAGAAGGCAAAATGTGATTGCTGTTTTGCGAGACACTAATCAGGACCTATTCCTACATTGTTCCATAGTAATTATCAAATGACATAGTGTTATGTCCCAGGGTATTTGCTTTGAATAAAACAAGGGGGATTTTTAAAAAAATTGTTTAAGTAATTAATTTTTTTTTGCTGTTGTGGCTTAATGACATCGATTCTCATTTGGTCGTAGAATATGAAATTGTGAAATTATAGACTTGTTATCACTGACTCACATATCATCATGTTTGCTGTTGATCCTCTCGGGTCTTGGAAGTAGGGTTGCCTTTGTGTGTATAGCGTTGGTCAATCTTCACAGTGTAAGCAGGAGGAAAGGGATGACAGGAAGGAGGAAAAAATAGACCTTTCACATGCAGTCATCCTTTACACTTTACCAGTTGTATTGAATAGTCTGCATCTACATACTTCTTAGAGTCTAAGAATAGTGCCCATGTATCTATCAAGAACATGACAGGGGTCCGCAAACTCTGGGATCCAATGCCTGATGATCTGAAATGGACCTGATGTAATAATAATAGAAATAAAGCACACAATAAATGTAATGCACTTGAAACATCCCCAGACTATACTCCCACCGGTCTGTGGAAAAATTGTCTTCCACAAAACCAGTCCCTGTTGAGAAAAAGGTTGGGGACTGCTGACATAGTCAACAGAACAAAGCCTCAAACCGGCCAGTGTTGTGATTTGACTTAACATCCTGTAAATACAGAGAACTGTCTTGGTTTAAAATGTTCTGACTTATTGTCCACATCACTGATTAAAATGTCCCATGCATTCTGTTGTTTTCACTGTGGAGTCTGTCACTCTCTTCTCCCTTAATTTCAATTTGGGGAAATGTGGCCCCTCTAGGTACAGAGAAGTGTTTTGCATAAGAGGGATAGAATGTATGATTTTTGTCTGGCTCTATGTACCCTTATAGAAATATAACTTGATCATAGAGATTGATGCTAAAGAATACATGCTCTGGAGTCTGACTGCATGAGTTCGAGTCACAGCTTTGCAGTGATGAACAGCAGATCTGTGGATAAATGACTTAGTCTCTTTGAGCCTCGCTTATAAAAGGGATGGGGAGGAATAGTAAATGCTTCTAGGCTTATTGCTTCCCTGGTGGCTCAGCTGGTAAAGAATCTGCCTGCAATGCAGGAGACCTGGGTTCCATCCCTGGGTTGGGAAGATCCCCTGGAAAAGGAAAAGCCTACCCACTCCAGTATTCTGGCCTGGAGAATTCCATGGACTCTATAGTCCATGGGGTCGCAAAGAGTCGGACATGACTGAGTGACTTTCACTTTCTAAACTTATTACAATATTTCACAAGAGGATTATGTCAGATAGTTAACAAAATGCATGTAAAGTAAATTATCATGAAATATTTCTTATGGTTATTGATAAACTTGTTGAGTCTTAATAAGAAAGTTACTGGTTCTTTAAGCTTCCATCTATCTGCCCAAATCTTTGATTCAGTGACATTTTGTGTTTGTGACTATTTCCAAAGAAAACAGAAAACATACACACACACATACCCACACACACACACACACACATGTAAAATTAGGGCTACATCTTAACCTGAAATATCTTAGTTTCTCTCTTTTCCACTTTGCATGCGACACAGCCAGTAAATCTGAATTCTGAATTCTGGCTGTGGTAGAAACAAAAGAGGAGAAAACCTCAGACTGATCAAGGAGGAAGTAAGAAAAATTCATCCACCATTAACACTGGTATTTACAACCCTTCATGTGGAATTAAACTCTGAAGTGGCAGCCAAATGAGAACAAGCTGTTCTGAGGTAAAATCAGTGAGGTATGTGAAATACTCTTCCTCCAAGGATCTGTGTGAGGAGTGTGGAGATTTCTCTCTTTAGGACTTCTCTAAAGAAAGGATTTTATGTTGCACAACATTCATCTATCCATTTTCACCTAGGTACTATTTTGCTTCCCTGTAAATTTCTCCAACTTGAAATTGCTTTATACTATCAAAGATCCTAGGGCTGAAAGAATTTATTCCATTGCTACTTAGCACTGGGACACTGAACTTCTTGGCAGAAAGACCAGAATTCTGAGAATAAACTGCTGGGGTTATGTTGGGCAAAGTGAAAATAGGAGAGGAAACAGTCTCTATTAACAGTTCCATGCAGTGCTGCACCTTAAGTGTTTGATGAAAACTTCACACTTGCATAGAACTGGGACACTTGAATGATCTGAGTTCCCTGCAATTAGTGTTAGAACTCCCTTGATATGGAAGCCCTAGATACTGACAGCAAGTAGCATGAGAAGTGAATGTCAAGGGATCTGGAAGGGACACACTCAGTAGACCAGAAAGCTAGTAAGACCCAGTCTTTTTTTCTCAGACCACATCTCTATGGAAAAGGCAATGGCACCCCACTCCAGTACTCTTGCCTGGAAAATCCCATGGGCAGAGGAGCCTGGTAGGCTGCCGTCTATGGGGTCGCTAGGAGTTAGACACGACTGAGTGACTTCACTTTCACTTTTCACTTTCCTGCATTGGAGGAGGAAATGGCAATCCACTCCAGTGTACTTGCCTGGAGAATCCCAGGGACAGCGGGGCCTGGTGGGCTGCCGTCTATGGGGTCGCAAAGAGTCGGACACGACTGAAGCTACTTAGCAGCAGCAGCAGCACATCGCTATAGGCTTCACCAGCCCATACAGTATAGGATCACAGTATTACATATACAGTTGACCCTTGAATGATGTGGAGTTTAATCTATGTATAACTTACAGTTGGCCCTCTTGTTTCCATGGCTCCTCTGCATCCGAAGATTCAATCAAGCATGGACCATGTAGTGAAAAAGTATTTACTATTGAAAGATATCCATGTATAAGCGGACCCATGCAGTTCAAACCCTTCTTGTTCAAGGGTCAACTGTATAATAACATGTACACTAATTGCACGGTAAATCCGATGCATTTGTAATTCTAGAGAGTATGTTATTAGATGCAAGTTCACCCTTTTATTGTTTATATAAGATTCTAGATAGAGAGGTAAATGGAATAGAGCCAGATGATAACTGCAGCCAGGGATTCTCATATATAGAGATGTCAGGCTTGGTGGGTGGTACAGCCATAGAACGGTTCCCCCACATGCCTGTGGCTTATTTCTCATCTGGGCAGGCCATGTGCACATGTGGCCCCACAGATCTACTCCCTGCTGATGCTCTGCCCTCCATCACTTCACCATGGCATGTCCGTCCATCTTTGTGAGCACAGTTTTTTATTAATCAGCGAAACTTTTGGGCCTTTGAAATTGAAATGGATTTCAGTCTTCTTTATATATTAATTATTGATAAATGGAGCCCGGGAGACAAGAAATAAGCCTAGCATGATTAAAGACAGATAGTTTTTAATTTTATGTCTCTTGCAGTGACAGAGAAATTTAGTTTAATAGAAGTAATTTTTCAAAGGAGATGCAATCATGAGGGAGGGTGTACAGAAAATGGGAAAAGCAAGCTAAAAAAAAAAAAAAAAAAAACAGAAGAAGAAAGGACTTATAGGAGACATAGGATGCTTCCATAGATTATCTAAATATTTCCTAGAAGGTGTTATCAAAATGTAAGGATAGAAATCTCTTGAAAATTTTATCTATATGTTTGCAGGTATGAACTGTAACCCTAAAACCAAATCTTGTGTTAATAGTTTCAGAAGACATACACTACAACAAACTATTATGTACAAAATAAGCTGCAAGGGTATACTGTATAGCACAAAATTTAGCCAATATTTTATAATGCCTACAAATGGAGTATGCTGCTGCTGCTAAGTCACTTCAGTCGTGTCCGTCTCTGTGTGACCCCATAGACGGCAGCCCACCAGGCTACCCCATCCCTGGGATTCTCCAGGCAAGAACACTGGAGTGGGTTGCCATTTCCTTCTCCAGTGCAGGAAAGTGAAAAGTGAAAGTGAAGTCGCTCAGTCATGTCTGACCCTCAGTGACCCCATGGACTGCAGCCTACCAGGCTCCTCCATCCATGGGATTTTCCAGGCAGGAGTACTGGAGTGGGGTGCCATTGCCTTCTCCGCAAATGGAGTATAAAAAATTGCAAATCACCATGTTGTATACTTGTAACTTATATAATATGGCACATCAACTATGCTTCAGTTTTAAAAAGGCATATATTTCAATCCAAACAGTCTTGTGTCTTTTACATTCTTTCAGACTCTCCTAAGCTCTTCTAAGTCTTAAACAGTCTTAATTGTGTATTGTCCCAAGCATTATGTAAAAAGATCATGAGGTAGAGGAAAACTATCAGACACAAAATGTGGCTGAGTTCCAGTCAAACTCTCCCCTGGAGAAGGGAACAGCTACCTACTCCAGTATTCTTGCTCGGACAGAGGAGCCTGGCAGGCTACAGTCCATGGGGTTGCAAAGAGTTGGACATGACTGAACAATTAACACTTTCACGTCTACATTTTTGAGGCAGTCACTTAACTTTGAGTCTTAAGTTTCTCCATTTGGAAAATAGAGATGCTGTTCCTTTGACCAGCTCCATAGGTAGTTTCTAAGGATCAAATGATCACATAGGAAGGAAGAAAGAAGAGGATTAAGATTGGCTTTTAATAAGAAGTACAAGTACAGCATTAGACTGAGGCTCTACTTCAAGTCTGCACACTTCAGAACTGGCTGGTTGATTGATCAGGAGGAGAAGGCCCTTGACACAAGCACGTCTTGCCTATTTTAGTGATTATCTCTTAACTGGCCTTCCATATTAATCTTCCTAAACCCTTTTCATTATGTTCTTACCCTACTCACAAGCTTTCAATGACTCTCATTGGTATCACACTGAATCCATCTTCCTGTACTTCTTTCCTTTTTCCAATCTCTTTCCCTCTTCAATTCATTTTATGGTTGGATGTGTCTCCTCCGATGTCCTCAATAATGTTGCTAGCTTCCTTAGAGTGTGAAGCCTATCTTGCACAATTATTCCCCTGTAACTTGAATAGTGTAGGAAATCAATAAAACTTTCTGAATTGGTTATAACCTTGTAAGTTATCCTTTGCTTTTGCAGGTTTTTTTTCTTCTAATTTTTTGTGAGTAACATCAGACTATAATTTCTCTAAATAGTAATGTTGTCTTGAACTTTTGATATACCTGAGGGATCTATCAGCTTGAGTTTTAAAGAGTTATTTGCTAACTGATCAATACTAAGATGTAGTAAGAAGGCCATTTTTCATAGTGAAGTTTACCAGAAGTATCATCATGGGATGTTCTTTCCTGGTCTGCCCCCTCCCTTCCTTCTAGCAGCTCAACATGCATCTGCATACATGCTGCTGCTGCTGCTGCTAAGTCGCTTCAGTCGTGCATACATAAACACACACACAAAGCATAATTATTTTTCATTTGAGGCACCAGAATCTCTACTGAGATTGACAGAGTTCCAGCCATCACCAGTGTCTGTGTATAAAAATACCTGAAAGCATACTTTAAGGACTTCATGAGAGCAACACATAGAGTAGTTGAGAAAGCCTAAACATACACATGTCATAGAGGTGCATGCAGTTATCATGCAGATAATTTAAAGTGTTAGTCACTCAGTCGTGTCCGACTCTTTGTGACCCCGTGGACTGTAGCCCACCAGGCTCTTCTGTCCATGGAATTCTCCAGGCAAGAATACTGGAGTGGGGTAGTTTAAATATGCTGCTAATTACAGACACTGTTTAACACTCACAGAAATGGGCAAAAGGTTAACTGCCCTTCTAGTTGATTCTGTATTCATTCTATATTTATGTTCTGCATATCTTCTTTGGTATGGTCCACTTTCTCCTGGTCCCCTGCCATATGTGCTGGGATTGGCCAGGTCTTTGTATTGAGGTCTTATTACTATTTCCAGAAAATTCTAATTCTTTATCACTGTTTTGCCAAGGAGGCTTTGCTTCTTTCCAATGAGCTTTGCATAATGCCGGCTGCCAGCCTTACTTATTAGGCCAGAAATGACTGTGCTTTGCCCCAGCTCACCCTTTTTATAATCTGAGGATTCTGGGCTTAGGCCAATAGCACTGGGCTCTGCTTCATTTTTTTTTTTTTTTCCTTTTCCTATTCTTTTTCCTTGACTTAGGTTTGATTTAGTTGGAATGTGAGTTAAAGTTAGTGAGTTTGAGTTAGTTGGAATGTGAGTTAAAAACACTTTTTACCACTAGATAGACACCAACACATTTCCTCTGTCAAACAGCTAAAAAGCCTCTCAGTTGCAAGGTGTGTGTGTGTGTGTGTGTGTGTGTGTGTGTGTGTGTGTATGTGTGTGTGTCTATCTGTGTGGTATGCATAAGGGAATATTGTGAAATTATTGCTTTTGGTATTGGGTACATATTTACTGAAAATAACCCAAAAGATACTGAAAACTACAACCAGGAGTGTAGGATATTTAACTCCTTTGTAGTCAAAGATTGAGTTTTAAAATACAGATGAAAAGTACCCCAGATACAAGTGACAGGTTCTAAGCTAAACCACAGTACAGATTGTCAACTGTATCATTCACTAGCACATTAACCAACATGTAAGGCAATATTTATATGGATCCAAGGGAAAGACTGGATCTGACCCAGTAATTTGAAACACAGTTGGCCTTTTTCATTCTTTGATCATCCATACTAATTTCAAGAATTAACTTTATTGGTCTTCCCTGGTGGCTCAGCTGGTAAAGAATCTGCCTGCAATGCAAGAGACCTGCATTCGATCCCTGGGTTGGAAAGATTCCCTGGAAAAGGAAAAGGCTACCCACTCCAGTATTCTGACCTGGAGAATTTCATGGACTGTATAGTCCATGGGGTTGCTAAGAGTTGCACCACTGAGCGACTTTCACTTTAACTTTTAAATTATGTAGGCCTCCTCTTTTGGATTTGTGTTATAATGGTGAAAGAAAGTGAAAGTGAAATCTCTCAGTCGTGTCCAACTCTTTGCAACCCTGTGGACTGTAGCCCACCAGGCTCCTCTGTCCATAGGATTCTCCAGGCAAGAATACTGGAGTGGGTTGCCATTTCCTTCTCCAGGGGATCTTCCCGACTCAGGGATCGAAGCCAGGTCTCCCGCATTGCAGGCAGATGCTTTAACCTCTGACCCACCAGGGAAGCCCAGTTATAATGGTAGTCTTATCTAAATGGGGGATTTTGTTTTGCTTTGTTTTTCTCTTTCCCCCAAATAGTGATATTTTTCCCAGTTATTAGTGTCATAATGACTCTGCCAAAATATAATGATATTAAAGACTGAGGGGGTCTCTGGCCAGGCTATTGTGGGTTCCCTGATGCTGGTGCTAGATTGCCTAGTTGAAAAATTGTGTCTCAACATAATTGGCCACAGTGACAAAAAGGGACAGTGAGAAAGAAAGTAAAAGAAAGTCAGCAGGTCTGATAGGAAGGTTGCAGGCATTTATACCTAAATGATCTCCAAATGTACCCTTTTGCTCCTAATGATGCAGGGTTAGGAAGGGAATATAATCAGATTTTATTAAATGTTCAAATAAATAGCCTGACTGCCCCTCCTCTCAAGAATTCCTTTTTCTCCCTCCTAACATAAATTTAAGCATGATAGAGTCTGAGGATTAAGAAAGGGCTGATTAGCAGTCTAGATGTCTTTTTTTAAGTTTTTTTTTTCCTCCACCCTTCTCTGCTCATATGGTAATTAACCTTTTGAATAACTCCCTTGCAATGCTGATTTACTACTCTTCTTTATAACCATTTCTCACTATTCTGAAGCCAAAACTTAACCAAGAATCTTGACCGAGGATGATGAGAGAGTTTTCGGGAAATTGTGCAGATTTATCCGGGGTGCATCAGTGGCCTTTTGAAATGAGATAGCAATATCCGATTGTGGTTACATCCTGGTTATTTGAAGACCTCAGAACCAAACAAATTGGCACAGCAGGAAGGAGGTGCCAGCAACTTGGAGTCTGAGACACTGGAGAGCTGCAGTGAGGCACATAAAGCCCTGCCACAGGAAATAAAGAGATTAAGAGGCATACTGACCCAGTATAGCATCCCCTAAGTGAAGTCTATAGAAACTTCCAGCTCTGAGCGCCTGGGCCCCCAGAAGCCTACAGACAGGACAGCTGAGCTGCTACAAGGCAACCCTGGAATGTGTGGGGACAGGCTAAGACCGGGGCGGGAGGGGCAGGGTGATGAGTCTCAGCCAGAGGACCTTCTTCTGTCCCTTCTGCTCCAGCAGGCTCTCAGGGTTGTGCTCAAAGATGCAAACAAACAAAAAAAAAAAGATTCAGAGCTTTAATTTCCATACTGATAAAAATAATTACTTGAAAAAATCTGAGTATTTGAATAGTCTTAATATCTGAATGTGACATACGGAGACATGTGTGAACATTTGGAAAAGAAGATCAAGGGATGGGACCCATGAGCACATGGTGCTTTCCCTTCCTTCTCTTCTCTAGTTGAACTCGCTCGTCCTCTGCCTCTGTGGCGCCACTTGTAGCCAGATAACCCACGTGCTCCTCCGTGCTGTTTCCTTCCTGCCTCGACTTCCTCCTGTCTCCCCATCTCTCACTCCCTTTGTACACTCCTCATTGTCCAGCTCACAGTTCATCAACCATCTGAGCTCATGAGCCCTTTAAGAGGAGGAAGAGCAATTTCCAAGCATTTGTTTTACAGTTAATAATTATTCTATGCCTAAACATAATGTTCTGATTATTTGGAAAAGGTAGATCAAAGAAATAATTTGTTCATTTTATATATATATATATATATACACACACACACACACACATACACACACACACTTATATATGCATATATATGTATACATACACTGAACATGTATATATGCACACACCCATTAAGTGCAAGAAACCATGGAAATTAGAATGATGATTTACATATGTTCCCTTTCTTCAGAATTATAATTCAGTACTTTCTTGCACATCTGCATAAAAGTGATTGTTAGAGCTGTGGAGTGGATAATGTCCTAGTGAGAGACTAATATGAAAATAACAGAAGGCAGAGGTTGGAGCCATGATTAAAATGCAAAATGAGGGGGTGGGGGGAAGCCAGTGAGAGAGAGAGGTTAAAAATGGACTGAAATGACAGGAAGAGCATCACAATAGTGTAATGCCAGAGAGTGCTAAGAAGAGAGTTGCAAGAAGGAAGTAGACATAACAAAGTTTCAGAAAAAAACAAATAAAATCATGACTGAGTAAAGCCTACTGCATTTGGCAATTTAGGAGGATGCTGATATTGTTGAGGAAGGTGGTTTATAGATCATGGGAATGTAGCTGAGTTTCATAGGGTTTAAGAGGAAATGTTTGGTGAGGAAAAAGATTAGGCAAGTAGATTTTTTTTGAGAAGTTTGGTGTCAAGGGGGAAAATAGAGAAATGGGATTATGTATAAAATATTGTGTGTGCTTTGCTGTGAAATGTGTGGAGGTGGCATGCTTATAAATATGTTTTGGCAACAGAAGTATACTGTGTTGTTAATTCAGTTGCTAAGTCATGTCCGATTCTTTGTGACACCATGGACTGTAGCATGTGAGATTTCCCTGTCCTTCACTAATTCCTGGAGTTTGCTCAAGCTCATGTCCATTGAGTCAGTGATGCCATCCAACCATCTCATCCTCTGTGGTCCCATTCTCCTTTCACTCTCAATCTTTCCCAGTATCAAGGTCTTTTCCAGTGAGTTGGCTCTTCCTGTCATGTGGCCAAAATATTGAAGCTTCAGCTTTAGCATCAGCCTTTCCAGTGAATATTCAGGACTGATTTCCTTTAGGACTGACTGGTTGGATCTCTTTGCTGTCCAAGGGACTCTCAAGAGTCTTCTCCAGCACCACGGTTTTGAAAGCATCGATTCCTGAGCACTCAGCCTCCTTTATGATCCATCTCTCACATCCAGACATGACTATTGGAAAAACCATAGCTTTGACTAGATAGATCTTTATTCAGCAAAGTGATATCTCTGCTTTCTAATATGCTATAATATGCTAGGTTTGTCATAGTTTTCCTCCCAAGGAGCAAAGGTCTTTTAATTTCATGGTTGGAGTCACCATCCGCAGTGATTTTGCCCAAGAAAATAAAATCTGTCACTGCTTCCACTGTTTCCCCATCTATTTGCCATGAAGCAATGGGACTGAATGTCATGATCTTAGTTTTTTTAATGCTGAATTTTAAGCCACCTTTTTCACTATCTTCTTTGACCCTCATTAAGAGGCTCTTCAGGTCCTCTTCACTTTCTTCCATTAGACTGATATCATCTGCACATCTGAGGTTGTTGCTATTTCTCCCAGCAAGTTGATTCTAACTTGTGATTCATCCAGGCAAGCATTTCTCATGATGTACTCTGCATGTAAGTTAAATAAGCAGGGTGCCAATATAAAGCCTTGACCTACTCTTTTCCAATTTTGAACCAGTCCATTGTTCCTTGTCTGGTTCTAACTATTCCTTCTTAACCCACATACAGATTTCTCAGGAGACAGGTATAGTGGTCTGCTATTCCCATCCCTTTAGGAATTTTCCACAGTTTATTGTGATCCATATATATACTGTGTCTATACAAATATAAAGGAGGGGTGGATGAAGAGGCAAAAGGGAGAGAATCCACAGAATGATGGAGTGGTTGAGCGAGCCAGCTCCTGGGAGTCATGGGGGTATATAGATTGAAATGGAAGTGAAATGAAATATAAACTCAAATATTTTGAGTATTAGCTTTGGAGTAAGATTATTTTTTTTTCCTCTGAGAAAGAAAAGATCATGAAAGTGAAGTGACATTCGATGAAAGGGTATGGCTGTCCTAGAACTTCTCAGTGGAGAGGTTTGAGAAACTCCCTGAATATTCTGAGCCTGGGGAGTACATACATTGTTTGAAATGCCTGAATTGCAGTAGGCAATCAACACGAATAAATCCAGGAGGAACAAATGTCTCTAAGGAGCTAGTTGAAGTTCTAGAGTAAGGATTCCCAATCAACAGTTCAGCACAGCTTTGTGTCTTTTCCTCTCATTATGGTAGCTGACCAGCAGTTGTGTGTACACTCGGGAAGATAAGCAAATCATGAGTTCCTGAGTCGTCTTTGTGTGTGTGTGTGTGTGTGTGTGTGTGTGTGTGTGTATACCCTTAGTCACTCAGTTGTGTCCAATTCTTTGCAATTCCATGGACTGTGACCTGCCAGGATCCTCTGTACATAGGATTTTCCAGGTAAGAATACTGGAGTGGGTTGTCATTTCCTACTCCAGGGGATCTTCCCAACTCAGGGATTGAACCTATGTCTCCTGTGTCTCCTGCACTGACATACAGATTCTTCACCACGGTGCCACCTGGAAGTCTTATTTAATAAACAGTTATTCTGAGTATCTGTATTTCTATATACTTCCCTGCTGCTACTGTTGCTGCTAAGTCGCTTCAGTCGTGTCCGGCTCTGTGCAACCCCATAGATGGCAGCCCAATAGGCTCCCCCATCCCTGGGATTCTCCAGGTAAGAACCCTGGAGTGGGTTGCCATTTTCTTCTCCAGTGCATGAAAGTGAAAAGTGAAAGTGAAGTCGCTCAGTCGTGTCCGACTCTTAGTGACCCCATGAACTGCAGCCCACCAGGCTCTTCCGTCCATGGGATTTTCCAGGCAAGAGTACTGGAGTGGGGTGCCATTGCCTTCTCTGATATACTTCCCTAGGCTCTGTTAAATGCTTATTTTCTTATAGCAACCACGTCACAAACATTAATCCTATCTGAGCAATAAGAAGAGACCTAGAGAGGCAAAGTAATTCACCTCAAGTTACACAGTTGTTGGCTAACAGAAGCAGAATAGCATAAAATCTTAGATTATGAAGCCTAATTGCCTGAGTTTATTTTCTTGGGCTTCAAAACCACTGCAGATGATGACTATAGTAATGAAATTAAAAGATACTTGCTCCTTGAAAGAAAAGCTATGACAAACCTAGGCAGCATATTAAGATGCAGAGACATTACTTCGCTGACAAAGGTCCATCTAGTCAAAGCTATGGTTTTTCCATTAGTCATGTATGGATGTGAGAGTTGGACCATAAAGAAAGCTGAGCACCAAAACATTGATGCCTTTAATGGTGTTGGAGAAGACTCTTGAGGGTCCCTTGGACTGCAAGGAGATCAAAGCAGTCAGTCCTAAAGGAAATCATTTTGATATATGGCAAAACCAATACAATATTGTAAATTTAAAAAATAAAATAAAAAAAAGGAAATCAATCCTGCATATTCATTTGAAGGACTGATGCTGAAGCTGAAACTCCAATAGTTTGACCACCTGATGTGAAGAACTGGCTCACTGGAAAAGACCCTGATGCTACGAAAGATTGAAGGCAGGAGGAGAAGGGGACGACAGAGGATGAGATGGTTGGATGGCATTGCTGACTGGATTGCCATGAGTGTGAGCAAGCTCCAGGAGCTTGTGATGGACAGGGAAGCCTGGCATTCTTCAGTCCATTGGGTCAAAAAGAGTCGGATATAACAGCAACTGTATTGAACTGAATTGCCTGAATTTGAATTCCAGTTTCATTATGTAAATTGAGGCAAATTCCTTAATCTCTCAGAATCTTCATTTCTAAATCTGTAGAATGGAGCTAATAGTATCACTTATTTCAATTACTTTATATAAGATTAAATGTGTTAATACGTGTAAATCACTTATAGCAGTACTTGGCTTATTTCATATTAGCTACTACTAATACCATCATCATCATCATTATGATTATCATCTGGAGTTTCTAAATTAAAATTTAGTATTTTTTCCACTTTAGAATAATTTCCCAAGCTGTTCCCTACACAACATAAGTTACCTAGGGTGTTAACTGGTAAAAGAGGACATCAGAGCTATGAAACTTGGAAAATAGGTGTTAGATTGCATTCATTTAGCTTCTTTGCTCCAAGTGATTTAGATAGAACCTCTGGTGGGTGAATACAGACTAGGAACTTTTAGTATGGGAACAAAAAATATTACTTAGCTGAAATTTATTGAGAACTTAATTTTCCCTTCAAAACACCTATTAATATTTTTAAAAAAAATTTCCCCATGGAACATGCTTGGAAGAATAACATGAAGAATGTTAATCTTCATTTTGACTATTAAAACTCTTTTGAAAAGACTGACCCATGCCTTGCACAATTTGGGTTTGTAAGAAAGTAGTCAGACAATGGCTAATGAGCAGCTGAGCTTGTCAGAGTTTGGCAGCATCAGGCTCACAATGAAGGCAGAGAGTGGATTCAAGAGATGGCAAAGAGCAGGAGAAGGGGGTGAGAAGATGGGAAAGAGATAGAACCACAACATTAAGAGGTAGACCCTTGGAGGTACATCTTGGAGGTGGACCCATTCTTCAGAATGACAAAGCACACTGTGGGAGGTATTGCATGTTACTCAGTTTTAAAGGAGGTAAAAGTCACTGGAGCTGAAAAGACCAAAAAGATATGAGATCAAAGTTCCATATGGTTCATCCTATGGATACTTAAACATTATGTGCACCTGTTGTTTAATACTTTAAAAGAAAAGACTTAGAGGAAGGGGAGGAAGAAGAGAGAGAGGAAGGAAGTGAAGGTAAGACAGAGGGATAAGGACTGTCTTGCCCAAACCTAACTAAAAACAAAAATGGCATTTGAATATTATAATCAAGATATAATAAAACATTGTCCTCTTCTTTTGAAGTTTTTCCTTAAGCAGTTGCTTTCTTATTTATGATTTCAGGGTCAATTTTTTTTTCTCATCCTTTTTTTATTTTTTAAATTATGAAGTATGATAACACATTTACAGGAGACTTAAAAAATACAGAACAAAGTTACATATAGTTCCAGTATGTATTACAGTTATTTTTAAGTAAATAAATTAAGGTTTTCTGGTTGAGTTTTAATATCAAACTCTTAAAAATTAACAGAATGAATAGAAAAGTATAAGGATATAGTATCAATTTTTAAATTGAAATTTATTTGAAAGCACTCAGTCAAAAATCAAAATAAATTATTGTTTTTTGTATGGCATTGTATGATGCCAAATGAAGAAGTTGGTAGTTACACAGAGTTTAGAGTATAGATATTCAAAATATTATACTCTCAATTATCTGAGCAAAGAAGATAAGGAATGAAACTGAAGGGAACCAGCATATTTTTATAGTTAATCGATCATAAACGTAGAAACAGCGTGAGATCCAGAGACAAACAGGACAATTTTATTTATGTCTTAATCATTAAGAAAAGAAAAAAAAACTTCATCCATTCTAAAACTCTTTAGAAATGTCTGAGATATTCCAACTTTGCCTTTTTTTTTTTTTTTTTGATAATTGGTGCCTACTGACCAAATTTGCCATCAGCACATTTAGTAAAAAGTAAATAATCATGGACATAATCTCCAAAAACAATAGCATTTAGAAATGCTAGTTATTTATTGAAGTATACCAAAAATGAAGGTCCATTAGGCACAATTACCATTCCCTTCCTTCCTTCTAATAATACATGCATCTTATACCAACTCTAAGCCAAACACTGGATTGCACATTAAAGATTAAAAGATGAATAAAATGTATCTCCTACTTTTAAGGAACTCAAAGCCTTTAGGAGTTTGAGTCTTACTTAATTCTCTCTACATTTATTGAATGCTCTCTATTATGCAATGTTCTCTATTAGGCAATGTTCTGGGAATCTGAAATACTAGTTATTAGTATTTATTATCAATTATTAGAAGGTTAAAATTGAGATGTCAAAGTCTAAGAGAGAAGAGAAAACAAATGTACGAATTAACCTTGAAAAATCAGAAAACCTGACTTTTAGGAGTACCAAAAAGGTATAACTGAAAATAAGGATATGTAAAGAAAGAAAATATAATAGGGGGACTTCAGGTGGTTCTGTGAATCTGGAACAGAGGAGAGGATGTGACAGGAAGTGACAGAAGATGAGGTGAGGCAGTGGAGTAGAGGGAACTTGGTGGGGGTGGGAGGGGGCAGGAAATGACATGAATTGGGAACTTGCCAAAGTGTATCTTTAGAGAATAGCTGAACTCAAAAAGAGTCAAAGGGATTCAGATAGGCTAAGAGGAAGCACAAGTATACAGAAAAGAGGGGCTGCAGGAAAGGGATTTTTATGTAAGTGTGTCAGTCAACCTATGTGGAATGAAGGGCCTAGATCAGACACGGAGGAGAGATGGATGTGTTTAAGGGTCATAGATCATGACAGAGCTAGACCTAGAAATTCACAGAGAAGAGGTTTTATTTACGAAGTGGCTGACAAACCGTTAGTGTCATGAAAACAGGTATGATGGCCCTCAAGTGGTGTATTCTATGAGCTACTTAGATTCTTCCATCTGTCCCATGAGTACTTCATGAGAGCACAGAGCATCAGATGGGCACCTGACTGGTGCCTAAGAAAGTCTAAAGATCAGATATAATTCAAGCTCTCTGCCTAATTAACTCCCTAGGGCAAGCCCAGATAACCCCCAGGGACCCATGTAGTTTTTTGTTTGTTTGTTTGTTTTTTAAATAACAGTAACATTGGCTTATGCCAATTAATTAGGGAGTTAATGAGCAATTAAAGTGCCCACACTTAAACAGTTGGTCATTTATGATGAGTAGTATGTTATGCACTGTGATGTACCAAAATAGTGAATTTTCAGCCCAAACATATTCAAGACAGCAATAGCCAATAAGATAAATTTTCCACTATAAAATTGTTATCTGGAAAAAAGTATCCATTTCTCTAATTATTATTAGCAAATATCTTAACCTAGGCTTGAAAATAAACCTTCCCTCCTGGCCTGAAGTGAAAGTGAAGTTGCTCAGTTGTGTCCGACTCTTCGTGACCCCATGGACTGTAGCCTACCAGGCTCCTCTGTCCATGGAATTTTCCAGGCAAGAGTACCGGAGTGGGTTGCCATTTCCTTCTCTAGGGGATCTTCCTGACCCAGGGATCAAACCCAGGTCTCCTGCATTGCAGGCAGACACTTTACCATCTGAGCCACCAGGGAAGCCCTGGCCTGAAATGTCTAATTATTTACTCTGATTTCACAGAAATAGACTTCTGATGATGCATGCTTTTTAAATAATAGAAAAGGGCAGAATTATTCTCATATATATATACACACACACATATATGTGTATGTATACATACACAAATATGTAGTTTTCCCCCCATGGTTGAAATGACATTCAAATAACCGTCAGGCTTATACAGACACACAACTAAATAAAGTAATTTATTTGTATGAACGCAAAGGTAGTAGCTACCCACGGTTCTGAGTTAGATTTCTGCTTATGATCTGGCTATTTCTCAGCAGGTAGAGACCTTGCTCACAAACAGAAAAACTGCATGACATTGTCATTAATACAATGACTTTTAGTATTTTAAAAAAGAGTGAAAAAGAGTGGTATAGCTGGTTAACAGTCTCATGGAGAGAATTATAGGAATAGTTCTTGTATGGTGAGCCTCCCTGTCACTAATCTGAGGTAATTGTTCCTGTTCCTGCCATTGTATAAGGACTGTTGAATTAAATGATAGAGACTTCTGTAGTCAGTCCTTAGAAAGGATACTTGAAGGGCGTGCCCTATAGACTTACTTGCTATAGAGAAAGTCAAATGGCTTACTTTGACCTAAAAAAAAGAAGAATATTTGTTAAATATATGTAGTGGATCAAAAAAGTTATGCTGAAACCTTTAGAAAACATTACTGAAAATTAACATAATAAAAAATACACAGGATGAAAAAGTACTGCGCACATGTGTGTTCAGTTATTAGAAGATTGAACATTCATAGTCCTAGATGATACACTAGCTGTGCCACATATTCATTTACATAATGCATTTTGCTATGTTATAAATTAGTTATATATAGTTCACTTTTAAACCAACTTCAGTTACAAATCAGTTATAATCCCATGGACAGAGGAGCCTAGTGGGCTACAGTCTAAGAGATTGCCAAGAGTAGAACACGACTTAGCAACTGAGCACACGTGCAAACACACCTTTCCTAGGATTGAAAAAATAATGTTTGGAGTTTTAGGTCTTATTGTAAAACTCATTCAACCTTAGTTCAGGTAAAGAGGCCCTTTGGAAGGGGGAAAAATACAAAAGATGTGTTTGCTCTTTGATACAGTTACTACGGATGGAGGTTCATGACATTGTGTGGAAGGCAGTGATCAAAACCATCCCCAAGAAAAAGAAGTGAAAAAAAGGTAAAATGGCTGTCTGAAGAGTCCTTACAAATGGTTGAGAAAAGAAGAGAAGCAAAAGGCAAAGGAGAAAAGAAAAGTTATACCCATTTGAATGCAGAGTTCCAAAGAATAGCAAGGAGAGATAGGAAAGCCTTCTTAAGTGAACAGTGAAAAGAAATAAAGGAAAACAATAGAATAGGAAAGACTAGAGATCTCTTCAAGAAAATTAGAGATACCAAGGGAACATTTCACGCAAAGATGGGCACAATAAAGAACAGAATGGTATGGACCTAACAGAAGCAGAAGATTTTAAGAAGTGACAAGAATGCACAGAACTATACAGAAAAGCCCGTATAACCATGGTGGTGTGATCATTCACCTAGAGGCAGACATTCTGGAGTGTGAAGTCAAGTGGGTCTTAGGAAGCATTACTATGAACAAAGCTAGTGGAGGTGATGGAATTCCAGTTGAGCTATTTCAAATCCTGAAAGATGATGCTGTGAAAGTGCTGCACTCAGTATGTCAGCAAATTTGGAAAACTCAGCAGTGGCCATAGGACTGGAAATGATTAGTTTTTATTCCAATCCCAAAGAAAAGCAATGCCAAAGAATGTTCAAACTACCACACAGTTACACTCATCTCACATGTTAGCAAAGTAACGCTCAAAATTCTCTAAGATAGGCTTCAACAGTATGTGAACTGAGACCTTCCAGACGTTCAAGGTGGCTTTAGAAAAGGCAGAGAAACCAGAGATCAAACAGCCAGCATTTGTTGGATCATAAAAAAAGCAAGATAATTCCAGAAAAAATCACCTATTTCTGCTTCATTGACTATGCCAAGGCCTTTGACTGGGTGGATCACTGAACGTGTGGAAAATTCTTCAGGAGATGAGAATACCAGACTACCTTACCTGCTTCCTTCAAACCCTATATGCAGGTCAAGAAGCAACAGTTAGAACTGGATATGGAGCAATGGACTGGTTCAAAATTGGGAAAGGAGTACATCAAGGCTGTATATTGTCACCCTGCTTATTTAACTTATATGCAGAGTACATCATGGGAAATGCCAGGTTGGATGAAGCACAAGCTAGAATCAAGATTACCAGGAGAAATATCAGTAACCTCAGATATGCAGATGACACTACCCTTATGACAGAAAGCGAAAAGTTACCAAAGAGCCTCTTGATGAAAGTGAAAGAGGAGAATGAAAAAGTTGGCTTAAAACTCCGCATTCAAAAAACCAAGATCATGGCATCTGGTCCCATCACTTTGTGGCAAATAGATGGGGAAACAATGGAAACAGTGACAGACTTTATTTTCTTAGGCTCCAAAATCACTGCAGATGGTGACTTCAGCCACGAAATTAAAAGATGTTTGCTCCTTGGAAGGAAAGCTGTGACATACCTAGAGAGCATGTTAAAAAGCAGAGACCTTACTTTTCTGACAAAAGTCTGTGTAGTCAAGGCTATGTTTTTTCCAGTAGTCATATATAGATGTGAGATTTGGACCATAAAGAAGGCTTAATGCTGAAGAATTGATGATTTTTAACTGTGGTGTTGGAAAAGACTCTTGAGAGTCCCTTGGACTACAAGGATATTGAACCAGGCAGTCCTAAAGGAAATCAATCCTGATTATTTATTAGAAGGTCTAATGCTGAAGCTGAAGCTCCAATACTTTGGCCACCTGATGCGAAGAACTGACTCATTGGAAAAGACCCTGATGCTGGGAAAGATTGAAGCCAGGAGGAAAAGGAGATGACAGAGGATGAGATGGTTGAATGGCATCACTGACTCACTGGACATGAGTCTGAGTAAGCTCCAGAAGATGGAGATGGACAGGGAAGCCTGGTGCTCCTCAGATTGTGAGTTGCAGGGAGTCCTACACAACTAGGCAGCTAAACAACAACAGTTACTATATTATTAATAAATATGAAATAGTGTGAGGAGTGAGCATGTGTATGAGTCCTCAGTGCCTAGAAACTTGTACCAATTGAAAGAAATGAGGCAAAAGTAGACTGTAATTATTCTGCCTGCCTCATGATTCATCTGTTAGTTCTTTGCCCAGTAGAAGAGGAACTTAAGGTTTAGGTATGCCTCTAGTAAGAGGAAATCAAACAGAGTGTAAAAATTAAATATCTGCATAAATTTTTGCTAGGCTGCTCAGTCTCACTGTAAAAAAATTAGACCAAGTCAGCAACACTGTCTAATTGACTAGGAAATTCCACATAGCTTTTAGTAGTAACAATTCTATAAACTAGAGTTGCATCATATCATGTCTTTAGAAATAAAACTCAGTTCTTGTTCTTTGTCTCCTTCTCTCTATTTTGAGGAAATAGGTTATCCTGTCTGCAGTGAGGTAGGCATATGCTTTCTAGCCTATTTTAACAGTAACATAGCACAGGGATTTGATTTTACACATGACATAAGAACTCCTAAAATGACTAATTCCAGTATGCAAGGAGCTGATTACTTTCACTGTATCTGTGTATTGGCAGAGTTTTTAAAGCATTTGATAGTATTTACGACTCATGGCCAGTACACCAGAATTTTTAAGATTTATGCAGTTTTCTTTTTTAGATTTCTCAGGGACTAAAAGGTAACATTAAAATAAACTAATTAGCATTACAAAACTCTGTGTCTTACTAAACCTGTTTAGTGTTCTCTATGAAAATTTATAGAGGGGCAAAAATTATTTTAATTTTTAATATTAAAATTCATATTAATTATTTTAATATCCAACAAAATGGAAAAGTATGACAGTTTTGAAACCTAATAAGGCTTTCAGAGAGCTGTGAATAGAGCAGTTCATTTGAACCCAGAAAATTCTGTAAGGAACCAGAGTCTGTTTAGGTTTCCCTTCTTCTTTTTCAAAAATTGAAGTGTAGTTGATTGAGAATTATGTGTTAGCTTCAGGTATACAGCAAAGTGCTTCAATATACATATTGAATATATATATATATGTGTGTATGTGTGTGTGTATGTGTGTATATCTACATATATTTGCAGATTATTTTCGGTGATAGTTTACTGTCAAATATTGAATATAGTTCTCTATGTTATACAGTAAATCTTTGTTTCTTATCTATCTTATATATACTGTTTGTATCTGTTAATCCCATAATCCAAATCATCCTTTCCCCACCTCTCCTTAGGTAACCATAAGTTCGTCTTCTACATTTGTAAGTCTGTTTCTGCTTTGTATATAGATTCATTTGTATTATTTTTAAAATTCCATGTATAAGTGATGTCATACAATATTTGTTTCTCTGTCACATTTCACTTAGTATGATGATCTCTAGGTCCATCCATGTTGCTGCAAGTGGCAATTTTTCACTCTTTTTTATGGCTGAGTAATGTTCCATTTTGGGCTTTCCCTGTGACTCAGATGGTGAAGAATCTGCCCACAATGCAGAAGCCGAAAGTTCAGTCCCTGGGTTGGGAAGATCCTCTGGGGAAGGGAATAGCAACCCACTCTGGTATTCTTCCCTGGAGAATTCCATGGACAGGGGAGCCTGGTGGGCTGCAGTCCACAGGGTTGCAAAGAGTCAGACACAACTGAGCAACTAACACAAACATAATATTCCATTTTACTCACATGTTCTTAACCCAGTCATCTGTTGACTGGCACTTGGGTTGTTTCTTGTCTTGGCTATTGTAAATAGTGCTGCTTTGACAATTGGGGTGCACGTATCTTTTTGAATTAAGTTGTCTTTTCTGGACATATACCCTGGACTGGGAGTTGCTGCTGCTGCTGCTAAGTCGCTTCAGTCGTGTCCGACTCTGTGCGACCCCAGAGATGGCAGCCCACCAGGCTTCCCCATCCCTGGATTCTCCAGGCAAGAACACTGGAGTGGGTTGCCATTTCCTTCTCCAATGCATGGAAGTGAAAAGTGAAAGTGAAGTCGCTCAGTCGTTCCCGACTCTTAGTGACCTCATGGACTGCAGCCTACCAGGCTCCCCTGTCCATGGATTTTCCAGGCAAGAGTACTGGAGTGGGGTGCCATTGCCTTCTCCAGACTGGGAGTAGGGGGAACTCAAACATAGAGCTGCTGTTGGTTTCTTTTCTTGAGTCCATTGAAGATACTTAGTTTCTGTGTTCATCTCTGTGAATTACATCTCCATCTTAGAGTGAAATGGCTCTATTTTCAATTTCATTGAGGATTGTGATAATATAAAAGACTCTGTTATACATATTACATAAAATAAGCACATCACTGTACATTTCTTTCTTGCATTAGATAAAGGCAATAACAATGAAAATAAATGCATCCCCCCCACCGCCCCTTTACTGACTTACTCTTATGTAGATGGCATGGGCTCAATTTTTGTATCTTAGAATGTATTAAAAATATGTCTTCATGATTTTCCTTATTTATTGTTTTAATCTTTTCTTTTTTTCTTTATTTTTTTCCAGGTAAGTGCGAATGCTTTCTAAATCTTCCCAGAATGTCCTTTAGGAAAATGGTAAGTATGTGTTTCCTGTAATGTGGTTTTATTACAGAATGCAATGAAATTATTTTTTGTTTTTTGAGTTGCATTTGGTATCAGCTCATTTCTTAGGTGTTATCCTTTAAAGAAATGATTCGTCATGAGTGGGGTGGCAGTTTGATACTTTGATGGATCCTTGCTACTTTGGATTTTTGGAATGTTGTTTGAAGAAAATTGAGTCTGCTAGTATGTTGTATATTAGAAGGAAGTTGTTCAACTTCTCATAGATGGTCAAAGATTACAGATTGTCATGATCGGTTTGGAAAGTTAAAGGAGTTTGCATTTTTGAGTGTCAGGTTTCAGGACTCAGCAGGTAAATATTTTTGCAGTGACGTTGGATAATAAAACCTTGTCTTAAAATATCCATGACATACAACCCGGCAATCCCATTGCTGGGCATACACACCAAGAATACCAGAACTGAAAGAGACATGTGTACCCCAGTGTTTATCACAGCACTGTTTACAATAGCTAGGACATGGAAGCAACCTAGATGTCCATTGGCAGACAAATGGATAAGAGAGCTGTGGTACATATATGCAATGGAATATTACTCAGCTATTAAAAAGAACTCATTTGAATCAGTTCTAATGAGGTGGATGAAACTGGAGCCTATTATGCAGAATGAACTAAGTCAGAAAGAAAAACACCAATACAGTGTATTAGCGCATATATATGGAATTTAGAAAGATGGTAACAATGACCCTATATGTGAGACAGCATAAGAGACACAGGTATAAAGAACAGACTTTTGGACTTTGTGGGAGAAGATGATGGTGGGATGATTTGAGAGAATAGCATTGAAACATGTATATTATCATATGTGAAATAGATATCCAGTCCAAGTTCGATGCATGAAACAGGGCACTCAAAGCTGGTGTATTGGGACAATCCTGAGGGATGGGATGGGGAGGGAGATAGGTGGGGTGTTCAGGATGGGGGACACATGTACACCCATGGCTGATTCATATCAATGTATGGCAAAAACCACTACAGTATTGTAAAGTAATTAGCCTCCAATTAAATAAATTAATTAATTTTAAAAAATCCATGACAAAGCTACCAAAGGAAATGTGAAAAGTGACAGTGAAAATGAGAAAAAAAAATAACAAAACCTAGCTCTTTGGATTAGCGCTTCAGAATGAAGAATATTGGCACTGTGGTCTTCATCTGCTAGAATTAGCTTCATGGTCCATTAAAGGAAGCTCAAATTTAGCTTTGTATATTGCAGTCCTTCATATTCAGAGATGACGCAAGTTGCAAAAAATTTTGATTCATCTTCCTTAACATGAGAGTGTGTATAACAAGCTGAAATGATGAATTCTTGGTGTTGTCAGCTATTTTATTTTGTATCCTTGGTTTTACTGCTGTGTTGTGCATAATTATATGAGGATCATGTTCTGTGCTGTTCCAGAAGACTATTTCAAAACCTTTTTCTCATGAGGTTGGACATTTACTTGATGGTATCAAACAAAATAATGAGCACATGGAAGGGGGATTAGTTGAGACCATAAGAAATAGAATAAGAGTTTCCATTCTTAAGTTTTTAGTGAGAATTCTCTTTAAAAGAGAGGGGAAAAATGAAAAGAGAAATCTTAATATTTAAATACTAAGATATAGCTTTATGTTATATGTTACTATGTTATCAAGTCATATATATTGTGTAATATTCTCATAACTAAATTTAAAAAAATCAGCAGTATATTGACTCCCCTACATGCAAATCTTTAATAACTTCAAATTGGAAATCCAAAAATAGAGTATGGAGTACATGCTCTATTTACTTAGGTCTCTTGAATTCTTACATGATTGTCTTGCTTACACATACCACAAAATCATCTCTCCCTTTTTTAGTTTTCTTTCAGCATACTTTAGGACTTTTTCTGTTGCAAGTAATAGAATATTCAATACAAACTAGTTTAGCAAAAAAGGAAATTAGTGAGGTCGTGTAAATTAAAAAAAAAAAAAATCTAGAGATAAATATGTCTTCCAGCACAGCTTTCAGCAATTGCTCAAAGAATCTAGTTACTTTGTCTCAGACTCTCAAATGTTGACCTCTTAGTTTCTATAAACTGTTTCAAATCCCATGGAGAAAACAGAGGATCCCTCTCATGATAGCCCTAGCCAGATATCCACTGGGTCTCATGGTCTGTGATTGTGTCATAAACTTATTTCTAGGGAGAATGCAGTGATGGGTGGGTAGGCAAAGCCTACCCAAACTCAGGGCCAAACTTAAAAAAGAACTGAATTCCTCAGTTTCTGGTACTTGCACTAAAGTGAACAGATGCTAAGAAACAAATTAATAAATACCTGCCTCATCTTATTTATTACTAAATATATTTTTCCTTTGAAAAGATGATCTTTCCCCTCTTTGGAATGATATAAGGAACTTGACTAATTCTGCCCCGTCATTGGCCATCATCATGACCAGGAAGAAGGGTACATGGGGTGAAGAGATGGGGCCGTAGCAACTTCTAGTATTTCTTGTATTTGTTCCAAAATACTCGAGCTGAAAATCCATGATGAGA
Source organism: Bos javanicus (assembly GCF_032452875.1). Taxonomy (NCBI): domain Eukaryota; kingdom Metazoa; phylum Chordata; class Mammalia; order Artiodactyla; family Bovidae; genus Bos; species Bos javanicus. The sequence continues at coordinate 62,392,806 of NC_083868.1, read as the reverse complement.
AATGCTAGGTAAAAGCATCTTACTTTAATCATGTTTACTTCTCTCTTCTTCCCTTCTTTGTATGTTTAATATTTTCATCATTATGAGAGAAAACTGTTGAGACATTGTGGTACTTCTGATGTTATCCTTGTTTTAAAGATAAAGTCATTATATACAAGAACATTGTACATGGAGACAGAGCCTCAAAAGTGAGTTTATTTCACATATGAAAGCTAACTTAAAAGAAGAGCTTTCTTCTGAACACATAGCACTTATTAACCGACAAATTGTCTACTTTACATCTTTAAATAGCTATCACTTTTTTCTCCCTATGTATATTAACACTTTGCATCTAGAAACTATAGGTAGATAAAAATTGTTCTTTCAAAGTAAAGGAAAATTTAATATTTAAAATTTGTTTGGAGTTTTATGAAGACTACATAATGTGACTGATACCCCTTGTTTTTGTGAAAATCCAGAATCTTAAAACCAATGATCAGAAGCCTAGATTTTAATTCCACAGTGTTCAAGTTGCCATCAGAAAAAATAATAATAATAATAACAATAAGTGAGGGGAGGTTCTTTGAAAATATAAACTACCACTGCCTAGAGAATTAAGCTATGAACAAATACCTGAAAATGTGATACACCTTATTAGAGAGCAGTCTCTGGATTTTCTTTGTCTTATTAAATAAAATTAAGCATTTTGTATCATCTTTGGATATCATTAACCTAGATGAACCCAGGCTACACAGTTCAATGAAAGCCCTAAATAATCAAGGGTTTTCTGAAAGAGTGTTTGCTTCTTTATAACTTGACTATTCAATTTTTGTTTAGTCTTAGTTTTTCCTTTGTAAAACTTGTACTGAGAATAATAACATAAATGTTAGGTTAATAAGGTTAAAACTGATTTACTGCCTTAATATTTTCTCCATTTATAGTGCTACACAATTTATTTTTGAAAAGAAAGATAACTTGTAAGGCAAAAATACATGTCTTATAATTTCTCATTAGATATAGGATTATTAAAATATGTCAGTAATAAAGATTCTGCTTGAAAACTCTTCATCTTTCCATTCCCCAAAGCACCCTAAACCAAGTTTCGCACATAATAGAAATTCTGTATTCTTAATTAGTTGCTAAAGTAAGAAAGAAAGAATGCATAAGTGAATGAGTGTTTTGGGAGATATATTTTCATACATAAATCCAGTGTAAAATATGAGAAAATCTGAAAATACAAATAATAAAATGTGTGTGTGTTTATAACCATAAAATATAACATAGTCAAATCATGAAATTCAGCAACCACTCTTTTTGAAAAAGATAACTTAAAATATGAGGAGAATAAAGTAACATAAAATAGCTAAATAGCTGATAAAATTAAAAGCAGTTAAGAAATATCAGAGATTTAAAGCATATTAGATGCATGTCTTCTGCCTTGTAAAGCATGCATTGGTCATAGTTATACATCATTCTCTGGTTTCAAGGGATCATTTGCCCACTGGCCACCTTCTATTCAGTTTCCAGTTTCATTTACAAGAATTGGTAGGAGTCTTATAATACTTATAATATGTTTTAGAAAGTAACAAAATTTGCTGAGAGACAGGCTTGAATTCTACGTTAATTTTCTGGAGTCTGGAAGTTGAAACCATGGTGTCAGAGGACTATCTTATACACGGTTAATAATACAATCAAACAATATAATCCACCACATTAGCAGGCTAAAGAGGAAAATGCATATAATTATATGTTATTTTATATGATACTGGAATGGTGACTAGAAGACATTAAATATTTGTCTAAATCTATAAAATTTTACAGTACAAAAAGTGAACTTTAATAACATCATTTAGGAAGTTCAGAAATCCCAGGTTGAAATGCCGAATGTGACAAAATAATATGAATATATCGTAAGTGTAAGAAAGAACCTTACTGAAGTGGATGAGAGAATAACGAAGAGGAGACTATAATAACCTATGTAATAATGATCTGAATTGGAGACAGCGGTATGAAATTAGGCTTCACTCCATATGGACACAGATGGTCTACATATTAAGTATATGTATTTCACCATGCATAAGAAAATGGCAAGACATTTATTCGAGAGAAAAACCAATCTTTCCCATTCTATCAAAGGTCATATCATTATGCAAAACAAACAACAATAAAAACAGGAAAAAAAAAAAACCCAGTAGGTACCTACATTATCTTTAATGTAAACCCTCTTGAACAATAATTCTTCTTACTGAGGGAAATTGCATTTCTAAGTGAGCTTTCACTTAGATGAACTTTCATATGAGGCAATGCTTTAAAACTCAGTACTATTTGTTCTATAAAGATTAAAAATGTGTTTAAACTTTTCCAAATGTATTATCACATTTTAGAGATATATTTTTTCTGCAATTTTGAGAATGGAATACTTGAATCTCAAAACACATGGAATTAATTATTGGAAATTATTGTACAAGCTAAAATTCATGCATGACATATTCATAACACATTAAAGAGTGAAGTTACTTTCAGACTTCTCCTGTGGAGAAAAATGGTGCTCTTCTGGAAACCACCACTAAACTTCACTGGAACAGACAAATGTGACCTGGTCAACAGTTTCTTATTTTTTAATAGATTGTTTCAAGTGGGGGCTACAGCAGATCAGAGTAAGATGGCTCATTAGCAGAGCTTTCTATAAATATCTGCAATAGTATAGTCCTCAGAACACCCCTTCCATGACGTCTAGATTGATTTCTCAAGATGCTTATGGAAGGTTAGAAATATAAGAGGGTTCAGGATGGGGAGCACGTGTATATCTGTGGCAGATTCATTTTGATATTTGGCAAAACTAATACAATTATGTAAAGTTTAAAAATAAAATTAAATTAAAAAAAAAACACAAGGACATTTCAATGCAAATTGTTTGTAAAAGGAAAAAATGCATATCTTTCAAAGATGGGAGATTTTTCAATATTAAATAAATTGATATTAAAAAAAAAAAGAAATAGAAGAGGACTGAGTGGAAATGGGTGTGGACAGCAAAGTTTTAAGAGGGAGAAATTGTTTAAAGACTTGGTATGCAACAGTTTCTGATAGTTTCTTAAAATGAGAGAATGTACAAACCTTGTGTGTGATGGTAATACAAGCAATGCCCTCACAATGACAGATACTTGTGCTTAATTTCCCAGCAGTATGAATGGATGCTTACTAGTCCATGGATACTACTCCACTTAACCTCTTAGGGATCAATCAACCATATTTACAAGGTAGCAAACTTTATAAACTCTATAATGGAGTAGCCGACATAAGGGCTTATAACGTGTGATCTTTGACTCCTCCTTAGTGAGACATTTTAATCCCTTGTCATGTGTATAAAACTTTGAATCTCTTTATCATGTGTGAAGTTAATTATCTACAGCTTAACACATTTCTTAAAAGTAGAAGTAGAGTTGTATATCAATAAGAGTGTATCTTTAAAGTTCCAAGTAGACATAGAAAATATTTATGTTCACTAAGTTCTAAAGTCATTTATGAGTATTCAAGATCAGTTTCCTCCCAAAGTAGGAGGATTAAATCTGTACTTTAAAATCTATTAAAATATTGTTGAAATTTTAAATTAATCTGGAAGAGTAAGTAAATATACAGTTCACCTAGGCTAACTTAGTTACTGTGATTAGATAATGTATTTACCTTGAGAGTCCTAGAAATAGCAGAAATAAAAACATATGCAGTAGATTACAAATTTTGTTTTATTAATAATAGATAACCTGCCAGTTCTTCAGGAGAAATAACATTTTTCTTGCACTGTATTTGGAAAGAAAATGTTCATGTTGGTTATTTGAAAACATAGAGACTATTGTCTTTATCAGTAATTTTTTGTAGGAAGTAAAGATATGGTTATTTTGTGCCTTGACCCCTGAAAAAGCCAAGTCCATAGAAATAACTCACAGGTAGTGTTCTGCATGGGTGTAAACTAATTAAGTCTGGATATATTGCTTTCTGATATGTTCTCTATAAACGGAGAGATAGTTGGATAATACCTAGACTATCTTTGTGGCACTGGTTCTTACCTTAACTGAAGAGCAGTCAGGTAGGTCAAGTTTCCTCTCTGGTGAGCAAGTGGAGGGTTGCTTTTCTGGAATGCTGATTATTTTTAGTTAAGGAGTTGTTTGGAAAGGCTAGGAAGGTTAGAGTCCACTCTCAGGTAGAGAGATGTTTAAGTTCCCTCCTTGTGTTGTTACTTTAAAAAAAGAAAATTATTACATTATTTATTTTGAACAGACAATACATATTTTACAAGGCCTGGTTACCTATTGAAAAGTAAGGAATTGATGACAAAAAGAATTGGTGAGTTTTGCAAGGGTCATTTTCAGAGAAGTGGATAGTATGGTAAGGGTCATTTGACTAGTAGCTCATTAACTTTTAGATTTTTCCATGCTCCTGATTATTAGTAATAATGTAGAATGGTGAGTAACACCTTTAGCCTCAATTATCTTCACTTATGTGTCTTTCCATTCCTGTTTCAATTTTTAAGAACTGATTTCTGTCTGAAATAAGTTTGGGAAAGAGGATTTCCCAGTTCAAGTATCTTTTGATATGAGGAGATTTTCATGGAATTATAATGATAAAAAGTAGGGAGTGGATTTACTTGTGGCTTTTCTTGTTTCACATTTATTCCCGCCCAGCCTCTCTCATTTCTTATTTATAAGTCTTATGTCTCTCTGTTAAAATAATTATTTTCTTTCTCTGTGTGAGATTCTGTGATTAGATGAAAGGTCATGGTTATAATATGAATCCTGGATAATAAATACAGTACAAAATGTATTGAAATACATAGAACAAAATGACTTTCCAATTAAAAAAACACTTTGCCAGGCCTATACCAAACAAACAACCATATAGACTCTGATTTCTCCTCACTTATAATTAGCTGCCACTGAAAGTTAATTACTTTCAGGATCAAAAGAAACAAAACTAGAAATAAAATGGACGGATTCATTTTAGATTTAAAGTTTAAATAATGTTTGCTTTAGGAGCAGACCATATGCTGAATCTATCCCAGAGGGAGAATGAACTTAAGATTCTTGAATATATATAGACCAACTTTAAAGTTCACTGAAGGTGGGCAAAGAAATAAGGCAGATTTTATTTCCTTTGGGAGTATCAGATTTTATAAGGGAGTAGATAAACCTGTTTACATAACCTCATTTTGTTTTATTAGCAGAACTGAGAAATACTGTACCTTTTGGAAGATTGACTCCTGAAATGCTTTCTTCTAGGAAGACCACTGAAAACTCTAATTTGATTTCTAGTTTATCTGAATGATATGTCATCCTTTTTATAAAAAAGGCTAATTTATTGTGAGGGTGTGAGTAGTTGTAATCTTGTACTTACCTACTTACTACTAGTATTCTTTGAGTCCTGGTAAATGTTTTTATTGTTTCACTCTCCTAAACTTAATGTGTTTTCCCCCCCTAGAAATGACTTTTAATTAAATATGAAAGCAAAAATGGGAATTATGTAATTATATATTTTCAGTATGTTTGAAAATAGGTTATAATCTTTTGCAAAATGCATTTTGGAATAGACTGATCAGATTCTGTGGTGTTTATGGAAAAGTTAAGAGATTATATGCAGAAAGTACTTCAGGACCTTGGATAGAGACCTATAGATGAATTAGGGAGAGTATGGCTCAGCTCTCTACTGCTAGGTTACGGTATTCATCCAAAGGTGGCCACAACAATGCTGTGAATATTGCCAGTCTTCAAATACTTACTCACAATCTCTACAAACATCTAAACTTTCAGGAAATCACCTGTCTTATCCTCAGTCCTTCAGTTATGCTTCCTCTTCCTGACTTGCATTACCATTGATTCAGTGTTCAAGCGTCTGCCTGGAATGCGGGAGACCCAGGTTTGATCCCTGGGTCAGGAAGATCCCCTGGAGAAGGAAATGGCAACCCACTCCAGTACTCTTGCCTGGAGAATCCCACGGAGAGAGGAGCCTGGTAGGCTACAGTCCATGGGGTCGCAAAGAGTTGGACACGACTGAATGACTTCACTTTCCTTTCACTTTCAGTGCTCACCAATTGCATGGCACTGAGCTTATGATTTCACACTTACCTAAAAAATGTCTAATGATGATTACACAGGGTAGACATAGTTATTATATCTGTTTAGCCAAATAGGAAGTTTGCCAGAGAGAGAAGTTGCTGGCCCCACATGGCTACTATGAGACTAAATCCAAAATTAAGCCCAGGTTAGTTAGAATCCAAAACTTGTGCTCATAAACACTATGTTAATGTTCCAATTCTATAATTTTCTATTTCAGTAACACACAATATAAAACTTACCATCTTAACTATTTTTCTTTTTTTTAAACTATTTTTCTGTGTATAGTACAGATTGTGATACAATAGGCTTCTAGAACATTTTTTTCATCTTGTAAAACTGCAACTATATCCGTGAAACAGCAATACCCCCTTTTTTCCTCCCTAGCTCTTGGTAAACACATTCTACTTTCTTTTGCTTTGAATTTGACTACTATAGATACCTCATTTAAGTACAATCATGCAGTATTTCTCTTTTTATCACTAACTTATTTTACTTAGCATAGTATCCTCAAGATTCATCCATATTGTAGTGTATAACAAGAATTCATCCTCTGTAAGTTTGAATGATTTTTCTCTATATACAGCACATTTTCTTTATCCATTCATCTGTTGATAAATACTAAGGTTACTCAATCTCTTGATTATTATAAATAATGCTGCAAAGAACATGGGCAGACAAGTAGCTCTTTTGGGATTCTGTTTTTATTTTGTTAACTTTTTATTTTGTTTTGGGGTATAGCCACTTAACAATATTGTGATAGTTTTAGGTGAACAGCAAAGGGACTCAGTCATGCATATGCATGTATCCACTCTCCCCCAAACTCCCCTCCCATCCAGGCTGCCACGTAACATTGAGCAGAGTTCCATATGCTATACAGTAGGTCCTTGTTGTTTATCTGTTTTAAATACAGCAATATGTACATGTCCATTCCAAGCTAACTATGTCTTCCCTCCTTCTTTCCCCCAAACAACCATAAATTCATCTTTAAGCCTGTTTACAATAGCCAAGACATGGCAGCAGCCTAAATGTCCATTGACAGAGAAAGAAAGATGTGGTACATATATACAATAGAATATTACTCAGCCATGAAAAAGAATGAAATAATGCCATCTGCAGCAGCATGGATGGACCTGGAGATTGTCATACTGAGTGAAGTAAATCAGACAGAGAAGGAGATTCTGTTTTTATTTTTTGGATGTATATCAAGAAGTGAGATTGTTGGCTGTGCTCAGTCACTCAGTCATGTCCACCTCTCTGTGACACCGTGGACTGTGGCCCTCCAGGCTCCTCTGCCCATGGGATTTCCCAGGCAAGAATACTGAAGTGGGTTGCCATTCCCTTCTCCAGAGGATCTTCCCAACCCAAGAACCGAACCTAGGTCTGCTGCATTGCAGGCAGATTCTTTACCATTTGAGCTACCAGGGAAGCCAGCAATTGTTGGAAGATACAATAATTCTGCTTTTAATTTTTTGAGAAATCTTTGTATTTTCTCTACTTTATGTTCTTAATGACACAAATGACATTTTTCATAATGTGTATCTATTAACATGCTTTTATTAATACAGTTATTTTTGTGCATTTATCTTAAATTCAGCATCAAAGTTAAAATGATTTACTCAATACCATTACAATAATTTCAGATTCTGTGCTTGTCTATTTATATTCCTTTACCAAAGACCTTATATTTTGTATGTTTTCATATTTCTATCTGGTGTCCTTTCATTTCAACATGAAGAACTCCCTTTAGCATTTCTTGTAAGGCAAGTCTGGTGGCAATGAACTCACTCAGCTTTCATTTATCTGAGGAACATTTAATTTTGCCTTAATTTTTGAAAGGTAGTTTTCCAGATAGAATATTCTTGGTCAGCTTTTTAATTTTCTTTTATCTTAACACTTTGAATATATTATCCCACTTGATTCTGTACTCTAAGGTTTCTGCTGAGAAATCTACTAATAACCTTATGAGAACTCCTTTTTGTGATAAGTTCCTTTTCTCTAGTTGGTTGCCTTCAAGATTTTTTTTCTTTGTTTTTGATTTTTGATAGTTTGATTTTCATGTGCCTCAATATAGGCTTCTCTTGGTTTATCCTAGTTGGAATCTCTTGAGATTTTTGAATTAAGATGTCCATTTCATTGCTTATATTTGGAAATTTTTTGAAAATTATTTCTTCAAATATATTCTCTCTTTTCCAATAATGTGTGTATTGGTCCTCTTGATGGTTTCCCATGAGCTTCTTAGATCTTATTCACTTCTCTTCATTTTTTAAATTTTTCTGTTCTAAATTGATAATTTCAAATGATCTCTTTTTAAAATTGTTTGGCTCTTTTTTCTGTTTGATCAGGTCTTCTGTTGAACCTCTCTAAGAAAATTTTAAATTCAGTTATATTATTCAGCTCCAAGTTTTCTATTTTGTTCTTTTTTATTTTCTATCTCTTTGTTGATATTCTCATTTTGTTCATGCATTGTGTTCCTGATTTCACTTAGCTATCTATTTGTATTCTTTAAGATCATTGAGTTTTGAAACAGTTATTTTTATTTCTTTGTCAGGTAGTTCATACATTTCTATTTCTTTAGAGTTGGTTTCTGGAGATTTATTTTGTTCTTTTCACTGGGTCATGCTTTGCTGCTTCTTCATATGCATTGTGACTTTATCCCCTCCCTCCACAAGACTTGGTTATTTAGAAAAACAGCCACTTGTCCCAGTCTTTACAGACTAGCTTCATACAGGGCAAGACCTTCACCAATTAGCCTGGATAGAGATTCTCAGAGCCTCTCAAATTTTTCTGGGGATATGTCTTCTCTTTGTTTGTGGGTATAATTTCCCAGTTGGAGAGATTTGCGAGTTTCTTTTTGGGGAACTCAACAGTTTTCCCTCAGGTTCTCTGGTCCTGCATTAAGACAGCTGGCTGTATTTTGTACTGAGTGCCCAGGTATCCAAAGTATTCTTGTCCTATCTGTGTCCTCCTTGTGAAGTGAGACAAAAACAGTACCTTGAACAACCACCCCTGCCCCCCAGAAAAAGTAGAATGTTGGACACATGTTACACTTTCCTCTTTTCCTTCCAAGGATAAAACTTCCAAGTTGAATATTTTCTCCCAGTCATGGTGAATTGTACCACTGTGAGAGAGGATCCTAGTAGGTAGAATGAAATAGTTTTTCTTAGCTGTTTTAACACAGCTTTGTGCTCATACTGAGCCTTGTTTACTGACTTGTGGAGTTTTCATTAAGGTATTTTGGCTTGTGTATTTCTATTAAGTTAGTGTTTCTATGAAGGGAATCAGGGATACATCTTCCTTATCTGTCATCTTGCTACATGATGCTCCTGTCCCATAACATTTTTTGATATCACAGGAGGATTGCCTTGTTTTAAGACACAAATTTGTCTGAACTAAAAGTTGTCAGTTCCTTTGGGCTGATAGATACAGTAAGCATGCTACTGAGCATCTGCCATCAACATAAGTGGTTAAAGGCAGAGAAGAAAAGCTTAGGGTTTTTCACTGACCAAGCAAAGACTTAGTCATTAACAGATCTTGATGTAGTAAGCTATCAATGTTCTTAAATCATTCCATTCTAGCAAGAAAATCCCAAGATAATTTAATTAGGAATTCATTATTGACAAATATTTAGGTCTGTGGAAAAGCATAATGCTTTTAAAATCTTCCAAGTTAATGCTAAGTGGCTTATAGGAGAGATTCACAAATCATTTTTATTAAATATTTATTAATAGTATATTTATTTTATATATAGTGTATTTATATTATATTATATGATAATGTATAATAATATATAATATATATGTGTGTATATATATAGTGTATTTATATTAAATAAGTATATAGTGTATTTCGTTAATGCTTTTCCCTCAGTTATTCATTAATAGGAGGATGCTAAGTGTCAGACTTATTTTTGGGGGCTCCAAAATCACTGCAGATGGTGACTGCAGCCATGAAATTAAACGACACTTACTCCTTGGAAGAAAAGTTATGACCAACCTAGATAGCATATTGAAAAGCAGAGACATTACTTTGCCAACAAAGGTCCATCTAGTCAAGGCTATGGTTTTTCCAATGGTCATGTATGGATGTGAGAGTTGGACTGTGAAGAAGGCTGAGCGCCGAAGAATTGATGCTTTTGAACTGTGGTGTTGGAGAAGACTCTTGAGAGTCCCTTGGACTGCAAGGAGATCCAACCAGTGCATTCTGAAGGAGATCAGCCCTGGGATTTCTTTGGAAGGAATGATGCTAAAGCTGTAACTCCAGTACTTTGGCCACCTCATGTGAAGAGTTGAGTCATTGGAAAAGACTCTGATGCTGGGAGGGATTGGGGGCAGGAGGAGAAGGGGACAACAGAGGATGAGATGGCTGGATGGCATTACTGACTCGATGGACGTGAGTCTGAGTGAACTCTGGGAGTTGGTGATGGACAGGGAGGCCTGGCGTGCTGCGATTCATGGGGTCGCAAAGAGTTGGGCACGACTGAGCGACTGAACTGAACTGAACTGATGCATGTATTAGAAAAATACCAGATGAGGTAGATTCATATGCTGCAGCAATGACAGTTGCCGTGAGGGGTCTGGTCACCAACTCTGCTAAAATGAAGGGGGTGAACTAAGAAGATACAGTAATAATAATAGGAATGTTAGGACAATGAGAAGAGATCATAATAGTAGTTGACATTTAAATTCTAGACTCAACATTATATTCCAGTTTGTCTTCCCTTTGTGTCTCTTCAATTCCTTGGGTATGCCTTCATTCAAATCATATTTAGATCCCAGTTTAAAAAGAACAAGCTTTGATTGTAGTATAATCCAGAGTCATACTGGATTTGCAGAATTATTTTCAATAGATTTAGCACCTTCAATTGAGACTAGATTAGTGGCCCCCTGGACACCTAGTTACCTTTTATATTATGCTTGTGGTCTTTATTGTGTTTTAATCAGGAGCTTTCATGGGAATATTCTGAACCAAGGTTAGAATTTTATGTGAAATAATGAGAAAGGGCATGGGAGGAATAGAATCTGATGAAAATAAAGCATTGAAAAACAGTTAAAATTCAATATAATAACATTAAAATTAAAGCACCTGGATAATCATTCTCCTAAAAGTCCACTGACTTTTTCACGTCCAGTCATGTGAGCCAAATGTTAGGCTAATGATAGTCTTCCTAATCTGTCACCAGACTATTAAAGACCATATGGGGCAATGACCTTTGTAATTATGCTAATAGCAAATCCTTCCTTGTACAGTCTACTCATTTTATTGCACTTCACAGATATTGTGTTTTTTCCCTAATTGAAGTTTTGTGGCAACCCTGCATTGAGCAAGTCTACTGGTGCCATTTTTTCCAACATCATTTCCTCACTTTATGTCTCTGTGTCACATTTTGGTAACTCTCACAGTATTTCCTACTTTTTCTTTATTATTATATTTGTTATGGTGGTCTGTGATCAGTGATCTTTGATGTTACTCTTGCAAAAAGATTATCACTTGTAGGCTCAGATGATAGCACTTTTTAGCAATAAAGTAGTTTTCAATGAAGATATATACTTTTTAATACAGAATGCTGTTATTGCGCACATAATAGACTACACTGTGGTGTAAATATAACTTTTATATGGACGAGAAAACAAAAAAAAAATAATGTGATCCATTTTATTACAATTTTTTATTTATTGTGGCGGTCCAAAACTGAATCTACAATACTTCCAAGGCATCCCTGTGTCAGAAAGTATCTGAGGGCTGTGAAAAAGTGCCCCCTTCCCTAGTTTGGCTCTATGTAAACACTTCATTTCAGATTAAGTACATGCACATGGACAGTTAGGTTTTGTTTCACCCAGCCTACCCCCAGAATTATCATTGCATGATTTTCCTTTATACCCGTGTGTCCAGGTAGCACTTTCAGACAGGAAGAGGTCACTCTTACTACCATCCATCCAAGGTTTAATGCTTAACCGAAAGGATAGGGATATTGACATTTCTGATGCAGGACCTCAGTGAATTGAGTAAAAAATAAACAAATGTTAAAAGACTGTGTGCCTGGAATTGTATGCCCAACTTTGCCACACACTAGCTATGTGTCCTTGTGTAAATTATCTAAGATTTCTGTAATTTTATATATCTAAAGTGTAGACTTGGTTTAATGGCATAATACCAAATTTCACAGTAGTGAAATAGACAAAACAAAGAATGTAGATCTTTCTAAATCCCTCCACCCAGAGATAGGACCTGTGAATAATATATGTACTTCTTTTCACATTTAGCATATAAGTCCGTACACAGGCACACAAATAAATACAATAGAATGATGTATCTACACTTTTATGACCAACATTTTCTTTTGACATCACATTGTGAATATCTTTCTTTGATTCCATATACATAATCACCATCACTATTTAATGTATTCAGTAATCCTTCTTAAATATATTTTCATAATTTATTTAGACAGTCCCCATTTATTGAACATTCAGCATGTGTGCTGCATTTTGCTGTTACAGACACAGCTTTAGTGAATGCTTTCAGGCAAACTTTGAAAATTTATCTTCATATAATAAGTTCCTAGAATTCAAAATGCTGTACCAAAATATAGTCACATTTTTTTAGAAATTTACCACAGATTACAAACAATCAAAAAGAAAACCAAGAAAAAAGATGTGAACCATCATTTCACAAAAGAGGAAATGCTGTAATCAAATAAATATATTAAAAAATTAATTGTTGAAGAAATGCAAAGACCACGATGATACACAACTTTGTGCCTATTCAACTGGCAACCACTTAAAAGTCAGGTAATATCACATGATGAGTAAATTCCACTCAATCTTTTAGATTTTGCCATTGGGAGTTTAAACTGATGTAACCACTTTGGAAAACAGTTCAGCTTTATATTCTAAAATTGAATATTTGCATACCTGATGACTCAGCAACTCCACTCCCAAGTAATAAGGGAATTCTTGCTCATGTAAAGCAGGATAATATACACTAATATTCACCATGATAAAAATTTGGAAACATCTCAAGTACATCATCTGGAGACCTGAAGAATAAACTACATCATATTCTTCCAATGCAACCAGTCAACATGAGTGACATGCAAAAATATAGCTGATTATTGGCAATATAATAGTATATGGAAAAAGTAAAGTTTTACTACTAAAGAACAAAATAACTAAAATTAGTTCTCTCTCTACTTACATATTTATATGTACATATATGAGCAATAATATTTACAAAGAAGGCAATAGAATGATTCATATGGGATTTAGATTCAAGGAAGAAGGACAATGTAGACACACAAAGAGAGGCATACACAACAGGACAGTGTATGCCAAAAGAACCCCACCAGCAAGAATGTAAGAACACCTGTTTCACTAGACTGTAGAAATCCCCAAGAAGTTATACTGTTTCCCTAATGTTTCCCAAGTTGATCATTTAAAAAGGTATTCACTGGTATTTTTATTTGCCTTTATCACTCACTAGTTACTTTGAACATTGTTTCAAATGTTAATTTAAATGAGGGAGTGAGGCTACTGATAATTAGAACAGCATTAATATGGGGTAAGATCTGGGTTTGTGCTTTGTGCTCATTATTGTCTCAAGAATTTCAGGAGGTGAAATCACTCTTCTTTTCACAAATAATGAAATTCAGAGTGTAAAATGGCCCAGGGTCTAATGGCTAATGTGGCTACCCCAGGATACTGTCTGACTCTAAAATGTGAACACATGAAGACTAGGTCATGCTGCCTCACCATTTCTACAGTTTTATTTCACTAATATGACATGAGAGTGATGGAAATTGTTGGCTGTGAAATTCCTATCAAGGGGTTATTAGGTCATGAAAGCCCTGGAGGATAATAACAGTGGTTCATAGATAAAATAGATGGAATTAAGATAGTTAGGAGGATGAGGAGTGGCAGAGAACTGTTAAAATTAGTACAATTCTTTTCCGTGGGCCAGTTATATATTTTGAAGAATTTAATAGCGTTGAATCATAGGGAAATATGAAGGTCTCTGAAAACAAGCCCACAATAAGGAGATAGTGACTTCCATGACAGATGAGAACATTTGAAAAATGATTTGCAGATACAGGAAAAAAAAAAGTCCTCTGGAAATAGCTGCCTGGTTAGAGTAGTTCAAAAGACACATTGACCTGCTGAGCCATAGTCTTATGGTAATATTTCTCCAAGTTGGGTTTGGTACCCAATAATGACCCATGAATTTGAAGAGTTAGTGGTGCTTACAAGTCAATGTGTAAGAGCAAGAGCCATATACCACCAGAAAGGGCATGGGAGTCCTGGGAGCAAGTGGGAGAAATCATGCTCTCACATGCCTCTCAGGGCCTCGTGCGTCCATCTTCAAGAAGAGCTTTATACACAGTCCCTTTCTAGACCTCAAATGCTATGATCTGTATATTTGCATCTGAATGGCAGAAAATAACACTTTTTCCTGTTAACACAGGCAGTATCCTCTAGCTGTCAGAAAACAATCAATTGTAGTGGACACAACTTCAAATAGAAAACAAGGATTAATTAAGTATCTATAGCATTGGTCTGAAGCTCTGCATACATTTTACAAATGAATATCTTCTTTCATTGGTGTGAGAGGACCCTATGCCTGCAGGGTAACAGGAGTGACCATTAAATTTAACTGAAATGACATGGAAATCCCTTGTCACAAGGATTCTCTCATGCCAATCAGTACGCCCTCCTGTACTCCTGGCCAACTTGCAGTTTAAAGCAAGTTAGAAAGGCTCTTAGGTATTATGCAGGTAGAAATGGTAATCTGCGGAGTTGGTCTTTTATAAGCAAATTCAAGGAAATGATTCTGAAGGTGAAAATTCAGTAAATGAGGAAAAATAACAAAAACTAAAGTGTTTACCTTACTGTAGATTGCCAAGTAGTAGCTTTGTGGTCAAGTCAGGCCTGTAATTTTTTAATTTAATGGGGATTATCTATTCTTTGCCTTTGAGAAGTATGTGTCGGGGGGCAGAGGGAGAAGGGGAATGGCGCAGAGAGAGGCCATTTGGAGTAGGGGTGGTAAATACTGTGTGAGCCACCTTTGGACTTGAGTCTGAGGGGACATATGGGTGAAAAGGAAATGACCCCAGGAGTCACATTCACCCTAATAGCACTGAAGTAATTGGCTGCTTATTTAAGCAGGGTCTAAAGAGAGAGAGTTTGGCTGGTTTCGGGGGGATCTGGGTCCTGGAACTTTATGGGGTACTTATTATTTTTTCAGTAACTGGGAGTAAGTCACAGGAGAGAAAAGAAGAAATTCCATTTCAGTCACAGTGGAGGAGAGCCTTTGTTTTTCTGCTCTTTGTCTATTGAATAAAACTCAGACCCTGTCAGGCTTCATATCACAGACTTGGCAAGATCACTCCATGTCTAGATGGACAGAGGGAGGCATTCCTTCTTTTTCTGACCCTTTCTAGTTCAAGTTCCTGTTCCTCCATCTGCCTTATTTCTCTCTGACTTTTTCTCCCAGAAAGAGAAACTTAAAAACTAAGGATACAAAGGATTATTGATTGGATCCTAGGAGAGATTTTTGTGTTAAAATCTAATGGTGGCAGACCAAGATAATGGAAAACCTGATTTCCTGGAGGGAAAGCTTTAAGAACTCTGTGGTGCTGAGCCTCAGACAAACCCTATAACTTCTGGATCCATAGAGAAAAAGAAAAAACAAAAAAACTCATCAAGAGTAGAGAGAGGACTGAATGATTCATCAACAAAGTGCTGAATGAACCAATATATTCTGTTCCATTCTTAGGCAAATTATAGCTATAATAGAGATGATTGCAAGTTCCTAGATAGCCGTGGAGAGTGGTAGCATCATGCCAATGTTACTCTGTGTCTTTTCTATTAGATATTGAGTATCCACAGGATACATAAGGAAAGGGGAACTGTAAGGGTGCTCAACAGCAACAAGAAAATTAAAAACTTACGGACATGTGAAATCCCATACAAAGTTGTGCTTTAACAAAGGCGGGAATAAATGTTGAGGAGCTCAAAATTGGAATAGCTGGAGAGTCAGGCATTCCATAGGACACGATTTCCTCATTGACTTGAACTTAAAGCTGAGTTCTGCATAGAAAGAAGGACATGTTGTAGCAAAAAGGAGAAAAAAAAACACAAGGGATAAAAATGAGCAAGTGTGAGAACAGAGAGATAGGAACAGGTAAATCTTGTTTAAAAAAAATAATGGTAATTTTGGGTGGTCTAGAGAAATCATGTTGAATTGTACTAGCAGATGTGATTGGTAAACAGTAAGCACGATGCTGAAGAGGTTTAAAAAGCAGAGGTAGAAACTTCTGGAGTTAATATGCAGTAGAATATATCTGTCTTTATATATCTGTTGGTTGTCTTGATAAACATCCAACTGGAGAACTTTGTTACAGAAGTTACATACTGGATAAGAAAGTAAGATTGTTACTGTAATCTAAGTTGGGTCATCATCAGGGAAAAAAGTGAAAACTCAAAAATGTCTGCAGAGAGTGCTAATTTGAAGTGCTGCTTATACAGGATTGTGTTGGCTCCTGCCTCCCAAAGCAGTTGTGATTTGGAGATTCATAGTAATTTTGCTCTTTTTGTAGGGTATTTTTGGAAACCTCTACTTTATGGTCATACTTAGATCGATTTTACTAAAAAGGAAGACCCCAAACTCTTTAACCACAGTATGTAGTATAATAGGCAGTGACATCACTCAAAATTATTTTCACGAACCTATCTCCAATCTAGGCTTCCCTGGCGGCTCAGAGAGTAAAGAATCTGCCTGAAATTTGAGAGACCGGGTTTGATCCCTGGGTCAGGAAGATCTCCTGGAGAAGGGAATGGCAACCGACTCCAGTATTCGTGTTTGGAGAATTCCATAGCCAGAGGAGCTTGGCTGGCTACAATCCAGGCATCTCAAATAAGAGTATAGCCCAGAGCTTTAATGCTTTAGCTTTCTAAGATTTCTTTTAAAATATTTATCATAAAAGTTATTGTAATGCCTTTCCTATTTTTATTCTTCCTTTTTCACTGCATTTCCAACAGTAAATAATTCAAGATTGGTCTCAGTAAAATAAATAATAAAAAATGAAATTTATTATGACAACATTTTTATTTTACTAGCTTTTAGGTATGTTTCATGAATATCAAAATTAAATCATATCCCAAATTTGGTCTATGAAAACTTTACTTAGTAATATCAGTTGCAATTTACCTGTCTGCTGGCCTGCAAATATAATGTGAAATGTGAAATCCAATCTTAGGGTAAGGATCTTCCCATCTCACCGCAGAGGATTTGCTTGTTTTTTTAAATCATTATTAGTGTCTGTGCTTTGAAAAATAATTTTTCAAAGGTTGAGTTTATCTGAGTATCCACAAAGAATCAAACTTTGAACAGTACTTTTTTTTTTTTTTACTTTTTCAATGAGTTCTAGTCTTAAAAATTGTTCTTTTGAGCTAAAGTCACTGGGGTGCTTCTATAAGGAAAATATTATCCATTTAAGCCAACATGGACCAGGGTGTACTCTGCTGTTCCTGAAATAAAAATAGTTTTCTTTGTGTTGGGCTTCGTATTACGTATTTTAACTTTTGACTTATTATCTCAGTCATGTCGGAATGAAAAATGAATCTCTCTAGGGACTTCCATTATGTCAGATTGAAAAATCATCTCTCTTGACTGCTTGGGGCAACTGTGTGTTCAAAGCCCTCTTGCCTCATTTCTCACAGTGCTCTGTATGGCTACACCATCATCCCGTTTTCAGGCCCATTTCCATTGCTGATGACAAATCTCACATTCAGGGGTCAGACCAGTTGCATGTGTATGCACTAATCCCCAAGCAATTGGCAATGATTTATTCATAAGTTTGATTTATTTAATATATTCCCATTACCTAAAGCTATCTATTCCCTAAAATGTGATATATGTTGGTATACTTATGGAGCTGTAAAGTAGAATTATTTTTTTGCCACATACACATACACAGTGGGCTGGGGCACAGGTCATATAGGGAAAGAAAGGTTTTTCTTTAAAAACTATATTGGTAATTCCTTGAAGGAAACTGCATGAGCCTTCTAGTCTGTGCACTACTTAATCTTAGTGTTAGGAGAGTATTGGCTTGTTCTTTGGAGGACCATAGTGCTCTTCTTAGGAAACTTGGGAGAAGTTCAGTGTCTGGGATCTAGCTTAGACCCTCTTGAAACCATGGGAGAAATGATTTTGTGATGTCTCTTGTACCAATGATCTTACTTCCTCAGTGTCCCCATCGCCTTGTCATCATTCTTGTTCTCTTCATTCCTTTGACTACTCACAATGAAAGTCAGGAAGATGTGTGAGTTTTCTTATCTGCTTGTCTCATTCCTCCCATTCAGAACGTCCAAGGCACCAAAAATAGAGAGTGTGCTTTAGGGGGCCTGGCCTACAGTTGCCACTCTTGAGATCCTTTTCCATCCCCCAAGGCCTTCCTCACATCTCCTCTGACACCCCCTTGATCACTCAAGCCAGAATGGTGATCCTCTCCCATGGCCTCCCCATGGTACTTTCTTTGAATTGTTCGCATGGTCCTGGCACCATTCTACTTTGTGTGTATGTGCACTGGTTGCTCAGTTGTGTCTGATTCTTCGTGGACCCGTGGACTGTAGCCCATCAGACTCCTCTACCCTCCAGGCTCCTTTTTCCATGGTATTCTCAGGCAAGAATACTGGAGTGGTTTGCTATTTCCTACTCCAGGGGTTCTTTCTGATCCAAAGATCAAACCCGCGTCTCTTGAATCTCCTACATTAGCAGGTGGATTCTTTACCACTTTGTAGTATAGCTATTTGTCCACAGATCCCCACAGGTTTTCCTAGATCATCAAATCTTGAGAGCTTGTGCAATGACATACCCTGAATGGCACCTATATTAGAGCTTTGTACCTACTGCTGTTTGTTTTCACAAAAACTGTGCACTGATTGAATACATCGGGAGAGTTCAGGAAAGCAGTGATAAATTAATGAGACTGTTAAACAGGAAAATTTCAGTACTATGTCTGTGTAATGGAATGCTCATCAAAGTGTAATGATTCATTTTTGAATTTGAAATAAAAATGGTGTATATATTTAAAGGGCATTTTAGCTGGTAAAAAGTCAGTGAGGCATTAAACATTATAGTGACCCTTATTACTGAAAATTGGCATTTCTGTTTAAATGGCACTCTATAAAACTAGATTTTTCAATAATATTAGGTGAACACAATATTCGATAAGTTGAATTTGAGATTCTTTAGAAAGGAGGATTAATAGTAGAACAAAGTAGAAAATTCCAAACTAAAAGTGTTAACTATTGATTTAAAATTAAGTTTCAATGACAAATAAGAAACTGAGGGCTGTAAGCAAGGAAGTTATAAGTATTCATTTTTCTCCTGAGTTACTCATGTAGATTTCGTTTCATTTTGGTTAATTCTTGGAGTTTATCTAATCAAAATATATTCTTTTATATATGAAAATAATATTTGAGGCATATAGATGCTAAATGCCTAATATGCCAAAGCATGAGAGACAGGAAAATAGGAAGACGCATGGGATCAAGAGTCCTGTGATGTGAAAAAAACAGAAAGCACAAACCTCGACCATTTTTTCACTTGCATGTGTATAAACACATTTATATTTTTTTCTATACAGCTATGATATAGGTGAGAACAAATAAGTAATTGGCAAAACAAAATAAAATCCCATTTCCAAGTACCTTTTTATTAAGGCACACATTTGTCTTTTTTTTTTTTTTAATTTTATTTTATTTTTAAACTTTACATAATTGTATTAATTTTGCCAAATATCAAAATGAATCCAGCACAGGTATACATTTGTAACATGTTTTTAATATAACAATTTTTGAGGTTCTATTTGCATCAGGGTCAGCTGGCCACGTGCAGTAAATCCACCTGTAGAAGACAGGAAAGAGAATGAGGGAACATGGGTAGAAAAATGAAAATCATCTGGGGCTGTCATGGTTAGTTGCTTTGCTTGGACCCCGAGTTGTTTGTTCCTGAAGCTCATGTTAGTAATAAGGAAAATGATATTTTAAAACAGCATCCTTATATTTTTCATTCATTTTTTTTTTAATTTGAAAAACATTTTTGAGTGTTACTGAGCAAAGGCAAAATCGCTTCTTTCATTAAGCTTGAATTCATGGTGGAAAAGGCACAGGAAACAAAACGTAGTAAACAAATCATTTTATATGTGATGAGGGATGAGTACAACCACAGGATTGAAGTGTGCTGTTTGAGAGAAAGGGGTCAGCGAAGGCCTTTGTGGTGAGAAAGAAGCCATGTAACATGTTGTTCTGTATCATTCATGATGAGATTATTTCTCTTTAGAAGGAAAGCCTCAAATGAAGTAAAAGTTGGGAATTGAAAACTATTAGAGAGTTGACCACGTGACATTACCAAGTACAGAAGATGAGGTTATGGTTTTCATGAATTCACTCCCACCCCCAGTCTTGCCTTAGGACACCAGGCCTGTGGTGACAGATCTTGGAATGAGAGCAGAGTGATATGTCAGTAACCTGTCCGGCCACTTCCTGACCAATACTATCTCCTTCAAGACATGAAGAATTGTATCCATCAAAAGAAAGCAGATTCCAGGAACTTCCCTGATGGTCCAGAGACTAAGAATCTGCACTCTCAATACAGGGGAGCCAAATAAATTAATTAATATTTTAAAAAAAGAAAATATATTTCAGAATGGTACATTATCCAGAGCTTAAACTTCTTAAAATATTAATTTAGTAACACACTGAGAATAAAAAAAAAAAAGGAACCCATGTAATCAGTGGCTGAAGCCCTTAATGGGGTGAAAAAAACACCCAAAACTTGTCCTTGCATCTCTTCCTCTTCTCTTCTACTGTGTGATATTTCATCAACCATGGCACAGAACACATTCATTATATATATATGTGTGTGTGTGTGTGTGTATTTCACTTAATAAAACCCAGGGACAGGCTTTTATGCATATTCATGGGCACTTGATTAATAATTGATGAGAAGGCCTGGGGCAGGTGGTTGAGAATGAAAAACATTTAGCAGGGAGCAGAGTGGAGGAAGAAGATCTCACACCAGCCCCCGTCCCACAGGGAAGGGAAGCAGAGAGAAGGAGGAAGAGGAGGCGGGGGCAAACACTGCTCCGAATGTCATCAGTGCCGTGTAATTTCCTTGATTTACATATTTAATTGCTTCCTGCCTTTAGCAGTGGGGCTCTAGGATTCTGACACACTTTCTGAGAAATTTGAGGGCTGGAGTGGCTCTGTGGTGTGGGAGGGGAAAGCTGAGCCTAAGCCTTACTATTTGTCCTCTGGACCTGGACAAGGGTCATTACTGTGAGTTCTTGCACCATCAATGGGTTCTGTCAACAGGTTTACTCCCAAGACATGCTTCTCATGGAAAAGACATTATTGTGATAATAAAAGCTAGACTGGCATCTCGGAGACTATGAATTTCATAATTAATTAAAAGATATTTACCCTAATGTCATATTAAATCACAGTTCCTTGCATTTATACAGATGTTTATGGTTTACAGAATGCTTCTGCTTAATCTTTATAGCATATCTCTGATGTAGGCATTATGATTTCCTTTTTTCATATGAAAGAACTTAGATATAAAGAGGTTAAGTGATTTGTCCAAATCTTCTGTAAGGTACAAGCCAAGTTTGGAACACAGTCTCTCTGGATTCTAGTCTAGGGCTCTTTCTACCCTGCACATAGTTCAAATGTCAGGATTCAGGCCATACTAGTTACTGTTATGTCTGGCTGGACACATCTAAAGACCTTAGCTTGAATTCTCAATGATATTATATCAGAGTTTGAAGTATTGTGCTATCTTATTGAGTCAGATGAAATACAAAACTTGAAAGTGCCACATAATTAGGCACAATTAGCAATGATGGTTACATTATTTTAAAATCCCAAATCAAAACCTATGAACTCTTACAAGTCAAGCAGATATTATAGGAGGTGAGCACCTTCATTCTCTTGACATCTCAAAAAATCCTAAATTTTACAAGGATAGTCATTAATCCTCTTTGTTTTTAGAAATGTATTTGAGTGACTGCTTAGTAGACTCAAATTATTGACTATGACACAGAAAGGGAAGATATAAACTGGTCATGGTACAAATGCCTGTGAGTGAGAAGTGGCAGAAGAATTTGAGTCATCAGAACATTTATTTTCATTATTATGATCATCTCAGTCGTAAGCAGCACACTGTATTCTGTGTTTTTCTAAATATCGTAGCTATGATTTCATGTGGAATGTGCAAGTAGGCCATGCCAATGTTAATTTATCATCATGATTTTTCCAATGCAAGAGATAACCCTTTATTTATGAGCTGGATATTCAAAAATCAAAGTGATATTTAAAAAAAAACAATGGCATTTCTGGCCACTCTATTTCATTTTCTGTTGTGGAGGCAATAATAAATAATAAATGAGCAGCTGATGCATATTTTAACAGAAATGAATCATTGCATAAATGTTAACTACTTATTTATTAATACTTAACTACTGTATATAGTATTTAATGACAAGTACTAAAACAAGTGATTTTTTTTCTCTCTTCCCTTGATACGCTCAAAGCAGCAAGGAAGTTGCATCCAAATTTCCCAGTTGTTAGGACCCTACATGATCCTGTCAAGCACCATTGCACGAAGCTTTTATTTGACTGTTTCCCATTCAGTAATGAATTGAATATATTTTTAATTTCTGAAGGATGTGAATGAAAGGCAGTGTAGCAAAATGCTGATTTTATATAATTTATTCCAATCTCAAGTTCCATTTTTTAGGTAACTTCATCAAATCTCTAGTTTCAGGTTTGCCTGGTACCTGGGTAATTGTGGCTCCACTCAGTGGCAGAGCAACTCTGTCCAATTTGAAATGTCTTTTATTTATTTATTTTTATTTATTTTTTAATTTTATTTTATTTTTAAACTTGAATGGTCCCCTAGTCCAAGTGTCCAACTATGCGTTTAGTAATCATGTCATTACTGACTTCCTGTTCTCTCCTAATGACTGTGGAGCTTACTTATATGTGCCATTCCAGGTAGGACTGGCTCTACAGCCAGTCCTTTCTTTTCCTTTCTTCCTTATTTTTTTTAATCTTCAATATTCTGGATTTATTTCTTCTTTTCTGACACATTATAATTGCATAATGTAAATGCAAGCTTTGATTCAAGTTGAAAAGTTAGCAATGAGAAAATTCCAGCAGAAAACAAACCTTCCTTTGATGACACCTGTTTGAAGAACAGGGACGTGGTCTGGAGTTTTATTTTAAAGTGACACTCTGAGCCTTTGAAAAGCATTTTCCCAACCTTCTGCTGCTGAGTAGCTTGTGTTTTGATGTCATCAAAGCCCACTCTGGTGTCTCTCCTGCCATCATACCTATTTGTCCAGTTCTTCTAGTGGTAGCACAGTAAACCACAATCCATTATTATCATCTTCACTTGGAACTTTGATATCTGTAAGTTTCTCTCAAATTTTGTAGCATGTTATTAATGTAACTTGCAAGTTTTCATTGTAGTAAAAATGACAGGAGAAAGGACCATGTGAGTTAAGTGATTATAATGACAAATCACTGCAGATGGTGACTGCAGCCATGAAATTAAAAGACACTTACTCCTTGGAAGAAAAGTTATGACCAGCCTAGATAGCATATTGAAAAGGAGAGACATACTTCAGCAATATGTGAACCGTGAACTTCCTGATGTTCAAGCTGGTTTTAGAAAAGGCAGAGGAACCAGAGATCAAATTGCCAACATCTGCTGGATCATAGAAAAAGCAAGAGAGTTCCAGAAAAACATCTATTTCTGCTTTATTGACTAAGTCTAAGTCTTTGACTGTGTGGATCACAATAAACTGTGGAAAATTCTTCAAGAGATGGGAATACCAGACCACCTGATCTACCTCTTGAGAAATTTGTATGCAGGTCAGGAAGCAACAGTTAGAACTGGACATGGAACAACAGACTGGTTCCAAATAGGAAAAGGAGTACATCAAGGCTGTATATTGTCACCCTGTTTATTTAACTTAAATGCAGAGTACATCATGAGAAACGCTGGACTGGAAGAAGCACACGCTGGAATCAAGATTGCTGGGAGAAATATCAATAACCTCAGATATGCAGATGACACCACTCTTATGGCAGAAAGTGAAGAGGAACTCAAAAGCCTCTTGATGAAAGTGAAAGTGAAGAGTGAAAAAGTTGGATTAAGGTTCAACATTCAGAAAACAAAGATCATGGCATCCGGTCCCACCACTTTGTGGGAAATAGATGGGGAAACAGTGGAAACAGTGTCAGACTTTATTTTTCTGGGCTCCAAAATCACTACAGATGGTGAATGCAGCCATGAAATTAAAAGACGCTTACTCCTTGGAGGAAAGTTATGACCAACTAGATAGCATATTCAAAAGCAGAGACATTACTTTGCCAACAAAGATTTGTCTAGTCAAGGCTATGGTTTTTCCTGTGGTCATGTATGGATGTGAGAGTTGGACTGTGAAGAAGGCTGAGCACTGAAGAATTGATGCTTTTGAACTGTGGTGTTGGAGAAGACTCTTGAGAGTCCATTGGACTGCAAGGAGATCCAACTAGTCTATTCTAAAGGATATCAGCCCTGGGTGTTCTTTGGAAGGAATGATGCTAAAGCTGAAACTCCAGTACTTTGGCCACCTCATGTGAAGAGTTGACTCATTGGAAAAGACTCTGATGATGGGAGGGATTGGGAACAGGAGGAAGAGGGGATGGCAGAGGATGAGATGGCTGGATGGCATCACCAATTCAATGGACATGAGTTTGAGTGAACTCCGAGAGATGGTGATGGACAGGGAGGCCTAGTGTGCTGCGATTCATGTGGTCTCAAAGAGTCGGACACGACTGAGTGACTGAACTGAACTGAACATGATGTAATAGGATGTCTTTAGTATATAAATGTAAACTATGCATGTCTCCTTCATTAGTTAATTTATTAATCTAATAGAGGTGATATGTTTAATCAAACCATCCATACTTTCTCTTCCCTATCCTCTTTTTTTTCATTTAACAAGTAGTTATTAATTGCATTTTCTGGGCTAATCCACTTATGAACAAATGCAATAACTGGTCCAGTGTGTCACATACGTATTTGGGAAGAAAACACCTGAGGACACAATTGCTAATAGTAATGGAAAACCAATGAGTTCTCAATGGAAGTATGTCAAACATGGGTGCAGAAGGAGATCTCTGTGTGGTAGCAGGGGCAGACAAAACTAGAACTCCTAACTGCTTCCCATAGACAGATGCCTAATTCACTTCAGCAAAGCTCCAACCAGGGGAATAACAAGCCAAGTTCTGTTAAACTTTTGTAACATAGATTTCTCCTTCATTAACATATTGCACTAATTAAATGAGCAAGCTAAAGTAGCCCAAATGATGAAACCCATAGTACAACAGTCCTGTGAACCCTGAGCATTGTGATGGTTAATAATTGGGGCTCTGGAGCCTACCTGCCTGGGTCTGAATCCTGTTGCCAACATTTCCTCTACGTGTGACCTTAGGCAAATTTCTACCTGCTTCAAATTTCCTCATGGGTAAAGTTGGGATAATAGTGGTATACATTGCATTAGGTTTCTGTGAGTACAAGTGCAAGAACTGGCAACCCACTTTAGTATTCTTGCTAAGTTGGAGAATCCAATGGACAGAGAGAGGAGCCTGGCAGGCTACCCAGTCCATAGGGTCACGAAGAGTCTAACATGACTGAAGCAACTTAGCACATATGCATGCATATGGTCAGAGCTTAGGACTTTCTCCTCTTGGTCTGCATCCCATATAACAGAGCCTTTCAGAAACTATGGGAGAAAAAAGAGGAAGGCAAGGACTGTGCGGCTTGTGCACGCTGCTCCCCACAGTCTTTAATAATGAAGGCAATAAATAATACTTGTTTGAGGAGTGATCAACAGAGTTCTCTAAACAGTTGCATATTTGTTATATTGTGTCAAATTAAATATATGAGCATGTGCCCATAGCAACGTGTGACACAAAAAGAGTTGTGACCTTTATAAAAAAGGATAATGAAGTGAGATTAGCATTGGTGGAAGGTGCTAGTTTGACTGCCCTAGAGGCTGAAATTCTTTAACTGGAGAGTAAAAATAGTATGGCAGCCACAGCAGCTGCAGAAACCTCCCGACAAATTGCCTCCTTGGCAGAGGAGTACAAGAGAGAAATGAATTTTCTGAAAGTTGCAGATTCTGCTCAGATGAACACTCACATATTTCAGATGTATAAATATGTTTGGTATGAAATAGATTTAATAGTATTTTACTTGACAGTGTTTTTTTAAAAATCACTTGCTATTTTATTATCATCAGCGACATGAAGTGGTATTTATTAGATACTCAGGTTGTCAGAGTGCCATATTCAGAACCACAGGATGTGTTTATCTGCCCATTCTAGGAATGCACAAACTAAAAAAAAAAAAAAAAGATTCGTACATGTTTCATTGACAGAGTACGTCAAGGCTGTATATTGTCACTCCGCTTATTTAACTTATATGCAGAGTACATCATGAGAAACGCTGGGCTGGAGGAAGCAGAAGCTGGAATCAAGATTGCTGGGGAAAATATCAATAACCTCAGATATACAGATGACACCACCCTTATGGCAGAAAGTAAAGAAGAACTAAAGAGCCTATTGATGAAAGTGAAAGAGGAGAGTGAAAAAGTTGGCTTAAAGCTCAACATTCAGAAAATGAAGATCATGGCATCCAGTCCCATCACTTCATGGCAAATAGATGAGGAAACAATGGAAACAGTGGCTGACTTTATATTTGGGGGCTCCAAAATCACTGCAGATGGTGACTGCAGCCATGAAATTAAAACATGCTTGTTCCTTGGTGGAAAAGCTGTGACCAACCTAGACAGAATATTAAAAAGCAGAGACATTACTTTGACAACAACAGTCCATCTAATCAAAGCTATATTTTTTTTCCATTATTCATGTATGGATGTGAGAGTTGGACTATAAAGAAAGCTGAGCACTGAAGAATTGATGCTTTTGAACTGTGGTGTTGGAGAAGACTCTTGAGAGTCCCTTAGACTGCAAGGAGATCCAACCAGTCAGTCCTAAAGGAAATCAGTCCTGGACATTCATTGGAAGGACTGATGCTGAAGCTCCAGTAGTTTGGTCACCTGATGCAAAGAACTGACTCATTGGAAAAGACCCTGATGCTGGGAAGGATTGAAGATGGGAGGAGAAGGGGATACAGAGGATGAGATGGTTGGATGGCATCACTGACTAGATGGACATGAGTTTGAGTAAATTCTGGGAGTTGGTGATGGACAGGGAAGCCTGGTGTGCTGTATTACATGGGGTCACAAAGAGTCGGATGCAACTGAGCGAATGAACTGAACTATTATGTTTATACTGGTGGGGTAGGGAGTTGTGTGTTTGCATTCATGTGTATGTTTTATCAGAGAGAAATGTGGTTTGTTGAATCTCTTTGTTGTGTTAAGGAATCTACACTTAATTTCTTAACAAGGAAGGTTCAGTGGAGGAGGTAGAATTGAGTACATGTTTTGATAAAAAATAATAAAAGCTTAATAGGTTTGACATGTGATCTGATCAAAGAGGAAATAAATGAACAAAGCAGAGTATGATTACTCAGAAAAAAATGTCAAATGATACAAGGAGGCTTAAGATAGCAGGAGACAGAGAGGGAGGAGGAAGGAGATAGAGATAAAGATGTATTTGCTGATGCCACCAAGAACAGCAGTGTAAACTATAATCTCTCTGCTTAAGACACTAACGAGGGTAACATACATGAGATATGGTAACAGTATAGAACAGTATGTGATAAGTGCATTAAATACACAGATCTACAATTGGTTATACAATTGTATAATATACAGTTATAGTTGCTATAGATGAGAGGTGTAGGTTGAATAAATCTATGATAGCAGACTAAGAGTGTGATTTCAAACTGGTTTTGTTATCACAAATTTAAGTTATTTAATCTCCAAGCAGGAAAGGACATTCAAGGTCAGGCACTGAATCTTTATCCTACCTGTGAAATACTATTGGTTGTCTTAACATGACTAGAAGGTGAGGAAGAGGCTGAAGTGGGAAGAATATTTTTTGTGGTCCATTTAGGCATAAATGATAGAAAAAGATTTGGGCAGAACAGATATTCGGGCTGTGAGGAGGATTTAGACATATGCATTCTAGAAGCCAACACTGAATATGGGGCATGTAAATACTGGGGAAAGTGTACAGTGAGAAAGATACAAGGGACTGGCAGGCTAGTTAGGGAACCTCTTCAAATTAGGAGAGAAAGGAAGAGATAAATGTTTCATGCTGGAGTTGAAGTAAATGCCCAGTAAATCAGGAGAAAACTAAAAGGAAGAGACTCATAAACTTCTATTAATTCCAACATGTAAGACCTAGTGAGGCCTTAGGGTTGAATTAGTCCAGTTGTATACTGAATGCTGCAGTCACACACTCTAGTACATCTCACTCTCCTTGAATTGTATTTTGTTCCAGATCACTTTCTTGTATTGTACTCTAAATCCTCTTTCTTTTAGTTTCTATAAAGCTTATTTGGAACTATGGAGTCTTAGGGTACATAGCGATATTTTGATCTGGAATAACCACTATAAATTACTCTAAAATTTAGTACAGTAGCAGCCATTTGTAACTATCCTTGAAAAATCACTAAAGAAAAAATACAAAGAAGATATCTTGATATGTAACAGTGAAATTAAGTAATTCTAACTATACGTAAGTGATAGTGATAGTGTGTGCATGCTTATAAACAACACCATATTTATCTCATCTCCTGTATTTTTTCTTTTGAAGGATACAGTTGATTTACAGTGTTATGTTAGCTTCAGGTATACAACAAAGTGATTCTGTTATACATACATATACATATCTTATTTTTCAGATTATTTTCCCTTATAGATTATTTTAATCACCTCCTGTCTTTTTAGTGGGCTTCCTTTGTTTCTTTTGTCTGTTTTGTAAAAAATAAAATGGGTTTAAGAGCCAAAAGTGCAAGCAATGATTTTATTGGCTCTTCTTACTTCAGTCAAAAACACATGGGGCTGATAGCGTTAGAAAAAATATCTGCGACAATTTTTTTGCCCCTTTTCCTGAGTTAGAATGTGACTTTAGTCTATGCAACATGGATTGCTTTTTTTCTTGAAGTTTTAATTAACACGTACTGCAATGTGAGCTCCTCCTACAGTTTATCTGCTTATTTTCCTGTCCAAAGACCATCTGATATCAAATTTTGAATATACTATCAAGGCTTTTATATATAAAGAAGTGATTGGGGGACCTATGGAAAAGTTTTTGATGAAGTAATTGATATCAAGTCAAATTGAAGAAAGAGAATTCATCTCGTCCCTGGAGGAAGTGGTCATATTGTTGTTGCTATTTTCATTTTCCAAATTCTCATTGTTGGCCACCACTGCTAAGTTTTCTTTCTGTCAGTTGTTCTTTTACAGAGAAATAGATTAAGTCCATCAATTGCTTTTCCACCATTAAACTGTAGACATTGTTGTCATGAGATAATCCTCATCTGAATACCAGTTTCACTATTTCAACCCCTTGAGAAGAGTCATCTTGCTATGCCAATACCCCATCACTAGCTTCAGCTCTAACAGCACTAGCTTCTTGTGGAATAGTATGGGCTTCCTCTAAATTCTCTGAAGATAGGACCATCTTGACCATCACAAAAGGAGTGCATGCACTGTATACCCAGTAAGAGCCACTCATTAGTTGAATCTATCAGCAGTTAATTTGTCTTGATACCTGACACTGTTGCATTTTTATTGGTGACAATTAACTTAGAAAATCATGTAATTACATCATTTTGAATTATATAATAAACCATTCAAATAATATAGAGCAGTCAGCTAATCAGAACTACCCAGACAATGTGAAACTCATTGCTCTTATATTTCTTTCCAACTCAATTGTTTTTTTTACTCTTTTCTATTTTATTCTCATTGTATCGTATGTCTTGTAGGGCATAATCTAAGCCTGTAGATGGGAGAAATCATTAGAGTACATATTCAGAAAAACTGTGTAAATTTCATTTGACTTTCCATTTTTGCAATTTTGTGCCATCTAGATTTTTAATTACCAGTTTAAGCTTCCACAAAGCCTCAGTATAACACTCAAATTATATTTCTAAATTTTACCTGGCTTTTATGTTAAACCTGAGACAAACTACATAATTTACTTTGAAATTGGCAGAAAGCTATATTTTCCAAAAACTTTTGTGACATCTGAAAATATTCTACAAAAATGTCAGAGTTTGCCTGGTTCTAGCTTTATCGAGGAATTCTGGTCTATCCTACTACAACCTGAGCCCAGATAGAGAGTATTTTATAAATGAATTAATGTATTATGTAGCACACCCAGAGAGAAATAAGCCTTGTAAAACAGAATTCTGTAAAGGGAGCCAATTATTTATTATTGCCTGTTCAGGACACTTGAATCTTGACTGTAACAGGGTAGTCTCTACTTACCCTGGAAGTCTGTGTGTATGTGCCTTTAGAAATATATTAGATATAAAGATTCTGATATTTAAATAAATATATGTATAGACAGAAATAGAGATATGAACAGAATTTATTTAAAATGACTGAATCCTCACTGTAAGTCTACCAATTAGACCATAAGAACATTGTGCATTTTATAATATATATTTATACAAACTATTAAAGATATGACTTGTAGTTACTTTTAAGTAAAGAATCAGTGATGACCCTTACTTGTAGCTGAGTTGAGTTCTGCAGTTGGCCTGTATATTGGCTACTGTGTATAAGTGCATATATATATATGCACTTATTTTATAATGAGCAAGTGGTAATTCACTCAGTTGTTCTCTTAAACAATGAAAGTAAGCTACTTACTACTCATGTAATCCATGAATTCATAGATTCTCCCTTCTCTCCATACCATGCAGTTACCATCCCTCAACAGCAAAAAGATCCTCTCAACCTTGTTCTTTGGGATTCAAAACTCCAAGTTTTTGTAATGGTTTTCCTTTCTATATTTGAAAGTCATTATTTATTGAAAAAAAATCATGGAAAGCAAAAGATAAAATCACATCTGATCCAAGACATTTCCTGGTCAAGTTAAATAAGATGCAATTAAGATGATCTTGCCATATCTGGTTCTTAATTCAGAGCCTTATCTGTGGGTTTATGAACCCCTAGCGGACAGTGCAGACCAGTTGAGTTCTAATTGTACTTTGTTAATGTCATCATTTAAATGTTTCTTTTGCGAACACATTATTTTCAATAGCTATTATATCATTTTATGATATGGTATAAATTGTTCTTTTTCCTATCTACCTTTGAAATGGATGTTGAAATTGCAGAAAGGCACATAAAAATGTATTGGTTTAAAGAAATCCTGACTAATGTAGTACATTCTCCACCAAGCTTTAAGCCAGACATTTGACAGGGCTGGTGCACATCCAGTGGCTGGATATTCTGGTAGTTCAGAAATGCACTAGAATCGTGCTCTTTTATCTACTTTCCCTGTGAGTAAGATTGAGCAATTCCCAAAGTCTTGTTTATAAATTAGTTAACTAACTGCTTTAATCTGTTTTCTGATAGTCCCCAATGATTTCTAGTCAAATACAGCCCTTGGATGAAATCCATAATGTCAATCACTTTAACACATTTAAGCAGAAATCTATATTATTGTGGTTGCTAGAAGATTTGTGGTAAGGCCATGACTCATTCTGAGCACATACAAGGAAACAATTCCCTGTCCCCTTGGTGGGATCCCACACTACTGTTTTTCCCTTTATATTAATCATTTGGTCAAAAGCCAGAGATATACCCTGAAAATTTTATATGATATTAGTATTCTGTTTTATAGAATGAGCACAGGATAGCAGACTAGGAAAATTAAGTATGTGAAAAGAGTAGGCATTTCCATTCTCTCTCAATGCCTCAGACAATAGGTACTTGATACATATATTTGCTAACTTGTATTGATTGCTTTCAGCTGCCATTAGGGGCCAATGACTGGAAGTATGAGCATTAGCCACAGGTCATTTTAGAGAAATAATGCTTGACTTGGATTTTCAGTTAAGATTTGAGCCTGGCTGGGTGATCCTAGGCAAGCTCTTATCTGTGAATTGGGGATAAGAATCTTCTGCTAACTCCTGCATTTCAGGCAGACTCTTTACCATCCAAGCCTCCAGGGAAGGCTTTTTCCCCCCTGCTTCCTCGGTAATGAACAAATTGTAAACAATAAATGATGAATTCACATAAAGTTCTTGGCAAATGATGAATTGCTTCCTAAATGTAATGTATTGATACCATTTCAGTGATGAAAATGATGGAAGGAAAACAGAAAGTATGACTTCCATACATCCTATGAGAAACTGAAGGCATAAGTACATGTCATAGTTTGAATCCAGGTATCTAATCAAATTCCTGATTCAGCCAGATGATATATCTTATCTTACACTGCTAGCTATGATTAATCAGAATTTATGGGTTGTAGTTTATCTTTTCAAAAAATTTATATCCCATATTCAACACAGAAATTTTAACAAACACAGAAAAGTATTTAGAAATTAAAATGCTCAAGAGCATCACCCTGATATATTATTAATATTTTCCTACATTTTTTCAGTCTTTTTATCTTTTGCATACATGCAAACATAAATATATATTTATATTTAGTTAATATATTTATATCATATTGCTCAGTCTTTATGTATTCTGTATTTTTTATGAGTGAATATGCACATGCTTTTATGTAATTTATAGTCTGAGTTTTATTTCACTGTCAGGAAAATTTTATTTCCAGGAATAGACATTCAATAATATATTCTGTTTCTTTGTTATTCTAATGATTTGTTCTTATAAGTTCCATAGCAAAAGATCTGATACCTTTTTAATACTTGAGAAAACTAATTTACAAATTTGTTTCAGAATTTTTACAAACATTGCTTGAAATGTTTACAAAGCATAGTATATAAAATGTGAAAAATGCTTGCACTTATGTCCTTATTGGTAGGAAAGTCATTGGTCAGGTATAACATATTTATGTACTGACATACTGAGTGTTACTTTCACTACCTCAGCTGTACTAGGATTAGTAATAAACAGGACTTCCTAATAATTTCCTAAATGAGTGTGAGGGACATATGTCTTTAATTTCATGGGAGTCAGTATTACAAATGGGTCTTCCCTGGTGGTTTAGACACTAAAGAATCTGCCTGCGATGTAAGAGACATGGGTTTGATACCTGTGTTGAGAAGATCCCCTGGATAAAGTAATGGCAGCCCACTCCAGTATTCTTGCCTGGAGAATTCCACGAACAGAGGAGCCTGGCAGGCTACAGTCCATGGGATCGCAGAGTCTGACATGACTGAGCAACTAACACACATACACAGACAATATTGGAAATATATCTATGGTTTGTGTTGGGTTTCTGCTACTTCCCTAGATTTCCCGGGCCAGAAGAGATGATCAAAGGAAAGGATAGAGTTTCAGTTTGCTATAGTCTATGGCTGATGCATTCAAAGTAGCTCCCTAGGAATAGTCATTTGAAATAGGGGGAAATGAGGGAGGAAAAAAAAAAAGAAAAAGAGAAAGGAAGGGAAGAAGGAAGAAAGGAAGAAAAAAAAAGGAGGGAAGGAAGGGAGGAAAGATATATGATTGATAGATAGAGATAGTAGGAGAGGAGATATCCCCAATCTGATGGTCAGTGGAAAATAGTACCTGTCAGTATCACTATCTCTCTATGCCATCTAATTAAAACTGCTATCTAAATTTAAAAGAGGCTCATTATATGGAATAGTTTAATTATTTCTACATTTTTTTACAATATAGATGGATAATGTGAAGTACCTGAGAATTTAAGAATTTTGTAATTAAAAGGAGATAAGCATTTTGAGAAAAGAATGGGCCTGTCAAGCCACTTGGATGGTGATTGTCAATCATAAAACACAGAAACAAAATATAAACCTCCATATATATATATATATATATATATATATATATATGTAAACCCCAAACCTTAAATGATACATTTATTTTTAAACTACCTGCAGTATGAGCCAAAAGGCAAATTTTAAACTAATACCTGTGCTCTATTGTAACTGACATTTCAGCTATTCCATCTGACAACTTTCTCTAAATTTTCAGTCACTGAAAATAAGTCAATATAGAACCTGATCCCTGAAGCAGAAAGTAAAACGAACGAGTAATTCAGGGTGTAAAAAAATGGATTTAAATTTCAAGTTGATTTTAGCTTAACAGAACACACACACACACACACACACACACACACACACACACACTCACACTCACCCTGGTTCCTTCATTTAAAATTTTTGTTAAAAGACTGGCATTTTTAGTATTTACAGTGAAGAATGAAAATTGACTTACCAGAGAGATAAAATTAGAAAGCAAGGATGAGAGTAAGATCATCCATCCAACAATATCCAAGATTGAGCTTCCACTATGTGGTAAGACAATGAAAATGGACTTTTGTAAAGAAATGCTAGTCCAGTCTCTCTCAAAGGATGTGGAAAATCAGAATATTCTCAATATTCTGAGAATATTCTTTGTCTGAGTTGCTTGTTCACTTTATAGCATTTAACCACAGACTGTGGATGTCATGATCATCTGTCTCTACTTTTCTTCTCTCTCACCCACACAAGAATGTAAGCTCCAGAAGAACAGGGACCATTGTCCTGAGTATGGTGGGGACTATAAAACCTTGGCTCAGATGGTAAAAAATCTGCCTGCAATGCAGGAGACTCAGGTTCAGTCCCTAGGTTGGGAAGATCTCCTGGAGAAGGGAATGGCTACCTACTCCAGTATTCTTGCCTGGAGAATTTCATGGACAGAGGAGCCTGGCAGGCCACAGTCCTTGGGATCCCAAAGAGTTGGACATGGCTGAGTGACTAACATTTTCACTTTTCCACTAAAGCTCAGATGAGCGAGTGACCCAAGATGAGTAGAAGAGAGAAAAACCATTCAGGGACTACTTCAGGAGTCTAGGTGAGATCATGATTTTCCAGACTATGGAAGCAGCATTGGGAATAGAGAGACATGGACAGATTTTGATCACTGAATGTGATCAAGATGAGAGAAAGAGAAGGGAAAAGAATATCTCCCAATTTTCTAACCTTAGTAACTCAGTGGGCGAGGATACGTTCTTTTGAGGTAAGAAGGATTTGGAGTGGGGGACCGATTTGAAAATGGAATCAAATGTCTATTTTGGACCTTTTAATTGGATCCATCTACAAATCAACAGGTTGAAGATGCCAAAAATGTAGTTGGTTATGCTGGCCTTGAGTGCCAAGTTAGACTTGACCTCACAGTTCATTTCCACAGATATTGTTAAGCACCTACTATGTTTCGTAAAAACGATTCACCTCTAACTTTAAGGAGCTTAAGCATTAGTGGGACAAAAGAACATTAGTAGACTAAACAAAAATTAAAAGATACACTTGATGGAATAGGTGTTCTATGGCCCTAGGAATGGATTATGGAGGGAGTCTTTGGAGGTGAGTAAAAAAAAATGCATCTTTTATGAATTAATGGACTACTTTTACAGATTCAGTGTTTAAGGCAAAAGAATTCTTCAACTCCCAGATGTCCGTGTAGGGTTGGACAAAGGGAAACAGCATAGAAGGATATGGTAGTATCACAGTCTGCCATCCGGAAGATACCTCTTCACATCTAAACATAAAACCTGTCATTGCCCCTCTTTCACTTCCTCTAATTCTTCAGCCAAATCAAACATGCCCTTTCTGGTTACCTCACATGTTGCAGGAAGGCAGCACCCAAGGTCACGTCATCCTTTAAATATTGAGTGGAGGGACAGAGGAGGAATAAAACTGGTGATCCTTCTAATCTGTCTCCTCTCTTTGCTACTTACGTTTATGTATATGCAGACATGGTGATAGGCAGGCAGGTAGGTAGGTAGACAGACAGACAGACAGATAGATGTTCTGTAAGTGTGGGATGTTGTTTTAGATAGATGGTCAATGTCTTCTGACTTTATTCTGTTTCTTTGAACCAGAGGAGAAAGTTAATCAAATGACAAGGTAACAAATTTTGACTGGAC
Source organism: Bos javanicus (assembly GCF_032452875.1). Classification (NCBI taxonomy): domain Eukaryota; kingdom Metazoa; phylum Chordata; class Mammalia; order Artiodactyla; family Bovidae; genus Bos; species Bos javanicus. The sequence goes on along the minus strand of NC_083868.1, from coordinate 62,356,619 downwards.
GAAGCTCATGCTCTATTATGTGGGGAATAATTAACCTATGAAAATCACTGATGCTGGACAATATTAAGCAGATAATTTAGGAAGACTCTAAAAGGGGATTAAACATTTATATGAATATAATTAACAAAGGCAGTTTTAGAATCTAGAATAACAGCCTGTACATTCATAAGTCTTGATTTAGAGAATAAGCTGCTTAACTTTCAGAGAAGAGCCAATCCATGTAGCTCACACCCACTGTAGAAACTAAGCATCTTATATATTAAGCCTTATATGCTAAGCAGCCTTTATTAAGAATGACTGGAGATGGGATGTTCTGGCACTAAGAATATTCCTCTTAACCAGTGAATGGAAATTACCATTTATTCACAAATTACCATCTCTCAAAATTTTGAAGTTGCTGTCACATAAACTTGTATTAGCCTTCTACAGGAGGATGAAGGAAAGACTTGATGAATTTTCAGATTATAAAATTCTAGACAAATAAACATTATTATCATGTATATCATGTTCCTAGTTTTCATCACAAGCTAAAATGCTCAGCATCCTGGAATAAACAGTATCTTATATTGGTTTTTTTATTTTTGGAAAGACAGTTTATGTAGATATCTCTGAAAGAAAAAAAAACTGTTGCACAGGGATATCATACAAAGAACAAATACTGTCATGAAAAAGAGACTTAAGGACTATACAATATATTAAAAGCACATTTTTCTTGGAAGATATTTTGCTGTATGAGGACCAAGCATACAGTGATACTCATTCTGCCTGACCATATTTAAGCTGAGCCATTAATGATGCTATTGCTTCATCCAGCTGTTTTAGGACAATTAGCCATGTGACAGCCAGACGGGAGAGTAAGATGGCAACAGCCATTTCAGTACCGACATATGTCTTTTCTTCATTACAAAAAAAGGCGGGGGGGTGGGGGGGAAGGCTGAATGAACACTGGTGGAATATATTAAGGTCCCTCCCTTCAGAATGGTTTGTTAGTTTGGCTGGAATCTTGAATCCTTTTCCATCAGAGAGATGAGACTGTGACAGGCCTTGACTGTTTTAATATTGTTTAAAGATTGATTAATTGAGTATCCCAGGTAATTTGAATTTAAATGTAGCAAAAGTAATGATCCTTAATTTTAAAAGTTCTTGGTGAATCACCAACTCCCATTAGCTTGAAAATGAGGACTGAAGGTGAAAGTATTTTGAAAACTGCTAAATAAGTACTGTTTTACAGTGTTATCCCCACCAAAACCAAAAAGGGAAGTTATCCATCAAGTGGTATTCACTTTACTTTAAAAACACAAGCTAATGTGTATGTTTGTCTTAGTTTCCTGTGGGTAAAGGTTCAAAAACCAGCACCCTGAAGAGTGAGCATGCAGTGGGTGCCTCCCTCCGTGCCTTGACCCCAGCTGGTTCTGTATAGTGGCTTCTTGTCCTGGGTCTTTTTTACTTTTCATTGAGGTTACCAAAGCCAGAGCTCTTTGTCAGTTTCTGTCCTAGCCCCGCGTGCACTTTATAATGGATGCAGAGAGTCAGCAGCCCATCTCACCAGACATCGACAAGGTAGTAAATAAATTTTCCACTCTGGGCCTCTGCCAAAAGCGGTCATCATTCTGCAGTCCCTGCACTCCTGGCCAAGGAGAGTCACACAGAGCATTAGTCTCAGTCTCCAGATTATTGTACAGGGAGGGCGAAGAAAGTTGAACAGGGAAAGAAGGGAGTAACCTTGAGCCCAGAAAGTCATCCCTGCAGGGTGTAGGAGGGTATAAAAAGTTAGGATCTCTGCCTTTAGCATCTGTTTAAAAGACTGTGTGTTTCAGTATCTTCAAAGCATTACCCCAAAGCCCTTTGGATTGTATGCTCTTCAGCCTTTTTACCCTAGAGAAGAAAAAGGCAACTCACTCCAGCATTCTTGCCTGGGAGAGCCCATGGACAGAGGAGCCTAGTGGGCTACAGCCCATGAGCTTTCAAAGAGTTGGACACGATTTAGCGACTGAACAGCAGCAGCAAACTTTTTAAGACTGCCCATCTCATGATTTGTCCTTCTTGTATGTTGCAGATCTGTCTGCTTTTTCAATCTTACTGATACTTACATATCTTACTTAACAATGTTTCTCAAACCTTCTGTGAAGGTCTGATTTCCCCCTCCACCCCGGGTTTCTGACTCTTTCCTGTATTTGTTTTGCCCCTGGGTCTTTCCCTCAGTGTGTGAAGAATCCAGTCTTGCTTTCTGAATCTGGGAGGAGTAGGCTTATAAAACATTTGGTTTCAGTGTGTAAAATGAACGGCGTTTTCATCCTTTACTGAAAGCAGCTTCAGTGATCCTGCAATGTGTAATGTGGCTGTAGCACTCCTAATGCATGCAGACATTAATTTCGCTGATGGCCTCATCAGGCACTGAAGAGTCCAAACCCTGTGCCCTAGATGTTGCCTTGTGTGCCATGGGTGAAGGGCTTCTCTCACCTCCACTGGAGCCAAGTTTTATAGAAGATGGATATGGATCGTCAAATGAGATTTTTACAGTACAGCAAAGTGTAAATCTAATTGCAGCCAAAGCCAGAGAATTGGAGCAGAGAGGCAGTTTCAGGCAAGAAATAAAATAGCCAACCTGTTCATGCGAAGTGCTAACCGTGAGACCATTAGGATCTGGGAGCCTCAGGGCATCGTAGCTGTACAGAAATGCTCAGGTGATGCCCAAGGGCATTTAATTACATTATTCTACTTTGTATTATTAATGATAATATTAAAGCCCAAGCGGGCAGTTTGGTAGAAAATTTAGAAGAATCAAAGACAGCATAAATATTCATTTTTTTCCGTCTCATCATTTTGCAAAAACACATAGAGCCAGCCATTTACTCAGACATAGGCCCACATCCCAATCTTTGTTAAACACAGAGAGAGCAACATGCCCTCAGGAACAGTGCTCAGTGAATATTTGCATTTTGCCATCACCCTTCTCTTCCCTGCAGAGCAGTTATTCTGCCAAGTTGAGAATATTGCCCTGATGCTTGGCCTTTCTTAAAATCAAGCCTGTCTGTGCAAGCCTGGGAAGGAGCCAAGGAGAGGGATACACCTGTTTTTTCCTATCATTCCTCAGTGCTCAAGGAGAATCTTGATATAGACTAGAATAAATGCATTTTGAATAAATGTTTTAATGAACTGTAAAGGCCTTTTTGGAAGAGCTTTTTTTTCTTACTAATCTGCATAACTCTCAGATGGATAAATGCCAGCTGAGGCAGTATTCAAAAGTAAAGCCCAGCTTTCCTGCTCTTCCTTTCAACCAGAATAACTCAAGTTAGACCCCTGGTCATTAACCAAAGGTCTAGAGAAACATTAAGTCAAAGAAGGTCTTTCTGAGATATGATTGTCAATATTATTTTTAAAATAGTAAGTGTCTGAACAGAAAGTTTGAAGTTAAAATACATATTATACCATTTACTAAAAAATGATATTTCTTACAGAATTAGAGCAGGGGAGGAAAAGGAAGCGGTGGGTGGGGAGGAAGGGGGTGTGTATGGGGAACAGCCTGCAGGAGAGAGGCAGAAAGAATCTGAATCTCACTGGCTGGTTTTCATTATGGGACTGCTTTGTCATAGCACAGCTGAAAAACAATCTCAGCTTAATTTGAGAATGAGATACTTATTGTTTTCCAATAATCTAAATAATAACTATTTATGTTTTAAATGAACTCAGTACAGAATACTATGAAAATTAAATTCACTATAACAATTTAGCTCATTCATGGTTTGTATCTGACAAAGTTTCTGAAGTGACAGAAAGAGATGTAAATGAGAAATATTAGAGAATCAAGACAAGAGTGAACAAGAAAGAGTAAAACTACAAATAAAAATAGGATAAGGGATAAGAACAAGTTAGAGAAACAATGCCGTGTTACTACTTCAAAGGGAAAGTCTTATAAGGTGTGGAAGGAATAATTTGGAAGAGATAAAGACAACTTTTGTTCAGAAACTCTGAGACATGAAATGAATGTGAAAAAAAAATGAGCAGATTAATGTATGTGGTAATATAAAAGGAGAAAGAATGATAACAGCACAATAACTTTGTTTACTATGGGCCAGGTACTCATCTAAACTCTTGACATATGTTTATCTGTTTAATACTCAAAACAAGCCTATTCTGATAGTTTAGGTCCCATGGTCATCTCATTTTACAGGTAAGGAAACCAAGGTGAACACAGTTAACCAACTTGGCAAGGTCACACATTGGAAGGAAATTTTTGTTTATCCAGAGTCTGCTGGAATGTGTGGTGGGGGTATCATACTCCATGGGTGCTCGCAATATACCCATGAAGGGGACCCAGAGAAAAGAACAGAACGAGAGGACTCCATGTTTATTTCAGGTGGAAAAACGTTTTAGGCCTGAAATGTGTGCCATCAGCCCTCAGCAGCCCTGCAGCAGAGAGCGGAGGTTGGGTGTGTTACGGCAGGGAGGAAAATGGATAAATAATTGATTGAGTACAGGGCGCTCTGTGTGTGGAGATCTATAGGGAGGAGAGCGGTCTAAGAGGCAGAGCCAGATGGCGAGCTGTAATGTGCACATATTAATAGATGTCTTCATTAGATGACATATTCACAGGAGTCCAGGGCGAGTGCCTTTCAGCCATTGCCAGGGACAGACAAGGTCTGGAGATGAAGGTGACACTTATCTAGGAGGCAGTGAAAGCAGTTTGGTTGCAAAGGAAGTCGAGTTTTAGAAGTGTCCTCCTTCACAGTAAGAGAAATAATGTACATTTCAAAAACAATCACCACTCTCGTTTTGAATCCATCCCCCAACTGTGAAATAACAAGGCTCTCCTGTCCACCTCACTTCCACTTTGTGTTCCTGATACAAATACCTTTCTTCACTGTGTTTCTGGGAACACTGCATTCCATTTTCTTTCCCATTAGAATTTCTCTCCCTCTGCCTTAACGTTTCTTTCCCTTAAATGCCCTCACCAGGCCTCTTGCTGGACATACTCCCTGGCCACAACTTCTTGCACTTTCTTTGCTAATATTTTTGTACTTGGTTACAATTTCCAGGAGACTGGTCCTATATTTGTAGATAGTTGATGGTCAACTCAAAACTGTTAAGCAAATATTGAAGCTGAAACTTTCATTTTATACGTGAATTAGTATTGGTAACATTAAGCTTAAATACCCTTGAAATGTTGGCTAAGCAGATGTTGAATGTTTCAAGGACTTTGAGTGTCTGTACACTTATATATGCAAAGACACATACACACATATCACCACTCTAGAGATTAAATATTTTGACATAATTGAAATTCTGTATAGGCAAACCAGGGAAACATTTTAGTAGATTGATATTTGATTTGTTCAGCTATCATCAGTGACAAATAATGATGCACTCAATTACTGCTCTAGATTACCCTCCCCTGGGTGGCGGGGGTGGAGGGGGGAAGTCACCATTTGGAAAAACCAGGCCAGACTTTCCGAATCTTGATAATAGCACATTGTTTATTCAGTTCAGTTCAGTAGCTCAGTCGTGTCCGACTCTTTGCGACCCCATAGAGTACAGCACACTGGGCTTCTCTGTCCATCACCAACTCCCGGAGCTTGCTTAAACTCATATTCATTGAGTTGGTGATGCCATACAACTATCTCATCCTCTGTCGTCCCCTTCTCTTGTCTTCAGTCCTTCCCAGCATCAGGGTCTTTTCCAGTGAGTCAGTTCTTTGCATCAGGTGGCCAAAGTATTGGAGTTTCAGCTTCAGCATCAGTCCTTCCAATGAATATTCAGGACTGATTTCCTTTAGGATTGACTGTTTGGATCTCCTTGCAGTCCAAGGGACTCTCAAGAGTCTTCTCCAGTACCACAGTTCAAAAGCATCATTTATTGAACATCCTAAAACTGGAGAATCTAGTGCTGGGATTGAATATCACAAAATTTAGAAAATTAAGTCAAGGACCTTAAGCTACAGGAGAAAATTAGTTGTATCACAGAAACTAAATAGAAGCCTGTTTAGATTGGCAACCTAAATCAAAGTCTTCACTATCAGGAAGGTTATTTCCATCATGGGGCAAGTATAAAAATACCTGAGCTCTTACCTATGCCCTTGTTCCCTGCAACCAGATTGTCAGCATATTAGAAGCTGCACATTCAGAGGTGTTTGAAGGTGAACAGGATCTGCACAGAGCTTCTTTAAAGGGAGAAGATTGGGTTTGGATTCAGGATTAGGTTAGGCCCATGACTGGAATGATGCTTCCCCAGGCACTGTCATACTGGCAGGGTCAGTGAATTCTCAGGTTAGAGGTGAAAGGCATTCCACAGCAGAGGCAAACCTTAATTTTATCCAACCAAAGTTTTAAATGAATATGAGATTTTGCCTGATTTTCCTAATTATTCTGGACATAGTTAAATAAAATCCTTTGTCTTGATGATAATAGGGCTCAAAATTCCCAAGCAGGTTTGACCTAAATAGAAGCAACTGGGAGGGGATTTGAATCTATGTATAGTACCTTGTTCAGCCCAAGTATTCAGTGAAACTTAAAATGCTATTGTAATTTTATTTGCAGAGTGGTTTATAAAAGAGATTTAGATAACTTTTGCAGCCATCAATAATTTTCTAAATTAGGGATGACTTTTGACTACACTTAATTTTTTTTTCATTTCTGAATAATTTCTCTCCAACATCTATAAATTGCATTTCTCCCCTCAAGTTTAGCTTTTGAGCCCCCTAAACTATTTACACACAACTTGTAACAGTTATTGTCAGGCTCTGCTACTCCTCTATTCCCCTTGAGATTGTTCATTTTCACTTTTGGATTAAGATACATTTCTATTCAGAAACCAGTTCTGACCTCAAAAAAAAAAAAAAAAAAAAAAGAATTCTAAAAAATGACTTTGAGATCTTGGTCGACAAATACCAAGCCTCAATCTTTCTACAAATAAATATTTTGTGCCAATTTCCAATCCCTTGTCCAGAGCCTATGCTCAATTTAACTCTATCTGCTAGATGAAAGACTTTGTAGTCAGGAAAGGAGGGAAACAGAGGTTGAGAATGATAATTTTAGAGTCAAAATGCCTGGATTACAGTTCTAGCTCTATGATGGAACTAACTTCTGTGAACCTGTTTCCTCATCTGTAAAGTGGGATTAAAACATCATATCCTCCTCTAATCATTGTGAAGATTAAATCCTGCATGCAAAAACTTAATAACTTGCCTGACACACAGAGAGGATTCATAAATAATACTAGTACTTAGTATTATCATTGTTCCCAAGCCTTTGCTCTCTGTTGCATGAACCCTCTACTCCAATGTTCATTGAATAAATGTTTCTTGAATACATCACACTAATGTGATGATCTCATGACAGACTCTGGATTTGGCTCCTTCTTGGCTGGATAAATACTTCATTTTCAATAGTTTTAAAATAATAATTCCGTATTTTCAGTTTTCTTTTCATAAAATTTGATATAAAATTATTTTCCTCTCATTCTTAAAAGGTTTCAGAGGAGACCTCAACAAATGCCTGGGCAAACTACTTAGAAATGTATTCTGAGATGCTCTTTGCCAAGGTCACTATCTTGGTATTTCACAAAAGAATGAGATATTTAGACTTAAAAGTGGTTTCTATCCTGTTTATGAACATCAAAAGAGAGTCAAAGAAGGGGCTAATCACTGCATGCTAATACTCACAGCCATGAACATAGTTCTGTAATTATGTTAAATGAATAAGAAATGATTTCTGTAAACATACTAATTGGCTAAAATTCTGAGGTCAAAACCAGTTCTCTAAGAAACTGTTGAACTGTGAAATTTTCAGCAAATATTTTAGTCGCATGTGAAAAATTTATCTCTGGTAAATATTTTATCAATATTTTATAGTTTGAGTGTGATGCTATTATAAAAAATATTTACCTGTCAAAATATCTGACAGGTATATGTTAACATGCTTGAATATCTGTAAATAGAATTGATTAAAAAACAAAACAAGACTGAATAAAAACAAAAGCAACAGCTTCTTAAAATATCAACATGTCAAAGATTCAAAAAAGTTACCATGGGAAGAGGTACCAACTACTGTGTATAAAAATAAATAAGCTACAAATATATTATACAGCACAGGAAGCCTAGCCAATATTTTATAATAACTCTGAGTATAATCTATAAAAGTATTGAATCACTATGCTGTACACCTGTACACTAACAAAATAATGTAAATTATCTATGCTTAATTAAAAAAAAAAAACAGAATTGCAGTTAGGGCTGATGATAAAATTCTGAAAATGGATAGCGGTAATGGCTGTACAACACTGGGGATGTACTTAATGCCACCAAATTGTACACTTTAAAAATGGCTACTGGTAAATTTTATGTTATGTGTATTTTACCACAATGAAAATATGAGGCAACAAAACAAAAGATGTTATCATAGGAAATGGGACAATAAGGAATCCCATCTAATAAGCTATTTGAAGACTGCTGGGATGCTTAGATGGTAAAGAATCTGCCTGCAAGGCAGGAGACTCGAATTCGATCCCTGAGTCAGGAAGATCCTCTGGAGACAGCAATGACAACCCACTGCAGTATTCTTGCCTAGAGAATTCCATGGACAGAGGAGCCTGGCAGGCTACAGCTACAGTCCATGGGGTCACAAAGAGTCAGACACAACTAAGCAACTAAATTAAAACATTGCAAGTAGGAAAAGCAAGGTACAGCAATAAATCCAGGAGCCCAGAGAATGAGAAGCACGATACCAGTTATTAATGTCTAGTGAATAAATACTGATGTGGTTGACTGTATCATAAAGAAAGGGGTCAGTAAGGCCAAGTATAAACTTCTTCTGGTTGTAATGAAAATATTAAGGACAAAAGAAAACAATTTTATCAGACCGATCTAAATGTCCTGGATGATTTCATTGAGAAAGAAGTTTCTATAGCCATAGATATAAGAAATATTATATCTCTCATTTTAGAATTAAATAGACTGTGTGACAAGGTTTCTGATTTTTAAATTAATTCACTTTCATTTAAATATTAAGATAGAATTAGAAGACGATTCAGACAAAATGGACACAGTTTGAAAGAAGGAGGACCTGGCAGTGCGACATGGGGTTAGTTGGCAGCATCATTATGATGATTTATCTGCTGATGATTTATGTGGTGCAGGACAAGCAATTCAAGACAGCACCTCCCTGATTTAGAGGTTTTCAATCTAGGTTAGAGAAAAACAAGTGCAGCATAAAATTTATCAGTGGATAAGATGTCAACTCTGAAATGTAAAGCTCATTGGCATTTATGCCCCTGGGTTTGGGGGGGTAGAATTAAAAAAAAGTGGTGCAGAAGAGAAGCCATGGGGAAACAGGGTCACAAAGATTCAATATTGAGATGGAGGAGGTCAGAGAAGTTGTGGGAAGGATCAGGAATGGTGCAAACAATTCAGCTTCTCATACCAGAGCAGCACTTCTCTACCTCTCCTTCACTGATTGTCCTGTTTCTGGAGAGAAGATTCTGGAAAACTCATCCTCAGTCAACAAGGTTACTGATTTCTGAAAGCAATCACACAAAGTTTGCTTGCCATGGTAAATGTTGGTTACACATTAATAAATGTTATTAGAATGACAATGAAAGAAAGTTTGCTTACCTTTCAAAGATGCTGCTCTGATGTTAGCAAATCAACTTGAAATAATCATCAGAAAGAGTCAACACAACACAGAACCTACAGATGATATTTATGGAGATTTGCTGCAGGCCAGGACCGAGGGGAGACCTCCATCACACCTTTCATCTTGGTAACTTGCTCTGACAGAGACAGGATTATTGGTGCCACTTTGTACATGGGAAAAAAAAATGTGAGGCTTAGAGAAGTTGGGTGATTCTTTCTTCTTTGTGCCATATTTAAATCCTGGTGGTTTTAGAGCAAACACAAGACTCAGACAAATCATGCTGTGGTGTAAGGATGTGCTAAGACCTGGATGAGAATCCAGGTCTTCCGTTTTATAATATTCTTCTATTTTTTCTACCTAGCTGTCTTTCCTGATTGAAACTATTCTTGTTCAATGAGAGTAAAAATTTAAATTTAAATGCAAAACAAAGCTAAGACATAATCTGGGCAACCTGAAACAAGCAAAGAGGTCAGTGATAAGAACTGCATACAGTGCTGGTAGGGATTCCTAGAGGAAGAGTCTGACTTCCGGGGTTTCCTGGAAGCTAGTACCAATAATGCCCCATGCATAGGTCAGCCTAGGAGCTGTGCTCCCACCTAACAAGGAGGACCCACAGTGTACCACTTACACCTAATGTAATGCTCTTCATTATTTTTCAGTCACAGAGGCAGACATTAACTATGTATCCATGTTGTTTTGTTGTTAAGTTGTGTCTGACTCTTTGCGACTCCGTGAACTGTAACCCACCAGGCTCCTCTGTCCATGGGATTCCCCAGGCAAGAATACTGGAGTGGGTTACCATTTCCTTTTCCAGGAGATCTTCCCCATCCAGGGATTGAACTTGTGTCTCCTGCACGGCAGGCAGATTCTTTACTGTCTGAGCCACCAGGGAAGCCCATTTGGTGCATTTATGGTTTGAGTAAGTCAAAGGAAGGCTTGTGCTCAGGATGTCCAGGAAAGAATTAAGTGATATTCAAATGATAATTGTGTGCTTGTCTCTCCTATAGGGATTATTACTCTTTCTCCTTTGCTATACTTTTTCGCCATTGCTATCCTCTCTATTTCTGTTAATATAGTGAATGACATTGGAGGAATTTGATAGATGTTTATTGAATTAAACTAAAAAAGGGTCAAAGGAACAAATATATTCTTAGCAAAAGACTTAAGCAATGGGGAAATAACTGTTAAAAAAAAAATCCCTCAGGGAATTTTCTGTGGTAGATGCACACAGGTATACAGGAGAGTCTTGAAGAGCTTAAGGAATTACATAAAGAAAACAAAACTTAAAATGTAAGAAGTTGATGGGGAATGTTTATGAAGAATATTAGACAGCTTACTTTCTTAAGAATCTGGACTGGTCAGGATTTATTCCTGAGATGCTAGCAGGGACACCTGGAGATACAAAGCTGAAAAACAGAAAAGACTACACATTTTTAGTGTGATGTGGGACCCAAAAGGGAAATATTATTTTTGGATGCACTGTATTGAGAGCATTTCATCATGGAATAGAGGATGACAGTTCCACTCCCAATGACATTCATGAGACCTCTTCTAGAATGCCCCATTCTGTTTGGTTTGTCTGACTACTGAAAATAAGTAGACAGATTGGAAGGAATCCAAAGAAGAGTTTCACAATTGATTAGGGGAAAGAGGCTGACTTATGGGAAAAGTTTGAAAGAATTATGTCTGTACAACTTGGCTAAGGAAGGTATGTGTGTACGTGTTTGAAAACCATAAACACTTAATGGAGGAAGAAATAATTTACGCTGATAAAAAGGATACAGATAGATCTGTACAGAGAAATGGGTTTTGAAAAGAGAATCTAGCTTAGATAGCAGGTAGAAATTGGGTGGTGGTTAATGACATCTACTCTGTGGACAGACTAATTTGGAAGTGACATTGATTTGGAAGTGGTGGGTGACCTGAAGTGAAATGCTGAAATATATCTTCCAAACACATTCAAGAGAGTGATGGAGGAGGCAAAGCAAGCAATGAAAAGATTTGATGTCAAGTTAGATACTTTCCATCTCAAATTGCTCAGATTCTGCACTGTAGTTGCTTGTACCATAAGCAATGTTACTTTTAATTCAACTTCAAACTGCTTTAATTCCAGGTGTATTAAAATACCTTGCCTTCCCCCTTTTAAATATGTTTTAGGGAAAACTAATGTGGTTGTAAAACTGTTTACCACACATATATTCCTAAATATCATGTAAAAATGTTCCCTGTTGTTAATATGGTTGTGCAAATAGCTCAAATATTGAATATATCTAAAATAATATTGAATAGGAAGTTAACAATATTGAGACATTACAATGAAATGTGTAGTCAATTCATGGACAGGTGTTGTATAGATACTTTATAAAGAATCTTTGCATGTATTTCTTCATTATGGACTTGGAGTACCCTCTTTCTTCTGTTAGAGTGTCCTTTACAGTGGCTGATATTGGGCCTCCATCTCACAATACTGAAACCTCTAAGAGAAGTAAATTCAAATCTAGGCAGGGAGGCAAATGGTCTGAGGTGTAGGTAAAGAGAAGAAAGTGAAAGTGAAAGTCACCCAGTCATGTCAGACTCTTTGTGATCCCATATACTATACAGTCCATGGAATTCTCCAGGCCAGAATACTGGAGTGGGTAGCCTTTCCCTTCTCCAGGGGATCTTCCCAACCCAGGGATCAAACGCAGGTCTCCAGCATTGCAGGCAGATTCTTTACCAACTGAGCTATCAGGGAAGCCCCAAAGAGAAGAAATGAAGAAATTAAAATATGAACAAAATAGCAGGAAATAAGGGGATCAAGGGTTAATTTGTGTGATTAAGTTCACAATCAATGTTACTGGTAAAGATGTGCTCTTAATAGTCCTTTGCATAACCATTTTTGACAGTTACAGACCATGTAAAATTATAATATCTTGTGTTCTAGAAAAGCTCCTTTGTCTCTTTAAACTATACACTTCAAAAATTGTATAGAGAACTGACAGTTGGAATAAAAATGTTTCATTGCTTTGTTTCCTCTTCTGGCATATAATCAAATTGCCATCTTTCCCCATATTTTTCATTGCCCTTTGCTGAAATATACTGTCTATATATATTAATATTACTAACCTCCATTAGAAAATTAAGAAGCCAAAAAAAAAAAAAGAATAAATAGGGTTCTACCAATACAACCTCAGAGTGGTCAAACTAAAAAGGGACATGAGGGCTGAGAATTGTTTTATTCTAGGTCCCTATGGAAATTGCAATGGCCTGGAGGTTGGAGGGCAGGGCAGGGAAACTCCGGGACACTGAATTCTCCAGCTATGTTCCTAACTTGAATTTCTGGTGAAGGTACTTATATGTTTTATATAATGAAAACTTAATAATCCTGAAGGCATTCTGGGCTAATATTACTTTTGTTCACCTCTGTTCAATTATCTGTTCATCCATTTATAAATTTGTCTTGTATATTCAGCACCAGCTAAACGACTGATCTGATCTGAAATGGCTTTCAGGATATCACAAGGTAGACTTGTTCTCTGTCCTTCATTAATTCCAATACATTTGTGAAAAATAGAACAATAGAGAAGAAATTCAAGGGTATTATATTGCAATAGAAGTTGCTAATGAAAGATGCAGTATTAAGGAGCATTCCAGTTTCTTGCCGAAAGCGTCCGGGGGCGGGGGGGAAATGCTTATTGCCATGATTTAAGATTGGAAACCAGGAATAGAAACATGATGGTGACAAGCACATGGGGGAATGTAAGAGTCAGTGCTGGCCAGAGATGATGAAACTGAAAGTAAGGTCTGGTTGCTTGCTGCTCCAAATTCCAATAGACAAGATTGGTGGAAAGGAAAGTTTGCTTTATTTTGGATGCTGGCAACAGAGGGGGGAGGGTTAGGTGTGGGCGGGCTCCTGCCTAAAGGCTGCTACCCCTACATCCCCCACCTTGTCCCCAGCAATCAGTGGGCAAGAGCTTTTATAGACCGAGGGAAGGGGCTGTAAGCAAAGACAGCAGAGTCAGCTCTGATATTCATCTTGAAATTGGTGATGCAGTGGTCTGATCACTGTCATCTTAATTATTTTAAGTACAGTTAATCTTCAATTCCAGGGTTGGCTTATTCCCATTTTCTTGAGGCCAATTCTTGGAATAGTGGCAGCTTATGTAATGGTTACAGTCTGGTCATCATGTAGTTAACTAATTCTACTTGATGGGGGTGCGGGGTTCGGTATCTATAAGACAGCTCACAGGATATGGCTCAGAGTATTGTCTATAGCCCATAAAAAGGAACTAAAGGTCATTGACTTTGCTCGGTGACTAGACTATTATTGTGTTGTCCTGTTTGACTGGATTTCTTGGCTTCTGCATTTTCTCACTTCTCTGATTAAACTCATTCTTTGGCTAAAGTTTTTCCATAGACAGAAGGGAGGCTGAGGACATGGCAAGAAAGGGCCATAGGATCCTGCTTCATTTCAATAACCACTATCCTAAGTAGCAATAGTGTATTCTTGAATTTATATGCAGACATTCATTATGATGTGTTCTTCACTAAATAGCTCTCGTATCTTTCTTGACAACAAATATTCTCATTGACTCCCAATTCTTACTCACCACCCTTAGCTTGTTAATGGAGAAAAATTTAGTCCTTAAAAAATGATTCCCACTATAATAAAAACCAATTTGCACACTCAAAGCTCAAAATTCTCCAAATAGAGATTGTCAGAAGCAGTCCTTGGATTGGATAGAGTATTGTATTCTTATTTTAATTCTTACTCTCACCGTCAGGAATAGAGCCTCCCTCTCAATGTCAATAGTTCTAAACTCCCTTAAATATTGATTTAGGTACCCACTTGTATGGTATTAGAATTAAAAGATTTTTTAGTTTTTCTTCTCAATTGGATTGAAAGTTTTGAGGACTGGAATAGGTGTGACATAAAGCTAAATACACAGTAGATACTAAAATCATACGTTGAATGTAGTGGACTTACACAATTGTACTTTGTTTCCTTTTTTCCACTTTCTTTGGGAAGGGGTGAAATTCTCATCCTAGAAATAATATGGGTAGGGTGGGCTTCATCCATTTCACATGTACCTAGTTGACTCAACCACGTGTCTATTGATGTACTTCATTTAAGGCTTTCCTACGATGCCTTTGACTGTGTGGATCATAATAAACTGTGGGAAATTCTGAAAGAGATGGGAATACCAGACCACCTGACCTGCCTCTTGAGAAATCTGTACGCAGGTCAGGAAGCAACAGTTAGAACTGGACATGCAACAACAGACTGCTTCCAAATAGGAAAAGGAGTACCTCAAGGCTGTATATTGTCACCCTGCTTATTTAACTTATATGCAGAGTACATCATGAGAAACGCTGAGCTGGAAGAAGCACAAGCTGGAATCAAGATTGCCGGGAGAAATATCAATAACCTCAGATATGCAGATGACACCACCCTTATGGCAGAAAGTGAAGAAGAACTAAAGAGCCTATTGATGAAAGTGAAAGTGGGGAGTGAAAAAGTTGGATTAAGGTTCAACATTCAGAAAACAAAGATCATGGCATCTGGTCACATCACTTCATGGGAAATAGATGGGGAAACAGTGTCAGACTTTATTTTTTGGGCTCCAAAACCACTGCAGATGGTGACTGCAGCCATGAAATTAAAAGACGCTTACTCCTTGGAAGGAAAGTTATGTCCAACCTAGATAGCATAATCAAAAGCAGAGACATTACTTTGCCAACAAAGGTCCATCTAGTCAAGGCTATGGTTTTTCCTGTGGTCATTTATGGATGTGAGAGTTGGACTGTGAAGAAGGCTGAGCGCCGAAGGATTGATGCTTTTGAACTGTGGTGTTGGAGAAGACTCTTAAGAGTCCCTTGGACTGCAAGGAGATTCAACTAGTCCATTCTGAAGGAGATCAGCCCTGCGATTTCTTTGGAAGGAATGATACTAAAGCTAAAACTCCAGTACTTTGGCCACCTCATGCGAAGAGTTGACTAATTGGAAAAGACTCTGCTGCTGGGAGGGATTGGGGGCAGGAGGAGAAGGGGATGACAGAGGATGAGATGGCTGGATGGCATCACTGACTTGATGGACGTGAGTCTGAGTGAACTCTGGGAGTTGGTGATGGACGGGGAGGCCTGGCGTGCTGTGATTCATGGGGTCGCAAAAGTCGGACACGACTGAGTGACTGAACTGAACTTAACTGAACGATGCCTTTGCCTATTAAAGCTAGTCCATGGAAGCTGAGGATGAGGTGTCTGATTTCCTTTGTAGAAAGTAATAGAAAGTGTTTGCTAGCACAGTTTTGCATACAAGGGGTGCCCAACAAATGGCAGGAATGATGATAATGATCTCTTCCTATCTCAGGGGGAAAAAAAAATCAAAGAAGGTAAGTGTTGGTTGATTATGCTGTCTATAATGGTTTTATAGATTTTCCTCCTTTCAATCCCTCTGTCATCTTCCCATGTGTTGTTTAGATATACCCTTTGAAGCAGCTAGTTCATGGACATATGTGAAATTACCTTGTGCCTTCAGTATTGTTATGATAAGTATTTCATTTTTCTCTAGCTTCGAATTCCTTTTGGTATATAAAGGCTTTTCCTTTTCCTGAGACATAATATTGTTATTGATTCAACAAACATTTGTATAGCCTCTTCTTCATCTCTTCATCTAAGGCTAATGAAACCTGGCTTTTATCTAAGCTGCTGGGAACCCCAGTGACCCTTGATCAGCTTTATGTAATATAAAGTTGATCAGATTTAAAATAGAAGGTTTCAGTCTCTTTCCCTATAAACATTCCTTTGGCTGCACCTCCCAGAGATAAGGTTAAAATCTTCCTAGCCCTCCCAAGAAACAGTATTACTCTGCACCTTGATGTAAAGAGATTATGGTATATCTCCTGGGCAGTCAGGAAGTGCAACCACACAAGGATGTGAAGGGTATAGAAAACCCTGATCCCTAGTTTTATTAATACGTATCCTTTCTGGACAGTAGCAAACCAGCACCTGCTCCTGTTTGCAGTGTGGGAGGAGTTGCTGATGCTCCACAGTCATCCTTAGGAAAACTTACCAGTTATCAAAAGCTACTTCAGATCTAAGGCTACAACCTCAGGGATAAGGGTGTTGCATTTGCCCACCACCATGTAATGTAACATCACCTCTAACTTCAGTAGTCTTGCACTCAGAATTTATGTCAGTAAACCAGGAAGATTTGAATATTTATTATGAAGTAGGAGTAACTCAAAAATGCACTCTTTTACATCTAGGAATGTATCAATATAAGAAAATAAATATGAAAAAAAAACAAATAAAATATTTATGTACTTGAAGAAAAGGAATATAATTTTAGTGACATTGTTGCTATTCTGCTTTTCACCTTATGCCTTGAATGACAGATAAAACAGTCTTGTGTCAATTTGAAGTGGCTTCTCATCTCTGAAACTTTCTCTTTGTGGTGAAATCTCGGCAGGTCCCTTCAGCTGCCTCAGTGGGAAAGAAGCAAGCAAGATTACAGAGAGACAGGAATGCCTCCTCTTCCTTCAGCCCTTCACTTTGGTTGTTTTTCTTTTATTTTCTTTTGTTCCCTCTGTGTTTTGTTTTGTTTTGTTTTTTCCTTGACTACTGAGGTATAGTTTCTAAAACCCTAGTTAAAATGAGCCCATTACACAAATATGTGTATATAAAGGAAAGGATCCTTGAAAGATAGTTAGACACTAAGGAAATATTTTTTTCAGCACAAAAGATGCCCTTGTTACAAATGGAACTTATTTTGAGTATTTGTGTTTATTTTTATTATGATAAAATGTTTTCCTAGAACATAAGGTTGGGAACAGAATGTTGTTTTTCAGAATGTTACCGGCCAAATGATGCCTTAGAAATTTCTATGAAGGAGGCACTTACAGTGATAATATTATAAGGAAAGAAAATGAGATGTTAAGGAACTAGCCTTGAAGATCAAAGGTGCATGGGACACACATGGTTTTTACTTAGATTCTGTTTTTAGAGGGATGCTTTGGGTGTAGGTCTGATTGAGAAACAAAATAAAGTCACTGGATAAATTGGAAGATTGGGATCAACATTTGCACATTACTATATACAAAAGAGATAACTAATAAGAACCTGGGCTTCCCATGAGGTGTTAGAGGTAAAGAACCTGCCTGTCAATGCAGGAGACTCAAGAGATGCAGGTTCGATCCCTGGATCTGTAGATCCCCTGGAAAAGGAAATGGTAAACCCTCCAGTATTCTTGCCTATTGTGTAGTGCAGGGAATGCTACTCAATACTCTGTAATGACTTATATGGGATGAGAATCTAAAAAAGAGTGACTGTATGCATAACTGATTCACTTTGCTCTACACCTGAAACAAGCACAACGTTGCAGATCAACTATACTCCAATAAAAATGTATAAAATGAAAGTCACTGGAAAGAGCTTAGCCTTCCCAGATCCCTTTCAACAGGTTACATGTGTTTTGAAAATTCATCAAACAGCAGGCAACACTCACTTCTTAGTGTATGAAATTTATGTCCAACTAACATTTAGGGCAAGTTTGCTACTTTTCAATTAAGAATTTGATATAAATTAAGGAATCAGTGGAAGCTAAATTGGTTTGTTATAACTAACTATTGGAAATAAATGATACAAAACAAAGCAAAAAAAAAAAAACAAAAAAAACAAAACACCACAAAAAACAACCTAGTTCTCTTAAACTGATTCAACAGGCTCTACACAGAACTTTATAGATGCCCAAAATAGTGTTTAAGGCCCAGCTGCATAGCTTTATGCAACAGTGGTTTCCAAAGGATAATCTCTTTAATATCCTCAAACTCCTTTTTCATCAGGAAAATGCTAGGAAAAAAAAAAAAGTGAGTCTTCTGCAGAATGTCATTAACAGATACTGGCAAATAACAGAGAGGCAGTACAAACTCCACCTGGCAAACTTAATTCAATATTGAGAAACTCTATGCACTTTCTTTTTAATTTCTCTATCATCATTGCAATACACACAGCTCACATTTTCCTCCTGAGAGCTGTCTGCCAGGCTCGTTTGCTTGTCTTGCTACACTGCTTTTTTGATCCCTAACATAAGAACTACTTAATGTACATAATAAAACTATAGCATCTTCCTGACTTTATCTCATTAGTCTTCTTAAGTAAACAAAACCAATTTGCCTTCTTGCTTCACCTTTGTCCTTCAATTAAGAACGTGTTTTCTTACTTTCTTCTCTTTTCCCTCAGTTCTACTCCAGTGGAGTCAGCTGGCATTCCTCATCCCCAGCAGTTTCTTTGTGTGACCTCCATAGGCTGTATAGTTGAAGGACCTGAATTGGTGCCTTTTTCACTGGTGAAGAAAAAGCCAGATTCTTGTTTGTTTTTTTAATTTAGCACAGGTTGTTATTAAAAACATGTCATTTGTGCCATGCTAGATTATTAATATTCATCCTTATTAAAAGTAACAACATTACTTAATTTTGCACTTCAGAAAGGAACTGAAAAAAATCCCTTCATAAGTTTTCCTTGTTTCCAAGCAATATCTGATCCTGGAAATGAAAAGATGAAATTGTAAAGGAGCCAGAAATCTGAGAGGCAGAGACTCCAGAAAAATTCTGAGAGTCAGTAGGTGGGCACTCCTGATCTCTTTTTCAGTTCTTTACACCTACCCATGGGAAATCAAGGCACTGTGACTTTTCCTGATTATCATCAATACTCCAGGTTTATGTTTGTTTTGAAGAGAAAAGTGGAGAGTTGGTTCAGTTGTGGAAAACCTTTGTTTTATCCATTCTACCCCTTCCTACATTTCCTCTCTACCCAGCAAAGCCATTTTAACCATCAGAATGGGACTAAAGACATTCTTGGGAAAATCACAAATGTTTTTTTCTTTATCCACTTATCTCTTCCCTTCCATGTCATACCCTGGCCATACTTGGTGGGGTTTGGCATTTACTTAAAAATGAAGAAATGAAAACCATGTTTGAAAGAAATCTAGATGCCATAAAGTGGTAAATAAAATTGTGCTGAGAAAGCAAATAAACCCAGGTTTGTATAAGAGATAAAGAGAAGTAGTAACAAAAGTTGAGGAGTCCTATCCAGGGAAAATGTATAAGCCTTCATTAGAGTTTGTATAGATTCTTCCTGGATTTAAGTAATAGTGTCCACTTTTATTCTGAGCACATTTAGACTCTGGAGTACAATGAAAACAGGGCAAACATTCCTTCTCTCCGTTGTTAAAATGTTCTTTCCATCCTGCCTACTAAGCTCCATGTTTAATTTATGATGTTTATTCCTTATACTGTGTCTCTAGATTCTTTGCTGCATACTCAGAGGTAACACTTGATTTATGGTTTTCATTTTTATTTCCTAATTCTTCCTGCACAAATCACTTGTTATCATATCATAAAAGAAACCCTCTCTTCAAGGACCTATACCCTCAGTTAATCACTATCACATCTGCCCTCTTTTCTTTCTTTGATAATATTGAAGATTTTGAAATTATCTTTTGGTTCTCTTGAATTATGATTGTTTCCTAATAGAATATAAGCTTCATAAGGGTATTTACACTCCCACATGGGCTTCCCAGGCAGCATTAGTGGTAAAGAACCTGCTTGCCAATGCAGGAGACATAAGAGTTGTGGGTTTGATCCCTGGGTCAGGAAGATCCCATGCCCTGGAGGGGGTCATGGCTACCCACTCCAGTATTCTTGCCTGGAGGATCCCATGAACAGAGGAGCCTGGCAGGCTACAGTTAATAGGGTCGCAAGGAGTCGGGCACGACTCAAGCAACTTAGCACATAGAACATTCTACTACAACCATGCTGACACCTATGGGAACTTTATGATAGAAGAATGAGTGGATCCATCCATTAATTGTAATAGTAATAATATTAATTATATAGTTATTTTGTAATAATTAATATGATTCAGGGATACTTGATATGGTCATTATATAATTATATAATGATGAATATAATTAATAATTAATAATACAGTTATATATTTAGGTCTTTGTTGTAAACAAAAATGACAATTTGCCTACTATTCTGTAAGATACGCAAGTGTTTAAATTTGTCAGAACTCCCAATTTATTTTGTTTTTAATGCCTTTTCAAGTCCATTTTTTCAATTAACACAATTATATTTTTTTTCTGTTTTTTTTTAATTTTATTTTTAAACTTTACATAATTGTATTAGTTTATTCACAAAATTACAAATTATAAATATAAGAACTGTTAGTCTCATTGCTATTTGCCCAGTTCCTATGTACATCTTCAGTATCTTCAGTACGTTTTATTCCTCCCCTATGATAGTGCATAAGTATTTTTTTTTTTTTTACATTTTATCACTTTAAATGACAACATTGTTGGTTGTAACTCAGAACTCAACGACTTGACTCCATTTTGCCCTGATGCTTATGTAAATTATAGTATTCAGTCTTTTAAAAGCTTTATCTCATTATGTTATCTTTCACTGGAAAACAATATTTGAAAGATGCTATAATGCTATGAAGATATTAACTTGGAATAACATTTTATTTGTCTTCAATTTTTTTAAAAAATTCTGTAAACTTTTTATACATTAAAAAAATGTAAGACTGTTTCAGAATCAAAATGTCTTGAAGTGTGTTGACTCTTAAACAGTAAATGATAAAGTTTAAAGTCAGCTTATTGGTCCATTTGTGATTTGACTGAACCAATTCACCTCAGTTTAGTTATGTTTTGAGGTATGCAGAAACCTAATTCCTGAGCACTGTGTCTGATTTTAAGCACTCTTAGTCCACATCTGCATCCATAATGATAAGGTCTGTAGGTATATACTTTCTGTCCCTCGGTTCAGTTCAGTTCAGTTCAGTCATTCAGTTGTGTCCGACTTTTTGCAACCCTATGAATAGCAGCACGCCAGGCCTCCCTGTCCATCACCAACTCCTGGAGTTCATTCAGACTCACATCCATCGAGTCAGTGATGCCATCCAGCCATCTCATCCTCTGTCGTCCCCTTCTCCTCCTGCCCCCAATCCCTCCCAACATCAGAGTCTTTTCCAATGAGTCAACTCTTCACGCGAGGTGGCCAAAGTATTGGAGTTTCAGCTTTAGCTGAACTTCCAAAGAAACCGCAGGGCTGATCTCCTTCAGAATGGACTGGTTGGATCTCCTTGCAGTCCAAGGGACTCTCAAGAGCCTTCTCCAACACCACAGTTCAAAAGCATCAATTCTTCCGCGCTCAGCCTTCTTCACAGTCCAACTCTCACATCCATACATGACCACAGGAAAAACCATAGCCTTGACTAGACGGACCTTTGTTGGCAAAGTAATATCTCTGCTTTTGAATATGCTATCTAGGTTGGTCATAACTTTCCTTCCAAGGAGTAAGCGTCTTTTAATTTCATGGCTGCAGTCACCATCTGCAGTGATTTTGGAGCCCCAAAAAATAAAGTCTGACACTGTTTCCACTGTTTCCCCATCTATTTCCCATGAAGTGATGTCCCTAGTCACAGAGAAAGGACTTACTGCAAAATTTGCCATTTCTTCTTTAAACAATTTCGTTTATGTATCATCATAGTAAATGCAGATAGATTGAGTCAATTTAATTTACAAATAGTAAAATAAAAACATCATATTGGCCAATGGTGGACTGCCCTTTCCAATCCCCTCCCCAAAAAGTCAGAATAAAGAGATTAATTTGGATTATTTTTTTCTTTTAACTCTTTAATCGTGCAGATTGTAATAAATAATAAAATATATTTGAATCAGAAATTAAAGAAGTCAGCAAGGAAATCAAGTGGCCACAATAATATGCTAAGACCAATCACTTTTAATTGAAAGTTGTCTTTCCTTTATATAAGACAGGATTTAACATAAGTCATTTTAAAGATGCCAAATTTTACAGGATGTGTTGTTCAGGCCTTTATGTAGATTTGAAACTTCCTATGAAGAGCTTACCATTGAAAGCAGATACACTAACAAGATCAAATCATTGCCAGATGAGAAGTATTGTATTTAATTTGAGGGTGTCATCTATTCAGAGAGAACTTTCCTAACCCCTCTATGTTAAAGTATCATTGCCGATCTCTACCATTCTACCACAGATATCCACACCATATGTGATATGAAATACACATACAGAGCTGGAGTAGAAGTCAGGACCATCCCAACCTCCAAATAATTCCAGAAATTTTAGAGTAAATTTGTTAAGTGAAGTGAAGTCGCTCAGTCGTGTCCGACTCTTTGCAACCCCGTGGATTGTAGCCCACCAGGCTCCTCCGCCCATGGGATTCTCCAGGCAAGAATACTGGAGTGGGTTGCCATTTCCTTCTCCAAAACTTGTTAATAGGTCTCTAAAAAGTTGTTTCTCCTCTTTGCACATGATTTGCCTCAAATGTTGAAAGAAGTAGGTAGACCACATGCCTCTAAATTTTTCTGTTCTTACGTTCTAGATAAGCAGAAAAATGAGGTCACACAGGCATAACTTGAATACAGTATTGCCTGGCAGTTTGCCTAAGTAATCATTTTCCCCTACTATTTCTAAAAATGGTTGTGAATTAAACAAGGCAAAATTTGGCTTACTTAGCATTGTGTTAACCAGACATTTCTATTAACTGGCATGACAATAGAACCTCTTAGTTTTTTTTTCTTTTTTTCTTTTTTGTACTCCAGGTAGAAGAAACCAAGTGCTGAATAAATATACAAATAGTGACCATAATAAAAAAAACTTTTAGGCTGTGACAGAAAGCAGATTCAACTTGATTTGCCACACCTATTGACATAATATTGAGATCTGCAAAATGCTAAAAGACATTGTGTCCAATAAATATTAAAGCACATTCAGTTTCTTATAATGGTAGGTGTTTTAAATTCTACCTTTTTGAAATATTTATAAACAGAGTATATGGAATGTTATACACACTACTCTGTTTGAATAATCTGCCTCTATTAGGTAAAACTTTAGGGGTGGGGTTTCAAGATATAAAATCTAAAGCAGTAGACAGTGAAACCATGGGGCAGAACTCCAAGATCCTTCTCTCTCTTCACATGTGCAGTGATGCCTTAAACCCAATGACACAATAGGAACTGGGCCAGATTTTCTTCCTGGCACTCTTGCTTAAGTAACTGTTCTACATGTGATTTGTTGGGCAAATAATATGGCTCCTCTAAGTAACAGCCTGCTCATTCATAAAATGGGGGTACAAATGCTTGCTTCATGGAGTCGTCAGAATGATTAAATGAAAAAAAGTGAATGTAACACATTATGTAAATGAGTAAACTATTAAGTGTCATTGAAAATGTAATGCAACATTATTTTTAAATGGCTCGTTATATTTGAGCCCTAATTACTGGAGTCACATGTTTACAATCCCTTTCTTTTAAAGTGTAATTAAGTTTCCTCTTCATGAAAAAATATAGCATGAATTTATGCATCAAAGCTTCATCTCGTATTTGTGGAGAGGAAGCTTTCTGTTTAAAGCATTATGAGTATAAAGGTAACTCTAATAGAAAGCAAGTGGTTTTTTACTCAAGGATGTGTTTCTAACGGATTGTAGGGTTTAGGTGGCAAGAATGCCTTCCATATTCATTTTGTACTCACAGCTCTGAACACAGAGCAAGCATTCAAAAAATGCGTGTTGATATGGAATTTGGGAGGGGGCACGCTCACAGGCCCAGTCAGCACAACCTTCAGCCATGACGGGCAAGTCAAATTGCCTTCCTGCTTCTGCAAAATTAAGAGAACTGCGATTGTTTTTTCTCTAACTGCTGTGTCACTTTTCTGAGCCTTACAGCTTTCTGAGAGATACCATATTATACTGACATCTTCACTGAAAGAATTCTAAGAAATTTCCTTTTTATGGTTAATTTCTTTATTTTTCAATGTATCAAAAGAAGAGATATATATTAAAAGAAGGAATTTGTATCAAAAGAAACTAACCAAAAGAAGTAAGTTTTAAACACTAGTTATAAACAGGAAGCCAGTTTTCTACCTCTGAAAAAGGATAGTTAACTGATAGCTGTCTGATATAGCTGCCTTCACTGTTTTATTATTATTATTATTGGAATATAGAATGTAGTTGGTTTACATTGTTGTGTTAATTTCTGCTGTACAGTGAAGTGATTCTGATATATATATATATATATCCCCTCTTTTTTTTTTGCATTTCCTCAATATTTAGGTCAACACAGAGCACTGAGTAGAGTTCCCTTTGCTATACAGTAGGTTCGCATAGTTATCTACTTTGTACTTTATGCATAGTGATGTATATATATGTCAGTCTCAGTTTTCCAACTCATCCCGTCCTCCCTTTTTCTCCTTGGTCCATACGTTTGTTCTCTGTGTCTGTGTCTCTATTTCTGCTTTTCCAGTAGATTCATCTGTACTGTTTTCCTATATTCCACATATATGTTGATATATGATCAGTTTTACTATTTCTGACTTATTTCACTCTGTATGACAGTCTCTAGGTCTATCCATGTCTCTGCAAATGGCACAATTTCATTCTTTTTAATGACTGAGTAGTATTCCATTCTATATATGTACTACATCTTCTTTATCCATTCCTCTATTGATGGACATTTAGGTTACTTTCATGTCCTAACTTTTGAAAATAGTGTGGCTTGACCTTGTTGTTTTTGATGATGCCTTTGGAGAGTTCTTCATGGGTAAGGGTGGTGTCCTCCTTGCTCATTGCTAAGTTTTGTCAGCAAATGCACAAAAGATAAGTAAACTTATTTTATATTAGTAATGTACAATGGAACAGCTTCTATGATTCTTAACATTATTTTTTAAAAAGCTACAGTGTGTACATGTCAATTCCAAACTGCCAATCTGTCCCTTCTCATACTGATATATTTAAGGTGGATAACCGATCTAGTGGAGGTGATGGAATTCCAGTTGAGCTATTTCAAATCCTAAAAGAAGATGCTGTGAAAGTGCTGCACTCAATATGTCAGCAAATTTGGAAAACTCAGCAGTGGCCACAGAACTGGAAAAGGTCAGTTTTCATTCCAGTCCCAAAGAAAGGCAATGCCAAAGAATGCTCAAACTACCTCACAATTGCACTTATCTCACATGCTAGTAAAGTAATGCTCAAAATTCTCCAAGCCAGGCTTTAGCAATACGTGAATTGTGAACTTCCAGATGTTCAAGCTGGTTTTAGAAAAGGCAGAGGAACCAGAGATCAAATTGCCAACATTCAGTGGATCATCAAAAAAGCAAGAGAGTTCCAGAAAAACATCTTCTGTTTTATTGACTATGCCAAAGCCTTTGACTGTGTGGATCACAATAAACTGTGGAAAATTCTGAAAGAGATGGGAATACCAGACCACCTGATCTGCCTCTTGAGAAATTTGTATGCAGGTCAGGAAGCAACAGTTAGAAATGGACATGGAACAACAGACTGGTTCCAAATAGGAAAAGGAGTACCCCAAGGCTGTATATTGTCACCCTGCTTATTTAACTTATATGCAGAGTACATCATGAGAAACGCTGGGCTGGAAGAGGCACAAGCTGGAATCAAGATTGCCAGGAGAAATATCAATAACCTTATATATGCAGATGACACTACCCTTATGGCAGAAAGTGAAAAAGAACTAAAGAGCCTCTTTGATGAAAGTGAAAGTGGAGAGTGAAAAAGTTGGCTTAAAGCTCAACATTCAGAAAACTAAGATGATGGCATCCAGTCCTCACTTCATGGCAAATAGATGGGGAAACAGTGGCTGACTTTATTTTGGGGGGGTTCCAAAATCACTGCAGATGGTGATTGCAGCCATGAAATTAAAAGACGCTTACTCCTTGGAAGGAAAGTTATGACCAACCTAGACAGCATATTTGGGGAAGGAAATGGCAACGCACTCCAATGTTCTTGCCTGAAGAATCCCAGGGCCGGGAGAGCCTGGTGGGCTGTTGTCTCTGGGGTCGCACAGAGTCGGACACGACTGAAGCACCTTAGCAGCAGCAGCAGCAGACAGCATATTAAAAAGCAGAGACATTACTTTGCCAACAAAGGTCCATCTATTCAAGGCTATGGTTTTTCCAGTAGTCATGTATGGATGTGAGAGCAGGACTGTAAAGAAAGCTGAGTGCAGAAGAATTGATGCTTTTGAACTATGGTGTTGGAGAAGACTCTTGAGAGTCCCTTGGACTGCAAGGAGATCCAACCAGTCCATCCTAAAGATCAGTCCTGGGTGTTCATTGGAAGGAATGATGTTGAAACTGAAACTCCAATATTTTGGCTGCCTGATGCAAAGAGCTGACTCATTTGAAAAGACCCTGATGCTTGGAAAGATTGAAGGCAGGAGGAGAAGGGGACAGCAGAGGATGAAATAGTTAGATGTATCACCAACTCAATGGACATGAGTTTGGGTAAACTCCGGGAGTTGGTGATGGACAGGGAGGCCTGGCGTGCTGCGGTTCATGGGGTCACAAAGAGTCAGACAGGACTGAGCAACTGAACTGAACTGAACCAATGAGGACCTACTATAAAACGTTTAAAAATATATATTTTTATAAAAAGCACCACAGATATACATATAAAATAATTCTATAAGGCCAACAAGCTAAATGAGAAGAAATGGTTTTACTGCCAAAGTCTATTTTTAATAATTATATTTACATTTATTTTTTCTCTTTGTCTCTTGACTGTTCAGACTTGAATTGTTTCTTATGCACTAGAATTTCTATTCTACCTTGGCATGTAGAATTGATGAATTAGCTTTATTTTTAAGTGTTTAGGTCAAACCATCCCAGATGATCAAAAATCATATGCTTCAAGTCATGATGCTTTTGCAATGAAGACATTCAAATTTTAAAGGTCTCAGAGGTTTACTTAGATTAGCATGATCATTCTCAGACCAAAAAAAAAAAAAAATTGCTATTCAATAAATGGCAACTATTATTCTGTGCCAAGCACCTTCCTTCTACATTATTTAACAATACGTACTTGAGATAGGCATTATTATCCTACCTTCCTCAACCTGAAGAGGTTGAACAACTTACCCAAGGTCACAAAGCTAGTAAGGGATGACCTCAGGATTTAAAGTTATGCCAGGCCCCAAAGTGCACATTCTTAGCCTCTGCATGTTCCGTGCTTTCATTCTCAGGAGATTGGCCTCACGGTTTGATAGTATGGATACTGGACTAGCCTCCTGCAGCCCTAATATTTTCTTCATCTTTATGTAATGCTTTACTTTCTACCTTAGCAAGAGTTTGATATCATTTAAGTTGTTTATTCTATATGCATGTATCTAATCCCAGTTTTGAAGAAGTGTTACCTTCATAAAGATATGTCTTTCCTTTTTTAAGTAATTAATTCTGATTGCACTGTGTCTTCATTGATGTGTGCAGGCTTTCTCCAGATACAGTCAGCGGGGGTTACTCGTCATTGCAGTGCATAGACGTCTCATTGTGAGGGCTTCTCTTGTGGAGCACAAGCTCCAGGCATGCAGGCTTCAGTAGTTGTGGCATATGGGCTAAGTTGCTCCACAGCATGTGATATCTTCCTGTGTCCCCTGCATTGGCACGTGGATTCTTTTCCACTGTATTACCAG
This sequence comes from Bos javanicus, assembly GCF_032452875.1. Lineage (NCBI taxonomy): Eukaryota > Metazoa > Chordata > Mammalia > Artiodactyla > Bovidae > Bos > Bos javanicus. The sequence continues at coordinate 62,328,485 of NC_083868.1, read as the reverse complement.
GGAAGTCCCATAAAGATAGTCTTATGTCCCATTGCAATCAGTTTTGTGTCATGATTTTCGTATATACTTAGCTTTTGCTAGTTAGTTAGCTGGTCATTGAACTACTCTTCAGTGAGAATATTAGATGGGAAACATTGTATTCTGAAAAGAATAAGATAAGAACATTACTTGAAGGGACTTGAAATGAGTTACTTAGGTTCGCATACAATGACAAAGAATAATACAGTGAACTGAAAAGTGCTTCCTCCCTGATGTAAGTGATGGTGTGCTAAAGATGCATGCAAGGAGCACTGAATCCCAGCTGTTAGCATCAGGAGGCTTCAGAGGTGTGAGAGACATGGTGGGATGCACTGGGTTATTTTACACAAAGAGAAGGGAATTCCAAAATGATTGGTGTGATCATGGCAGTGTCATCAATGTGAATATTTGGAAATGGCAAATAACTTACATATACTTGAAGCCTGGCACTCGTGGTGAGTTGTGGGGAAGACAGACTAGAAAGAGATCAGGTCATAGGAGTCTTGAGTGCAATAGTAGGGTATTTGAACTTGGTTCTCTGAGGCATCAAGGGTGTTTGATGGCAGTAGTAAGTATCTAAAATGCATTTTAGGAAAATTTACAAATCTCTCTGTGGAAAGGGATTAGAGAAATAAAAACTGAGAGGTTTTTGCACCAGTCCAAAAAACAATAGAAAAACACCTGCAATTGCCACAGGAATGGAAAGGAGGGGACATAATGGAGCTTACAGAAATAAAATTTGTGTAAATGTGGTCTTATAATTGTGCCTTTGGAGGATTGACCGCTGGCAGAGTGTGAAGTGGATAGATTTAATTTTCCATGTCTTCCTGCTATTTACCTTCCATCCTGATACCAGTGCATTCTTGCTTTCTCAGTCCATCCCTACAGTAGCCACTCAGCCAGCAGCCTAACTTTCAGACCCTCAGAGGGAGGTGCCGTAATACCATAACATCTTGTGATACAATTGGAATGGATACCTTTTCGACTGCTGCTGCTGCTGCTAAGTCGCTTCAGTTGTGTCCATAGACGGCAGCCCACCAGGCCCCACTGTCCTGGGATTCTCCAGGCAAGAACACTGGAGTGGGTTGCCATTTCCTCCTCCAATGCATGAAAGTGAAAAGTGAAAGTGAAGTTGCTCACTCGTGTCCGACTCTTAGCGACCCCATGGACTGCAGCCTACCAGGCTCCTCCGTCCATGGGATTTTCCAGGCAAGAGTACTGGAGTGGGTTGCCATTGCCTTCTCCTAAGGGAAGAATTGATAATGAAGGTTTTCTGGATACAGTGGGATTTGTTTTTCAGCTTGGGTTTTCTTCACCATTTCCCTTATACACAGCGTACTTGTACCCCTAGTTCAGCACATTCTTTCCTCATGTCAGAGACAAAAGGGAAAAGAAGGGGCAAGCAGTTCGGGACCCTTTCCTGCATCTGTGTACTCTCCTTACCTCTTGTTATTTTATTTCATTGAAGTATTGTTGATTTACAATGTTGTGTTAATTTCAGGTGTACAGCAAAATGATTCAGTTATACACACACATATACATACATAGGGGCTTCCCAGGTGATTCAGTGGTAAAGAATTCACCTGCCAAACAGGAAACTTGGGACTGATTTCTGAGTTGGGAAGATTCCCTGGAGAAAGAAATGGCAAGCCTCTCCAGTGTTCTTGCCTGAAGAAGTCCATGGAAGAGAAGCCTAGCGGGCTATAGTCCATGGGTCGCAAAGAGTTGGACACGACTTAGCAACTAAACAGCATACATACATATATGTAGGTATACACACATATGTATACATATAACATAGTTATGCACAAATATGTATATATTCTTTTTCAGATTCTTTTCCATTATGGGTTATTTCAAGATATTAAATATTGTTCCCTGTGCCATATAATTGTTCCTTGTTGTTTATTTTAAATGTAGAAGTATGCATATGTTAATCCCAATCTCCTAATTTAACCCTCCTCCCCCCAATGGTTTTCATCCTTTTCACCTTTGGTAACTGTAAGTTTGTTTTCTACATCTGTGACTCTATTTCTGTTTTATAAAGAAGTTATTTGTACCATTTTTTAAAGTCTACATGTAAGTAATATCATATGGTATTTGTCTTTCTCTGATTTACTTCATTTAGTAGGATAATCTCTAGGTCCACCATGTTGCTGCAAATGGCATTATTTCATTCTTTTTTATGGCTGAATAAAACTTTCTTATATGTATATACCACATCTTTATGCATTCATCTGTCTCTGAACATTTAAGTTTCTCCCATGTCTTAGGTATTGAAAATAGCACTGCTGTGAACATTGAGACACATGTATCTTTTCCAGTTAGATTTTTCTCCAGATATATTTCCAGAAGTGGCTCTGTGGGATCATATGGTTACTCTATTTTTAGTTTGTTAAGGAACCACCATCCTATTCTCAACAATGGCTGTACCAATTTGCATTTCCACTGACAGTGTAGGAGGGTGGCTCTAGAAAAGTAGAAGGGTGAAGGCCATGCCTCTTATCTCTAGAGTTTCTGTATTGTACAGCTCCAGGGGGACTACTCTCAGAATGGTACAATAGAAGACAACATAAGAGCCTTACGCACTGTCTCCTGCATTTTCCTGACCTTGAGGTTTTCAACAACACAGGCTCGCCCTGCTAATCCTGCTTGTCTCCCAGTGTACCTCTTCCTCTCCCTTTTCCACATCACAAACCCTGGTACAGCATGGAATCCCATAGGCCAAACAAAAACAGTGGCTGCTTTTGCTCAGACACTAGGCCTAGTACAATCTGCTTTTCAAGCTCTGCTTTTGTATACTTCCCCAATCCTTTATTCATGTGTTTTGCTCATCATGTCTGCTGTTCAATGTTCTATCAAAGAATCACCTTAGTAATAGATGATTTAGAATAGCCAGCCCCCACCAAAGAAGGCAGGAGGCAGAAAGTCTTTGAAGAAAGAACTAAGTTTCAAGAAAACAAAGATTGGCTCTTTTTAAGAGTGAATATGTATGTCCAAATTACTTCAGTAACCATAAAGACATCTTTCCAGAACAGTTGGCTAATATCACAGGCTCCCCCATTAGGATTCAACTTCACAGTTGTGAATAGCAACCACAAGGGAAAGGGAAAAAAAAAAAAAAACCTAAAAGATAATCCTGTATTTTATTGTTAAACAAATGTACCATTCTTGAGTTGTTTTTTTTTTTTTTTTTCTTGTCCCTCCTTTCCATATTCCAAGATGAGGAAGATAAATAACAGCAGGTTTAATACTATTGACAGAAGGCTTTCTGTGTGTAAACCTGTTTTCTCTATAAATGCATCACGCCCATGGGGGACAGTGAGAGCAAGATTGAAGATTCATTAATATATCCCCATAAGCAAAGAGCAAATGAATCTCATGCCTATCTCTGAGAATATGTGGAATGACTCACTCAACCAGCTGTCTAGATCCCTTCTGGCTGGAAATATCAGAACCAGAATTGAATAATCTCGTGTTAACGGATAAAGAAAAAATACAAATCCGCTGTACTTGTTTATCTTGTAGAGTGCCATTGTGTCTAATTGCAGATGTAGTGCAAAATACTCACTTTATTGAGATTATTATATGATTAAGCATAAGTTCTGTGTGGAGATGTTCTGTTCTGTTTTCAGACTGAATTTTGTGGTCATGAAAGTTACAGAAGATTTTGATAGGGGGTGACATTTCTATTGGTTCTTTATTTCTAAATGCAAAATTAGTGAAAGATGGCAGCCTTAGAAACAGACTGACTTATCTTCCTCTCCCAGCTCCTTGCAGTTAGTCTAAACCCAGACACATTTGTGGGCTTTATCTCTGTTTTGGAGAGAAAAATCCTACATATGAAAGGACATAAGAACTGCCATCTGGTCCTGGTGATTTTTCTCCGTCTTGTTTATCTATTAGGTGTAGAACATCTTGTACATTAACCACTATTTGATCTAATAATTCTCGTCTGTTTCCCTTGCCTGTTTCCAAAGACATTTGGCAAATGAGACTCCCTCGAACATATTCCTTAAAAAACGAAAGCAAATCATTCATTTAATGTCTCAGCCTACTCTCTTCACTTATAAAGACCAAGCCAGGAATGTATGTTCTACCCTTTCTTTTCTCACTACAGAAGCTTCAAGCCTATGTTTGTCAGCTAGGTCCCAAGTCCTACCTTTTCAGTCCTTCATTTTTTCCCTTTTCATGAGTGAAGAAGTAAGATATATTTTTGTGATAAATTTAGTAAATTTAAACAAAAAAAAGCCAAATATGTTTGATCGATGGCACTGTGAATATTCTTTTTATTCCTTTCCTAACTTTCAATAAGTATCATGTATTTTTTAAAATGTTAATATCTTTTATTTCTTTTTTCTTTTTAGAAATGACACTCATTTAAAAAATCATTTTTTAACTCTACAAACAGTTGTGGAATACCTACTATGTACCAGGCTCCATGCTATGCAGTGAGAATACAGTGCAGTGAGAAACCGACCAAAGTCCCATCCTGCATGCAGGAAATACAGTCTAGAGAGGAAGCTAGAAAGAAATCAGACAGCCTGACACTTAGTCATATAATAGCACCTATGATAAGTGTGGGGGGCATGTATGAAATGCAATGGAAAGAGTGTATAGCATTCTACTGAGAGGAACAAGAACTTAATTTTTTTTTAACAAAATGGTCCCTTTTGGAGTGAATGTGCATACTGAAAACATGTCTATTACCATAAACACGTTTTTCTGCAACTGATGATTTAATAGCATAAGCCTTTCCTAATAGGTTTCAACTTTAATTTTGAAATAACAGCTGCAAAGAAAAAAAAAAAGACCCCTGGTTTTCTGGATTTTGTTTGTTTTTTGAAAGGACAGCCATGCTAGTCTGGAAGAACAGGGAGAACTTCCCTGGAGAAGTGACTTATGATCTTAATCAGAAGGTTTAGTGGGAAGAAATGTTCCAGCTTTGGGAAAAATCGTTTGAAGGCCCTGAGGCAGAAAGAAACACATTGCATTTGTGAAAAATGAAAGAATTCAAGTTAACCAAAACAGACTAAACAAGAGATTGCAAAGTGAATCTGGGAGAGGAGGCAGGAGCCAGATCAGGTCATGCTGAGCTCGGCATCCCCTAGTAAGGACTTCGGTATTTATCCTAAGAATGATGTTGGTGCCTCTGAAGGGTTTTAAACTTGGCAGTTGTTATGCGAACAAGGACACCAAACCTGCTAGGATAGCATTGGGGAAATTAAAGTTTAACCTCCAAGTTATCTCAAGGGGACCAACTCCATGGTGGGTGCATTTGTATTCTAGAATATGCCACAGAGATCTAGCAAATCCGGATATACCAGACTTTAAGAGGAACCCTCCCCTTGACCTTTGGGACTTTGAAGGTGCATGATTAGGGAAGCACGAATCATGTGACTAGTAACTGAGCATAAAAATAATAGCAATATTATGAGGCAGAAACTTGGCCCCAGCCATATTCAGCATTTATGATTCTGGGCAGAGCCAGTCTCCACGGTAACTTAAAAAGGGCACTGAAGTTCAGAGGTATATGATGTAGTAAGTAACAGAATATGATGTAGTAAGTAATAGAATTCCCCACATCACATGTTTGTGAAAACACAGCCCCTCCCTTAGCATGAGAAGGGCCTAGAGTTTTAGCCTTGTAGGCAGCCAGGATTGATTGCCTTAAGCTCATATCCTTCCTCGGTTGTCCTGGATCTTTACAGAAGGCCCAGGGGATCTCTCTTGGATAAGTTAACTCTCACCTCTCAGCAATGACAGACTTGATGTTGTGTTTTAAAATAATGACTCTGGGTGCAATTTGAAAGCTGATTGGAGATGACAAGTGTGAACCGTGAACACATGACCATTACAGTAATCAGGCAGGAGGTTGAAGGACTTTGAATTAGTGGTGATATGGATGTACAGGTAAATGAGATTTAGGAAACTGATTTAGAAGTAAAATTTGGCAAGATTTTTGTGCTGCACTGGCTACTGGAGATTAGGGAAAAGAAAGTGACACGTTTGATTCCTTGCTTTATAGCCTGAATTGAATGTATGATGACTCCTTTCCCTGAGATAGAGAATATTTGAGAAGACCCAAATTTGGAAATCAAGACCATTCATTTGACTTTGGATATGTAGAGGAGAGATTTTCTTAAATGGAATAAACTTTAGAAAAGAGATGTCTTGCTTTTAGGGTAGGCAATATGGAGTAAAACCACTGAGGAAGCAATGTATGCTGCTGCTGTGCTGCTGCTAAGTCGCTTCAGTCGTGTCCGACTCTGTGCGACCCCATAGACGGCAGCCCACCGGGCTCCTCTGTCCCTGGGATTCTCCAGGCAAGAACACTGGAGTGGGTTGCCATTTCCTTCTCCAATGCATGCATACATGCTAAGTCGCTTCAGTCGTGCCCGACTCTGTGGGACCCTATGGACAGCAGCCCATCAGGCTCCTCTGTCCACAGGATTCTCTAGGCAAGAATACTGGAGTGGATTGCCATTTCCTTCTCCAGAATTAATGTACAGATATATAAAAGATGGAGTTCTAAAACAAGATAATTCTTCCTTATTCATGGCTCTATTGTCACCACTGTGTGTTCTTTGGATCTTCTCAGTTTCTCAAAATTGTCTAAAGTAATTGCCTTTCGGGTTGACATTTATCTTTTGAGTTTCAGCCTTGAAGTATGTCAGTATGGAAAACATCCTATATATCTATTGGGTTACTCCTGTGTTACACAAGTGTAGACTGAACGTAAGACCAGATGTCACAAGTTTGTTGTTTTGTTGATCAGTTGCTAAGTCATATCCAAGCCTTTGCAGCCCTGTGAACTGTAGCACACCAATTTTCCCTATCCTTCACTATCTCTCGAAGTTTGCTCAGATTCACCATCGAGTCGGTGATGACATAGCTCCACTGAATAGGATATCATTTTGTCTAATCTACTGATCACTGTCCTCTGCCCACCAGCAGGGCTTCATGAATTTGAGAGCTGCAGGAGCACTGGAAGCTGCTAATGGCCTTCTTTGTTCCTTATCTTTCTTATTCTGCCACATTCTCCATCAATCACCTACTTACCCCAAGTGTGGAAGTTGTGCTGCCTATAGGGAATGAGTGACTATGTTCAATAAATCCCAACCCATCCCTTTAGGGTGTTCTCCTATTGTTATAATGTTTCCTGGATGAAATGTGGTGTGTGTGTGTGTGTGTGTGTGTGTATATATATATACCACTGTGGTGAATATGTATTAATATAATTTGTTTTCAAATTGGAAAGATTAGTCTTCTGTAATTCAGTTTTAAAAATTTAATATATTGTTTCATTCTTTGATGATAATCCTATCCAACGCTCTTTAAACTTTAAGAGCACTTGAATAGACAGTTTGAGGTATTTATTTTCTCTGTACACTGTTCAAAGACTTGATTGATTGTGGTGAGATGAGTTTTGAAATGGATATTTCAATAACTCAATGGTAGATGTCAAAGCACTTATGCATATGTGTATCGTGCAGGTATCTCCTGAATTTAATAAGAATTAATGTTTTTAGTGAAAAAATATGTAGATTATAACATGGAGTACAAGCCTATTCTTTTAAAAAAACAGGCTGTTTAAGCAGTGGTTGAATTAGTGATCTATTTAAAAATGTGTTGTGGTTTATGTTGTATTTATGAAAAAGGTCACCAATTCAAAACTTAATGCATCTTTAAATTATTGCACATTTCTATATGGGAAAAAAAGAGCTAAACAGACTGTAGCAAAGTAAAACACTTAAATATTACATATCCTCTATTTCTGGTTTCTTTTGAGTGAGGCATAAAATCATTCTAGGCTTCTCAGGTGGATCAGTGGTAAAGAATCTGCCTGCCAACACAGGTGACTCAGGAGATGTGGGTTTGATCCCTGGGTTGGGAAGATACCCTGGAGAAGGAAATGGCAACCCTCTCTAGTATCATTGCCTGAAAAATCCCATGGACATAGGAGCCTGGTGGGCTACAGTCCATGGATCACAAAGAATGGGACACGACTTAGCGACTGAACAACATAGCATCGTTCCAGAATAAGTTGCTAGTCAGCTCTCATCTTCTAGCCACCTTAACTAATGCATAGAAAGACCAGTGAGATCAGGAAGAACATTTCTTCTTACATAGAGTGTAGTCAATTGCTTGGCTGAGGCGAACAGATCTTAATTAGCAGAAACTCCCTAAGTGCCATCAATAAAGATGCTGTTGCCTTCCCAACTCCAGCAGGCAGCCTATGAAGTTCAAAGTAAAGATTAATTTTAACAACCTCCGCTTGTCAATTTTGAAAGAAGATTCAGTGAGATCTTTGAGTTAACCGATGGAACCCAGCATTTAAGACTAGAGAACAGGCTGTAAGAAAGTGCAAGTGCCTTCTGCCTTCTGAATGTAAGATTTTTTTTTTCCTTTCCTATGATTGCTCTGTAAGAAAATTAATTTTATTCTTGATATTAGGAGTTGTATAAATTTGCCTTGATGATTGAGATGACATACATTTAAAAATGTGCTAATGATTTGATGTGTGGAAGGTAGATAAATGCCTTGCATCCTAAATATTTGGAGCTGAAAAATGAGTGGCCTGCACATTTGAAGATCTTTAACAGCCAATTATTCAAGCCTCAGGTTCATGGGGCTGAGAAAAATTATCTGGAGATGGGCTAAGTCCAAAATGGTAGCAGAGTATGAGAGTGACATTATCAACATTCTGAGAAAAGAAACAAACAATTTTCTAATAACATGGAATTGGAAAGAACATTTTAGACTCTGAATGGTAAATCTATTTGAAATTCATGAACTACTTTGATGTATCAAAGATTTCATTTTCAGGCAGATCAAATCATATTCCATACATGTGTCTTAACACATGGTGTGTCTTTGTTATTATAATGTGGATGTCATCCTTATTCTGATTAAAGCCCAGCACTATAATGGGAACTACTAATATACATTATGAAATTGTTAAGTCTTTTCATAGGCTTTAAAAGGGTATTACTTGCCTTTACTAAATTTATATAAGTGTGGTAGTCAAGGTCAGATTAAGACCTTTGAGGACTATAAGTATTGAAAACATTATAATATCCCCTTTCCTACCCCAACTCAAAATATTAACAGAGGTGAAACTACCATAAGTAGGTTAGGAAGTACAAAGAACTTCTTTTACTATGATGATCTTTACTGGCACTTTTATATTGAAATCTCAAAGATTTTTAAACCATTATTAATATTACTATCAGCATCATTATTATTTGCTATTCATGTGCTTTGCTGATACTCTAAACAGTTGTTTATTATACTTTTGAGTTAACCCAACAGAAGATATGTCTATTGCATTATATATTTTATTTTGCATCTTTTCCTATCAATTGAAAAAGGAAATCTCTGCAAGTATGGGAAAAAGCCAACTGCAGCTCAACAGGTCTCCCATTAAGTGGCTTTCTTTTTTCTTGTCCACATTGTTGCTTTAAACTAAAAGCATTAATATGTCTAGTTGTTTTATAAGCAGCCAAAATGTTGTTGTCAATCAGTAAGTCACAACAGTTGACACAAACTTAACTATTTGACCAGAGGGACATCCCTTGTAGTCCAGTGGTTAAGAATCTGCCTTCCACTGCAGGGGGCACAGGTTCAATCCCTGGTCGGGGAATTAGGATCCCACATGATACACAGAACAGCTAAAAAATAAAAGTAAGAGTTATAAATTATTTGACCAGAGATAATTAAAAATTGAAAAATTAAGAGCCACAAGAATTTACCCCAAATAATGCTCAGAAAATTTTTGAAAATCATTAAGTTCTGTTTCTAAGATAAGAGTTTGGGATGATCTAAGATGGTTCTACTTCATTCCAGGGATAAATAGAGAGAGGAAGGAAAAAAAGATATATATATATATATATATATATTTTTTTTTTTAATCTGCTTGTCATTCCTATCTAGAATTTGACCTGTGGTCACTTTAGATTTCACAGGTATGGAGCAAATGACAGAATGGGGGTCTGCTCTAAACTTTGAAGAGACTAAACAAGGAAGAGGGTGAAAGGCTGGGTTGTTTAGCTGCGTGGCTCTGATGCTCTTCTCACTACTGTCTTCCACATTTCCTATCCTCCACTTCCCTGCCAATTCCCATATTTTCCTCCTCCTCCTTCTCCTCCTTATCATCATCAGCAGCAGCAGTCTGGTCTTCCCTTTCCTCCCCCTCCTTCTTCATCTCTTTCCTCCCATCCCCTCCCCACCTTCTCACATACTCTTTCTTCTTCCTCCTTCCTCCTCAACCCCCTTTTTTCAATATTCCTCTGGGTTTGGGGCTCCACATTGACAGCTCTGGCCTAAGTGTGGATGTCATTCCTTTTCCTTCATTATACTCTGCACAAGATAGTCATTTTCCAGTAGATTTCACTAAACACAAAGGAAACACAGGGACAAAGAATACTGAGACATAAAAGTTTTCTGCACATAAAGTACAGTTTTGTTCTTTATAATATAATTTATCATAGACCCCATTTGATTTTAAGCAATATCCTGGATACTACAAGATGTCCAAACTTAAATCTCAGGGGATAGCACAGGTCAGCAAGCAGCTTGGATGAATTATTTTCTTAGCTATCAATCTTCATATGGAGGGTTTCCTATTGACCAAAAGTTTGCTTTTATACATTTGATACCTTTGTGGTTTTGTTCCCCAGATATTAAGTAGTATTGTTCTGTTTATTTAAATATAGATAATTGTCTAGAAACCTCATTCCAATGAACTGTCCAGTGCCCTCCCCAAGTACCTGTAAATTCCTGACAGCTTGTGAGTTTATGATCACACCTCACTCCAACCTTCAGCCTCTAATCAATTAATTCAGTTTGTAATTCAGTTCATCCTCCAGCATGAGTTATTTTTGTCCCACATGGTGTGAACCCACATGTGAAGCTCAGAGCTAGAATTTACTCTGAATTTCCCCCCTCCCCCAATTTAAAAATACACGTTCGTGTAAACAAAAACAATTCACACAAGATTTTTGTGTTTCTAACTTGTTGAGACACTGGTATTTACACCTAAATGCGTACACACACACACAGCTTTAAATAGAATACTAGGCACCTTTGTTCCTAAACATTTTTTTACTAAATATGCCAATATGAGAATTAATCTCCCAGTTTATATGTCATGCTTTCGATTTTAATCTCTCTTCTCTACCTTTCTGTTTTATTCTCTGCCCCCTCCCTTTCAAGTAGAAAACAATATTGTTGTTAATACAGACAGTATTTCACTTTTCCAGCTCCTGAGTCTCAGCACTCTTCTGGGCTTCTTTTTTGCATACTTTTGTCTTGCTGAAGCTTTCAAATTACCTCCTAGAACCTAGTTCAGGCTCTACTGTTTTCTTTAATTGTTCTCTTCCTCCAAAGTAGTAGAGAACACTTAAAATTTTTCACGTGAGATCTGTTTCTTAAACTTTTAGAGTTTTATTTTATCCTTATAGATCCAATGTTTTTAACATATCTTAATAGAATATAATACCCTTTGGTTACTGAGAATTGTATATACAAAGTTATGTTAAATTAGTTTCAATTTCATTAGTAAAGTCATAAACTGACCCAGGTTTTGATGTTTGTGAATGAAAGTTTATTACTGGCTTCTCCCCTGGTTTCTAGTTGCCGTAAAATGAAATCCTAGCTGGGCTCTATCGGCTATCTTTGTTGACTTCCCCAAATGAAAGTAATTGTCAGGCGAGTGTATGCTCCTCGGTTCTGTCTCATCACAACAAAGATTTGGAGTGACGGACATTAAAGCCCTCGGCGCATCACAGCTCTCGGGTCTTGGACAGACCGTGTTATAGCTCTTAGACAAATCAGTGTTACAGCTCTATTTTATTTGGATAATAGCAGGAAAATCCATCTTCGATGCATGAGGGCATGTCGACCCAAAGACGCGAAGAGAAGAACTCCCCAGTGCGAGGGAGAGAGAGACAGAGAGAGCCCTTTGGCTCCTCTTCTTATATGTTTTTTTTCTCCCCCTGGGCCTGCCCTATGTAAATTGGGTTAGCCAGGAGTGTTATTTGTTCTACCTGAAGTCCTCACTCCGGTCCTCAGACCTTCCTTTGACCTTCCTTTGTTCTATTTCACGGGCTTTTCCCTTCCTTGTATTTTAGCCACCGCCATTTTGGACTCCTTTTCCCTATTCTAACTACCTAACAGTAATAATCCAAAGTATTTTTTTTCAAAAGTGAATGGGGAATTTATTTAATATCACCAAAACAATAAACAACTAATTTAGCAAATATATAGTGATGTTCCAAAATATCCTAGTCCATATAGTAATGTGCCACACATTAAGATTTACTCTGCTCTCAGCAAAGTATTATTTTCTTGGGTTCCAAAGTCACTGCAGCTTGTGACTGCAGCTGTGGAATTAAAAGACGCTTGCTTCTTGGAAGAAAAGCTATGACCAATCTAGACAACATATTAAAAAGCAGAGACATTACTTTGCCAACAAAGGTCCATCTAGTCAAAGCTATGGTTTTTCCTGTAGTCATGTATGGATGTGAGAGTTGGACCATCAGGAAAGCTGAGCACCAAAGAACTGATGCCTTTGAACTGTGGTATTGGAGAAGACTCTTGAGAGTCCCTTGGACTGCAAGGAGATCCAACCAATCAATTCTAAAGGAAATCAGTCCTGAATATTCATTGGAAGGACTGATGCTAAAGCTGAAACTCCAGTGCTTTGGCCACCTGATGTGAAGAACTGACTCATTGGAAAAGACCCTGATGCTGGGAAAGACTGAGGCGGGAGGAGAAGGGGATAACAGAGGATGAGATGGTTGGATGGGATCACCAACTCAATGGACATGAGTTTGAGCAAGTTCTGGGAGTTGGTGATGGACAGGGAAGCCTGGTGTGCTGCAGTCCATGGGTTGTAAAGAGTCAGACACGACTGAGCAACTGAACTGAACTGCTATCAGCCCTGAGAAACTGCCCCAGAATTTTCTCTGGTTTTCTGGAAAGGCTCTATACTAGGATCTGGCAACTTACAGACCCTCATCCCAATAAAGAAAATCTGAATTTTCTTTATGTGGCTCAGTTTTTATCATTATTTGAAGTGCAAACTCTGTTAAGACTTATTGTTTCCAAGTGCCGCCATGGACAACAGCATAGATTAGAAACATCAAACAGAAGTGGATGGCGTATTTAGAGCAAATGGAATTCTTGATTGGTTGAGTCAATTTTCAGTGAAGGAAAATGACAGTAACAAAATTATTAAGGAAGTTTCCAGAAGGAAGAATCTCAGGATAAGCCCTTGCCATAGAAATCCTTTTTTAATTTTGATGCAAGGGCCTGAAACCAGTTTCCTTAAATGCAAGAGGGCTCCTCTATAACTAATGGAAAAGTATAGTAAAAGTGTTAATCTCTCAGTTGTGTCCAACTCTTTGTGACCCCGTGGACTGTAACCCTCCAGGCTCCTCTGTCCATGGAATTCTCCAGGCGAGAATACCAGAATGGGTAGCCATTCCCTTCCCCAGAGGACTTTTCTGACTGAGAGATCAAACTCAGGTCTCCTGCACTGCAGGCAGATTCTTCACCATCTGAGCCACTAGGGAAGCCCCTAATTTTAGTAAGTAAGATTTTAAATTCAAGTGGGTTAAAGCATATATGGAGAAAAAAGAAGCTTCTTCCAGAATGGTTTAATACACTATACTCATATTTGAATATACATGCCATCATTTCACTTATATATTCCACTGGAAATATTTTAGTAGGAAATACCAGAGAGTTGGACTGTAAAGAAAGCTGAGTGCCAAAGAATTGACGCTTTTCAACTGTGGTGTTGGAGAAGACTCTTGAGAGTCCCTTGGACTGCAAGGAGATCCAACCAGTCCATCCTAAAGGAGACCAATCCTGGGTGTTTATTGGAAGGACTGATGCTGAGGCTGAAACTCCAGTACATTGGCCACCTCGTGCAAAGAGCTATGCCATGGAAAGGTGGAGAATGTGGGAGAAGTGGAGGCAGTTGGAGCTGTAGGTCTAGTCATATGATGAGGACCCAGGGATCTATAGAATAGGAGGAAAACTTCATTTCCATCACAGTTGCTAGTCAGTTTTCTGTGTACATTTTCTACCATGTGTTGAAGGTGTCCTTGGCAAAGGAAGCTGGTCTCAGTGACCATCTCAGCATAACCAGTAGGACATGAATAAAGCCTGGATCAGGGATGAAATCAAGAGCTTGCTGATGAGGATGATGACAAGTGACAGATACAGGCTGTGTGATAAGAATGGGTCATGCTCCAAATCTAAGCAGAGAAAGTTAAAGAAGGGGAACTTTAGATTTAGATAGCCTCAAGTGAAATAATGACCACATGCATGGCAACCAAGGGATTGGCTTACATGAAGGTACATAAGAATGAATAGGCCAGTGAAGACAGTCTGCCCAGGGAAGGAAATGCCAGATCAGAGGACCCCACTGAGACAACTCAGGGCTGCCTCAAGTGAAATAATGACCACATGCATGGCAAGCCAAGGGATTGGCTTACATGAAGGTACATGAGAATGAATAGGCCAGTGAGGACAGTCTGCCCAGGGAAGGAAATACCAGATCAGAGGACCCCACTGAGACAACTCAGGGCTGCCCTTGCTTAGGATTCAGCTGATCTTCCTCTCCTCCATCCTCGTTGACTTCTCTTTCTCCTTCCTCTAGAGTCATCTGTATCAGCAGCAGTCTTCTATTTCACCTCTCTTTGTTGTTTTCCCTTGTGCCGCCAACTCTTTATTGTCCAACTGTAACTCCAAGCCAGTCTCACTTTTCTGGAAAATACAGGATTGTCCATCATTGCTTGAGTTCATCAGTGCTAAGGTCTGAATGTCTTTGCATAGACCCCACCCCTCCAACTCACTTGTTGAACTCTTCATGCTCAGTGTGATGGTATCTTTGGAGGTGCTTGGGTCATGAGGGTGGAGGTCTCCTGAATGGGATTAGTGACCTTATAAAATAGAGCCCATAGAGATCTCTAGCCCCTTCAGTCTTGTGAGGACACAGCGAAAGGTCTGCACCCCAGAAAAGGGCCCTCATCTGACCATGTTGGCACCCTGATCTTAGACTTCCAGCCTCTAAAACTGAGAAATCAGTTTCTATTGTTTATAAGTTTCCCAGCCTGTTATAGCAGTCTGCACTAAGACGGTCCGTGTAGTGCCTCCAGCATCTTCTGTAGGACTGTCCTCAAGCCACTGACAACAGACACCACAGCATCATGAGGATGGTATGTAAGAAATGAGTCTTTCTCCGCTAGTAAAGAATTTTAAAAACAGGCTTGGCATGAAAGAGTTAAGGATTGGGTCAACTTTAGCTCATCCACATAAGCTCTTTCACAAGTTGCTAGAAAAACAACTTCAAGAGCCTTGAATTAGTGATGGTATTAGGAGAGAGAGAGAAAAGAAAAACAAAGGAGGAAAGAGATCAGGGGGGGCAGACAGAATGGCAGTGATAGATGCAGGAGAAGCTGGATAAAGATAAATCAAGTTAAAGTGTTTGGAGTTACGTGAATGACCAGTGTGTCTCTTTGCAGAAGAGTCTCTTAGATTTTGAGCCACAGTAGAATTCAAAATAATATGGGAAGATAAATATGACTCTTACAAAGGAAATACTGCCTTCCCCATCTATCCATTACCCCTCTTCATCAGCTCGGGTCTCTCTTGTGAGAATGCATCACACAGGCAGCCCTGAGGTCACTTCTCTCCCCCTGTCATTAGCCGGACACCACAACTGAAGCTGACTGGAAGGAGTATTATTCTGATGAATAACATTAACTTAGGGCCCTCACAAGCACGAGATGGGAGGAGATGCAGAGAGAGCCAGCACAATTGAGACTTCTATTGGATCGGTCGGCTTTTAGCCAGGCCCTGCTGCTTTGAAAGCAAACAGCATCTCTCTGTGTGCAGAGGTAATGGAGCTGTTAGGCCACTATTCAGGACTAAGAAAAGACCAGAATGCATCACCCCCACAACAATAGGCTACTCTTAACCTAGTTACAAGGTAAGATAGAGCCCCCTTCCACCTGCCCTGGCTCTCGGGACTATTTTCCTGGTTGGGATTGTTAGCTCATGAAGTCACTCAGCATAAATCTCCAGAAAAAGCAGACAAAACCAATACAGAGAAGGAAGGCAAAGGCTGGAATTGCATCAAAATAGAAAGAATGAACCGGAGAAGGCAATGGCACTCCACTCAAGTACTCTTGCCTGGAAAATCCCATGGATGGAGGAGCCTGGTAGGCTGCAGTCCATGGGGTCGCTAAGAGTCAGACAGGACTGAGCAACTTCACTTTCACTTTTCACTTTCATGCATTGGGGAAGGAAATGGCAACCCACTCCAGTAGTCTTGCCTGGAGAATCCCAGGGATGGGGGAGCCTGGTGGGCTGCCGTCTACAGGGTCGCACAGAGTCAGACACGAGTGAAGCAACTTAGCAGCAGCAGCAGCAGAAAGAATGGACAAGAGCTGAATTCTAGAAAATAAAGGAAAGGAAGTACAAAAAAAAAAAAGAAAAGCAGCACAAAAGGCAATGGTCAAGCGAGAGGGGAATAAGAACAGAAAGGGGAATTTTAAGAAAAGAGAGGGAAAGTCAAACTGATCTGAAGTCTCTGTGCTGAGTGAGCCTATATTGGCCTCATGATTGGTTAGCTGAGTGTCATGCTTTCTTATTTGCTCTTTGTAACTTGCACAGACTTCAGACAAAGCTGACAGTCACACAGAGGGATACTGCACAGACCTGGGCTCGATGTTTCCCTTTGGAAAGAGTTGAGGAAAGGTTATTTCCTTTCAACAAACGATGGGTTTAAAAGTATTGGAAGCAAAAATGACATTTCTTCCTGAGGTTGGGGCAATGAGCTCACTAAGCAGCTCTTGAATAACTCAGGATGCGTTTCTCAACTCTCTTCCCCATCCTCAAGGGTCCCACAGAAAAGGGCAAAATGCTAGAAACAGTGACAGGACAGAGAGAGTTGTGTGAAGTCAGCCGCAGGTAGAGACCAGCGGCCTTGAGGAGAGCTGGGGTTGGAGTGTTGCGTGGCACTGCTGCCCTCTAGTCTCCATCGGGATTGCCGGCACCGTCCCTGTTGGTTTTTAAGACAGCCCAGTGTTGGCCAGACTTCCCCACATCTGTAACCGGCACAGTGGATACTCTGTTGAGATCTTGTCCACTCTTATCTCGTGGTTCTCTTTGGGGGCTAGGCATAGAGAAAGAGAAGGGAGGAGGACATGGAGGTGAATAGAGAACACAAGAGGAAGTAGTAAAGGAACACATCTCTAACTAAATATCATTCTACACTGCCCCGACCAAAGGGAGGCTCTTGTGTCTTTCTTCTTTGTGGGTGCGTTCCCCAGACTACCTCCATTTTATGTCCCAGTTTTGCCTCCAGTTTCTTGAATCTTATTTTTTTTCTTTCTTTCTTTCACTGTCATTCTACCATTGGAAAACTTTGGTTACTTAGTCTGTGAGCAACACACTGTGAAGTATACAAAGTGGCTGGTGGGGCTCTGATTTCTAGGAGCTCAGAGTCAGGAGGGTGACACAAAACAAACAAACACGAACCATTTAGCAAACAATAGCCTGAGGCTAAGATGGGTGACGGAAACGGGAAGCAAAAAGTACAATTGTATTTTTGATTGTGCTTCTAGAAGCACAATTACCCACATTTCCAAACTGCTAAGCAGCTCTGAACCAAGGTTTGAGTCCATTTCACTCAGCCTATCAAGGACCACTCAGAGTTTAATGGGTCAGCAAAAAAGAGGGAGGTCGGCATACACCTTCTGAGACACATCATCAGGGCCAGGCAGAGCTGCAGAACTCACTTTGAGCTGGTAAGTCTGCCTAGTGGATGATCCTATATTATTAAAAAAAGAAGTTCCTTCACTTTTTGTTTATTCCCTCTCTCTTTTCTGTAAGGAGAGAGAGAGAAAGAAGGGGAGGGGATGTGTTACAATGAGCAGATAAAGAAAAAGCCTGGATACACACACACACACACACACACACACACACACACAGGGATGCCCCTTTTTTCCCCCCACCTACTTGTTTACCAAGTGGGTTAGCAAAGGTATTGTATTGTGTTGTCTTCAGAATTACTGACCAGAGTAAAGACAGGAAATCCACATTTTCATAGGAAGCAAGGAAGTCAGTTCTTCCTTGTAGTATGCCAGAGGAAAGTAGTTAGGCCAGAGGAAAAAAGAGAGAGGGCAGATTACCACAGGTGGAAAACTTTAGCATTAAGTACAAATGATGTAAGTAAAAAGTAAGAAAAAAAAAAACCACATACACAAATTATAATTATTCTGCCATACCAACTCTGAAAACTTGGATGGTATTATTTTTGGTATAACTTTGTAAGTATTTCACTTGTTTGCATATACGTCAATTGATAGCCACATTTTGTCATGCTGTATATTGTATATTTATACCTGTGGCGGATTCATTTTGATATTTGGCAAAACTAATACAATTATGTAAAGTTTAAAAATAAAATAAAATTAGAGAAAAAAAAAAAATAAAAGTGGACTGAAATGGTTCAAAGAAATTGTTTTCCCTAAGCTCCACATGGAACCTATACTCATTTTGGGGAGTTTAAAACATTTGATTGACTATATATTCTTATTTTATTAATTATACAGACCTCCTACATAACTCCTAAATTTGATTGTTCTAAGGATGAGCCCTCACAAGTCTTCTTAGAGAAGAACCAGTGGTTTTTTTTTTTTTCTTTCTATGATGTTTAAAACCAGGAATATCCTTAGAAGTTTCGGTTTCCTTAGACCTACAACATTTTTTTTCCAAATCCAACAAAGAACTTTGATAATGAGATAGAAATTTTGTTCTCAGTACCTGGGCTTATTCATACATTTTTGGGTTCACCTGTCAAATCCAGCGTAGGAGTCCTAGCCTAGGAAACTAAACTTACCTCAGTTGCTCCGCTAAGAAGGGGCCTTGCAGTGTTCCATAGAGGGTCTACAGGTTAAGCAGCTAAGAGATCAGAGTCATCATAATTGGACTCAAAAGGATGGGCGAAAGCAAATGTTCTGCTTTCCCCAAGAGTAAGACCAAAAAAGGAAATAGAGAAGAGAGCTTAAGAAAACTCAAGAAAAAATATGTCAGTAATATCCACTCTTCTCTCCCTCTCCCAAATATCCACTTTTATCAAAGCCTATGAGATTGTATCTCTATATAATATATTTAGTCTCCAAGTTAATCTCCCTGCCGGTTATTCAACTAGCAGATTGATTTTAGGATATTAGATAGAACCCTAGGAAATTCCCATTTCAGTAGAGCAAAAATGGTTAAACATTGGCAATTTAATGTGGTTCAGTTGGATTCTTCACTTATTTCAGTATATATATTTTTTTCCTGGTACAAAATTCAATACCTATGGATTAAAACCAAAAATCTGAAATATGGAACCCCTGTGTGCCTCTTACCTAACAGATATTATGCCTCCCTGTCCTTTAGCCAGTGAAGACCTTCTTCATAGTACCTTCTTTATCTAGATAGATAGAATTTACAGAATTTGCCTCAGCAATGTACATTTTTTAAATTCCTTTTTCGCCTCTAATTTTCCATTCCTTCTACGTTCTTTCTGTATATGCTACAAATTCCAAACCTCCCTCAAATACTTGTGGACAAATCTCTATTAAGCATAAAGATTTCCTGAAAATTCATACTTCATTGAAACTCTCTGTCCTAGAATATCCCTTCAAATGTATGATTGTACTTAGCTCAGTAATATCATGTATATCAGTATAGATATATAGTGTTTTAGTAGACCTCACTGTTTCATATTGTGGGTGCCTTTATATGCCTGAATGAACCTAAAGTACTTCTAGGATTAAAATATCTTAGGTTTTCTAGTTAGTTATTTATTTATCTGTTTGGCCACATCTACCCTAAATGTGTCCATCCTAAAGGAGATCAGGCGTGGGTGTTCATTGGAAGGAGTGATGCTGAAGCTGAAACTCCAATACTTTGGCCACCTCATGCAAAGAGCTGACTCATTGGAAAAGACCCTGATCCTGGGAGGGATTGGGGGCAGGAGGAGAAGGGGACAACAGAGGATGAGATGGCTAGATGGCATCACTGACTCAATGGGCATGAGTTTGAGTAAACTCTGGGAGTTGGTGGTGGACAGGGAGGCCTGGTGTGCTGCGATTCATGGGGTCGCAAAGAGTCAGACACGACTGAGTGACTGAACTGAACCCCAAATGTGTGGAATAGGTCTGACACACCAAGGCAAGCCGTGCTAGTTAAATCAGCCCTTCTCCAGTAGTTTATTCTGTGAGGTAATCACAAAATGCCAGTCTAGGCATTCTGAACAGCCTTTAAATAACAACTTCCCTTCCAGCTCTCTGGGACAGCAATTTGTGAGTACATATCACTCCAGTAAGTACTGGTTATGGGTCATGAAAAAAGGAAAAATAACACAATGGCAATCAGCCAGACTCTCCTTTCTAAGCCAGCCTCCAGTGCTGATTGTTCCAAACCATTTCTTCCCCAGTCTACCTGTTAGTAAAGACACACACCAGGCACACTGGAAATTACTATTATTGGAGACAATTAAACATCATCATAACAATAAAAGCCAAAAGTCAGTGAGCACTTACTATATGCCAGGTACCATTCTAAACTCCTTAAAGCCTTATCTCATTGAGTCCTCACCACCCGCTATGAGGTCTGTGCACATAAATGGAGGGAGAGCTGGCTAGCAACTCACCCAAGTTCAATCACTGGAAAGGGGTGGGGTTTAAACCAGGCACCAGAGCTGCCCACTTGTGTAGCATGCTCTTCTGGCAAATGGAAGGCCTTGATACAGCACAGAATTATGCTCCAAGCTTACTGATTGGCCCAAGATCACATAGCTACTGACTGACTGAGCCAGGACTGAAACACAGTGGCTTCAGTTCTAGTTGGCTCTTAACCCAATATTCTTCCAACTAAACGCTACTGTGGTTCATGAACAAGATGAGAAGAAGGAAGTTCAGGAGGAAGAGGAGGAGTTCTATTTTGGCTTCATGGATAAAAGGTTCATTATATTTCAAACTTCACTACTGAGCCATGGCTTTCTTTAGAAAAGAGGAAAAATCTTGCCCTGATGCTATATAAAATAGAAAATGGGAAATATGAGGCTTTATTTTGTACCTGGCCCTGCCTTCCTTTTGGAGCCATTTCAGGTTATAAATATGCACTATTCATATGTAATTCTTCCACTGACTGTGGGTGTCTTAAGGCCTTTCAGGCGATCATGAAAACTGTCCACAATTGGAATTTCTCCAAGTGTAATGGAAATTTGTCCCATAGATGACTTCAGTGCAGTTCATGCTTCCAGAGGACTTGGAAAAGTAGAAGTACTTTTAAGACAGACAATAGTGAAGAGATTCCAAAGATGAGCAGCCCTGATATATAGCTTAATGAGATTTTACTAGTCCAGGAACAAGCAAGGAAATAAACATATAAAAACGATTAAAACTAAGAACAGAAAATTACCATAATACTGGCTTTGGCTGCTGTTTCTGGTACAGATTATTTGTAGACACCTCTGGTTTAGACTCATCAATTCATTCATTTCTTCGTGTATTTATTTTTGAACTTTTCCTGGACCTTGAAAACCAAACTGACCCTGCAGCTCTTCTCTCTGTCTGACTCTTGACAAAAGAGGCAAAGTTCCTGTAAAAGAAAACACCCCTCTCCTGTGTGGCTCCTTTCGTCTCAGTATCTTCTACAACACAACTTCACTTCTGACCACTCCACACCACCAGCTGGGTATCCTACAATTCAGCTGGATTCTGGCGCTGTGTTCTCAGAGATCGTGTTAGATCCCATAGGTTAGAGGTTCAGTCCTAAAAGATATAGCCACACGTCCAGGTTGTTACCTGTGTATCTGAACCCACCAGGTATAGATCAGAGGATCCCACGAACTCCTCCTCAAGTCAGATTAGTTTGTTAGAGCAGCTCACAAAATTCAGGAAAACATTTTTCTGTCTAGTTATCATTTACTAGCCAGAAAATAAGGCAAGGTATGTGGGAAGGGGTGTGGGGCTTTCATGTCCTCACCCTAAATCTCCACACATTCACCAACCTGGAAGCTCTCAGAATCCCTTCTTTTGGGGGTTTTATGAATGTTTTATTACATAGGCTTAATTGATTAGATATTTGATCATTGATGAATGAACTCCATCTCCAGCCCCCTCCCTTTCCTGGAGATCAGCGATGAGGCTGAAACTTCCAAACCACTGTTCACTTGGTTGGTTTCCCTGGCAACCAGCTCCAACACTTAGGGGCTATGTAAAAGTTACCTCAGATGGCACTAGTGGTAAAGAACTCACCTGCCAGTGCAGGTAGATGTAACAGACACGGATTTGATCCCTGGGTTGGGAAGGTCCCCTGGTGAAGGAAATGACAACCCACCTCAGTATTCTTGCATGGAAAATCCCATGGACTGACAGCTTGGTGGGCTACATTTCATGGGGTCACAAGAGTTGGAAACAACTTAGCAACTAAACCACCTCCAAAAGTTACCTCATTAATATAAATTCAGGTATGGTTGAAAAGGGCTTGTTATGAATAATAAGACAGTTTTATCGCTCTTATCAATTAGGAAATTCCAAGAATGTTAAGATTTCTGTGCCAGAAACAGGGAAAAAAAACAAATATATATTTCTTATTATAAATCACAGTATCACAGATATCATTCTGTCTTCCACTGCTCACGTCTGCTGCACTCTGCTCAGTGCTCCCGGGCATCCAGCTATCAGCACGTGTCACTGGTCTGTTCCCTTCCCTGACCTGCACTCTCCCACTCTTCTTCATTTAATGCTTTCTTCTTTCTCCACTTCATTCTCTGAGTTCAAGCCCCTGGCCAAAAAGATACCATAAAAATACAAGCACAGAGATGCTAAGTGTTTTAGGGAGCTAACATTGTCTTCTGAACTTTGTGTGCTATTCCTAATTTTTACTGTGGATCCTTTGGAAAGCCAGTTGATGTACTTTTTTTTTTTTTTTCCTTTCCCTCTATAAAGTGGGGTTACAGTGCTGGCCTTTCTCTTAAAATATCCCTGTGATACATTACACCCTGAAGAACAAAGCCCATGTTAGCGAAGGGCTGCCTCACTCATGTCGGTCCCTGAGATGGGCCAGTGGGCAGTGAGCCGGAATAACAGGACGGGCGATGGAGCCATGCCTGGCTGTGATGACCAGTCCCCTAATGAGATTTCCTACAATGAACACATATCCAGCATTTTGTTTTATTTCATTTTAATTGAAAGCTTAGGCAACGCTTCATGCTTCATAAACATTCTGTTATTTTCAGATCAATCTACTATACTGGAAAACTTAATAAACAAATAGATAATGGTCCTGCTGCGCTGTTCAGCATTCCTTGTTCACATCTCACCAGTTTCACGCCCTGCCTGCAGAATTGCATCTCTTGTTTTTTTGTTTGTTTTTATTTTTTCAGATGTTAATTTTTAGAAAGAAATTATCTGTTGCAGAAAAGGGTAATAAAGTCCAGAGCAATCTTCTTCTGAGCTACTTTGCATTTGGTTGGTTTTGAGTTATATGTAATGTCCCATGGGTAACTGATTTTTTTTTTTTTTTCCTCAAAATAAGCAACCAGGACAAGATTGTTCTCTTCATTCAGGTTTTTGTTTTCATTTGGGTTGGTTGTTTTTAAAGAAAGCAGTTAAAGTCTTCCTGGGAATCTCTGCCTCGAGGCATGTGTGTGATGTGTGATTCTCTTTGGTTATATTCACCTGTCTCATGCAGGTGGCATGTGAGTTTGTGGATAACAGGAGGCAATCTGGTCCGTGTCTCAGGACCCTGCTGTGGTATCCTCCTACCTTGCTGTCTTTCCAGAGCTTACCTTGAAAAGTTTGAAACTTAATAAAAGGAAAGAGATTAAATATGCAAAATGAGTTGCCAGTGATAAGATTGATTACTAAGGTGGAAGATCCCAAATAAATTGTGCTCTCATTCTAATAAGAGACGATGAGTGGTAAAACCCAGGGATTTCCTTAATCTCAAAATCCCTTGGGGGGAAAATACTGACCATGAGAAAGAGGAAAATGATGATTCCTTGGGTATGGAAACTGTATTTTATTTAGTATCTGTTAAAAGTAAATAACTTAGGACAGTATATAGTTAGTGTTAGTCGCTCAGTCAAGTCCAACTCTTTGCAACCTCACAGACTATGTAACCCACCAGGCTCTTCAGTCCATGGGATTCTCCAGGCAAGTGTATTGGAGTGGGTTGCCATTTCCTTCTCCAGTGTATCTTCCTGACCCAGGGACTGAACCTGGGTCTTCTGCTTTGCAGGCAGATTCTTTATCATCTTAGCCACCAAGGAAGCCTGGTAAGAACAGTGTATGCTGCTGCTGCTGCTAAATCGCTTCAGTCATGTCCGACTCTGTGTGACCCCATAGATGGCAGCCCACCAGGCTTCCCTGTCCCTGGGATTCTCCAGGCAAGAATACTGGAGTGGGTTGCCATTTCCTTCTCCAATGCATGAAAGTGAAAAGTGAAAGTGAAGTTGCTCAGTCGTGTCCGACTCTTAGTGACCCCATGGACTGCAGCCCACCAGGCTCCTCCGTCCATGGGATTTTCCAGGCAAGAGTACTGGAGTGGGGTGCCATTGCCTTCTCCGAGAACAGTGTATAGCACATAGTAAATGCTCAAAAAGTCTGATAGTGATGATGAAGATGTGTGTCCCATGCATCTGGGACATGGGACCCTAGAGCTGGCACATAGCAACTACTTATTAAATTGTTACTGTTAAAAATGAATAGTTTTGTTGTCTGCAAATCCTATAAAGAATGGTAGGCAGTTTTCAGTGTTGCCTTTACTCCTCCACATAGACATTTTTGAGCCCTATGCTCCAGAGTTTGACTAGCATAATGCTGACTCATTAGAACCACATTCTAGACACTGAAAGATGCTAGGGACTCAGGATAAGGAGATCCTTGCCTCAGTGGCTCTTCAAATACAAGGGCCTGAGTCTTATATGTGCTAAAGGATGAGGGGCATGATCCTCAGAGCTCTTCTCCTTAAGTCCACATAGAAATGGTTAGAATTTGACACTTTCAACATGACATGAGTAAGAAAAATTTCAAGGAAAGAAAAAGGAGAAATGAATGGGAAAAAGCAAAGACCAATAGAAAACATGCATCATTTCTTATTTGGGAACTGAAGTCATCTCTTTGCACCTAGTGTTTGTCTAATGGTTGTTTGGTTAAATCATATTTAAAAACTGATCAAGATGATTTAGTAGACTGCAGAACATGTAGCATGTTGTCTGGATTAATAAGTCAGAAAACTCATAGGAAAAAGATACTAACTATAAAGGAAAAGGTGAATTAAAGTTTCAAAAGTAAAATTAGAAGTGGGTACAGCTCAAAGCACTGCAGATGGTGACTGCAGCCATGAAATTAAAAGACGCTCACTCCTTGGAAGAAAAGTTATGACCAACCTAGGTAGCATATTCAAAAGCAGAGACATTACTTTGCCAACAAAGGTCCATCTAGTCAAGGCTATGGTTTTTTCCCGTAGTCATGTATGGATGTGAGAATTGGACTGTGAAGAAAGCTGAGCACCGAAGAGTTGATGCTTTTGAACTGTGGTGTTGGAGAAGACTCTTGAGGGTCCCTTGGACTGCAAGGAGATCCAACTAGTCCATTCTGAAGGAGATCAGCCCTGGGATTTCTTTGGAAGGAATGATGCTAAATAAAGCTGAAACTCCAGTACTTTGGCCACCTCATGTGAAGAGTTGACTCATTGGAAAAGACTCTGATGTTGGGAGGGATTGGGGGCAGGAGGAGAAGGGGATGACAGAGGATGAGATGGCTGGATGGCATCACCGACTCGATGGACGTGAGTTTGAGTGAACGCCGGGAGTTGGTGATGGACAGGGATGCCTGGCGTGCTGCGATTCATGGGGTCGCAGAGTCGGACACAACTGAGTGACTGAACTGAACTGAATAGCTCAAAGCACTACTGACAAAGCAGGGGACCTCAGTCTCCCTTGTTAGTTATGAGTGAATGGCAGAAGCTTTAATTCCCCATTTTGCTGTGGCTAATAAGCTATTATGATGAATCAAGGGCATAGTCTTGATTCCACATACTGCTGTCTGTGGCCATGTGTATTTTCACCATTTTATAAACAAGGATCAAAGTTCAGTTATCAGTTGGACTAGGACACAGACTCATACTTAGACAATCCCATGATTTATGATTTACACTTGTTACTTATTCTGGAAAGATACGGGGTCAGATTATACAGGGTAGATACATTATCCTTAACTCTGCTATGCCATGCTGTCTTTCCCTCTTCTCTTTTTATTCAAGAATAATACATAGAGAAGAGATGAACAAATGAGTGTGCATTTATTTTTATGTGTTCCTGATGAATGACTTTGGTTCTTCCTCCATAATCGAACTCCTTTGGCCCATCTCAGATGTATTTGGAACCAGGGCACTAGATACATGATTTTTCCTACTGTCTAAAAGAACTGCAGGACTTATAGAAAAAGGAAAAGGAGAGTCTTGCTAGAGCCATGGGTACATGTATCCAGCTCTCTGAGAAATACAGCTCAGACAAGCATGAGCAAGGAGAATGAGTAGGGGAGAAGAGGTACAGGTTGGAAGAATGGCATTAAATGTGCTTGACATTAAGTGAATGCTTGAGGTGAGCGTGTGTACAGTGTTATGTTCAAAGATGTGCATGGGGATGGATGCAAGGTTAAAGATTGCCTAGGCCTTGAGCTGATACATTTGTTAGGCACGGGACTGGGTGTAGGTGTTTTATCAGTGTGCCATGTCACAGTAAGTTATCAGAGGAGAAATGGATGAGGGAGGTGAATGAGGGTCTTCCCTTACCTGTATTTCTTCACTAATTAAGAACAAAAGTGCTCTCAACCATGTATTAGCACGGTGTGGGTCTCACAAGGGAAAGATGTTTTGCAGTTTCTCACAAAAGCCAAGTAAGGAAGGTAGGCGGGGAGAAACTTACAATAAATCTCCTTATTAATGAAAATCTGGTTTTAAGGCAATTTGCTGTGGTTCACAGCTTATTTTCAAGATCAGGATTAATATTAATTGTAAATTTATGGAAAGTGGATATACTTAAGAAACAGCAGGTTCTCTATGCATAGTTGTATATGTCCTCTGGGGATATATAACTCGGAAGGATGTGGCTTGCATGGCAGGTTGTCTGACTGGTGTGGTGACGGCCTGGGCATACATTCCTGATGTCTAGAACAGCTGCAGGCTTGGAAAGGGCTTCATCTTGAAGTTGAAATGGAGTGCCCTGGGCATTGTAAAGATTCTCACTGTGAGTACAATATAGCTTACATCTTCATGTGCTTTGTAATCATAGTAACAGCTATATTAACAGTGAATACATTTGAAGCACTTAATATGTACAAGGCACAGTTTCACTCATTTAATCCTCACAATAACTCTATGTTAGATTTTATTATGTGCTGTAGAGAAGAGGAATGTGATCCACTGAAAGGTTAAGAAACTTTCCCAAGGCCATATACCTAATAAGTAGTAAGAGTCACATCTTGAACCCAGACAAGGGTGGTTCCAGAGTCCATATGATCAAACATGGGGCCAGCCTCCCTATGCATGCACACTGAAACTGGAATTGTGTAAAAGTAGATGAATAGTGAGTTGTGCATGTAAATTACATCCGTGCAAAGTATACTTAGTCAATACAGTATGCTACAAGAGCTACATAACACATGATATAGCTCATCACTTCTAAAGGATATACTTTTTATTCACAAATTAATATTTCTGAAATTGAATTAATCTTAGAGTTGCAACCTCATGGACTATAGCCTGCCGAGCTCCTCTGTCCATGGAATTCTCCAGGCTAGAATAATGGAGTGGGTGGCCATTTCCTTCTCCAGGGAATCTTCCCGACCCAGGATCAAACCCAGGTCTCCTGCACTGTAGGCAGATTCTTTACCTTTTGAGTCACCAGGAAAGCCCAGGAAAGCATTATAATTTAATTGGCCATATGTGTTTCTTTCTTGGTGACTTCTAAAATAACAGTGCATCTTATAATCAATGCCACCTATTATCAATAGAATATAGAAGATAGTTTTTAATGCCCATGTGCAGTAAATGAAGGAGGAGTACCTACATGTAGATAAAGGGATATTGGTATATATGAGTATGTTTGTTTTCTAGCTGCAGTTTAATGCATCTGCCCTGGCACCACACACACACACACACACACACACACACACACACACACACAGGATACAGATTTCCTCCACTAGGGGTCCACAAGATAAGGTGTTAATAGCAAACATGGAGTAATATCATTCAGAAAATCAGAATGCAAAATGAGGGATAAAGTCCACAGTTAACCTATAATGTATAAACAACAAATAAATGCATGCTAGTAAATAAGCAAAGGAGTGACTAATTCTTAAGAGTTGGAGTCAAGTTCATCCCAGTCAGATGCCTAGCTCTGTCCTTTTTATGTTTATGAGTGTGCAAGTTGCTGTCCTGCAGTGAGTCAGGGTAGGCACATCAAACTGCAGCCAACAGACAGACACAGTCCTTCCAATATACTTTTCGTTCTTATGTACATATTTCTCAAACTCTAGGGGCCTCAGTTTCCTAATGTTTTAGGGAAAATAAGTTCATCTTTGAAATGTTTTTCTAAGAGCAAACAAAATCATTTATTCAAAGTTCATGACACATGGCAATACGGTGACAGTGATTTTTTTTTTTTTTTTTTGCCAATTAGGCATTATCAGAAGCATCATATTCTGACCCGGTGTCTTCTTATTTTGCTATTAGTGAAAGGTATCTGATGTTTCATTATACGATTACTACAACATTCCTGCAGCATTAACATTCCTTGCCATCATGAGGGTCATTTCCATGGGCAACAACAGCTTTCCATGAGAGGGTCCTGTATCCCTTTCTGGGCTGAATGATCATGCATATTATTTACACAACTCAGAATTCATGAAATCTCTCAAGGTAGTTATAGTTGTATGCTGCTGCTGCTAAGTCACTTCAGTCGTGTCCGACTCTGTGCAACCCCATAGACGGCACTCGAGTGGGTTACCATTTCCTCCAATGCAGGAAAGTGAAAAGTGAAAGTGAAGTCACTCAGTCATGTCCAACTCTTTGTGACCCCATGGACTGCAGCCCACCAGGCTCCTCCACCCATGGGATTTTTCAGGCAAGAGTACTGGAGTGGGGTGCCATTGTGTTACAATTTGCAGATTATCTATCACCTATGCACCTAGTCTATCTAAGTTTTCTGCAAAATAGTGTTCAGATATTATCCTCATTTAAGGCTCAAAATCCATATAGTGATGCTTACATTGATAGGGACAGTGCTGAAATATGAATTGGTCTTGCAATTTCACAGCTTCGTATCCCCATTGGTTTGGTGTGAGAAGGCATGTGTAGCAATATTGATCCATCATTGCTCCTGGAGTGGGCATGGGCTGTGGATCTCCAGCATGTTTCTGGGGTGAGAGTGAATTAATATTTTAATGAGGGGTACAGTATACAAGATTCACGTTTTTACCTGGAGAAATCAAAGCCTGAGTGATTTAATGATTTTCTTGGATGACTAGCTATTCTGCTTATTTTCTGTCTCAGCCGTTAGCTCCCAATTGCCTAAGTTGGATAAAGGATGAGATGGAGAAGGAGACTAAGCCATGGACATGAGGTTTATCTCTTGTTTTGGTGTCTGATTTCATTTTCTAAAATGGGATGATGGATCATAAACTTCTGTAAATATTATGAACTAAAGAGCATCCTGTTCTTTTCTGTTTTTCAGGACTTAAATTAGAAGAATCAATGTCTCAGCTTTACTTATTTATTGATTTTGGTCTTTAAATTAGATTTTAGAGATATAATGTCCAGCTTTCATCTAAATAGTTTTGCTGGCAGATGCTTGGACTTGGGTGTGGGGAATATTTAAGGCTGGGTGACCACTGCCAGGAATATAGGTAGATTGTATCTTGGTTACAGTTGTAAATCAAGTAATAGCATTTACCAGCCATGTAAAGGGCACTTATGGAATATGTGTTTCTGTAGAATATTATAGAAAACTTATAGAATATTATTATTAAAGAGTTAATAATTTTCTGATTTTGGTTAAATATTGTATCCTGTTATACCTGATGTTTATTCTAAATCTAGTGTTTTCTGTTAGACAACTCTAATCTATATATAAATATGCTCCATATCAAAATGTAAAATTCTATATCTTTAAAAAATCATCTTATCTCTTGGGAAGCTAAATGGTTGTTACAGAGAGAGGTTGTGATTTAAATCTTTCACACCTGAATTGAAATTCCACCACACTGCTTTTGTGTTGTGAAATTGTGGGCAGGTTATTAAGTTGACTGAGCTTTAGAATCTAAGTGTATCAAATGGAAAGGATAAAACCTTCCTGAGGCTGTAATAAAGTTTAAATAAACACATATGGTATATGCTGGGAACTCAACAAATGGTGCTTCTCTCTAAACAAATCAGAAAATTTTAGGCTATCACCCTTCTGCTTAAGTATAATCTGGGCATAGCGATATGGTAAAGAGTACTTTTAAAATAGAAAAGCAAGAAAATGTTAATTTTAACTAACATTTAATTAAACCCTGCTGTGTTATATTCTGCAGTTGGTTTCTCAATCCTGTTATGCAGGTAAAATTTATGAAATGTATCTTGATAATATAGTGCATGCACTGTATGATCCTTTTCACATTTATAGCAATTTGAGAGGAATTATCTGTTATTGTTATGAGTGCAAAAGGTCGGGTATACAACCTGTTATCAGGGAGGCCAAGTAATATTCCTAAGTCAAAAGACAGTTAGAGACTTTGTTTATTCCAACTGCTGTAACAGAATACTGTGGACTGGGAGACTGGGTAGCTTATAAACAACTGACAGTTGTAGAGGCTGGAGAATCTAAAATTTAGGCACTGGCAGATTTGGTGTCTGGTGTGAGAGCCCATTTCTTGGTTCATAGAGGACCTACTTCTGTGTCCTCACATAGTAGAAAGGGCAAAGGAACTCTGGATTCTCATATAAGGGCACTAATCCCATTCTTCAGGGCTCCATCCTCATGACCTAATCACCTCCCAAAGGTCCCACCTCCTAATACCATCACCTAATACCTAATCCCTTTCACTTTTCACTTTCATGCATTGGAGAAGGAAATGGCAACCCACTCCAGTGTTCTTGCCTGGAGAATCCCAGGGACAGGGGAGCCTGGTGGGCTGCCGTCTATGGGGTCACACAGAGTTGGACATGACTGAAGTAACTTAGCAGCAGCAGCAATACGTAATAATAAAGAGTTAGGATTTAACATATGGATTTGGTCTATAGCCTGGACAGTTCTTTTAAAACAGTGGTCCCCGACCTTTTTGGCACTGGTTTCATGGAAGACAGTTTTTACACAGATGGGGAAGGGGGATGATTTCAGGATGATTCAAGCATATCACATTTATTATGCATTTTATTCCTAAGCTAATGCCATCACTGATCAGAGAGGAGGTACAAGTCCATGGCCCAGAGGTTGGGGACCCCTGTTTTAAAAGTTAGTCTTGCTCAAAAAACATATTTTTGGCTATGAGTTACAAAAGCAAGTAAAAGTGTATTTTTGTTAGAAAGCAGAGATAGTTAAATACTTTCAAGGTTAATGAAATATTCATTAGAAGTAGGGGTTAGAGGGCTGCCTTAAACTAAGATAAACATTCCTAGCTGGAGAGACTATCAGGGATAAAATCATTAATGGAGTAGTTATGGACAAGGAAAATCACAAATAGAAAAGGAGTCCAGAAAAAGTCTGCTCTTCTCCTTGAGATTCCTGGGGAAACACGCTTTAGGGCTTGAGAGGAGTGCAGACATTACCAGTGATAGTCATTGACAACATATTTATAGCAGTTTGTAGTTTCAAGTAATACTTGCTACTAAACCTTTGCAAAAAATGAAACTAGGACTTAGTGTCAAACAAAAAATTGCCTGAAGTTAGCACTCAATCCAGATGTTCTGATTCCAGGTGCATAGTCATTTCCTCTATAACTCAGACCCTATCATGGCTTGTGTGATAAAATAACAATTTTAAAAAAGAACCAAATCCTACACTCATTCATTCAGTTGATCTTTCAAAATATATTTAGGGAGTGACTGTTATATATTCAGTTAAGGTTGAGCAGCTTATTAAAAATCTCTTCTAGAGGATCTCTTCATGAAAGCGAGTTGCATTATTGATCAGTACTGATCATTCACTGGCAAGGTCATTGACTTGAAAAGATCCAGAATAAATAGAAATGCAGAATTCTGTAAAAAGTGATTGATAACAGGCAAAATTAAAATAGAAAAAAATGTACTATTATTGTCTTTTGTTTCTTTAAATGCTGATAAATCTTTGTATTTGTTTATATCTAATGGTAAATGGTTCAACCATTCACAGATATATTTGTATATATATTTTGTTGTTCCTTAGTCATTAAGTCATATCTGAATCTTTGCAACCTCATGGGCTGTAGCCCACCAGGCTTCTCTTTCCATGGGATTTCCCAGACAAGAATACTGGAGTGGGTTGCCATTTCCTACTACAGGGGATCTTCTGACCCAGGGATTGAACCTGCACCTCCTGTATTAGCAGGCAGATTCTTTACCGGGAAGCCTATACCTATATATATTAACATATGATATATATATGGGTATTTATGTAATTTATAATATATACATATACATATGTCTATTACATATGTGTATGTATATATATGTGTGTCTGTATGTGTGTATAAGAAAGCCTTCCTCAGTTATCACTGCAAAGAAATAGAGGAAAACAATAGAATGGGAAAGACTAAAGATCTCTTCAAGAAAATTAGAAATACCAGGGGAATATTTCATGCAAAGATGGGTGCAGAAAAGGACAGAAATGGAATGGACTTAACAGAAGCAGAAGATATTAAGAAAAGGTGGCAAGAATACACAGAAGAACTGTACAAAAAAGATCTTCATGACTCAGATAACCACGATGGTGTGATCACTCACCTAGAGCCAGACAGCCTGGAATGCGAAGTCAAGTGGGCCTTAGCAAACATCACTACAAACAAAGTTAGTGGAGGTGATGGAATTCCAGTTGAGCTGCTTCAAATCCTGAAAGATAATGCTGTGAAAGTGCTGCACTCAATATGCCAGCAAATTTGGAAAACCCAGCAGTGGCCACAGGACTGGAAGAGGTCAGGTTTCCTCCCAGTCCCTAAGAAAGACAATGCCAAAAAATGCTCAAACTACCGCACAATTGCACTCATCTCACACACTAGTAAAGTAATGCTCAAAATTCTCCAAGCCAGGCTTCAACAATGTGTGAACCATGAACTTCCAGATGTTCAAGCTGGTTTTAGAAAAGGCAGAGGAACCAGAGATCAAATTGCCAACATCTTTTGGATGATCGAAAAAGCAAGAGAGTTCCAGAAAAAAACATCTATTTCTGCTTTATTGACAATGTCAAAGCCTTTGACTGTATGGATCACAATAAACTGTGGAAAATCCTTCAAGGGATGGGAATACCAGACCACCTGACCTGCCACCTGAGAAACCTTAGTATGCAGGTCAAGAAGCAACAGTTAGAACTGGACATGGAAAAATAGATTGGTTCTAAATTGGCAAAGGAGTATGTCAAGGCTGCATATTGTCACCTGGCTTATTCAACTTGTATGCAGGATACATCATGCAAAATGCCAGGATGGATGAAGCACAAACTGGAATCAAGATTGCTGGGAGAAATATCAATAACCTCAGATATGCAGATGACACCACCCTTAGGACAGAAAGTGAAGAAGAACTAAAGAGCCTCTTGATAAAAATGAAAGAGAAGAGTGAAAAAGTTGGCTTAAAACTCAACATTCAGAAAACTAAGATCATGGCATCCGGTCCCATCACTTCATGGCAAATAGATGGGGAAACAGTGGAAATAGTGAGAGGTTTTATTTTTGGGGCTCCAAAATCACTGCAGATGGTGACTTGCAGCCATGAAATTAAAGAACACTTGCTCATTAGAAGAAAAGCTATGACCAACCTAGACAGCATATTAAAAAGCAGAGACGTTACTTTGCCAACAAAGGTCCATCTGGCCAAGCTATGTTTTTACCAGTCGTCATGTATAGATGTGAGATTTGGACTATAAAGAAAGCTGAGCACCAAAGAATTGATGCTTTTGAACTGTGGTGTTGGAGAAGACTCTTGAGAGTCTCTTAGACTGCAAAGAGATCCAACCAGTCCATCCTAAAGGAAATCAGTCCTTAATATTCATTGGAAGGACTGATGCTGAAGCTGAAACTCCAATAATTTGGCCACCTGATGTGAAGAACTGACTCACTAGAAAAGACCCTGATGCTGGGAAAGATTAAAAGCAGGAGGAGAAGGGGATGACAGAGGATGAGATGGTTGGATGGCATCGCTGACTTGATAGACATGAGTTTGAGTAAGCTCTGGAAATTGGCGATGGTCAGGGAAGCCTGGCTTGCTGCAGTCCATGGGGTCCCATAGAGTCAGACACGACTGAGCGACTGAACTGATATATATATATCAGTTATATATATATATATATATATATCAGTTATATATATATATATATATATATACTATATATACTTCATATATATATGAAGTATCATTTGGAGTCAAAACTGAATTTAAACTTTCACAATATCAGTGGGAAAGGCAGTCCATGTGGTCTGAGCAAATGTCAGTCACTAAGTATTTGGGAAAGGAGACCAATAGAGAATAGAAATTGGACTGTGAGTGTTTATTCCAAAGCCTTGATGCTTTGTCAAAAACCTAAGATGGGATGCTGGAAGGGTGTGGGAGGTTGGACTCATTGTTCATTTCCACAGGCTTCTTTTCAACCTGATTATTCTTTTCTGTCCAAGGAGTAATATTTTATTTGACAAAAGGGTCATTGCTTATTAAAAGATTTGATAACAACAATTTTAGGGGATATCCTGAGAAATCAAATCCAAGTGTCAGAAGTGTCACCACTGAAAACTAACAAGAGTCTCCCTGACTTGTGTATGTGAATAATCACCCTGCATGCACCAGGCCCAAGGCAAGTTTTATTTTAGGAGCCCTTGGCATCCTCTCTTCTCTTCCTGCCTATTCTTTTCTGGATATAGGATATTTCACAAATATGTCCTTCATTGTCACATGGGTCTCACAAAATGTTATTTTTGTTCTGTAAACTATTGCAAGCCTGTTCTCACATCTTAAAGTATTTAAGCAATTAAATGCCTCCTAAATCCATACTGTCAGCAGTCTCAGGCTTCCCAGTGTAGCTATCCTATGGTTCTGCAAGGATTTGAGAAAATATTTTGTTCCACTTTCCACTCTCCCTTCTGTCTGTCCCCAATGCAGGTTTCCTTTCTGCCCAGGATATTCTATTTTGTTATCTAAATAGCCCCAGGAGAACCACAGTTAGATCTATATATTTTGTCTTCTATACTTTTCTTCCCTTCCCTTTGAAACTTTCTCATTCCTGCCTTCCCTTCCCAATTCCAGTTGCCCAATATGGATACTTCATGATCTTGGTCCTCTTCTTCTAGAAAAATGCATTCTGGCAGCCCACACCTCATTAGATTACCCCAACCAATATTTTCAACACTCTCTGGACAATGTCCTACATCATCGCTCTCCCACACTCCCATGCAGGATTGCAACTCTTACCCATTTTTTAATTTATTCAGTAATTCCCAGTTGCATAAAGATGGGGAAGCCAAGAAAAGAGGACACATAATGGGCAAAAAAAGACACGGTCTCTGTCCCCAAGGAGAATTGAGTACAGTGGGGAACATGTTCAAATAAACTGACTACAGCAGTATGATAGGTTTTGATAGGGTAAAACCAAGCAGCCATACAGTTCTAGAGCAGAGATTCTTTAATTTACATGATACATTGAGGAAGACTCCCTCTGAGGGACAAAATGGGATACTGTGTGAAGAGAAGATATAGTAGAATGATAGGGGAAGAGAAAGTGTTTTAGGAAGAAGGAACAGTATTATGAAGACCTACAGAGGAGAGAAAGCATGTTATTGAAAGACTAACAGATGTTTGGTATGTTTAGAGAGTAATAAGTGATGAGCCATGAGGAAGTAACCAGATGCAGGGGAATGATGTCAGCTTTTAAGAGTTTGCACAGTATCTGTACAAAGGGGGATACTAAACAATTTTTTAAAGGAGAGTGACAGAGGGATTTAAAGTTTTATAATAAGCTTACATTGATTACAAAGTGGTAGATGGTGAGGACAGTATGCATATACAGAGTCACATGTGTACACACATTTTATGTTTAGCACTAAAACATGTTGCCTTTGAGTTATAAGTCCTTAAAGTCTCTTCACTTTGTTCTATAGTAATTATTATTTGTGTTTCTAGTGAAGAATAGGTCAACCATACAGACCTAATTTCCCTGAGGAGTAGAGCTCTCTTGTTCTTCACTTTTCTTCTCACTCCTCTCAACCTTTCCTGATCAAAATGTGGTCCAAGGACCAAGAGTTAGCATCTCCTGGGAAGTGTTTAGAAATGTGAATAGCAGTTTCCACCCCATACCTTCTGTATCCCAGTCTGCATAGGCACATTCCCAAGTTCACTCATATGCATATTCAAGTCTTAAAAGCCTGTTCTAGAAATCTACCAAAGACTTCCAACCCTTAATTCTATCTCTGTCTTAGGGACTAATGTAAATTTATTAGTGAGATTAAACATAGACATGTGAATAAACATTAAACAATATTCTCCATCATATCTTCAAATGCAAGAAATGCTGGGAGAAATATCAATAACCTCAGTCAGATATGCAGATGACACCACCCTTATGGCAGAAAGTGAAGAAGAACTAAAGAGCCTATTGATGAAAGTGAAAAAGGAGAGTGGAAAAGTTGGCTTAAAGCTCAACATTCAGAAAACTAAGATCATGACATCCGGTCCCATCACTTCATGGCAAATAGATGGGGAAACAGTGGAAACAGTGGCTGACTTTATTTTTCTGGGCTCCATAATCACTGCAGATGGTGATTGCAGCCATGAAATTAAAAGACACTTGCTCCTTGGAAGGAAAGTTAGGACCAACCTACACAGCATATTCAAAAGCAGAGACATTACTTTGCCAACAAAGGTCCATCTAGTCAAGGCTATGGTTTTTCCAGTAGTCATGTATGGATGTGAGATTTGGACTTTAAAGAAAGCTGAGCGCCGAAGAATTGATGCTTTTGAACTGTGGTGTTGGAGAAGACTCTTGAGAGTCCCTTGGACTGCAAGGATATCCAACAAGTCTATCCTAAAGGAGATCAGTCCTGGGTGTTCATTGGAAGGACTGATGTTGAAGCTGAAACTCCAGTACTTTGGCCACTCTGATGCTGGGAAAGATTGAGGGCAGGAGGAGAAGGGGATGACAGAGGATGAGATGGTTGGATGGCATCACCAACACAATGGATATGGGTTTGGGTGGGACTCCAGGAGTTGGTCATGGTAGGGAGCCTGGTGTGCTGTGGTTGATGGGGTCATAAAGAGTTAGATACAACTGAGTGACTGAACTGAATGTCCCCAAATTTATTTCCACAGCAGTCTTGTTTTCAAGGTGGATTGGCTACAGGTTTCATGAGTTGTCAAGGTGGGATTTTTCCCTAAAATTACATGTAGCACCTTTTCCACTTGTGTCTTCCAGTATTTCAACTGAGTGTCAGGTTAACCTGCACTGCAGTAGTCTTATAAAACCAAATTTTAAGCTTGTGGGTTGTTGCTTCTAATATACTTAATGAGCCTTCTTTAATCATCCTATTTTGAAATATTTTTCTATGTGCCTATTTCATTTCTAAATTTCCATCAAAAAATACAGTTTCTGAAACACCCACAAAGCCTAATCACTTTCATTTGCATATTTTATAAAAATTTCTGAGAGAGAAGCAAATGATGAATGAACAAGTGACTGTCACTAGTTTGTTTAAAATACGAAGTTTGGGGCTACTGTATTGAGTGGGAAGAAGTCAACCCAGTGTCCTATATGTCCTTCTGTCCTTCAGCCTGGCTCAGAGCAAACAGGTACCAGTGACGGTGACCTCCAAGGCACTTGAAATTCTCAATCACTGAAAATTCTTCAAGAATGTCAAGAGTTCTGTAATCACTGGCGTAATGGAAATAAACATCGACCTAAAAATGAAAAGATCTGGGTTCAGATCTTGGCTACATTACTAATTAGCTGTGACTTCACAAATTATGCCTAATGGGGCCTAAATGTCCTCATCTATAAAATGGAAGCCATAGACCAGACAATCTCAGAATATTTTAAGATTCCACATGCATTCCATTTATCTGAAAATTGTGATCCATATGTGCTGCATAATGATGGAAACATTTGGGAAAGCATAATGTTCAATTAACCAGCGCACTGCCGCTTCCCAGACATCCTGAATTAGCGGAAATGTACACTCCTGCATGCAAGCCACCTCTCTCAATCACTCCTCTAAGTGGCAATTTTTGCCAAGTCTAACCAGCAGTTAGACTTGTTGCTGTTTATTTTTTTTCCTCTAAGCTAACTAAAAGATTATACCTTTCCTTTCCTGAAGCTTCCACCAAATGCTTTCCTCCCAATCATAAAAATCAGGAAGAAAACGTCTCTTAAAATCAGTCATTGACCCTATCAGCAACGTTTCCACTATACCATCCTCATGTGAGCGCTCGCTGATTCTTTCTCCTTTCATGGTAGTCCTGAAAATGAAGCAAACTCAATGGTCTAGCTGCCTTGTCCTTCTCTCCTCAGAGATACTTCTCTCTTCTCTTTAAAGGCTTATTCTCACAGCTCTCCACCCCTCAGCCACATCAGAAAGACCCAAGTAGTACAGTGGTATCAGAGGCTCCTTCCGTCTTTTCCTTCCTGTCACTGTATTTCTTAAATAATTTTCTTTTCATTTAAAATAACTCCATTTTAAGTAGTACAATGAAGACACTTCCAAAGCCAAATTTGTTTTCAGACTTGAAGTTGAGTAATTTAACACTACGTTTAACTAGTAAGAGCCCAATTTGACTGATTCCTTTGCCCAATCTGAAAACAACTGTGACTTTTCTATTACCAATGGTTGTCCAACCACAATACCTACAACTAAACTTACCATCAGTGCAAACTTACACCAGGTGCTTTACATAAATCATCTCATTTTATCCTCATAATACCATAAGAGCTTATTTTTATCCTAATAGTATAAGTAAGGAAATAGAGGCTGGAGAAAGTACACCATTTGCCCAGAGGTACCTAAAGAAACTACACTCTCAACTGGTGAGAGGCTGAGCGAGGATTTGGATCTGAGTAATTCTGACTCCCAGGGCTTCCCAGGTAGCTCTGTGGTAAAGAATGTAGGAGACCCAAGAGACAAAGGTTAGATCCCTGGGTCTGGAAGATCCCCTGGAGAAGGTAATGGCAACCCACTCCAGTACTCTTACCTGGGAAAACCCATGGATGGAGGGGCCTGGCAGGCTACAGTCCAGGGGGTCACAAAGTATTGGGCACAACTGAAGGTATACACACGATGCCCACGCATACCTATTCTGACTCCCAGCCCCCCCATCTTTCGTCACATCAGGTGTTGCAGCTTTGATCCTGACATGGATTGGAGCATGTGATGAAGCACTAAATGATGATCCAACTGCATATCCATCTCTAAGGAGAGAGTCCAAGAAGGAGACTTGGTGTTTTCGGTTGAATCTGATGTCCCTGATTGCCCTTTGAGGGTTTCTTTTTTTATCTGTTTCCAAGTCCTCTGTCCATCTATGTGCTTTAGAAATCGAGTACATTTATCACCTCACCCATCTTCTAGGTCAGTGTTTCCAAATTTTGATGTGCTTAAGTATCTTCTGGTCACCTGGAGATTGACTAGCTCAAGGGAGAACTTGATAATCTGCATTTTACAAGCATCCCACTCCACCAGTGGAGAAACATAACGAAAAACATAAGGATATCCATTTTATCTTCTCTATCCTGAGTAAAGGGTAGTTTTCTCTATTTGCCAGGTCAGGAAAATGAACCACAGGTGAGTGTTTATACCTTTTCCTTGCTAATAAAGTGTGCCCTAAACAAGGACATGCTATGATAAAGATACAAATTAGGATTACTGGTGAGATCCACTACTTTCTCTGCCTGTATCTAGCTCTGGAATCTGTAGGTCATCCCCTGTGACCCTAAACTGTTCTTCATTTTTCCTGTGTTTTTTTCTGAAAGTAATAGAGTCACATCCCTTCTAGTCTCAGAGGACTTCTCCTAGATTGCAATACATTATCCTGCCAATATTAAATGGTATTTTACTTTCCCCATTCTGAAGATAATTCTCTAACTGAAGTGGAATACCTTTGAATCCTATCACCAACATTCATTATCTGTATGACTTGGGCAAATTATTTATTCTCTAATAGTTCCTTTTCCCTCATGTGTAAGGGGACAGTGACGGATTGCAGAGCTTATGTTATGAAGATACTGTGAAGACTAAAGAGCCAATGCCCTTATGTGTCCCATTCACATAATAGAAGTGAAAGGGTCCCTTTAAAGTTGTGCAGTATGCAAGCTATGCAGCTGTATGAAGGGACCCTAAAGTTAACTAATATTGTAAAGAGCATAGCACAGTTTCTGGCATTGCCATCTCCATATGGTACCTATTGTTTAATATTGATTCTTACCTTTGATTATCTTTATCTAATTTGTTCTTATATTCTTGAAATATTTTCAGTTGCCATTTGTTAAAGTTAATTCTACTTGCTTGACTCCTTAATTTGGGGTCCAGGATAACTGGGCTGGTTATGAGAGTGGCCCTAGGCTTCCCCCTTCTCTCATCACAGTCTGCTTGCAAGCAATGATACATCTTTGTAAGATGGCTAGTTAAGATTAAGGGTACAGTCCATAGCTATGAAACTGTTTTTTTTTTTTTTCCTGTGTGAAATACTAACTAGCCTGCCTAGAGATTGAACCAACCACCTTGACCTCATTAGCACTGAACTCCAAGCAGCAGAACATTTTGCTTTCATTATTCTAATAATGTGATGATGATTATAAAGATACAACAAGAATAGCACTGAATCTAGAAATTTCATTATCCCCATTAGTGATGCAAATTAGGAGAAGTATGCATAAGAGAGGGTGAATTGGAGTGCTTACATGGAAATCACATCTGACAAATAGGTTTAAGGATGAAGATGTAGTAAGTGGATGTGGTGTAGAAAAGAAGGGGAGAAAAGGAGGGGAAAGAGAAAGAGAACGAATTCTGCTTTGTTTAGGCAGAAGAGTCAGCTGTACTAAGAGATAATTAATATCAGGTGTGGAAAGACAAAGGACTACACCACATAATTTAATTCCTTACTCTTACACTTTAATATCCTTTACATAACACCAAAGCAAGCTATTTAGAAACACTTTGACAAGAAAGAAGAAATATTTCATCTATTTAGTATTGTGCCAAATTTATCTTGATCCTTTTGCACTAAAATATTATCAGAAAAAATTTGCACAGGTAATTGGAAAGAATATATATATATAGTATATATAATGTATGTATGTGTGTGTGTATTCAACTTCTGTAAGAAAGGCACAGATTAGGGAAGAAAACTGGAAACATAAAATAGAACAAAGAGCCATACCCTCCTGAAGCTTACATTCTGAAGAGAGAAAAGTGTTAGTCACTCAGTTGTGTCCAACTCTTGTGATCCCAAGACTTAGTCTCCTCTGTCCATGGGATTCACCAGGCAAGAATACTGGAGTGGATTGCCATTCACTCCTCCAGGGGATCTTCCCAACCTAAGGTTCAAACCCACATCTCCTAGGCCGGTTCTTTACCACTAGTTCTACCTGGGAAGCCCTCTGAAGAGAGAGGTTAGACATAAAAGAACTACATGAGTAAGCAAATGGATAAATTAATGAAACTTAGGACACAGATTAAGAATGTAAATATTAAAGCAGGGGTAAACTTTTCTTAGGAAGTCACGATTAGAGAAATTTTCCCCAGTTTTGGGGCACCTAGCAAGGGCTGGTTTTAGGACTGTGGGGTAGAAGATATGCCAGTTATTTTAAGGAATTAAAGGTTCAAAACACAAAACAAGGTACCTATACAGCCACCCACTCTGTCCACAGCCTCTCAGTGCACCAGGCAAGGTCTGATCACCCTTTCCACACCTCCTGTCTAAGAACCTGTTGACCTGTCTCTGGCCAGGGCTGACCCAGATAGTACTGTTAGCACTGTTTACAAATGGTGATGGACAGAACACACAGCCCCAGAGGTCACTCACCCCCATGGATGGTACCCCCTCTCTCACCTCACTACCAGGCTCCCCATTACTTACCCCGAGGGTTGGGTCTGTCTATATGATTTCATAGTTTACAGTTGCAAATTCAAGACTCACCCACAACCTTGACCTCTTGTGCCACAGTCCCTTCAACTCCCATGACCTCCGTTCCTTCTCCACTTCAGTTGCCTAGCAACACTGCATCAGACTCATTTTCCATCAAGTCTCACAATCACTTTAACATCTCTTACTTTCTCA
Organism: Bos javanicus; assembly: GCF_032452875.1. Taxonomy (NCBI): domain Eukaryota; kingdom Metazoa; phylum Chordata; class Mammalia; order Artiodactyla; family Bovidae; genus Bos; species Bos javanicus. The sequence continues at coordinate 62,285,903 of NC_083868.1, read as the reverse complement.
CTCCTTTTCAGTCTGCTCTGAATCTCCCCATAGCCTCTACTCCCTTGACCATTTTCCCATTGTCATAGTATGACATCCAGTGAATTGTCCAAAGAGTCCAAATTCAAAGAAATTGAAGTAGTGGGGAGGGGAGGAGGATGAGAATAAGAGCAACTTTATATCAAATGAGTCCTGAATTCAGCTGTGCCTAAAGAGCTAGTCAACAACTTTTAGTTACCTGAACCAATAAATTCCTTTTCTGTGTAAGTGACTTTGTTTTTGGATTCTGTCATTTGCAACTGAAAGAGTCCTAAATAAAATAATACAGTTTTTTTGCATATCTATATTATCATCCTCTATACAATCATAAACTCTTTGAGAGAAAAGACTGTATTATTCATTTTGTATCCTCCAGAATGCTTGGCACATTGTATGCATCCAATAAATATTTATTGAATGAATAAATCAATTTTTAAGAAAGCTTAAATTTAGATTGATGCAGTCTTCAGACTTCTCTAAAGTGATCTGGATAATGAACAGCATCACATGGCTGAAATCTTTAAAATATTCCCTACCTCCCAATGGGAATATGTAGCTTTCCTCTAGTCTTCGACCCTTCCACCATTGTTGTTTTATCTGCATCCCCATTCAGCTTTTACCCACAGGAGAGACTAAAGGCACTTGGATGACTGCGTTCCTATTGTGAGCAATGATAATCCCGGGCACTGGATATAATACAACTGAAAGGAAAAAAAAAAAAAACTTGCCTTTTTGGTTTTTATTTTTTCTTGATCCAGATTCAAGCTTTTCTTTGTAGAGAAAGTGTTGAGACCATTTAAAACCACATCCAGATAAATTGTAGCAAGAGCAAGATATTGGGTAGGGGTTATGTTTTTCAATTTCTCTGTCTGTCCCTTTCTGTCTCACTCATACACACATACACACACACACACACACACCACAGATTCTCAGGGCATATCTGCAAAAAAAGCTCACTCTAGCTCACTCCGACTCACATAGTTACAGCTTTCTCTCTGTATACCTATGCAGACAGGTAGACACAGAGACAAATCTTTCCATTTAGGAAAAGGTCCCCTTGTGCACGTCTGCAGTCAGAAAAGTCAGAAGGACCAAGAACTCTTCCCTGAAGCAGATGGAATGTGGGTGGAGGCAAAAAGAATGATATATTTAAATATTTAGCAGGAAGGAAATCTTAGACAGTTGAAGCCGCATCCTTATTAATTGCCAATTTTAGAGGTACTCTAGCATACAACCCCTTTCTTCTGTCTTATTACTTATCAAAAATACAAGAGGTTTGGGATGGGGGCTCGGAGGGGTGGCACAGAAGTCATCTATTTTTCTCTGGGTGTACATGTGTGTTTTAATTATCCCTCTTGAGATACTTCTTTGCACGGTTGTGCCTTCAATCTGTTGCTTGCAGTTGTGTTTTTGACAGCAGAGCTTATATTATCAGCAGTTGCCAGTTTTGTTTTTTGAGGGAATGGGGACAATTGGAGTGGCCCCACCCTGTCCATACCGTTTACCATTTGGAAAAGGCTAAACTGCTTACCATTTAAAGGAGCCTAAAGTACAGGAGCCTGTTCTAAACCCTGCTTCCTGGGGTGAGGGAATCATGCTACTGAGGCTAGAGCAGGAATAGATTGCTGGGCTTCTCTGTGAAGTTTGTGTGCCCTTTGGATATTCATAGATTTCATTTTTGAAAAGATAACCAGGTTACTGCCAAGACAGCTCCAACAATAAAAATAACTAAGTCAATTGAATGGCAGCATGCACTTTAGCAAGCAGTCAACTACTTACATCAGTAATATAAGTAGCAATCCTTTCTCTAGTAACAAATGCTAAATATTCAACATTCCACATCTGCCTGTGGAGATGGAGATCTTTTAAAGATGTTGATACATAGAAATTTCCCCAAACTCCTGCTGTGTTAAAAATGCAAATCATCCTTGATTCAAAACAAGGTGTGTTCTTAGAAAAGCAGTGATTTCATTCGAACAGATTTCCTCAGTAATGTGATGGAAGCAGGAAGGAGTGAAATAATGTGCATTATTAAATGAAAATAGTGTAAAAGCTTATTCAAACTTTGCTTCACTGATAATCACAGTGAAGCATGATTTGTGACTTGAGCTTTACAGTGTCACAAAGCTGCTAAGATGCAGCCGAGAACATAAACTCAAGTAATGGGAGGAGTCAGGATTTGGAGATAGTAGTCTATAATATTTAAATTTGAAATATGTCCAGCACGCCATCTTTTCACTTTGCTTTTGATCCAGTTATGAAGTAATACAAGAACCCTCTGGAAGAAAGAAGCTAGAAAATGACCATTCAACTGACCATCTGTAGGTTATCCTTCTGAAACTGTTGGAAGATTTCCTTCCAGTCTTTTCTCTGTGCACTTTTATTTTCATAAATGCATCAAAAACTAGACATGACTCTAATTCTCTAATTCTCTAATGACGTGACTCATGCTCTTCCCACCATCTTGTTAAAGTTTTGGCTTTCAGTCCTGTTCAACTAGATATGTATGTGTGTTAGTTCACTCAGTCGTGTCCGACTCTTTGTGAGCCTATGGACTGTAACCTGTGAGGCTCCTCTGTCCATGGAATTCTCCAGGCAAGAATACTGGAGGTTGCTGGGGGTTGCCATTGCCTTCTCTAGTTCAACTAGATAGAGTCTAACAGTAGGTCCTCTTATTCTCTACCCTGTTCCTCATCTTCATCACTAAACTAAAATGTAAAGGATAACTTGTGAATAATAACAGAGCCTAATCCTATCAAGACCAGGGAGACAAAAACTTTCAGGGGAGTGAAAAGAGCTATCTCAGATCCCTGCTTGGTGCATTCCCTTAGCCATGTGAGTCCAAGCAGACATGAGTAAAGACCACTTGGTGCCCAGGCTGACCTAGAATAGATGGAATAAAAGAATAAATGGAAAGGCCCTGACAAAGAATAAATGGAAGGCCCCTGAACTGCCTTGGTGTTTATGCCATGTGGTACCACTTTCCATCAAGCTGAGGTCTTCAAACCTTCCCTTGCATCTTCGTCTAGTCATGATCTGGTTTAGAGACACCCTCCTTAGTCCACTCAGGCTGCCATAACAAAATTTTATATACTGGATGCTTAGAAAACATAAATTAGTCTTCATAAATTAGTCTTCTCAGAGTTTTGGAGGCTAGATGTCCAAGTTAAAGTGACAGTAATTTTGGTCCCTGGTGATGGCTTCCCAGATCGTGCTAGTGGTAAAGAACCTGCCTGCCAAAGTAGGAGACACAAAAGATGTAGGCTCGATCCCTGGGTTGGAAGATCCCCTGGAGGAGGGCATGGCAATCCACTCCAGTATCCCTGCCTGAAAAATCCGATTCACAGAGGATCCTGGTGGGCTACAGACTCTTGCTGCTAAGTCACTTCAGTCGTGTCCAACTCTGTGTGACCCCATAAACGGCAGCCCACCAGGCTCCGCCATCCCTCGGATTCTCCAGGCAAGAACACTGGAGTGGGTTGCCATTTCCTTCTCCAATGCATGAAAGTGAAAAGTGAAAGTGAAGTCGCTCAGTCATTTCTGACTCTTAGCGACCCCATGGACTGCAGCCTACAGGCTCCTCCATCCATGGGATTTTCCAGGCATGAGTACTGGAGTGGGGTGCCATTTGGGGATCATAAAAGAGTTGGACATGACTGAGCAACTAAACAACAGTGACATATGTATGTTCAGTCCATAAAAATACCTCTCTTACAATATTCTTCTACTTTGTTTTCAGAAGATGGATTTGGTAGAAGAATGTGACTGCACTGGGCAAGTGGGTAGGGAAATTTTAGTAAGAAAACAAGAATGGAACTAATTCTATAATTGATGGAGTATGAATTACCAAAGAGTAAAGGTAAATATTAAAGGATAATAACAAGGATAAATAATAAATTGAAGAAAGTTTACTTGGTCACTATATGGTGTGAACTGTGGAGTCAGTGAGATGAATGAATAGCACAGTCAAGTAACCACAAAGACAGAATTGATGTTAAAAAAAATCAATTTCTAGTGACCTGGGCTTAATCCAGCAATGGTCTATGGCTTGGGTGTAAAATAGATGATGATAATATTAGGTGGGACATATTTAATGATTAGACAGTAGAGACCAGCTATTGAAAAAAAATCATTTTTGAGATATTAACAATGGACATTTTGTTTCAATGAACTTGAGGGTATGTATGAGATAATAACGGGATTAATTAAAGTTAAGTGGCTACATGAATAAAGAAAAGTTTATAGTGACTAAAACTTCTCTTTTCGAGAAGGCAGTTTGGTATATAAAATTGCATGACTTGAACTTGATGGGGACTGTCAGGTGTAGTTATGTATACAGAGATGAGAAAAGATTAGGAGCAAGGGACCGTTTCTAGCACCCCACAACTACATCTCACCTGTAATCTCTCCTTCCACTTACAGTTACTTACGGCTGTGTCTGACTAGGCCACTTGAAATGCCAGTGAGCGTGGGGCATGCATATATTACTGATGGGAAGAATTGCTCCAGACACAATAACAATGCTCTCAGAAGGAAAAGGAAAAAAATATTTCTCTTAAGGATACACAAGTGTTTTTCTCATGGGTAAATCAAGATCTTAGTGCCAAAAACAGATGTGACATTGGAAACTTTCCCAATTAACATGTGTAGATATAGCTGTGGAGTTGTATGAATGCATCTTATCATTATGTTGTTAAAAGATAAAATTGTTTGACATATTGAAGGATTAATGAAGTTTCTCTTTTGGTTTAAAATGGGGTCTGGTTTGACAGTATGGCCTAAAAAATGAGAAGTCGTGACTCTGGCCAAGTCTGCTAGCTGTCCTCAATCTTTCTTTTCCCTTTACTTTCAGGTGGGCACGTGATTGTTCACAAGAGTCTGTTTCCCTGTAACGCTCACCCTTCTGACCCTGTTGCTAAGATCTAGTCAGTAAAAGACAAGCAGAAAAATTGTAACAGATTCTTGGAATGTCCCTTAAAAGAAAGCTTGTGTGTGTCCTTTGTCCCTTCTTCTTAGTCTCTTGTTCTTTCCTCTTGACTAGAATGTGAGTGTGTTGAGTGACAGTGGTCATATTGGTCTATGATGTGACCTTGGGGATCCAGACTATTCACAACAGAGCAATAAAATAGAGCCCGGACATAAGAAGTTGGGGATCAAAGCTACCCTCACCCTAGTCTAGTGAAGTGAAAGTCACTCAGTCATATCTGGCTCTTTGCAACCCCATGGACCATATAATCCATGGAATTCTCCAGGCCAGAATACTGGAGTGGGTAGCTGTTCCCTTCTCCAGGGAATCTTCCCAACCCAGGGACTGAACCCAGGTCTCCCACATTGCAGGTGGATTCTTTACTATCTGAGCCACCAGCAAAGCCCAAGAACACTGGAGTGAGTAGCCTATCCCTTCTCCAGCAGATCTTCCTGACCTAGGAATCGTACTGAGGTCTCCTGCATTGCAGGTGGATTCTTGACTAGCTGAGCTAACAGGAAAGCCCACCCTCCTAGCCTAACATACCTCCAAACTCCTGACATGGAAATAACTTCTACTCTGTTTACATCTCCTAGACTCTGAGTTGAGACTAATGTTAGTTTAAATATCAAGCTGCTGTCAAAAAGTCAAGCTATCACTCTTATCATCTGAAACTATAGAATAGAGAGAATTAGGTTGAAAGATGTGCATCAACAATGAACCAGAAACAGAAGACAATTGCCCACCTGAATCTGAATAGGAGAAACATCTTCCTCTTCTTGTTGTCTGTGTCCTGGGTCAGAAATAAGATAGTCTGTATCAGATGATTAAGCAGATCCTATAACGAAACAGATGCTTGGTTTCAGGCAGCCAAATACTCTTCATTTCTCCTACTGCCTTATATTTGTCCATCTTTCTGCATCCAACTTGAGACTATATCTTCCAGAAAAGAGTTGAGATGCAATGGAAGACAAGCTTGTTTTGTATTTGGGGAAGGTGTAGTTGCAGTAAGAAAAGAGCTAGGTTTTGAGATGGTACAGAGGCAAAAAAAAAGAAAAAGATCATGTCAGCAGACACTGGAGATTCTTATTTTGCCATCTGTTCTTTGTGTTGATTAATCAGATACTTGAGATAAAACATGATGCTGCTTTAGTCCAGTAGAGCTACATAGAACAAAAGATTGATGACATCAGGAATTAGACTAAGAGTTGTGCATATTAACTTTCTATCTATCAGTGAATCTAAAAAATATTTGGCTGGCCCCAAGTAAATGGAGAGTAAGGAGAGAGGCAATCTACATACCATATCTATTAATAACACTATATCTGAATCAATTTGTTCTCTATCTGAGGTTGACTAAATAGAAATGCAAAGAGATTAGAGAAAAAAAGACACAGCCTAGGAAATAATAGAAACTTGGGTGGCAGAGCAGACCTCTAATAACCATCATGGGTCACAGAGTCAACTTTAGAAAAGTCTTTGTCTCTCCATAGTAGGAATGCTGAAGGCTGTCCATAGCTGTCCACAGCAACCACAAGCCAATGAACAATGAACAGTGTCTGCAAAGTACCTAGTGGGGAATAACATCTGGGGATGTGTTTATTGCCTCACAGGTATTTTTTCCTTGTGAAGAGAGTTCTAAATTTATTCTCAAAAATTCAATGACTTATAAAATGTAATGTCTAGATATCATCCTTAAATTACTTTAAAATATAAAGCAAGCTTAGCAAGAGATGAAAGAGCATTAAAATGTCCATTACAGGGAAATCACCTGTAAAAGGATTGGTAGGAATCATTAAGACCATTTAAAAACAGAACTATAAGTTGTGGTAAATTATTATAAAGCTGAAGTCAAATATCTGAAATAATTATTGAATTAAAAGGGATGTTACATAAAATCATAATTTAATAATGCATACTATTCTACATCTAAAACTTGAAGTTATAGCAAGAGCAAGAAATGTAGTGTAGTGAAAAAATGCTAAACTCCTAATTTTACATCCATGTCACTCAAGGACACTATTTAATTATTAACTTTTACAATTAGAGGAATGTAGAGTCCTGTAAGAAAAATATAAAACATGCATGGAACTGATACTCACTCACTTGAGTATAGATATTATCTTTGGGGAATGTGGAACAGGGCTCTGGTGCCACCCATAATGGTTTTTTTAAGAGAGAAAAAAAACTTGACACAAGTAGAGCAAATATTAACATCTGCAAAATATGACTGCAACATTGGTGTCTGTTGTGGGCTATATTACTTTCTGCAGTTTTCCAAATATTTGTAATATTTTACATTTTAAAATATCACTTTTAGAAGCTAAAAGATAGCCACTAAGTAGAATTAAAAACAAAATATGTACCTTTATGTCAACCAAAAAATAGAAAAACAATGTATATACTATGCAAGAAAATATAATACAGGAAAATACAGAAAATCTGGAAAGAATCAGAAAAATACTCAAAATGATAAAAGTAAAACCATGGCTCCATTATGAGAATTGCTATAAATTATTCCAGAAGTGTTAGTCTTTCAGTCATGCCCACTCTTTATGACTCCATGGGCTGTAGCCCACTAGGCTCCTCCGTCTATGGAATTGTCCAGGGAAGAATACTGGAGGATGTAGTAATTCCCTTCTCCAAAGGATCTTCCTGACCCCAGGATCAAACCCAGGTCTCTTGCATTGTAGGTAGATTCTTACCGTCATTCTCATCATTTATTACTTCTCAGTATCTGCCTTTCACTATGCTATGTTATTCTACATTCTTTCACTGTTTTATGCCACTTAATCCTCATGGCAATCTTATGAATCAAGTATTATTATCTGAAAACCTCACAGATTGAGTTGATAAAAAATAATTTAACCAAGAGATACATCTTTTTTAAAAGAAAAAAAAAATAAAGACGTTCAGTGTTTTTGTCTTATCAGCCAAAAAAAGAAGAAAGCAGCACTTAATGTTAATTAAATATTAACATTCGACAAAATATAAATAAAGACAAAAATCACAAAATGCTATATAGAGATTAATTTTATATTTTTAAAAGGGAGATTCCATAATGAACATTTAAGAAGTAAAAGCTTTTATATGCAGAATACTCTAACAGTTAAATAATTGATGCAATTATTAGAAATGCAAGGAAAATTATATGTGAATTTAATATCTTGACATTTCTAGATGTCAAGAGACAAAAAGAAAATAGTGACATAGAATATATTGCTCAACCTCAAATACAGGGATGAGCTTCTTGAGTTCTTTAAATCCTAAAGCTTTATGTAAATTGTGTGTGCATGATTGTGAACTTTACCAAAAACGTGGTACTGCTATCATATCCTCAAAAAAGGTCCATGACTCTCACCAGTTTGTTTATATCTATATATCTATCTCTCTGTGTATATCTTTATACCCCGTAAAAAGAAACCAGTTTTATTTTTAAAAAATCAAGGAAATATTTTAAAATGTATACAAAGTCCCAGTGGAAAATACCTGGAATTATTCTTGAGATTGCTAATTTGATGTCTGGCTTTCTCACTGCCAGTCATATTCAGTCATATTTGGTCCTATATGACATATTTGGACCAAATATTCATATTCGGTCATAGTAGGAACCATGAATGGGCTTCCCAGGTGGCCTAGTGGTAAAGAACCTGCCCTCCAATGCAGGAGACCTAGAGATGCTGGTTTGATTCCTGAGTTGGGAAGATTCATGAATATCATATAGTTTAATATAAAAGAATCTAGTCAGTTATTTTCCATTATTCTTTTTCATTCTATTCTATTATTTTCCTCATTTTTAGGAAATAGCAACACATCAAATGAAAAAATAACAATCATCCTGATAGATGCCAGAAGAGTAATTTGATTAAAATTTACATACATAATGAGTTTTAAAATGTTAATGTACTAGGAGAAGGATGATGTTCTTTCAGCCTGATAAAGAATAAGCATCAGAAATCATTAGCCTATTTCATATTTAAGAAGTATAACTCTAGAAATGCTAGGAGTATAACCATTAAAATCAAGAGCAAGGCAAGAATGCTATTTATTTGCATCTGTTGAAAAGGAGTAACATTTGCTGCTGTTGATGTGTGTGTATACTTGGAAACAAGGAGAACTGAAATAAGACATACTTTTAAAATATAGTTAGAAATAAAATAACTCTAGATCAGGACAGAGTAAAAGTTTAATTTCATATAACAGTTCTGCAATAATGCTATTACAACAAGCTTTTTTTGTACTTTAGTACAAAGCTTCCAAGAAGAGAGGTCAAGTTACCAGATACAAAAAGAATAAACAAAAAGAATACATTTCCTATAAACCTATCATAGATCACAAGAGGTAAAAGATCCAATTAAGAAAAAACAAACAAAAAATATCTATATAGAGGAAAATATAAGACGTGACTAAAAATGAATAGAATTTCAGAATGTGTATTTCCTCCCATATTATTTTATAGGCTTTATATAGTTTTAAGTAAACAGGTAGTTACATTTGAATGATACCCTTTAAATCTTTAATGCTCTTTGAGAAATGTATCCTAATAAAAATAATTGGAAATTTTAGTAGAAGATTTAGGGGAAAATTTATTTATTTTTTATTCATTTTAAAAGGTTAATAAACAAGCAAATTCCTCCCAATAGCGATATAGTTATATAAATTGCAGCACAATTGTGTAGCAAAATTTAATGCAGAATCATGTTTATGAAGAACAGAAAATAAAGTGAGAAAGTGCTTAAGATATAATAGCAATTTAAAATAAAAAGCAGTGTATTAAACTTTATATTCTATTTTAGTTCTATCAATTTTTTAAAAATATTTGTTTCTAAGCATGTACATAAGTATGTGAAGAATAAGTAGAGGGAGTTTCACTGATATATGAGAGATGTATATCTAAGAAGTTAAATACTAATCTTATTTTCTGTATATATTTACAGTTTCCCCTTTTTTTTTGACAGTGAAAATACATTTTACAGTTGGAAAAAATCAATGGATTCATATATTGTAGTGTCTTTTATTTGTACCTTTTTCATGAGATCTTTTTTGTTTGTACCATGCTCAAATAAAGATCTGTAATATATTTTTCTAAAAAGATATCTAGAATCGAGGCTGGAAATTAAGGATGTTTTAAATTGGGTTTTAGAGGTGTTACTTGTAAGAGGGACAAATTGACATAGTCTTTTTATCAACAAAGAATAAGAACCAGAAACAGAAAGGAAGACTAGCTCCAACAAAGGAAAAGAACAGTGTCTTATTTAAAACCCTGAAAAATTTGAAAGCATAATTGTCTCTATGAGTTCAAATGCTGATATTATACATTAAAGCAATTTAGGAATGTTTATACCAATATTCACAGGCTTATAAACCAATTTAGTGTTGTCTTGTATTCAGATTGCATGGAAAATAAGTTTCCCATTTTTAAGAATATAAAAACTAGCAATAGATGAAGAATTTTATGCTTATGAGCATAAACTGTGATTGTTTACCATGCCTTAACAATGATGAAATCACTGAAGGTTTCATATCAAGACCCAAAACCCTGGGGAAGCTATTAAGAATTCAGTATTAACAGTTCATGGAAGAAAATGCATTCCACTTACTAAAATGATTTTAAAACATTTTCTATAAAATGCAAATATTGTAGTGCTCAGAACTTGGACATTTTAGAGAGGTTTTATTTGAATCTTTGTCCTTTCTTAAAATTTTTGATTGGAACATAATTGTTTTACAATGTTGTGTTGGTTTCTACTGTATAACAATGCAAATCAGCCATAAATATGTATGTATATGTATGTGTATGTGTGTGTGTGTAAAAGTTATGGGGGTGCAATGGTAAAGAACCTGCCTGCCAATGCAGGAGACACAGGAAAAGTGAGTTTGATCCCTATGTCCAGAAAATCTCCTGGAGAAGGGCATGGCAACCCACTCCAGTATTCTTGCCTGGAAAATCCCATGGACAGAGGAGTCTGGCAGGCTACCATTATAGAGTCACAAAGAGTCAGACACAACTGAAGGGACTTTGCATATACCTAATAGTATGAAGACTCTGATGCTGGAAGGGATTGGGGGCAGGAGGAGAAGGGGACAACAGAGGATGAGATGGCTGAATGGCATCACCGACTTGATGGACAGGAGTTTGGGTGAACTCCGGGAGTTGGTGATGGACAGGGAGGCCTGATGTGCTGTGATTCATGGGGTCGCAAAGAGTTGGACACGACTGAGTGACTGAACTGAACTGAATGGTATGAAACAGACAGTGTTTTGGTCCAGACTCAAACATCTCTGATGTTCTATCCAGCCTCATAGCTTCTTCAGTATCCTGTCCTGTGCAGATACTGTAATGACCCCAGGCAAACAGTGGAACTTAGTATAACCCTGACTGAACACAACTTTTGCCACAGTGCTCTAGAGTTTTCTGTTTGCACCCTCAGGGAAAGCAAAACAACTCCCTCCCCAAAATGAGAAAGACAGAAACTAACAACTGATAAAAAGAAAAGCAGGCACTTTCAACTGGGAATAATTAATCTATGCTTAGAAAAGACCAACAAACATTTCTTTGCTTCATTTGATTTTTATTCATTTCATAATGACAGTTAAGTGAGGCAAGTGCCAGATCCTGAGATTGTTCTCCATTGAGGTTCTGGGGAGCATTTCCTTTTTACAAACAGCTCGTTAGAGCGTAACGAAAATGAAAAGCTTCTCTTTCTGGAATGAGAGAAAAGCAACATTCAGACACAGACTAGTGATTTCTTTGTTGGTGCTTATTACTATCTTTCCAATTGTATTAGTTCTTAAAGCTAAATGGACATCTTTCTTGAAACCTCACCCTCTTCTCTTTGGTTTTGAACTTTGTCCACCATATAGAATTTCTTAATTCTTACTTAGAGTAAAGGTAATGTTGAGCAAACTATAAATCTCTATTGCATAGGGATTTACTGAGGGTTCAAGAAAAAAAGAAAAAACAGGAAATGTGTTAGGAAACATTTTGTGTTCTATCTATGACCCTCTCTATTTGCCCCTGTGTCTGTCTGCTCTGAGTGTGTGGGTGTATTTGTATCTCTCTCTGTTCATCTTTGGCTCTTTTTCTCCATTTCTCCTGAAGGTCTCCTTTCCCAACCCCTTCTTCCCCACAGTGAAACTAAAGTGGTAGATTTACACTGGATTCCACATTCATTGCTGGAAATACCACCTTGAGCCTGGCTTGGAATATGTCTGTTCTGGAAGGCTCGTTCTTACAGGTGTATTAGACCCACACAGCCCCTCTGTGACCTGACGTTCTGGCCCCCATGATTCCCTGAGGTATCTCATGTCTAGCTGCTGAGCTTAGTGTTCCAGACGGTTACATTCCCCAGAACAGGCCAAGGACACGGGCATTGATTTCCAATCGTTACATGCCAGTGCAGTCACCTCTTTCTGTCGTCCTGTGTCCTAGTCTGTCTCAGGGCCAGAAAGAAAAAAGAAAAAAGTTTTGGACTTGACAGTGAGGGGAAAAAAAAAAATAAAGAGATTTTTTTTAACCCCCTAGAAGGGAAAATACATTATGTAGAATTATATCACATCAAGGAAAACATGATTAAAATAGCCTGGTATGAATATTCATCTGTGACTTGACAGAAGGGAGGGAGCACAGGGAGTGATGGCAGCACACTGCTAACAGAGATCTCGTTTAGAGACCAGGTTCTAAAAGAATGTGTGATGAGATTTGCTGGCCTGAACTATGGAAGTCTTTTTTTTCTTTTTGCTTGTTTCCTTTTTTTTTTTTTTAATTTTGGTATTTTAGATGCCCACCGTCCTACTGAAATGCATTTCTCTCTAATCACAACAATGCCAGGAGGTTTATCTCATTCATGCCCTGTTCTTTGAGGCGACCTCATTGGAGAGACGAGGAGTCACATTATTGTGCCCTTTGCACAGTCTCTGTGTTCACACAAAGAAAATGATGCTTAATGTGTTATTAATTATTCCTCCCTCTCCAGCGTTTAAAGAACCACCATTGCATCCTGTTCAGCCACATCATTTTCCCTGTCCCAGGGTTTCTTTTTCTCAAACTTTCTTCCAATCTCACCTTCTAGAAGCACTGTCCAATTGCTTTCTGTGTTAATAAAATCTTCTCTGTCTGCACTGTCTAATAGTATATTTGGAAGTGCAGCTTAAGCCCCTGATGTTAGCAGAGAGTCCCAAAGCACAGACCTGTTCTAGAACAACTGTCAAGTAATGAGAAGGTATAAGTCTGTACACACACGTGCATGCTTTTATTCCCTTCCTTTTAACTTTTCTAATCATTTCAAATCATTCATCATCATCTGTCATCAAATCTCAGCCTCACTAGTCACCCATTAGAGTTGCAGAGGACTCCAGAAGATAAAATGTGACATTATTTTTAACTTCACTCTACTGTTCTCCGAAGAGCTAACACACAGGTACTGGGAAGCACAATTACACTTCACATCAAAATGATGTGAACTGAGCAGAAGCAATCATTTCTGATGTGAATGTTTCATGAGGATTTTCAGTAAATCTGAGATAACCACTCTTCCTATTCTTTAAACCGGTATTCCCAGTGTTTAAAATGAACTACGGTCAATAACATTATCACTGATGTTTGTATATAAGTCAGTCTATGCCTAATGAAAGGGGTTAAGATATTCTTAGGTTGTATTTGTATAACACTGAAAGAAATTCAATCCAAGTCTGATCAGTGAAATGAAACAGAAATTATTACCTTTGCTTTTAATGTAATTTATTTAATTGCAGATCTATATATCTTAGTTTGTTTAAATGGCTGGCAGAATTTTCTGAAGATTTAAAGTTGGCCCTCACCAGCTTGTACAAGCCAGCTCCAGCACATCACTGCTGGCAAAATGAGACCATTCAAGACTTGATCTTTTCCTTTTAGACTAATTGGAAAAATGATGCTTTTATATGTGTACCAATTAGAGGATAATGTAAGATACTACATACTTAACTGTGAAAAAGGTGTGGATAAAGGAGACATATTGTAAGTATTTCAGATAAGGAAGGTCTCAAGAACATTGAAAAGCAAGAATGTCTTTGCTATCATTGTTGTATCTACCTGAAATTCCCAAGAATATACTCTAGAGAGCTCAGGCATAAATCCAGATAAATCAGATTCTTAGAGGATAAAGTGAAATAAAGTTCTTCACTGTAGTGTCTTCTGAGAATTTCTAACTGTGAGCTGTAACAAAGGATCAGAAAATTGTTTGGGGGAAGCTGAACTGAAAGTGACCAGATTCCACAGATCAAATTAATAATTCATAAAGTCTGGACTTGAGAATGATTTGCAAACTGAATGGATAGACTATTAGACCTAGTCAATGACTGCCCTTGGGAGACCTTGAGAAAAGTGATCAGGAAAAGTGGCACTTGGGTTTAATAAACTTCAGGCTGTTCAGATATATCTCCTAACTAATGGATTGTGACATATGTACTCTGGGCTTTGACCAGCAGTGATACCTGGTGCTGTAATTGTCTTGCATATAGAGTGTCTGTTTCCAAAGAAAGTTGTTGCTGTATCGAGAGTAATTACAAAGCTGCCAGAAGGAAGAACAGTCACCCCACCACGCTCACCATGATTTATTGAGTGTATTTGTACTCTTGAACAGATCTGTCTTTTTCTTCCTGGAATGTTTTCACACTTCAATATGAATCTTTCTTTCCCTGAGCTCATCTCATTTGGGTCTGAAATATTGATCTGGTTGACAAAGGACAGGGTGGTATGTGTGTGTGTGTGTGTGTGTGTGTGTGTATTAGAAAGAGCAGGAGCAAGGGAACTTGTATGCGTGTGCATGATATTCAAAGACATGATTCTTTCTTTTATATTATTTTGATGATCTAAGGTGATTTGGCACACAGACTATCCTTTCTCCTTGAAAATTCTGCTGATAGTTTCTGCTTTTGAGAAACAGACTTCATTGTGAGATTGGAAAAGACCTTCAGTCTTTTCTGTGACATTTGCCCATGGAGTCTGCAGTAAGAGATGATTTATGAAAGTCCGCCAATGTGAGAAAATCATAATGTTTGTGACAAATTCCTTTACTCCCACGGCGAATCAGCAGTTTTAGGAATGTAGTCTCCATCGAGTCCTAAATACCAAATGGCTTCTCTCATATAAATACATCTTGCTAAAGTTGAGAAGAACCTTGGAAGATTTTAGTATTCCATCTCCCCCTTGGAGAAGTACTCAAAAGTTGCTTTGAGTTAACTTAAGCATTTTATCTTCCTGGGAAAATATCTTCACATTTCTAAACTTGTAGTCACTGAGGAGCAGTAGAAAGCATTGGTACCTTCTATTTTGCATCTATCTCTGATGTTTCCTCTCTTTTCACCAATGGGAACAGTAATACATCTATCACTTTTTATCACAATTTTCAATTTCAGTTTTAGAAAATTAAGTTCCTTTAGTGAAAAGTAAATGCTTACACTTCAATTACTAAAAGGCCAAGTGGATCAAACTGTCAAAATTTTTATGCCAAACGCAAGGTTATGACTCAGGAAATTGGGTTCAGCGTACCTCTTCTGTCAGAAGGAGGTTGTTGACAAATTTTTCCTATTGCTCATAAGCACAGGGAAATAAAATCAATGGGGGGAAAAGGAAACCATGGTCTACACTCCAGATTCTTTCTGTTCAGAGGGCTAAAGAAAATAAACCACTATTTCAGAAAAGGTTGGTGGTATTCCTGTCCCCAGGACAAAGGGATTAACTAAGTGACGTCTCTTGGTCCATCCTGCCCTCTGCAGTAACACACATTATGTGATTATGATTTTATTTTGGAATTCTTTTCCTTTTATGAAGCAACTTCTCCACCCTGTGTCAGGCTCAGCTCCACTCAAGTTGAATTGACCTTACTTCTAGCAGTGTAGCCTGTAGATTTAGTAGAGAAGGAAGCTCAATGCAGAGCTGGAAATCAGGAGATGCGGCTTTTTGATTCTGAAGCACGCTATGAGAAGGTGAGTATAGTTTCTGTAAGGGAAAAATTATATTTAACTAATTCACTACTTTCTTTTGAGGTAATTGATAAGGATAAGAACATTAGATATGTTGTAATTAAAATTTTTCACAATAAGATTTTTTCCTCCCAGACATCAGAGGATTGAGAGAAAAATAGCATTAGCTAAGAAATAGAAATTGAAGTGTAGAGATAAATTTTCTTCTCTTTGGATGGAGATATGGTAACAGTGTTCTTCCTGGGGAAAATTTGCTGAGGTTAGTTTGACTAAATGCTTGAATAGATGATTTAGGAGAAATCTTATAAAGGAAAAGTGCCAGGTTTGCAGAACATGTCAAACCAATGAATAAACTTAACAGTGAACTTATAAGGTCTTGTAAGTATTTTTTTTTTTTAACACAAACCAGGTGCCAAGTATTGAGGGGAATACAGATAAATAGCTTGTATTTTCAAGTGGCTAATCTTCTACTGTATGATTAAAATATTACTTTTAAAACCAGAAGATTAAGCAGAGAGTATTACCTGACCCCTATAGGAGTAAGTAAAATACTATTAAGTTTTAGAGTGCAAAGCATTTCCTTCTGGCTTAAGAGTCAATTTTTCATGAAGGTGATGACATTTACACCTGACCTTTAGACCTCTAGCCTTTCTATTAATAAAAAGCTTTCAAGCACAAAGAACAACATGGCAAAAGTAGAGTGGGGGAAGGAATGGGCATAAATGATAGACGTGGGCAATAAGGAATTTAGACTTTGTGGTTATTGTTGTTTTCTTGTTAGCACAGCTTATGCAAGGAGAAGTAGGGAAGGTGATCAGGGCCAAATTGTGAAGAGCTGTTACATGTCATGTTAGGGAATTTAGCCTTGATCCTGAAGACTAAGCATTCTCCATATGTTTGTTCCTTAGCACACATGGCAGATGATGTTATAACATGCAGGATGTAGTTATAGCAAAAGTTTTATACAAATGACTATAACACTTTAAGAGATGATCATCATGTAAATGAACAAGAATGATTTTAAAAAATAAGAATGGTCATGACTTTAAAAATTTTTTTAGTGTAAGTCATGCTCAAACACAAGTATTTTAATTATTAAATGATAGCAACTTTCTTTTGACACATATCAAAATAGGTGATATGCTGTGGTGTGTTGAGGTAACTGGGTCGAGGTCCACTGCTACAGGCTGTGGAAATAGTCTGATTTAAGCAAGAGAATGTCATGATTAGTACAGTTTTTGTTTGTTTGTTTTTTTCCAGTGATACATTGCAACTGTGCTGTGCTGTGCTTAGTCACTCTCAGTTGTGTCCGACTCTGTGACCTCATGTACTATAGCCTGCCAGGCTCCTCTGTCCATGGAATTCTCCAGGCCAGAATACTGGAGTGGGTTGCCATGCCTTCCTCCAGGGGATCTTCCCAACCCAGAGATTGAACCCAGGTCTCCTGCATTGCAGGCAGATTCTTTACTGTCTGAGTCACCAGGAACAGCTAAGAATATTGGAGTGGGTAGCCTATCCCTTCTCCAGGGGATCTTCCCAACTCAGGATTTGAACCGGGATCTCCCACATTGCAGGCAGATCGTTTATCAGCCTAGCTACCAGGGAAGCCCTTGCAATGTTAGAAGGTAAATGAGTTTGTTTATGAGAGAAACAGAGTGAAGGAAACAATGAGATGCTATTTTAATATCTAATTAAGTGATAATGATGACCTCAACTTTGGAAGTGCCAGTGAAAATGGAGTAGAGCCTAGACTTTTGATTTATTACAGGACAATGCTTTTTGAGACCTAATTGGGTTAGATAAGAGAAGGGAGTTGTGGTGGGTGGTCAGTTGTGGTCAGGAGAACAGTCACAAATTAAGTAAAGATTCAAGTGGGAATTTGAGTAGGAAGTTGATGCCATTAAAAGAACTTATGAATTCAAGAGAAACAATAAGTTTAGGAAGTAATAAAGTAAGCTTGGTTTAAAAAGCCAAGTTGGTTTTAAAAGTAAGTTTGGTTTAAGAAATAAAATAAAATATAATTAGGACAGAAACAAACAAAATGCATTCAGAGAAAAAGTTAAATAAGGAAAATGCATCAGATTTCTAACTTAACCTGTTTTTATTTTTGAATTTTCTGTTCTTTCATGTTTAGAAACATGATTAGCAGAGCAAATAAAATTTGAGTTCTTTTCCTGTATTCCAAAAAAAAAAAGTAAGTTTGGTATAAAATGCATTTGTGGAACTTAATATACAGTTAGATATTCAACATGTAATTGAAATATAGCAATTCAGAAAGATATACAAGCCAAGGACTGGGATTTGGTCATCATACATGATAGTTGATCGCTGAGGCCATGAAACTGAATCAGATTACTCTCTTTTACTTCTTATGTTACTTCCTTTGATAAATAGTTTCTTGGGAGGTGATTTACATTTAAAGTTGCAGAGAGAGCAATGAATTCACAAAAATTCCAGTCATAGAATTGGTATAAAAAAATAAACAAGAATTCTACAAAAGTCAGGGATGAGGTGAAGTAAAGCTAGAAGTGATCCATGATATCAAAACTGTGTGAAACTTGAAGAAAATAAAAATGAGAAAATGTCTATTGAATTTGAAGAAAACAGTCCTTCAAAAAAGTAGTATGTATAGAAGCCAGATAGCAGTGGTTATTAATGGGCAGGCAGTTAGCAAGGGTAGGATGTTATTAAAAGAAATTCAGTAGTGATTGGAAGTACAGAGAGAATGTTCCTAAACATGTATCAGTGTGGAGAGATTTATTGTATGATTTGGGGTTTGAGAAAATTTAGAGTGATGATAATAGAAAGTCAATAATAGAAAAATGACAGTTCAATGAATATAAAGGACATTACCAAGTCAGAGGCCATCAAGACAGGCCATGGAGTAGTAAGACTCACCATAAGGGATGAGAAGGGTTTGGGTAGTGGTATTAGTTTAGACCCTCTGAGAAGCAGACAAATGGCTTTAGATGGGTAGGAGTTACTTTGTGGAAACATCTTTGAAGGAAAAAGGGAAAGAACCAGAATAGACAGGAAAAGCCTTTACACCACTATGAAAGTCTGACATCTGTGAAAAAATCTTAGACTGTAGTACAGTTCTAATATGTTTTGGCCAGACTGATGGGTCCTCTTTGGTCCAAAGTCACCCATCTGAGGAGTTCCAAATACCTCAGAAATAGACATGAATTAGCATCATCGCCGTGATCAATCTTTGGCAGAGAGCAGTCCAGGAAAGGGTGGCCTCAGTGTAAATGTGGTGTTTCCAGAGGACACAAGCTAGGACTATCGGTCAACTCTGCTCTGTGCAGCAGAAAATTGAAACAGCTTATTTTTGAAGGAGAAATATTGTATGACATCCCTTATGACATTCCCTTACGTGTGGAATCTAAAATGAAATGATACAATGAACTTTCTTACAAAACAGAAACAGACTCACAGACTTCAAGAAGGACCTTATGGTTGTCTGGGGGAAGAATGAGGGGAAGGGATAGTTAGGGAGTTTGGGATGGGCATATACACACTGATGTATTTTAAATGAATAACCAACAAGGACCTACTGTATAACACACAGAACTCTGCTCAGTGTTTTGTGCCACCCTGCCAGGAGGTGGGTTTGGGGAAGAATGGATACATGTGTATGTATGCCTGAGCTCCTTCACTGTTCACCTGAAACTATCACAGCATTGTTAATCAACTATACCCCAATATAAAATTTAAAAAAAAGTTTAAAAAAAGAAAAAAAAACCTCATTTTCATGACCGCATGTTAGTACAAGTGAATGTATTTAATTTCAGAAGAGGAAAAGATAGTAGTATTGGTCAAGCCAGTGATTGGTTGTGGTGGTAAATAGCAGGTAGTAAACATCGTGGCCACCTTGTCCTTCTGACCTTGTGAGTTTGAGGGAAATGCAACAGATGCTACTGAAGAAGTTTTTATTAAATAGATGGTCATGGAGTGTCACCATTCAGATAATCTAAGAGCTAGTCTTAGAATAGCAAAATATCTTTAAGGTATGCTGGAATGGAAACTACTACTTATGCCTCCAAGTATCAGAATTACAGTCAACTAAACCAATCCATCCTAAAGGAGATCAGTCCTGGGTGTTCATTAGAAGTACTGATGCTGAAGCTGAAACTCCAGTACTTTGGCCACCTCATGTGAAGAGTTAACTCATTGGAAAAGACCCTGATGCTGGGAGGAATTGGGGGCAGGAGAAGGGGACAATGGAGGATGAGATGGCTGGATGGCATCACAGATTCCATGGACGTGAGTCTGAGTGAACTCCGGGAGTTGGTGATGGACAGGGAGGCCTGGCGTGCTGCTATTCATGGGGTTGCAAAGAGTTGGACACGACTGAGCGACTGAACTGAACTAAACTGAAGGTAGGAAGTGCCTGGTCCTTGTGATTCTCTAGAGACAACTGCTTCATTCTGCAGTGCCTAATAATACTCTTTTAGTTCACATCCCAGCTTGGCCACTTGCTGTTTGTATCACATTTGATATGCTGCTCAGTTTTTCTGCTCTCCATCTTCTTCATCTACAAAGTAGAAATCCACTACCTAGTTCAGAGTTATTGTTCCATTTCTCTTCTTCCATTACAACGTTTCACCTGGGCTTTGGGTTGCTTTCTCTCTCAGTAATTGAACTACCAGCATTTGAGCCATACCCAGCCCAGTCCTTCACCATTCTCCACTCTTCACCAGAACTATTACCGCCACCACCAGGTTTATCATCTCTCACTTCTCCACCAATATCGACTGTTTTTTATGTGCTTTTGTCAGCATATGAATCCTTCTTAGGCAAATTACTATGACAGAACAACCATGATGCTAAATTTCATTTATGCCAAACCTAAAGCACCTATAGATGGACTGTTTCATGAAAAGGTTGAAGATAAAGGCATTTATTCCCAATAGATCAGGGATTCCACAATGCACAGTGGGAGTGAAAAAAAAAAAAATGGCAATAGGCATGCATGGTTTAGACTAAGTAGTAAAGAATTAGAGTCTACTAAGAAAGACTAAAGTTCAGATTTTTCTATATCATAATAAATTTCAATAGTAAAGATTGAAGCAGAAAACTGGAATGTACTGGAAGAATATTTTCTTGAAGATATAATTGGTTAACTAAGTAGTAGGAATTTCAGGAAAAGTAAAGTTTTCTGTGAAAGTGAAGATTGCTCAGTCGTGTCCGACTCTTTGCAATCCCGTGGACTACACAATCTATGGAATTCTCCAGGCCAGAATACTGGAGTGGGTAGCCTTTCCCTTCTCCAGGGAAATCTTCCTCACCCAGGAATTGAATCCAGATGGATTGCAGATGGATTCTTTACCAGCTGAGGGGAAGCCCTTAACTTCTATTATATATGGCATTTATATTAAATTTCTCAAGTAGTTCATGTCTCTACATTTCAAGAAATATATGATTTAGCAAAGAGGTATAAATCAGAGAGAACTGTCTGTAAATCAATAAAAATGATCAAGGAAACTAAGACAGATTAAAGACAGATCAAGGAAAATATAAGAGATTAAAATCATGCAAGAAGCTAAATATTTGTTTATTAAATCTGAAAGTGAAAAATGAAAGTCATGTCCGACTCTTTGCAATTCCATGGACTATATAGTCCATGGAATTCTCCAGGCCAGAATGCTGGAGTGGGTAGCCTTTCACTTCTCCAGGGGATCTTCCCAACCCAGGGATCAA
The DNA here is from genome assembly GCF_032452875.1 of Bos javanicus. Classification (NCBI taxonomy): domain Eukaryota; kingdom Metazoa; phylum Chordata; class Mammalia; order Artiodactyla; family Bovidae; genus Bos; species Bos javanicus. The sequence continues at coordinate 62,264,251 of NC_083868.1, read as the reverse complement.
ACCCAGGTCTTCCACATTGCAGGTGGATTATTTACCAGTTGAGCCACGAGGGAAGCCCAAGAATACTGGAGTGGGTAGCCTCTATCTTCTCCAGTGAATCTTTCTGACCCAGGAATCGAACCGGGTCTGCTGCATTGCAGGCAGATTCTTCACCATCTGAGCTATCAGAGAAGCAAGTATTATTAAATCTAATCATACTAAAATTAAAAATTATTTTTAATATATTAATGTGCTTCTAATATAAATAAAAGTGAGTCCTACCTAGGAAGAAGAAAAGTTATAGGAATAATTAGTCAGTGACATAATACTTCGTAAAGGAAGGTATAGGAAGGGGGAAGAAAATGTTATTAAATATCAACCAAATTTCAGACACTGTGATTCTCAGTCTGCTTGTGTTCTCTCCTTTAATTCCAAACAGATGAGAGAGGTAGTAACAAATCCATTTTGAACTGTAGAAATGTATGATCCAGACTGAGGTCAGTTAACTAGTAGTACATGGTGGATGTAGAATTGAAATCCAGTTCCAAGTGATTTCAAAATAATATCATCACATGCTGCATTACTTACATTAAAAAAAAAAAGAAAATTCTATTATCCAGTGCTGTAACATTTTACAATAAGCTAAGTGTATTTGTGGTTTTGGTCTGTTTTGAAATCAAGGTGCTTAGTAGACCTGCTCACACATGCCTTTGAGTGTTCTCAGAGATAAGCTGCAGTACTGAATGGACTATGAAACTCAGAAAGTATAACATTTTCTCCCATATAAAATCTACTCTCTAGAACTGGGCTCTTTGAGCAGATTGGTACAAAAATCTTGCAACGTATACAATATTCACTCAGTAATTATTACTGATGCTAAAGATGATACAGAAGAAACTAAATTAGGCAGAATTACCTAGCATATAGAGCAATTAACAAATCTTTGGAGGGCAATAGGAACAGATGACAAAGTATAGATACATATGCGCACAGGCACACAAATACCATCTACTTCCCAATCAGACAAGTGTGATTTGATTCCAAACACATCCTTAAAGTTATATTCTTCCAAATATTTCAAAACTATCCTTGACAAAATTCTTTATATTTCTTTATAGTTTAAGTGCTTTTTTCCCCCCATCTGTACCAATCAACTCTTCACTGCACATAATTTCAAGAAAAGGGGGAAAACGGAAAAATTAGTAAAGATCTTTTAAAAGCTATTCAATGAACCTACTTTAGTGAAGACTTTCTCTGTCCTTCTCTTGGTCAAGGCCAGTCTCTATAAGTCTTTTTAGCCCAGTTTATAAACTGCTGTTGACTTCAGCAATGGAAATTCATTTTTTAAAAAATGACAGAAATTACTTTCCTACTGTAAAATGAATCAATACATTCTGAATTTCGACTTCTAAAAATGCTGTTCAGGGACATGTTATTTACTCTACAGAGGGCTACAGGCATTCTAGATGAAACAGATACTCTCTCATTTGAATCACTTCTGTTATTAAGCTTTACTGGTATAAAGAAAATAAGTGTTGTTTTTTATTTAATTCATCGCTGGAGAAATATTTTTTTACCACCACTCTAAAACTTTGCTGTGAATATACTTGTTACTAGGAAATATGCTGTAAGACTGAAGATTATTTAAAATCTGAAGGGTGTGCCACCATTTATGACGTTTAATGAATTTCTAGATCATATAGAATTTCACCTCTAATCTGTTCTTTCCTTGTGGTATTTTCTTTCTCTAAGTAACACTATTTAAAATCATTGATGGGATCTCTAATCAAACAATTTAGCTTTGTCATAGTACAACTCTTGAGTTTCCTAGAATCACACAAATTATCTTGGGATACAGTATTGCTATGATTTTACTAAAATGCAATTTAATTTCCTATTTTAAAAGATTGCCTGAAATAGGGTCAGAATATTTGTGTTGTAGTATATAATTTGATGGGTCTGTCTGTTTATAGAAATGTTACTGATTTCTTTGTGGGAGCTGGTAGTTTGAAGTCAGTATTTGGTATGTAATTAACTAAAAAATTCTGTGTCTTGAATTTGTCATTCTTGCTGTGTGGGCTTCATCCAGAATTTCAATTTTAATGACTATAGTCCAGTCAGAATTAGCTCAAGAAATTTGCTTTCATTTGATATTTCCTTCTGAAGTTTCCCCTGGCCCCAAATTAGCTTCCGCTTGTAAGTGTTCTCTTCGTCCAATCAGCCTGTAAACTTTCTGGTCATGTCTGTTTTGTTTCCAGCTGTAACCCCAGCACCTTTCTAGGTATTTAGCATATGTTCTCTATCATATCTGACTCTTTGTGACTCCATGGACTGTAGCCCATGGGGTCATGGAATTTTCCATAGTAAGTTTCCTCTGTCATGGAATTTTCCAGGGAAGCATACTCGAGTGGGTTGACATTTCCTTCTCCAGGCTACCTTTCCAACCCAGGGATCAAAACCGTGTCTCTTGGCTCTCCTACATTGGCAGGCAGATTCTTTACCACTGTGCCACCTGGGAAGTGTTCTTTGGAGTACTATAAGGAGTTGGGTGCCTCTTCCCCCATTATTTCCAGTTGCTGAGTGGTATGGATTTCTCAGGTTCTCCCGAGAACTAATCACTGTAAAACAGTTTTATGTTTCAAATCAGTCCAAACCAGATTGTATCTGCCATTATATAAACTGGTTGGCCATGGCCTCCCAGAGCACAAAATAGGGTATCATCTTGAATAGCTGTGACTCTCATGTGACTGGAAAGTCATTTACAGCAGTAGGATCATTTATGTATTCTAGTATATTAAAAAATATCCTATCCCTGCATTTATTCAAATATGACTCCATTGTTTTGATAACTTGTATAAGTTCTTGACATAGACCAACAAGATGTAAATTTCTAACTATGCATTCTTTTAAATAAATGTCCTTTTTGTGTGTGTGTTAACAGTCCTTGATGCCACTTAGTAAAAATAGGAACACAATCTATCAATAAGCTTACAGTCATCCCTCCTCTTTTGTTCTTTTATTTAAACATAAAGCTTCACTGGTAGCTCAGATGGTAAAGAATCTGCCCACAAGGTGGGAGACCTGGCTTCAATCCCTGGGTTGGGAAGATGCCCTGAAGGAGGGCATAGCAACCCACTTCAATATTCTTGCCTGGAGAATCCCCAAGGACAGAGGAGCCTGGTGGACTACAGTCCATGGGGTCACAGAAAATCAGAAATGACTGAGTTACTAAGCACACAGATACCTAGGTCTTCAGTTCAGTTCAGTTCAGTCACTCAGTTGTGTCCGACTCTTTGCAACCCCATGAATCACAGCACTCCAGGCCTCCCTTCCATCACCATCTCCCGGAGTTCACCCAAACTCATGTCCATCGAGTTGGTGATGCTATCCAGATACCTCATCCTCTGTCGTCCCCTTCTTTTCCTGCCCCCAATCCCTCCCAGCATCAGAGTCTTTTCCAATGAGTCAACTTTTCCCATGAGGTGGCCAAAGTATTGGAGTTTCAGCTTTAGCATCAGTCCTTCCAAAGAACACCCAAGTCTTAGGAAGTGACAAAAGAGCCCTTTCTTTGTTGGTATCAAAGGAAATGTATTCGTTTTCTATTACTGCTGTAACAAGTTATCAGTAACACAGAAACTTAAAACAATACAAATGTATTATCTTATAGTCTGTCCAAAATCTGACAGGTCTCACCAGGCTGAAATCAGCATATTGGCAGGGCTACATGTCTTCTGAAAGCTCTAGGGAGAATGCATGTCTTTGCCTTCCCTGGCTTATGACCCCATTCTTTCATCTTGAAAACCTGCAATAGTGGGTTGAAGCCTCTTTATATGACATCATTCTGACCTCCTCTTCTGTAGTCAGCTATCTTTCTTTTTCTCTGTTCTTTGACATCTAAAACCCCTATGATTCCATTAGGCACACCCATAACAATCTCCCCAGCTCAAGATTTTTAACTTAATCACAAGAAAATTCCTTTTTGTCATGTAAAGTAGTCTGTACGTCGGTTCTAGTGATTGGGTCCTGGATGTCTTTGGGAGGCCATTATTCTGTCTCCAATCGCAAGTAAAAGTTCCTATAGAATTATCAGCAATCACAAAGAACTCTTCTCTAAAGAATTCCTCTCTCCAGTTGATCACCTGTTTTTCCCATCAATAGTAAGATGTTGTGTTATGTGTATACTATCATTGTATCTTTAAATACACTATCATATAACTTATTATCTAATTTCAGCACTGATTTTTGTTTACCCATCCGTTTATGGGAGCACAAACTCAATCATACCAGTTGTTTAGTATTTTTTTTTTTTTTTACTAAGAAAGTTAAGTAATTGTCTCTTTAATCTGTTTGTTCTCAAGCTCAGAGTAGCCTACATGTTGAGTCCGGGATAACAGACTAGAATGAGCTAGGTAGACATACAGAAGGATTTATAGGAATTGATGACATAATGTATGATTTTTTTCAAATATGAGCTGTATTTAAATTATATTACACTTTGTGCTTAATGAATAGTAGGGTCTGTGTATGAAATCTTATGTTCTTGTTTCAAATTTGATATGAAACTTCTTGAAAAAAGAATCAGTCAAGAATCAAATTTATCTAACTCATATTTACATCATTAAAATTTCCACTATGATCTGTTCTAATATATTCATGTTGTCCAGACCACTTGTCTTTTCCAGACTTTTGAGAGAGAACACTCTCGTGTGCTCATCCTCTTCACTGAGTGGGAGTACACAATACTCAGGTCAGACCAGTCCTCAATCTACTCCATAAGTGTACCTTTTAAGGTGTCTCACCTGTTACCTGGGCAGTGGCTACATTCGCCACCCATGTTAAAAAATGAATACTTGCAAGGTTCTCTCTTCTTGCAGGATGTAGGGTTGGGGAGCAGTTTCAATGTACCTTCACTCTCAATCCTGCCTTTCAAGGCCTCTGCTGCTAGGGAAACCTTGGAGATATGAATGTACTGGAGCAGGAGGAGTAATGGTGGGTTGGACTTCTCTGAGCATTGACGGGAAGACTGTCATTGAGCTCTGCTATGCCAGACTGAGTGGTGTTGTTGACATAGTGTTTAGCATCACATAAAGCAGAAAAAAAAATTCCAAATAAGTATCGTTCTTCCCCTGCCTGATGTTGATGTATGTGAAAGCAAACTAAAATAGGGAAATGTGAGTTGAGGCACTTTGTCAACATAGTTCTCAAAAAGGAAGCCTGACACTTGGGAGCCATGCTAAAATGCTGATTCTGATTCAGTAGGTCTAGGGTGGGATTTAAACTTCTACATTTCTAAGAAGCCTCAGATATTATTGATGCTTCTGGTTCTCACATCATACCAACACAGATTTAGAGCAATACTTACTCCATTTCATGGTGACAGTAAGACCTCCAGTATACAAGGAGATACCATAAACAGGGACATCTAAATTGTGCTATCCTCTCAGTATTAGATGCTAAGAAAGGACGTGGATGGGTTTGCATGTGGGAGTGTATCTGTGCTTCCCTCATGACTACCTGGCAGCAGTGTGTCTTAATGGCTGTAGCAGGGGATTCAGAGCAAGTCCCAGCAGAGCACCTGACTCGTTAGAGAAACCCTGTGCAAGTCACTTTATCTTCCTAATTTTTTTCTTTCTAAAATAAAGATTTGGATACTTGTTCCAGGCTTCTTTTGCACATACTGTGAGTATTAACAGGGGACTACTTTAAAGAAAGAGTAGATACAAATAGAAGACATTATTACTACTTGCTGTCATCTCTTTTCTATGTACCATCCAATTTCCCTTCTTACAACTTACACATGATTTATCTCTAGCCCATGTTCTCTCCATTTTCTTGGGATTCTTCTCATGTGACCATGTGATGTATTATTCAAATGTCCCAGCTTCTTTTATTGCTAATTATATATTAACCAGGTTCTGACTTCATTCTTTTCTGCATTGAATCCTAGTCCAGGCATGACACTGACAAAAACGATTCCTAGAGCTCAGAGGAAATTTTGGCAAATGACAGTTCTCTTTTAGGGCTGTTAGTCTTAATGGAATATTTGATAAGATGGTAATAACCCCTGAGATCCTTTTATAGCAAACCCAGGGGCAATGTGTGTGTGTGTGTGTGTGTGTGTGTGTGTGTGTGTGTAATAACAGTCTCAGTGACTTTTATTTATTCATTTAAGTTTTCAGTGAGGTCAGTTCTTGAAGGCATTTCATAATGACGATTTCTTCAAACATGGTAAACAGTTACGATCCAAGTTGTCTTCCTCCTTCCAATTATACCTATTGATGGCTATAAAAAATACCCTATATGTATCATTCAGTTGCTGTTTAAAACGCATTTCCTCAGCTCTCACTTTAAAGAACTACTCACCATCCCGTAGGTTCTCCCCTCTGATAGTTTGCAGAATCAACAGTTTGGTTCGTCAAGCCCATATTGTCACCTACATGTCATCCATTATGTCCTGTGTTTTAATCTCCCTCCTCAAAGACTGCATTCCAGTATCCTATGGTTAGAATGTGAAAGTTTCCTATTGGGAAAAAATAAATATATATTGATCTTGTCAACTATATGTAACATAATCCAATTCTTCTATTTTGAATGTAAGGTCCAGTGTTTAACCATATGAGTGGGCAGGCAATATAAACATTTTGAGGGTAATAATAATTATGTGTTAATGTTTATTCACCCCTTTACTACTCCTGACCCTGTGCAGCGTGCTTAACATAGAAGTTCTAATTTAATTCTTGCAACAATTATATAAGGAAATAGTAATTAACAAAAGAATAAACAAAACAGAAACAGACTCAGAGGCAGGGAACAAACTAGTAAGTTGCTAGAGGGGTGAGAGTGGGGCTGGCAAAACAGGTGAAGGGGATTAAGAGGTACAGACTTCCAGTTATAAAATAAACAAGTCACCGGAATACAATGTAGAACATAGGGAATATAGTCAATAATATTGTAATAACTTTGCATAGTAACAGATGGTTACTAGGCTTAACATGACTGGCCTAATGCATAATGTATATAAGTGGTTTCCCTGGTGGTTCAGTGACAGAGAATCCACCTGAAATGCAGAAGACGTGGGTTCAATCCCAGGGTTGGGAAGATCTTCTAGAGAAGGCCATGGCAACCCATTCCAGTATTCTTGCCTAGAGAATACCATGGGCAAAGGAGCCTGGTGGGCTACAGTCCATAGAGTCACAGAGTCGGACATGACTGAAGCAACTGAGCATGCATGCATGAATGCAAGGTATATAAATTTCAAATCACTATATTATACTTGAAACTAATACAATATTGTATGTCAAATGCACTTCAACTTTTGAAAGGATGGGGGGAGACAACAACAGTTAATACATTCATTTTGCACATATTGTTGCTAAGTTTTAGCTAAGTAATGCTGCTTAAGATCACCCAGAAGTAAGCAAAAGGACCTCTAATCAAGCAGAAATCATTCTCATTTTAAAGTCTGTGCTCTCTTCATCATTGTGCTAAATTGTTTCAGCAAAAGTTTACTAATTCTGGATCTGGACAGTGCCATTGACCAAACAGAAAATCTGTTTCCATCTCGGGAGCGATGCCCTTTAATGTTCAAAGTGTCATTTTGAGGTCTTCATTGGAGCTGAATTGTTCCAGTTTCCACCTCTATAACATGTGTGGAGCTAACAGTAAACCTGTTTCATTACATCATTACCTTAATTAATGTGTTGATAATAATGGCTTGGAATTTATTTAACCACAATAATAACTTCATTTAATGTAAATGACTTGATACATAGGCATCACTGAGTTGTAGCATTCCTGATGCTGTTTCCAGAACATTTACCTCATGGCTAATGGGAAATCACCTTTGTGATCCTGCAACACCTGTTAACGCCTTGGTTCACCTCCGAAGCCTGATCTTTTTATGTGAAGTTAGGCAGCCATGGTGAGATAAATAGGGACCCAGTGAATTATTAATTATTTTTAACAGCATTGTGATGGTTGCTTTGCTATTAAAAAGTTTTGCAGTGCTGCAATAAGAGATTCATAAAGCACATCCTTCATAACCTTTATAAAGTGGTTTGAGGAACCAAAAGATTAGTGTAGAGTATGACATAGGCCAGGAAGATTTTTGATGTGTTGACACCAAGGGATACCCCTGTTAACTTCAAGACTCCACCTTTATGGAACCAATATAATTTGGAGGGAGGTGGGAGAAACATGATTAGTCTCCCGATGTTATCACTCAACGTTGTATGTCATGCTTAACCAGTAAAATAAGAACTATTCAGATTTTAAAGAACTCAGTAAGAAAAATGAATGGGATATGTTTAAATATCCCTCAGTAGAGCACATTTGTGGGCAGAAGGTGAGGGATCAAATCCACATATGACTTGTATATAGTTAGAAAAAAATATCTTCCCCCTAAGTCAGCTGAACCAGCTGAAATCAATTGACTGATTGATAAGGTTGGCAAATGAAGCAGAAACCCATGTGCCCCTTCCTCCCTGGTGATGGAGCTGTAGTTGGGTGCACAGTGCCTCATTTGGGCCTATTATTTCCCATCCTTCCTTGCAGTGATAAAGTCCTTACCAGTGGAGCATGAGTGGGAGTGATGAGTGTTATATGTTAGTCTGAGCCACGGCCATGTATTCCTCCATGTACTTTCTATTCTCTTCTCACAAGTGACAGCATGGAGGTGTCCACAGCCTAATGTATCAACTAGGTAAAAGAGGGTAGGAGGTTCAGGACAAAATAACGGCAACTTGAATCTTTGAATGATTTCAGGGGACAAAGCTGTCTGCCAGCCTGGACCAATGACTTCATTCTGTGAGTTCTGTGAGCGACTGACAAACCTTCTTAAACCACTGTTGAAGCTTTTGACTTATTTATTTATTAACAGTAACTTAGCCTTCACCTTAACTAATGCAAAAAACTTAACAAAAATGACCCACACTATTTACTGAAATGAATCAATTTAATAGATGGTCACAGGCTAAGATCTTAGGGGAAACAAATCTACTCAGGTCTCATGAAGATAACAAGAGACTTGAAGACAGCCAGAATGAAAGATGTTTGTCTCATTTCACATTTTCCATAAGCTGCTTTCAAGGGATGAGGCATTGAAGTGTTTATCAGAAAGTACAATTAGCAATAAATGAAATCTATTCCTTTATAGAGATGAACAAAACTTACTTTCTATGTATGAGTCATACCCTCATCTGATTAAATCAGGAAATATTTAACATGACTTTACTTCTGAAGTTATGAACCTCAACACTTTGTTATTCAAATAATATTTAATGAGCAATTAAATATATATATTAAGTTTTTGTCATTGCTATTAATTCCAGAAGTTATCTGTTGTATAGTCAATGAAATAACCTTGCCAAGCTTAACTAGTCCAAATTACTTCTGGTAAAGAAAAACATCAGCATGGGATTATAGATATCAAGGGTTCCAATAATTGTTGAAAACAGCATTTTTATGAAGTAGAATAAGAATACCTCTCATCTTCTATGTGCATCCTTACTGATAATAAGAGTTAGTAGAGAGCAGGTGTGGACATGTTAGAATGGTGTGTAAAAGCAGAACAAAACTACACAGGAAGTATAATTATATATATAAAAAAATCCTTTCCTTCTGGAGAAAGAGATTAATGTTCTGTGCTTCCTTAAGCCCCAAATGGCAGTGACATGAGGCACTGGATTTGTTCTGCCAGTTATTGATGGCCACAGTAAAAAATGTCAATATTCTACTAGTTCATGGAAAAGAGGAAACCATTTCAAAAGTCAATGAATACCAGGTTGAAAAGGGTAGGAATCTTAGGATGGTGATCTTTTCCAAGCCCTTTTCACAAATGCTATACTAAGCTTAAATGGGCAAATTAAATGCATGAAACTATATAGGAGCATAACCCTGAAGAAAAAATGAAGCAGGGAGTTCAATAAACATTAAAGGAACTTCATCAGTGTGAACAGTAGCTGATGCTATTAAGAATCTCCCTTGAATGTGCTGAAGACATTGATCCCCTAGAGCCTCATCTATAGGTGCTAGATTCTGTATCATTAGAGAACTTTTAAAAGATGACTTAGGAAAAAAAAAAAGATGATCAGAAATCCTTTTGGATAAGTGAATAATCCATAATACTCTTATTTGAATTTACTATCAGTCATTTTATAAGATCAACTTTCAAGAATAATTACTTTGGTAATAATTGTACTCTGTGTACAATATTAGTATCCCAACAATGAGTTTAAGCAGAGAATGAGGTAGCTCCTCTGAATCAGCCTTCAATTTCTGAAATTCAAAATTAAAGACCATAGCAATCATTATAATTTTGGGTTGTATATCCCCATGTTAAGGCTATACCCAAGTGAAGTGTCCATTGTATGTGTGTGCATGAGCACTCAATCCCTCAGTCACGTCCGTCCAACTCTTTACGACCCCATGGATGATAGCCTGCCAGGCTCCTCTGTCCATTATAAGTCTCTAAAAAAGCAAAGAGGTTATCCAAGAAGAGACTTGGAGTCAGGGCAGAATACTATAGGAAATATTGTCTATTTAAATAGATTTCAAAGACGTATTTTAGAAGACAGAGTTCCCTCCTCACCTAGGCAAATACATAAAAATGGACTCTATGTTGTGATCAGGACTCTTATTCACATACAATGTAATCCAGTCTACCTTTTTTAAGCTTAAAAAAAATTATTAGAAGTTAAAGATAGCTCAGAATCATTGAGAACCCTGAAGAAACAAATCCCAAGCTGAACACCCAAGAATGACTTCTAACATCTCACCATAGAACTGGGTCACCAAGTGAATTGCTGTCTTTGCAGTAATCTAGAATCTAGAAAGCTGCTGAATCAGAAAGCCACCCACCCAGTTAGGAAGCTAGTATCCCAGCAGCCAGCACTAAAACCATTCCCTTGCTGCTTTGATCAGGAAGTAGTGAGATCAGGAAGCTGCCACTAAAATTATTGGCTCTAAAACCATGCTTTCTTTGCCAGGATCCTTACCAAAACATAGACACCTAGGCCTTGCCCCTTTAGTGTTTCTCAGCTCCTGATCAAAGTCTCACAAGTGTTCATGTGGTTGGTGATACAAGTAATGAGCAGTAGCTACAAAGGAGTTGAAGGAATATAGCTTTTATCTACCAGGGTAAAATGTAGCGGGAGGTGTTCAGCATGCCACTTACAGCATGTTCTATAGAGCTTTACAATCAGTCTTATTGCATTGATCAAGTTCCCACTGGCATCTATCATAGGATTGGCAAGGAGGTCCTGGTAAGAAGGGATGTGGAAGAAGGTTGGGATTGCGTGCTCCAGGAATAAAATACTCAAGAACATCATTACTGGGAATACCTATTGAGAATTTAATACTGGAGCATATGTGTGGTTCTTCCATTGTCTAGATGCTTTTAAAAACCATTGCCAGATGTTCCGTTTATTAAGCCTTAGCAGAGATGGTATTACTCACTTCACAGATTTGTATGAAATACACACTTCTTAAAAATTATGGGGAATGATGTGGTTTAGAGCCATACATATTTTCACTCAGATGAATTCAGTTAACCCGTATCTCTTGAGCCCCGTGTTGGTTGTCACACACTGTGGAAGCTGTAGAGAAAAAGACGTTGTGCCTTCTATGAAGAAGATCACAACCTTAATTGGGTAAATTCCAGTTACAAAACTTTATAGTAAAACAGAAATAAAAGAAAGAATATTCTTTTCTGAACCCAGGTAAAACTGCAGATATCCTCCAGTACTAAGCTCATATTAAGGAGATATCCCCCACCCCTAGTGGAGTAAAGTGTTTTCATAACCACTGGCCTCCACCCTGTGATTTAAGAGATTATAATTTAGTCATGGCTCCAAACAGGGCTTCAAACATCGCTAGAAGGGTATAGTTCACTATAGTTTTTCAAAATTGTTCCATAATAGAGCAGCTCAAACTTAATAGAATGTAAATCTCTTATGCCTGGTCATTAAAAGATTACTTTCTGGGAATGTAACTAAAGGGAAAACGTGACATGAGTGCATGTCTATATTGTCTGTTCACCCTCCTGCAGTGTGTAAGCTGTTTTGCTTCAGTTGTTTTTAAGAGAGTTTATGAATTGTGTTCAGCCAAACATGCTGGACTGCCATCAGTTCTCAATTCATCTTTGGGGCATGTAATGCTCATTATCACATCTGACTACTTTATCAGATTCATTTTTTTCCCAGTACACTGCTGTCCTAACATATTGTCATTAGCGTTGCAAGTGAATTTGCTTGCACATAGTAGTTGTTCAGTAAAAATATGTTTCAGTGACAGCTCACTTATGACTTTAAATGAAACCAGTACAAAGAGTTTTTCAGGCAATCATCAGCTATGTGTGCCCTTATGCACCATCTTTCCTGTGCTGTCCTTGAATACAATGCTCCATTTCTCTACTAGTCCACAGTGTGTGTGTCACAATATCTATTTGACTGCATTGTGACTATAATTATTATTTCTTTTTGACTCATCTAATTGTGTTAGCAGCTTTTTCCTTTTCTTTGCTCTGCAAAATGTCCCCTCAGATGGTGTTTAACAAGAGCACATATAACAAGAAACAAATTGTTTCTGGGAAGTGCTATTTACCTTTTTTATTTTCTGCTTTGTTAATGATGCAGAGGTTTCATTAGCATGGAACAAATAAATAGCAAAGACAGCTAATCTTACACGTGTACACACCACACACACACACACAAACACAATAGATAGAGAACACAACCAAACCATCTTCTCATGAAGAAGAAAGGAATGAAAAGCACATTTGGGCTAATGGGGTTTATTGTTGCATCATTATTTAAACAGATGATACTCTAAGTAATTGGTGGTCCCGTCACATAATGGAGTTCTGTATTTTTCCTTATGAAGAAATGGAGCCAAACTTGCAGTACTTCACAAATGTGATGAGATAGAGCCCTAAGCATTTTTATTGTCTCAGAAAGCCCATGCATTCCCATCAGAGGGGTATCTTGTATTTAGAACAGCAGATAAGTACAAATAAAGCTTGGATTATAAGGATTAATCTCTCCAAAATGTCCAAGAGAAAGACAGAAAATGCAGAAATACATGTGCAATGATTAGGGCTCTTTGAGATAGACTGGTCAGTATTGAAATGCTTATCTGCCCCTCAATGATGAACTGAAATCCCACAGACCATTCAGGTAGAAATGTAGTACATCTCATAGATAGCTGGAAAGAGAGGAAGAAGGTGGTACCACACAACTGCAGAAAAACATACACAATTTCTAATTTAGGTGGTCTGGAGAGCTCCTCCCTCACTAGGGGTCATTCCAGTCAGAAGGTAGAAGAACCTGAGTTACCGTAGTGGTATTTCTCCCACGCTTGTGAGTGATGCATCCTGTGAAGTGCAGAAAGAATTTAAAATCTACCAGAAAATGCCAAACTAAGAAATTCAGTGAGTTGGTATACAGAAGAGATAATCAAATCAAAACTATTGACTCCTAGTCAGATGATTCCTAATAGAAGTTGCAGTAAAGAAGATTTGGATTCATTACAAGAAGAAAGTGCTAAAAATTTTTTTAAATTCTTCAATAATGAAATGGGTTTTCTTATGAGGTGATGAACTCCATATCTCTGTAAAGACAAAGCAAAGTCTAGATGACTATTAAATATCCATCCGTTGATTTATTCAGTCATGCATTTATTTAACAAATATTTATCAGACTCCTGCTTTATTTGTCAGGGGATGGTTAGCTAGAAACATCCAAGATATATTCAATTCAAAAAAACAGAATTCTGAATTAAGGGCAAGAATTGCAACTGTAGGAATTAACTGATAATATCTAAGGCAATTGTAAACATGTGTGTCTTAAATACCTGTGTTGTCTACTCTTCTACCACTCAGATCATTTGCATTCAGTCTATGTATTAGGGTAAAGCTCTATACAATACTCTCAGTCTTCTCACTGTAGCTCCTTTTCCATCTTTATCTTATTGTTCAGTAGTTACTTTTCCAGACAAATTGAGTCAGGAACATTGCTTTGGTGCTCTTGTTTGCATGGGAAGTTGTCAGGCCTGATCTGACCTGCCTTTCCATCAGGATTATAAAGGTGACGGATAGTCAATTTCAGGGATTCATGATCCATTTTACCACGGCGCTTCACCTTGCAGCTAAGTAATACAGCTGTGATAAAATCAGCTATAATCACTGCATCTTACTCAGCCCTGCCTTGGCTATAAATACTTGTTTCATAACAAAAAAAGCAAATGGAACAAAAGGGGAGATAGAAGAAAGATGGAGGCAGATTTGAAGGTTTATTCACAGTGACTAATGGGAAAATGTGTTTATAGTTTTTATCCTATTCATTTTTCTGTAGAGCAAATGGAAATATACATCACATAATCAAAAAGTTTGCTTGTAGTTGATTCATCAACATCAATTATAAGCATTTTCTGAAGTATTTATATGCACTTAGAATGGTTATCCTTAGCACTGTCAGAGAAAGTAATACATAAGGGACACAGACCCAGGCATGAAGACCTTAAAATTTAATATCAGTTAAGTTCAGTTGCTCAGTCATATCTGTATCTTTGCAACCCCATGGACTGCAGTACGTCAGACTTCCCTGTCCAGCACCAACTCCTCGAGCTTACTCAAACTCATGTCCATTGAGTCAGTGATGCCATCCAACCATCTCATCCTCTGTCGTCCCCTTCTCCTCCTGCCTTCAATCTTTCCCAGCATCAGAGTCTTTTCCAGTGAGTCAGTTCTTTGCATCAGGTGGCCAAAATATTGGAGTTTCAGAATTAGTCCTTCCAATGAATATTCAGGACTGATTTCCTTTAGGATTGACTGGTTGTATCTCCTTGTAGTCCAAGGGACTCTCAAGAGTCTTCTCCAACACCACAGTTCAAAAGCATCAATTCTTTGATGCTCAGTTTTCTTTATAGTCCAAAATTTAATATACACATGTGCATATGGGTATGCACATATAATAAATCTCTTTTGGGAGCAGATATACAGAGAATGATATCAACACAAAATATGAGAAAGTTGAAGAGAGTGATAAAGAAATCTTGGGGTCAAAATTATTTCACTCATTTATTGCTGAAACACATACTGTTGTAAAGGCAAAAGAAAAAGCAGTGATGGAAGCAGAGAAAAGCAAGCTCTTAAAGAGCTCATATTTTAGAAAAGAAAAGCAGAAAACAAAACAGCAACAGAATAAACTCTATCATATATTAGGAGCAAAGAGGGGGAAAGAAACATACAGAATGGAAGATCATGGAAATAATCAGGTAATAGAAAATTTTCAGATATACTGGCTGACATTTTAGACCCCTTCCTGACAGTTGAGTAAAAGACTTGAAAATAAACTATTCAGTTGCTTGAGGGTTGAAATGTCAGGTTCAAAAGAACTCAGGCAGGTGTGTGCCTGATATGTGTGAAAATCAGAGAGGAGGCTAGTGTGGCCATTGAAGTCTGATTAAGGGAGCAACAAAGCCAGAGAGAGAACAGCAGTCTGGATGGAAAGGAACCCTAGAGCACTTAAAGACTTGAGGTTCTTCTCTTTGTGAGACCATTGTAATCTTGAGCAGAAAAAATGACAAGCTCCAACCTAAATCCTTAAATTATCACTTTGGTTGCTACAAGAAGAATATACAGTAAAAGAACATGAAAGAATCAGGAAACAGGCTCTACTACTGCAGTACTGCAGACTAGAGCAGATGCTGACCTGATCAGGGTGGCATTGCAGTGGTGAGCAATAATCAGTGTGTGGAGCTCTCTTTAGCTTGATTGGACAGGATCTCATGGCAGAATGAATGTAGTGGTGAGTGAGAGAAACCAGGGGAGAGAGCACAGTGTTTGACCTCAGGGGTAAGACAATGGATTTGCCATCAACTTGGACGGATGCAGAGGAGTAGGAGACGTCCTGAAGACTAGGGATTCAATGTGTTTGCTTTCTTCACTATCCCAGTTCTGAAGGTGTGAAATTATCCCCAGTATTATTAACTCCATTATGGTGGTGTGAAAACAAAGGATTTGAAAGTTGAAGCCTTCCTCAAGATCATGCATTGAGTCAGATTTATCTAATTTCACATCTGGGCCTCTTAAATTGAGAATACAGTGAGTGAGTACTAAGTCTCTTCAGTCGTGTCCCGTTCTGTGTGACAGGCTCCTCTGTCCATGGGATTCTCCAGGCAAGAATACTGGGGTGGGGTGCCATGCCCTCCTCCAGGGATCTTCCTGACCCAGGAATGGAATCCCAGTCTCCTACATCTACTTGCAGTGGCAGGCAGGGTTTTGTTGTTATTGTCATTTTTTACCACTAGCGCCACCTGAAAACCCAGTCAAGAATAGCTACATAATGATGTTCCTTTCCCTGAGATAACATTCCAATTCTTCCAGGGATTCTTTCCTGTTTTCAATAAGAATTATGTCTGCACTTCAGCTGTATCCAAATCCTTTAGAACTATAATATAAAAGAGCTTCATATTGAGATTGCATGATGTAGATTGTTAAATGGGAAAGGGGAAAGGATTTTTAAACAAGCGGGCAGAATTGGATTTGGAATTACTTACTAGCTGTGCAATTGTGGGGAACTTATTTAACTTCTTTGAGCCTCATATTCTTTATCTGCAAAATGGGAATATTCAGTTCAGTTCAGTCGCTCAGTCGTGTTCGACTCTTTGTGACCCCATGAACCGCAGCACGCCAAGCTTCCCTGTCCATCACCAATTCCCGGAGTCCACCCAAACCCATGTCCATTGAGTCAGTGATGCCATCCAACCGTCTCATCCTCTGTCATCCCCTTCTCCTCCTGCCCTCAATCTTTCCCAGCACCAGGGTCTTTTCAAATGAGTCAGCTCTTCGCATCAGGTGGCCAAAGTATTGGAGTTTCAGCTTCAACATCAGTCCTACTAATGAACACCCAAGACTGATCTCCTTTAGGATGGGCTGGTTGGATCTCCTTGCAGTCCAAGGGACTCTCAAGAGTCTTCTCCAACACCACAGTTCAAAAGCATCAATTCTTCTGCACTCAGCTTTCTTTATAGTCTAACTCTCACATCCATCAGAGAAGGCAATGGCACCCCACTCCAGTACTCTTGCCTGGAAAATCCCATGGATGGAGGAGCCTGGTAGGCTGTAGTCCACGGGGTTGCTAGGAGTCAGACACGACTAAGCGACTTCACTTTCACTTTTCAATTTCATGCATTGGAGAAGGAAATGGCAACCCACTCCAGTGTTCTTGTCTGGAGAATCCCAGGGATGGTGGAGCCTGGTGGGCTGCCATCTATGGGGTTGCACAGAGTCGGACATGACTGAAGTGACTTAGCAGCAGCAGCAGCTCACATCCATACATGACCACTGGAAAAACCATAACCTTGACTAGACGGACCTTTGTTGACAGAGTAATGTCTCTGCTTTTTAATGTGCAGTCTAGGTTGGTCCTAACTTTCCTTCCAAGGAGTAAGTGTCTTTTAACTTCGTGGCGGCAATCACCATCTGCAATGAATTTGGAGCCCAGAAAAATAAACTTAGCCACTGTTTCCCCATCTATTTGCCATGAAGTGATGGGACTGATGCCATGATCTTAGTTTTCTGAATGTTGAGGAATAATAATACCTACTTAAATGGCATTTAACCACAGGATGATGTGAGGAGTAAATAAGAACATATATGTGGCTATTATAGTCCCTAGAACAGGGTAGACACAATAGAAACGGCTAATGCTGCTGTTGTTATCCTCGTTATTATTATTTGAGCTGCCTTCTACCTGTTCACCTTTCTCACCAAGCACTGCATCGCACCTGCTACACTTCATCTGTATGTGAAGCTGGATTTGCCTGCTTCTTCTGTCCTTTAGAAATCTGCCACCCCTCCCCCCTATTTCCAGATCTCAGTCTTCATGCTACTCACGCTTTTGTTTCCCATTATGCCTTCTATTATGGCATCTTTCATCTTGTATGGAATTCTAAGTGAGTTATAAATCCTTGTAACAAAACCATGAGGCAGATTGACTTGGTTATAGAACACATTACAGGGAGAAGCAAGGTCTTCATCATCATTTTCTTCAATATTGAATATTTACTGAATTTGTATTATATATTAGGCACTCAGAAAACATCACACGGAGCACCGACATTACCATTGCCCTCTAGAAGCATCTATTTTAAACATGAGTCTCCTAAGTCTCACATCATTGAGTTGAGTGTCCCCTTCTGTGCCACTCTACCTATATACCCATAAAATAGCTTCATAAAAACAACAAAAACAACAACAACAACAACACCAACTTAAACTGGATAAATAATTTCCAGGAAATTTATTTTATAACTGTTTATTTATCCCCAGTTCATGCTGAATTATTTTTATTAGACAGAGTATATAGGAAAGTAATGAAACTGTTGCTGAGTTGTGAAGTGAGACTTCCCACATTGCAATTTCCTTTCTTCTTTCGGCCTTCCCCAGACTACTGGATTGCATTTTTCTGTCCTTTGCTACGTTTGAGGGTTAACAATCAACTCCCCTAGGCATCTCTCCATTCCATACACTCCCACTATGACTTTTTTTTTTCATAAACTCTCTTAGAGTCTATTTGTTTTGAAATGTATCATTGCCCTCTGCCATCTTCCACTCCATTTCCCTCAGGTTTCCATTTCATGTTCCAGTTTGTTTTATTTGGATATTCTCTGGGGGTTCCTATTCCTTTCCAATGCAATTTTCCCACCGGGTTATGCCATTTCCCACTCTCCCTCCCTGTGGCTCTTTCAGTATTCAGTGTCCAAATCATATGACATAACGTGCTGTAAAGATCTTTGTAAACTATAATAGGTTAACCAAATGCTATTTGCTATTTTACTGTTTTATCTTGGAGAGGAGCAAGATGAGAGACAGGAAATAAGGGGTAAAATGAATAGATACATCTTTGGGAAAGGGAAATAAAAGGGTTACCGATGCATTCAATGACTTGATAGGAGCAAATTCAAAATTTCCAAATAAGTTGTTATTATAAAGAGTGAATGAAATAAGTTGATTGATACAGGTTTTTAGAATGATTTCAGAAATATGTGTGCATGAACTTAAAAGTAGCTGGTGGGCACCAAAGTGGTCTACTTATGATAATTGATATAAAGAAAAATATAGATGTAAAGCAATAGTAAACATAATGAGTCTTGAAACATCCACTATTAAAACAGGAGGAACTTGAAAGTAATTATAAGTCAATAGTATAAACCCCACTCCAGTACTCTTGCCTGGAAAATTCCGTGGACTGAGAAGCTAGTAGGCTACAGTCTGTGGGGTCACAAAGAGGTGGACACAACTGAGCGACTTCACTTTCACTTTCTTTCAAATTTAACAGAAAAGTGAAGCAACAAGCTAAATGAAAATAGATATTGTTTTTTTTTTCAGTTTAGAAAAGCAAATACTGAGATGGATTGTAATATAAGCAAATGAGATCAATAGTGTATATTTCTTAGGAAGTGTGTTCTGTGAAGCACTAGTTCTACCAGCGGTTAATAACTAATTTGTGAAGATAAGAATTGAGCATTATGAGACTTACTACAAGACTTCTCAGTAAGTTCTATTTTCCAGTATTTATTATAAAGCTGCAAAAAAGCATGTGCTTAGTTTCCCAAACTTATTTGACTATGAAATCCTATTCTTATGGGTGGGTCATCTTACGACTATAATTCAACTGAACATCTTCAGGAAGTTTTTTCCTGTGTTAGGGATACTACTTCAGATAGGAAGAATAAACATCTAGATTCACTGACATGCCAATGTGGTAAAATCAAAACAAAAAAATTAGCACATTCAAGCATGCATTTTAAACTTTTATTTATTTTTAATTGGAGGGCAATTGCTTTACAATATTATGTTGGTTTCTGCCATACATCAACATGAATCAGTCATAGGTCGCATCCCACCCCTGTAGGTTGTCATAGATCACCAGGTCTGATTTCCCTTAATCATCCCACTGACTATCTATTTTACCTAAGGTAATGGAAACAGTGGAAACTGTGGCTGACTTTATTTTGGGGGGCTCCAAAATCACTGAAAGTAGTGACTGAAGCCATGAAATTAAAAGACACTTACTCCTTGGAAGGAAAGTTAGGACCAACCTAGACAGCACATTAAAAAGCAGAGATGTTACTTTGTCAACAAAGGTCCATCTAGTCAAAGCTATGGTTTTTCCAGTAGTCATGTATGGATGTGAGAGCTGGACTATAAAGAAAGCTGAGTGCAGAAGAATTGATGCTTTTGAACTGTGATGTTGGAGAAGACTCTTGAGAGTCCCTTGGACTGCAAGGAGATCCAACCAGCCCATCCTAAAGGAGATTAGTCCTGGGTGTTCATTGGAAGGACTGATATTGAAGCGAAACTCCAATACTTTGGCCACCTGATGTGAAGAGCTAACTCATTGGAAAAGACCCTGATAATAGGAAAGATTGAGGGCAGGAGGAGAAGGGGATGACAGAGGATGAGATGGTTGGATGGCATCACTGCCTCAATGGACATGAGTTTGGGTAAACTCCGGGAGTTAGTGATGGACAGGGAGGCTTGGTGTGCTGTCCATCGGGGGTCCATGGGGTCGCAAAGAATCGGACATGACTGAGCGACTGAACTGAACTGAACTTATGTGTGTCAGCGCTACTCTATTTGTCTCACCCTCTCCTTCCCCCACTGTGTCTACAAGTCTGCCCACTATGTCTGTGTCTCCACTGCTGCTTGGCAAATAGGTGTGTCAGTACCATCTTTCTAGATTCCATATATATAAATTAATATGTGATATTTGTCTTGCTTTTGCTGACTTACTTCTTTCTGTATAAGGTTCTAGGTTCATCTACCTCATTAGAACTGATTTCCATGTGTTTCTTTTTATGGCTGAGTAATATTCCATTCTGTATATGTACCACAACTTCTTTATCCTTTATCTGTTGATGGATATCTAGGTTGCTTTCATATCCTAGCTATTGTGAATAGTGCTGCAATGAACATTGGGGTACATGTGTCATTTTCAATTTGTTTTTCAATTATGGTTTCCTCAGGATTCAAGGACACTTTTATTAAATGTTGATATGATCTATCCTTGAGGAACTAGAAACTGCTAAAGTACATTTTAACCTTTGTTAGAAACTTCAAGAAGATTAATTAACCTTCAAATTTGGCAACTCAGGAAGACTACTAAAATGAGTTTATTATGGCCCAGTGTGTAAATATTTATTTTGTACTGTTTGTACTTAAACGAAGGATCTGAAGCTGGGCCTCTCAAACTGGAGATTTGCAGAATTTAAGGTTAAACATTACACAGTTTTTTGTTTTTCTCTTTGATAGCAATTTAAAATGTTCTTCTTGACGTAAGAACAAGGTCAAAGTCAAATATATCCTGGAAGATAATGCAAACTTTGTAGTAATTTTAAAGATAAAATATCATCTGTTACAGAAAATTTAGTTTTGGTGGATTGTGGACCCAGCTTCCTAGGGGAACAGTGCATTTCTCTCATGTCACAGGTGTTCTGTGGTGCTAAAATTTGAGATGCAGTGGCCTAAAGTAGTAAAATTATACCTGCGAATGCTAAAAGCAATTTTAATATAGTTTGAATAAAAAGTATAGAGAATTGGCTTTGGGTTCCCTGCATCATAAATCAAACTCCCACTGGCTGTTTTACTTGTGGTAATGTGTATGTTTCAATGCTATTCTCTCAAATCATACCACCCTCGTCTTCTCCCACTGAGTCCAAAAGTCTGTTCTTTATGTCCGTGTCTCCTTTGCTGCCCTGCACATAGGATCATGGTTACAATCTTTATAGATTCCATATATATCCGTTAATATGCAATATTTGTCTTTCTCTTTCTGATCTGCTTCACTCTGTATAAGGCGGGGAGGGCTTGGGAGGGAAGGGACACATGTAAGCCTGTGGCTGATTCACTTTGATGTATGGCAAGAAACATCACAGAATTGTAATTATCCTCCAATTAAAATAAACATATTTTTTTAAGTATGGGGAAATTTTTAAGTATGGGTAAATTTCCAAGATATGTCTCTGACTTACTCGCAAGATCCATGTGTGAACATTGACAGAAATATACTACCCATGGTCTCCAGTAGAAAACTGTTTCTTCAGTGAACTTGAACTGAACTGCATTGATTCACATGATCATGGGATCTGTTCTAAATATGAGAAAAGGGAACGTGATGTTCTGCTTGATATTATCATGTCTCCAGTGTGAATTTAATTCAGATTTAATGCAATTACTTTGTGTTGATTAAATCTCAAACTGTTATTAAAAAACTGAGTTATTGAGGTTTACCATTTATATAACAAGTTTGGCCTTCTACATTGCACCATAAACCTTAATCATTATGTTGGCAATAATCGCTTTGTGGTGATTTCACATAAATAATTGCTTCAGCTACTAAAATGAGATGATGCAGCATTACATTGTCCCCACCACTTGTAGGATAACTTTGCTATTTCTGCTTGAATTATTTAACTCTTAGTTTGCAGTTCTTTGTTTTCATCTCATGAGTGTTAAGTTAAATAATGTTATGGCTCTGGCCATAGAATTTCTAACTCTCTGCGCACCTTAAACTAGGCTGTATTGTGTGTGTGTGTGTGTGTGTAGGTATGTGCATGCTCAGCTGTATTTTTAAGACTGCCATTCAGTTCCTAAGAATCTCTTCTTTATTGTTGTTATTTAGTCACCAAGTCATGTCTGACTCTTCTGCAACCCCAGGAGCCATAGCCCACCTGACTTCTCTGTCCAAGGGATCTCCCAGGCAAGAATACTGGAGTGGGTTGCCATTTCCTTCTCTAAGGGATTTTCCTGACCCAGAGATTGAACCCATGTCTCCTGAAATGGCAAACAAATTCTTTACCATAAAGCCACCAAGGAAGCCCCTTCTTTATCATAGGATAGGAATTTATCCACACACTTGGATCGTTTAATGGTTAAGAATTTGGAAGTTCTTTTTTTTGTCATCTTGATTATAAACCATCCACTTTACTTTCCATGATTTACAAAGAATTAAGAAAAATAAACATCCTGTATGTTATTTTTCCTTCTTCCTTTGTTTTTGCTTAAGGAGAATGCACGCTTAGATAACAAGCATTTGTGGGGATTCTTAAGGAATTGTGTTTAGTCTTAACTGTGGCAGTTGGAAGAAAAATTGAGAATATGGACTCTTGGCCTCATGGAATTTATCATCTAGGTTGTAGGCACCAGTACTCTTATCTTATGAATCACAGTTTAAAATTAAAAGGAAATGATGCCTATTTTTACTCATCTCATCCTAGTTCATAAATCATAATTCTAACCTTTGAAAAAATTTTGACTTAAGATTAATTTAACATTTATATATAACTGTCAATCGTTTTGGATCTTAAACCTAAGATTTTGAGCCCAAGTCCCTTCACTTGGCTCCTTCTTGTCTCTTAGAAAATAGAGACTCTCCAGGGATGCAGAGGGGCCATGGATGCTTAGGATTTCCGTTTGTTCTGTTGTTACGATTTGGCACATGATGAGCCATTTTGACTTGTGCCTCTGCTCCTCACTGATTTATGTGGCTTTGAAAACCTGTTGAGTCTTGTTTTGTCATCTGCAAAGTGTAAATAATAACACCTGCTTTGTAGAGTTGATGAAGAGATTTGAGATAATACATGTAAGCCACCAAGCATAGTGGCTGGCACCTTGGTCTTGCTCAGTAAATGACAGCTGTATTATCCATTATTGATGATGGATTTACCATATAGGCAGCCAATGAGGATATAATGATTCTTGCACACGAATACCTTGTCAGGATACACTTCAGCTGCCCGTTTGTCTTAGATTGTTGGATTAGAAACTATCAAAGAGTGGCACACATGCTACCCATGTACCCACTGCAGGAGTGTTCAGTCACAGGGAGTCCAAACATAGCCTTCTCACTTTTCCCCAAACTGTGTTCCAGGCAGCTGCTGCTAACCAATGCTACTGACATGAAATGATAAATCTTACTTGCTCTTTAATATCTAAACAGTGGAGTTAACAGATAGGACACAGTGTGGTTAAGAAATGAGAAGCAGTGCAAACGTATTCTGGTTACAGGTACAGAAAAGTAGATGCAGGAACCCACTCGGGAATGGTGAAACAGTAGCTAGAGGAAGCTGAAGCTCAGAATATGAGTGGGCAGAGGTTTGACACACTGGATAGTATATGAATTTCCACTCTGGATATTTACAAGTGCCAGCCACAGCTAAATCATTTCAAAGGGCAGTGATATACATAGAAATTTGTCTGTCACCCATTTGCTTCTGTTTGGCAACCTATCTCATAGCACGTGCGCGCACACACATGCACACACACACACACAGAAGGAAAAAGAAAGAAATTGATTAATTTCCTCAAATACAGTGTTCAGATGGAATTGACATTGATTTAAAGTATGGGTCTGTGTCTCTAATTCCCAGATTCTAGCTCAGCCAGACCTTGGGTTGTGCCCTGGGCATTGCTGTCTCTCAGAGCTAGACTGAGTTAAGGTGAGATAACCCTCTTACATGAGGCCTGGGAGATTTATAGCATCCTTTTAGGTTTGATAAATTCACACTCTTTTCTCTAAGATGAAGTCTTCTTGTCTTCACAATGAACGCAAAATACATTCTAAGCCCAAACACATAACCATTTAAAAGATGCTGCTGGAGATCAAATGAGCAATGTTGAATGGAGAAGTAGAATGCTCTCACATCTGCAGAGGTCTCTAAGCCTCTCAGTTCAGTTCAGTCATCTTCAACTCTTTGCTACCCCATGGACTACAGCATGCCAGGCCTCCCTGTCCATCACCAACTCCTGGAGTTTATCAAACTCATGTCCATTAAGTCAGGGATGCCATCCAACCATCTCATCCTCTGTCATCTCCTTCTCCTCTAGCCTTCAATGTTTCCCAGCATCAGGGTCTTTTCCAGTGAGTCAGTTCTTTGCATCAGGTGACCATACTGTTGAAGCCTGACTTGGAGAATTATGAGTATTACTTTACTAGCATGTGCTCCTGCTGCTGCTGCTGCTGTTGCTAAGTCGCTTCAGTCGTGTCCGACTCTGTGCGACCCCATAGACGGCAGCCCACCAGGCTCCTCCCTCCATGGGATTCTCCAGGAAAGAATACTGGAGTGGGTTGCCATTTCCTCCTCCAATGCATGAAAGTGAAAAGTGAAAGTGAAGTCACCCAGTCGTGTCCAACTCTTAGCGACCCCATGGACTGCAGCCTACCAGGCTCCTCTATCCATGGGATTTTCCAGGCAAGAGTACTAGAGTGGGTTGCCATTGCCTTCTCTGTACTAGCGTGTGAGATGAGTGCAATTGTGCGGTAGTTTGAGCATTCGTGGGCATTGCCTTTCTTAGGGATTGGAATGAAAACTGACCTTTTCCAGTGGCCACTGCTGAGTTTTCCAAATTTGCTGGCATATTGAGTGCAGCACTTTCACAGCATCATCTTTCAGGATTTGAAATAGCTCAACTGGAATTCCATCACCTCCACTAGCTTTGTTTGTAGTGATGCTTCCTAAGGCCCACCTGACTTCACATTCCAGGATGTCTGGCTCTAGGTGAATGATCACACCATCATGATTATCTAGGTCATGAAGATCATTTTTGTGTAGTTCTGTGTATTCTTGCCACCTCTTCTTAATATCTTCTGCTTCTGTTAGGTCCATACCATTTCTGTCCTTTATTGAGCACATCATTGCATGAAATGTTCCCTTGGTATCTCTAATTTTCTTGAAGAGATCTCTAGTCTTTCCCATTCTATTGTTTCCTCTATTTCTTTTCACTAATCCCTAAGGAAGGCTTTCTTATCTCTCTTTGCTATTCTTTGGACTCTGCCTTCAGATGGGTATATCTTTCCTTTTCTCCTTTGCTTTTTGCTTCTCTTCTTTTCACAGCTATTTGCAAGGCCTCCTCAGACAGCCATTTTGCTTTTTTGCATTTCTTTTTCTTGGGAATGGTCTTGATCCCGGCCTCCTGTACAATGTCATGAACCTCCATCCATAGTTCATCAGGCACTCTGTCTATCAGATCTAGGCCCTTAAATCTATTTCTCACTTCCACTGTATAATCGTAAGGGATTTGATTTAGGTCATAACCGAATTGTCTCGTGGTTTTCCCTACTTTCTTCAGTTTAAGTCTGAATTTGGCAATAAGGAGTTCACAATCTGAGCCACAGTCCACTCCCAGTCTTGTTTTTGCTGACTATATTGAACTTCTTCATCTTTGTTGCAAAGAATATAATCAGTCTTATTTTGGTGTTGACCATCTGGTGATGTCCATGTGTAGAGTTTTCTCTTGTGTTGTTGGAAAAGGGTGTTTGCTATGACCAGTGTGTTCTCTTGGCAAAACTCTATTAGCCTCTCAAACTCTAAGCCTCTCAGACTCAGTCAAATATCTTTTCCTCTACAATTGGTCAGATAGCAAAGGTTAAGGTTGATAAGCATGCCAAGTAGAACATCAAAACAATACTTTCTTTACTGGCTGCTCTTAGACCAGTGAGCTTTTATTAATATGAGATTTGCAAGTTAGGCTGGCTATACATGATCTGCCTTAATTTTGTAATAGTTCAGGGGGTTGTATAACGTCAGACTTAACATGCCTAAGACTCCAGACATTGGTGGTGAATGAACCTAAGGGGGCTTGGTCTAATCTGGTTGTCAAGACTCAAGGAAGCCGCAGTGTGACTGAGCCAGTGGCCAGACTGGCTCAGGTTCTGACCACTATGAAAAAAAAAAAAAAAAGATCCTGAAAGTTCCCCTCAGGGCTGGGTGGTTTTTGTTTTGGATAAAGTGGGAGGCATACAATACATCTAATAGATCTGGATTGTATATAGGAAAGCAATGGTAGATATAGCTCTGAAAAACCATGAAAAAGGTATGACTGTTATAGTTGCCTAGCCATTTAAATGGTCATCTGAGTTAAATTCACCCATTCCAGTCCATTTTAGTTCGCTGATTCCTAGAATGTCGATGTTCACTCTTGCCATCTCCTGCTTGACCACTTCCAATTTGCCTTGATTCATGGACCTGACATTCCAGGTTCCTATGCAATATTGCTCTTTACAGCATCAGACCTTGCTTTTATCAGCAGTCACATCCAGAATTGGGTACTGTTTTTGCTTTGGCTTCATCCCTTCATTCGATTCCAAGACAAACCAGTCAATATCATGGTAATCCAAGCCTATGCCCCAACCAGTAACGCTAAAGAAGCTGAAGTTGAATGTTTCTATGTAGACCTACAAGACCTTTTAGAACTAACACCCAAAAAAGATATCCTTTTCATTATAGGGGACTGGAATGCAAAAGTAGGAATTCAAGAAACACCTCGAGTAACAGGCAAATTTGGCCTTGGAGTACAGAATGAAGCAGGGCAAAGGCTAATAGAGTTTTGCCAAGAGAATGCACTGGTCATAGCAAACACCCTCTTCCAACAACACAAGAGAAGACTCTACACATGGACATCACCAGATGGTCAACACTGAAATCAGATTGATTATATTCTTTGAACCCAAAGATGGAGAAGCTCTATACAGTCAGCAAAAACAAAACCGGGAGCTGACTGTGGCTCAGATCATGAACTCCTTATTGCCAAATTCAGACTTAAATTGAAGACAGTACAGAAAACCACTAGAGCATTCAGGTATGACCTAAATCAAATCCCTTACGATTATACAGAGGAAGTGAGAAATAGATTTAAGGGATTAGCTCTGATAGAGCACCCGATGAACTATGGATGGAGATTCGAGACATTATACAGGAGAGAGGGACCAAGACCATCCCCATGGAAAAGAAATGCAAAAAAGCAAAATGGCTGTCTGAGGAGGCCTAACAAATAGTTGTGAAAGGAAGAGAAGTGAAAAGCAAAGGAGAAAAAGAAAGATACAAGCATCTGAATGCAGAGTTCCAAAGAATAGCAAGGAGGGATAAGAAAGACTTCCAATGCAAAGAAATAGAGGAAAACAACAGAATGGGAAATACTAGAGATCTCTTCAAGAAAATTAGAGATACCAAGGGAACATTTCATGCAAAGATGGGCTCAATAAAGGACAGAAATGGTATGGACCTAACAGAAGCAGAGATATTAAGAAGAACTGTACAAAAAAGATCTTCATGACCCAGATAATCACAATGGTGTGATCACTCACCTAGAGCCAGACATCCTGGAATGTGAAGTCAGGCGGGCCTTAGAAAGCATCACTACAAACAAAGCTAGTGGAGGTGATGGAATTCCAGTTGAGCTATTTCAAATCCTGAAAGATGATGCTGTGAAAGTGCTGCACTCAATATGCAAGCAATTTGGAAAACGCAGCAGTGGCCACAGAACTGGAAAAGGTCAGTTTTCATTCTAATCCCAAAGAAAGGCAATGCCCATGAATGCTCAAACTACCACACAATTGCACTCATCTCACACGCTGGTAAAGTAATGCTCAAAATTCTCCAAGACAGGCTTCAGCAACACGTGAACTGTGAACTTCCAGGTGTTCAAACTGGTTTTAGAAAAGGCAGATAAACCAGAGATCAAATTGCCAACATCTGCTGGATCATCGAAAAAGCAAGAGAGTTCCAGAAAAACATCTATTTCTGCTTTATTGACTATGCCAAAGCCTTTGACTGTGTGGATCACAATAAACTGTGGAAAATTCTGAAAGAGATGGGAATACCAGACTACCTGACCTACCTCTTGAGAAACCTGTATTCAGGTCAGGAAGCAACAGTTACAACTGGACATGGAACAACAGACTGGTTCCAAATAGGAAAAGGAGTACCTCAAGGCTGTATATTGCCACCCTGCTTATTTAACTTTTATGCAGAGTACATCATGAGAAACGCTGTGCTGGAAGAAGCACAAGCGGGAATCAAGATTGCCAGGACAAATATCAATAACCTCAGATATGCAGATGACACCACCCTTATGGCAGAAAGTAAAGAGGAACTAAAGAGCCTCTTGATAAAAGTGAAAGAGGAGAGTGAAAAGGTTGGCTTAAAGCTCAACATTCAGAAAACTAAGATCATGGCATCTGGTCCCATCACTTCATGGGAAATAGATGGGGAAACAGCATCAGACTTTATTTTGGGGGGCTCCAAAATCACTGCAGATGGTAATTGCAGCCATGAAATTAAAAGACGCTTACTCCTTGGAAGGAAAGTTATGACCAACCTAGATAGCATATTCAAAAGCAGGGATATTACTTTGCCAACAAAGGTCCATCTAGTCAAGGCTATGGTTCTTCCAGTGGTCATGTATGGATGTGAGAGTTGGACTGTGAAGAAAGGTGAGCACTGAAGAATTGATGCTGTTGAACTGTGATGTTGGAGAAGACTCTTGAGAGTCCCTTGGACTGCAAGGAGATCCAACCAGTTCATTCTAAAGGAGATCAGTCCTGGGTGTTCATTGTAAGGACTGATGCTAAAGCTGAAACTCCAATACTTTGGCCACCTCATGCGAAGAGTTGACTCATTGGAAAAGACCGTGATCCTGGGAGGGATTGGGGGCAGGAGGAGAAGGGGACAACAGAGGATGAGATGGCTGGATGGCATCACCAACTCGATGGACATGAATTTGAGTAAACTCCGGGAGTTGGTGATGGACAGGGAGGCCTGACATAATGCGTTTCATGGGGTCACAAAGAGTCGGACATGACTGAGTGACTGAACTGAACTGAACTGAGGCATTTAAAGCAAAAATATTTTATTTCCTCCTGTTTTTTTTTTTTTTTTTCCAGTTAGGCTAGCTTAAGGGGATAATGAGATCAGCCAGATACGATCATGAGCTTTACCTTTTAAATTTGTTTTATAAGTAAGAACCATGTTCTTTAAGACTTAGACCAGACCTATGTGTGCTATGGCTCTGGTCAGAGTAGTGATAAATGAGACGGGTCAAAATTGTGCTGCATCTCCCTCAAGATGAATATTAAAGAGAACAAAAGCATTTTGCTTAGAGAAAACTCAGAGTGGATACCTATTTAGAAACAGTTAAAATTCTACCCAAGAAGAAAGTATACA
Source organism: Bos javanicus (assembly GCF_032452875.1). Lineage (NCBI taxonomy): Eukaryota > Metazoa > Chordata > Mammalia > Artiodactyla > Bovidae > Bos > Bos javanicus. Next base: position 62,234,272 of record NC_083868.1, on the reverse strand, counting down.
CTTTACCTGGAAGGACTATTGTCCACAGGAGATGGCTCTTAGGAAACAAATTTTGTCTTAAGAGCAGAGAAGAATATTCTAATAAGTCAAACTAAGAATAAAATGATGCTTGTTGTTTTAGAAGGTAGTGGATTTGTTTTCAATGGAAGTGATCAAGCAGAGACTACATGACCACCCATCAGAATCATTCCAAATGTTCACTATTTCCTAATGACCTGAGAAAATATAAACAGAATAAACACGATTATATATAATTGAATATACATACATACATACAATAGCATACAATTATATCAAAAGCAATTGGCAATCCTGTTTCAAACTCCAAAAACAGGATAATGTGAAAGAGGCTTAAATCTGATACTGCATGTCTTGGAGTATATAGAGAACTTGCTGCTGGTGATTTGAAACTGGAGAATTAAAGTTGGGCTAAAGGTACAAGGAGAAAGAAGGAGTTAAAGCAAAGCCTCTTGGCTGTTTTCCAGAATTGGTGGTGAGTGATGGGACGTTCTTGCCAGTCAGTGGGGAGTTGCTGCCAGCTGGCATTGCAAAGGATTTGGAAGCAGAGTGGTCCAAAAAGAAAAGGAATCCTAAAGTTTCTCTCTGTGTTCTGGGGGAGAGAGGGAGAAAAGAGAGAGAGAATGTGTGTGTGTGTGAAAGTAACTTCTAAAAATAGAGAGGAAAAGGGAATAGCCAAGAGAGGTAATTCAAAACTAAGAACGAAGAGGATCAACAGTAGAAATGGAGGCCAAAAATATAAGAAAATGAATCTGAGAAATGAATAGGATACACACGGAAAAGAGAAGTAATAAGGAAGCCAAATCTGCTTGGACTCAGTTGACAGAAGGAAAAACTCAGTCTGTGAATGGAGTCAAAAATGCCATCAGCTCATTTAAGAACTGGTTATGCTGGGACTCAGTTGCAAATGTTTACTCAGCAAGTTCGCAGTAGGTTTACTTATCAGTCCTGATTTGGACTGAATTAGGAAGTAAGAGTGATGGCACCCCACTCCAGTATTCTTGCCTGGAAAATCCCATGGATGGAGGAGCCTGGTGGGCTACGGTCCATGGGGTCGCAAAGAGTCAGACAGGACTGAGCGACTTCACTTTCCCTTCACTTTCATGCATTGGAGAAGGAAATGACAACCCACTCCAGTGTTCTTGCCTGGAGAATCCCAGGGACGGGGGAACCTGGTGGGCTGCCGTCTATGGGGTCACACAGAGTTGGACATGACTGAAGCGACTTAGCAGCAGCAGCAGCAGGAAGTAAGATGCTGGGTGTTGCCCCTCTCTTTCCTCCTTTGGGGGAAAACACTAGCTCAGGAACAGTCTCCATCAAGAGCCCTCATCCAGGGCCAGCCCTCTCTAACACCTCTGCTAGGGGTCCCACTGTCCTGATCCCAGCAAACCATGCTTTCCTTCAGATGATATACCCTCCTGCATACTGTTCTTGACTTGCGTTCCACCACTGAAGATTACCAGATAAATATCTCATTCTTCCTAAACAGACATTCAAATTTGTTTTTAATGAAATATATTTGACATACATTATGTTTCTTTCAGATGTACTACATAATAATTTGACATCACACAGGCATTTTATCTTCCAAATGCTTCTATGATAAATTATGCATGTTCTGTGCTAATGAGATCAGGTTACATACATCTTCAGGTTGTTTCTTTGCCAACCTGGCAATGTGCAATTGGACAGAAATTTTTCTTATAAATACATGCTATCTTTTGTTGTCCAAGCCAAAGTAGCGGCCCTAATCATGGACATCAGATACAGTCAAAATGAAGTTTGGTCAGGTTTGGGAGAGAGGAGTATGCGTCTTTATCACAATAGGATCTAATAAATTCCCATTTCTTTTCCTAAATACACTTCTGTTACTGTTACTCACTTCTGTGAGTAATATAATCTATCCAAGCATTAGAATATGCATCTGAGTGGTTTTTTCTTTTTTTTGCAACAACAGAGAATTACAAAAAAGCCATTAAAGGTCTAACACTTTGAGTTTTCAGGTCTCCTCTGTGTCATATACATCCTGGTGCATGGCTTAATTTTAAAATGGAAGAAAAAGAAAAATTATTGCTAGCATTATGGTGTTGAGTAAGGTTTATAATAGCAATAATCCCCCATGAAAACAGTTGTTATCATAGTTAATGCCCATTTTGTCACAGCGTTAACCTTCCCTGGCTCTGCCTCGGGCCATTAAATGGCCAACCATTTGTTAAGCACCCCAGAGCAAGCAATTTCAGGGGGAATATTGCTAAGCTCACTTGCTAAGGAAAGCACCTGAGAAGACAGTGATGAGCTCTATACCGGTCCATGTACACACACACATCCTTCTACATACTTTCTCCAAGGCCTTCCTTTAAGAATATTCTGCCTTGTAATTCCTTCCAGGCTACTCCGAACAGTTCTGCAGCCCCTCAGACACCTTTTTTGCTCATTCCCTGCCTTTTCCCCCCTGGCTCTCTTAGTTTCAGTGTTTAAAGTATTTTATAGTTTTAACTCTGGCCCTCAAGAAGAGGCCATACCTTTAAAATGCTCACAGGGGGATTTCCCTGGCAGTGCAGTGGTTAAGACTCCACACATTGAATGTGGGGGTGTGGCTTCAATCCACGGCCAGGGAACTAGGTTTCATATGCTGTGTGGTACAGCTAAAAAACATGTTTTTAAATGCTCAAAGGTTGTAAGTAAAAATAATAATAATAATGTTGCTTGAAAGCAAGAGAAAAACAGGAAAAAGAAGGGATAAATTATCTCTAATACCAAGGGATATCTGTCCCTTAAGTAGACACAAGTTTTGTTAACTTTTTAGTAATTTACTGCCTTCAATGCTTTGCATATATTATCTCTTTTCATTGTAATACCATCTTGATGAGGTTAGTATGATTAGTAGTCCCAACTGACTGGTGAAGAAACAAAATTTGAACCCATGCTATTCTTCAGATTCAAGCATTTCAGTACCATGGCACAACTTACTTATCTCCATTTCAAAACAAAACAGGCAAGATTTTTAAAAACACTGATTCCTATCTTGTTTGCATCATGTTTACCCTTTGATATCAAATCAGACAATGATTTTTGGTTACTAATAATTGTTAATATCAACGTTTATTATTGTCCAGGGAGACTCTGTCAAATAAACCTTGTTCAAGTAAGAACTGGTTTTCAAAGTCACAACAAAGCAGAATTCCATAGCCTAAGTACTGGTCAAGGATATTATAACTGATTTTATTAAAATTTGCTAATCCTTTTACATTAGAAATGACTTTATACTATGTCACTGCGGTCCCTCAATTGGTCCAGAATTATAAATCTCTAATTTTAAACTGAGTTTACCTAATTAGTTAAAGATAGTTGCAGCTATCAACTACTTTCCACAAGGGAAGAGCTATATCAACCCAATCTCATTTAAGTGAAGAATAATGCAGGTATGTTATGTGAGTTTTGACATAATTAGTCATTTCATTAATAAAATAACTGAACCTCCTTAATCAAAGGTAGAACTTCTTGCTTAAAGCTTAGTTTGAAGAATCAAATGGGCATAACAGTAGGAGGTACAAAGATTGGTTCAGAAGAGACAGGAAAGATTTTAATGAGGGGAGATCTTTTCTTATTAAACTTCTAATTTGGTAAGGCTATATTCTATTTTTAATTTTTACTTCCCATCATCATTCTCACCACAGCTAACATTGTTAACTGCTAATATCAGATGAGTACCATACATAATACATGCAAGGCCATCGCAGAGGACCAGCAGAAGAACTGGGGATGGTTTGATGGGATTATGGTTAGTCCTTGATTTCTTGTATTGACAAAGAGATGCCTGAGAGCAAATTCTGTAAATTCAGAGATAAGCCTAGACTCTCCATTAAGCATTACCCTCAACTGTCTTAGAAACCCAGTATTTTCAGACTAGAAGAGTTCAATTAGGATGGAAAAGCAATGGGAACAGTGTACTCAATTTTCCCCCAAATACCTAAAATGTACACAAGAAGTAGTTTAAAGTTATGAGCAAATCTCAAACTCACTCTTTTCCAAGCACTTGAAATGCAGGAATATTTTGGTGAAAGAAATAGAAAGCTGTTTCATTAAAATCTACTTATTAATTATCTGCATAAATAGCTCTTTTTATCACTGTTGTCTGGGCTTTTTCTCACTTGGCGACTGGCAGAAAGCCATGGAAATCTTGGTGTTGCTCAGATTAAATAGTTTCCTGTCTCTGCATTCCTTGGTATTCTGTAGTAACGAGGGACTAGAAAACAACAAAACCACAGATAGGTGTCCAGTGTGATGGTAAGTAAAATGGGACACTGGATTTCTGCACATTTAGTAACATAAATATATACTACTAGCCTGTTTGACAAGTATGATGATGGGATTTGTTCATTCATGCTAACTTTTAGTGAATATGTCAAGATGAGTTTCAAGTTGTCTGCAACTAATACAGTCTAATGATAAGGTATGCTGCTGCTGCTGCTAAGTCGCTTCAGTTGTGTCCCGACTCTGTGTGACCCCATAGACAGCCTCCTAACAGGCTCCCCTGTCCCTGAGATTCTCCAGGCAAGAACACTGGAGTGGGTTGCCATTTCCTTCTCCAATGCATGAAAGTGAAAAGTGAAAGTGAAGTCGCTCAGTCGTGTCCGACTCTTAGCGACCTCATGGACTGCAGCCTACCAGGCTCCTCCATCCATGGGATTTTCCAGGCAAGAGTACTGGAGTGGGGTGCCATTGCCTTCTCTAATGATAAGGTATAAAAGCTTGCAAACAAATTTTTCATAAATTAGAAGATTTAAAATAATCCTTATAATAACACCATGCTCATTTTATGTTATGATGCTTTTTCTAGAGTAGGAAAATAATAGAAATGTCTAATGTCCAAAATTACATAGAATTCATGGTGTATTCTTCAGAATGTGTCCTGTGTGTTGAAGTCTGGCCATATGTCTTATCCAGCCAGGCTAAACATTGTCAATATTTGCCTTGAGAGAGGAGCTCGGATGCAATATGAGACCTAAAAGAACCCTGACATACCAGGCAACCAGGCCCAGAGTTAAGGCTGTGAGTGGAAGTGCAGAAGGGTTTCTGCTCTTTGTCCCTTTCTTGCTTCTCTTTAGTATCTACTCTGCAATGTTAATTTTGGGTGAAATGTCCTCATTGTGGTAGTGCAAATATGAAGTGGTAAAGTCTGAGTGAAAACTAGACTCTGAGCCTGTGTGTGCATTCAAGAGAGACAGACATTACCTAGAGCCATCACATGCTGAAATGAAGGTGACCAGTTGGCTCAATGAGAGATCACTAAGCTTCCTTGAAATCTCAGAGGCTGTGGACTGTGAGAGAGCCAGGGTCTGAGAGTAAGTGTAACACCTGCGGGGTGTCAGGGCCCCGGCTGAATGCAGACAGGCCCCAGAGCCGCAGATGAACGGGTTTGTGTGATGGAGGCTGCCCTTTCTACAGGAAGGGAGCCTGCCAGGGTCTGCAGTCTGCCTTCCTGTGCTGGGAGTCAGCAGAGGGGGCTGCAGTGAAAACAGTTTGTCTACACGTGTGTATACCTGTGGTGGATTCATGTTGATGTATGGCAAAACCAATACAATATTGTAAAGTAATTAACCTCCAATTAAAATAAATAGATTTATATTAAAAAACAAAACAAAACAAAACACAGTTTGTCTTGAATGCATGGGCACCTTGCTCATCCCTTTGGCAACGTCTCCATTGCCTGCAGCCTTTCCACACAGCCTTCTTCCAGCATGTTGGGCTTCAGATGTAGTTTAGTACAAGCCCAAAACAGCAACAGCTATTTCTCATCTCTTTTGTCTTTCTCCTTCTTATTAAGTTCTCAGTTGTTTAGAGTAAAACTAGTAGCATGGCTGTGGGAGACTAGAGACCTTGAACAGCAGTGCTAGTGGGTTCCAGCCCTCAGTTTCCCCCTCAATAGTAGCATAGCTACATGGACAGCATCCTTCTCTTCTTGCAGCTCATTTATTCACACATGCATGTGTGTATGTGTTTGTTTATATGCATATATGTGTGTGTATACATGTAACATCTGTGTGATTTATTTTGTACTTTGATAGACTTAGTCATTTAATTTTATAGGTATCCCAAATCAAAATAAGGACACTGTAATTTGAAGCCAGGTCTGTCTGACTCCAAAGGCTTTCCTTCAAGATATTACCGTGTCAGAGAGGGAAAAAAAGACACCTCCCTTGCCACTCCCCTCCAACCCTGCTCCAACTCACCTTTGGGTATTAGATCTCAGTGTTTAGGAAAATAGTAGTACTCTGAACTTAAAAAAAAAAAAAACAAAAACAAGCCTGCCTGTGTATGAATAGGCAAGGTTTTGGCTTGGGATTGCAAAGCCCTAGAGCCCTGCCTGCTCTGTATCCCTTGCTTCCACCCCACTTGCCTCCACCCAGGGTCAGTTAGATGCTGGAAGCAAGGACTGGTCTACCCACATGATAGAAGATTTATTGTTTAGTCATAAAAATCTATATTCTTGTCAAAAGATAATTATCCATTTCTCATTGTGCATCTGATCTTTCTAGGTCATGGATGTAGGAGAGAGGCAATGTGCATTTCTCATTTCCATATGTATAAAAAAGCCTTCCAACCTGGAAGCCCTCAGATATACACTCTATATGAGAAATGAATCAGGCATCTTAGATATTGTTAGTCTGAGTCCATAAATGCTGAGTTTGTAAACTCTAAATTCACTGCTTAAAAACAAAACAAAACAACAAAAAAAACACTATTTAAAAATCACCACTGGCTGGTAAATGTTTGACAGGCCAAAAAAAAAAAAAAAAAACCGAAGCCCTATGTATTCATTTTGTTTTTTTAAAGTCAGAAGCACTATAAAGCATTAGCCTGAAGGCTATATCAACGTGTTAAAGAGCTTTACCAAAGGAGGTCTTTATGAAGGTGCATTAGCATGTACCAATTAAGGTTCTCCATATACTATGCAATTGTTAGGGGAAAAAAGGTCCATCTAGTCAAGGCTATGGTTTTTCCAGTGGTCATGTATGGGTGTGACAGTTGGACTGTGAAGAAAGCTGAGCACTGAAGAATTGATGCTTTTGAACTATGGTGTTGGAGAAGACTCTTGAGAGTCCCTTGGACTGCAAGGAGATCCAACCAGTCCATCTTAAAGGAGATCAGTCCTGGGTGTTCATTGGAAGGACTGATGTTGAAGCTGAAACTCCATTACTTTGGCCACCTGATGCGAAGAGCTGACTCATTTGAAAAGACCCTGATGCTGGGAAAGATTGAAGGTGGGAGAAGAAGGGGACGAAAGAGGATGAGATAGTTGGATGGTATCACCAACTCAAGGGATATGAGTTTGGGTAAACTCTGGGAGTTGGTGATGGACAGGGGGGCCTGGTGTGCTGTGGTTCATGGGGTCACAAAGAGTCTGACACGACTGAGCAACTGAACTGAACTGAACTGAAACAAATAAAGGCAAGCATTTATAGAAAATTCAAAGGCTAATTAAATACACATCTTCATCTGGGTGTTAGCAGGTGGCAACACATTTAGCAAGGCTCCCTTGCTTATTGCTCTCTCTGTTGGGGGTGGGGGGAGGTGGGTTTTGTCTTTGATTTCAGTACTACCAAATTTTGGATAAAGCATGTATCACCTAAAGCAGTTCATTAGAAAGTGGTTTTCCTCAACTTATGGACAGTCAGTGTCCATTTTAATTTTTAGATATTTTTCACTATCCTATAGATTATTCTTTAGTAGATCAATAATATAGTATTTTGATGACTCAACAACTCCCCAATAAATATAGACAAAGAAAGCCCAATGTCTAGTATACCTAGGTCTTTGTGTTTTACAGATGAGGAAGAAGGATATGTGGGAGAACTTAGGAAGCCTGTCCTCACTGCACAGTATGGATGGAGCTGGGGAATGATCTCTTGCCCCCTAACATTATGCGCTCCTGCACACTAGCTATGATTATTTGCATGGCTGAATACCTTTCCAGTCAGAACCTTTGAATTTACATCATTCTATCATCAGTATCCTCCTCCACACCACACCAAAAAAAAAAAAAAAAGCCTGAGAAAATAAATGTAAACTAGTCAATAAAAACTCTTTCTTCACTAATATGCTAATTAAGATAGAGCTATTTGAGAGTGAAGATTAATATACAAAGATAACAGACATATAGTCAGAGACGCTTCTCAGAAGGCAGAATTTGAGAATTTGATGTTTTATGATGGTTCAGCTTTTTTCTCTCCAGGAGACCATTCCTTCCCCATTGTATAAGCTTTTCCATTAATGTAGCCATGAAAACAAAGCTCTACTCCTTTCTCCCAGATTAAACTTTCTATTTAAGACTTGTTAGTGGTACCACTAATACTCATTTCCCATTATATTTTCAGTTAAATATAAATACATTGATAACATTTACAGTACAAGGCAGGGGTGCTTTGCATTAAGAATACTTTCTATATGGAAAAAAAAAAAATACAGGAAAGAATCAAAGAATGTATCTATCACCAACATGGAACTGACCTTAACAATACATCTGCCAAGTTTGCTCCTAATTCTTGTTTCTACAATTGAAGTTACAAATAAGGCTGTGTTTTGGCTGAGATTATACAAATAATACAAATAAATAAGGAATGATTATTGGGCCAAAGAATTATTTAAGAATCCTCATTCTTTTTTTAAAAAAGCTCAGCTCAGCCATTTGTTTTTCTTCCAGGCACTGTTACTGATCTCCAGGGATGAACAAGTTCCTCCTCTTTTATTCTCTCACAGTACCCTATGCTTGCCTCTGTGTTTGCACTCAGCAGACAATATTGACATCTGGTATTAATGTACCTCTCTTTTACACTAAACTCTCAGAGTTTTTGATGACAGAAATCAAATTATATTCATCTGTACATCCCCTGCAATGAAATTCTTAGGAAAAGTTGTTGAATTAGAACCATTTTAAAAAGCCAACACTTACTGTGCATTTATATGTAATTTGATATATCCAAACAATATTGACTGTTAACTTTCAGGAATATGGTGAAGTACAGCATTAAGTCTATTAGAGTTTAAAAGTTGGCAAGCTTCAGGTGAAAGGTATTAATTCATTTTGTGCAAAATAAGCACTTTGAATGCTATGACTTTACTTTCAGCAGTTTTATAAGGAATAACATAATGACTGAGCATCAGTGAGGTGCCTCCCTAAAGCCAGGAAGATGATAAATGATAATAGATCTATACCAAGTCATCCTGAAGGTTGTCAAGAATCAGGAAAAATCATTTGCCTTCTGGTTTTTTTAGAATGCTTACCATCTGATGCCAAGAATAGAATGTCATCAAGACAGGTTAATTAAGGGTAGAACTACTGAACTGAGATGGACCTACAATTAACCAAGAAAATAGTCTCAGATCGCTGATTTTCTTCTACATGTTCATCACTCATCTCTGCCTTTCTGTAGGTCTTTATATGCTATTGAGGAGGTAGGATGTTCAAAATAAATACTTGCTCATAGGTTAAGGATCAAGTTGGTTATTATAGACAGGAAGCTACTACATGAGGTTTTCCTACCCACAGTTCTCATTTATTCATCTTAATTTCTAGACTTGACATACGCATGATCAAGCTGCCTTGGGTTCTCAGGTAGCCTTAGCTTGCCTGCCAAGCTGCTGATCATACACTCTGCATGAAACCACACAATGTCTGAACCTGACAGTTCCAGGGCTGAGATGAAATCAAGGAAAAAGCATGGGTTTGCCAGTAAGTTAGCTTTGAAAATTCTGATTTCTCTCTGAATTGTGACTTTTGTGATGAAGTGTTCTCTATAATTCTCTTTACCATTTCAGAAACAGTGAAATCTATAGAAAACACTGGACTGGGAATTAGGAGCTCAGAGTTCTATTTTGGTTTTGCTTTCATAGTATCAAAACAACTCAAATAAGGACTTCGAATATTCCACTTTGCGATTTGAAGGAAAAATTGTCTATCTGAAGTCCTTAATTAAATGTATACAATAAAGCTAAAACCATATAATAATATGGCTTTTAATAATATGAATTTAGGGCAGTCTGCAGCTCAATCCATTTACACATTGTCAGTTCCCCAGCACCTGAAACTCACAGCCCCATTTTGCAAAATTTCAAATATTCTAACAACAACACTGAAAAATTCATGGCTGGTAAATATTTCTCAGACCCCAAGCCAACACACAAAATGATGAAACAGACATCTGTCATTATGTCTCTTTTTCTTTTGTGATATCTTATTAGGCATCAAAATGGAGTACTGTCTTACCTTGATTCTTCCTCCACAAGCATACAGCAAAATTACTCTTTCTGCATAATGACTTCACGTGTTAATGGCTTCAGGTATTGCCCTATTCACTGACATTTGAATAGGACCTTTATGGAAACTCATCATTCTTAAGCCCAGGGACAGCTCTAGCCTCAACAATTTCAGGCTACTGGGATGTGAGACTCTTAATATATTCCTCAATAGAAAACAGAATAAGTCAACCATTAATATCAGGTCCTTTTCTCCCTGACCCTGTGACACCAGCAGTTCTGAGCCTGACTCTGCTAGAAGAAAAGTAAATAAAACAAGGGATGACAACATTTGGGGAACAATGATATTATTAAAAAATATTTGCTGATTTGATTTAAACATATGCATTGCTCAAGGGAGGAAAATATAGTAGTCGTTCTTTCACAAGTGACTTACTGCTGATTCCTAGACTTGGCTATGCGTCTTAGTCTGAATCTAGTGTAAATCACTCCAGGATAGAAATATTTTCTTCCCTTTCTCCACCTCTTCACACCTGGTTGTGAAATGCTTCCTAGTTGTGGTTCCATTCATCTTCACTCCAGCAGGGTGTCTGTGCTTTAGAGATGCTGCTAAGTTTGTTCCACTTTCCCAAAGGCTTCAGGACAAAGCTCACTGTGCTCATGATGACTCATGACGGCAGGAACCTTATATGAAAAGAGATGCACTCTGACTATTACTATAGTCCTATGGTTACTATAGGATGCCCAGTGAAACACAGTCCCTGAAGAGAGAAGGTAAACAAGACCATTGTGTGATGAAATCTATAATATCTTAGGAGTACAGCCCCTCATAGTGCTTCACCCCACTCCCTTTGCTGTTCAGGCTCCCCATTACTTTCTTACAGAATCCATTCTTTCCCTGGTTTGCTCCCAGTGCTTACTCTTCCTTATCCTCAAACCAGTTCTGCTATTTTGGGGCCTTTCTTCATCCATCTTTCAGATGACCTGCTCTTCAGACACACGCACGCTTCTGGGGCAGTTGTATGCAGAGAAATGGAGATATTATCCTTGCTACAGTAAGGCCAGAAACTGTTAGCAAAAGGAGATCCTGGATATTGGTTATTTTTCTTTAAGGACCCAGTTCTAATGACTCTTTGTCAAGCTAAATGGCCCCTACTGTGTATTTCCATAGCTCTGGTCTATATTTCTAGTGTAGGACTTGTAGTGTTGCTACAAATATGTAGATTCTTCCCCCTTTAGACTCCTACCTTCTTCAAGATAGGACCTTGACCTTTGTGTATTGAATACTTAGCATGATGCCAAATATATGTTAGGGGCTCAAGATGTATTTCTCACATTACATTGGTTTTCCTAGTTTACATTATTACATTTTGATTATGCAGCTTTTGGTTTATACTGTTTCCATAATCTCAAGCCAAGGGCTTTAAAGGATTGAAGGAACTTGACAGTCTATTGGGATGGGAGAGAGCAGGTCAGGCTTCTTTCTTCTCTTTAGGTTTGGAGTAGAAAACAATCAGGCTGAAATGCTTTAGAAAGGACAGGTGGACAGAATCAGACAAAAAACAAAATACCACAGACTGCAAAATTCCAAATGATGAATGATGCATTTTTTATTTTTCAATTTTTTGTTTTCTTTTTTTTCCCCACGAAAACTGTAATCACTCTGATCCACCTGCCGATTCATTCACTGTGCCTGCTTTTGCTGTCTCTGACTAGAAGTGCATTCTATCAAATGAGCATTTCTGGGCCACCTCAGTTTTTCCCCTGCATATAAAAGTCTCTGTGGCATCCATTAGAGGGAGTTTATACTCACTTATTATCAGGGTAACAGGAGGGGAAAAAACAAGACCTATTGACTACTTCCATGTGAAGGACAGAGAAAATATACATTGAAAGATAAATCACATTCTGAACCTTATTTCATGACCACCTCCTGCCAGTTATGTGGTGGGAAAAAGGCTGCTGTTTCACAGAATTGCATAGATTTCTGAGCTAGAAGGCACCTCAGAAATCATCCAACACAATTCCCTTATTTTATAAATGAGGAAACTGAGGTTAGGAGAGGTTAAGTGACATGTGTAAGAGGGCAGGAAATGGCAGAGCGGGGCTAGAATCCAATTTTCCTAACTGCCGGCCCTCGCCCGCCTCCCCTCTGTGCACGAAGAGAAGCATCCCTCAGTGTCACTGCTCGCCCTTCCTCTGCCCACTCAGCGCCTTCTCACTGCTCAGGCATTCACAGCCCCTGTGACTTTCTCCCTTTGTATTTCAAAATTCATTTTCAGGAAAGTGACCAGAACCGTATTTTTATATAACCATTAAGCTTTAATATGAGAGCATTTTAAAATAAGACATATAGGTGTGAAATATATAAGGAGAAAAAGAAGAAGAATCCTCCATAATATCAGAATCCAGTTTACCTCAGCTGGCATGACATCCTTCAAAGAATAAAACCAATATCCACACCAAGTTAGAAGTTCAAAAACCTCGAAAAGGTAAACTCTAACATGTGAATCTCCCTTTCCTGGAGTCATTCTTCCTAGTGAAAGTTGCTGTTAACAGATTTTATCTGCACTGTCAGTAAAATATAAAATGTTTAAGACATAAAATGTTTAAGACATAAACCAGCGGAGGTATCTAGATGGACGAATGACAAATAGATGGAAAGAAAGACAGATAATACATAGTAGATAAAAATTTTAACAAAAGAGTTCAGCCTATACAAGTATGTTTTCCATTTTGCAGTAGAATGGACTTTTTAAAATCCTCATATATAGCTATCTCATTTTTAAAATAGCTGCATATTTTTCAACTCTGTTAGGGGGTAAGTTGTTCCATCATATCCAACTCTGCGACCCCATGGACTATAGCCTGCCAGGCTTATCTGTCTATAGGATCTTCCAGGAAAGAATACTGGAGTAGGTGCCAATCTGTTCTCCAGGGGATCTTCCTGATCCAAGGATCAAACCCAGGTCTCTTGCATTGCAGGCAAATTCTTTAACATCTGAGCCACCAAAGGATCCCTATTGATAACCAATGATTCTAGGTTTTGCTATTACATATTTGTATGTATGCTGCTGCTGCTAAGTCACTTCAGTTGTGCCCAACTCTGTGCGACCCCACAGATGGCAGCCCACCAGGCTCCCCCATCCCTGGGACTCTCCAGGCAAGAACACTGGAGTGGGTTGCCATTTCCTTCTCCAGTGCGTGAAAGTGAAAAGTCAAAGTGAAGTCGCTCAGTGGTATCCGACCCTCAGTGACCCCATGGACTGCAGCCTTCCAGGCAAGAGTACTGGAGTGGGGTGCCATTGCCTTCTCCATTTGTATGTATATATCTGTACAAATACACATACACACACACATGCCTTTGTAAGCATAACTACAATAGTAGAATTATTAGATTAAAGGATGGAAGCACTAAAAAATTTGGCATTTTGAAATAAGGCATTTAAATGTGTAAAGAAGAAGGAAACTTTAGGTAAGAAAAAGAAATCTTTCTTGTAGCTTTTTCAGTCATGTCTCATAAGATGTTGGAGAATAGATCTCAGGAGAGAATTCTCAGCATTTCTGCCTCTTGACAAGGATGTAGGTTTAGAGTCTGAAGACCCAATCCTAAATTGGTAGCAAAAAATAAACAGATTTTTAAGAATCTTGCTCAAAATGGCTACTTAGGATTTACATGGAACACTTAGAAAGAAGTTCGATCACTAAAAATAAATAAATAAAAGAAGTCCAACCACATATCCACTGTAGAACAAAGAGTGGTCCTCCATCTACATAAATTTTGTCTTCATGCAAATGGGCTTCTCTACCTGGCGTGGGGACCACTAGCATCTGCTAAGTGATAAGGCCTGAGCAAACGAACCAGGGCTACCAGTAGGAAAGCAGGTAGCATTTCTTAAAGATGCCAAAATGGAGGCTGTGGCATTGTCATCCACTTGCTTTATGGAAGGAGGCAGACTCTCCTCACTCTGCTTCTCTTATTAGCTTATTAGTTACTAGTGCAGCACCGGCAAGCGGAGAACAGCAGCTGAAATCTGATCAATAATGTATCTGTCTGCATCTGAATCAAAGGCACCGTGGTAAGGAAGGGAAAGCGCAGAGTACCTTAAATCACAATGCACACCAGCAGGAACCAGGCAGCTGAGAGGGGCAAGACAGAACACAGAGAAGACAGGAGCTGAGCAGGGGGTGGGAAGCTGAGGAGAAAGACCCAATTGTTAGAAACAATACAGTTACATTTGGAGAAGTTGAAGCTTCAAAGGACAAAGGAGGCTCAGCACTTTCGGAATTCAGAGTTATATATACACATTATATATGTGTATATATATAATATATATATTATATATACACACACTTCAGAAGTACAGGGGACAGGGGTCAAATGAAGAAAGTCCTGGGAAGATTTTGGATAATTCACACAGAATCTCTGAATCACCAGGCAGTTTCCAATGTCTCTTTAGCCTCCTTTTTGTAGATAATGCATCAGGGCTCTAATGGAGAGTCAAGAATTCTGAGTTCATATGCTGGGTCCCATCATTTGAATCCATAAACCAGGCAGTGTGTCTCCCAAGCATTGCATTTCAGCCACACATCTATCATTTTTCTGTGCAAAAAAAAAAAAAAAAGATTTGGGTGCAGGCTCAAAAGTTAGAAACAGAAGTGTGCGGAATCGCATAGGTCATAACCCAAGTCTTCAGTTTTGTACGTGAGACAACTAAGACCTCAGCAGTAGTTTCTTTAACCCACATCATGTAATTAGGACAGGATCTCAGACCTCTGACCACTGCCTCTTCATCTTTCTGCTGCTCTACTACTAGGTGATATAATCAGAATTTGTTTTTGTTTATGGAAGAAAATTAACTAGCTAACCAATATTTCATTATTGCCTACAGAAAGGATGCATTTATATCTTTCTACAAGTGGCTTAAGTTCAGTTCAGTCACTCAGTTGTGTCCAACTCTCCACGACCTCATGAATCACAGCACGCCAGGGCTCCCTGTCCATCACCAACTCCCAGAGTCCACTCAAACTCATGTCCATCGAGTCGGTGATGCCATCCAGCCATCTCATCCTCTGTCGTCCCCTTCTCCTCCTGCCCCCAATCCCTCCCAGCATCAGAGTCTTTTCCAATGAATCAACTCTTTGCATGAGGTGGCCAGAGTATTGGAGTTTCAGCTTGAGCATCATGCCCTCCAAAGAAATCCCAGAGCTGATCTCCTTCAGAATGGACTGGTTGGATCTCCTTGCAGTCCAAGGGACTCTCAAGAGTCTTCTCCAACACCACAGTTCAAAAGCATCAATTCTTTGGCACTCAGCCTTCTTCACTGTCCAACTCTCATATCCATACATGACCATTGGAAAAACCATAGCCTTGACTAGACGGACTTTTGTTGGCAAGGTAATGTCTCTGCTTTTAAATATGCTATCTATGGTTTTCCCAGTGGTCATGTATGGATATGAGAGTTGGACTATAAAGAAAGCCGAGCACCAAAGAATTGATGCTTTTGAACTGTGGTGTTGGAGAAGACTCTTGAGAGTCCCTTGGACTGCAAGACCAGTTAAAAAGGCTGAAAGGAAAATCATAAGTCTTCAGTCCATCCTGAAGGAGATCAGTCCTGAGTGTTCATTGGAAGGGCTGGTGTTGAAGCTGAAGCTTCACTACTTTGGCCACCTTATGCGAAGAGCTGACTCATTGGAAAAGACCCTGATACTGGGAAAGACTGGGGGCAGGAGGAGAAGGGGATGACAGAGGATGAGATGGTTGGATGGCATCACCAACTCAATGGACATGAGTTTGGGTAAACACCATTAGTTGGTGATGGACAGGGAGGCCTGGTGTGCTGCAGTTCATGGGGTCCCAAAGAGTCGGACACAACTGAGTGACTGAACTTAACTGAACTGAGATGCTCAAACAACAGCTATTGAAGGAACTTTTGAATGGATGTAGTCAACTTTTTAATTCACAATCCTATAGGTTAAGTGATTATGCATAAATTATTTATTCAAGTAGAAATGAGAATTTATTATGAACCCATTTTTAAAGACAGCCTTATTACTCTTCCACTCATTTGGTTTTTGTTTCTTCTCAGCGGTGATCTTTAACTGAAAATAACTTGACTTTCATGAAAACAAGTTTTCATGAAAGTAAAGCTATCTGATGCCCCTTCTCCATCTCCCAAGTTCTCCTAAAAGAGTTGACTGTATGAGAATGATGTGATAAAGAATCTTCTCACCACAATGAGCCAAGTGGAATGCATCACCGAATAAAGATGGTCTGCATTTCACATGGACAGTTTGAAGTATGACTGTTATTTTGTATTTTAAAATGCAAGCTAAGAAGCATACTGAACTTGTGTAAGTCAGACAAGAGTCTATCCTAGTGTCTGAAAATCCAGAGCAGATAGATCATTGGACAAGCTCCCCTGATTTTTAACCAACCTCATGTGAGGAGTTTCTCCAGTTTTTTCACCAGTGCTCTCTGTCTACATGTCAGACCCAATCTTTTGCTTTTTGTCTTTAACCATGCCAAGAGAACAGCAGGCCTGTATCCCCAGAATAACAACTGTCTAGTGTAACAGCTGCCGTGGGCCTGGTTCCCTGCCTCCAACACCTTCCAGGCTTAAGGATTGGAGCCACAGCCTTTGAAACACAGCCCTTGGCAAGATGTTTAGCCTCCTCCCACCCTGCTCTTTGCAAATCCCCTCTGTCTGGGTCTCATTGGCAACAGAGACTCAGGTCAACTGGCGGATTACATCTTTGTTTCTTTCTTTCTGTTTTTTTTTTTTCTTAAATAAAAGGAATGAGAATAAAATATACAAACTATTGATTTCAGGTAGTCACAGATTCATAGACTAGTAGAAAGCAGAAATTTGAGCAAGTGACTAAATTTTTCTCAGCATTAGCAGTCTCCTTTATGCAGTGGCAAGAATGGAAACTTGCTGTTGAGTGAGTGACAATGGATGAGAAATACCTGATCTCCAAGTGTCTGTTTTTCTCCCTACTTCATTTCACTCCACACAATTCTCCTATGATTGTCTTATCTCATTGCCAGTGAATGGAAATCTTATCTACCTCCAGTAGTTGATATATATATATATCAATATGTGTGTGTGTATATATATGTGTGTGTGTGTGTATGTATATATATCAGTCCCCTCATTCTGAAATGAGTTCATTTTAATGCAGACTCCTTTTGATCACCGTCTCTTTCTTAAGCTACTGGAACTCTGCTGTGCAGTATGGTCATCTTTGACCACAGGTCATTTTCAAGCACTTTAAACAAAGCTTTCTAAATAAAGATGTGTTCCAAGTGTAAGAAACATAGCAGAGGTTTTAAAAGCTTAGTAGACAAAAATATATATATATAAAACAGATCGCGAATGTCTTGTGTTGACTATATCTTAATACTCCTTCAGATACATAATGTCTTCTTAAAATTAAAATTCTCTCTTTGTTTTTACATTTTTAAACATGATTATAGGAGATTTAAATTTAAGCATGTGGCTTGTGTGTGTAGCTTGGATTGTATTTTTATTGGACAGCAACTGTGGTATAGACATCTCTGAGTTAGATTTCGTGTTCCAAACTTCTTCTGCAAGAGAATCCTCTCTCCAAGTTTAATATTCCTCCCTACAACTCAAACACTTTCAGGCAGATCTGTTCCTCCTTCTTCTACAATGCAGATAATATTAAGACCCCCTTCTAAAGCCAGAGGATATAAATGGCATTTTAATGTTTCTTTTAAAAATGTGTGTCTTTATTGTGTATTGGAAAAAAAGAAAACAGGCAACCTGACCAGAACTACTTAGCTGGAAGAGAGACTCTGCATTCTTCTATCACAAGTCTTCTAAGTAGGAGTTAGCAGAAAGGTGGAAGACACTTGGTTTGGGATTCAGATTACATGTGTTCAAATCCTCTCTTGGTGTTAACTTGAATCTATAAACTTAGGTAAGTCTCTTGACCTCTCTGAGTCTGTTTTATCAGTGATAAGTATGTTTCTGAAAATTAGACTTAAATTATATAAAGGCATGTGACATAAAATGGGTCTTTAATAAGTGATTCAAATATTATTTCACATGAAAAATCATACAGTTAAATGATTTACTGGGACAATTAGGATCAGGACTATGGGCTAGGGCAGATAACGGGGACATGTAAATCCCACCAACCTTTTATAAAAACGTCTTTGACACCTTTTGTCCTTCTCTATTTTCCTGTTTCCATTAGTGTTTTATTGGGAGTCTTATTTTCAACAGATACTGATTAAAAATATCCATAAAACTTTGAGGATGATACCAAGATATGAAGGACATTAAAGATCTAAAGGTTAAAAGAGCACTTTAGCCTATATTTTATTTCAAAAATTATATTTACTCTTAGGAAGCCACTTGTTCCATTGTCTTAAGAAAAAAAATAAAGACAGAAACTTCCAGCCAACATGGGATTACTCACATTGTTCTTACCTAGATATGACTAGGTGGAGATTCCACCAAATTAATGTAGTTAAAGAAACATACACTTACTTCCTAAAAGAAAGAGGAAAGAAATCCTTTGTTAATGTTTTGTATTTTAGATAAGGAAGGTTTTATTCTTCAGAGTACATTAGGAGTCATTTTAGTAGGCTATGGAATCTTTAAATTAAAATGTAAGATTTGACTTTTTAAGATTTCTGTGTGTTTATTATTACAGCTGACTCTTGGATGAGGAAAGTTAAGTTCATATGATAGAAACCAAAGTAGGACACTTAAGGAGCTCAAAAGAGTCCAGGGTACCTTAGAACTGTCTCTGAGGTTCTGGATTCATGTTGCTAATTGGGTTTTGGGCCCTGGCCTCCATGACAGGTTGTAATGAGCAGGTGATTTCAGAGCACAGGAAGCCGTTTCCCTTAAGTCCCCTCACTTCACCATCTGTATTCTCAGATTCGGTGTTTCCCTGCCATAATTAACTCAAGCAAGGCAAGCCCTTGTCAAAGATAAAGAGACTAGACAGACAGTGATGTCAAATCTCTTCATTTGGGCCTACTGTGACCCTGCTGAGATAAAACAGACTTGTGAGCCAAAGAAGCCAAATCCCTAGAGGTGGCACTTGTTTTGATTTTTTTTTTTATTATTATTACTACCAAAATCCTCTATGGGCCACTAGCATTATCTTAGTCAAGTTATCTTGGAAATTGTCAAAAACGAAAGAAAACAAAACAGGTTGTAAGACAACTAATCTTGCAAACAGTGGCCTGTGTAGACCCTTCTCAATACATGACCAGACTCCTTCCCTTCCTATCACCACCAGGTCAGCTCCCGGGATTCCTCAAGTCCAGGTTGAAATTTGGCATATTCGTGAAACTTCCACCCTCCTGCCACACTGCATTGCCACCTCTCCCCAGCCAGCAACCAAGTCCATTGCACTCTGTCTCTCAGAGGCTATAATTATTTTTTTGTATGTGTTTGTTTCTCCAAATAAAGTACTACTGTTTCAGGGGCAGGATTTCCTCACCTATCTTTGCATCCCACGTGCTGCACATACTCCCTAGAGTGAGGCAGGTGGGTCATGGTTTTCCAGTGGGTGTATACTTTTTCTGAAAGCCAAAACTGATATAAGACTGTCAATCTGTTGATAAATTGGTCAGATACCTCCTAGACAATGGTTTATCTTAACATATTCACTGAAAAATATAGATAACCCTAAAAAACATCCAGTTGTCTTTAGTTTTAGCTGCCTTGGCAGAAAGGTAGTTGGTGAAAGAGGATCACATTGACAGATAGTTAGTTATTTTCTTTCAGTCCACTTTAAGAGCATATATTTTTACTTCATTTTGATAGAACTGAAGAAGATAAGCCATCTTTCAGTGGTCTCTATTAGGATTATTGGAGAAAACTGATAACCTTTTTCAGTTGCAGAATACAGAGTACAGGCATTTTATATGAATCATCACTTAAGCTCTTTCCATATATGGTGGGGTTTTGCTGTCGTTGCTGTTGTTTTTAATTTTTCACTAGAGCTGCTTTTTGTTAGCTTTTAATATGTTTCAATCCCAATGTTTCTTTGGGACTTTCTTTCTCATTTTATTCCATCAAGTGCATGCAATACAGGGCTCAGTTGTTGCCATCTAAGTGGTATATTTTTATGGAAATAGGAAAGTACTCTGTAATCCTCCTTTTATTTTCCCAAGTAGCATATTGATGCTTGAAATTGTAAAACTAGGGATTCATCCCTTTGGCTTACAATTTGGACCCTTATTAAAAGACGGTCTTTTATAAAAGATAACAACATTTTCCTTCTCAAACCTGTATGATCCAGTGTGACATTTTATTGTTGCTGTTTAGTCGCTAAGTTGCGTCCGACTCTTTTGCGACACCATGGATTGCACCATACCAGGCTTCCCTGTCCTTCAGTGTCTCCCAGAGTCTTCTCAAACTCATGTCCATTGAGTCGGTGATGCCGTCTGACCATTTCATCCTCTGTTGTCCCCTTCTCCTCCTGCCCTTAATCTTTCCCAACTTCAGGATCTTTTCCAATGAATCTGCTCTTCGCATTAAGTGGCCAAAGTATGAAAGCCTCAGCATCAGTACTTCCAGTGAATATTCAGGATTGATTTCCTTTAGGATTGACTGGTTCGATCTCCTTTCTGTACAAGGAACTCTCAAGAGTCTTCTCCAGCATCACAATTTGAAACCATCAATTCTTTGGTGCTCAACCTTCTTTATGGTCCAACTCTCACATCAGTACATGGTTACTGCAAAGACCATATGGACCTTTGCTGGCAAAGTGATGCCTTTGCTTTTTAATACACTGTCTAGGTTTCTCATTTCTTTCCTTCCAAGGAGCAAGTGTCTTTTAATTTCATGGCTGCAGTCACCATCCACAGTGATTTTGGAGCCCAAGAAAGTAAAAATCTGTCACTGTTTTCACTGTTTTCCCCTTTATTTGTCATGAAGTGATAGGACCGGATGCCATGATCTTAGTGTTTTGAATGTTCAGTTTTAAACCAGCTTTTTCACTCTCCTCTTTCATCCTCATCAAGAGGCTCTTTAGTTCCTCTTTGCTTTCTACCATTATAGTGATACCATCTGTGTGTCTTTATACCATTCATCATATTCGTTTTTGATTATACTTATTTGCCTATCTATTTTATGTCCCCTGTGACATTGTTTGCTTCTTGAAGTCAAGAGTTATGTCTTCTTTTATGTTATTTTTATGAGTTATGAGTTATGTTATTTTTCTATGTCCTACTTTTCCTGCTACATCTTTTCAAATCGACTAAATGCTGGTTATAAGAGGTAACATGCAGGACCCAACTATAAGGTCAGATTACATTACCAATTATTTGGCCCAAAATCAGAATTCACACAGCTGCTAGTGACGCTTGCTTCCCAAAGTCTTAATGGATCTGAGCCCCCTTTTTTGCCACATCGGATATGGGGTCTTAGTTCCCTGACCAGGGATCAAAACTGTGCCCCCTGCAGTGGGAACACAGAGTCTTAACCACTGGATCACCAGGGAAGTCCCTGGATCTGAACCCTTGATACCTTGCTGCATCACAGTCCTTTCCTCCTGGGGCTTAACTAATCATCACATAGAACTATGATTTTATTCTCTTCTATCCATCACACAAAAGATACAAATAATATTTTTTACTAAGGCTTCCCCTGATGAGAGTGTCTTCAAAACTAAATATTTCTATTTATTATGCCAGATAGTGGGAGTTGAATCATCACCTCACATATGGGAGGTGAGTTGTGTTGGTGTCCAGGTAACCTATGCTCTACATATATCTCTGACTCTGACTCTGACCTCTCAGAAAGCCCATCTCCCTGGACCAGCACTTTCTTGTATATAATTGCCATTCCATTAAAATATTTTGATACATACACATGCACACATATATACATACTCAGGATTAAGAAAGAAGAAGGGAAATTAGTCCATAAAGTCAATGTTCTTAGCCATATAAAGAAGAAAACAGATACATCTGAGCAAGTTCAAATAACATGTTTTTGATCCCAGAGCTAGTGAATAAAAAAAAAAAAAAGGACCAGGTTCCTCAAAGTCAATGTGGTCTAGCTGGAGAGCCTGAGAATTTTTTAACACAGCAGGCTGCTTTATTAGTCATGTGCCTAATAATGGAAATAACCTGTTCAGTGCTTTTCATATTTTTTAGAAAAGGTTGTCTGCGTGCTCTCCTTTCTACTTGCTATATATACTCAGTCTGATTTTTCCTTTCACATTTGGCTGATTTTTTTCTTTAATCCTGGCCTTTTGTTTTCTTTTTTTTTCTCCTCCTGCTCACTCATCTCTTCCTTATTCCTCATTCTTTATCTCTTTTCCACTCTCTCTTTTCCAATTCCATTTATGAAAGTAGATAATAACTTGTGAATTCAAGTGGAACTTCATTTCTGAAACCGCACACTCATGCTGGAACCCATTAAGCTTGATAGCGAGAAATGAGAGAAATCATAATTATCAGGCCACTAAAATACATGAAACATAAAATTTGTCAGGGAAAGTAATTGAAATTATTGGAGCAAGTTGGGCCTGGTGCTGAGCAGACCCTCAGTGATAATGGAAGGGTTACGGGTGATGTTTAGCAATGCTGATGAGGTCCAAGGTGACTCTGCACCAACACAGTTAGCAAATTTATGCTCACTCTATATTTTGCTAATCCATCTCTGAAAATCAGGATAACAGCAGGGTTCAGGGGACCCCTTCAATTGTCCAGCAAAACAGGTATGAAGACAGGTTCTCTTCAATAGGTTGTTTTGTTTGTTTGTTTTACTTTTCTCATTCTGTTGTCTTCTCTCCTTAAGTTTCTTCATCTTCTTATTTTACTTTTTCCTGTTATTCTTTTCTTCTTTTAGTTTTCTTTTTTCCTTTATCCTTTCTCATTTGTTCTGGCACTACTTTTTCTTTAATTCCATTACAAGTCCTTTGACAATTTGATGTGTAGAGTGTGCTTTATACCAATGGTGATTCTGTAACCTGAGGATAAGAATTTTTCTTTCTTTGACCAAGGCTGCCTACCACTGAAATTAAACCACAGTCCAGAGCTCCACATACAGATTGTCCTGCGGGTATAACTGCCAAATGAAAGCTGTTACTGTGCCTGCTTAGTGGATGGTATCTGTATAGCAAAGGGAAAGAAAATGATTCTCAGACTACCAACCTTAAAATTCCTAAGGTGTCTCTGACCTCGGCAACTTAAGAGTTGTAAATAGTCAAGGCTGCTTATATACTGAGTCTCAGTATAAGGGATAAGACACAGAAAATATCATCCAGGAAAAGTACCAGCTCATACGAGGTAAACCAATATGTTCAAGTTCATGATAGGGTGATATTTTTGACAAAGATGCCTGAATCATGCTGAAAATTTTTGAGAGCTGATAGTAATTATAGGCTGAATAAGTTTATATATCGGAGAAGGCGATGGCACCCCACTCCAGTACTCTTGCCTGGAAAATCCCATGGATGGAGGAGCCTGGTAGGCTGCAGTCCATGGGGTTGCTAAGAGTCAGACATGACTGAGTGACTTCACTTTCACTAAGTGTATACACACACACACACACACACACACACACACACACACAAAGGGCTTCCCAGGTGGTGCTGGTGGTAAAGAACCCACCTGCCAGTGCAGGAGACATAAAAGATGTAGGTTCAATCCTTGGGTTGGGAAGATTCCCTGGAAAAGGAAATGGCAACCCCATTCCACTATTTTGGGGGCTTCCCTTGTGGCTCAGCTGGTAAAGAATCTGCCTGTGATGTGGGAGACCTCGTTTCAATCCCTGAGTTGGAGATCCCCTGGAGAAGGAAAAGGCTACCCACTCTAGTATTCTGGTCTAGAGAATTAGTCCATGGGGTCACAAAGAGTTGGACACGACTGAGTGACTTTCTCTTCACTTCACTTCAAGTGTGTGTGTGTGTGTTCTTAGCCATATAAAGTTTGATCCTTGGGTTGGAAAGATCCCCCAGAGAAGGAAATGGCAACCCACTCTAGCATTCTTGCCTGGAGAATGCATTGGACAGAGGAACCTGGTGGGCTACAGTCCATGGGGTTGCAAAGAGTCAGACATGACTGACTAACACAAACATATTTAATTTTAAGTTCCACTTGTATCATAACTTTACATCTCTTTCATATCTCCTTCATGGCAATTATTTATATTATATTCTACCACTTTCAAAAATTGTTTGCTCCCCACGTATTGAACATAAGAAAGTGATTGTTACCCCCATTCTATAGCTGAAGAAACAGTCTCTGAAAGATTAAATGATGTGGACACTGTCACCTGACAATGAAGCCGATCTGTCTTCTGTCCTTTCATTCCACCTGCTTTCCACTGTACTTTCTGTTCATCTCTACTTTGGAAAATTCTTGAGTTGGGGCCTGAATGGTGTCTTAGTGTTGAAAGTATTCACTGACCTCATTTGGACAAGTTCTATGCTATGCTCCACATCTCACATATGGCTAACCAAATCATAGCTCCAATGGCATCAATGCAGACAATTACCAGCGCCTAATCCTTTTGATACGTTACACATTCCAGATCTAAAATCCTCCACTAAGTAGTAGCTCAGTCTCTGCTTAGTTTTCCAAATGAATGGCTTCAGAGCTAGCCCATTGTGTTATTGGATAGCTCTAATTAAAAAAAAAAAAAAAAAAACCTGTTGATATGTTTTCTGTTGAGTCAATAGCCAAGACTCTTCAACAGAATTCCACCCTTTTGGTCACTCAAAGCAAAGCATCATAGAGACAGTTTCTGAGTTAATAGTATATGCCAGCTTTGTGCTTAGATTCTGAAAACAGTTTCCTCCTTCTTCTACAGTAGCAGCCAAGGCAGTCACCCTGTACTGGCAATTAAGAGTGTGGGCTCTGGTGTCAAACCTTCTGGTTTAACACCTGACTTCACCCTGTTCTTCCCAAGTCTGTGAGGTTTACTTAACTTCTCTGTGTCTCAGACTTTCCATGTGCAAAATGAGGATAGTTATAGTACTGGGTTTTGTCCAGGAATAAATGACATGATCCATATAAAATTTTTAAAACATGGCATGATACTTATTAAGCCTTAAGTAAAGATTAACTATTATTATGGTAATGCTAGTGCCTCAGGATACCTATACCCCTGTCACATGCCTCTTAGAATCCTGTACTCCAGTCTAAAACTCTGCATTCCTAAGGTGGGCGCTTCATTCATTTATTCATTCATCTAAAACTGACTGGCTGACTACTAAGACCAAATATGTGGCTAGATCTGGAGATGAGACAGTGAAGAAACACTACCAGATCTAAAGAAGATTACTGCCTGTTTGGAAGAGACAGATATTCAGAGATAACTGTAATTCTGAGAGAGAAGGGCTATGATTTTCCTTGGTATAAAATGGGAACAGAGAGCAACCCCACACATCTGTTCCTGGCTGGAAGCTGGTGGTGGGTTGTGGAGAAAAGATTTAGACTTCCCAGAGGGGAAGCCTTGCATCAAGTCTTGGAGGACAAATTAGAGCGGCCTGGGAGAGGACAAGGAGAGGAAAATGGCATTTCAAGCAATAGATGTACATATACAAAGGCGTGGAGGAAAGAATTCGATGGGCACTGTAAGTGGTTGAGTATGGATGGAGTGTAAGATGCCTACCAGAGGGAGGAGGTTTTGGAGAAGACTGGAAATGAGGCAAGCTCTTATGCGCTCTGTTTTAAAAATAGGAAGGTTGGCTTTTATGTTGATCTCTTCTTGGCAGCCTCATTATACTGGAATAAATTAAATTCTAAAGTTTTCTTTTACATGTGCTGCTATTAAAGAGTTTGTTTGAACAATAAACAAAAGGCAGGATTTTCCAAGGCCCAATACTGCAGGTTCAATCAGTGACATGACCAGGAAGAACCTGCGGACTCACAGGAGGGCACAAACCACCTCAGGGATGTAAATGGGGTTTATTTCAAATTCCTTTGTATAGCACACTCTTAAATGTGAAGTTCAAGAAAATAATCACATAGGATTGGAAGTTTTAAAGATTTCCTAATGATAGTAAGAAGGAAGGAAGGGAGGGAGGGAGGAAGGAAGAGAGAGGTTTAGAAAGATTCTGAAAAACCTCGTGATTAATGCCTTAGAGACTGATACCATTAGGAGAAATGGAAATGGTCAATTGTAAAAGTATCCACTAAATTCTTTTATTGCCTTCTGTATTCCTGATGGCAGATATAACACTTTGAGATGAATATTTCCTGGCTGTCACTTAAGGACAATCTATGATCATTTTCCAGTGTTTTTTTCTAATTTTATGTTAGTCCTGGCACTCAGAACGATTTTTTATTATTGCATTGAAAAAAATAAAATTATACCTGTAACACTGATGGCCAAGACTGAATAGTATGGTACTGAAAACAAAAATGTTTTACATTATAATGGGTCATAGGAATAAAAACAAATTATACTGTATAAATCTTTTAGATTCCCTGCAGCATATCCATACAACCACAAGGGTGAGAGGTTAGACATTGGGCAGGGGGTGAGGTGGTTGGGGGTGGGGGGGGGGTGGTGTGGGGCGGGGAAGGAGAGTTAATTCTCAGCTCCAAGCATTGAATTTTCATCCATTGTTTCCAAATTGCCAAGAATATATATATTGTTTCAGGCCTAAAATCATCTAAAAGAAGTATTTGCTGAGCTATTATTTAATATAAGTTTATCATGTTTATCTTACTATTTCATTTTGTTGGTGCAATGTGGATACCTGTCCTGAATCACCACAATTATAACTAAGGGAAAGAATTAGGTATAAAATGGCAACCCACTCCATTATTCTTTCCTGAGAAATCCATGGACAGAGGAGCCTGGGGGGCTATAGTTCATGGAGTCACAAAGAGGTGGACACAACTGAGCAACTGAGCACACACATACACATACACACACATACACATACACACACATAGAGTATTTATAACAGGGCAGTTATATTTGTGACAATATAAAGAAACATTTCTATAAATAATATCTAATGCATTGATAGAGAAGCATGGTGGGCTACTGTCCATAAGGTCACAAAAGATTCGGACATAGCTTAGCAACTAAACAACAACATCAATAATGCGTGGTACTAAATGGTGTAAGTACCTTATTCTAGAAACGTAAGTTAGAAAGGACACTTCTTGTTACTCTAAGTAATAAGAAGAAAACTTACAGTTTCGTACAGTGGTATAACTAAAAGGAATCTACAATTAAAGACAGTGTGATTTTTGTGTCTGTCCCATTTTGTACCATAAGAAAGGTATTGATTTTAGTGAAGGGCTTGAAAGTATCTTTGAAACATTTGCTATAATCTTTTATCCAATAAAGAATCCATGTCCCAATAAGGATTACTCATTTGTCTAAAATTTCAGTTAATTAATGGCAAAAGTAAGAAAAACTCAGCTCTTTAGTCTCCTGATCCATGAGTTTTTGACTTCAACATTGATTTGTCTGGACTTTCTGTTTCTTCCTACACTGTCTTCCTTTAAGAGATGTGAAAATTAACATTTATCTTCAAGTGTGCTATTCTAGTCAACAGAATAAGAACAGTAAAAACTATTCTTGTGCCTTAAAGTTACTTCATTAAAAGTATTCATTTTACTGAAAAACTTACCACAAATAATACAAATACAAATATGTTTTGAGTTTAATAACACAAAAATTCTTGTTAGTTCCCCACACTGAGCACATCATATAAATGTGGAAAGCAAGCACCTCCAACAGAATTTCTGAAATCTGATGATGCTCAGAAACCATGTCAGTTAGCGAGAAAACATCTCTGAGTCATCCCTTACCACTAGAAGTTCTTTAATGCTCAGATGCTACTGGAAAAAATATTCCTGGACACAGCAGCTTTAAAGTGTTTGAGTAACAATGAGAATTCACAGGAAGAAAAGTTAGAGCTGGGAGCACACTAGAGAACTAATTGCAAGAGAACTGCCTTTATGTACACACTGTGATAATTCATAGAGATATTATTTTAAAAAGAATAAACAATTCTGTTTTATAGATACCGTGTCCTCTAGAGTAGGGGAGAGAACGAGGGGTTCCATGACTCGGGATTTTCTGAAACGCAAACTGTGGATGCATTACTGGAAATCATGTGGGCAGTCTGTTGTGGGGGAGAGGGGACCTATTCAAGCTTTAAAATGTTTCATTCTTTCCCATAACATATTGTTGAACCCAAGTTCACGTGCTGGACATAAAGGCAGATGAAGCCAAACAAATCATAACACTGGAGTTTGGAGCAGAGTAAGGTTTATTGCAGGCCAAGCAGGGGGAATAGACAGCTCATTCTCAAAAGAGCTGAGCTCTTATGTGGGTTTCAGGTAAGTTTTTAAAGGCAAATTTTGGGGAAGGGCTACTGAGTGTGTAACTTTCTTCTGATTGGTTGGTGGTGAGGTAACAGGGTGGTGTTCCAGGAATCTCAGCAGCCTTCTGGTCTTGACCAGTCAGTACATGCAAGCTTAGCCTGCAGTTACCATCTTCCACCTGGGTGGGGGCCTAGTTTCTGCAGGAGGATTCAGAGATATGTATCAGATTATTATGCTTATCCTTTGAGGAGGCACCAGGGCCCGGTCCCATCACTACACTGTTGTTTCTTGATGCCTTTCCTTTATTTCTGCATTCGTTCACTCACCTAGTGACAGTTTTTTAGTTTTCTTTAAAAGTTTTTAATATAATCAATATACAACAAACTGCAGTTATATAAAGTCTACAGTAGTTTTGATGTGTGTACATATCTGTGAAACCATAGCACAGTCAAGGTAATAACCGTATTCATCATCCTCAAGTGTTTCCTCATGCTTCTTTATAATCCGTCTCTCTTCCACTCTCGGCCTCTTCCTGTCTCTAGGCAACACTGGTCTACTTTCTGTTCCTATAATCTGAATTTTCTAATATTTTATATAAGTGGGATCATATAGTCTCGCTGATAAGCTAAAAAGTTTAGATGGCATCAGTCTTCTCAAATTATGTTCTTAGTAATATAATCTTTTCAGTGTTCTTAATAAATAAATACGTGTGTGTGTATGCGTGCGCGTGCGTGTAATCAAATATGGTTGTGGAAAATGGAGTATTTAGTCACCTTCTGGAGAGTCATAATATACATACCATATTGAAGATTCTAAGAATCCTTAGAATAAGAGCCCTGTTTAACTTTGGGTCATCTAGTATTTCCCAAAGTGATTTACCCTGGAATTTTGTTTTTGCATATTATATGTTCTGGTAACTAACACCTAATATAATTCTTCTAAAAGAGGCGGCAAGAAACCCTGAAATAATTTCTCAAATTCTCAGAATCCCTAATATTCTCTCTGCTTTGAAAGATGTTACTGTCCCACATTCACAGAGCAAACCATGAAGGAATGGAAATGGGCTGGGCATCCCCATTCGCTGTCCATTGCTGTATTTCCGAAACTAGCAAGATGAATCAAATCTTGGCACACGTAAAGGTGCCAAGGGATGAGTGCTCATGACAGCTAAATTCCCTGACCTAATTCTGACCAGAATTGACTTTACCATCATTTACTGTTTCTTCCTCCACTCATGTTTCCATTATAGGCTTATGTTGCAGGAAGGGGAACCCCTTCCCGGGCCTGAAACTGAGCTCTTGTCTAACGCTCAGAAATGAATTGTTCGAGGAGACACATGTGCTGACAAAGCAAGAGATTTTACTGGGAAAAGGCACCCGGATGGAAAGCAGTAGGGTAAGGGAACCCAGGAGAACAGCTCTGTCACATGGCTCACAGTCTCCAGGTTTTATGGTGATGGGATTAGTTTCTGGATTGTCTTTAGCCAATCATTCTGACTCAGAGTCCTTCCTGGTGGCGCATGCCTTGTTCAGCCAAGATGAATGCCAGCGAGAAGGATTCTGGGAGGTGGTCGGACATGTGTTGTCTCCTTTTGACCTTTCCCGAACTCTTCCGATTGATGGTGGCTTATTAGTTCTGTTTGCTTTACCAGGACCTCCTGTGTAAAACAGCTCATGCAGATGGTTACTATGCTGCCTGTCCAGGGTGGGTGATTTCAGTCAGTGTGCTTCCCCCTAACACTTACATTATAGACTGAAATTATAGACAGTGCCAAGTTACCTACTTAAGGTTATTAGAGGAATCTGTTTGCACTTTCTGGTGAGGTGTGTTTAAACTGAAAACTTGGTAACGATAACCCTGTATACGAGACAGCAAAAGAGACACTGATGTATAGAACAGTCTTATGGACTCTGTGGGAGAGGGAGAGGGTGGGAAGATTTGGGAGAATGGCATTGAAACATGTGAAATGTCATGTATGAAACGAGATGCTAGTCCAGGTTCAGTGCACGATGCTGGATGCTTGGGGCTGGTGCGCTGGGACGGCCCAGGGGGATGGTATGGGGAGGGGGAGGGAGGAGGGTTCAGGATGGGGAGCACGTGTATACCTGAAATTTAAAAAAAAAAAAAAAATTAAAAAAAAAAAAGAAATAGCAAGGCTTATTTCACACAGACAAAATAAAACATGGGAACACTGAATTGTCAGTCAATTTCTTTTTCAGTCTTTGTTTCAGGCCAGCACTACGCTGCTCCCCAAATCAGCAGGTGAAGATGGTTTCTGTGAAGTTGGCCTCAGACTCCCTCATTTAGAAATTTCCGTGGCACCAGAAAATAGTGTCTAGAGAATCCCAAAGAACAAACGAGAGGAAATGATCCCCTCATTTCTCACCCCCTGTTCTGTCACTAAGACAGCAGGGTCCTTGTCTCACACAGAGGTAGTTGCACAACTCTATTTTAGAGGAAAAACAGAAGTCAGTAATTTTCTCACTAATGCTTCTAGTTTTGCCTTTAATTTCTCCAGGACAATAAAAATAATGACATTCTGAACAATATGAAGTTTGAGCTTTTTTCTGAGTATCTATACTACAGAACTAAACAATGAAACCCTTTCAGCCTTCAGATTTCAAGAAAAATCCATTAAATGTATTTAAGCATATATGTAATGTTAGGAATACAATTGCTCTGTGTTTTGTACAATTTTATACAAATTTTGAAAGCAAAAGGAAGATGTAAGACACAGGCATAGGTAATGTGCACATATGCCACTCAGACTGGTTTGACAGGGATTGAAATTCATCCATTAAGGTGTTCAAACTAACCTACCAACTCTGCTGGCAAATTTAAATTCCTTTTTCCATTCTCCAGCAAGGCTGTTAAGATCCACATGTTGACTGCTGTTTGAGCTATGTAAGATTCAGAACTGGATGTTTAAGATCTCCCCCGAGAGTCTCATGCTCTTCCTCTCAATTTCTCTTTTCTAAAGATGTAGGGTGCACACCCATTTATTTTCCAAATGAACTCTATCAGATTTTTAATAATAAATGGCTTGAATAATAGGTATCATTTGGAATTCATCATGAAAGAAGGGTGAATTCTTCCACTGGGTGATTCTGATTTTGGTCACAATAATGGAAAGCAGGTAGAATGTAAGAGTGGAACAAAAGAGGCAGGCTATTCTATTATCTTTGTTCAACATGCTAGGCTATTTTCAACTATTAAACTTGCATGCATTTTATTTAATCTAAAATAAATAATAATACATCTCCTTCCCTGACTCACTTTTTCTGTCTTAAAAAAGGTCTTGTTTCTGGTTGCTATGGTGATGATGCCACTCTGATATTTGTTTAAGTGAAACACTTTCATCTCTCTGACTTCAAGACAGGTACTAGAAGGGCCAGAAGAAATAACTGACAGCTTAGCCCCCTAGCTGGAACCAAGGGCCCCTGTTCTGTGGCCCACGGACAGTCACCTCGATCAGAGAAATCTTCCACAGGAGTAATCAGGGGTACTTTACCTGTCACTGTGCAGCTTGTTTTCTTTTTCAACTGTTTTATTTCATTATGTTTTAGAAAAGAGTAGGAATGTGTTGAGTAAATAGGTAATGTTTAAAACTGAAGTCATGTGCAGATAAGTTTGCTTTTTGGATTAAAGGGCACCTTTTGATACAAAAAGAGCAAGAAAAGAGCAAGAGCAAGAAAGTGAAACAGAGGAAAAACACCATTTATAATGAAAGAGTGAGTCCCTAAATTATACCCTGGTTTGTAACTATGGCCAACTCACTGAAATTGATTTATGAATACCATTGTCTTAGTTCAGGAAAATCAACATATTTCCAATTGTACACAACTTAAGGATTGCCTGCCATGTACATCTCCAGCCTGTGAACTCTAGCATGTATTAATAAAGCCATAATGAAAATCACTTCTGATAAATTTCAGTTCACAAAGGTACTATCTCTCATTACTCAACCACATTTAACTCCAAAGCATTATGAAAGTTAAGTGTTAGGAGATAGACTATATTTGGACTTTATTTCTCAGCTCTGCTGCTACTAATGTCACTTTGGCCAAACAGCATAGAGGTTAAAGAAGTGCCTTGGAAATCAAATATTCTATGATCCCAAACTCCACCACCTACTTACTGTGTGAATGTGGGCAAATGAATTGACATGGCTGCTCCAAATGAGAAGACTTATATGGGACATTGCGCTTGGTTAGACATTGCAATGAATCTCTTTTGTAAAATGTCCCCAGTTTCAGTGACAATGGTGAACATGGTCTTGGGCTTTGGTTAAATCAAAACATACACTTTCCCTTTAGAGTTACTAGGAGCACTATCAGAGTTCAAGTGTTTATCTAAACAAATGTGGGTGGTGGTAGTTTTGTAGAACAGGCCTAGTAGTAATTAGAGCTGGCTATGGCATTAAAGACACTTGCTCCTTGGAAGGAAGGTTATGACCAGCCTAGATAGCATATTCAAAAGCAGAGACATTACTTTGCCAACAAAGGTCCGTCTAGTCAAGGCTATGGTTTTTCCAGTGGTCATGTATGGATGTGAGAGTTGGACTGTAAAGAAGGCTGAGCGCTGAAGAATTGACGCTTTTGAACTGTGGTGTTGGAGAAGACTCTTGAGAGTCCCTTGGACTGCAAGGAGATCCAACCAGTCCATTCTGAAGGAGATCAGCCCTGGGATTTCTTTGGAAGGAATGGTGCTAAAGCTGAAACTCCAGTACTTCAGCCACGTCATGCAAAGAGTTGACTCATTGGAAAAGACTCTGATGCTGGGAGGGATTAGGGGCAGGAGGAGGAGGGGATGACAGAGGATGAGATGGCTGGATGGCATCACTGACTCGATGGGTGTGAGTCTAAGTGAACTCCGGGAGTTGATGATGGACAGGGAGGCCTGGCATGCTGCTATTCATGGGGTCGCAAAGAGTTGGACACAACTGAGCGACTAAACTGAACTGAACTGATGACATTAAAACTGGTATAAATTCGGGAAGGTCCTTTCATTTCTCTCTGCACTCACGCTCCTATTAACCAATCAGAAAGATAGATGATATTCAAGATCTTTAACCTCTCTAAATTCTATGACTCTTCCTCTGTTGTTCTTGGTGACTGAATAAAACAAGGGTTCCCCTTAAGAATCAATTCAGCTTCAGATTCACTGAATCAGAGTGAAATGATGTTTTTTTTCCCAGATACTGGGAGGAAATAAAAATGGAGAGTTACTAGCCATTGGAGATAAAATTTCAGTTAAGCAAGATGAGTACATTTTGGAGATCTGTTGTATAATTAATATTGGACTGAAGAGCAATAGCAGTGTACTGTATACTTAAACATTCGCTAGAAGTTAGACCTCATGTTACATGTTCTTACACAATAAAATAAAATTAAAAGAAAATTAGGATAAAAAATATATATTTTTAAAGATTAAGAGTCAGGCCAGCCTTACAGAACCAAAGAGCTGGGCTGAGGGGCTTTGTGAGAGGTTTTCCACCCAGTGGTACCTGTGCTCTAGCACCTATGTGAAATTTATCCACTTTCTGATTTAGAAAGTTTTGTTGTACCAACTAGTGAAAAAGAAATTTGTCACTCAAACCTAACGTAATAAAATAAGTGGAGGGGGACATTTCCCAGCTGTTCTTGTTCTGCGGTCAGAAGTAGCCATAATGATTCATAAATCACATTGAGTATGATGGAAAACAACTGGATTTACAACCATCTCCTTTACTCAGCCTTTTAATTATATGCATTCCTTTTTATCTCTGGTCCTCCAGAAAAGGTCATTCCTGTTTATTGTTTTTTATCTGTCAAGTTTTCATGTCTATTTTATCCTTTAAATACAAAAACAAAAAAAAACAACTGAAAACTTTGCAGTGTAGGTGACTGGAAGATACTTTTTGTTTTCTGATTTTAAAATCCTCAATCTCAGATCATCCTTTACTTTTTCTTCTTCACTAATGGACCTTTCATACACATAAAGGATTTACAAGGATTTGTCTCTTCATTTCTTTTGGCCTCCCCCGCTTACTCAGAATAGATAAGAGTATCTCCAGCACACATCCACAGTCATTATATGCTCCAAGGAAACAGGTCGAATCATTTAAGATTTTAATGTAGTCAAGAGTAGCAAAATAACATGCAAGCAAGGAAAGCACCAAAGAGCCAGGAATTGACTAATCTGCAGGTGTTAATGAGAGGGAATCCATGTGCCTTCTCTGTTACAGTACCTGGTGTTCAGAAAAGCTGCATATAAATCCTGTCTTTAAAACGTCATCTAGACTTGCAGCTCACCAGCATTAGAAACTTGATGATACATTTTTTGTCCTTCAAAAAGCTAAAGTGGGGATTGTGACTTACACTGTACTCCTCCTGTTTCTGTAAATATACTTGATTTTTAAATGTTGAGTAATTTTTAAGAAAAATGTCATGTCACTATGTTAGCCTTTCATTAGAAGGAAAATACAGTGTAGCTCAGTGGCTTTCAGGGTTTTTTGATCATGACCTGTAATAAGACACATACTACTTAGTAGTTAGATATATAGACATAATATATACACATGTTATTTATTTATATATGTGTGTGTGTGTATGCATATTATGGGACTTTTCTGATAGCTCAGCAAGCAAAGAATATGCCTGCAGTGTAGGAGACACAGGAAATGCAGGTTCGATCCCTGGGTCTGGAAGACCCCCTGGAGAAGGAAATGGCAACCCACTCCAGTGTTCTTGCCTGAAAAGTCTCATTGGACAGAGGATTCTGGTGGGCTGTTATATATTTATATGTATTTACTTTAAAATTTTACAAAGGAATGTTGAGGCTTACATGCATGACATATTCTATTTTTCCCTTCTTTTCTATTCCATTTTTTATTAAAAATGTATTAAACCCATTAAATTGACTTCATAGCAGACTAATATGTCATAATATGTTTTGAAATGCAGAGCTGTAGGTAAATAATAGGTCAAGATAGCTATCGAGAAATTATGTATTTAATGTCAGAAGTTGAGATTTGCAATATTAAAGCCCCAAACCAGTCAAGTCATCCAAGTAAATGTAAAATCTCAGAGATAAATAAGAAGATATACTGTCTCATTGGAATTCTCTTTAATAAATTAAATTGGAACTTTGTCCATGACAGGCTCTCAAATATTTGTCAAAAGATTGCATCTCTTAGTTATACATTGGATGACCATTTATAGGAAGCTGGTAAGGGATTTGTTAGTGCAGAGTCTTCAAAAGAATATATAGAAAGGAAAGAAGAGAAAAGGCCCAACTGTTGAGAAAAAACAGAAGAGTGGGGTGATATGAAAGTTCTGCTCAGTCTGGAATCATGGCAAGACATTACTCAGGACAAGCTCTGTTAGCCAGGTGAGAATATAGGGTCGCCAGTCTTGGGACTGCTATGGACAGGATAACCAGTTCTCCATGATAAAATGAAAAACCTTTAGACTTAGACACCTAGCTCTCCCCTTGACACTGGTTTGCACAGTTCCCTTAGGAGAAGTTACCATAATTTTCTAGTCCTCACTGTTTCTCATCTATTGACTCTTTAATGCTTGTCCAGTGTAATCATTGGATTATTTTATAATCTGAGAAGTAAATCCAATCCTACAGCAAATAGAGCCCAGGCCATTTCTCTGGGAGATCAGAGATTAGAGACGTAGGTCAGGGGTGTAGACTGTCTAGAATACAGGGCAACAAGGTAAATAAGCAGACCTTGTCTAGGTAGACCGAGATCAATTATAGGCTGCGCTCTGGATGAAGAAAAAGAAACCTGGGTTCAAACTGATCCTGTTCCTAAGGCATCTCTTCTAGGACTGGATCTTTATATTCTGCTTAGGACCAGGGAGAGGGTGACACTGAGCCATCAGTTAGAGCACTGCAAACAGGGTATGTCTTGAGGGTGGGAAGCAGAGGAGGAGTAAAATTCAAGCTGTTTCCATCTAAGCTGGCCCAAGAAGAGAGGAGTGTTAGCTCTGAATGGCATGGTCAGTTTGACACAAAAACTTTCAAACACCAAAATTTGGACGACCAGGAAGTTTGCTATTCAAAAGTCTGTGACTTGACTTTTTAAAAATCACTCTTTTGTGGATTATTGCAACTTTACTGCTTAAATTGCTCATGTAGAGTTTTTGTATAGGCTTGCTTTAAGCATGTGTAACTTGAACTATCTATAATAGGAATTCATTAAACCAACAATGTGATTGAGAATTTCATTCACTTGTTTGGTCACCAAATATTGAGTAGCTGTTATTTTCCAAGGGCACTATATTAGCCTTGAGGCTAGAAAGATAAATAATACTAAGCCTCTGTCTTCAAGGATTTCATGGTCTAGTAGGAGAGATAGACGTATAAATAGATAAATTGCAATACAATGTGATAAGTGCTTTAATATAGATAAGAAATGATTAATATAAATGAAAACTAAATTAAGCACATTAAGCTTCTACTCAAAAGAAGGGAAATTTGTTCATGTAAAATATTATTATTAAACTGTATTATTCTTCAATTCCATAAATGATATTTGAAGATAATGTCTTGCTCTTTTCTCTTCTAGCCCCATTAGTTTTCATTTTTCTCCACAGGGGTGGGTGTGTGAGGACACGCACATCAGGAGGTGGGCTTTGTCCTGTCGTTTTCCTCTGTTTCCTGAAAAAGTATCAACAATTTTTACAATGAATATAAGAAAGATAATTGAGACAAAAATCTTAAGACATCCAAATATTCTCTTTTATTCTGTCACCAGCCCTAGTCCTCTTTAGGGCAATTAGAAGATATTAATGTAAAAAAGCAAGTAGGGAATAGAAATACAGAAGGACAAAAAGGGTAGTGATAATGATAGCTAATATTTATTGCGTTTTGAGTATAGACTAGATACAATTCTAAGTCCTTTTCATGTTTTAATTTCTTAAATCCTAACAACAACCCCATTATGTAGATCTATTATTACTTCTATTGTATTAATCAGGAAGCCAAGACATAGAGAGATTAATTAACTTGCCTAAGGTCACATAACCAGGAAATTCAGAGCCAAGAGTTGAACTTGCCAGACTCCAGAGTTCATGATTTAACAACTGCACTATGCTATGTTGAAAAATGTCACTTCTTGCATTTTTTCTTAGAAAACCCTGAAGTGATATTCATATTAAACATATATGTTAACAGATATTAACAGGAATACAGCTAGCAGGAAAAGGAAGGAAAAGAATGAGCACTCTGCCACATTTCACTTCCTCCTCTGTCATTTTCATTGGTTGCTTGACCTTGCAAATGGCATAAATCATGACTGTAGAAGCTATTAAAATTTTCAAAAACAGTAAATGTCTACTTAGTATCAATGCTTCAAGATTTTTTGTGTGGGGTTTTCATTTTGTTTTTTGTAGAAATCTTCCTATCTAGCACCCACAAGCCAAGTGTAGAGGGAAAACATCCTTCTACGTTTTATATTTTGTAAGAACAATACAGTTAATTGAGAATAAGGTCACCTTAAAAAAGATTACCATCATTCTAATTGTATTTCATTCATTCAAGTCCATTTCCTCCATAATCACAAATATCAATTAAATGCATTATTCTCACTTTATTCTTGAAGAAAACTGAGGTGCCAGGCGGTTAAGAGATCACATAAAAATGGTTGTCAATTTCAGGTGGAAGAGGGAGTGAAATAGATGAGTCCTAACTAACATCCCTGGTTCTAGAGAACTTTTTCATTTTTAACTGGTTGGCGGAAAGGATATCAGAAAACTGATTCTATATTATATTTCACACACACACCCATCTGACAGCCTTTTGGACACACCCCTACTGTGCTATCAGCTGTTATTGGTAACCATATGTAGTAACTTCTTTTCTGGTTCTGCTCTTGGCCTCTTATCCAGATGTGGGAATAGTTCTGCCCTAATCGCAGACTGTGGTACTCTCTTGATTGTGAGCTTCTCATGGTGGCCTGAGGTCTATAATTCCACATTGCCCTTTGACCTGAACCTGTATTTTGAAACTGGAAAAAGTCTTACATACCATCTAGTCACCTCTTCCCCCATTTAATCAATAAAAAGGCTGAAGTCAGAGAATCTACCTCCTCAAGTAGCTCTCTTTTCCCTAATCCCTTCAAGTGCTAGCAATAACAGAAAGACTTTGGAGCTACAGGAATCCCCTGAACTCTCCCTTTTCCTTTGCATATCTTCTCTCTAATACAAATGATATGAGGAAGTTTCCTACCAACAAGATCCTCAGTTCAGTTCAGTCGCTCAGTCATGTCTGACTCTTTGCAAACCATGAATTGCAGCATGCCAGGGCTCCCTGTCCATCACCAACTCCCGGAGTTCACTCAAAATCACAACCATTGAGTCGGTGATGCCATCCAGCCACCTCATCCTCTGTCATCCCCTTCTCCTCCTACCCCCAATCCCTCCCAGCATCAGAGTCTTTTCCAATAAGTCAACTCTTTGCATGAGGTAGCCAAAGTATTGGAGTTTCAGCTTTAGATCATTCCTTCCAAAGAACACCCAGGACTGATCTCCTTTAGAATGGACTGGTTGGATTTCTTTGCGGTCCAAGGAATTCTCAAGAGTCTTCTCCAACACCACAGTTCAAAAGCATCAATTCTCCAGCGCACAGCTTTCTTCACAGTCCAACTCTCACATCCATACATGCCACTGGAAAAACAATGCCTTGACTAGACAGACCTTGGTTGGCAAAGTAATGTCTCTGCTTTTCCATATGCTGTCTAGGTTGGTCATAACTTTTCTTCCAAGGAGTAACCATCTCTTAATTTCATGGCTGCAATCACCATCTGCAGTGATTTTGGATCCCCCCAAAATAAAGTCTGACACTGTTTCCACTGTTTCCCCATCTATTTCCCATGAAGTGATGGGACCAGATGCCATGATCTTCGTTTTCTGAATGTTGAGCTTTAAGCCAACTTTTTCACTCTCCTCTTTCACTTTCATCAAGAGGCTTTTTAGTTCCTCTTCACTTTCTGCCATAAGGGTGGTGTCATCTGCATATCTGAGGTTATTGATATTTCTCCTGGCCATCTTGATTCCAGCTTGTGCTTATTCCAGTCCACTGTTTCTCATGATATACTCAGCATAGAAGTTAAATAAGCAGGGTGACATTATACAGCCTTGACGGACTCCTTTTCCTATTTGGAACCAGTCTGTTGTTCTATGTCCATTTCTAACTGTTGCTTCCTGACCTGCATATAGGTTTCTCAAGAGGCAGGTCAGGTGGTCTGGTATTCCCATCTCTTTCAGAATTTTCCACAGTTTATTGTAATCCACACAATCAAAGGCTTTGG
This sequence comes from Bos javanicus, assembly GCF_032452875.1. NCBI lineage: Eukaryota > Metazoa > Chordata > Mammalia > Artiodactyla > Bovidae > Bos > Bos javanicus. The sequence continues at coordinate 62,194,394 of NC_083868.1, read as the reverse complement.
CATAGTCAATCAAGCAGAAATAGATGTTTTTCTGGAACTCTCTTGCTTTTTTGATGATCCAGCGGATGTTGGCAATTTGATCTCTGGTTCCTCTGCCTTTTCTAAAACCAGCTTGAAAATCTGGATGTTCACAGCTCACGTATTGCTGAAGCCTGGCTTGGAGAATTTTGAACATTACTAGCATGTGAGATGAGTGCACTTGTGTAGTAGTTTGAACATTCTTTGGTGAAGGATCATTTGCGTTCCCATTATTTCTGAAAATTTGTGTGAATTTTTAGCTTTTTTAAGTCAACTAAATAGAACTCTTTTACAAATTAAATTTGGCAATACCATCATCTGAGCGTGAAAAACACCACACATCTATAATACACAAGAATATAGACTCGAACAAAGACCCCCTTGCCACATTTCAAAATTTCAGCTGTGAATCAGATACAATAATACAGAACCCACCAGTTGCAAAAGGGATTGAATTCAAATCAGGTTTTTGGCAGATGGAGGGAAAAAAAAGAAATCAAGGTCACCTGTTCAGATGGCTAAACTATATTTACTAATATTTATAAAGAAGACACTTAAGATTTGTGTTTGTCCTGACAAGTCAAGTTCAAATAAGCAACCCAGAGGATCCATCATCTGGTCACTGACGAAAAGGATCTGAATAGTGACTTAAACCAGTAAGACATAAGAAATGTCCCCACAACAGTGCAAAGCATGCAGCCCTCACAAGATCTAGAAAAGTCACTCCCCAAAATAATCTGAGAAAGCAAAGGACTTTGTTGAATCATTAACAAAGCAACAAACATAAGGACTGGGCCCCTTGTGACAAAATCTCCTTAGAGCTGGCACAAGCAAAGAGATTGCTTGGAATACCAGTCTGTTTGACTGACTGCACTCCAACATGTGCAGCTTCCAGACAGCAGAGACCAGACAGAGTATTGTCACTAGTTAACAAGCCAAGTTCTCAAGATATAGAACAAGAAAAAAGGAAAACCTAATGGTGTTTCTTCTTATGATAAAAGACCAAAAGACAGAGAGAAAGAAAAACAGTGACCATCTCTGGGAGGAAAGAGAGTACCAAGAGTACTCTACCAAATTTAAAACCAAGAGTTGCTAAGTCCAAAGAGCTACAGATATTTTATCCTGCTAATCTAATTTTCAAAAGAGAAATGCTCTTGTTGTTACCGGGTCCAAGCTTACTCTGCTCGCCACACACAGTAGGTTAGTGAATCCAAGAGACGAGGTGTTGAGGCAAAGAAGAGACTGTAATCCAGGAGCTGGCAGACCGAGAAGATAAGATAGCAGGCTAGTGCCTCAAAATAACCATCTCCTTTGGGTCTGGATATCAGATTCTTTTATAGATCAGAGAGAAAGAAGCAGTGAGGAACTAAAGACAAAAGGCAGAAAAGGGAGGGAGGTGCAGTGGGGAAGTAAAGTGAAAGGGTCTTCAGTCTTGTAAAACATCTCCCAGGAATATCCAGCCTTCAGAGTGAGTGTTAATCACTCAGTCCTGTCCGACTCTCTGTGACCCCACGGATTGTAGCCCACCAGGCTCCTCTGTTCATGGGATTTTCCAGGCAAGAATACTGGAGTGGGTTGCTATTTCCTTCTCCAGGGAATCTTCCTGACCCAGGGATTGAACCTGGCTCTCCTGCATTGCAGGCAGACTCTTTACTGACTGGGCCACCAGGGAAGACCAGCCTTCAGAAGGGGTGTATTAATCTCTTCTATTCATAGGTGGGCAGGGACAAACTATCTCTCCTAGAGCTGAACAAAGGCACTTTAGTTTACAGTCAAGCAGAGGGACAGGGTCCTCCAGGCAAGCCCGTGTGTATGATTGTAATAATAAAAGCAAGTCAAGGAAACAAGTTTCCAACATGGAGACAGAATTGGCTTCCTCGCTGCAATATTGTCACTCTCCTTTCCAACAGACTCTGAAGGCAGAGATCTGGGAGACTTGAGTGAAGTGGTAAGAATTCTTAGCTTCTGCCAGCTTTTGTCAAGGATCCCAGCATCTTTTAACTGCAGCAGCTTAACTGGAGCAGAGTAGTGTCCAACCAGCAAAGTAGCATCTCATTTTTTTCACCAGTTGTCAAGGAGGAAGACATTTTCTTTTAATGTTCTGGGTTCTTCTGGCTTGCCTAAGAATTAAATTGAAATGAGACAGATTAGCAGGAGGAAATCAAACCTAAGTTTAATAACATGTATACATGGGAGACAGGAAAGCTGAGTAATTCGCCGAGATGGCTGAAGTCCTTACTTTAAATACAACCCTCAGTTAAACACAACCAATGCTGAGAGTGGGGAAAGTTGGTTATGGGAGGTTACCAGGAAAAGCAGGCAAGGTTAAAAACAAACAAACAAGGAAGGTGGATTATGATGTAGATTGAGGTCATAGCCTTCTCCACAGGTAAGAGTTTCACAGAGATTTGGCCTTTCTCCTCTTCCAGCGGCAGAGAGGGAGACACCCTTAAAATGGAAATTTCCTTTACACGTATTAATGTTTCTTACAAAAGAGCAGCTCCTCCATGCTTTTTTTGGAACCCTTCCCAAATCTGTTGTCTCTGAGAAAATAACCACTTTAAGATAATATACCAGAGATATTTGGGAGTGGGAAGTTTTGCTCCCCTATACTTTCCAGCAATGTTATCTTTTCACCAGGTTGTTTTAAGCCTGGCATAAATTTGGCAATATTGTTAGCAGTCTACATGATAGTTATGTCATTGTTGCAGAATATCATTCAATATGACTAATTTTAAATACATATTATCGGACTGAAGAATAATCATCTCATTCCTTTGCTACATCTACCAAATTTTCTTCCTACTTTTATCTATTTTAGAGTTGAAATTTATCAAAAGAATAAAAAGTCTAGCAGTAAATAATAGCTCTTTAGGAAATATTTCAGTTATCCATAACTATTTCAGTTCAGTTCAGTTCAGTTCAGTTCAGTCGCTCAGTCGTGTCTGACTCTTTGTGACCCCATGAATCACAGCACGCCAGGCCTCCCTGTCCATCACCAACTCCTGGAGTTCATTCAGACTCACGTCCATTGAGTCAGTGATGCCATCCAGCCATCTCATCCTCTGTCATCCCCTCTCCTCCTGCCCCCAATCCCTCCCAGCATCAGAGTCTTTTCCAATGAGTCAACTCTTCGCATGAGGTGGCCAAAGTACTGGAGTTTCAGCTTTAGCATCATTCCTTCCAAAGAAATCCTAAGGCTGATCTCCTTCAGAATGGGCTGGTTGGATCTCCTTGCAGTCCAAGGGACTCTCAAGAGTCTTCTCCAACACCACAGTTCAAAAGCATCAATTCTTTGGCATTCAGCCTTCTTCACAGTCCAACTCTCACATCCATACATGACCACAGGAAAAACCATAGCCTTGACTAGAAGAACCTTTGTTGGCAAAGTAATGTCTCTGCTTTTGAATATGCTATCTAGATTGGTCATAACTTTCCTTCCAAGGAGTAAGTGTCTTTTTAATTTCATGGCTGCAGTCACCATCTGCAGTGATTTTGGAGCCCCCAAAAATAAAGTCTGACACTGTTTCCACTGTTTCCCCATCTATTTCCCATGAAGTGATGGGACTGGATGCCATGATCTTCGTTTTCTGAATGTTGAGCTTTAAGCCAACTTTTTCACTCTCCACTTTCACTTTCATCAAGAGGCTTTTTAGTTCCTCTTCACTTTCTGCCATAAGGGTGGTGTCATCTGCATATCTGAGGTTATTGATATTTCTCCCGGCAATCTTGATTCCAGCTTGTGCTTCTTCCAGTCCAGTGTTTCTTATGATGTACTCCATAACTATTTACTTAAGCTTAATAAATCAGTAGAGAAACAATTCCAGAAAGAATGAAGAGACAGAGCCAAAGAAAAACAACACCCAGTTGTGGATGTAACTGGTGATAGAAGCAAGGTCCGATACTATAAAGAGCAATACTGCATAGGAATCAAGGCAAATTGGAAGTGGTCAAACAGGGGATGGCAAGAGTGAACGTCAACATATTAGGAATAAGCGAACTAAAATGGGCTGGAATAGGTGAATTTAACTCAGATGATCATTATATCTACTACTGTGGGCAAGAATCCCTTAGAAGACATGGAGTAGCCATCATAGTCAACAAAAGAGTCCAAAATGCAGTACTTGGATGCAATCTCAAAAACAACAGAATGATCTCTGTTTGTTTCCAAGGCAAACCGTTCAATATCATGGTAGTCTAAGTCTATGCCCTGACCAGTAATGCTTTAGAAGCTGAAGTTGAATGGTTCTATGAAGACCTAAAAGACCTTCTAGAACTAACACACAAAAAAGATGTCCTTTTCATTGTAGGGGACTGGAATGCAAAAATAGGAATTCAAGAAACACCTCGAGTAACAGGCAAATTTGGCCTTGAGGTACAGAATGAAGCAGGGCAAAGGCTAATAGAGTTTTGCCAAGAGAACACACTGGTCATAGCAAAAACCCTCTTCCAACAACACAGATGGTCAACACCGAAATCAGATTGATTATATTCTTTACAGTCAAAGATGGAGAAGCTCTACACAGTCAGCAAAAACAAGACTGGGAGCTGACTGTGGCTCAGATCATGAACTCCTTATTGCCAAATTCAGACTTAAATTGAAGAAAGTAGGGAAAACCACTAGACCATTCAGGTATGACCTAAATCAAATCCCTTACGATTAACAGTGGAAGTGAGAAATAGATTCAGGGGATTAAATCTGATAGACAGAATGCCTGATGAACTGTGGATGGAGGTTCATGACATTGTACAGGATACAGAGATCAAGACCATCCCCAAGAAAAAGAAATGCAAGAAAGCAAAACAGCTGTCTGAGGAGGCCTTACAAATAGTTGTGAAAGAAGAGAAGCAAAAAGGAAAGGAGAAAAGGAAAGATATGCCTATTTGAATGGAGAGTTCCAAAGAATAGCAAGGAGAGACAAGAAAGCCTTCCTCAGGGATCAGTACAAAGACATAGAGGAACACAATAGAATGGGAAAGACTAGAGATCTCTTCAAGAAAATTAGAGATACCAAGGGAACATTTCATGCAAAGATGGGCACAATAAAGGACAGAAATGGTATGGACCTATGAAGCAGAAGATGTTAAGAAGATGTGGCAAGAATACACAGAAGCACTATGCAAAAAAGATCTTCACGACCCAGAAGATTATGATGGCATGATCACTCACCTAGAGCCAGACATCCTGGAATGTGAAGTCAAGTGGGCCTTAGAAAGCATCACTACGAACAAAGCTAGTGGAGGTGATGGAATTCCAGTTGAGCTATTTCAAATCCGAAATGATGATACTGTGAAAGTGCTGCACTCAATAAGCCAGCAAATTTGGAAAACTCAGTAGTGGCCACAGGACTGGAAAAGGTCAGTTTTCATTCCAATCCCAAAGAAAGGCAATGCCAAAGAATGCTCAAACTACCGCACAATTGCACTCATCTCACACGCTAGTAAAGTAATGCTTAAAATTCTCCAAGCCAGGCTTCAGCAATATGTGAACCGTGAACTTCCAAATGTTCAAGCTGGTTTTAGAAAAGGCAGAGGAACCAGAGATCAAGTTGCCAACATCCGCTGGATCATCAAAAAAGCAAGAGAGTTCCAGGAAAACATCTATTTTTGCTTTATTGACTATGCTGAAGCCTTTGACTGTGTGGATCACAATAAACTGTGGATAATTCTAAAATTGATGGAAATACCAGATCACCTTACCTGCCTCTTGAGAAATATGTATGCGGGTCAGGAAGCAACAGTTAGAACTGGACATGGAACAACAGACTGGTTCCAAATAGGAAAAGGAGTACATCAAGGCTGTATATTGTCACCTTGCTTATTTAACTTATATGCAGAGTACATCATGAGAAATGCTTGGCTGGAAGAAGCACAAGCTGGAATCAAGATTGCCAGGAGACATATCAATAACCTCATATATGCAGATGACACCACCCTTATGGCAGAAAGTGAAGAAGAACTAAAGAACTTTTCTTGATGCAAGTAAAAGAGGAGAGTGAAAAAATTGGCTTAAAGCTCAACATTCAGAAAAATAAGATCATGGCATCTGGTCCCATCAGTTCAGTTCAGTCACTCAGTAGTGTCCAACTCTTTGCTTATCATGTCCAACTCTTTGCAGCATGCCAGGCCTCCTTGTCCATAACCAAGTCCCGGAGTTTACTCAAACTCATGTCCATTGAGTTGGTGATTCCATCCAACCATCTCATTCTCTGTTGTCCCCTTCTCCTCTCGCCTTCAGTCTTTCCCAGCATCAGGGTCTTTTCAAATGAGTCATCTCTTCGCATCAGGTGACCAAAGTATTGGAGTTTCAGCTTCAACATCAGTCCTTCCGATGAATATTCAGGGCTGATTTCCTTTAAGATTGGCTGGTTGTATCTCCTTGCAATCCAAAGGACTCTCAAGAGTCTTCTCGAACACCACAGTTCAAAAGTATCAATTCTTGGTTCTCAGCTTTCTTCAGAGTCCAACTCTCACATTCATACATGACCAATGGAAAAAACATAACCTTGACTAGACGGACCTTTGTTGGCAAAGTAATGTCTCTGCTTTTTAATGTGCTGTCTAGGTTGTCTTTTCTTCCAAGGAGTTAATGTCTTTTAATTTCATGGCTGCAGTCATCATCTGCAGTGATTTTGGAGCCCAAAAAAAATAAAGTCTGTCACTGTTTCCACTGTTTCTCGATTTGCCATGAAGTGATGGGACCAGATGCCATGATCTTTGTTTTCTGAATGTTGAGCTTTAAGCCAACTTTTTCACTCTCCTCTTTCACTTTCATCAAGAGACTCTTTACTGGTCCCATCACTAGCCACCTGATGTGAAGAACTGACTCATTGGAAAAGACCTGATGCTGGGAAAGATTGAAGGTGGCTGGAGAAGGGGACAACAGAGGATGAGATTGTTGAATGGCATCACCAACTTGATGGACATGAGTTTAAGTAAGCTCCAGGAGTTGGTGATGGACAGGGAAGCCTAGGGTGCTGCAGTCCATGGGGTCACAATTAGTCAGATACTACTGAGCGAGTGAACTGAACTGAACTGAATATGGTCCTGGTTTGCTTGTGTTTTACACAAATTTAGCAGATGCTGGTGCTTTGTAATCCATTTTCAGTCATACAGTTGAATTACGGTTCAACAAATGAAGTAAATTTTGCTTAAACTGACTGGGTTATTTCTATCCAAAGAGGTTGGTGTGGACTAATTTAGTTTACATGAGAATAGGTTAATCTCTCTACATAAACGATTGTTTGTCCTGAATTGCCACAGCATCTCCAACTTCTTCACCACTTCAGTTAGAGTGTAGATTGATTTTGAACTTACCTGTTGCTACTCTGGTGAACTCTTCCGTTACCTAGGCAACTTGAGATGCTCTGCTTTCAAAGAAAAAGCAGAGAGCTTTCAAAGAAAAATGAGACTGTTAAAAAATAAGTATGGGGACTCTTTTCATCTGTATAACCATGTCTTTTAGAACTCCTCCTGAAAAGCAGGCTGTTGTTAGTTGATGTGACTGGATTGTTAAGGACCAAATCTGTGTTTCTGGAAGGGTGTGTGTGTGTGTGTGTGTACGTGCACACACATGTGTGTCTGCACTTGGATTTCTGAAAATGATAATTCAGTTACTGTGATTTATCTGTGTCTCCATATTTTTACATCTTCTTCCCTGGTTGTTTGAAATTACATTTTTTTTCCACTTAATGAAAGCAAAATATAGTCATGGAAAATATTTTTTCTTCAACTTTAAGGCTATTTACTGAAAAATTTTAAAGAATAACTTTATTTTTGCAATGTTTTCTTCCTCTAGTGACGGTTGTGTTCACACAAGATAAGAGAAAAGGGAGAAAAAAAGATCTAAAAACAAAAGAAAACCTTTTAGCTTTGCTTTATTGTTTAGGCATGTTTTATAGACCTAAAATGTTATTGTGGGTGAGTTTTTATGAAAAGACAACTGCATTCTTTTTTTGTGGTATGAGGAAGGTAAGAAGGTGCTTTCAACAGTGTGAGGTTCCCCTTCAGTTCGAAGGTATAATAATAAAATATTATAATCATCTTACTGCACCTGGCTATTTTCTGTGGAGAGCTAGGGACAGAAAGGGCCAAAATGTATATCAAGGGTTTCCCCTTATTCTCTCCTTTAATCCAGCCTCAGTGTTTCTATTAAGAGTTCTGAAAGTGATAGGATTTTTTTTAAGTCTCCAACAAAATGAATTATTGATAATCTTTCAAACTGTTTCAACTTTGACCCCTGAGGACTTTTCCTTGTAAGCTTTCCTCCTCTCAACTCTCTCTCTTGGTCTTTCTTAGCATCACCTGCCTGGAGACTGACTTCCTTGGTGATATTGAGACAGAAATTGCTAGACAGTACGTGACTCTGAGACCTCGGCTCCTTTTTTTAATTTTAATCTCAATTTTTTTCTTCTCAAGTAATCATCTCACTTTTTAACCTAAAGTTAAACTCTGTTCCAGTTTCCAAGCGTTCAGAGGAATGGCTCACTGGTCTAGTACGTCATAAAACATTCAGACCCAGGACTGGACAATCATTAACTGCTGTTCACCATATCAAGGAGAAAACATCAGGGGTACCATTAACTCTTTAACATACATCTGATCCTTAAACAGTTGCCTGGGGCGAAGGAAAAAGGTTGCAGGCTGACACCTCAGTGTCTGAGAAAACTGAAAAGCTGGGATTCAAAAAAAAGCCATAAAAATGTCAAATTAGGTACTGTAATCTTCAAACTGATTGGCCAAAAATGACATATTACAAGCCAACCAAAAATGTACAAATTCTAGTAAAGATATAACTGCTATAATCCCCACTTTTTGTGGGGCACTTCACTCCCTCTCAGTGTCTATGCTGAGAGCTTTGTATCTCTATCCTTTAAAATAAACTCTGCCTGTGTCAGTGCGAGTTTGCTAAATTCATTCGTCTGCCCTGTGAACAGAACTCAGAACTCAGGTTTCATGGTTCAGTACCCTTTTAGTCACTGGCTCCTTGTGCCCTAGGCAGAGATAGGCACATGCTCCTCTGGGTTCACACAGCACCATTGCTTTCCTGCTACACCACTTTGTGGGTGATTTCCTGGTGGCTTAGAAGGTAAAGAATCTTCCTGCAATTCAGGAGACCCAGGTTCAATCCCTGAGTTGGGAAGATCCTGTGGAGAAGGGAATGGTTACCCACTCTATTTCGTCACTTGTCTTTTCTCTTTTCAAGGCCCTCTGTCCCTCTCTCTCTAAACTTTGAGCATCCTAAGGGCTGGGTTGGCTTTTTTTATATTTCTATTCATGTGCTTATAACTACGAGTGGTACATAATAGACTCTCAAACAGAATGTCTGATGATAAGTTAAAGAACTTAATGACTTCATATTTCAGGACCACTTTGCATTCAAATTCTGTCATCGGTTCCAGTTTGGTGTTACGTTTCATAAGTACTCTCTGTTTACATTCAAGCCATTGATAGAACATATAGGTGATATAGATATAGACATGGATGTCCTGTGGCACATCTTGGAACACGTACCTGCAGGCTACTTTTCACCAATGATCTATATAGCAATCAAGGAGAAGAGCATGAAGTGTTTCAAATAATTTGATATATATGAGTCAATCAACTACTGTGAACTAGTATCCAGACTGTAGTCTCCTGAATTTTTCCATATTCATATTCAAATGCTTGGCTGAAATAAAGATAAAAGGATCAAAAGACTTCTCTTGATCTGTGGCTTTATGGAAAACAGAAATAAATTTATTTTCATCATAACTAGAAACAAACTCTTATGCGCTTACAAATGATCTGTCCTCCAGTACATTCTAGAATTTTGCTGGAAATCAACATTACATTCTTCAATCCATAATTTTTCCTATTTCTTAAACTTGGGATTTTTGTCCCACTTTAATCTCTATGATTTACTACCTGTTCTTTTATATTCTTGCAATAAAATCTTTCTGGGCCTGGAAATTTGGAGACATTTAAATTGCCCAGGTAGTAATTTACTACGGCCTCATCTGCCAGGATATTAATTTGATTTTACAATGTTTATCCTACCTCCTCTACTGGAAGATTTGATTTCTTGCTAGAGAAGATGGAGGAAACACAAGAGTTGAGTATCCTGGCTTCCTTCTTCCATTTCTTACTAGGCCAGTGTCTTCCCTAAGCCAAAGGCTTTCCTGAATAATCCTCACAAATATAGGCACATTTTTCTTTTAGAATTAGGATATTCCTCTCAACTGAAGTTCATTCTGTCCTTAAGCTTTCTTGATATTTGTTTACATTTTCACAGAATATATAGTATCTATCTTTATGTCTCCCTTTTCATATTTTATTACATAACTTTTAAAATATAAGCAAGAGATGTTTATGAAATTGTATTAACTTAATCATGTGTTTCTTTTCTGAAAATAATGACTCAAATCTTTTCTGAAATTTCTCATCTCCTTTACCTGCAGATAGTTGAAACAATTCAAGATACAGATATTTTAAACAATTTTGTGTAGAGGAGGGATTCTGTGAGGAATCTCTATACAAAACCACTCCCTTGAGAAACAGCTTTTGTATGAATCCAGCTTTATTTCCCTCTAATACAGAAATGGCTGTAATTTTTCAGGATCCTACTTTGTTGATTCCTTAAGTTTTATAGAATGTCAATCCTACTTTCGAAGGTCCTACCTGTTAAACCCATACTACATACATATGTGGGACCAGAAACACACTTTCCTCCAGGTACTTTTTATGAAATATGAACTCAAAATCGTTATCCCTGAATGGTTTTAAAGGCTCAGTAGAGAGAAACAATCATTTTATAATGGGTCAAACATCAATGTATTTCTTTAAGTGGATTTCATTTTGATACAACATCCTGTCCTAAAATGAACATCACAAGATAAGAAATATCCCTATGAAATCCTTGGTTTTCCTTATATATAGGTTATTGTTGAGGCTTGGCATGTTTCTTTGTCTTCACCCTGAGCCATTTCTGTATTCTGTATCTGGAAGACTTATGATTTTCCTTTCAGTCTTTTTAACTGGTCTTGCTTTCTTTTTCAAGAAAATTAAATCTAAATGTGTGACTCATTAAAATGTGTGCAATATAGGAATTCATGCCATGCATTACAGTAATAACTTCATTTGGGGCTTACACTTACCATTATTTGCTATGTCTGAATCTTTGTGAATCACCACACAGTCTTTGTGTAATGAGGTAAGATAAAAATAATAACAAAATACTTCTCTGCTTTCCTTCCTCCTCCTATTCCATATCATAAGGACACTTTCTCCTAAGGATTCCCTAACTTCTTCCAGTCCCATTCAACTTCTTTTTGGTCACAGTTAAAACCATCGTATACTCTTTGTGTGTGAATTCAGTGAGCAGATGGAATATTCTCACATATATTTTATAAACTACCTTATAATCACATAAAGATATTCACTGAGGGGTAGAGGTAAATTGGGAGATTGGGATTGACATATACAAACTAGAGTACATAAAAGGAATAACTAATAAGGATCTACTGTATAGCACAGGGAACTCTACTCAAAACTCTGTAATGATTATATGGGAAAATAATCTTAAAAAGAGTGTATTTATGTGTATGTATAACTGATTCACTTTGCTCTACACCTGAAACACAACATTGTAAATCATCTATACTGCAATAAAAGTTGATTAAAAAAATACAGATGTTCAATGGGAATTAGGATCAAATGCAGTCAGGCACTATCCACACCTCTCCTCCTCTAGTCTTATCAAGAGCTGATCAGATGCTCTACTTGAGCACAACATTTTTGACAGAAACGCAAGTAACCGACTTTTTCATCATTATTGTGTTTTGCTGTGTTCTTAGTCACTCAGTCATGTCTGACTCTTTGTAACCCCATGGACTGTAGCCTGCCAGGCTGCTCTGCCCATGGGGATCCTACGGGCAAGAATACTGGAGTGCATTGCCATGCTGTCCTCCAGGGTTTCTTCCCAACCCAGGGATTGAACCCAGGTCTCCCGCATTGTAGGTGGATTCTTAACCATTTGAGTCATGACTATATTTTACCTCTGTGTTAATTCTTTCATCTGTATTAGGAAAACCTCTACTATATCCCCTGTTGGTGGTACTCTCATTACAATTTCACTTCTGTTTGTTGTCCTTTTATTTTTTTAAACCTCAACACGCTATGTTGTAGGGATTAATCACAAAGCTAGAAAAGAGACAAAACTATTTATGTACTTTCAATGCACATTTTGTAGGGCCTTTTGATGTTGACTTTGGGGAAAATTCTAAAAATTGTACTCAGAAAGCATATTCTATGAGACATGTTAGATGAGGAGAACACTTACATTAGTTTCTTCAAGAATTCAAATAGTTTGTAAGTTTTGAATTATATATTAGATTTAACCTGATGACACTATTCTCATTAAAATTAGACAACTGTTTTTCTGAATACATGGTCCAAACTCTGTCTTTCCTACTTTTGAGAAATTTAATAACAGTATTTGATTTTGGGGATTTATACTAGGTCGGAGAAGGCAATGGCACCCCACTCCAGTACTCTTGCCTGGAAAATCCCATGGACGGAGGAGCCTGGTAGGCTGCAGTCCATGGGGTCGCAAAGAGTCAGACACGACTGAGCGACTTGACTTTCACTTTTCACTTTCATGCATTGGAGAAGGAAATAGCAACCCACTCCAGTGTTCTTGCCTGGAGAATCCCAAGGACGGGGGAGCCTGGTTGGCTGCCATCTGTGGGATCGCACAGAGTCGGACACGACTGAAGCGACTTAGCAGCAGCAGCAGCAGCAGCAGCAGCAGCATACTAGGTGCAATTCCTATTCCACTTACTTTTTGCTTCAAGGCAGCTTCAGGTTGGTATTTCCTTGAGGATCCACAGACTTCAGTCAGTCTGTGCATAAGAAAGAATAAAGAGTCAGAGTGCATGTGTGCTTGGTTCCTTAGTTGTATCTGACTCTTTGCCACCCCATGGGCTACAGCCTACCAGGCTCCTCTGTTCATGGGATTTTTTAGGTGAGAATACTGGAGTGGTACTCCAGGGGATCTTTCTCTCCCAGGGATGAAACTCATGTTCCCCGTGTCTCCTGCAATCATTGCAGGTGGGATTCTATACCCACTGGGCTATCTGGGAGCTAAAGACTCAGAGAGAATGAAAGAAAGAGAAAAGGGGGCAATCAAGTGCCAGGATGTTATCATCCTTGCCTGTCCTGTTGGTACATCAGCACTGAAGACAGGGTGCTCAGAAATGCCCTGAAAAAAAAAAAGAAAAAGAAATGCCCTGGACTCCAAGGAAGCATGTTAGGCCACCCAAGGAGACTGAGAAAAAGACATCTTTATAATGGAAGGGTCTTCATAAACATATCATTTGAATGTATGTGAATATAAAATGCATCTGTTCCATTACTTTTATAACTTTCAATAATTGGCTAAAAAAGTACAAAGCCATCTTCTACTAATTGCTACTTTTTTAGTAACAAAGTATCAGGCAAACTGCTTGGATGGAATGGGAAGGTTTTTGATTTTGTGGTTTTAGGATCAGGCTTAGCAATGGGTGCCTATGAGTCTGGTCATTCAAGACAAAATTTAAAGCTTTTTGACATTGTGAAATAACAATCTGATGAGAAATCAAAAGCTGAAAAATTCAATACAAGTGAGGGCTGACTCATGCATTTTAAAGGCAGATTTGACTTGAATATATTAGGGTGCAAAGTGAAGCTGCTGGGACAGATAAGATGGCTACTCAAGAAATAAAAAAGAGAGACTTTTCATTTTCAAACACACGAGAAAGACAGTGATATGATTTCTAATATATATACCCACTGCATGGAAATTGACAGTGAAGCAAAAGGGGGTGACAAAATGTATCTCTGAATTATTGTATCTAAATTCATCAAATGATACAAATTCTCCTCAAAAAACATTGTCAAAATCCCCCTGAAAATGTTTTTCTAAATGTTACTAATTTGATGTTGTTGTTGTTTAGTTGCTCAGTCATGTCTGACTATTTGTGACCCCATGGACTACAGCATGCCAGGCTTCCCTGTCTGTCACCAACCCCCAGTACTTGCTCAAACTCATGTCTGTCGAGGTGGTGATGCCATCCAAGCATCTCATCCCCTGCTGTCCCCTACTCCACCAGCCTTCAGTCTTTCCCAGCATCAGGGTCTTTTCTAATGAGTCAGCTCTCTGCATCAGGTGGCCAAGTATTGGAGCTTCAGCTTCAGCATCAGTCCTTTCAATGAATATTCAGGATTGATTTCTTTTAGGATTGACTGATTTGATCTCCTTGCTGTCCAAAGGACCCTCAAGAGTCTTCTCCAACACACAATTCAAAAGCATCAATTTTTTGGTACTCAACCTTCTTTATTGTCCAACCCTCTCATCCATAGATGACTACTGGAAAAATCATAGCTTTGACTATAATGGACCTTTGTCAGCAAAGTAATGCCTCTGCTTTTTAATATGCTGTCTAGGTTGGTCATAGCTTTTCTTCCAAGGAGTAAGCATCTTTTAATTTCATGGCTGCAATCACCATCTGCAGTGATTTTCGTGCCCTAGAAAATAAAGTCTGTCACTTATTTCCATTGTTTTGCCATCTATTTGCCATGAAGTGATGGGACCAGATGCCATGATCTTAGTTTTTAAACACCTTTATTTCCTAGACATTATAAATGAATCTTGAATCCTGAGAGTCCCTTGGACTGCAAGAAGATCCAACCAGTCCATTCTGAAGGAGATCAGCCCTGGGATTTCTTTGGAAGGACTGATGCTAAAGCTGAAACTCCAGTACTTTGGCCACCTCATGCAAAGAGTTGACTCATTGGAAAAGACTCTGATGCTGGGAGAGATTGGGGGCAAGAGGAAAAGGGAACGACAGAGGATGAGATGGCTGGATGGCATCACTGACTCGATAGACGTGAGTTTGAGTGAACTCCGGGAGTTGGTGATGGACAGGGAGCCCTGGCATGCTGCGATTCATGGGGTCACAAAGAGTCAGACATGACTGAGCGACTGAACTGAACTGACTGACTGAAAGTGTTAAACTGTAGAATTAAATATGAACAGTAACCTTATGGAGAATTTACCAAACTTTTCTAAAATAGGCATTTTGGTGTAACATATACTGGTATATGCTAAACTTGCTAGATCAGTCTTGGGATTTCCTCATCAGATTTCACTAATTCTTCTTGCCAAGCAAGAGATTTAACTTTGTCGTTGAGATACAGCTTCTGGGATGACTACATCTAGTACATTCATTATAGTTAATAAGGTGTGATTGCATCTATGGTGATGAAGAGTATATGAAAATGCAATATATTATTAAATTCAACATCTCATGTTGATGCAGTGTCAAAGTTAAGAGATTAAGCTTTCAAAAGTTCTCAAAACTCTAACATTATAAGTTCTAAAAAACAAAATGCACTATGCATTAAAAAAGTAAATGTCGTATATTATGATAAGTATTTACCAGGAAAGTAAAAGAATACACAAAAAGTAAATTTGTACATTAGGAGTCTACAGGAATAGAGAATCACTATAGTATTAGCACTGGGGGGAGAAAAGCTCTTTGGTGTACTAAATGCTCAGTTTTATACTGCTTCTATCCACTTTTCTCTGTTTTTTCTCTTTCCTCTATTAGTCCACTTAGATAAAGTCATTGTGAAATTGAAAAAGAAATTTAAAAAGGGAAGTATATACAAAGCCACATAATGCAAAACATACTTTATCAAACCCTCTCCCTGAATCAGTTCAAGATTTATTTCCCACCATCATGATTTAGCTGCTGCATTCAGTTAGTGACAATCATCACACCATATTGTAATTACATATTTTCTTGTTTTACTCTTAAGGTCTGATGAACCCTTTGAAGAAATAACTTGTCTACCTCTGTATCCCCAAACCTAATCCAAACACCCATGCAGTGTCAAGAACTTAGTCAGAACCAGTGAACTGTTGTTTGACCCAGGGACAAATGCATAAATATGTGTGGGTGGGG
Organism: Bos javanicus; assembly: GCF_032452875.1. Lineage (NCBI taxonomy): Eukaryota > Metazoa > Chordata > Mammalia > Artiodactyla > Bovidae > Bos > Bos javanicus. The sequence continues at coordinate 62,178,390 of NC_083868.1, read as the reverse complement.
GGGTACCGGCTGAAAGCTTGGGCTCCAATAACTGTATGGTGCTCTGGACAGTGCTTTGAATTTGAAGCACTTTTTATGGAATTTTTGGATACTTCCAATTATTATTTAAATATAATCTAAGAGAAAATGGACACTTCCATCATTACTTTGCACAGTTGATGTCTTATCAAATGGATAATTCTTAACTGTGCCATCTTCCAGGGAAACCCCTTCACCCCAGCCATGTTAGTTAGTCTGGATCTTGTCCAGCTTCCTTCTATTTCCTAGAGAGCAAGAGCAAATACAGAATGCGCCTGGGAATTGCTCCTTATGTTTGTTTAGTTTTGCTGTGTTTGCAGTGCACGGAGGGGTCATGGTTTTGCTTTTGTTCATATGAAAACCTAGGAGGAAACACAGTGTTTTTTTGGTCTCTTGGTCCAAAGTCATGGTGAATATGTATATTCAGTGAATGGTGCTCCAGGACTCTCAGCAATTGCCTGGAGCCCACTGTCTTGTCATTTGGATTCTTTCCCCTCCCAAACATATTACCTTCCATTTATTCTTGCGGAGTGGAGCTCATGTGCTGATGCGCCACTTTTCATGCCCACTTACCCAGCCTCTCAGGAGTCTTCCTGAATGCCATTCCTGCCGCCTCAGCATCTCCTTACCCACCTGAGCCTACTGTCATGTGAGAACATGGAGATTTCACTATATGTAATTTCTTTAACCTCACTCTAAAATAAGACCCTTAGGATAATACTGGTTTCATCATGGATGCCTTGGATGTCAGGTTGTGGCTGATGGTGGAAAGGGCTTATTAATACAATTCTGAGTCTTCCCAGTTCAGAGAAGTTCATCTTTTTTGGTCCTTCCCATCTGTCAGAACAACATGCATTATTATTATGTTTTTTTTTTTTTTTTTTTCTTCAGGCACATCTGTCTTCCTTTTTGCGTCTGTGGGCTCTGGACATCTACACTCTTGGTTTAACCAATTTTTTTCCAGAGACAGATATGACCCTCTACATGCAGGAACCTTGGCCTGGCTGATCATTTTGACAGGCTTTTTTTCCCCCCGGTTTTATTGAAATATGGTTGACAAAAACTGTGCGCATTTAAGGTGTGCAACACAATGTGTTGATACGCACATATACTGTAAAATTTGTTGTTTTTGAAATGTTTGCTTAAAGTGTGATATTAGGAAGAGACCTGACTTTAGAGTCAGGTAGTTCCATAGACCCTGACCGTCACCTAGCTGAACATGAATGAGTAATTTAATTGGGATTTCTTCCACCATCTGTGAAGTGGAGATTATAACAGATTATACAGGGTTTCTGAAGATCCAGTGAAAGAGCATATTATGTATCATTGTGTGTCAGTCTTCAGGATATTTTGTTTCCCTCTTTCCCTCATTTCTGACAGCTGACTGTTCTTTCATCTGAACCTCATTATTTTCTTTCCCTTACCCTCACAGAGGCCTGCTTTCCTTTATGATAATCATCTCATCTCCTGGTGTGTGTTTTTTGATTGTGCCATCTACCAGGACCATCCTGTCCAGTTTGGCTAATCTCTGACTAAGCGTCTCCCTCATTAGGAGACTTTTGAAAGGAAAGCATCCTCACAAACAGGTTTTAGAAATTCCCTGATTCTCTATAAATCACAAGTTTGCTATTTTCTTTTTTCAGAGCATGCATATCAATTATGTGGGCATAATTTACATTCAGTTCAGTCGCTCAGTCGTGTCTGACTCTTTGCCGCCCCATGAACTGCAGCATGCCAGGCCTCCCTGTCCATCACCAACTCCTAGAGTTTCACTCAAACTCATGTGCATCGAGTTGGTGATGCCATCCAGCCATCTTATCCTCTGTTGTCCCCTTCATTACCAGTAAATGTTGAGCAAAACACCCCTGCCTAGTTTCAGGGGTTTAGGGATACATAGCAGTTTTGACCTTTGAAGAGTTACCTGTGTGAAGGGTTAAGAGCAGTTCTGGTTTGGGTTGAAGTGTGCTTGTAACAGCCAGAGCTGGGAATGATCTGAAGGGCAAATTGGTATTTTAGCAGAGGAGAAAACTTATAAACCAAAGGTCAGTGCCAAAAGAACAATCTGTAATTAGAGAAGTGAAAGGCAAGGTGACAAATATACCAGTTCCAGGTTGGCAGGTGGAAGAAAAACTGAGGAAAGGTGACAGGTAAAATCCAAAGGATTCTAGGGTATTTGGGAGATGACTCACTAAGAGCATAATTCAGTGGCAGAGAAGAAGTCCTCAGGATTCAAGGAGCAGCAGAAACTGAGAATTGGCACTCAGTGCCTCATCTTAGACTGCATACAATGTGCTTGAAGAGATTAAAAGATGAAAAATATAGATCAAGAAGTTACTGAGCACCTGTGGCTTAAATTCTCAGAACCAAAAAAAATTTCAGGATAAAGGTGACCTAATTTGGGTTGTTACCAAATATGGCTCTGGGAGAAGTATTGGTTGAAAACCAATGGAGTCCATCAAGAAACACATGAACCCTATCAGCAGCAGTGACTCGGTCCTGCTGAGACCCTCTGAGAGACTCTGTGGAATACATTTCCGAACTGTTCCACTGAGAGGCAAGGAAAATGCAGTCTCTCTCCACAAACTCTCATCTGTCCTTGGTTGAGTGCTACTCCTAGAAGCATAAACTTCCTTGCACTACTGTTCTATTCTACTTGTAAGGAGAACATTCCTAGGGCCAAAGAAGGCAGGCAGAGAAACACATGTGCTCATGGTTAGAGGATCGACTATGGCAGCCCCTGATGACTCCCCAGCTGGGCTAAGGAGCTTGTGCATGGGGCTTTGCCCATGATAGTAGAAAGAAAAAGTGTGATTCTTTCCATATAACCAGGTGAATACAATGAGGGCTTCTGTTCAAAATCACCTCTAACAAAATATGATTATGTCAGAATTTTGACATTCACATCTAGGAAGGACCAATGAAAAAATTGTGTTCATACCTTTGTGTCTTCTCCACTAAAATAAACATTACATCAGGACCAGGACTGCCTTTATTTTTTATATGACAAACTTGCCTTTTTTGTCATCCAACACACCACTTTCCTAAAATGAACTGAATTCTGTTCCAGTGAAATTAGAAAGCAACTGTTTAGAAGATCCCTTTTTCCCTCAAAAAAAAAAAAAAAAAAAAATCAGAACATTTGCTAATGATAACCTGCTTCCCTGTGTCTATTTTTGTAATGCCTCCAACCCCAGTGGATCCCAATACACTGAATTAGCAATCACTGCACAGCGTATTTAACATATTGAGAAGCCTCTTTGCCCCCCATGGCATTGTAGCCACCAGAACAGAGCACACCAGCTGTGCAGCAGCAACAGTAACACCACATTAAGAACAAATGATGAACAACTCAACTGCCATGTGACTCCAATATAACAGGTTGCTGATTTGCAATCTCAGAGTCTTCTCTAGTTCACATTTGGACTTCTTGTATCAAGAGAGCATACTAATATTCTTAAAGTAATTATTTTTAGAAAGATAAAAGCAATTCATACTGTCCTTTAATCTTGTCCATTAGAATCAAAACTGAGAGTTACAGCCCACAGAGGCCCCATGTTTTGGTGATGAAGCAAAATGTCCAGTAAACAGCAGCTCAGATCTCTGAAAGAATGTATGTTGTGCCATGTGGGGTGATGATGGTGATGTCACAGACGTTGAGATGGTTTTTCAGCATTTACACACCTCTTGTACATATGCTACTTAAACTAATCCTTATAACACATCCATTTGGAAGTTGAGGATATGAAGGCTCCAAGAAGAGATGTATTTAACCCAGATTCATAAAGTTATAATAAGGAGAGTGCAACCTTCAACACTGTTTGTTGCTGTTGCATTTCCAACACATTGGACAGCTTCTGTAGTAGCAAGACACAGAGTTGTAGAGGGTGCAGTTGCCAACCTAGTGAAGCAAACCTCTACGACGTTGTTTGAAAGGACCCTACACAGAGTAAATTGAGGGCCTCATTTTAATTTTTCCCCTGATTATTTTCTGACCGTTGTTATAGAAGTTTAAATCTAATATGCCATGTAAAAGGAAGGAAATCATCATTCAATGAAGACCAGATGAGATGGAGTTCTTTGCAAATTTTTATTTTCATGACATCTCATGCAATTGGGTATATATTATGAATCTCATATTCCATGGGGGGAAATTAAAGCTCAGTGAGGCACAGTTCCTTACTAGTTATCACACACCTTCTAAACGGGGACAGAATTTAAACTCAGGTCTCTCTGGTATTGAATCCTATGCTGTCCTCAATATATCAAAGGCAAATCCCAGGGCTTTCTTGAGTATGGTATGAAACAGGAACGTTTAACCGACCTAAACTAACACAAAGCATGAATGGAAGTAATTTGTCTAAAAATGTTCAGAAAATTAGGAGTTCCACCTCTGACTGTAAGGCTGAGTCACTTTTAGACAACTTCAGTAGGCTTGCTATTTCTCTGTCCATGGTCTTTCCTCCCTCATCCCTCCCAGTCTCTTGTCTCAGTGGTTATGTTTTTTGGTCATTCATATATATATATATATATATATTTTAGTATCTATTTTTTATTTGATTGTATTACTTCCTATTTGCAGCATGTAAGAGCTTTAATTTTGGCATGTGAGATCTAGTTCCCTGACCAGGGATCAGACTGGGACCCCCCTGCATTGGGAGCATGGAGTCTTATCACTGGACCACCAGCTAAGTCCCTGTTATCCTGATGTTAATGCTTTATCTCACTGTCACCACTGTTGGAGCCCCTGTATTAGGTACTAGGATAAAAACAGTTCTTGCCTTCATGGAGGAGAGGTAAGAAGCAAATAGACTCACACACAAAACAGCACCATCCTGCCACACCTCCAAAGGGATACATTTAGGAAAGTGCTAACAGAGACACCTTGGAGAGCAAGTCCCCTTCCTACCAATGAAAAGAGCCCACTAATTCTTATTCATGTTGCTGCTGCTGCTAAGTCACTTCAGTTGTGTTCAACTCTGTGTGACCCCATAGACAGCAGCCCACCAGGCTCCCCCGTCCCTGGGATTCTCCAGGCAAGAACACTGGAGTGGATTGCCATTTCCTTCTCCAATGCATGAAAGTGAAAAGTGAAAGTGAAGTCATTCAGTCATGTCCGACTCTTAGCAACCCCATGGACTGCAGCATACCAGGCTCCTCCGTCCATGGGATTTTCCAGGCAAGAGTACTGGAGTGGTGCCATTGCCTTCTCCGAACTCTTATTCATAATAAGGTACAAATGCATGATGATAAAGTTTGAAATGTTATCTTTCATCAGGAGTATTTCCAGAGTTTAAATTAAAAAAAAAAAACAAAAAACAACTAACAATCAGAGTGGAGTGGCATGAGACAGTTACAGTCCAGTGCCCCAAAGGCCCCTTGCTGGGCCCAAGGTTAGTTTAGCTGCTGGAGCATGGGAGGTCCGGGAGGTCCCAGCGGTGGGGCTGTGGTGGTCACTGCTGAGAAGCAGACATGGGGCAGAGGCACTAGGGGACTCAAGGCGGTGGCTTTATTTCTGCAGTTGAAGTCAAAATCTTCCAGTATTTTCACAATCAATGCATTCCTCTAGTACCAGTTGAGTCCCAGCTCTTCTATTTGTTTTTGGAAACCACTGCTCTAGGCAATGACACCCCGCTCCAGTACTCTTGCCTGGAGAATCCCAGGGATGGGGGAGCATGGTGGGCTGCTGTCTATGGGGTCACACAGAGTTGGACACAGAGCAGCAGCAGCAGCCTCTTTGCCTTAAGCCTTCCTGAGATTTGCCCTAAGCTCCCCTGTGATATTTCAGACACCTGTAGGCCACAGACAGATGTCCCCTAGGAATCACTCTATGTGCTCAGTTAACTGCTTTGTGAGTGGTTAATACCTACCGACAGAACTAAACAGAAACCTTAGAAGATGGTTTTGTGTTGAGAATTGTTCAACAGAGAATGAACTCTCAAAACCTCCTTATTTTACTGTAGTGAATTAATAAGTGCAGCAACATTAAAGCATCTTTATGCTCGGCAATCAACAAAGCACTCTCATGTATGCAATGCTATTTCTTTTTCACTTCACTTGTATGGATTGAATAGGGCTGCTATAAGATCACTCCCATTTAACAGATGAGGAAATAGAGGCAGGAGGGATAATAGTCACACGTTATCCCCTTCCCCAGGGGATCTTCCCAACCCAGGGATCAAACCCAAGTCTTCTGCATTGCAGGCAGATTCTTTACCTCTAAGCCACCAGGAAAGCCCACACATAGACACATTTAATAGTAAGCAAATGACAAGATTCACTGATTTCAAAGGAGGTAAAAGTGAGGGTTTGGGGGTCTGACAGCCTGGAATTGGAATCTGGCTCAAATTCTATAGCTGGATGACCTTAAACGAATTCTGTTTTAACCACTTTAGCTTTAGCTCCTCTTTTGTACATTAGGGACACATCAGTGTTTACCTCTTGAGTTGTCTTGAGGTTTAAATGAGATGACATCTGGAAACTACACAGTGCTTGGCATATAGTAGGCCTTCAAGAAACAGTGGCTACTCTTGTTAGTAAGCCACTCATGCAACTCCTGAACCAAAATCCTCTTCTGTATCCCATGTACCTTTTTCACTTCTACTCATAATACAGTCACAAACCTAATCTCCTATTATAGAACCAAGAGAGAATCCTGAATAATTTGAAATACCAACTGCTGTCAGTATATTCTTTCAGTACCAAGTGCTGCATGATAATATTTACATATTTTAGTGCCTGTGAAAAATACTAAGAAAAACAAACACATATAAGCAAATAAAAATGTTTGCTCTCACATTTTGAGCTCTAATATATGAATATTTCCATTCTACAGAGTATTACAGTTCATCAAATAAAGCATGGACTCCTTATCATAGTAGGATATTGATTAATTTCACAGCCAAAATATTGAGTCCAGTAAAGTTACCAAGAATGGTGGTACACTTACCACATCCAGAAAGATTTGTCTTTCTAAAATCTGTATTTAAGAAAGTGCAGTAAACCATCCTATATGATTTTTCCATTGGGTTTTTTAAACTGTCAGCCTGTCAAATTTAACTCCTCACCTCTTGTAGGCTTTTCTTTGGGAGAGGGGAGTATACATTGGGCAAAAAAGAAGATTTTTCATAATTTCCCGAACCTAATAAGATTTGCATGTGTCTTCAGAAGGTGCAAATTTCCTCGTCAAGAAGAGAAAATACATTCAAAACCCTTTTTCTGAGATGATTGGAAAAATTGCTCAGACAATTCAAGAATGGTTAGGAAGGCAAAGTATGGGTTAAAATAGGGATGTAACTCTTATCTTTGTATTTTATTTGAGGCAATCTTTCTTGCTCTCAGAGTCAGTAGCACTTTGCTTTACTATGAATTTTAAAATGTGTACATATCTCTAGACACTGTGAATCCATCCTGAGTATCTAGGATACAGACCTGCTGGTCACTGCTACTGAAAATTCACTATCATTCTAGTTATCAGATGAGAACCATTTTCAAGGATGTGGTTTACCCTATCTCTCCCCTCAGGAACTATGCAAATCTGGATAGTTTTGCAAATCAACCCACAACAGCCATACCTATGACTCATTAGCTGTGTAAGTTTATCCAGATCATAGGACCAGATGCACAACCTAATTGTCCCCTGGTGTGTAAATTCACAGGACAGCTACAGATCTCAGTGGGTGGCATTATATGAAATTACTACCTAAAGTGGAAAATTACTAAAGTGGAAGTATTTCTGGACTTCCACAAACGTGGAATGTCACCCTCCTTTTCAGAGGGAGGGTTTGGGGCCAAGTGCAATACTATTTTTAGACCTGGTCCTCTTTGCTAATGAAAATGTTGATCTGAACAGTCAGCTCCTTCCAAATTGCAAGTTGTCCTGAGAGAGGGAATCCCTGAGCCTCTCATCCTTATTTTTGCCTCTGAGCCTTGACTCTGTTCTTCCCTATATTGGATTATGTGTTGTCCCTCTTTAATTATTTAAACCCGGGCATTCTTCTAAGCCTAGATCAAACTTTTATTACCTGCTACAGTCCTAAATTCTCCCTTCCCTTCTCTGAACAATTAATGCATTTACCCATCAGTTTCACCATAAAGCTTTTCAATGTATAAACCACAAAGGGTAGAATTTAGATGGAGATATGCATGCTACTGGAAACATTACTGTAAGGAAAACTTACATTCAAAGCAGCTAAAAGGGGAAATAGGCTGGCTTGCAAGGTAATAATATCCCTGTCACAAGAGTTATCTAAGAGTTGACTGAACAGTGGATCAGGGGATCCCATTCTAGAGGGAAGTCATGTATTACATGGGTTAATATGGAAACTCCAAGATTCCTGAGATTATATACCATTTTATAATTTTTAGTAGTATGTATACTCATCGAGAATACAGACTTTACCTTATGCTGCGTCTCTATCCTAAAAAGCCAGGCATGTAACAGGAGCTACTTAATTCTAAATTGTTTGATTGCATTTGTTTTTCTATTTAGTTTCCTATCATATCAAGTGGTAAAGGCAACAAGGAAACAGAAAAGGCAACTTACAAGAGATGTCACACAGAACTTAGACTACATATAAAATATGCTTAACTTACAACTCCCTTCATGTACTATATTCTGATATAGTTACTAGTAGGAAAATATAATCTGGGTGTCCTAATTAAGTTGATGCCAGATGTGGTCACAGGCAAAAACAAGCGTCTAAAAAAATGACCTAATATTCATTGACTATTTATGACTTAATACTATTCAGAAGAAATAGTTCTCTTTTATTCGGAATTTGTAATTCAGTCTCCAAGTTTTTGGTTTTATAAAGAGTGATATGATCAAAAAGAACTCTGCTTTACTATATTTTGTTACTTTAAACAGCTCACACCTTTTCTCATTTAACCTTCACAACAGTGTCATGAAGTTAGTAGAAGTGATACCTTGTCGATTTACCAGAGGAAACAGGCTCAAAAAGGTTAAAGTGACTTATTGAAGATCACCCAGCCATTGATAAAACATAATCTTAATTTTTCCTCTTAGACCAACTGGTTTAAAACCATAATGCTGCTAGCAGCATAATGCAATTGCCATCTTTATACGCCACAAGTCACAAGAGTTGATAAGTGAACTTAACCTAGGTAAAAGAAATTTAAAATGCAAATAGTTTAATAAGTGATATAAAGTTGTTTTCTCTATTTAAATATTACTAGAGTATGAGGCATACATCTGAATGCAAGGTTTATTGCATGCACTATTTTCAAGGATTACGGAAACAAATGAAGAGACATGCTAATGTTTAAAAAAAAATCACAGACCTATGGAGGATATTGTTTTGGATGTAAGAGATATTGTGAGGAAAGATACAGAGTACAAAGTACTTATGCAAAAAATGCAGCATGTTGAAACTAAGAGTTGTTTTTAAAAATTAGTGGAGGAAACCAAGAACAAAGGGCTAATCAAAGAATAAAGCAAGATTATGAATTAGATTGAATGAATGAATCAATAAACTCAGGGAAATTATAAACTGCAGCCTCAAATACAGAAGTTCGGAAGTCACTCTCTCCTATCCTTTGTATATGAGGACAGAGTTTTTTGTGCTAGACAGAGAGCAAGTTCCAGGGTAGAAGGGATCTGTTGTTTAGAGGTTTTCCACTCTTTACTCTCTGCCACCCACATGCAATGAGAAACAGGCAGCAGGGCTCCCAAGAGCAAGTATATAACCTCACTGATGCTTCTTAAGTATCCATAAAGAACTTGGCTGAGCATGAAATTTCATCATTAAAGTTTATACTTTGAATTGGGGGGAGGGGAGAGGAAACAAAAATCAAGACTAGGAAAAGAGGAGGAGAAGGAGAAATTGGTAACAACTCATATGAGAAAATGATGTGGTTCCTAGAAGATGGTTAATTTTTAGGGGGGTGGGTGTGGGAAAGCACCTGTGATTCTGAAGCTGGCGTGTGCTGGTGGCTCTTCCCTTCCCTGTGATCCAGAATAAAAGAGAAGGAGGGAAATTGCAAAAGGTTCTGTTTCTTGCTATCTGAATGGCATAATGACAGCTGGTTCTTTGTTGAGTTGTGATGAAGAAATGCTGACAACCTTCTCTAAACATAAGGGGAGCTGGGATGCTGTTGAAAGAACTCAAGGACAAAAACACTTGTTGAAAGAATAGTTTGCATTTATGTGGTAGTATGATTGTATTGAATTGATTTGGAAATTTCCACACTATTACTCAGATGACAATAAGAAATGTCATTTCTTTAATTGTCTGTAATTGTGTTAATATTTCTCCCAGTTTTCTCCATGCTCAGTAGACTAAAGTTAGGGTAGAGTGGGGAAGAAGAGTATGTTTAACCATTAAGTCTCTTTGTCTCTTCCAGTCCACATGGTCTGTTTTGGATATCCATCCAGATATCTTTTAGACAAATAGAGCCATTCACGATACTTTCTCCTGTGGCATCCTAATCTAGCATCTAGCTGCTAGCATGAAGGGCGGAAAGTAGAGTTTTGGAATGAGCCTGAATGTTAGCACTGGAGCTCATTTCTGCAGTTGGGTGGCTGATTTCGTCTGAGCTTCGAGCTGATGACCACAGATGTCCTCTTTGGTCCCGCATGGCCTTTAGGGGTGATGTGCTAGAGAAGACTGCTGGACCCTGGTCCTAGTCCTCTGCTTCTTCCTTCCAACCCTGGGCCTCTGGTAATTGATCTGCCCTCACAGCACCCTCATGCCAGTTCAGTAGAACCCACAGAAGTGCCTGTGCCCCCTGCATGCCACCTGCAAGAGATGGGGAACTCTGTCTCAGAACCATCTCTCTAGCCAGTTTTCTTCAACATCAAGTTCCCTGAATTGGGAACAAGGACTTCCAGCACAGCTCTCGCTTTTTACACCAAAAAACAGAAAAAAGTGAAGAAAAGGGGCAAAAGGTCTAGTGATTCTAGTTGTCTTTGTAACATTTTCTACACATTAAAGTCAGAAGCCGCTTCTCTAACATGCCTACTTTTCCTTCTCCTTTTGCAGTCCCCAGCTGAATGGAGGACCATCTCTCCTTTTCCTTTTCCTTTCTGGAAGGAACTTGCTAAAATTTTATCTTCTGATCTCCCAGGGACTTTAATTGTCAGGGCTTAGCTGTAATGGTAGATGGGAAGCAAGGAGAGAACTCTGCTTAACCAATAAGAGAGCACATAGCAAGGGTTTATTTACAAGTTATTTTCCTCATTGGACTTCCCTTGTGACTCAGCTGGTAAAGAATCTGCCTCTAATGCAGGAGACCTGGGTTCAATCCCTGGGTTGGAAAGATCCCCTGGGGAAGGGAAAGGCTACCCACTCTGGTATTCTGGTCTAGAGAATTCCATGGACTTGTCCATAAGGTTAAGAGTCAGACACAAATGAGCAACTTTCACTTTCACTTTCCTCATTAAACGTATACCTTATCATAGATTAGAATCAATGATGGTGATATAAAAGTCAAAGATTAGTTGCTACTCTTGGAATGCTGAGGTAGGATATTTAGCAAAACAATGTGTATTCAATTTATAAAGAAAAGTTTCAGCAGCTAAAACTGGTAAAATTCAGGTGACTTTACAAGAGACAAAATATTCTTTTACCAAGTGGAAGGACCATATGAATCAAATAGTAAAAAATTATTTAAAAAAATGATAGTACATATTTAGTGTCAGATGAGGAGTGTCGTATTTCATCCCTGGAGCAGGTATTCTCAGCAGTGCATCACTCCTGTTGCCATTCAGCCATTTATCTACACATGCACAGAAAAATGATACTTTAAATCACCTTTCTCTGGGACTCTGAAGCTTTACTCTTCTTAGAGTGGCCTCATTTTCTTTGGTTGAGGAGAAGCTACAAGATTTACCTAGGAGTGTCTTTGGGGAATTATTAAAAAAGGGGTAGACAATTCTTTATACTGTTTAGTTTCAACATTTTCCTTAGATAATTGACTAACAAAATACCAAGAAGTTGACCTTAATGATTCAACTACTGGATATCCCCTAAGTTTGAAAAAAGGAATTGCTATCCACTGAAGCTCCTACCAAAGGTAAACTGCTTTGTTGCCTTCATTCAAATATGTATTGAATATTCGCGGTAGTTCAGGTACCTTAATTGGCCCTAGATGTACAAAGCAGAAGGATGCTGTTTTCATCTTCAAGGAGCTCAAATTCGATTCTATTTAGCAGATCTTTTGATTATATGATTCTTTCTTTATGTCATTTTCATTCTACTCCCAACAGTATTAAAATGAACACACACAAATATTTTAATTCCCATTTTTTTTCTTCTTCACCCTGGATGTCTGACAGTTCTATGCTATGGGTTTATAAACGAGTCCGTGCACATATTCACCATTTTGAATATAGTCTCCTAGTAATTATATTTTTTGCTTACTTATTCATTTGCCAGAAATAAATTATTAAAAGTATAATAGGCATAAGTCAAGATTCTTCAGTACACTGATTATGTGATATTTGTTTTTAAAAAGAGAAAGGGATAAAGAAAATGACTGTAGTTTTAGGACCTCATTTTTTAACCATAATCTGAGTAAACATGTACTTGAAATACTCTTCCTATTTTCTCTGTTTTATTAGGGTAATACTCCCCTAATGTCATTGTCATTAAAACAGTACAAATGTACAAAATGTACAAATGTACGTGCCGTTGTCATTAAAGCAGTGCTCTGCATATCTTGTTTTAAATCCAAAGTGAAGACAAATAAACACAGTAGTCCCCATTAGGATACCGTTGTGCTTTTATACTGGTCAAGAGAGAAGCAGAAATGCCTTTTTTCCTGCCTGAGATTTTTAATTGCAAAAGTCTCTTAATGGGCTTACGTTGCACACCCAAGAGTCTGTAAACTCTGGTCTCCACTTTGTATTCTACTGGCTTCTTCCTTGTGAATTTCAAAATCAGAACAAAGAGCCAGTCAAGGAAAGAAAATCTTTGAATATGCTGTTCTAATGCAGCTGCCTCCTACTCTTCAACCTCATATTTATTAGCTCCTTGGTTTTCTAACGAATTGATAAGGAGTTTATAGAGATTAAAAATCCTCACAAGAGTCATCATCGACCAAAGCAAATTTCGCTGTCTTTGTAGGTGAAATGTGGTCATAAGTGGAATATGGATGAAAGAATTGGAACGATGAGCACTGTATATATGATCTTATGGCAGGAAAAGTAAAAAGAAAAAAAAAAGTGGTATTTAATTCCTTCTACGTCTTGAGAATCCATCACTCAGACAGAACCCTTAACAGAAATCTAATTCTCCAGTTGCTGGACAAAGTTAATTAATTTGCAAATGTATTTCATCTTCTAAGTGACAGCTTTGTCTACTCTAGGCAGTGAAGAAATAAGAGGCTGAAACTAGAACACGAAGTGCTGGCGGGCTCACATGACACAATGCTCACCCTGGAGAATCAGGTGAAACTAGATCCTTACATCTTGGAATGAGCTCCTTGTACAAGGGAAATGTTTTGATTGAGGTAGTGAAGGGGGCACTTGCAATGCACTCCATTGTGCTGCTTCTAATTGCTCTTCCATATACTTAAATTTCTTCAAAGGAATGATACCTGCAAGGACAGGGGTCTTCCTGGTTTTGTCATCAGCCCCAAGGCACTGTTGGGGAAATGTTTACTTTTGTTTCATGATTCCTCTAGTCACTGGGTTCCTTGCCTTCATTTCCCTTGCCTTCCTGTTGAATCCACTCAACCTGAGTGGGAACATTTCCGATTAGTTAGTGATTTGCACTGGCAAGATTCTAGCACACAATTCAGTAAAGACTGTAGGATTCTCAGTTCAGTTCAGTCACTCAGTCGTGTCCAATTCTTGGCAAACCCATGAATTGCAGCACAACAGGCCTCCCTGTCCATCACCAACTCCCAGAGTTCACTCAGACTCATGTCCATCGAGTTGGTGATGCCATCCAGCCATCTCATCCTCTGTTGTCCCCTTCTCCTTCTGCCTCCAATCCTTCCCAGCATCAGAGTCTTTTCCAATGAGTCAACTCTTCGCATGAGGTGGCCAAAGTACTGGAGTTTCAGCTTTAGCATCAGTCCTTCCGAAGAAATCCCAGGGCTGATCTCCTTCAGAATGAACTGGTTGGATCTCCTTGCAGTCCAAGGGACTCTCAAGAGTCTTCTCCAACACCACAGTTCAAAAGCATCAATTCTTTGGCACTCAGCTTTCTTCACAGTCCAACTCTCACATCCATACATGACCATTGGGAAAACCATAGCCTTGACTAGATGGACCTTTGTTGACAAAGTAATGTCTCTGCTTTTGAATATGCTATCTAGGTTGGTGATAACTTTCCTTCCAAGGAGTAAGCGTCTTTTAATTTCATGGCTAAATCACCATCTGCAGTGATTTTGGAGCCCCCCAAAATAAAGTCTGACACTGTTTCCACTGTTTCCCCATCTATTTGTCATGAAGTGATGGGACCAGATGCCATGATCTTCGTTTTCTGAATGTTGAGCTTTAAGCCAACTTTTTCACTCTCCTCTTTCACTTTCATCAGCAGGTTTTTTACTTCCTCTTCACTTTCTGCCGTAAGGGTGGTGTCATCTGCATATCTGAGGTTATTAATATTTCTCCCAGCAATCTGGATTCCTGCTTGTGCTTCTTCCAGCACAGCGTTTCTCATGATGTACTCTGCATATAAGTTAAATAAGAAGGGAGACAATATACAGCCTTGACGTACTCCTTTTCCTGTTTGGAACCAGTCTGTTTTCTATGTCCATTTCTAACTGTTGCTTCCTGACCTGCATATAGGTTTCTCAAGAGGCAGGTCAGATGGTCTGGTATTCCCATCTCTTTCAGAATTTTCTACAGTTTATTGTGATCCACACAGTCAAAGGCTTTGGCATAGTCAATCAAGCAGAAATAGATGTTTTTCTGGAACTCTCTTGCTTTTTCGATGATCCAGCAGGTGTTTGCAATTTGATCTGTGGTTCCTCTGCCTTTTCTAAAACCAGCTTGAACATCTGGAAGTTCACGGTTCACGTATTGCTGAAGCCTGGCTTGGAGAATTTTGAGCATTACTTTACTACCGTGTGAGATGAGTGCAATTGTGTGGTAGTTTGAGCATTTTTTGGCATTGCCTTTCTTTGGGATTGGAATGAAAACTACCTTTTCCAGTCCTGTGGCCACTGCTGAGTTTTCCAAATTTGCTGGCATATTGAGTGCAGCACTTTCACAGCATCATCTTTCAGGATTTGAAATAGCTCAGCTGGAATTCCATCACCTCCACTAGCTTTGTTCGTAGTGATGCTTTCTAAGGCCCACTTGACTTAACATTCCAGGATGTCTGGCTCTAGGTGAGTGATCACACCATTGTGATTATCTGGGTCGTTAAGCTCTTTTTTTGTACAGTTCTTCTGTGTATTCTTGCCACCTCTTCTTAATATCTTCTGCTTCTGTTAGGTTCATACCATTTCTGTCCTTTATGGAGCCCATCTTTGCATAAAATGTTCCCTTGGTATCTCTAATTTTCTTGAAGAGATCTCTGGTCTTTCCCATTCTGTTGTTTTCCTCAATTTCTTTGTATTGATTGCTAAGGAGGGCTTTCTTATCTCTCCTTGCTCTTCTTTGGAACTCTGCATTCAGATGCTTATATCTTTCCTTTTCTCCTTTGCTTTTCACCTCTCTTCTTTTCACAGCTATTTGTAAGGCCTCCCCAGACAGCCATTTTGCTTTTTTGCATTTCTTTTCCATGGGGATGGTCTTGATCCCTGTCTCCTGTACAATGTCACGAACCTCTGTCCATAGTTCATCAGGTACTCTGTCAGGTCTAGTCCCTTAAATCTATTTTTCACTTCTGCTGTAGAATCATAAAGAATTTGATTTAGGTCATATCTGAATTGTTTAGTGGTTTTCCCTACTTTCTTTATTTCAAGTCTGAATTTGGCAATAAGGAGTTCATGATCTGAGCCACAGTCAGCTCCTGGTCTTGTTTTTGCTGACTGTATAGAGCTCTCCATCTTTGGCTGCAAAGAATATAATAAATCGGATTTTGGTGTTGACCATCTGGTGATGTCCATGTGTAGAGTCTTCTCTTGTGTTGTTGGAAGAAGGTGTTTGCTATGACCAGTGCGTTCTCTTGGCAAAACTCTATTAGCCTTTGCCCTGCTTTATTCCGTATTCCAAGGCCAAATTTGCCTGTTACCCCCGGTGTTTCTTGATTTCCTACTTTTGCATTCCAGTCCCCTATAATGAAAAGCACATGTTTTGGGGGTGTTAGTTCTAAAAAGTCTTGTAGGTCTTCATAGAACCGTTCAGTTTCTTCAGCGTTACTGGTTGGAGCATCGACTTGGATTACTGTGATATTGAATGGTTTGCCTTGGAAATGAACAGAGATCATTCTGTCATTTTTGAAATTGCATCCAAGTACTGCATTTCGGACTCTTTTGTTGATGGCTACTCCATTTCTTCTGAGGGATTCTTGCCTGCAGTAGTAGATATAATGGTCATCTGAGTTAAATTCACCCATTCCAGTCCATTTTAGTCCGCTGATTCCTAGAATGTCGACGTTCACTCTTGCCATCTCTTGTTTGACCACTTCCAATTTGCCTTGATTCATGTACCTGACATTCCAGGTTCCTATGCAATATTGCTCTTTACAGCATCAGACCTTGCTTCTATCACCAGTCACACCCACAAGTGGATATTGCTTTTGCTTTGGCTCCATCCCTTCAATTTTTCTGGAGCTATTTCTCCACTGATCTCCAGTAGCATATTGGGCACCTACTGACCTGGGGAGTTTCTCTTTCAGTATCTATCATTTTGCCTTTTCATACTGTTCATGGGGTTCTCAAGGCAAGAATACTGAAGTGGTTTGCCATTCCCTTCTCCAGTGGACCACATTCTGTCAGACCTCTCCACCATGACCTGCCCATATGGGTGGCCCCACACAGCATGGCTTAGTTTCATTGAGTTAGAGAAGGCTGTGGTCCGTGTAATTAGGTTGACTAGTTTTCTGTGATTATGGTTTGTGTGTCTGCCCTCTGATGCCTCTCTCAATACCTACCATCTTACTTGGGCTTCTCTTACCTTGGACGTGAGGTATCCCTTCACACCTGCTCCAGCAAAGCGCAGCCACTGCTCCTTACTTTGGACAAGGGGTATCTCCTCACAGCCGCCCCTCCTGATCTTGAACGTGGAATAAGTACTCTCAGCCCTCCTGCCCCCACACAGCCCCCGCTCCTTGGACATGGGGTAGCTCCTCCTGGCCACCACCCCTGACCTTGGTGGGGTAGTTCCTCTCAGCCACTGCCCCTGACCTTGGGTGAGGGGGTTAGGAGAAGCAAAGTCATCACAGTCTGGTTGGGCCCAAGGTTAATGTTCATTCCTTAACCAAAGGGCTCGATTGTTCAATGGCCCCTAGAGTCTGCCACCTCAGGAACCCGTGACAGGCCCATGGGTGCATGTGCATACGCACACACGCTTAGGAGGCCATTTCTTTCCCATATAACAGATTTCCAACAACGAGGGCCCTTTCCCTGTATCCAGATCACTTCATAGGCTTGTATGTTTCTGGGGACATTGGCAGAATTATTACAAACCCATGCTGAGGTGATGGGGAAGAGGGAATAAAAGTCTTTGTTCAGAATGGAGTCAATCTCTATCTTATTCCCAATCTACACTGTTCTGGTTTTTTTGGGCAGCAGGACTGCTTAGCCCCTTTTACTGACTCAGCAAAATCCCAGTTCTTAGAACACAAAGAGTCAGCATAGTAAGCCAAGCAAAGTGGTTGAGGATGAAGGTGGGATTTACAAAGGGAATGGACCATGTGTGGCTTTGTACTATATGTTAGAGTTGGGATTGTATTCTAAATGCAATGGGAAACCATGGAAGATACTTAAATATGGGCATTAAATGACTCGAATTATATTTTTAAAAGAATAGCCTGCCTATTGTTTGAAGGACACATGAGCGAGGAGAAAAGTGGAATCAAGGTTTTTGTTTTAAGAGTTCCAGTCGATGAAGACAGTGGGTTGGAAATGTTGATGGGCTGAGTATTTGTACGGGAGGTATAGGTAAAGGACTGAATGTGGAAAATGGGAAAATCCAAGCTGTCTACCAAGTTTCTGGTTTTGAGCAAACGGTGAACATAAACAACAGAGAGTTCACAATCTTTTTATAATGGGGACCTTGACTTTCTGTCATCAGTTTTTGTTCAGAGGGTAGGGACATGGCCCCCAAATCTGTTTGGTGGCCATACTCTCAAGATAATTTTTTCTGATAATTTCTCTCTGTTTTCTGCCCTTGACATTTTATTGCCCTTAATCAGAGCATGGGCTGGGGTGTCCCTGTTACTTCATTCTGGACCTGCTGGTCCTGATACCTGCACTGAGATTGGAAGTGAAGTGAAGTGAGGTCACTCAGTCGTGTCCAACTCCTTATGACCCCATGGACTGTAGCCTCTCTCTGTCCATGGAATTTCCAGGCAAGAGTACTGGTGTGGGTTGCCATTTCCTTCTCCATGGGATCTTCCTGACCCAGGGATCAAACCTGGGTCTCCCGCATTGCAGGCAGTCGCTTTACCATCTGAGCCACCAGGAAAGCCCCTGCACTGAGATTGGAGCTATCCCCAAATTCCTATTGGGAAGACTCTATTGCACTGACACTGCCTTCCAGCCTCTGCCAGGGGCTGTCCCAGCCCTGCACCCAGTACTGGTGCTGCTTTTGCGATCAGTGTCATTTTCCATCCTGACTCCTGTCATCTAGAGTCTGTTTCACTCTGATTTATGAGCCTTTCCCTGCTAAGTCTTGCAATAGGAAAGATAACCACAGTGATATCAAAATTTATAGTCGGGTTTCACATAAATTCCCCCTCACTTTGAGGTCCATATTCCAAGAAGCAAATATTCTGAAAAGTACCCCTCCCTTTTGGCTACCCCCAAGCACTTCTAGGGGCTTTCCTGGTGGCTCAGATGGTAAAGAATCTACCTGCAGTGCAGGTAGACCCAGCTTCGATCCCTGGGTCAGGAAGATCCTCTGGAGGAGGACATGGCAGGCCACTCCTGTATTCTTGCCTGGGGAATCCCATGGACAGAGGAGCCTGGTGGGCTACAGTCCATGAGGTCACAAAAATAGGACACGACTGAGTGACTAACAAGCACCACTAGTGTTAGAGAAATAGCAGTTAGTTTATCTAAAGCACTCTGTCTGTTATTTGTTCAGAATGGTCAGATACGATGGCCAAAGGCAACACTCTAGAAATCCCTACTCTAATTAAAGGAGTTTCTCAAAAGAGAAGAAAGAAAATTGTATTAAAAAGAGAAAGGGGAAATAAAAATAGAGAGAACCATGCATGTTTCCTTTCCAAGGATCAGAGCTATGCCATGTCTCGTTAGTGGGCATCAATTTGAAAATTTTCAGATATACATCTCATTTTCTATCTTGGCAAAGTAGAAAAGGAAATGTACTGTTTCTCTTCATTTAGTAACCAGAGGTTTATTTCTAGGATATTTTTACAATATACCAATCAAATGAATTGCAGTTAAATATTCATTTTATTCAGGTGCTGTTCGTCCAAGTGAACTAATGAACAAGAGAACAATTGGCTTCATTCACAAGAGTAGAATTCTGCTACCAAAAAAAAAAGCTAAAAAAGAGAGGGGGAAAAAAAAAAAAAAACACTTTTTCAAAAACCTGTTAAGGGAATCACAAGTCAGTTTTTAAAAAATGATCAATCACCTTCTGCAATCTAAAAATGGGGATATAAAACAATTTCTGTAATTCCAGATAGCGCTAAAAAGCTTGAAATTGCTTCATTCCTTTAAAAGAAAACATTATTCTAGCTAAGCTTTCCACCCAGTTGTCATGACAACCTTGCCATTTTCTACCATGTA
Organism: Bos javanicus; assembly: GCF_032452875.1. Lineage (NCBI taxonomy): Eukaryota > Metazoa > Chordata > Mammalia > Artiodactyla > Bovidae > Bos > Bos javanicus. Next base: position 62,158,533 of record NC_083868.1, on the reverse strand, counting down.
GAGACAATTAGATATTAACCTGGGCATTTACAGAAAGGCACTTCTAACTTAGAGAAAGACTTGTTGATTTGTGTTTGGCTGAGTAGGCCAAAGAATTACTATTATAATTCTTCCCAGAGCTAATATTCTTTGAGCTCTACAGGCCATTGTCTTAGAAAGAAATAGCTCTGATTTGTATAAGACAAACCAAGCACAGTCAAGGGGAAGGGAATATAAACAAGGTGGTCCTAACTAGTACTCTACCAACTGAAAAACGAGACAGTCACATTTTTTGGTTGCTTTGACATAATTCTTTAATATAGTGACTGTCATCACTCTAGATTGATACAAAATAGAAGGTTCATTTACCTGAGGTTTAATTGGCAGGGAAGTGTCAGGGAATTATATCTCTATGCTTTAACAAACAACAGTTATTAAATCTGTAGCCCTAACTCTTTCATTTACTTATATATCTTGTGAGAGATAGCAAGGGAAGCAATCAAATGAAACCACTTGAGAATGCAGAAATTAATCCATTCTTTATTAGGGTTTTTGTCTAACTGGCACTCTCCCTATTCCCATCAATTCAGATAATAAAATTCTTTTTTTTTTTATGATCTTCTTTGTTATTAAAGTTTTTTTCCTACTTACCCAATAATGCCAAAGACGGGGAGGGTGGAGATGCATGGTTAGGAGGGAGGAGCTGTGTTAGAGTCAGTGGACTCATAAAATGAATCTGAGGCATTGTTGTCATAGCACATTTGTTTAACTCCAAGACCATACTATTTCCTGGTTAACAGAGAGGTTTGAACAGACTAGAGCTACCCCCAAAACATGTACCAAATGAGGGACAAGGTAAAATATATTAAAAAATGTGGCTGTAAAAGAATGATGGGTTTTGTTTGGGGAAAAAAAAAAAAATTGTATCTCCTGGAGAAGGAAATGGCAACCCACCCTAGTATTCTTGCCTGGGAAATCCCATGAACAGAGGAGTCTGGCAGGCTACTGTCTGTGGTGCCACGAAAGAGTTGGAGATGATTTAATAAGCAAGAACAACTGATGGCATGCTCTCTGTCTCTCTCTCTCTCTGCTGCTGCTGCTGCTAAGTCGCTTCATTTGTGTCCAACTCTGTGCAACCCCATAGACGGTGGCCCACCAGGCTCCCCCATCCCTGGGATTCTCCAGGCAAGAACACTGGAGTGGGTTGCCATTTCCTTCTCCAATGCATGAAAGGGAAAAGTGAAAGTGAAGTCACTCAGTCGTGTCCGACTCTTCTCAACCCCATGGTCTGCAGCCTACCAGGCTCCTCCGTCCATGGGATTTTCCAGGCAAGTGTACTGGAGTGGGGTGCCATTGCCTTCTCCACTCTCTCTCTATATGTATATGTATATGTATATGTATATGTATATGTATATATTTGGAGAAGGCAATGGCACCCCACTCCAGTACACTTGCCTGGAAAATCCCATGGACGGAGGAGCCTGGTAGGCTGCAGTCCATGGGGTCTCGAAGAGTCCGACACGACTGAGTGACTTCACTTTCACTTTTCCCTTTCATGCATTGGAGAAGGAAATGGCAAGCCACTCCACTGTTCTTGCCTGGAGAATCCCAGGGACAGCAGAGCATGGTGGGCCACCGTCTATGGGGTCGCACAGAGTTGGACACGACTGAGGCGACTTAGCAGCATACACACACACACACACACACACACACATATATATGGTTAACATATATGGCTTTTCTCTTCAATGTGTTAACCAAAGGAAGCAGTGTATTTTCTAATTATGCTGTCATTGTCAAAATATTTAAGGAGTTCTTCTCCTGGAAATTGCTTCTAGAGTCTCTTGCGTGTTATTTGGATGACCCTAAGAGAAGCATCTGCATTCATTGAGAGTAAGAATTCTAATCTACCCATTAGAAAGGTAGATATTCAAATTTGGCATAGCCATTTTTACTTTAGTATTTTTTCATTTTGCTTGAAGGAGCAACAAAGTTTGTATTTGTGTGTGCAGGAAGGAGGGGGCCTGGGTGGGTGTATTAATTTGCTAGGGCCACTGTAATAAAATACCACAAACTACATGACTTAAACAACAGTAATTTATTTTCTCACAGTGCTGGAGGCTAGAAGTCAAAGATCAAGGTGTCCTCTGGCAGGGTTGGTTTCTTCTGATAGCCATGAGGAAAAGATCTGTTCCAGGCCTCTGTCCTTGGCTTGTAGATGGCTGTTTTCTCCCTGTGTGTTCAGTTCCCTCCTTGTACATGTCCAAATATTCCTATCTTATATGGACATCAGTCATCTTAGATTAGGGCTCACCCTAATTACTTTGTTTTAGCTGCATTACTTCTTTAAAAACCCTGTTACCAAATGTACCCACATTCTGAGGTACTGGAGTTAAAACTTCAACAAATGAATTTTGGGTGGAGGGGGACACAATTCAGTCCAGAGTAGACAGTATGGCTTCTAAATAGAATCTGAAGGCAATTCTCACAGGAAAATCTCTCTGAAGGAAAACCCTCCTTGGATGTTGCATCAGTTATCTTTTGCTGCATAATGAGACATCTAAAAGGATTTAGTGGCTTTAAAAAAAACAATGTTTCTCACAATTCTATGAGGTGGTCAGATGATTATTTTGCTGGTTTCACACAGGCTCACTTACATGGTTGCATTCATAGGGGAGTCCTCTGGATCGAAAGATACACAATGGGCTCATTGAGACAACTGGCAGTTAGTTCTAGAAGAAGGATACTCAGTTGTCTTCACAGCAGGCTGATCCAGCTTCCTTGCATGCTAATCACAAGGCAGTTGCTCCAAGAGGCATAGGGAAAATCTGTAAGGTCTCCTGAGACCCAAACTTTGGAACTCATATGCTTTCATTCTGGTGAAGCAAATAGTCATGGAGATGTAGTGTACAGCATGGTGACTATATTTAATAATACAGTATTGCATATTTGAAAGTTGCTAAGAGAGTAGATCTTAACAATTCTCATCACAAAGGAAAAATATTTGTATTTTATTGAGGTGATCATTTTGCCATATATACAAATGTTGAATCATTTTATGTTGTATGTCTAAAACTAACATAATGAATGTTACATGTTATTATATCTCCCAAAAGAGAAAAAAGTTACATTCTCTTCTGGTCAAAGCAAGTCATAAAAAGCTAGCCAAATTTAAACTATTAGAAGTAGATTTCACCTCTTGATGGGAGGAACTACAAATATGTTGTGTCCATATTCAATTTGTCACATGTATATAATTCTGATATGTTTATTAAAATATTAGGTTGGCCAAAAACTTCAGTTGTTCTTAAGTAAGCATAAGAGACTTTTTTTTCTTTCATTTTCACCGAGAACTTACCTGACCAACATATTCATTAACTGAATGAACTTTTTAGCCATCCCAATACTAGTCTTTCATTTTATAGTTTTTAGTTCTGCTAATTTTTGGAGGAAAAGAGTGCAACACATAAGCCAAAATAACTTAAAATTCCCTTTATTTATTAATACTTTTTTTGGGAAAACATTTTATTGCTGTTTTATTTTGAAATCATATTAAGTATTACAGAAATCTTTACTACAAGTACTTTGCATTCTTCAAATACACTGGTCAGGTGAAGGAGACAGCTGAGAAGCTGCTGAAGAATAGAAAACAGAAGCTCACAGGCAGAGTGTCTTAGACAATTTCATGTCCCACGGAACAGAAAAATAGTGTCACACAGGCAATTAGAGCCTTGTTGTAAAGGTACATGAACAAATAAAGGATTCTGAAAACTTTCCTCAAGACTGAACCAAGCTGCCTAGAGAATTAGCACATCATGGTGGGCACGTGGTATGAAGCATGGCAGCTGTATTAGTTTCCTAACAATTAGTATAAATTTGATGGCTTAAAACAATGGAAATTTATTCTATCCCAGTTCTGGAGGCCAGAAGTCCAGAATTCAGTAGAGTTCTATCCTTTGTGCCAAACAGATGGAGAAACAATGGAAACAGTGACAGACTTTATTTTCTTGGGCTCCAAAATCACTGCAGATGGTGACTGCAGCCATGAAATTAAAAGATGCTTTCTCCTTGAAAGAAAAGCTATGACCAACCTAGACAGCATATTAAAAAGCAGAGATAATACTTTGCCAACAAAGGTCCATCTAGTCAAAGCTATGGTTTTTCCAGTAGTCATGTATGAATGTGAGAGCTGGACTATAAAGAAAGCTGAGCGCTGAAGAATTGATGCTTTTGAACTGTGGTGTTGGGGAAGACTCTTGAGAGTCCCTTGGACTTCAAGGAGATCAAACCAGTCAATCCTAAAGGAAATTGGTCCTGAATATTCATTGGAAGGACTGATGCTAAAGCTGAAGCTCCAGTACTTTGGCCACTTGATGTGAATTACTTACTCATTGAAAAAGACCCTGATGCTGGGAAAGACTGAAGGCAGGAGGAGAAGGGGATGACAGAGGATGAGACGGTTAGATGGCATCACCAACTTGATGGACATGAGTTGGAGCAAGCTCTGAGAGATGATGAAGGACAGGGAAGCCTGGCATGCTGCAGTCCATGGGGTCACAAAGAGTCAGACGCAACTGAATGACTGAACTGATCTTTTCTCCAGGGAGTCCAGGAAAGAATTTCCTCTAGCTTCTTCTAGTTGCTGGCAGCTGCACCAGCATTCCTGGGCTTGCGGGTGCACTACTACAATCTCTTCCTCTGTTTTTACATTGCCATCCTTTCTCTGTGTGTTGTTTTCTGTTGTCTTTCTCTTATAAAGGCATTTGTGATGGAATTTAATTAGCCCGCCCAGATTATCCAGGATAATCTCTTCATCTCAGATCCTTAACTTAATTACATCTACAAAAGTCATTTTTTCAAAGAAGATAATTCACAGCTTGTAGGGATTAGAAATAGATCTCTGGGAGACCACTCTTCAGCCTACTACATCAGTCATCACCATCAGGCTTTCTACAGCTGACTTGTTGTAAAAAAAAAAAAAAAAAGATAAAATAAAGCAAGGTGTGTGTGGATATTCAGCTCAATCCTATTCTGTATAAGTATGCATGACTCACTATCATGTAGCATTCTGAGGTTCTTCTAGGTTGCAGTGAAAGGAAGATAAGAAGTTATGACTGTATTATTATTATTTTTTCCTGTGAGTAAATCCCCTTGTGTTAAAAGTGAAAAAAAGTGAAATCGATGAGTTGTTTCTGACTCTTTGTGACCCCATGGACTATAGCCCACCAGGCTCCTCTGTCCATGGAATTTTCCAGGCAAGAGTACTGGAGTGGGTTGCCATTTCCTTCTGAATCAGGGATTGAACCTGGGTCTCCTGCATTATAGGCAGATGCGTTTACTGTTCTTTTCTCCAGGGAGTCCAGGAAAGAATTTCCTCTAGCTTCTTCTAGTCTGAGCTACCAGGGAAGCCACCTTGTGTTAAAACACCTGCATTAATTCTCCCAAATCCCAGTCTAGGCCAGGCAGCTAAACTCAGCAGACAGAAGAGATCAATCTCTATCTGAGTTATAGAAGAGAACAGAAAATGCCTTCCTAGATAAAACAGCCAGATTAGAGATCTAACTCTGATCTCCTACATCCCAGAGACATTCTAAAAGAACGAGAATGGCTCCATCCATTTAGGGGCAACTTATCCCATTTTTGATCCATTGAAATCTTTGAACCAACCCATAGCCCTCATAAAAAGTGCATATGCATAATATTTCACATATAATTTTAGGGGGGATAATAATTTCAAGTGTAGCATAAGATGAATTATATGCTTCAGCAAGAGCAGGGATCTTGAAGTGTTTGTATTTCAAGTGCCCAGAAGGAAATAGCACCCCACTCCAGGACTCTTGCCTGGAAAATGCTATGGACAGAGGAGCCCGGTAGGCTGCAGTCCATGGGGTCGCTGAGAGTTGGATATGACTGAGTGACTTCACTTTCACTTTTCACTTTCATGCATTGGAGAAGGAAATAGCAACCCACTCCAGTGTTCTTGCCTGGAGAATTCCAGGGATGGGGGAGCTTGGTGGGCTGCTGTCTATGGGGTCGCACAGAGTCGGACACAACTGAAGTGATTTAGCAGCAGCAATCTTATAAAAACCTTATTTTAAGAGGCTCCAGTAGGCACAGGAGATTTAATGGTTTTCCATGGAGCACAATTTATAAAATGTAGCTAATGTTTTTAGATTTATGGCTACCTGTTACCACATGTAAGCATAGTTTCAAAGGCATGAGGCCATTGTAGTACTTTCTTTAAGCCACTTTAAGTAATTCAGCAGTATGTATCAGTGTCATCATATATGTCAGTGGTGGTTTGATAAGAAAATCTCTAAAGGCTGTGAAATTTTCATATGTCTAAGAATCATCTGAGGGCTTCCCCAGTGGCTCAGTGGAAAAGAATCTGCCTGCAATACAGGAGCCACAGGAGCCACAGGTTTGATTCCTGGGTCAAGGAGATCCCTTGGAGAAGGACATGGCAACCCACTCCAGTATTATTGCCTGGAGAATCCCCATGGAGAGAGGAACCTGGCAGGCTACAATTCATAGGGTCGCAAAGAGTTTGACACAACCAAAGAGACAGCATGCATGGCAAGAATCATCTGAGTGGTTTGTTAAAAATACTGCTTCCTGAGCCAATTGCTATAGAAATTCCAGTTCAGTAGAGATGGGGTACACAGTTGATTGCAACTTAGGTGTTTGGGAAGTGCATTTTGAGAAACATTGTCCTCAGCCACATTCCAGAATTCTCAGCATTTGATATTTGCTACAAAGCCAACACAGGCCTGCTCTGGATAGGCAGTATGGATAAGAGGGGAAAGATAGCATTGCCCTAAACAGTGCATTTGTTTCCATGATATTTTGAAGAAATGAGTCATCTAATTAGTAAGTACCTCTTCTGGCCACAGTGATAGGATATAGGATATTGTTTATTAAAACAAAATACCTAGAACTGAGCCTTCATCAAAGAAGAGAATTCCTTTGTCTTACAACAAAAAGAAATGGTACTCTATATTCCTTGGTGTTTGGTTCACTCCTAGACATCTGCTGTTTCAGGATCCATGTCATATTTTTCAGCTCCACTTTGTAATCCTTTATCAAAGAAAGAACATGCTGGCAGTTTCTGAAAAGACTTGAAACACACATGACCACAAAAAGACCCAGAGAGGAAGCTATGCTTTCATTGATGGAAATGAACTATCTGTGTGATCATCATGTTTCCATCTATGCATCTGGAGATCAGTTCTCTGTTACAGATAGTGATGGTACTTTAATGAAACTCCATGTTTAAATCCTACTTATATCATCTGTCTTCACCCAAATTAACTCTGTTGAAAAAAATAAATATTAGATAGAAGTATTGAACTTATATTTGAACATTTTTTTTTTCCCTCAAGGGGATTTCAGAGCAAGGACATGCTTTAAAAGTTTAGAGTAATAGGTTATCTGATAAGATTCTAATGATCAGATTGTCCCCAGGAAACCTAGGATAGAAAGGGCTATGTTTAGCAAGCCTTGCCTCTAGCAAAGAACATCAAGACCCTAGGAGAAGTGTATGGCCTGGCTCTTTCTTCTTCACACAGATAGAAATAGATTACCAATCTGTAAATGCTTCCTGAGATGACTGTTTCTGTGTTTGTCATTGACAAGGCATCCAGTTTCCTGGAAAAAAAAAAAATTAATATGTACCACTAAGAACTCTGAGTACATACACGCATGTGCATGCTCAGTTACTGAGTCATGTCTGATTCTTTGAGACCCCATGGATCCACGGTCCATGGATTTCCCAGGCAAGAATACTGGACTGAGTTGCCATTCCCTTCTCGAGGGACTGTTCCCAGCCCAGGGGTCAAACCTGTGTTTCCTGCATTGGCAGGTGTATTCTTTCCCACTGAGCCACCTGCAAAGCCCTATATACATGTGACAGACTGGTAATTCATATTTCAAAAGAAATATAATTTTAGGACATATTTAAATTTTCCCCTTTTACACTATTGGTAGAAATGTAAAATGGTACAGCTGCTATGGAAAACTGTATGGAGATTCCTCAAAAAACTGAAAATAGAGTAGCTATAAGATCCAGCAATCCCCCCTGAAATTGATATCTTGAAGAGATATCTGCATGCTCATATTCACTGCAGTATTATTTACAATAATCAGGATATAAAAATAACCTAGGTATTTATTAACAGATGAATGAATGAAAAAGATGTGGTTATATATACATTGAGGTATCAGTTCAGTTCAGTTGCTCAGTCGTGTCCGACTTTTTGCAACCCCATGGACGGCAGCACGCCAGGCCTCCTGTCCGTGACCAACTCCCGGAGTCCACCCAAACTCATGTCCATTGAGTCTGTGATACCATCCAACCATTTCATCCTCTGTCATCCCTTTCTTCTCCCACCTTCAATCTTTCCCAGCATCAGGGTCTTTTCAAATGAGTCAGTTCTTTGCATCAGGTGGCCAAAGTATTAGAGTTTCAGCTTCAACATCAGTCCTTTGAATGAACACTCAGGACTGATCTCCTTTAGGATGGACTGGTTGGATCTCCTTGCAGTCCAAGGGACTCTCAAGAGTCTTCTCCAACACCACAGTTCAAAAGCATCAATTCCTCAGCACTAAGCTTTCTCTATAGTGCAACTCTCACATCCATACATGACTACTGGAAAAACCATAGCCTTGACTAGATGGACCTTTGTTGGCAAAGTAATGTTTCTGCCTTTTAATTTGCTGTCTAAGTTGGTCATAACTTTCCTTCCAAGGAGCAAGCTTCTTTGAATTTCATGGCTGCAGTCACCATCTGCAGTGATTTTGGAGCCCCCAAAAATAAAGTCAGCCACTGTTTCCACTGTTTCCCCATCTATTTGCCACGAAGTGATGAGACCAGATGCCATGATCTTCGTTTTCTGAATGTTGAGCTTTACGCCAACTTTTTCACTTCCTCTTTCACTTTCATCAAAAGGCTCTTTAGTTCTTCTTCACTTTCTGCCATAAGGGTGGTGTCATTTGCATATCTGAGGTTATTGATATTTCTCCCGGCAATCTTGATTGCAGTTTGTGCTTCATCCAGCCCAGCATTTCTCATGATGTACTCTGTATATAAGTTAAATAAGCAGGGTGACAATATACAGCCTTGACATACTCCTTTTCCTATTTGGAACCAGTCTGTTGTTCTATGCCCAGTTCTAACTGTCGCTTCTTGACCTGCATACAGATTTCTCAAAAGGCAGGTCAGGTGGTCTGATATTCCCATCTCTTGGAGAATTCTCCAGTTTGTCATGATCCATACAGTCAAAGGCTTTGACATAGTCAGTAAAGCAGAAACAGATGTTTTTCTGGAACTCTCTTGTTTTTTCAGCTATATTAGTATATAAAAAGATTAAAATCTTGCCATTTGTGACAATGTGGATGGGCCTTGAGGGTACTATACTAAATGCAACGTATAAATAAGTTGTGGGAGGTAGTGTACAGCATAGAGAAGGCAATGGCACCCCACTCCAGTACTTTTGCCTAGAAAATCCCATGGATGGAGGAGCCTGTTAGGCTGCAATCCATGGGGTCGCTAGAGTCAGACACGACTGAGCAACTTCACTTTCACTTCTCACTTTTATGCATTGGAGAAGGAAATGGCACCCCATCCAGTGTTCTTGCCTGGAGAATCCCAGGGACGGGAAGCCTGCTGGGCTGCCGTCTATGGGGTCGCACAGAGTCGGACACGACTGAAGCGACTCAGCAGCAGTGTATAGCATAGTGACTCTAGTTAATAATACTGTATTGCATATTTGAATTTTGCTAAGAATAGATCTTTAGACGTTCTCATCACAAGAAAAAAATGTGTGTAACTATTCATGGTGATGGATGTTTGTTAGACTTATTGTGATGGTCATTTTGCCAGAGATACAAATATTGAAAAATTAAGTTGAACACCTGAAACTAGTATAATATGTCAGTGATACTTGAGTAACATTTTTTAAACAACTTAGCACTGTGTCTTGGTAGTTGTTTAGGTCATATTCCTCTCTAATTATGTGTTGGATCAGATTTTTTTAGAGTTAACTTCCAATAAATCATAAATAGAATAAAAGGTCCTAGAGAATTTGAATAATATAATTAATATATTTGCTTTACTAAGTATATACCAAACTTCAGTCCTAGAAACTAAAAAGCGAAACTTACTTTTATGGGTTACAAAATAATTGACCATATGTTAGCTTCATAGAAAATCCTTAATGAGTTTGAAACCAAAAAGAAATAGTACAGACTATTATTTTATTATTTTATTTTTTTTACTAAACTATAATTATTCCAGAAACCATGGCAAAAATAGAAACCTGTGTGCTCAATGACATGGACATCAAATAAAATGAGCAAAATATATATTATAAGTAATTCATGTCTTATGAGGGCTTCCCTGGTAGTTCATCTGGAAAAGAATCTGCCTGTATTGCAGGAGACCCAGGTTCAATCCCTGAGTTTGGAAGATCCCCTGGAGGAGGGTGTGACAACCCACTCCAGTTTTCCTGCCTGAAGAATCCCCACGGATAGAGGAGCCTGGTGGGCTGCAGTCCGTGGGGTCGCAAAGAACTGGACATGACCGAGTGACTGAGCACCCACAGCACATGTCTTGTGAACATACAGAATACCTAGAGAATAGTGTTTGCAGTAAGACTTCTGTGATGCGTATTAAAAATGTCTTTGGAGGAAAATGATGGCCTTGAAGTACTACATAACTAAACAATAATGCTTGAGAACTAGTCAACTGAAAAGGTAGAAAAAGAAAAACAAACAGTTCTGAAGAAATTTAAAGATTTAAATTTTAAAATGATGATAAATAAATCTAAGTGTTGATTATAAAAATATAAAGAAGCAAGGGAATTGGTATAATGAAGAAAGAAGGTACAAAATCGTAAATAAGAACAGATCAAATGTCTCCAAGAGGGAAAAAAAAAATTAGAAGAATAATAATGGAATATTTTTCTAAACTTCTCTCAAAAACAGTTTGAAAGCATGAATGAAATTAAAGATTGAATGTTGGAAATTATCTAAATTTATATAAAATACATAGTAACTAATCAGATAAATTACCAGAAACAAACACTGACAACGTTATCAAACAGCCAAATACCAAAAAAGAAATGGCACCAGAAATTTGCGTAAGTGCTTTTTTTGAAGTCTTCCGGGAAGATACTTTTTATATTATGCACAAGAAGCAGTAACTTTTATTTTAAGAAACAGCCTAAAAATCATATTTCAAAAGAAGAAAAAATGCTAATAAAAAACAAAACTAGACTAAAGCAGAGTTTTCATTTTAGAAATAGAAATGGAGGTCAGAGTATGAAGGAGGAAGATTATTATTTTCCTTTTTTTAATAGCTTTTCTGGCTTATTGTTTGATCAACATGTATTAATGAGTAGTAGTTGTAATAATACTCTTTTTTAAATCTGTGAATAAAGTAGGAAGTCAGCAGCTTCCTACTGCTGCTGGCAGTAATAATAAGATGGTATGTCTTATTCCTCTCAGGCTTGATAATGCTATCAAGAAGTTTCTCACAAATGTTACTGGAAAAGGCAGGAGTTTCTGTTACTGAGGATCCGTGACAGTACTTCTCAGTCACATAATATCATTACCTACCGGGTAACTGTGCATCAAATGAGGAAGTATGTTCACTACTTTTATCACAAAGGAAAAACAGGCAAAGGTAACCAACTTGGACACTTGTTGTATGATGCAATGGAAGTAGCAGACAACCTGAAGCTAAGGGATCTAAACAAAGATTCTGGTTTTTATATTCACTGGGTGTGAGTGTTTGGCTTCTTGACCCCTCTGAGCCTTAGCTTTCTCACCTGTAAAATAAGAATAATAATCTTTAACAAATCAGAGAGAGTGATAAAAAAGAGACATAAACAATATGATGCAAAGCAAATGAAAGTTTGATTTTAGAAGAGATACATCATACTTTATTTTTAGATCTCCCTTTACCTATGTCGGAGCTATGTTCATAGTTCCTTTTACCGTTGTTGATTGCCCTTTACCTGTGTTCATCAACACAGGCTCTAAGTCAGAATGACCAGAAAAGGATGGCTGTTCCAAAAATTACACAGTTCTAAATCTGGGATTGGTTTGTATGAATTGAAATTTAAAAAGAGACAAGTGAATGGTCAGAGCCTCATTTCACTAGCGTTGTGGTGCCAAGTGTTATCCATACATATTTTCTCCTCTTTGTCCCATATCTGGCAGCTGTCTCTTTCTATTATTTACTATTTTACAGTTTATTGGAATTTCTGAATATCAATTGAAGGTATGATTTGTTCTATTCCCTGAGCAATGATGTATCAAATGCATTAAAATGAGAGACTAACTTAGGAAATGAGAGATAAAGATACAAATTATCTCTAGAAAATCACTATTTAGTTCTTATCAATTGTACTGCTTTTGCATAGGGTGAAAATGAGGTTAGCTTATTGATGATTTATGTGTTTGTCTGCTAGAAAATAAATAACTTACTGTGCCTGCAGTAATGCATACTTCTCTACATAAAGTAAAAAACCTTTCCTAATCTTCCAGCATTATTTCTTCTGATTTTTCATTATTTCCCATAATTGACCTTCTTCTATATCTGTACTTAGTCACTCAGTCATGTCCAACTCTTTACTACCCCATGGACTGTAGCCTGCCAGCCTCCTCTGTCCATGGGGATTCTCCAGGCAAGAATACTAGAGCAGGTTGCTATGCCCTCCTCTCTTCCATTTCTAGCCATCTAATACACCCTGTTAATTTCCCCACCAGTGCCTTTGTTCATTAAAGGTTTTCTACATACTCTTTATGGTCAACTTTGTCTCTTTCTGGCTTTGTGAGGCTTCCTCTCCCTCATCCCATCTAGAGCTCCTCTTTCTCTGTCCTCCCATGGGACTCTATTTTTGTATCACTCACTGTGACTCCTATTTGTATTCAACTCAATGACATTTCATGTCATTAAATTACTTTGACCTTGAGTAACTCAGTCTTCACTTTTCTCATATATAAAATTAAGCCTATGAAGGAATTCAATTTTTTGAAGGAATTTTATTCAACAAATATTATATTAATGCTCACTTTATGCAGTGTACTTGTCTATGTGCTGGGGACTGAACAGTATGAAAACAAAAATAATAATTTGTTACTTTCATGCACTTACACTTGTTTGGGACGAAAATACAATATTAACTTACTAAATATGCATGTTATATAGTGAGTTGATGATAAGGGCTAAGCAGAAAATAGCTGAGGAATAGGAAGACTGAAGCACCAGGGGCAGGTCAACAGTTGGATTACAACTTTAAATGAAGATAGACTTCCAACTCTGAAGTTTTGAGTTTGTACTTATATATTTCTCTCCGGGAAATGAAAAGTTCCAGGACAATATGAACTGTATCATCAGTGTCTGTTGTTTCATGCTAGGAGAAAAATGGTGGCATGAATAAGAATTTAGGTTTTGAAGTGAGAAAGATTTGGATGATTATTCCAGGTGAGCAACTAATTAACTAGCTCTGTGACCAAAAAGCTGCTTATTCTCTCTGAGCCCTTGTTTCTTCCCTTGTAGTAGCAAATAATATCTACTTTATAAGAATGACTAAAGAGTTCACATGAAGATAATAATATAGTGCCTGAACTCAGTGTAAGTACTCAACAAATGGAAGTTACATTATCTGTTTTATATATAAAAGTTGATACCCAGTACTTTTTATTGAGTTAAAAGGTACTGAATATGTTATCCACTAAAATAAAATGTATTCTCATAAGCAAACTCCTGGAATCTTTCACTTTCTCAGAAGTCCTTTACCCTTTATGTGCTACATACAATAGCATCCTATAGATTAAAAAAGCAATTATCAAGAAATTGGCAAAATCTAAATAAGATCTGTAAATTAGATATTTGTGTATTGTTATTTCCCTGATTTTGAGAATTATACTGTAGTTAAGTAGAAGAATATCCTTACATTTAGGAAATTCATACTGAAATATTTATGAGTAAAGAGGCATAATATCTGTAACTTACTTTCAAATGGTTCAGAGTATCTATCTTTATGTGTTTCTGTATACATTTGGGAATCTAAATAAAGATAGTATGTATGAGAAGTCTTACAATTTGTTTGTAATTCTGATATTATGTCACAATAGAAAGTCACAATTAGAAATATATTGCTGAATGAATGAGTGGCTAAATGAGGGAATGAGAATACAAATTAACCCTACTATCATTAGGAATCACAAAACTAAATCACTTAGACACCTGGTATACCTGATCCCACCTGCAGTTCACTCTCAGAATTCTTAAAGAACAGTAAGACATGGAATATTTGTAAGCTAATGATAAAGGGCAAAAGGTGAATTTTTAGTTGTTTCATATCTAGACATCATGTCACGTAAATGGAATTCTTGCATATTTGATAACTTTAGCGAGTTTTAAAGAAAGTAATTTTTTCTGATGAAGGTTGCAAACTTTCATTATGGAAAGCTACATTCATGTTATGAGATTATATTGGAAAGATAGAAGTCATGCTACAATGGGTAAAGCAGTATCTCTATTTTCTATGTTTTTGGTAGGAGATAAATGCATGTGTAAACCCTGTGGATGCTTTATTTAGGCTATAGGTGTGCAGTTTGATATTACTTACTGGAGATTCACAAATTCAGCCATCAAACTCCACCAGGGATTTTATTATCAGAGTCTGTTGAGTTTAAGAAAAAAATAAATATTAAAAATAAAAGGCTTTCAACCTCCTAGCCTCTTACTTTGGGATTTACCAACTCATTAAAATTTCATACTCTTTTCTAATTAAATGCAGAACTTGTCTATACAGCAGATATTCTAAGAAACCACAGAGATAAAGTAATTGAATGAAAAAAATCATGCAAGAAAATAACTATACTTTTTAAATATTTTCTTAAGATATTCTCTGCAATTTGCTCTCAGTATACAAGTGAGTCTATTTTGATATATCAAGTGCTCTTGTTTCTCTCTTTTGCTATTTTATTGTCTTAAAATAGCCAGTCATCCAATCAGAATTACATCTATGTGTATATGTATATACATACATAAACACACATACATTTTTCTATCTAGAAAAACTCTTTTTTAAAGCAAGCAAAAAAAAAAAAAAAAGCCTAAATAAAAGCCCCTTTAATCAGTTACAAGAGTGCTGTACCAATTACTTCCCTACAGGGTGACCTTTTCATCTTTTAATGGCATTTTGGAATAAAATCGCCCTAACACATTGGGAGTGTTATGCGTGTCACATTTCTAATTCTATTTTTTCTCTTGTTGGCACTGAATAAGGCCTAATGTATTCATGACCTAATTAGAGTAATTTTTGAATAATAATGACCTCCTGGGGGAGACTTTTTTCCTTAGTACTATTCAGACACATTAACTAGAACAAGTGTTTCTTAATTTTTAAGTGTTTCTCTGGTTATTGGAAGTATTTTTGCTTCATTTAAAATGGAAATTATGTAACAGGAATCCCCAGAGGAAATGAGAAGCACTTTGTTTTAGTTTTCTTGATGTTTTCTTCTCTTGAAAATGCAGTATTTCTGTTTCATTATTGTTGTTGCTCCTGTGTTCATCTTCTCTTTCATTCTCATGGATGTGACTGTGCCTAACAACGTATCACGGCATTTGAGAAAAAAGCTTAAACAATTCAGACAGCCCTTCTTGCAGCTTTATCTCTGGTTTTCTGAATTAGTTACACAGTGACTTCATTCCAACCATCTCCTCTTTTGCTATCTTATCCCTTTCCAAGATGAAAATAAATGATAAAAAACACAAAAACAAACACTGATACATTTCAGAAACATATAGATTACCCACCCCACCAATTCATGAACCACTCAGTAATTTATTCTGAGTAAACCTTACACTGAGTATGTGTGTGGATATCTATGCGTCTGTGTGTACTTACCTTCCCCCACAGACCAATAGAACAGACAGCATCATGCTTCTCATCCCCATCACCCCTGGAAGTTCATGCATCCAGTCATCCATCTCCCCATACTGAGACGCCCAACCCCTCATCCAGCTAGATTTAGCAGTCACTCCCTCCTGGTCCTGTTATGCCCCTAGAACTCTCAGCCTGTCATCATTAAAAGTCCCCATGTCACTGAACTCCTTTTTTTAATGGAACCCTGACCATTACTTGAGGATCCAGATATTGCCATGGTGACTGCTTTCTTCTCTGTACCCCCCATGTTGGTTGAATTGAGATTGAATTGAGGTCTTTGCTCCTCTTTGCCTGTTTCAGACTACTTTTCTTCCCTCTTCTTTCAAAACCCTTAGCTCCTCATTAGACTACATCATGTCTTATCACTCTTTATTTCAATCAGCCTCCCATTCTCCAGATTCTAGTAACTGGCTCACTCTCTTTTGTTCTGCCTCTACTGTTGTATAAAATATAAACCTACCAATAACTCAACTACTAAAATAGCTACTTTATTTCAGTTCAGTCACTCAGTCGTGTTTGACTCTTTGTGACCCCATGGACTGCAGCATGCCGGGCTTCCCTGTCCATCACCAACTCCCAGAGCTTGTTCAAACTCATGCTCATCATGTCAGTGATGCCATCCAACCATCTCATTTTCTGCAGTCCCTTTCTCCTCCTACCAATCCTTCTTATATTTCAAACTCATTTACTCCAACAAGTCGCTGGCCCCATCAAGACCAATTGTTTTTCATAGAGTAACATTTTTCTCATGTCTTCACTTGGCTCCTTATAAAATGACATTATTTTTCAGTGTAATCATTACCTTCCATACATGCTTACCTCCCTGGTCCCTCTATCTGACTTTCTTACATGTGGAATGAAATCCCAAACCTAATTACATACAAAATACTGATCTTTTTGCATATCCATCTAAAGAGGTAAATTGACTTGGAAAACATCACAGTACTATACCAGCTTGCCCTACTTTAATTATAAGGCCATGGGTTTCAAACGGGTTTTCAGTACTACCCAACAATAGCACTGTATTTTCCTAGTGAATTTCCCTTCCAAGTCACTGAGGTGAATATTCCCCACTTCTTCTTTGCTCAAATATCCTCCCATTTCCCCAACCTCTCCTATTCCTACCCAGTTCCGATACACTTTGTTGTTTAGCTTAAAGGGAAGAGGAACAGAGTTTCCCTTTTTAACATAAAAGGAGTTTGGAATTATGGGGAGAGAATAAGCCTGCAGGTTGTTGTCAAGACTAGCTTGGAGACAGAGGTTCTAGACGCAGCTCTGCTTCTAAATTGCTAGCTAACTTGGGCAATTCTTTAAATTTCTTAGAATTACTTTCCTCAGCTCTAAAGAGGGATATGTGGATGAAAAGTTTGCTGGCATCTGATATAGAAACAGACATGTTCAGGTAGAATCTCTAAAATCTTATAAGTACTGTAGCAATCTACCTTGTCAAATTTCATATCCGTGTACTTATTCTGATGGTTGAGAACATGACGACCATGGCAAGAGAGGTACCTGGAACCAGGAAAATGAGGGGATTGGAGGTGGAGGGAAAAAAGAAGCTGGTCTTCAAAGAGCTTAACAGAATGTCCTTAGGTGATGGTGTGTACAGTGACTGTTCAGATTAAAATACACAGCACCATTTTAACATTTGTGATGGATTTTGCAATTAGATTGAATTCACCAAGCCATTAGTTAGGGAGAAGATTGTCCTGAATGTTTTGTCTATTTTATCAAGGAAGGTAATAAGGCAACAAATAGCACAAGTTAAAAAAAAATAATCGAAACTTGAGTGATGCAACAGAGGCAGGGTCCCTACTGTGTCTCTCCAGTTTTACATTGAAGAAACTTGTTACTATTAGAACAAGCAATGACTAAGCACTGCAGGTTCAGAAAAGGTTAGATATGCAGTACAGAGCCTGTGCTGGTACATAAAGCTGCATTATACAAGTTTGAAAAGGTGTCACCTTTAGGTAAACCTTTAAGTATTTCCTCTGAATGAGTTATGCAGAAGACCTCCTGTTTGTGGACAAAGGGGACATTTTCATGTTGTAGGTGTAACTCTCCCTACCTGTGTCCCCAAGGGGAAGCAGCTTGACAGGTAGGAGCGCAGAGGGAATTTCAGCTTCCATTGGTTCCCCTTGGCTAGGTGTTCCTGTCCAGAGTACTACTCACATCAATAAATAAGATCCTAGCAGCATGAGTCTATTTTTTTCTGGATGTGTTAAGAGAAGATAGGGATGTTTAAGCTAAATCCTAATCTATTAAAGCAGATATGTCAAAGGACAAGTAATTTCTTCCTCTGTGCTTGGTGTATCTATCAGGTATGGAATATTATCTGTCTGGGACAATTTCATTTAAAGTGACATTTCCCATATTGGTAAAAGTAGTGGAGGTTAATTAATGTTAACAGTTAAAAACTGTAGTTGTCAACTAGGAAAGGAAATGGTTTTCAAGAAATGACCTGGATATCTACATATGAAACTCAACCCCTACCTCATAGTATGCACACAAATTGATTCAAGTGGAATCATAGGCCTAAACATAAAAGCCAAAACCATAAAGCTTCTCAGAAGAAAAAATAGGAGAGGACTGTGAGATCTTGGGATGCATCAAGTTTTCTCACATATGACAGAGAAAGCACAACTCTAAATAATATGGATAATGCAAATCTCATCAAAATTTTAAAATTTTGTTAATTAAATTATACCATTAAGAAAAATAAATAGGCCACAGGCAGGAAAAAAACATTTTCATACATGTATCTTATAAAGGACTAATATCCAAAATATTTGAAGAATTTATGCAGTAGAATAATATAAAAGTTGCAAAATAAAACTAATGGGAAATACTAGAACAGCACTTCACAAAGAAAGGCGTGGCTATAATATATTCATAAGAAAGCACCTTCATCATTAATTATCAGGAAAGTTAAAATTAAATTCACAAGATGATATTTCACAGTTGTTAGAATGGAAAAAAAAAAAGTGAAACATTAAGAATGTGGAGGCAACCAGAACTCTTAGTTGCTGCTGATGGGAGTGTAAAATGGTACAGTCGTTTTAGGAAATATTTTGCATTTCCTTATAAAATTGAATACTTACATACCATGTGACCTAGGAATCCCATTCCAAAGAAATGAAAACATATTAATCTTAATCAAGAATGTTAATAGCAGCTTTCTTCATAATAGCTCCAAACTGAAAAAAACCCAAATACTAACAGCGAGGGAATGGGGAAACAAATTTTGCTATATTCCTACAATGGAAAACTACTCAGCAATAAGAAAGAAAAATCTCTACAATATAGAGGAGTTTCCAAAACATTTTGAGCAGAGGAAGTCAGACACAAGAATATGTACCATTGGATTCTACTTAAATAAGTTTCTAGAGTGAGAAAACTAACCTACAGTGCTGAAAAAGCAGAGCAGTAGTTGCTCCTGGGGTAAAAGAGGGATGGACTAGAAATGCCACAGGGAAATTTTTCTGTGGTTGGAAATGTTCTACATCTTGATGAAGTGTGGGCTATGCAAGTGTCCACTTTTATAAAAGAACTGCCCACTTCAGGTCTCTGCACTTCACTAAATAAAAATTATATCTCTATAAAAATTATAAAAATAAAGGTAATTGTATCAGATCCATCCTCTGCCAGATGCTTGAAGCCATCCACTTAAGATGCTCATTCACCTTAGGTAAAATCCATCCAGTTGACTAATGAGGTTTTCATACCTTCCATCTCATTGACAAACTTTGGCCCAAAGACTTGAGTTTAGACCAAGAACTTCTGGCATACTCATAATTTTTGAGCCTCAGAGAAACTGTTTCTTTTATGTCCTAAAATCTCCCAACACAGAACCACTCCAGCCACAATCAGCCTTGAGTTATACAAATGTGCACGTACAAATAACAGATGGACCTTTGAAAGTTCAAAACTAACATGGTTCTGTATGGCCCTTAGTTCCTAGTTTCTTATATATATCTGCTTCCCAGATACAAGTTTTCCTCCATGCCGATCTTCATTCCAGACTTGCCTCTTCCTTGAATTCAGAGTTCTCTACCTCAGGGCTCAGAAGATAATTCAAAATAAACCTTTATAAGTAAATCTATTGTTACTCAATAAGTAACAGAATATCATGTCTCAGAAAGGCACTGTGCTTAGCTCCATAAAAATGCCAGGTGAAATCCAGGTTTTATTAAACTGACCTAATCAAGTGCAGTTCACTTTCAGAGGGCTTCAAATATAGTCTTGGGGGATGGAAACAATATAGTTCATCGTATCCTTCACAATTATTTCTTTATTTATTTTTGAAGTATAGTCGATTTACAATGTCATGTTATTTTCAGCTGTACAGCAAAGCGATTCAGTTAAACATATATGTATAAATATATGTATATGTGTGTCTGTGTGTATGTATTTCTTTTGCAGGTTCTTTTCCCTTGTAGGTTATTACAAAATATTGCATATAGTTCTCTGTGCTCTACAGTAGGACCTTGTCAGTTATCTCTTTTATATGTAGGAGTATGTATATATTAATTCCAGCCTCCTGATTTATCACCCCATGCACACCTTGTTCCTCTTTAGTAACAATAAATTTGTTTTCTATGCCTGTTGCCGCTGCTAAGTTGCTTCAGTCGTGTCTGACTCTGTGCGACCCCATAGATGGCAGCCCACCAGGCTCCCCCATCCCTGGGATTCTCCAGGCAAGAACACTGGAGTGGGTTGCCATATGTCTGTAGGTCTATTCTATTTATTAAATAACTTCATTTATGTCTTTTTTTTTCTTTAGATTCCACATATAAGTGATATCTTAAGATATTTGTCTTTGTCTGGCTTGCTTCACTTAGTTCACAATGATTTCTGATGACTGAATGATTAGGGTTGTCTGTGTGTTGTGATCATAACAAATTCACTAAGAGATCTTACAACACTGCTAATGAATGCATGTGTGCATGCTTAGTCGCTCAGTCATGTCCGACTCTTTGTGACCCCATGAAATGCAGCCCGTCAAACTCCTCTGTCCATGGGGATTCTCCAGGCAAGAATACTGGAGTGGGTTGCCATGCCCTCCTCCAGGGGATTTCCCAACTCAGAGATCAAACCCAGGTCCCCTACATTGCAGGCAGATTCTTTACCATCTGACCACCAGAGAAGCCCCAATGAATGCACAGAGCAATTTAATCATTAGAATTAGCAATACCCTAAGTGACTTTGCTCCTATCTGTAGAATTTGGCACTTAGTACCTGTATAAATCCTATAAAACAAGAATAGTTCTTACTGCCTTCTATAATGTAGACTCGTTTTAAAAGGTGGCAAAGCTGTGGTTTCAGAGTGCAAGTATATTTCACTAACCAGATCTATTCAGTTCCTGGGTTTGGATAATGAGAATTCAAATAGCAGATTTAATCAGCAAGGGATACAAATGTTTCTGAATCTATGAAGATTTTTTTGTTTGTTTGTTTGTTCCAGAGAACAGATTCAGAGAGCAAGGGATGTTTTATAAATATATGAAACTCTTTTATATCCTGATTTTGGATAGTGAGAGTTGGCATATCTAGGGGAAAAGAGTTTGTGGCTTTATGCTATTCTTTCAGTTTTACCTGTAGGTATTTCAAAATACAAATCAGTCCCAATTTCTTACCAGGTGTAGAGCTGTAAGGGCCTGAGTATTTATGATACAGTTTGAAATTGCAATCATCTCTTTAGCTCATAGTTTAATTGCACTGGAAAATTCACTATCTTAATAGAGCTATAAGCAATGCACATGGATTATGAATTTATGTATATGGATTATGGTTTTATGCAGTGGAGGAAGAAAAAGGCACAGATGGTTGGGCTCCATAAACTATTTCATTGGTGTATCACATAAGCACAGGTACAATTCAGGCAGGTGGGAGTGAAAGAAAAGCAAAGGAGGAAAAGAAATGTGCAGATAAATTCACTGGATTTTGACACTGTGGTAAGTAAATGAGCTTTTTGACCTTTTTTTTCCCCCTTGTTATATTTTGGAGATAGAAACACATCTTTTTTTGTTCCAGTTCTTTCCTGGATGAATTGCACTCAAGCCAGGGGTCAGTGACTAAAACCCCCAATGAAAGTATTTGTAAGTACACACTGAGAACACATCTTCTTAAAGGTCACTGCAAATGAGTGTACTATTTCAAGTTCATGAGGCATTCATATTGTACTAAGAATTTTCTCTTGGCCTAAATGTGTATTATAA
The DNA here is from genome assembly GCF_032452875.1 of Bos javanicus. Classification (NCBI taxonomy): domain Eukaryota; kingdom Metazoa; phylum Chordata; class Mammalia; order Artiodactyla; family Bovidae; genus Bos; species Bos javanicus. The sequence goes on along the minus strand of NC_083868.1, from coordinate 62,136,374 downwards.
CTGACCTCATGAACTAGGGTAAGAGCCACCTATTAGGAAGAAAGTTAGAAATAAATTTCCACTTTTATGACCACTTTTAAGACTGGGGTAAAATAAGCTCAGAATGATGTAAAGTAAACTCACAAACTGTTTGAAGTGAAGTGAAGTGAAGTCGCTTAGTCGTGTCTGACTCTTTGCGACCCCATGGACTGTAGCCTATTAGGCTCCTCCGTCCATGGGATTTTCCAGGCAAGAGTGCTGGAGTGGATTGTCATTTCCTTCTCCAAACTGTTTAGTAGAGTCAAATTGTGATTGAACTTCACTCTATGCTTAGCTAAAAAGAGAACTCTGATGATTGGTCAAATACAGTGTCTACACATTGCCTAGGGTTGTAGTTCATTTATTGAAAATACCTGGTCAGAGGAATGGAGATGATTATTCTTGAACTATCATTCAAAGTAAAAGCCTCATTAATACTGAATCACTAAGAAGGTAGTCTCTTGGTTTCTTGGTCTCCCCTGTGCAATCTGCTTGTTTTATAATTTGGGAATTAAGAGATTGGGTGGTTTGTAGGTAAAGGAAACTGTCAGGGAAACAGCACAAACTATTAAGCCCAGGCTGACTACTTCTGGAGAATTCATAGCTCCATTGGAGCCAGCTGTCCCTCTGGGGTGCTGGTCTGCCTTTGTGGAGGTGCTCAGTACCTGTTGAATTAGCCAAGCGTGACACTACATAGAAGCATATGAAATAGAAAAAGCTTGTTTTCTTAGCCACAGGTTTCTCCTCTCACATGCACATATGTGTAATTTTATGTGAGAACACACAGCAGAGTCTAAAGTTTTGTTTGTACTATCTACACATGTTTGTGTTCACTATCTAGGCTCCGCAGATTCAATAGCAAAAGGTGGCCCTTGTCAAGTTTGTATTGTAGTCGGGGGAACAGAAAATGAACAAATAAAATAAGATGGATAGGATACAATTTTAAGTAACAATCAGTGCTAGGAAGAAAAATAAAGCAAGAGATAAGATTCTGACAGGTGAAAGGCTTGTCGGGGAAGACCTCTTAATGAGCTGACACCAAGATATGAATGAGCCATGTGAACATATGGGAGAAGAACATTCCAGGCAGGAGAAGCAGCATGTGCAAACTCCTTAAGGTAAGAAGGAGCCTGACATAGTTGAGGGCAATAGGAGGCCATTTTAGCAGGAGGAGATAAAAGAGAGGAACATGTGCAGCAAATGAGTTTGGAGAGGTAAGCAGACGGCAGACCACGCAGGGTCTTGTCCATCGTATAGATCCTGGATTTCTTTCTTTTTTTTTCAGTTAGAAAGGACACCACTAAAAGAATGACCAAGGGAATTATAAAAACTGTCTTAAGTCACCATGCTTCCAAATGGGTATAGATTCTTTGAGGACAAGAATGAAGAAAATAAGATGAGGTTGTGGCCTCCTGAAGTGGTTTGAGTGAAAAGTGATGGCAGCTTGGGTGAGAACAGGAGCTCTGGAGATGGCAAGAAGTGATACAAATTTCATATATTGTGAAAGGTAAACCGATAAGTCTTGTTAATAGATAAGCTATAGTTTACAAGAGAATAAAGATGAACTCAATAACGGCTTGTAAGTTTGGGGCCTTAGCCAAAGGGTTGTTGTAATACCTCTGTTAAAATTGGGGACATAAGGAAAGCATAAATTTGACACAAAGGAACATTAAGGTTCTATTTTTGATATGTTAATTTTTTACTTTGAAATCCAAGGAAAGATGTGGAAGAGAAAATTTGATAAACACACACACACACACACACACACACACACACACACACACACACATATATATATATATAACTTGGAAGGTTTGGGAGCCAGAGAAGCAAATTGGAGATGGTATTTTTAAATATATTTTTATGGAAAATCTCAAAAATATATGATATTGGGACTTCCCTGGTGGTCCAGTGGCTAAGACTCTACACTCCAGCACAGGGGGCCCAGGTTCATTCTCTGTCAGGGAACTAGATTACCACATGCCACAATTAAAAGTCCTCATGCAACCAAACACATATGTATGATATGGAATAGTATAATGAATCCAAATTTCCCATTACTTAGCTTTAATAATTATCAACTCCTGGCTAAACTTACTTCATCCATATTCCCACCCCTTTCTTCTCTTTTATATTATTTTGGAGCAAACTCCAAATGTCATACTGTTTTATCAGTGAATGCATACATATGTTAGTACATATTAGTTGGTATTTATATATACTAGTTGATATTTATGACCTAGTTGATATTTAAAACCATGTCTTAAACAAAATTATCTATAAAGAGAATAAATAGAGGTGAAGTTTGAGTTTTGGAGCACTAGAAAATTTGGAGATCAGGAAGAGAATCCTAGTAAAGAAGACAGAGAAGGAGCTGACAATGAGGTAGAAAGGAGACTAGGGGAATCTGAAGCATGGGAGCCAAGTGAAAATAGTATTTCTGTTGTGTCAAATGCTGCTTAGAGGTGGAATGAGATAGGCACACATAATTGAATATTGGATTTAACAAGGTAAAACTCATTGCCCAGAGTGTTTTCCTTGAAATGATCAGCACAAAGTCTTGATTGGAATAGGTTGAGGGAGAATGGCAGGTGATGAAATTTAAGAAGCAAATGTAAATAACTCAGAGTGATTTGTTGAGAGGAAGAGCAGAGAAATGGGAAAGAAGTCAGAGGGGAATATGGTGTCAAGGGGGAATTTTACTTTTCTATTGCCATATTATTAAATGTAAATATGCTGATAAAATGACTTGCTGTAGAGGAGTAAGTCGATGTAGAAGAGAGAGATGACAAGTTCAAAGCAAAATCCATTAGCAGGTGAAAGGAACTGGCCTCCAGCACACAAGTGCAGGGGTTGGCTTTAGATAGAGTGGCAACAGTTTATCAATTTTAACAGGAAGAAAGGCAGAGTATATTGATCCCAATGCAGGCAGGTTAGCAGATATGATGGGAGACAAGTGAGTATTATTCCATTCAGAATGCTTCTATTTTCTCAATTAAATTTTGAGGTCATTGATTGATAATCATGTAGGATTAGGTTTTACTGGATATTCAGGAGGAAAAGGTATGAAATATTCCTCTTAAAAAATGAGAGAATAAACTGCTCAGAAAATAGTGTAGAGTCACTGACAGTACTGAAGTCCCACTTCAGATGTATGGTCACAAGTTAGAATAAGTCCAGTCAACAGAGTTTGGTGTTTTTCTCTGCTTATTTAATCTATTCACATACAGTAGTGAAGTAAGAGGAAGATTAGATTTTACCAACTAGGGTTTTGACATTTTGGAGAAAAACCAAAATTGAGTTAATGTTGTTTACACAGAATTGCTTGGAGTGATGAATCATGGTGTCTAAGGTTAGTAACAAAAAAAAAAAGAAAGAAAGAAAGAAAATGAAAACAAAACAAGGAGAAAGAAAGAAAAATGAAGTGGTGATTCATGGGTTGGTAGTTTCACTGGCAATTAGAACTAGGGCAGCTGCGGAACCACAACGAATGACTTTAAAGGATAGGAAATGGGAACAGAGATAGGATTGATTAAAATCAAGATTTTGGAGCTAAAGATAACAACATTCAGTGGACACCATGAGAATGATTGGCTGAAGTTAGGGGAAAGATCACTGGAAGTGAAAAGAACAAGAAATTGATAACGCAGAGTGCTAGAGTATCTACCATTTTGGTGAACAGAACAGTGATTCAAGTTTATTCAAAGACAGTCAGCAAATTCTAAATATTTTTAATGAAAGAAGGCATGATCATTTGGTCAGTAGATGGGGTGGTATGGAGACATGCTTCCAAGACCCTTGAGTCACTGAAGGAGGAGGAAAGAGAGATGGTCGCCTGTGGCAATGAAGAGTATGAAGGAGACCTCCCCCACCTCCAGGACATGTTTTCAGAGGTGAGGATAGGTCATGGGAGAGCCCTCCCCTGGGAGGAATATTTACATTTAAGTTAGGGAAAATGCAAGAAGAGCCTGTTCAGATAAAATGTTGAGGGTAAAGGGAAATATGCTGATGAGAGATTGTTTTAGAAGGCAGTTGAAGGGTTTGGGGAGAGCCTGAAAAGGGGCAGAAGTTTAGTTCAGACTACAAGTTTCATTAGAGCTCCACGAGATTGATTCCAAGGTCTGGTAGATGATTGGGAGGCTTATACCTCTGGTAATAGATGCTGTAAGCTGGATGAGAGTACAATGGGTTAATTCCTACTGATCTTGCTGTCCTTTTATTTAAGATATTTAGCTAAGCACTGCCTCCTTTCTTCCCAGAGTCAGTCTCTTTAACTTGTTTATAGAGCTGGTTCCTTAGCTAGGGGAATGTGGTTTACCATAATCACATGAGGTTAACTCAATTTCAAGAGCAAACAAAGATCTGTAAACCTATTTTGTAGACTATGGAAGACAGTGCCATGCCAAGGGGAGGGAAAACTTGAGCGAGAGTAGATGGTTAATAAATGGTCCTTTTCTTTCTCTTTTACATTCGTCCCTATCACAAAGAAATATCCTTAGGAAATGCAGGTATGATATAAATTTCACAGAGTTCCTGCATTAATTAAATTTTGTTAAAATGATGCAATTCAAGACAGCCTTTCTCAAATTGACACCACAAAAGAATCATCATCAAAACTTAATAGAACTACAAATACCCTATGTTCTGTTTTACCCAGGGCAGTACAGTTATGCTTGTTAACCTGGAACAGTTATTTATAGTCATTCCTTTCACTCTCAAACATGTCCAGGTTTAATCAATCAAGTATATGGTCACCCTAGGAACAGGATCTAGGAACCTTCATTTTAAAACCAGTGTCACAAGTGATTCTGATGCAAGTGACCTAAATTCTATGCTCTTAGAAGCACCACCTTTAAAGGATAATACTGTTTGTTTTATCAATTATAAGCATTGTATCTTTTCTGAATTATTCAGATATAATTCTCCCCAGTCAAGGCCTCTATGTTTAAAATTATCTACAAGAGCCCATGGACTTTATGAAATGGCAAATTGGTTTATTCAGAAATGACTGTTCCTTACTCTGAAATTACAATATGTAATTTATTAGATGAATTTAAAAGTGTGTGCACCCATGTGCACACACACACACACACACACATACACATGCTGGCCTTGTTAAATGCTGATTATTGTGTCCCAGGCACTCATATAAGCACTTTGTATATATTAACTCATGTAATCATCAAAATCACCCTTTGGGTTTCCATTAATATCATTTCCATTTTACGGTGGGACACACACAGAATAAAATAGCTAGTTCAAAATCATGTAGTTCTAATGATAGAACTTGGATTCAAAACCAGGCAATCTGCCTCCCCAGTGGATACTTTTAGCAGTTATACAACATTAGCTCACAAGCTCCTATTCTGGGGAAGGTACCGATGGCTTTCCTCCTCCCTAAAACCCTGGTGATAATGCTTAACCAGATAACCCACTTGTCATCACTTTGTATTATCTTATTTCTACTGATCTTCTTTGTGTTCCACTGAATTCTTACCCGTGTTTTATAATGCCTGACATTCAGGGTCTTTATTATTTATAGATGGCCTAGGTCTTTTCATTCACAAAAGTCTACCAAATTATAGGTTTTCCTCACTCCCAAATGTGACAAAAGTAGGGAGAAGGGAATTAATATTTATTGAATGTTTACTATCACCTACTTTGTTTCATGTTACATCATTTTCTTTTTTAATGTTTACAACAATTCTGAAAGGTGAAAAATTTTACCCCATTTTTTTAAAATAGGAAATTGAGTTTAGAATGAGTTAAGTAGTTTTTCCAGGGAAAAGTAGTGGAACCAAGATTTGAACTCTAGGTGGTAACCTGCAAGAGGAAGTTATATACTGTGCTATATTTTAACACCAGAAATGACTTTATTCTATTTGATTGGCCTGATGCTATTTGCAAAAGGAAGGGTCTTATTCCATTCTCTTTGGTGAAGAAAGCCACTGCTTTGATGGAGTCTGAGATGAAAGCAGTAACATTATGGATTCCCTTTTCAGCAGCATGGGAGGTTTTGCTCTTTAACTGTTCCACAGCCAGTGCTATAAGAAATTCTAGGTCCTCCTCCTCAATCTACAAATAACTTATTTTCTGACATTTATCCATCCATTCATGGGTCTACCCTCTAGTAAAGGGAAATGATTACAGTGGCCTGATGACTGAGAATTAATGAAATTATGAAATTTCCCCCGCCTCTTGGAGGATCTGTGTTGGAGGGAGCATGGTGAAGGGCTACACTGAAAAACAATAGTGTGTGTTGAGTTGCTGCTTATCTCTCTGGTCACAACATATTTATTCAGATAAAGATCAATTCATCAGCACCTTCAGAAAAGAAGCTTCAATACAAAGTTGCAATGAGAAATATTGTCACAATCAGGCCTGCAGGATGCAAGGAAAAGAAAAAAAGAAGAAGAAGAAGGAAAAACCTGAACAAAAAGGATTACAGCAGTCAAGGACACAAAACAAGATCCCTGAAAGTGATTGACCCTGACTCACACTGAGTCTCTGTAAGATTTTTAGCAAAGCTGAGGAGCTGGGCATAACACCACAAAGCAAAGTGACAACCGGTACCATCTTGTATCTATAATATACCTATCTTTTCATTCCCCAGCTCCAGGTGGAGTCATATTTTCCCCATCAGGGAAGCACAGATTCAAGACAGCAGTGGTTTCTACCCTCAGAAAGAACTGAAAGATAGAGTAGATATTAGCATTCTTGCTGTTTGTCAAAAAGTAAGAAGGTCAATGAGTTTAATAGTTGAACAAGATCCAAGTCCCTATAGAAAGTGTACAATTTGTCACCAGTTCCTCAGACATTTCCCCCAGCATTGCTAATACTTTCTTGTCTAAAGTGAAGGCTTCAGAATGCAGTGTAGACATATCTGTTTCATGTTATTGCCTGTCATAGCACACGATGCATATTCTTTCATGATTTTGATTAATTCTATGTCTGACAGATCTATTGCTTCCATGTTGATAATATGAGGTCAAAATAAGTTTTCCATGATTGTAAAATATGAAGGACTTAAAGTCAGTTTCTCTAGTTTATAGTCACCTTTTTGAAGTGTAAAATCTGCCTGATGGATGGATGAATGAAAGATGGATAGACACATGCATACACACTCATATACAGTGTTATATATTTATGTACAAATGTATTTATGTGCATGTGTTTAAATTTATATGATAATAACTAGTAGTCACAATTAGTGAAATGAGGTAACTCAAATAAAATTTAATTACAATTTGGAGTGAGTGAGTATATGTGTGTGTATGTGTGTGTGCAGAAAAATAATTAGAGACGATATGCCCCAGTGCAGAAATTGCTTCCCCATCTTCCTTTTGAACAAATTGGAATTAATTTCTGGAGGTTTAGCACAGGAAAAAAAATTATCTATTTACTGATCCTGACCTTTTTTTGCCCAATATCCTGTCATATTTAGATCTTAAAAATAGATGGACATATATATGCCTGTGTGTATATATATATATACACACATATACACATAAATATGTCAAATTTTATATATATGTGTGTGTTTGTATATAAATATTATGACTCTAAATATTTATAAGATGGGTCTGCTTATAACTCTAAGTCTTATTTTAGGTAAGTTAAAATTCTTCTGTACCTATATTTATTTTCATGAACACAAAGTTCTTGTATTGTTTTCTCGTGTGCTACAGGATTTTAAGATAAGCCAACTTGGATTCTCCATTCAGCATTCCATCCACGTTTGACATCTCAATAAAATTTTGTTGATTGAAGCAAGGGCGCGGGTTAATGGAGTTTTAGTACTGTTATATTATATACCCAGTGATGGTTTCAAAACCCTACGGAGCTTTTTCTCAAGTTTCAACTGCAGTTCCCACTTATTTATATTTGGCGCAAGGGAAAAAATAATCATCTCATGACAATTCTTGTCACAGTTCTATTTTAAGCACCAGGATGCAATCTAAAGTGATCATCCTTTTATTGTTTTCAGGATGAGACGAGGCTGCTTCCTGTTAATCTGTCTATAAAATTTGCAACAAGTATGCTTTAAGTTAGATTCCCAGTTTTACCATTTACTATCTATGTGACCTTGAACATGTTCTGGAACCATTATATGCCTTGGATTTTCTATTTAAAAAGAGGTGAGGGGAGCAAGAATCCATAATTTAGAGGAATGATGTAGGATTAAGTCATGGGAAGACTGTGAAATAATTTAGCACAATCTCTGCCATCCCTGCTCTTTCACAAGCTTCCCATGGCAGATGCAGAGGAGAGATTCAAGGATTATGGATCTCACGTAAATCCATTTATGACAACTTACTCATCTCACAGATGAGGAAGTGAAGGTCTAACGGGGTAAAGTGATTCACCCAGCTGCCTGTCTGCTTGACTCAGGACACACATACTGAACAGGAGCTCCTGATTCCCCAAGGATGGAGATTCCCAAGCACCAGTTCATTCATTAAACCAAGGCGGTCCCCTCGAATTTATTGTTGTTCTTTCTGAATTCCTGAATTTCTGAACTTGGTGAGCTAGGAGTACTTTGGTACCTTAGAATTGACGTGATTCAGGAGAATCCCAGGGACGGAGGAGCCTGGTGGGCTGACGTCTATGGGGTCACACAGAGTCGGACACAACTGAAGTGACTTAGCAGCAGCAGCAGGAAAAGAATGTGGGTTCTGAGTTTTTTACTTTGTGTTTCTGTAGCCATCAGCTTTCCCTCTTGAATTCCCATCAGGATAGCTGGCTCCATTCTAAGCCCAGAAACACAGATCCCTGCCTTTTATAGCCTCCCACTATGTTATCTCCTCCAGGTAGTGTTACTCTCTTCCTCAAGCAACTGTTGACCACCTTCTATATGCCAGATGCAGCCTGAGGTGGAGCCAGCTCTGAATCTCTGAAAAATCATGGCCTTTTTTTTTTTTTTTTCCTTCTGGTTCCCAGCTGCATCGTCTTATCCCTGAAGGTCTCTAAAAACTAAACATTGTTCTCTCAGACTCCTGCTGGATAAATTATTTAAAACCTCTCTTCTCTGGTCTGGGAACATACCATCCTCATTGTGACTGAGTGATCAGCATATCTTGGAGGAAAACTAGTTCTCAACAATCTTATCCTGCAAAAACTCCAAATAGGCTCTCGTTATGTGAAGATAAGATACAGTGGGAAGAAGGGGAAGTTGCTACTAGATAATAATTCACTGTCTTGCTCCAGTTTGCATAAGAACTTGGCTGCTTTCTGTCCGGCTTCCCAGAAATCACTGAAGCAGAGCATCTGAGGATTGTGCTGCTGACTAATTGGAATAAGCCAGAGTAGAGACCATGACCCAGGGACCATGTTGATATCACTTTTAGTCAGAGGGCAGGAAAATACATTCCAGAGACATGCTATTATGTACTGCTGAGATTAAGGAAAATTCAAGTTCTAAAAATTCATGAAGAAAGGTGATTTTTAATGAGGATTTTTGTTTATTTTTATTAATGATTGCTTACTGACTCAATTAATAAGCCGGAACTTCAGTTGCAAAGCACAATGAAGAGACTAGTAAAAGCCTAACTATATAAAATACTATCCAAAATCACCTGAAGGGAAAATACCTTTTAGTCACAGAATTGAAATTGTATTAGTCGTGTGTATTATTTTTAATTATGTTTGCCAGCCTTTGGCCTTACTTATAAAAGTAGAGCCAATAAAGCACAGAAATGATCTCCAGAGTAAGCCAGAATGAACTGTCTTTAGCATGAGTTATTCCTGCCATATCATATTTCCTGTAACTCTAAAAATCAAACATTTAACAATATCTTATAACTTGTACAGTGATAGGTGCCTGTTTGTATGTGCTTGTTTCAATCAGCTTCTTATATCTGATACATGGAGGAAGAATCATTGGTTTGGGAAACAAGAATGATAATATATATATCTTTCTGCTCTGCCACAATGGAGCTGTGTCAGCCTCTACACTAAATCTCTGGGCCTCAGTCTCCACATCTGTAAAACAGACATATTGTCCTAGAAACCCATCCATGTTCCGAGTATTTCAACTCCACACACCTATAAATGTGGTTATGTTTTGATGGGGACCAGTCTTTCATTATCAAACCTTTTCCCACCTGCCCATATGTAGCTGAAAACAATATAAACTCAATGATGGAAATATATTCATAATTCCCTTTCCTCTCTCCTCTTTTTCTGTTCCTGTCCAGCATTTGTTGTTGAGACAACAAACTTCAGGTGTTTGAGGTTCAGTTGCTTTGTCTAATTGGAGAAATGGAATGAGGGTCAGAATTTAAAAGAGCTTTAAAAAAAAAAAAAAAGGATAGATTGATGTAAAAATTAGGGCTTAAGGTGCTCTGAAAGAGAGAGATGAATCAGTCAAACTGATCAGCGAGGACTGGAGACTGGGGTGTGAAGGAGAACAGTGTTTGGGTATTTGTTAATTTGATTATTTTGAGGAGCTACCTGGAGGGCTTCCTACCCTGAAAAGGATCTTGTGACAACTTTTTGGATTCCCTCTTGTCAACACTTGAAATATTTGAATGATCATTGAAATGTCTTTTCAGGGTTTCTTATTAATAGATCCTATTTGACTCTAGCCTCATGTTGAAAGGGACAAGAGGCAGCTCAGAGTATTAGGGTGCATAGAGATATGATGTATTATGTTTACGTTCCTATTCCCATAAAATCTGGTTCAATTCCCTAATGACCATCCATGTTGCTCCAGCCACTCTGGCACCAGAAAATTTGTTACGTGCCTTGATCCTTTTTCCAATAGCATCACTTTACACTTTCAGTGACGAATGTGTTCTTAAATCTCTCCTACTTCTCGTTTTAGTTTCTTCCATGTGTTCACCATTGGGTGATTGCATCTGTTTTACCCATGCACTGAAGCTGACTGGTGACAGCTCCAGGTTACAGAACATCACAAAGCTGAGTGTATTTTGTTCACAACAGTACAGAGTCTGGTAACCCTGCCCAGGAAGCTATACAGTATCTGACGACAGTAGCCACAATAGTCTTAGGCATGTACATGAGCAGCAGGTCTCTGGCCATGGGGTAGTTCTTTTCCTAGTCAGCCTTTCTTTAAATGAAAGAGTCTCAGATGTCACCATGAAGAAGACAAATTTTACAGAGATAGACAGGGTCAAATATCCTACAGGCTAGAGGCTCTGTGTGTCTGTTGCTATAGCATTGTATACTTTCCAACACTCTCATATATTGTTTGATTTGATCCTCTTCACAACCCTGTGAAGCAGGGGAGACCAAGAGCAATGGCCCCAGATGAGGAGTCAGGCTTAGAAAGGTTAAGCTACTTGCCAAAGCCAAACAACCTCTGTGAAAGAGTCCATAGTAGGACTCAGGACTTTAGAGTCCATTTCTCTATTAACTCTAAGATGTTCTCTCTGGGTAAGTCTGGCTGAGGTTAGAAGCACTGGTTAGTGTTTGACGGGACTTTGTAGTTGATGATCACAGAGGGTCATTTGATCTCTTTGCTGGTGTTGGCTGTTTTCAAGTTCACAGGCCTTTCATCAAGGGCTGGTTCTAGAAAATTCAGAGGCAAGGAAAACTGAAAAACTTCTTCAAGAATGTACTCACCAAGAATATATTCCATTTAATTGCAATTTGTTTATCTGAATTGCAACTCATTAATGAATAAGAATTATTAGCCCTAGTTTACAAATATGAAAAGTGATGCGTGGAATATTGCTTTAATCTTCTGTTAGTTTCTTCCTTCCCTACTCTAATTACCTCCATGGCATTCTTGTTATATGAGTTTTGGGAGAAAGAATACACTGATTCACATAGAAATATATTGCCAGGCCAGTTAAGGCCAGTTATCTATTTGGTGATGGTATTCATTACAGTCAAAATGTAGGCTTTGAACCTATTGTTTGGTTATAAGAATTTGAAAATGTACTAATTTTTTATTTTGTAAAAACACTCAATAGGCTATTACTTCAAAACTATTTATTTTCGGGTAGAACCTCCATTTGGGATATATAATTATTGGAATTCCTTTGTCTCTGAACTCATTGATAACTATGAAACAGTATATTCAATATATGTTTGGTTTACAGTAATTCTTCTGTAAATTTGTCAAAACTCTCTTACCTAGCTGTGGCTGATTATTGTTCCTTCTGTCTGTCCTCTTTATCTCTAATTCTTGTTTTTTGATCCATCAGAGAACCTATGCTCACTGAAATCCTTATTATTCTCCACTCAGAAGCCAGGGAGATAGAATGGTCAACATCTAGAGTCATTTGCCACAGGCTAAAAATTTAATGTTTGTCTTTAAATCCTGAGCAACTATTAAGTTGTTAAGGTTTCTCTAGTCATTAATTTCACAATGCACCAGTTTCCTCTGTATAAAACAAGAAGGAGATACTTCTTAAAGAAGAGTTGTGAAGATAAACAATTTACCTGGCTTTGAAAACTGTTAAATTCATGGCAAGCAAGTGGTTGAAAAGTATATTGGTTTCCCAAATTTAAAACAAAGAAGTTGCCTAAAAATTCCTGTTTAGAGATATATATATATCCATTTTACATATATATATATTCCTCTTTTATATATGGAATATATATATATATATATATATATCCCCTTTATTAGAAGATGATATGTGTGGATTCACTGAGGGTAATAAAAGGAACAGTTTTTCCCAGGTATCTCCCTGCGTGCTTAAACAATGAAATATTACAGGGCTGTGGTCCCCACATCATATCATTCATTAATGATAGTTAATTGTTTTCTTTCAAGTGGCCCATGGTCATTGTTCCCTGTGAAATGCCACTCCCATCCAGAGAATCCCTAATCAGATTACACTGCAAGGTCAAAGTGTAGCTTTGATGGTGATAAAAGTCTGTGAGGCAAAGTAGACAACACTATAGAATTAGAATAGCAGGTTATAATTTCACTCCTTTATTTTGTCACATTGGGCAAATCATGTAATCCCTCAGAACTCAATTGCTTCACCTGTAATATGAGATAGTAATAGCTACATCCACAGTCTGTTATGAAAGTATTTATAATAGTATTCAAAGAGCTTTTCACATTGGAAATTCTCAATAAAGATCGATGGAATTAGCTGGAATATTAGTTACTGTGACAAGCTCTGTCTAAGGGCTATCAAGGAATTTTCAAAAACTTTATGCCTTTGCTAAACTCGATTCTGTTGAATATGATCATCCCTTTAGTTAATAGGATTTACATAAAAATAAAAAATTTCATAGTCAAATAAGCTTGAGGAGATCCTATTGAAGAGTCACAAAATGCACATTAGCATGCTAAAGTCATTAAAAGTCCTATAATTTAAAACAAAGTCCTTTTTAATACAAATTTTTAGCAAACTTATTTTGTCACAGAACACAGAAACATTCTCACAGAATGTTTACTAAGTTCTTCTAGGATATATTTTTGGAAGGCACTATCACAGAATTTTCGGAGAAGGCAATGGCATCCCACTCCAGTACTCTTGCCTGGAAAATCCCATGGACAGGCTGCAGACCCTGGTGGGCTGCACTCCATGGGGTCTATAAGAGTCGGACACAACTGAGCGACTTTACTTTCACTTTTCACTTTCATGCATTGGAGAAGGAAATGGCAACCCACTCCAGTGTTCTTGCCTGGAGAATCCCAGGGATGGGGGAGCCTGGTAGGCTGCCGTCTATGGGGTTGCACAGAGTCGGACACGACTGAAGCAACTTAGCAGCATCATAGAATTTTAGGGCATTAAGAGGTCATGTAATTGTTCTAGCTCAAATCCTGCTGCATTTCATTTTATGGCAGGGATGCTGACATTCACAATGATTGAGGAATTTATCCAAATTACAGCACTAATTATTGACAGATTCAAAATCGTAACAGAATGCTGCCTTTTCTGCTGTATTATTTACAGTGGAGCTATACGGTTGGTGCAAAAGTAATTGTTGTTTTGCATTGTTGAATTTTGCCATTTGTTAATGAAACACATTCTTAAATAAATGTAGTTCTGTTATACACAATTTTAAGGTGCATTTCTTGCTTTATGTTTTTCTCACTAATGACTTGTTACTTGCTATTTATTTTATATTTATTTTAGACTAGGGAAATGATGTTAGACAAAAAGCAAATTCAACTGATTGTCTTATTCGAGTTAAAAATGGGTGGTAAAACAGTGAAGACAACTTCCAGCACCAACATGTTTGGTTCAAGAACTGCTAATGAACATACAGTGTGGTGGTGGTTCAAGAAGTTTTGCAAAGGAGATAAGAACCTTGAAGATGAGGAGCACTGTGGCCAGCCATAGGATGTTGACAAGGACCAATTGAGAGGATCACCAAAGCTGATCCTCTTACAACTACATGAGAAGTTACCGAAGAACTCAACGTCAACCATTCTGGGGCCTTTTAGCATTTGAAGCAAATTGGAAAGGTGAAAAAGCTCAACCAGTGGGTGCCTCATGAGCTGACAACAAACAAAAAAATTATCATTTTTAAATGTCGTCTTCTCTTATTCTATGCAACAACAGTGAACCATTTCTCAATCAGATTGTGACGTGTGATGAAAAGTGGATTTTATATGACAACTGGTGATGACTAGCTCAGTGGTTGGACCAAGAATAAGCTCCAAAGCACTTTCCAAAGCCAAACTTGGACCCCCAAAAAACGGTCTTAATCACTGCTTGGTGGTCTGCTGCCTGTCTGATCCACTACAGCTTTCTAAATCCTGATGAAACCATTACATCTGAGAAGTATGCTCAGCAAACCAATGAGACACACTGAAGACTGCAGTGCTTGCAACTGGCATTGATCAGCAGAAAGGGCCCAATTCTTCCCCATGACAATGCCTGACTGCACATCACACAACCAGTGCTTCAAAAGTTGAATGAATCGGGCTACGAAGTTTTGCCTCATCAGCCATATTCACCTAATCTCTCGCCAGCTGACTACCACTCCTTCAAGCATCTCGACATCTTTATGCAGGGAAAATGCTTCCACAACCAACAGGATGCAGAATGCTTTCCAAGAGTCTGCCAAATCCTGAAGCACAGATTGTTGCTACAGGAATAAATAAACTCATTTCTCATTGGCAAAAATGTATTGATTATAATGATACCTATTTTAATTAATAAAGATGTGTTTGAGCCTAGTTATAATTATTTAAAATTTATGGTCCGAATTCACAATTACGTTTGCACCAAACTAATAAATTAGCTCTCCCCTGGTAATCATGAACCATTCATCAAGGGTCTTCCTTTACACATAGGCCCTCTACCCTTCAATAGTGAGATCCTCAACATTTGCAGCAACATTTGAGTCCAATGACCCATTTTTCCCTACATGAGTCCCTTGGACTGCAAGGAGATCCAACCAGTCCATCCTAAAGGAGATCGGTCCTGGGTGTTCATTGGAAGGACTGATGCTGAAGCTGAAACTCCAATACTTTGGCCACCTTATGCGAAGAGTTGACTCATTGGAAAAGACCCTGATGCTGGGAGGGATTGGGGGCAGGAGGAGAAGGGGACAACAGAGGATGAAATGGCTGGATGGCATCACCGACTCAATGGACATGGGTTTGGATAGGCTTCAGGAGTTGGTGATGGGCAGGGAGGCCTGGCGTGCTGCGATTCATGGGGTTGCAAAGAGTCGGACACGACTGAGCAACTGAACTAAACTGAACTGATGAGCATATATATTTATTTTTATGCTCAGTAGTGTCCCACTCAGGGTGCTCTGTCCATGGGATTCTCCAGGCAAGAATACTGGGATGTGTTGCCATTTTCTCCTCCAAGGGATCTTCCTGACCCAGGGATCAAACCTGGGTCTCCTGCATTAGAGGCAGATTTTTACCACTAGTGCCACCTGGGAAGCCCTTACATCCAAGAATATGTGCAGAGTCAACTGTATGCCCTAAAAGGAGAAATAGCTAGTTCTAAACACTAGTTCATTCCACTAGATTCAACCAATCACAAATGCCTTCGGCAAGTATTTATTGAGTTCCTATTATATACAATGAGAGACCCCAAACTGAGAAAGACCTAGTCCCTAAAGGGTCCTTAACCAATAAGCCATGTTCAGACGCTTCAGGCAGTTTTATGAACTTCTTAGTGATTGGCAGCAAGCCTATTAGGTTTACAAATGTGGATATATAAGACAGAGTCTTGTATATATAAGACAGAGATTAATATGTACAACAGTGCCAGAATATACACCCTGGAGCAGAAAGCACAAAACATCACAATTTTTAGAGTAAATGCATTCTCACTGTAATTACCATGTGTTGCCTGCTTGCTCTGATTCTCTGTGTTCTGTCTTCTCAAAGAGAATTTTGAAATATCTTGAAATTAGAGGCTTTGTCCTTATACATCTTCACATAAAGAGGTTTAAGATATACTTGCTTTTTTATATTATGTGGAGTTCAGTGTATTGTTAAAATCATATTTGCATGGGTGAATGACAAAGAGAAGATTCAGAGCTGAAACCGGGCACCATTCATGAGGAAAAAAAATGGATTAATTAAATCCAATCTACTATGTGTCTCTTCTTTAAAACACATTTCCTGATCCATTTGAATGACAACTCTCAGCACATTAATGGTTTAGATTAACAATATAAATCTAGATCTGAATAATGCCTCACTGTGATCCAAATAATTTGTTTTATTGATTGTTTTCTTCATGCAAAAACAACCTCTGAAGTAGCATACTCTGTGAATAGAAGTAAAAACTGTTACCTTACATATGACAAATGCATTTGCCATTGTAAGCAGTTGAGTTCAGTCACTTTAGAGCACAGAACTGCTGTCTTAGTTACTCTTGAACTCCAAATTGCCACATGCTGGAACAATAATTTATTGTTTGCTGAAAAGAAGTTTTCTAGCTTCTCAGATTCTTGTTCAATTATGGAAAAACATACATAGAGCAGAATATGCAATCACGGATTCTACTAAATATGTAAACAGTTTTGTGGGAATAATTTCATCATAGCTTGTTTCAGAGGACTATAATGGCTCCCAGTACTCATCCTTCCAATTCCTTAAATGCACTCTCCTTAGACTGTACATAGATTCACCAAAAAATTGTTGGGGGGGGGGGTGCAAAAAACTCTATGGGAAGTATTTTTTAATGTGTTATTTTTAATTTAAGATTGTACACTGAAGATTAAGTATTTGTTTTGGATTTCAATAATTATTGGGACCTTCAAAAATGTCTGTTTTTTGAGTAATGATGAAGCATTTATGTATATGAGAAGTAGGTAAGGTAATTAAAACCAGGGGAAGTCAACTAACAGGAAAAAGTGAAGAAAGAGAAAACTGTTCCAGAGAACAATAGAAAGAGGGCCCTGTGAATGACAGGAAATAAATCCTACCAGTGAATATAAAAAATATTGGTAAGATATCACACCTGTTAGGAATTAACATGAGAGTTTGTAAGTGATCAAACTCCATCTTTCATGCCTCTTTACCTCCTGAACTTTTGCTCTGAATTCATCTTCCCTGGCTTCAAAATCATAACTAAGTTATTTGATATAAGCATGTGTTTTTTAAAATATTGTTCTCATTCTATTTTTTATCCTTTAAGTTCAAACATAACCTTTATTCTCATTTGTATTTATGGAAACATTTACTCTAACACTTGATACCTAGCAGATACTTTACAGATTTTATCTCAGTGTTAACTGTTGAACTAAAAGCTCAATAAACATTTGGCTAGTTTGCTATGGACTGAGTGGTTGTATCCATTGTCAAGTCATATATATCAAAGTCTGAATCCCCAGCATGGTGGTATGTACGTGTGTATTTATTGAAATAACTTTTTAAAAAAATCAAAATATAGTTGATTTACAATGTTGTGTTATTTTCAAGTGTACAGCAAAGTGATTCATATATTTAGAATGGATTTTTGAGAGATATTTTAATTAGGTGACATCATGAAGATGGAACCCCCACTATAGCATTGATGCCTTATTGAAAGAGGAAAGGAACCCAGATCTCTCTCTTTCCACCATGTGGGCATCAAAGCCAGCTGCCTACAAATCAGGAAGAGATCTACCACCAGACACTGAATCTGCCAGCACCTTTATCTTATACTTAGCCTCTAGGTTGGTAAGAAATAAGTATTTCACCACCCAGTCTAGGGTACTATTCCTCAATTGCAATCCAGACTGACTCCGGCAATTATAGCATTCTTAAATGTTATTTTTCCTATATTAAAGGGCAGGATGTCTTAGTAGCTAGGCTCACTGTAACAACCTACATTTCTTTCCTAGTTACAGCGTTTCCTGAAACATAATCATTTTATGGTTGCTATACTGTTCGATAGAATTCTTAACTTTCAAATACACCTTAAATTTCTAAGACATCTTAAAATTTTAAGACAGTATGTCTTGTGCCATTAGATTATGTCTATCTTAAATAGTTAAAAAAAACCTTCATTAGAGCCAAAAAATATTATACTCAACATATCGAGGGTGATTATGAATTGTCAAACTTATGAGTTTTCAAGAGGTGCCCTTATGAGATAAGTTTAATTAAGCAACGCATTCTATTAATCATTTCTAATTACTCATGCAAATCACAGACGCTGTGGCCTGTGGTTTAATAGCCTGATTTGATCCCAAATGCAGCTGATGTCTGTGGCCCAATGGGTATTTCCATGAACGTGTCTTCACTGATCTTGTTACTCTATCCAGATATGATAATTGTCAGAAAACCACAGCTTGATTTGTTAGGCTTTACAAGTGTTTTAATTGCTGAATTAAAGAGGCAAAGGTAAAAGAATGCATGAAAAAGTTGTTACTACATGTAGCAGTATACAGCAACAGTGCACAAATAGTCATCAGACTATACGAGCACTATCCAAGGTGCTGATCCAGAGAGCCAAGCTTTTTTCTTCCTAGATACAATTTCCATCTCTTCACCTCAAATATGCTGCTTATGAAGAAAAAAAAAATAAGTTTAGCATCATCATTTTTATAAGTTAATAGGACACATAGATGCTTACCAAACTTGTTCAACTTGATTCCAAAATACTTCTCTATAACTGTGACTCATAATATCAGTATGAGTTTAAAAGATGCAGCCTGTTAACAGATTTGGCTTGCCAAGGGGAGATTGGCAGGGGATGGATGGATTGGGAGAGTGGAACTAATAGAGGAAAACTATTATATGGATTTTAAAACTATTATAATGGATTAAAAAAAAAAGATCCTATTGTATAGCACCAGAAACTATATTCAGTATCCTGTGATAAACAATAATGGAAAAGAATATGAAAAAAAAAATCACTGTGCTATACATTAGAAATTAACACATCATAAATCAACTATACCTCAATTAAAAAAAAAAAAAAGAAGCAACATCTTTATGTCTCCTTACTCCAAATTGCTCGAGAAAACCCATAATGGCAAAATTATCCTGAATTTATTTATAAATAAATGTCTAATTTAGAAGGCAGAACACTGAGTCCCAAAGATTAGCAAGGAGAAATAAGAAAGCCTTCCTCAGTGATCAGTGCAAAGAAATAGATGAAAACAATAGAATGGGAAAGACTAAGGATCTCTTCAAGATTATTAGAGATAACAAAGAAACATTTCATGCAAAGATGGGCACACTAAAGGACAGAAACAGCATGGACCTAACAGCAGCAGAAGATATTAAGAATAATGGCAGGAATACACAGAACAACTATACAAAAAAAATGTCTTCATGACCCAGATAACCATGATGATGGGATCAGTTACCTGGAGCCAGACAGACATCATGGACTGTGAAGTCAAGTGGACCTTAGGAAGCATCACTTCGAACAAAGCTAGTGGAGGTGATGGAATTCCAGTTGAGCTATTTCAAATCCTAAAAGATGAGGCTGTTAAAGTGCTGCACTCAGTAGGACAGCAAATTTGGAAAACTCAGCAGTGGTCATAGGACCAGAAAAGGTCAGTTTTCATTCTAATCCCAAAGAAAGTCAATGCTAAAGAATGCTCAAACTATCAAACAATTGCACTCATCTCACATGCTAGCAAAGTAATGGTCAAAATTCTTGAAGCGTGGCTCCAACAGTATGTGAACCAAGAACTTTCAGATGTTGAAGCTGGATTTAGAAAAGGCAGAGGAACCAGAGATCAAATGGCCAACATCCTTTGAATCATAGAAAAAGCAAGACAGTTCCAGAAAAACATCGATTTCTGCTTCATTGACTATATTAAAGCCTTTGTGTGGATCACAATAAACTGTGGAAAATTCTGAAAAAGATGAAAATATCAGAGCATCTAACCTGCCTCCTAAGAAACCTGTATGCAGGTCAAGAAGTAACAGTTAGAACTGGACAGGGAACAACAGACTGGTTCCAAAGTGGGAAAGGAGTATGTCAAGGCTGTATATTGTCACCCTGCTTATTTAACTTATATGCAGAGTACATCACGACAAACACTGGGCTGGAAGAAAAACAAGCTGGAATCAAGATTGCCAGGAGAAATGTGAATAACCTCAGATATGTAGAGGACACCACCCTTATGGCAGAAATCGAAGAGGAACTAAAGGGCCTCTTGATGAAAGTGAAAGAGGAAAGTGAAAAAACTGGCTTAAAACTCAACATTCAAAAAACTAAGATCATGGCATCTGGTCCCATCATTTCATGGCAAATAGACGGGGAAACAGTGGAAACATGAGAGACTTTATTTTTGAGGGCTCCAAAATCACTGCAGACGGTGATTGTAGCCTTGAAATTAAAAGACGCTTGCGCCATGGAAGAAAAGCTATGACCAACCTAGACAGCATATTAAAAGGCAGAGACATTACTTTGCCAACAAAGGTCTGTCTAGTCAAAGTCATCGTTTTTCCAGTAGTCATGTGCAGATGTGAGAGCTGGACCATAAAAAAGGCTGAGCACTGAAGAATTGATGCTTTTGAACTGTGGTGTTGGAGAAGACTCTTGAGAGTCCCTTGGACTGCAAGGGTCAATCCTAAAGGAAATCAGTCCTGAATATTCGGGAAGGACTGATGCTGAAGCTGAAGTTCCAATATTTTGGCCACCTGACGCGAAGAATGGACTCATTGGAAAAGACCCCGATGCTGGGAAAGATTGAGGGCATGAGGAGAAGGGGATGACAGAGGATGAAAGATGATTGGATGGCATCACTGACTCGATGGACATGAGTTTGAGCAAGCTCCAGGAGTTGGTGATGTACAGGGAAGTCTGGCATGGGCTGACACAACTGAGCATCTGAACTGAACTGATTTGAACGGAATTGAATTTTGAGAAATAGTGATATATATATGTATCTGTATATCTCTCTCTATATATAGTGAATCAATAATTTAGATTGTATATGTGTGTGTATATATATATATATATGGCTTAATGTTTGTTTGCTCTTTAGGGAATAATTGGTGAACATAGAACTTTAAGAATCACCTTTTACATTGAAATATGTATAATATCATATATGAAACAAGTCGCCAGTCCAGGTTCAATGCACAATACTGGATGCTTGGGGCTGGTGCACTGGGACGACCCAGAGGGATGGTATGGGGAGGGAGGAGGGAAGAGGGTTCAGGATGGGGAACACATGTATACCTGTGGCGGATTCATTTCGATATATGGCAAAACCAATACAATATTGTAAAGTTAAAAAATAAAATTAAATTAAAAAAAAAAGAATCACCTTTTAATGATTCCACAATCTCCTAGGGATTTTACCCTTAGGTTGAGACTTTTGTACTTTTTCCTGTTCTGTGGCAAATGTGGGTCTTGTTTTAACCTTCTTATTTAGATGGAGATATAGAAATATCAGTAAACCAAGGGAAAAATGAAACATGTATCCTTCTATCCTCACCCCACCCACTTCTCCCTAGCACAGTGAAAGTCCAGTTAAGCCTGAGATGTAGTCATAATCTCAAATTCCCTTCCCCCACCCTTCCTCTTCCTAAAATGTTTCTACTTTAAAATCTCAGTCTCAGTGTCTCCTTGGACACTCCCATTATCAAAACCTGCTGTCACAAACCTGCTTGCTAAATCAATTTGTACTAAAGTATAAAGGACAGATAAGGTTATATTTGCATTTGAATGGAGATGGGGTGTTTTCACTAAAGGGATTAGGCTCTGACCTGGAATTTTAGGCATCAGCAAATAGATGACAAGACCAATTCAAGGAAATTGAACCTTCCTAGTAACCATGAAATAGCACTAAATGTGTTTTCACTTATTCACTCACCAGAGAAACAGTGTGACCTGGCAGTTAAAGACCTAAGTTCTAGGACCATACTGCTTGAAATTAAATACTGTCTCAGGTACTTTCTTACCTGTGTGACTCTGAGCAAGGTTGTTTTTTTTTTAGTTTTCTTGATCTTCAGTTGTGTGCTTGTTCGTGTCGTCAGGTTCTTCTCTTTGCAATCCCATGGACTATAGCCTTCCAGGCTCCTCTGTCCTCAGGAATTCTCCAGGCCAGAATACTGGAGTGGGTAGCTGTTCCTTTCTCCAGGGGATCTTCTCAACTCAGGGACTGAACCCAGGTCTCCTGTATTGAAGGTGGATTCTTTACTGTCTGAGCCACCAGGGTAGCCTAGGCTTCGGTTGCTTCTGCTGCTGCGTCGCTTCAGTTGTGTCCGACTCCATGCGTCCCCATAGACGGCAGCCCACCAGGCTCCGCCATCCCTGGGATTCTCCAGGCAATAACACTGGAGTGGGTTACCATTTCCTTCTCCAATGCATGAAAGTGAAAAGTGAAAGTGAAGTCCCTCAGTTGTGTCCGACTCTTAGCGACCCCATGGACTGCAGCCTACCAGGCTCCTCCATCCATGGGATTTTCCAGGCAAGAGTACTGGAGTAGGGTGCCATTGCCTTTTCGGAGGCTTCAGTTACCCATCCATAAAAAGAGAATGAAGATAATAGCATCTACCCTGTACAATTATAAGTTGTGAAAATTTATGTGCACGTAGAGCACTTAGAAAATGCCACACAACTGTTTTGTGCTCAGTATGTGTTTGATAAACAAAATAAATACTAGTGAGACTGGCCTTGAATCTTAATGGTATTTCTATAAGAAATAAGTTCTCAGTCCCTGAAGATATCTTAGTTATTCCTGGGGACTAAACTATGAAGTTGGATAACTGATTAGTTTAGATTAAGCAGACAAGTGGATGCTTGAATAATACTTTTAAAACTATATCCCAGCTTGAAGGACACACAAAGAGTAAGGACAGATGAAAGTGTGAGCAGAGTTCACATAATATGAATTAAAACATTACCTTAAACCATAGTTCTTTATGTTCATGAGCCAATACTGCAGAACAGTTAAATGAATATTAATATTGTAATCCTAAACTCAATTTTTACCTTCCTGCCTTCTCATCTCCCCATCCCCTCACTGCTAGATCCATCCATGTTCTCATAAATGGCAAGATTTCTTTCATTTTTTTTGGCTAAGTAATGTTGCATTGTGTGTGTGTGTGTGTGTGTGTTTGTATATCATGTCTTTATCCTTTCATTTACCAATGGACATTTATCTTGACTATTGTAAATAAAGACAGTCTGTATCTTCCTATTGTAAATATCCATATCTTGACTATTGTAAATAACATTGCAGTTTACATAGGGGTGTATAGTTTTGTTGTTTGATGAGTATTTTTGTTTTCTTAAAGCAAATACCCATAAGTGGAATTGCTGGATCATATAGTAGTTAATATTTTTCATTTTTTGAGGAACTTCTCATTTGACTTTCTTATAGCTGCTGCCCCAGTTTACATTCCTACTAGCAATGCATGAGGACTCTCTTTTCTCCAGATCCTCACCAATACTTGTTGTTTGTGTCTTTTTCATGATAGTCATTCTAACACCCAAGAGGACATAGCTCATTGTGGTTTTGATTTGCTTTCCCAGATGATTAATGGTGTTGACCATCTTTTCATCTGTCTGTTGGCCATCTGAATGTCTTCTTGGAGAAATGTACATTCAGATTCTCTTCTCAGTTTTTAATCTGGTTGTCTAGTAGGGTATTTTTGTTGTTGTTGTTGCTGATTATTCTGGTTTGGCTTGATATTGAATTGTTTATTTATATGACTTGGATATTAACTCCTTATTAGATATGTCATTTGCAAGTGTTTTCTTGCATTCAGTAGATTGCTTTTTTTTTTGTATTATTGATGGTATCCTTTACTGTGCAAGAACTGTTTAGTTTGATGTAGTCTTATTTATTTTTGCTTTTGCTGCCCTTGCCTAAGGAGACAGGTCCAAAAACTTATTGCTAAGACTGATGTTAAAGAGCATCTGGCCTGTGTTTTCTTCTAGAAGCTTTATGGTTTCAGATCCTACATTTAAGTCTTTAATTCATTTTGAGTTTATTTTTGTATATAAGAAAATTACCCAATTTCATTATTTGCATGTAGCTATCTAGTTTTCCCAAGACGTTTTGTCAAAGAATCTGTCTTTTCTCCATTGTATAGTCTTCCTTCCTTAAGTGCCTGTTACTAAGTGAAAGAAGTCAATCTGAAAAAGGCTACTTACTATATGATTCCAACCATATAACAGTCTGGAAATGGCAGAACTGTGAAGACAATAAAAAGATTGGTTGTTGCCCAGGACTAAAGGGCGTAGAAGCAATGACTAGGTAGAACAATGAAAGATTTCTAGGGCTACTCTATATGGTATTATAATGGTGGTTACATGTCAGTGTATATTTGTCAAAACCCATAGAATGTAAAGTACCAAGGGTGAAGCTCAGTGTAAATTGCAGACTTTGAGTGATAATGATGTATCAGTGTAGTTCATTGTTTGTAACACATGTACCATCTTGGTGTGGGACGTTAATGTGGTTGTTAGCTGCATATGAGGGGGCAGTGAGTATACAGGAAATGTCTGTACCTTCCACTTCATGTTGCTATAGATCTCAAGCTGCTTTGGCTTTATTTGTGTGTATAACCCTGCTTCATTTAATAAAGTAGAGAGGGAAATCAAGTATACTTCACATTGTAGAAGGTGAATCTGAAGTTGTACAAGCTTGAGTTTGATAGAATGGGACAATGAAAAAGGCACGCAAAAGGAAGAGGAGTTGGGGATTTAAGTCTTAGAATAAAAGAAAACACTTTTTCTTCTGAGATAGAACTGAGGAGAGAGAACTGGTAAAACCCTTGGCTATTTAGAAGTGTGAGAAGAGTCTGGTTGCAGAGACATTTTGAGGAAAAGAGGAAGAAGGTGAGGAAGTTTATACTTTGTGACTTTGATTTCTTCACAGTAAAGCCAAGCCACAAAATGCCCCAAGCTAGAGTCAATATTTGATGAGGAGGTTTTCAAGTTCAGACGTTTTGCTTCTTTAGTTAGTTTTCTTGGGGGAAAAAAAGAAAGTTTAGTGTCTATACTAGTTCTTTATATTATTATGCTCCTTAGTTCTTCTATATCTACACCCAAACCTGTGGCTATTGAATCCTTGGAATGGAATTTGTTCAAATTAAGGTATGCTATAAAGATAAAATACACACTAGATTTTGAAGGATTGGTACCAATTTTTTTTTAAGGTAAAATCTCTCAATCATTTTTATACTGATTACATGTCAAAATGATAATATTTTAGATATATTTGCTTAAATGAAGCCAATTATCAAGTCAATTTCACCTTTTTTTTTTTTTTTTTTAAACAATATGGCTACTAGAAAATTGAAAATTACTTAGGTAGCTCCCAGTACCTTCCTATTGGACAGTGCTGTTCCAGACCCATGATTATGTCTGCTTGAGAGTGTCTTTAACAGCTGGTTAGAATGAAAGTGAAAAGTGAAAGTGAAGTCGCTTAGTCATGTCCAACTATTTGTGACCCCATGGACTGTAGCCTACCATGCTCCTCTGTCCATGGGATTTTCCAGGCAAGAGTGCTGGAGTGGGGTGCCATTGCCTTCTCCAGAGGATCTTCCCAACCCAGGGATTGAACCCAGGTCTCCCACATTGTAGGCAGACACTTTACCATCCGAGCTACCTCAAACACCAAATTATTACATATTTTTGAAATCTAGTGTATATGTTTATCAACCACCTTGATTTTTGCAAACTAAAATATTTTATCTTCATAAAAGATTAGATTTTCACAGCCACTCTTCTTTTAATTCTCATCAGACAATACCAAGGTTATTTCTGAGTGGTGAAGAGACTCAGGGTCCCTGTCAAACCCTGGGGCAAGGTGCAGAATAATAATGGTAGCAACCATTTAATGGAGAACCTGCAGTATAGGCTAGCACTGTGGCAGAGGTGTTTTACTGATACTTAAACACAAACAATGTGCATTTCCAGGTTGGAACCCTTGAACCTCTCTGAAGGCCAGCATCTGTAAAGTGAAGACTAAATGATCACCAATCAAACATCTATTCATCTGAAAGGCATAAAGTATATTAAATGTTGCTATATATGCTAGCTCACAGAGCTTAAGGCTCAAAAATTCCTATTTTACCTTTGAGGCAACTTCTCTGAGACAAATCTTTAAGGTCACATGATTGATACATGCTTAGAGTGATTCAGCATCCTTCTCCCCATGATGCTGTACCAGAAAGGTCAATGGTTCCTCTTTTACAGGGTTATTGAACTCAATGACTTGAAGGGATTCAGTACCTAGAATTGCACGTTTCTCTCCTCCGGGTCTTTTCCTATTTCTGGAACATTAACACTTCTCTCCTGTTGTCCCTTCCTGCCCATGTGTCTTTGTAGTCTCTCAGTTCAGTTCAGTCGCTCAGTCATGTCCGACTCTTTGTGACCCCATGAATCACAGCATGCCAGGCCTCCCTGTCCATTACCAACTCCTGGAGTTCACCCAGACTCACGTTTCCATCAAGTCAGGGATGACATCCAGCCATCTCATCCTCTGTCGTCCCCTTCTCCTCCTGCCCCCAATCCCTCCCAGCATCAGAGGCTTTTCCAATGAGTCAGCTCTTCACATGAAGTGGCCAAAGTACTGGAGTTTCAGCTTTAGCATCATTCCTTCCAAAGAAATCCCAGGACTGATCTCCTTCAGAATGGACTGGTTGGATCTCCTTGCAGTCCAAGGGACTCTCAAGAGTCTTCTCCAACACCACAGTTCAAAAGCATCAATTCTTTAGCACTCAGCCTTCTTCACAGTCCAACTCTCACATCCATACATGACCACAGGAAAAACCATAGCCTTGACTAGACAAAGTAATGTCTCTGCTTTTCAATATGCTATCTAGGTTGGTCATAACTTTCCTTCCAAGGAGTAAGTGTCTTTTAATTTCATGGCTGCAGTCACCATCTGCAGTGATTTTGAAGCCCTTAAAAATAAAGTCTGACACTGTTTCCACTGTTTCCCCATCTATTTCCCATGAAGTGATGGGACCAGATGCTATGATTTTCGTTTTCTGAATGTTGAGCTTTAAGCCAACTTTTTCACTCTCCTCTTTCACTTTCATCAAGAGGCTTTTTAGTTCCTCTTCACTTTCTGCCATTAGGGTGGTGTCATCTGCATATCTGAGGTTATTGATATTTCTCCCAGCAATCTTGATTCCAGCTTGTGTTTCTTCTGGTCCAGCGTTTCTCATGATGTACTCTGCATATAAGTTAAATAAGCAGGGTGACAATGTACAGCCTTCATGTCCAATTCTTTGCAACCCTTTGGACTATAGCCCACCAGGGACCTCTGTCCATGGGATTTTTCAGGCAAGAATATTGGAGTAGATTGCCATTTTCCTTCTCCAGAGAATCTTCCCAACCCAGGAATCAAACCCATATCTCCTGCACTGCAGGTGAGTTCTTTACCCGAAGAGTTACTGGGGAGGCCTCCTTTCCCAACGTCCAATCTTTCAACTCTCCCTCAGCTCCTTCACTGTTGCTTGATTTCTCTACCGAAAATCCATCTTTCAGGTCTCTCTCTGTTGATCCACTTCTTGTGAGTACTTAAATTCTGCTCTCATAGCATCTTGTGTTTGATTCTTTCCAGTTGTCCCTCAGTTTTACTTAGGAGTAGAAGTAAGAGGGACCTGCAGTATTTCTTCTAAACATTTTTATTTTTTTTTAAACCAACTACCAGTTGGGAGCAAGAGAGAATCTTGAATTAAACAAAAGACTCAGCAAACATTTTTTTATAGTTAATCTGAATTATTTAAAATGTCTTCCTGGGGAAGTGGCATTTTGTCAACATATTTAAAAATATATATTCAAGGATATTCTAGAGTATTGGGACTAATATATTCTATCATGCATTTTTACAGCATTTAACTGAACATTTCCAAGGATAATGTTGCCATGCCTTCTTCCTTTCATTTGAAAAGTAGGGGAAAATAATGTTTTAAAAATATTCGTTGTTAGATTTAATCATACTCCAGACACATCTTGGTTGTTTTGATGTGATTGTGACATTGGACATAACAAAGCCAATCACTTTATAAATTGTCTTCATTTATATTTTACAGTTCTGTGAACTTGATTATTAGTGAAAAGAGTTTATTCCTTTCAAAGCAGCAGTTCCTTGGATTTACATTCAAACAAAGAACTGAGATTTTTGTAAATACTTTTTTTTTTCTCTTTTAAGAAAAATATTCTCAGCCTCTGAGCTATGAAATATGGGGCTCTCATTAGCTGCACTGAGAATTCCGTTACCACTCCAGCTGTTGACTGTTTACTATGGAGGCTGGTGCTAGTGGTAGGCAGAGAAAAATGCTCATTTAGTTAGAGCTTTCCAGGTGAGGATTTCTTTGAGGTTGATTTGAACATTTGCCTATTATGAAAAAAAGCTATGCATTATTCAAATCATGAAAAAAACTACAAGAATCCCTCCAAATCGTTCAGTGTTTTGTCAAATGAAATAAGTGCTAGTATTTAGAGGAAAATTCCATTATACTAATTAACTTTAAAAATTCATTAGCTAACACATTTTTTTCTTTAAATGAAAGGTATTAGGAAATCCCAAATCTAGTTGTTTAGAGATACATTTTATACATTTGTGACTGTTCCGCTCATAACCAAATTAGGCTATTACTTCCAGTTGTAGTTATTATACACTCTAGTTTTAAAAACCTCAAATGGATTAAATTATCATAAATGCATTTGTCTATATTCCATTGACCTCTGGGGACAACTTTTTTGCTTGGTGTTATTTTTCATGAGGTGCGTTGTGCTGTATAGTGGTGAAAGCCTCAACTCTCAGCTCTAAATAATGCAAACCAGGGTTCAAATCCTTGCTTGAGCATTTAAGAGATAAACAACCTTAACAAACTGCCTGACCTCTTTGTCTGTTTTCTTAGTTGGCATTCAAGTACAACAATCCCAGCAAATGGATTGATGGAGTCATTTTAAGCAGCTGAGTCATTAAATGATAACTTTATTCAGAAGTGGCACATCCACATAAACCGCGTGGAAAGATAAAGCATGACTTTTTTCCCCTTTTTTTCCTCTGCATTTTCTAATTTTTCTAATACGAAAAATATATTACCTTTTTAATCAGTAAAAATAAAGATTATACAATATATTTAAAAGAGACAATAAATACCAAGGAATCCTTTTGAAAAAAAACAAGATAAAATGAAGAGTCTACCAAAGGAAAGGATTAACTAGTCTGTGCCTATCTACTGCCATCCTCAATGCCTCACGAACTGAAGCCTCTGGAAATAAATTCTGCCATTCTCTGGAACACTCTTAGGTTTTCCGCTTGCATAGCCAAGAAGTGCAAGAGCCATGTTGTGAGATTTTCAATTTGATCGTCTCACATGAGGGTACCAGTGTTTTCAGACTGGAAACAGCATGTTACTACACTTTGGCAATAATGCATTAAATACAGATGGGTTTGTTTTTAGCCAAATATGTATCATACAGCCAACAGCTGTTTAGCAATTGCCAACGGTCTGTTTAGTACACAGAGAATCTGTGAGTCTCTTTTTTGCTCAAGAAAGTCTAGTGGATCTATGTAAAAGTTCACAGAGATGTCCAACCTGCCACAAAAAAAGAGACAGAAATCACGAGCCATTGACAAAAGCCTGCAATAATTTTTTTCTCCTAAATTATAATACCTAATTATTATAATCAGTAGGATTAGCATTGTTCACTCGGTCCTCAG
The DNA here is from genome assembly GCF_032452875.1 of Bos javanicus. Classification (NCBI taxonomy): domain Eukaryota; kingdom Metazoa; phylum Chordata; class Mammalia; order Artiodactyla; family Bovidae; genus Bos; species Bos javanicus. Next base: position 62,106,353 of record NC_083868.1, on the reverse strand, counting down.
TCATGTCCGATTCTGTGACCCCATGGACTATACAGTCCATGGAATTCTCCAGGCCAGAATACTGGAGTGGGTAGCTGTTCCCTTCTCCAGGGGATCTTCCCAACCCAGGGACTGAACCCATGTCTCCCACACTACAGGCGGATTCTTTAGCAGCTGAGCCACCAGGATGAGCATGCTTTTTTAAATTGAGAAACAGTTGATTTACAATGTTATGTTAGTTTCATGTATACAACATAGTGCTTCATGATTCTTAAAGGTTATACTCATTTATAGTTATTATTAAATATTGGCTGTATTCCCTGTACTGTACAGTATATCTTTGTAGCTTATTTACTTTATTCATAGTAGTTTGTATCTCTTAACACCCTACCCCTATCTTGCTCCCCATTTCCCTCCCCGCACTGGTAACTATGAGTTTGCTATCCACATCTGTGTTTCTTTTTTGCTGATTTCATTATTTTGTTTTACTTTTTGGATTCCACATGTAAGTGATACCATACAGTATTTGTCTTTCTCTGACTTATTTCCCTAAGCATAATACCCTCTAAGATTAGCATGCTTTTTAATATGTTGAGATGAGATGCTTGTGTTCAGTCATGTCTGACTGTTTGTGACCCCATGGACTAGACCACCAGGCTCCTCTGTCCATGAAATTCTCCAGGCAAGATGCTAGAGTGGGGTGCCATTTCCTTCTCCAGGGGATCTTCTGAACCCAGGGATTGAACCTAGGTCTCTTGTGTCTCCTGCATTTGGCAGGTGGATTCTTCACTACTCGTACCACCTGGGAAGCTTTTTAATATATCCAAGTTTTCATGTAATTCAAGACCCTTTTCAGTGGATAAAGAATGCCTTATAATCTCAGCAGTAATGCAGTCAATGATCAGATTTGGTATTTTTTCTTTTTTGTTTTTAATAGCATTACTCACTGAGAAGTGTGTATGAGGGAAGCAGCTCATCTGTGCTCCTTCCCTCAAGCTGTGGGCAATGGATGAGCCCCAAGTATAGTATTGCTCATTGCCTAGAACTTATTGTACTGTCTGTTAAAATCATCCAGAGACCTCATATAAAAAGGTGGCATGTAGTACCCGAGAAGTCAAAAACAAAACAGGGATTTTATTGTTTCAGATTCATGATTGATTGAATAGAGGATCATCACAATATAAACAAATACAACACAGTTTATTACTGTATTATTTGTGCAAGGCCTTCCCTCCCCAACCCACCCCTCTGCTTCTTTTGTAAACATTGTTTTAATACTTGAAGCAAAACAAACCATTTATTTACATTCTGTATTTTAGGGATACTGCCACCCGGTGGTTGTAAGGAGACATGATTATACTGTAAACTCCAATATTTTCCCCCCATATTGCTATATCTTAACAAATACAGTTTTTTCATTGAAATGGGTAAAACAAAACACGTTAACAATCATCAAAAGCAGAAATAAGTTCTTAAATTAGGTTAAACATATGAAATAAAATTAACTTTTATAACATACGTAAAAATGATCCAGATTTTGTGGGTTCTAATGCTGCAGTCCATGGGGTTGCAAAGAGTTGGTCATGACTTAGTGACTGAACAGAAGCAATAAAGTTTACAAAATTGGGGGAGCTCTTAAGTATACAAATTTACATGTACAAAATCACTATAAATGTCCAATATAAATCATTACAAATTTGCATAGAAAGAATGTTTATCTTGAGTTAGAAATCAAATAATCACAAATCATTTAAGGTTTGGAGAAACCTGTAGGCATGAAATCTCTATGGACATTTTCTCCAACATACTCATTGAGAAATACCTCCTGTTTACAACTTGGCCTTCCTTCACTTCCTTGCTCACTTTAAAACCCCCAGCACTCATCAGAGTCTGTGCTAGGGAGGAGCCTGGAAATTTGTTTTATTAGCCTTGTGATAGACTCATCAAAAGATAAGATTTGGGCATTTCTCATCGCTTGGTTGCAGCTATGAGGCTAACCTCTAAAACAAACAACTCTCTGATTTTCAACTTCAATATACTGTCATTGCTTTCTAGCTACCCAATAAGTGTTGCTATAATTATTCCCAGTAACCCCATATTTTCATGGAGTTGTACATCCCCTGGTAATTATTCCTCTGTTCCTGAGTTCTGGACACTTCTGTGACTTGGCAGCCCCCTCATAGACTCCTGCTCTTTGTTGTCTAGCTAGAAAGAATTTGTTTTCTATTTTCAAATTAAGAGCTTATCAACCAAGTTGCCTGGTTCTTACCTATAGAAGTAAGTAAATCTTCTGAAAGGACATGTTTTGGAGTGAAGGATATTGAGGAGGAGAAAACAAAGTGAGAAATCACAACCAGAACTTTCCGGAAAATCTAAATTCACATCTATCTCTGTGGTATTTTCCTCCTCGTGTTGAAAATCTTAAATGAAGACAAAGTATTTTGCTGGTTACACAATTTCCTACATAATCTTGGCAAATGTTTTCAACTCTGGTCTACGTTGTACTATTCCTCACACTAGAGTAGATGCTTAACATTTTTCCAGTGGAGGGAAAAAACTGGAAATAAACTAGTTTTTAACCATGGTATCAAAGTCATCAATTTCATTGTTAGACCTTTCACCATTTCCACTCTTTCTTTCTTTGGCATCCCCCCGTCTCAGTTCACCCCTTGGAGAAGTCTTATCTTGGGGTAATATAATAGTGGGACCCCTCCTAAAGTAAATGCAAACACATGAATTTGAACTAAGAGTTAATCCTTTCGGGGTTCAACTATAAACAGAAAGGTGGTGAAAAACAGCCAAAGAAGACATTGCTCTCATCGATTTCAGTCAACATAGATTTCCAGATGGCACAGGGAGGGGCAAAAGTGCCGAACAAAACTGAGCAAACCCTTTTCTGTTTACATCTGATATTGAATATTTGAATTTTGTAAAAAGTAGGAATTAATGAGGGAAATAATAAATTTCGGAATCTCGTTTTCACTTAAAGGCGAGGTTAGCAAATACAATTTGCATGTAAATCAACATTTACCTGACACATGCACTTTTTACGGCTTGAATAAACTGTGACATGAAAAAGATGAAAGACATGGGACGTGTGTAAAAATCCTTGAAAGGTAATTGGCAGACGCTTGCAATAAATATTTATTAAGCAAAGTGATGTCCTTTTCTGTTTTTGTGCCACTGTGATTTCTGCTTCATCTCTGTCTTCTTTCCAGTTTCTCATTAAAGATGACTTCTCTTTTATGAGAGAATTCAGACCACATTCTGATGGTGGAGGAGGGAGAATGAAGGGGCCTTAGGAAAGAGGGTTTTTTGTTTTTTTTTTCTTCCTTGTAGCTCCTTTTTGAAGCTGTAGAAAAAGTCTGGGACAAAGCCGGGTGCCTGCAGAGTTTGAAAGGAGAGAGGAGAGTAAATGAGAAGATGAGCTAATGTCAGATTGACTTTGCTACTGTTTTTGAATTATTCCCATTTCGTCTGTTTCATTATTGCTCCTTAAACTCTAACAATCTGTCTTTGAAACTGTGTAAGACTATTACATCAAGAGAGAAATCAGGCCTTAGGAGCCAATGTCCTCATCAACACATTTGAGGTAAAGGAGAAAGTCAAGTTTAAGAGTGCCCTTTCCCCGCTTGACTTGTGAATGGGTTCTGTCTGGTTGGCCTCATGAGTATTGTCCAACCATAAAACATCAAGGGCCCACTGAAATATAAGCCCCATCAAAATCCTACAAGCCCTTGCAAAGTTGGCCTAAAACTTTGTTTTCATTTCTAGTCCATTATATCTTCTTTCTTTTGCTCTCCCATTCCATTAGCTATCTTTTATGACTTCCTTGTCATGACTAATCTATGCTGTAGTTTAAAAAATGTTCTCGGTTTTAATAATGATGTTTATTGTTTTAAAGGATTATTATTTATTTTTAATTTTTGACTGTACTGGGTCTTCCTTGCTAGGCATGGGCTTTCTCTGGTTGTGGTGCTTGGGATTCTCTTTGTGGTGGCTTCTGTTGTTGCAGAGCACGGGGTCTAGAATGTGTGGGCTTCTGTAGCTGCGACTTAAGGGCTCTAGAGCATGAGCTCAGTAGTGTGGCACACAGGTTTAGCTGCCCCATGGCATGTGTGGAATCTTCCCAGACCAGGGATCGAATCCATATCCCCTGCACTGGCAGGCAGATTCCTAACTACTGGACTACCAGGGAAGTCCCATAATGACTTTTAATAGTCAATAAGAGTTATTATAAAATCTCTCCTCACCTCATTTCTGAAGTTCCTTCTAACCATTAAAATGAGAAAGGAGTTCCTATGGACCAGCACTTAATCTTGCGGCCTAAAAATGTTGCAGTTCTCTCTCTCTCTCTTCCTCTCTCCCTCTCTCCCCTGAATCCACATAAAATGCAGTTTGGATGAAATATTATTTTATATTAATTAATGTAAAAACTAATTAGAGTACTTAATAACCCTCCCTTTCCCCACTTTAAGAAGTATCTAAGAAGGAATCTATGCAATCAAGTACAGTTTTTAAGGATGCATGACTTTCTTATTGCATACTTCATATAATTTTTTCTAAAAGTGGTCACCACCACAAGTTTAGTTACCATACATCTCCCTACAGTTGGTCCCCTTCACCAATTTCACTCATACTGTATCATTTTTAAAAAGCTATATCTTGTGTTTTAAGTGAATTGAAATAGATTATGAACTTAGAAATTCAGGCATCTCTGGAGACTTTTAGAAATATGCTGCAATATCATAGAAATAAGGCTGTAAATCCTCAGTCTACGTATGCAGTAGAAGAAGTCTGCTCTACACAGACCAGGGTACACCATCCACCTAGTATCTGATAGTTTCAAGTGCCAATTATGTAAAGAATCTTGTTTGTGCTAATTTGAAATGCAGTGGCTTCAGTGCTTCAGAACAATGATTTCAGTGCTTCTTGGACGTGGTCAGCTTCCATGTAAGTAATTAAATTTTACTGTTCATATCAGAGTGGCCCACCTCAGGCCTATACAAATCCCAGAGTGTCTGTATTGACCTTGTTGGGAACAGTACCACCTACCAAGTCTCCATGTGTTAATGAGGTGTGTACAAGGGACCCTGTCCCCTTTCTCAAACTTAAAGTACACTTTTCTTGCAAATAGAGTCCATTTCAATTGCCACTGGAATGTTTACCTTTAATATCTTTATAAGGATTAAAACAAACATTCCTGATTAAACATTAACTTACTTTAGGCATTTTCTGTGGGCATATGAGACATTCCCATTATGGTCTGTATGTGAATAGTACTTAATGTGGAAATTACTTTTTTAAAAAATTGACAAGGAGATGGAATAACTCATTTCAACATTTCCACAGGTCTCACCTTTTGGAAAGCTTATTACTGAATCAGGGAATGTGAAATTATATGTTCAAAACTCTAAGCTGCCAAAAATATAGTGTTGCTCTTTAGAATACTAAAAGATTTTACTTACTTTATAAAATATTGCATAATTTATAAAATGTAAATTAAAGTCCTATTGAAAATGACATTGTAAAAGGATGCTATCAAGTAATTTTTAATAGATTTTCCACCATTTCATGGTATCACTAGACACTTTAACAAAAATAATTGTCACCAGCAGCTAAGTCTTTCCATTTCTAGCAAATTTTAATTTGTTATCTTTTGTATTTTTTTTTTAAACCTGTGGCTTGAATGCAGTACCTTGGCTTTATTTAGTTTGGTTAAAAGGTCTTATTATTCCAAAAACCAGTTGCATTTACCAAGTCTTTTGATTCTGTATCTTGTAAGAGCTTCTCCATTTGTCCACTTCCATCTCTCTTGCTGCCACTACCTATTTCAAGTCACCATTGTCTCTGAAATGGGTTACTGTAACTGAACCCCAACTAGGTCTTCTGCATCTAGTCTTTTCTTTCTCCATCCATTCTCTACACTTTAGACAGAGCAATCATTTAAAAGTAAACTTGATCTTCTACTGATTCCCCTCTTAAAGGTTTTCAGAAGTTGTTTCTCTTTACCCTTAGGTCCCAACTCCTAACATTACTGGAGTATATTATTAAAAAAAAAAAAAAGAAAGAAAGAAAAAACTCATTTCTTCCATCTATGCATATGCCTGGCACTTAGTCTTGTGATTGCTACTCTTCTCATCAGAAAGTAGAGTCTATTTCTCTACCTCTTGAATCTCAATGAAACATGTGAGATGCTTGGACCAAAAGAATGTGGTAGGATGATGCAGGAGTTCTGAGCCTGGGCATGCAGAGGCCTTGAGGCTTCTGTTTTCATCCTCTGGGAGTACTCTCCAGAAACCCTCATGTGTAGAAGCCCAGTCTGGCCTGTTGAAGGATGCGAGGAACGTGTGGAGTAGACTCAAGACTTCCCAGCTGAAGCTCTCTAAACCAACCAGCCAACAGCCAGCACCAAGTACTTTGTTAAGTATAGTGTACAAGTATGCATTTTACTATAATTCAAAGATGGAGGAAACCAAGGGAGGTTACAAATAACCATCCCAAGATCAGACACCAAGTATCAAAGCCAAAATGTAAACCCTAGACATCTTCACCCTGTCACTAACTCTTAACCACTATGCTACATAAGCAATCATTTTAAATAGTCTACATACCGTAATGCAGATTTTTTTTCCTACTAAATTGTGTCTGTGTGACTTTTTTATTGATATTTAACTCAAGTATATCAAAGTTCCCCCCCAGCTTAACATACATAATAAATCATACACCTGTGTCATTTACCATGACTGTTTTCAGAACATCTTAAGTGCTGAATAATGGTAGCTTTTGTTCCTATGCTGATAGTGCATCTCCTTACTTTGAGTATACATTTTATTTTTCTGAACAGCCAGAAGTCATTTTGAAACTAAGAAGGGTGGGTAGAGTGGGAAATTTCAACTGGAATTCCATTTGGCCTCAATAACAAAATGCACAAGTAAAATAAGAAAATGGCCTTTCTCCTGTGGCTTGGGATCTGGAGTTAAAAGTCATTCCCTGCAGATTTTTGACAACAGCATCAACAGTAAAGTGCAAGTTAATACCCACAAAGTGAAACACTTACATGGATATATAAGTTCCAGCATGACTGTGAAAATACCAGTCTTTTCTTATAGTCACACCTCACATACATAGTTCCTATAAATACTGTTTTAAATTAGAAAAAACGTGGATGGTAGTTGTGACTTGGGGTACTCAGTATATTGATAAGTGTATTAGGTGTGCTTGGGTTGGCTGAGTTTGGCTGTCATACTGCTCAGGAGTCATTTAAGAGTGAAGCAGCTAGAAGGTCAAAAGATTTTGACATCTTCACACTCTAGCATTTTCCTAGGAACTTTTGCCAGGCCCAGACTTCTCCAGGAAGGGTCGATATATTTGCTATCTGTGAAGTGTTGATCAGTAAAGTGATTTTTTTTCCCTTTGTTCATTTTACGTATGAAGGGGAAAATGATTCAATTCCTGAAATAATGTTTTGTTTTTTAATACAATAAAGCCCCAAATCGTCAACATGGCATTTAAAGTCATGTGATTGATTTATCAACTGCTGTCTGAATGTCTTCTTTTATAATTACTAGTTCGTGTGTGTGTCTATGCTGGGCCTTCACTGTGGTGTGTGGGCTTCACTTGTGGTGCACGGGCTCTGAAGTGCACGGGCTCAGTAGTTGCAGTGCATGGGCTTAGTTGCTCCGTGGCATGTGGGATCTTAGTGGATCATGTGGGACCGGAGATCAGACTCACATCCCCTGGACTGGAAAGCAGATTCTTAGCCACTGGACCATGAGGGAAGTCCCTGTCTAAATTATTCCTAATATACATTGTACTTTCTTTATACCTATGCCTGGAATGTGCATTTCACTTTCCCATTATCCCTACCTTGATTGTTCTCTCCTTAATGAAAATTCTTGACAGCCACAAAATCAAATGATATATTCCTATATTGTGGCTGTAGTAAAAACAAACTTCCTCTTAGATTTTCCCAAAAAACTGTGTTGTGTGAGGATCTATGGATCAAAATACAACAGAGACTTCATAACATTTAGAGATAATAATAGTGACTACATCATAGGTTTGTTTGATGGATTAAATGAGTTATTCTCTATAAAGTACGTATAAGACTTCCAGATAAATAATAAACATAAATATATAATAAGCATACTACATAAATGTCCTCCACTATTATTTGCAGTTGCTAAAAAATAATGCAATATAAGTAGTTGTAAGAATGATCGCACAATTTTATAAGTAAAGCATGACAATGGCACTGAGCTATCAGTAAATCTATGTAGATAAAAAGTGAAAGGAGAGAGAAAATGGTAGACAAAGTGGTTGTACATTAGCTTTACATGTGTATTAAGTTGCCTGGAAACAAGGTCTAAGAAAGCAGGACTGATGAAGTGTATCTAACAAAGATTAAAATAGAGCTGTCAAAATTCAGATGACCTTCGAAGATGAGGGAAATTGTCTCCTTTCCTAAGCCTATGTTTGTCAATTAATCAGACATATTATCAGATTAATGGATTAAAATCTTCTCAAGATGAAACTCAATCCAGAAATCAACTTTAAGTAAAAACTTTACTTAACTTCGTAAAGTAAAATAAAGGACAGAAACGATATGGACCTAACAGAAGCAAAATATTAAGAAGTGGCAAGAATACACAGAAGAACTATACAAAAAAGATCTTCAAGATCAAGAAAACCACAAGGTGTGATCACTGGAGCCAGACATCCTGGAATGTGAAGTCAAGTGGGCCTTAGGAAGCATCACTACGAACAAAGTTAGTGGAGGTGATGGAATTCCAATTGAGCTATTTCAAATCCTAAAAGATGATGCTATGAAAGTGCTGTACTCAGTATGCCAGCAAATTTGGAAAACTCATCAGTGGCCACAGGACTGGAAAAGGTCAGTTTTCATTCCAATCCCAAAGAAAGGCAATGCCAAAGAACACTCAAACTACTGCACAATTGCACTCATCTCACACACTAGCAAAGGAGAAGGCAATGGCACCCCACTCCAGTACTCTTGCCTGGAAAATCCCATGGACAGAGGAGCTTGGTGGGCTGCAGCCCATGGGGTCGAAAAGAGTTGGACACGACTGAGCAACTTCACTTTCACTTTTCACTTTCATGCATTGGAGAAGGAAATGGCAACCCACTCCAGTGTTCTTGCCTGAAGAATCCCAGGGACCAGAGAGCCTGGTGGGCTGCCATCTATGGGGTCGCACAGAGTCAGACACGACTGAAGCGACTTAGCAGCAGCAGCAGCACACACTAGCAAAGTAATGCTCAAAATTCTCCAAGCAGGCTATAACACTACCTGAACTGTAAACTTGAAGCTAGATTTAGAAAAGGCAGAGGAACCAGCAATCAAATGGCCAACATCCTTTGGATCATAGAAAAGGCAAGAGAGTTTCAGAAAAATATCTACTTCTGCTCTATTGACTATGCCAAAGTATTTGACTGTGTGGATCACAACAAACTGTGGAAAATTCTGAAAGAGATGGGACTACCAGATCACCTTACCTGCCTCCTGAAAAACCCGTATGCAGGTCAAGAAGCAACAGTTAGAACAGGACAAGGAACAATGGACTGGTTCCAAACTGGGAAAGAAGTATGTCAAGGCTATATATTGTCACCCTGCTTATTTAACTTATATGCAGAGTACATCATGTGAAATGCCAGGCTGGATGAAGCACAAGCTGGAATCAAGACTGCTGGGAGAAATATCAATAACCTCAGATATGCAGACAACACCATCCTCATGGCAGAAAGCAAAGAGGAACTAAAGGACCTCTTGATGAAAGTGAAAGAGGAGAGTGAAAAAGTTGGCTTAAAACTCAACATTCAGAAAACGAAGAAGAAAAAAAAAAGAAAGAAAACGAAGATCATGGCATCTGGTCCCATCACTTCATAGCAAATAGATGTGGAAACAGTGAGAGACTTTATTTTTCTGGGCTCCAAAATCACTGCAGGTGGTGACTGCAGCCATGAAATTAAAAGACACTCGCTCCTTGGAAGAAAAGCTATGACCAAACTAGACAGCATATTAAAAAGCAGAGACATTGACAACAAAGGTCTGTCTTATCAAAGCTATGGTTTTTCCAGTAGTCATGTGTGGATGTGAGAGTCAAACTATAAAGAAAGCTGAGCACCAAAGAATTGATGCTTTTGAACTCTGGTATTGGAGAAGACTCTTGAGAGCCCCTTGAGCCTCCCTTGCAAGGAGACCAAGCCAGTCAATCCTAAGGGAAATCAGTCCTAAATATTCATTGGAAGGATTGATTCTGAAGGTGAAATTACAGTATTTGGCCACCTAATGCAAAGAACTGACTCATTTGAAAAGACCCTGATGCTGGGAAAGATTGAAGGCAGGAGGAGAAGGGGACGACAGAGGATAAGATGGTTGGATGGCATCACTGACTTGATGGACATGAGTTTGAGTAAGCTGCAGGAGTTGGTGATGGATAGGGAAGACTGGTGTGCTGCAGTCCATGGGGTCTCAAAGAGTCAGACAGGACTGAGTGACTGAACTGACTGACTAAAGTAAAAACTGATGATTAAAAGAAGAAAAAAAAGCCTGGGAAAATCAGAGAGGCTAGAATTCCTGAGGATCTGAGACCTACTGAGACTTGTAAATAGAATTTCAGCCATACTGATATCAAGGTGAGGGAGTGATACCAGAGGTAAGCCCTCTGGATATTTTAATGATGAACACTCTGTACAGGAATGCATCTGTGTATAGATTTGTGAGTATATGATTGATTTCTTTGAGCAGTTATACTTTGTAATAAACCTAAAAATCTCAAAATTTAAGAAAACTATCTCCCAATGTATGATCTGTTTTAAAAGTTACTGCCTTTTTTAAGTAGTGGTTGTCATTTATCTGTTGCCACCTCGTAACAATTGCCATGCTTTAACCATAGTGGGATTCAATAATTATATAAAGGGTATAATGGGACCTTTTTATCTCTTGATCTAGTAAATCTTAAACCCTCCAACAAGGTTTTCGAATTTCTCACAGAGATTATCACAATACTGTGCACATAACATAACAAATATATTTGGTGGATTTAGCAAATTACAATATCGGTGTATTATAAGAAGATATAGGTTATAAGAAAATAGGTTTGTAAAGCAGTCTTGAATGTATATAGTACAACTATACTGTTGTTTCCTTTTGTTGTGTAGTTGACAAAGTCAGCTTTTTTTTTTCCCCTCTAAGAAAATGTATTAAGTCTTCCCCATCCCATAAGTCTTAAACCTTAAGGAAAAATTTTACATTATTCCAGGCTTAATCACATCTTGCTAGTTCGCACCCATTTTTCAGCCGGCCAAAATCTTTTTGAATCCTATATGATAGTTTTCTCTTCCTATCATGTGTCATCTATAAATACGATTGACCCTTTTTCTGTACTTTGGTCTAAAATAGTCATCAAATTACAATGTATGGAGAATATATTAACTGAAGATTCACATCCATGGAGCTTTTGCTTTAGGTTGACATAGGGAGGCAGTTAAAAGAATGCATGGTTCATTCTTTTTGGAAAACAGTGACAATGAACGATCCACTAATTATATCAGGGACCTATTTTTCCTATTCGAAGCCCAGTATATCACTTTCTTATCTTATCAATTTTGTACACAGCCTGAAGTTTGCAAATAAATGGCTGTACTTTAAACTTAAATTGTCCTTAGCAAACAAGTTTTCTAGATTATATATTTGTCATGAAAACAAAAGAGTCTGGTGTGAAAATAGATAATAGGATTTAATTGGATATAATTGAATGATATTATTAGTATATTAAATTTGTATGGCACTTGTGCATGCAAATCAAATTTCTTAAAACATATCTGGTAGGTTCATATGTACTTTATTCAGATTTATGACTTTAAAGTCACCCATTCTTTATAAGTAATGGGGCATTTGTGTATTCATTGCTAGTCCTAAATCTTTTCTTTCTTTTTGTTTTCTTGCTATGCTTTTGAATGTTGATACAGTTCTCCCTTTTATTGAACCAGTTTGTTTATCTTTTTAAAAGTTTTATTTTCATCTGTCCTAGATGACATAAGTCATAAGAACAGCTTCCATTTGTTTAGCATTTATTACATATCAGGCACTTTATATCACTGTTTCCAACAAACCTCTGAGGTGTTTACTGAGGAGAAGAGAAGTAAGCAAGTTTTCTTAGAGTAAGCAGCTTGCAGACAACCAAGCTGATTTTAAACTTAGGCTCAGATCAACCTATTGCAGGCCCTTAATATAAATGTATAGATGTGTCTATATCCATCACTTCATGGCAAATAGATGGGAAGCAATGGAAACAGTGAGAGACTTTATTTTTCTGGGCTCCAAAATCACTGCAGATGGTGACTGCAGCCATGAAATTAAAAGATGCTTCCTCCTTGGAAGAAAAGCTATGACCAACCTAGACAGCATATTAAAAAGCAGACACATTACTTTTGCCAACAAAGGTCTGTCTAGTCAAAACTATGGTTTTTCCAGTAGTCATGTATGGATGTGAAAATTGGACTGTAAAGAAAGCTCAGCACTGAAGAATTGTTGCTTTTTTTGATAATTGGCAATACTAATACAATTATGTAAAGTTTAAAAATAAAATAAAATTTAAAAAAAGAATAAAAAATAATAAACATATTGAAAATTTCTTGGGGAAAAAAAAAAAAAAGAATTGTTGCTTTTGAACTGTGGTATTGGAGAAGACTCTTGAAAGTCCCTTGAACTGCAAGGAGATCAAGCCAGTCAATCCTAAAGGAAATCAATCCTGAGTATTCATTGGAAGGACTGATGCTGAAGCTGAAACTTCAATACTTTAGCTACCTGATCTGAAGAACTGACTCACTGGAAAAGACCCTGATGCTGGGAAAGATTGAAGGCATGAGGAGAAGGGGATGACAGAAGATGAAATAGTTGGGTGGCATTACTGACTCGATGGACATGAGTTTGAGTAGGCTCCAGGAGTTGGTGACGCACTGCTAAGTCGCTTCAGTCGTGTCCAACTGTGTGCGACCCCATAGACAGCAGTCCACCAGGCTTCGCCATCCCTGGGATTCTCCAGGCAAGAACACTGGAGTGGGTTACCATTTCCTTCTCCAATGCATGAAAGTGAAAAGTGAAAGTGAAGTCGCTCAGTCATGTCCAACTCTTCGCGACCCCATGGACTGCAGCCTACCAGCTCCTGCATCCATGGGATTTTCCAGGCAAGAGTACTGGAGTGGGTTGCCATTGCCTTCTCCTGGTGATGCACACGGAAGCCTAACATGCTGCAGTCCTTGGGGTCACAAAGAGTCGGACACAACTGAGTGACTGAACTGAACTGATACCTTCACATGCAATTTTTCTAGAATTTTGGGAAAGTAATATTGAATAAGAAGTGTCACGCGAGTATATGTTCCTCAGTTCTTTGTCTCGTCACAACAAAGATTTGGAGCAACGGACATTAAAGCCCTCAGCGCATCACAGCTCTCGGGTCTTGGACAAACCGTGTTACAGCTCTTAGGCAAATCAGTGTTACAGCTCCATTTTATTTATAAGATAGGAGGAGAATCCAAGACTCGAAGAGAAGAGAGTGGAGGAGTGCATGGGGAGGGAGAAAGAGAGAGAGAGAGAGAGAGAGCGCGCGCGCATGCACGCGGGAGAGAGAGTCCTTGAGAAAGCGCTTTGGCTCCTCCTTTTATATGTTTTTTTCCTCCACCTGGGCCTGCCCTATGCAAATTGGGCTTAGCCAAGAGTGCTGTTTGTTCTGTTTGTTCTGCCTGAAGTCTTCACTCTGGTCCTCGGACCTTCCTTGTCTTTTAGCCACCGCCATTTTGGACTCCTTTTCCCTATTCTACCTACCTAACAGAAGTAATTCTGATTATGACTCAACCCACTAGCCCCTCTAAATTTTCTTTTTTAAGTACCCTGTTTCAGGCTCACCCCCAACGCCTATTATTTTCTCTCCTGGCAAATCTTATCCCGTTAGGTCTGCACCCTCAGTCAGCTACTAGGTAAAACATAAACATGGCTGAAGCTACATTTACTAATTTCCATTTTCAGTGCCACTATTCAAGGCATACTACCGTACCTCTTACCTGCTCCACTTGCCCTAATCCTTGAAGCACTCAAATTTTTAGTAGGCAAAATATTATCAAAACTGAAAATCCGGTCTGACTTCCCACTTAAAACTCTTTCACTGGTTCCCCATTGGACCTTAACAATTTAGGATATGATTTTAAGCACTTAGCAAGTAAATATAGGTAAGGCCCTTTGGGATTACTGGCTTCCCTGGTGGCTCAGCAGTAAAGAATCTGCTTGCAATGCAGGAGAAGCAGGTTTAATCCCTGGGTCGGGAAGATCCTCTGGAGAAGGCAACCCACTCCAGTATTCTTGCCTGGGAAATCCCACAGACAGAGGAGCCTGATGAGCTACAGTCCATGGGGTCACAAAGAGTCAGACATAACTTAGTGACTAAATAATAAAACCTTTGGGATTAGAACCTTGTTTAGTGTTTACTCTGACCACACCTAGCCTTGGGAACACACCCCGGGCAGGATATATCCTGTTCCTCAAATGCTTCTGCCCTACCCCACCTCTCTTGACTTGTTTAGAGATTCAACAATAGCCTCAAAGAGCTGAGGTTCTTCTATAGTCCACACAGTGGAAGTTTCCCCTTTAGGAAGTCCCTGCAGCCCAGCTATATGGCACACATAGAGCTGCTCTCTTTCAGCATCTTCAGGGTCAGCCTGAGCTGCAGGGAGCCAGCTCTTCTCGGGGAATCTTGGCTCTAATGACTGAGCAAGGCTGGGGTTGGGATTTAAAGGTAAGGTCCACAGGACACTGGAAACGCCATGTTCAAGAGCTCACTGTATTTCAGCTGAGACTTTATCGGACCTGATTAGAGTGTGGTTTCTTCCAGAAGTAGCTTCCTCCAATTTCCTTTCACAGATGTCAATCCCTAAACACTCTTAGTTTTGTGTCTGCAGAGTACAACCTCCAACTTTTTCTGTCACCCTCAGATAAAGCCTCTTCCCACTCACAGAATGGCTGCTGCAGTTTCTGCCATCACATTCTTTTATGACATTAGGCAAAGTCATGCAAGCAGGAATGTAGAAGTCAGGGCATGAAGGGAGCACTTTATCTCATTTTATTATGAAAGAAAATATTCCCCAGAATGTCCCAGCAAAATTAGCACTTCATTTTTCACAAGTGTGTCTTTATGGTCTTGTTTAAACCATTCTTTTCTTCACATTTCCTAGAAATTGAAAGTTCAATCTAGTGGATTAATTAAAGATTGTTAATTTCAGGAGGTACCTAATAGCAGGTGGTCCTACTATTAGTGCTGTCAAGAGTCATCTGTGGGTTCAAGTGTTGTTAGCCTGCTCCATCTATTAAAATTTACCATAAGCCGTCAAATGGTTTTCCCAGTTATCTATGATCATCATATCTGGTGGTTTAAGATTACTACATTCCGACTTGCTAATTTTTTCCTTCTTCCTGCATTTATTATCTGTGGTTTCCTATAAAAAAAACTTTTCCTTATCAACTCTTTGGTAACTCTGAAAAACAGCTTCTGTGGGAAAAGCAGACAAATACTTGATCTTTTCCCTTAATCAGTTTTCAAAATAATGAGATGTTGCCCTAGCAACCTTTAAGGATTATCAATGAAGTGTTGTTTTTTTTTTTTTTAATCAGTATGAACTTCTGGACTTTAATATATGTTTCAGTCTATTGCAGTCATCATTATTATTTTATTTATGTGAGGCTCAGAATTTCCCAGTTTGGGCCATGGCAACTTTCTAAGCTAATGTTTGTGTCCTTTTTAAGACCCAAGTAAGTCTTTGATAACGTTTCTTTCAGCTGTGGCAAAACTCATTGTGCCTTGTTCTGTGGAATCAACCATCTTCCTAAAAGAGCAGGTTTTTGTTGTTATTTTGTTTTTAGTCAATACATAAGTGATATATAGAAACAATAGTCTGGACACAGTATAGAGTTCTGTCATTCACTATTACTCTAAAAAAAGAGTAAAAATACCTAAACGAAACCTTTAACTGTCAACAATTTCTATATTGTTCTTTTGTCTCCTTGAACTTTTTCCCCATTCTACTTCCCTCACATAATTTTATTCTAATGAAATACAGTTTTACATTTGAAAGGCTGTTAATCATCCTATCATAACCCTCCGCAACAAAAAATTGTATATAAATTAAAATGTAAAATTTTTCTTGTCTGCAATCATATGTCTTTAAGTCTTTAATGCTTTAGTATAGCATATAAACTTCATAAAAGTTCATTAAAATATTTAGGGATGTTCAGAACATATAAAACACCACACACACACACACACACACATATATATATATTTAAAGATGTAATGTTATTCTGTGAAAAATTGAGGTGGAAATTTCTCCCTTTTTCTTCAAATCATGCAAAATATGCAGCTGAGGCAGAGACTAAACGGGGTGAATAAAAGGATTTCCCTGGGCCTTTCTCATAAAGAATAATAAATAGGCAGAGAGGGACTCTTTCATATCAGATCAAAATTATCCATCATAGTTCTTACAGGTTTTGAATATTATAATTTTTAAAATTATAATTTTATAAGAAAGGCATAGAATCATCCTTTGTGTCCTGTATTTACTTGGATGACATAAGGCACCATCAACTTTCTTAGCATCACTTTGTTAGCTTTGCTATGCTATCAGACCCTTCCTCAGGACTCATGCTTTCTTTGAAGGTAGTCAAGGTAGAAAAAAATGAGGGCATATAAAGAACTATGTCTTTTCACCTCTGCCATGCTCTTTAATATATTTAAGTTCAGAATATCCCAACATTGACCAAAACACCCAGTTTCTAATTTAACATATCACTCTACAGATTTCACATTGTTCCTTTGTTTGAATTTAGATTTTTGAATAAAGCAAATGTCCCATAGTAAGACTCTGGTTGGGTAAGACGTGAGCCTTTCTTCTTAAAGTGAAAGAAGAGCAATAACCAAAGAAATAATGGGATAGAAGAAAACCAGCAGATAAATTTAAGACTACAAGAAATCTGAGGATCAGAAAATTGATTCACTTAAAATTAAATCAACCCTGAATTTTCATTGGAAGGACTGATGCTGGAACTCCCAATACTTTGGCCACCTGATGCAAAGAGCTGACTCACTGGAAAAGACCCTGATGCTGGGAAAGACTGAAGGCAGGAGGAGGCAGGGGCAACAGAGGATGAGATGGTTGGATGGCATCACCAACTCAATGGACATGAGTTTTAGCAAATTCTGGGATATAGTGAAGGACAGGGGATATTAGCATGCTGCATTCCATGGAGGTCCAAAGAGTTGAGTTGGACACGACTGAGTGACTGAACAACAAAAATTATTTATGTTTGCATACATCCTTATGTAGTTTTTTTTTTTTTTTGTACCTTCAGAGGTACCTCTTTTGAAGGCTGCTGTGCTAAAGTATATACCCAATAGTGGGATAAATGAACTTCCTCTATTCATGACAATGATGATGACTATTAGTTGCTCAGTCATGTCTGCCTTTTTGCGACTCCATGGATTGTTGTTCACCTGGCTGCTCTGTCCATAGAGTTCTCCAGACAAGAATACTGGAGTGGGTAGCCATTCCCTTCTCCAGGGAATCTTCCCAATTCAGGGATTGAACCCAGGTCTCCTGCATTGCAGGCAGATTCTTTCCCTTCGGACCTAGTAGTGGGATAATAAATAAGCTTCCTCAATTCAGCTCATGCATAAATGTATTACATTCTGCCAGATTGCTCTAGTTTTCCTGATCTATTTCCTGAACATTCCTGCCAATAAAATCCCATTTATTTATATTCTTGTAACATTTGTTATTATCCAGCTTTCATTTTTTTGACAGATTGGTAGAAAGTGGTTGATGCCATTCAGTTGTTCAGTCATGTCCTGCTCTTTGCAACCCCATGGACTGCAGCATGCCAGGCTTCCCTGTCCTTCACTGCCTTCCCAGAGTTTGTACAAATTCCTGTCCATTGAGTCGATGATACCATACATCCATCTCGTCCTCTGTGGTCCCCTCCTCCTCCTGCCTTCAATCTTTCCCAGCCTTAGGGTCTTTTCCAATGAGTTGGCTTTTCACATCAGGTAGCCAAAAGTATTGGAGCTTCAGCTTTATCATCAGTCCTTCCTATGAACATTCAGGATCGATTTCCTTTGTGATTGACTAGTTTGATCTCCTTGCAGTCCAAAGGACTCTCAAGACTCTTCTCCAGCTCCACAGTTTGAAAGCATCAATTCTTTGGTGCTCAACCTTCTTTATGGTCCAGCTCTCACATCCATACATAACTACTGGAAAAACCATAGCTTTGACTAGACAGACTTATGTCAGCAAAATGACATCCATGCTTTTGAAAACACTGTCTAGGTTTGTAATAGCTTTTTAAAAATTTGTTTATTTATTTGGCTGTGATATATCTTAGTTGTGGCACACAAGATCTTTAATGCTGCACACCAGATCTTTTAGCTGTGGCATACGAACTCTTAGTTGTAGCTCGTGGGATATGGTTTCCTGACCAGGGATCAAATCTGGGCCCCCTGAATTGGGAGCTTGGAGTCTTAGTCACTGGACCACCAGGGAAGTCCCTGTCATAGCTTTTATTCCAGGGAATGATCGTCTTTTAATTTCATGGCTGCAGTTACCATCCACAGTGATTTTGGAGCCCAAGAAAATAAAATCTGCCACTGTTTCCATTTTTTTCTCCATCTATTTGCCATAAAGCAATAGGATCAGATGCCATGATCTTAGTTTTTTTGAATGTTGAGTTTTAAGTCAGCTTTAAAAAAAAAAAAAATTCCTTTCCAGATTGGAGTAAAGTGGTATCTCAAGGAAATTTTAATTTATATATTTTCTGATTAATTATAATTTTGCTGTGCATTTTTTTTCTTTCCTTTTGTGAACTTTACTTTGAATTCTCTGCCTTTTTTCTTTTGAGTTCTTTGCCTTGATCTAGTGTATTTATAGGAATTTTCTTGCATTTTCTTGATATTAATCCTTTTAAGATTTCAAATATCCTCTCAACACATGTAACCATTCAATTTTATTAGCAGTAACCTGGAATGAACATAAATACTTAATTTCCAGTGTAGTCAAAGCCAATGATTATTTTATTATTTGCTTTATAGTTTGTGTTTTCAGAGTCTTATTTAAAATTATGTTTCTACCCCCAAGGTAACAAATATATTTAATTTATTTTGTTAGCATAATTGCTTTACTTTTCACATAAATTATAAATCTGCTTGGAATTTATCTTTGTATCTATGTAGAAGGTAGAGTTTCAACTTTATTGTCTCCATTTAATAAACCTATTTTTTCCCCAAATAGCTTTCACATAATTACTCCTTTATAGATTTGTATTACTATTTTATCATTTATATAGTTCCTATGTATGCATAGATCTGTTTGTAATAAGCTCTTTATTCTGTTTTATTTGGTCAATTTATTTGACAATTTTATAATATTTCATTACCATAGCTTTATAATATATATCAATGCTTGTAAGATTTTCTCTGATCTATTTTTTGAAAGTGGATTTAGTGATCTATGATTTTTATTTTTTATATATATCTTTAGAATAAATTTGTTGCATTTCTTTGAAATAATTCTGCTGATAATGGTGGTATGTTTATTGGGAGTGACTCTATAGAGTTTGGTCTATTTTCTTAAACAATTTGTGTAAAATAGGAATTATCTTTTCTTCAAAATTTTGATCTTCCTGAAATACTGCTTAGAGGTAGCAGAATGCCTCTAATTGCCTGAATATTTATTGATCAATTTTCTAATTTTTATTCCAAATCTGGCAGTTGTTTCAATTACCATGGCTGTGTTAAAAATTGCATTGAACCTTAGTGGTAAAAGCAATAATTGTTTATCCTCACAGATTATGAGGGTCAGAAATTGAGATATGAGTATAGTGGGGTGGCTTGTTGCCAAGTGAGATGTTCCTGCAGCTGGAAGAATTGAAGTTTAGGAGCTGAAATCACCTGGAGGTTCATTTATTCATACATCTGACTGTTGATGCCAGCTTTCTGTGAAAGCCTGGGTTCCTTTCCCTGTGGACCTCTCCATCTGGTCTTGTCATGGTGTCTTCCTATATCAGCTAATTTAGGCTTTCCTTGTGATGGCTGGTTTTCCCAGAGAGGAGAAAGACGTGGCATTGGAAATCACACTGTTTTCCAGATAGCCACACTCTGTGAGTCAGAGCAGTTACATGCCTGCCCAGGCTCAAAGGGATGGGGAATGAACGTCACTTCTGATGAGGAAGTGGCAAGATTCTGAAAGTACATGTAGACATTTATGAAAAATACAATCTGCCACTGTAATTTATACATTTTTTCAGGTACATATCTCACTCATTTTCATATGCATTAGTGAAGTATTGGTTGTAACATCCTTTCTTTTGTTAGTTACTGTTTTATTTTTGGCTGTGTCCAACTTTGTATTCTGTATTTTGTTTGATTGAAAATATTTCTTTTTTCCTTGAAAAAATCTTATCAGAGGTTTGTCTCAGATCAGATCAGATTAGATCAGTCGCTTAGTCGTGTCCGACTCTTTGCGACCCCATGAATCAGCCTCCCTGTCCATCACCAACTCCCGGAGTTCACTTAGACTCAAGTCCATCGAGTCAGTGATGCCATCCAGCCATCTCATCCTCTGTCTTCCCCTTCTCCTCTTGCCCCCATTCACTCCCAGCATCAGAGGCTTTTCCAATGAGTCAACTCTTCGCATGAGGTGGCCAAAGTACTAGAGTTTCAGCTTTAGCATCATTCCTTCCAAAGAAATCCCAGAGCTGATCTCCTTCAGAATGGACTGGTTGGATCTCCTTGCAGTCCAAGGGACTCTCAAGAGTCTTCTCCAACACCTCTTAAAAGAGTTAGATTTAGATTTGAGCAATATTTATTCTTGCATTTTTGTTCTATGTTTCTTGATTTCTGCCTTTTTCTTCAATAATTGTCTCCTGATTTCAATTTGGTCTATTCTTCTTTTCCCTATGAATCAAGTAGAATCATGGCTTGTTTTATTTCAGTCTATTTCTTTTTCTTCTTTTTTGATAAATGTTTTTAAAACTACACATTTTCCTCAAGTTCTGCTTTAGTTGTGCCCTGCCAGCTTTCATATGTGGTGATATCATTGTCATTCAGTTATATTTTATAACTTCCCCAACAATTTCTGCATTAACCCAAAAGTAATTTAATAGCAAGCATTTTAGTTTCAAGACATAGGAGATATCTTTGGCTGTTTTTCATTATTGCTGTTCTAATTTCCTTGCAGTATGATTAGAGAACATAGTTGGATGTTGAATCGTTGAAATTGATGGATCTCTGGACAGGGGCAGTTTTAACTTTCATGAATATTCCATGTAAGCTGAATCAGAATCTGTTTTTCTTACCTGTTTTTTACCCTAATGAGGCTTTAGCAGCTCTCAGCTCTAACCTATGATCCCAGGACCAATAAAACACAAGCAGACAAAGATCAGCCCACACAAAAGAGGGAGGGGGAGAAAAAGGGAAGGTGAAGGACACAATTGAAATTGCTCCCTCAGTGTTCCAGTCCATGACATTTCAAGGAACACCTTCACCCATAGGAGAGCCTTGCCTTTTTCTTTCTTGCTTTTCTTTCATTCATAAGCCTCTCAGCTGGTAAAGAATCCACCTGCAATGCAGGAAACCCTGGTTTGATTCCTGGGTCAGGATGATCCCCTGGAGAAGAGAATGGCTACTCACTCCAGTATTCTGGCCTGGAGAATTCCAGGGGCTGTATAGTCGATGGGGTCGCAAAGAGTTGGACATGACTGAGTGACTTTCATTTCACTTCCAGAATTTAGCTAAGTGATGATAGGTACTTGAAGCAGTAAGAGGAAGGTAAGGACTAAGATAAAATATCTCACAAAAGAAGACTAAACACAACTCAGAGACTGATTAGGCCTGTAGGACAGGAAAGAGAAGCCAGAAGAGTCAAAGATGACTAAAATTTTACTAAGTATGTAAGGCAAGAGAGTCAAGGAAATTATAAGTCTGTTGTTCACACAGTAGCTTGAGTTGTGATTATAAAACCACAGGCACTGTTATATAGAGTGATGTAAGTCAGAAAGAAAAAAACAAATACCATATATTAATGCACATATATGAAATCTAGAAAAATGGTACTGATGTGCCTATTTGCAGGAAAGGAATGGAGATGCAGATACAGAGAACAGACTCGTAGACACAGTGGGGGAAGGAGAGGGTGATGAACTGAGAAAGTGGCACTGATATATAGGCACTATCATGTGTCAAATATATGTTACATAACACAAGGAGCTCTGCCTGGTGCTCTTGATAACCTAGAGGAGTGAGATGGGGCAGGGAAGGAAGGTTGAAGAGGGTGGGGATATATGTACAATTATAACTGAGTTGTGTTGTTGTTTGGCAGATACCAACACAACATTGTACAGAAATGTTCCTCCAACTAAAAAATAAATTAAAAATAAAAAACAACAGAGGCACAGGTTCAGAAGGAGCCCAGAGAAGTGGAAGTGAGACCACATTGAAAGTTTCGAGTGTCCTCACAGCTGGGCGAGTTTTGTTCTACCTGCCTTCTGCTATTCTGCTGAAGCAAAACAAGTTTCCCTGGGTATGCTTGGCCTGCAACTTGTATTTCCAGATCTCACGGTCTTCTCAAGTATTTTCATAAAAATTAAGTCCAAGAATATTGAGTTGACTTTGTCAGTCTGGTTTTCCCTTCTCTACTGAATTTCTGGGCCAGGGATTGCTCTCTTCCTGTTTCAAGGACTAGTGCAATCTGGTTTTCTCTCTGTTCCCACTACTATACATTGTCAAGTTGCAATCCGGTTAGTTGGAAATAGTGGCTGATAAATTCTCCATAAATGGGAATTTAATTCTTTCATCCAGACTGTGAATGCTAGGCTAAATCAAGGGTCTAGACCAGGTTTTCTCTTTATACTGTGTATCTTTTTCCCACCCTGCTCCCTGTCTCCTAAATGCTAAATCTAACCTCCCTTCCCCAAATCTCCAAAATCTGTTTTAGGTCTTTGCAGTGTAGAAGCTATAAGGTTAAAATGGTTGTGCTGTGTATTCCCCCTGCTCGGTGTGCAGGATGCTCAACTATTTCAGATGCAGGGTCTTTGTGCACTGAAATCCCAAGGAGAGGAGGGCAGAGTCCCTCTCCCTCTCTGCCCCTCCCCTGGGCTGTCTCTCAGCTGTCCCCACAAGAAGCTGTCTCCAGCAGACCATTTCCTCTGTGACAGTTTTCAGGCCTCCCAGCTGTGCCTGTCCTTGGCTGTCTTCCTCTGTCCGCAGCCAACAGGATGCTTCTGCTCCACCAGTTCTCGGGCTTCCATTCCTGCTCTGACAGTAGGTTGGAAGGGATTTGTGTGTGTGTGTGTGTGTGTTTTCCTCTTCTTTCTTTCTTGTTTTGTTTGTGTTTTTGTTGTTGTTGTTGTTGTTCAATTTACACATTCCAGACCTGTCATGCTGGACCTCCCCTCCCTCCAACAGCTGTCAGACCCCCCTACAAGGAGACAGTCAGAGCAAACAAGAAACAAACAATGTACAGAGAAATTTCAAAGTGTATTCAGAGAAACGTGTTACTTCAAAGGCAGTATCGAGGTCCCCCTGGAGCTCATTACTGTAGTCGGTGAGACAAGGCAGGGAGGGAGCTGCTCAGTTGGCTCCCAGGGGATGGAGAAAGCAGAAAAGGAAAAAAAAAAAAGAAAGAAAGCCTACAAGAAGTGCAGTTTAGTTATTTTTTAAACTATCAACTCTATATATCCATCAGAGATAAAGAAATAAACCTTGCCCCTTCTGTAGTCCCTAAAAGCCATTTATTTCAGTGGATAGCCCACTGATACCCCCAAAACCATGAACTCTTTGGAGGAGGATGTCTTTCCAATAGTGGATCAGTATACCTGCAGGAAAAGGGAAGGATGGCAGGCTACGTTCTGCTGAGTAACAGTGGTTGAGGTGATGGGGTAGAAGGGAGGGGAGGGGGCATGATGCCCACCAGTCTCACACGGTACATCAGAATGGAAAACCACCAGGGGCAGCCTGGGCAACACCCCAGAGGAAGCCTCCTTCACTTCTAGGGAGCTGGATTTGTTTTATTGGCAAAAGTCACAGCTACGAGGATACATTTCTGACAAAAGTGACCAGGACAGGAAAGTATATTCCAGTAATAGTAGATTTTCCTCATCCTTTAAATCACACACACCTCTCCTATAGCTACTTAAGTTTTGTGTTTTGTTTTTCTGTTTCTTCCAACAAGCTTGTTTTGCTCATAAGTTTGCGATGTTTAAGGTCAAGGGAAAGGATTTTGTATTTTGGTAATGTGTTGTTTGCTTGTCCGTCTCTGAACTCCTCACAGTGTCCAAAAAAAACAATGGAATTGAATTACTTTTGAACTTGGACTGTCTTATTACCATTCTTTTCTACAAAATTTACTTTTTAGTATGTATGAAGTGAGATCCACTCCTTTTGGTGTACAGTTCTCTGTGTTAGGACAGATGCAGAGTCGTGTAACACCACTTACAGGCAAGATGTGGAATTGTGCCATTGCCCCTTCCCCTTCACAAATACAACATGTGTGCACACACACACACACACATTTTTTGCATTAATCCTTTGTAGTTAAGGCTTCTCTATTCTTTACTCTGGCAATGACTAATCTGTTCTCTGTCCTTATAATTTACCTTTGTCAGAATGCCACATCGATGGAATGATGCAGTATTTGTCCTTTGACTCTGACTTCTTTTAATTCCCACAGTGAAGCTGAGATCCATCCCTGTTGTAACATGCATCATACCTTGTTCATTTTTATGACTTAGTATCCAATGGTGTGGATGTACTATAGTTTGTTTATCCACGCCCAAGTGAAAGGACAGTCAGGGTTATTTCCCTTGTGGGGTGGTATAGATAAAGCTGCTATAAACATTAGGGTGAAGTGTTTTTGTGTGAACATAGGTTTGATTTTTCAGGCCTCCCAGGTGGCACTAGTGGTAAAGAACCTGCCTGCCAGTGCGGGAGACTTAAGAGATGTGAGTTCAATCCCTGGGTCAGGAAGATCCCCTGGAGGAGGGCATGGCAACCCACTACAGTATTCTTGCCTGGAGAATCCCATGGACAGAGGAGCCTGGCAGGCTACAGTCCATAGGGTCCCAAAGAGTCGGACACAACTGAAGCAACTGAGCACACACACAGGTTTTCTTTTCACTTAGATACATAGCTTAGGGTGGGTCACATACATCTTTGTTGTTTGAAGTACTGAATGGATTGACTGATATGATGATTTTTGTTTTCTATCAGCTTCTCAGTTTCATTCCTCCATATGCTGCCAATGCAATGAGGCTGGTATTTCCAATGCCTATTGCACCTTAATCTAGTTTTTAGAGTAATTAACCTAGTATTGCCACCTGAAATGTCAAGTGTGAGAATGATTTGATGAAGGGTTTAATTTTTATTTAATGAACATCAAGGACTGAGAACCCTGTTTTTGACTGTGCTGGGTCTTTGTTGCTGCATGGCTTTCTCTAGTTGTGGTAAGCAGGCTTCACATTGCAGTGGCTCTTCACGTGTGGGGCACGGACTCTGGGGCACATGGGCTTTAGTAGTTGTGGCATTTGGGCTTAGTTGCTCTCAGGCATGCTAAATATTTCTGGACCAGGTATCAAAATCCTCTTCCCTGAATTGGAAGGCATATTCTGAACCACTACACCAGGGAAGCCCAAGTGTGTAGAACTCTTAATCCTGTTTCTTACTCATTTGGACTGAGCTGGTCTGATGTCACTATGGTAAAAGGGTGAGGAGTCAGGCATGCTCAAGTAAGTGGATATCACCTCCAGAATTTCCTTCTAGGATATGGCCAGCTAACTCTTTCAGCCTGAAGGCTTCTTATACCCCACTGTATAGACAAGGCAAGAATAGGCTGTAAAGTTCTTGTGTATAAATGCAGAAAAGATTATTTGGGCATGTTAAACCAAAGGGTATCACTGAACTATTACTTTGCATAGTATTAATCAACTCTAAATCAGATCCCATTGTGCAAGAGTCTAGCTCCTCATGTCTATAGGGCTGTACTAAACAAAGCTGACTTAAAAAATATATGTATTGCTCATTTTTGGTCTTTCAAAACATTTTTCCCCCAGTGATCCCATAAAGGTGTGTTTTACTGCGGTGTGAATGCATCAAAATGCTTTATATTGAATAGAGTTTATAATGGGTTCATTTGAAGTAGAACCTACATCATGAATTAAATTTTATGTTGACTCCTTCTTGTGAGTAATTCCAATTCCTTTTGTATCATGTTGAGACAAGTCAAACTTTAAAATGTACTATCAAGTCATCCTCAGTGATAATAGTCTGCATTTGTGTCCATCACAATTATGATCATCATGGAATCAAATGATGTATGAGAGGCAGCCTCATGGTAACACCTATACAGAGAACAAATTTTAGAAATGTTATCACCATTGCCTTCAAATAGCTCAGTTGTTCTTATCTGTAGGTTGTAGACTCCTTTGAAAATCTGCTGAAAACTATTTTCAGAAAAAATTATCTACACTTACATAAACAAAATTTTACTTATAGTTTCAAGGAAGTGATGTAATAAATGAAGTCCAGTTATAAATTCCTTAATGACCATGTTCATGTTAAGGACACCTCAAAAAGAAAAGGAAAAAAACTTCTTGAATGCACATTTTTGTTTGACTTATTGGAAAAGCTGTATTAAAAAAAATAAATAAAAGAATGTGGATGATCCTCCAAAGACAATGAAGGGAAAAGAATCTGATTCTAGCATTTGGCCAAAAGGATTCATTTAAAAATCATATATAAAAAGAAAACAGGAGAACAGTGGAAATGCAAGTGCCATGAGAACCATATGGATTTCCCTGGTGGCTCAGATGGTAAAGAATCTGTCTGCAATGCAGAAGACCTGGGTTCTATACCTGGGTTGGGAAGATCCCCTGGAGAAGGGAATGCCAACTCACTTCAGTATTCTTGCCTGAAGAATTCCAAAGACAGAGGAGCCTGGTGAGCCCCAGTTCATAGGGTTTGCAGAGTCGGACATAGCTGAGTGACTAACATAGGGAACTATATAGGCCTGGCAGAGCCAGTGTCTAGCACAGTGCCCACAGAAGAGGCTCAGTTAACATTTGAGAAAGGAAGGGAGAGAGGGAAGAAGGAAGGAAGGAAGGAAGGAAGGAAGGAAGGTGGGTCTCACACAGGCAGGGCATGTGTGGCAAAAGGGAAGGAGATGACTATAGTAGTATCCTCTAAAAGTGACCAGGACATGAGTTATAGCTTGTTATATAAATGTAGAAAGACATTACAGAGAATGCTAAAAGGGTAAACAGGTTTCCTGAGTTCAGCAAGCTGATATTGAATAAAAATCTAGCCCTGAGGTCAGGGTCACCATGAGGGTAAAGGATGTGCCTACTGCAGCTGTCAGGGGTGGGTTGTTGGGGGTGGGGCAGCTCATTCCTCCCACTCTGGTTCTAACTGCAGGTCTTACTTGTTCTAGTCAGAGGCAAACCTTTGATATTCACTCCTTCTTCCACAGAGTAGCTCTTGTCATTTTCTCTGTAGGCCTATCAGCCTAATGGGTTCTTTTGCAAGTCTACTGTTTTCCTTGTATTGCCTGAGCTGGTATTCTAGAAAAACAAGTGATGTGGGGAAGGGACTGTCAACCTCCTAACACTTCCTTAGTTGTCCCCTTTATGCCTTCTTTCCTTACATCAAATTCCAGACCCCTAGAACTCTCTTCCTGGAGAAGGCAATGGCAACCCACTCCAGTACTCTTGCCTGGAAAATCCCATGGACAGCGGAGCCTGGTAGGCTGTAGTCCATGGGGTCGTGAAGAGTTGGACACAACTGAGCGACTTCACTTTCACTTTTCACTTTCATGCATTGGAGAAGGAAATGGCAACCCACTCCAGTGTTCTTGCCTGGAGAATCCCAGGGATGGGGGAGCCTGGTGGACTGCCGTCTGTGGGGTCACACAGAGTCGGACGCGACTGAAGTGACTTAGCAGCAGCAGCAGCAGCAGCAGAACTCTCTTCCTAAGCTCTTTGGAAAGGGTATATAGTCCTTGGTGTCTCAGACAGTACACTGGAAAGCTACATTCATGGAATCTCAAAGAGTTGGACACAACTGAGCTACTAACACACACACACAGAGTCACTGAAGCCAACCAGGTTCAAATGTCAACCCTGGTTCTCTCACCAGCTGTGTCACCTTAAGGAAAACTTTTAACTTCTTGGTGTCTCTCAGGATTCTTAGGAGTGTTGGAGAGGCTGCACACAAGTCAAACGGGTATGCGTGCATGCTAAGTCACTTCAGTCCTGTCTAACTCTTTGCAACTCCATGGACTGTAGCCCACCAGGCTCCTTTGTCCATAGAGATTCTCCAGGCAAGAATATTGGAGTGGGTTGCCATGCCCTTCTCCAAGGGATCTTCTGGACACAGGGATAAAATTTCTTATGTGTCCTGGATTGACAAGCAGATTCTTTTACCACCTGGGAAGCCCCCAATGGGTAAATTAGCCCTGAAATCAGAGGACCTCTTGCTGTGCCTGTACCAGTCACAAGTTTTTGCCCTCTACAGAGGAGGCAAAAGGAAGGGCGATCTGAAAGGGAAGGAGTGGAGAGGAGAGATAGTGGCAGGGCACTGTTTACCATGGCTCTATGGCAGAGTCTGAGTCCAGGAACTCTATTCAGAGAAGAAAAGTAAAGCCAAGCACTGGCATCTCTGGTCCACGGCAGTCATCATCCGTGTTACCTGCTATAGAAAATGTATTCCTATAAAAATACACTTCATAACATGTGTTACTGATAGCCTTTTCTTCCCATTCCTTTTTTTTCCCTCCCCTCTGAATTTAAAAGTCTTAAGTCTTTGCTTGTTCTTTGGGTGGAAAGAGAAGATACTTAACATGTTTCTGACATATATAATCTATGTCCTTATTTGCTACTTCAAGCCTAACACTATTTCTTTGGAATACCTCTATATTCTAATCTCTGGAATCTAAATTAGGCATTTATAAGCTAAAAAGAAATCCCCCTGTGGCTTAATGTGTTTAAACTATATATTTTTTTTGCCCCAGGATCATTTTAGGTTCCAGCAAAACAAACATTTATAAAATGCTTTGTTGTTTACACAGTGTTTTCATATGAATTTTCACATCAGGGCCTCCTAGAAACCAAGGTTCAGAAAAGGTTAGTAGCTTAACCAAGCACACAGTAATGAGATGTCAAATCAAAGCCTATGTTAGTTAGTTCCACTTCCATATACATATATTCCATATACTGTACTCCCAATAAGCTAGAAAAAAGCAATGATAGATATATAAATTAAATTTGAATACAATTATATATGTTCAAGCTGGTTTTAGAAAAGGCAGAGGAACCAGAGACCAAATTGCCAACATCTGCTGGATCATCGAAAAAGCAAGAGAGTTCCAGAAAAACATCTATTTCTGCTTTATTGACTATGCCAAAGCCTTTGACTGTGTGGATCACAATAAACTGTGGAAAATTCTGAAAGAGATGGGAATACCAGACCACCTGACCTGCCTCTTGAGAAACCTGTATGCAGGTCAGGAAGCAACAATTAGAACTGGACATGGAATAACAGACTGGTTACAAATAGGAAAAGGAGTACGTCAAGGCTGTATATTGTCACCCTGCTTATTTAACTTCTATGCAGAGTACATCATGAGAAACACTGGGCTGGAAGAAGCACAAGCTGGAATGAAGATTGCCGGGAGAAATATCAATAACCTCAGATATGCAGATGACACTACCCTTATGGCAGAAAGTAAAGAGGAACTAAAGAGCCTCTTGATGAAAGTGAAAGAGGAGAGTGAAAAAGTTGACTTAAAGCTCAACATTCAGAAAACTAAAATCATGGCATCTGGTCCCATCACTCCATGGCAAATAGATGGGGAAACAGTGGAAACAGTGGCAGACTTTATTTTTGGGGCTCCAAAATCACTGCAGATGGTGATTTAGCCATGAAATTAAAAGACACTTACTCCTTGGAAGGAAAGTTATGACCAACCTAGACAGCATATTCAAAAGCAGAGACATTACTTTGCCAACAAAGGTCCGTCTAGTCAAGGCTATGGTTTTTCCAGTGGTCATGTACGGATATGAGAGTTGGGTTGTGAAGGAGGCTGAGTGCTGAAGAATTGATGCTTTTGAACTGTGGTGTTGGAGAAGACTCTTGAGAGTCCCTTGGACTGCAACGAGATCCAACCAGTCCATTCTGAAGGAGATCAGCCCTGGGATTTCTTTGGAAGGAATGATGCTAAAGCTGAAACTCCAGTACTTTGGCCACCTCATGCGAAGAGTTGACTCATTGGAAAAGACTCTGATGCTGGGAGGGATTGGGGGCAGGAGGAGAAGGGGATGACAGAGGATGAGATGGCTGGATGGCATCACTGACTCGATGGATGTGAGTCTAAGTGAACTCCGGGAGTTGGTGATGGACAGGGAGGCCTGGAGTGCCACGATTCATGGGGTCGCAAATATATTCAGTTCAGTTCAGGCGATCAGCCATGTCTGACTTTTTGCGACCCCATAAACTGCAGTACGCCAGGCCTCCCTGTCCATCACCAACTCCAGGAGTTCACTCAAGCTCACGTCCATCGAGTCAGTGATGCCATCCAACCATCTTATCCTCTGTTGTCCCCTTCTCCTCCCACCTTCAATCTTTCACAGCACTACATATGTTAAATTTGTATAAATATATATAACTATACATGTTAAATTTGAATAAAATTGCATATGTATCTATTTAAACACTTTTCCCTCCTGTCCTTGGCATTTTGTTAGTTCTCTCAGCAACTGTGTTCATTTGGATAGCAGTTTTCATTTTATAAACAGGAAGACAGACACAGTGAGGTGTTCAGTGAATGAATATTTCTGTGTCTTGGAAAAATCTTCAGAATACTAAGGGGCACATTATTTAAGCATGTAATTCCAGAGGTAGTAATCTCCCTCAGAGAAATCACATATCTTAGTAATTTTCACTAGCCCTTTAAAATCATAACAATAAAAATATTGTGAAATTTGTTTGTTGCTGTTTTGTTTTGTTTTTTTCCCAAGATGGCAAATTGTGTCACACATCATATATAAAGTGTGAAAACCCATTGCCTCTTTCATGCAGGTGCTGTTCTAGGCACCGATGCACAGTCTATCTTTGTGATGACATGAAATACGACAGAATTGAAATCAAATAGACTTTGCTGCTAACTCACTTCAGTCGTGTCCGACTCTGTGCGACCCCAGAGACGGCAGCCCTCCAGACTCCCCTGTCCCTGGGATTCTCCAGGCAAGAACACTGGAGTGGGCTGCCATTTCCTTCTCCAATGCATGAAAGTGAAAAGTGAAAGTGAAGTCGCTCAGTCGTGTCCGACTCTTTGCGTCCCCATGGACTGCAACCCACCAGGCTCCTCCGTCCATGGGATTTTCCAGGCAAGAGTACTGGAGTCACAAATACATGGGAACTAGATCTAGAAAAGTTTTTCTTTGTGTTAAGCAAAGCATGTCCGCTCAGCTTCTATAATTTTAAGTTTGGAAGTACTAGGAATGTTTCACTATATGTTCTATTAAATTACCAGACCGACATTTCAGGTGCTTAGCAATGTAAACTCTGACTAACAGGGAAATCTTCACAAGGCAGATATCCCTGTTCAGGGATGGAATCCTTTGTCTCTGCACTAAGTAGGTCCAGCCTTCATGCCTTGTCATAGAAGGTTTCACTGGAGACCATCAACATTGGGCCTAGCTTCCTGCTAAAGTCTAGTCTCTACTCCATGAGTGTATACATTCCTAGAAGAAGACAAAGTGGGTAAAAGACTTCAGGGAAGCCTTACTCACAGGACTGAGGGAAAATATGATCTACCCAAGTGCCATAAACCTGTCTTTAGGCACTTCACTGAGTACAGTGACAGTCGTGTGAAGCCAGGCCAGAAACATCAAGCCTGACCTTCAAGTCCCCAACGGGGAAATAAGGGGAAAGGGCCAAGGATGCTATAGCTGCTACAGGTGCAGAGAGGATTCTCCACTCTGGTGGCTGAGAAGCCGGTCTCACTGAACTTTGTTGATGGAACCATCCTCCAACTGGGTCTCTGCCTGCCTTTTTTCTATGTCCCCCAGCTTTGTCCTTGATCTGGCGTCTTTCTGATTTATCCTACCTGAACAGAAGCCATGGCTTCTCCCCACCTTCAGAGGCTGTGAGCTTTGGTGAATTAGTAATATAATCACCCCATCTGAACAACCTGTCAAAGTGTGGTTTCTACCTTGCTATCCATCCTGCTGTTGAGATTAAACTGCTCCTAGGCAGAGAGAGTTTCTTCCTCTGCCCCTTTGTCTTACCCTTTGCTTGTTAACATGGACATAATTCATGCTGTTGCTGCCTACCCACTATCCTATGACAGACCTCATTTCAGCTTATTCCTTCTCCCTTCACCCCGTCAGTCCTCTCTTTGCACTCCCGGAGTTCCTGCCTTTTTCATTACCATACCCATGATTTTCTCCCTGCTAAAATCCTTCATGCTGTTGGGTTCTCCCTAGATTCCTAATCTGAGCCTTTCCCTTCCTTTATATCTTGAGGGACTCAAAAGTAGTATTTATACTCTTTTTTCTACTCTGGACCAGAACCACTGACAGATGCCCCCTCTCCCCTACCCCCGACCCCAAAAACTTACTCCTCTTCTTTCTGCCCAAAGCCCTTATACTTACTGGGTCTTGAAGCTGTGTAAGTGGAGTAGAGTTGGAGGAATCCTCATTACTATTCAAGGAATAGTTAAGGAGAGGAGTCTTCCACCCAGTTTAGCAAAACAACAGGGGATGGGAGAAGATAGTCAGAAACATGGGATCTGGTATATTTCCCATGAAGATATGTGAAATTCCCTTCACATATTCACTTATTCATTATTTTTTAACAGATTTTTTTGAGTACTTATTTTGCTTCAAGCACTATGTCAGGTTCTGGATAGCTAAGAATATCAGGCATTTATGTGTGCCGAGCAATGTGGCAAGCACTTTATAATCGTTTTCTCCTTTAAGCCTCAAAATAACCCCCGTCCTCACTTTGAAGTGAAGAGTGATCATCAGTCAAGTTAAATGGCTTGTTGAAAGTTCACACAATTAATAAAGCAACTCTACTATGTTATTTTGCATCTCAGTTTAGGATCAAGTACATTGTATTTAATGACAATTTTTAACTGCCATCTGAAAATTTCTTATTTCTAAAGGACGATGGTCCACTTCCAAAAAAAACAGTATGCAAACTACCTGTTGGTAATTTAGGAACTGACTCCAGCCTACTTGTTTTAGGAATATTGTTATTTATTTATATGTTACAAACTTACTCCTACCTACCTAAAATTTTCATTTGAAAGCCCAAAGAATATATAAATGAAGTATGAAGCCCAGTCACACACTGAAAAAGATTAAAAAGTGCTATTACAGAAGGCATCAGACTAAACATAGAACAAGTGGGTTAGGTGGAGAAAACAAGCCAGCTGCAAACTGTCTCTATTTGTTCGGAATCTTCCAATCCAGCTATGAAATGATCTTCCTGGTTACTCCTGCTGTGGCTTTGGACAACTGCAGGAAACAGTATCATCCGACAGTCTGATACAAACACCTTTTTTAAAAAAAGCGACCCTAGAATGTATCTGGGGGATTCTGCTGCGTTTACTTTTCCATCCTCCAATCAGAGACGCCTAGACTTTTGCCCGAACCAATGAAAGGGGATACTTTCAAAAGACACTCTCAAGCTGCGGGACAGGAAATTTAAATGAGTTCAGTTTATGAGAGAGTTGAACTGTGTTCGGGCTCCCCCTAGCCGTCTGGAAGCGGATTCTCATTTCTTCAGCAATTCAGCTGAACGCTTAACTCAAAACGCTGTAAGGGAGAGCAGGGGTTTTTTGTTTTTTGTTTTTTGTTTTTAAACTCCTCTCTTCCTCTCTTGTTTACTCTTCTGGATCCACTGTTATTGCATTCAGCTCGGAGGCTGAATGGTCAGAAGGGGGTACTCAAGGTAGAAAAGGAAAAGGCAAATGTTACTGTGGAAATTGTTTTTAGGATGCTTTACGAATATCTTACAAAGATAACATCCGTTTCCCATGTCAGTATCCTTATTGGTTTTACCCCCGGGGGAACTGGGCTGAATGTGCTCACTTATGAAAGCACCCAGGTCTCACATCTAACCTCTGCTATTTTACATGTAATGTCAGTTCATCCTCCTGTAAGCCGGCAGGTGGAGGGGATGGAGGGAGTCTGACAGGCAGCCTCATCAGACACAGGGAAAACAGCTACCTGGCAGCCCTGGAGAGAATTGTCCCAAAGGCCCTCCCACACATGGAGAGCTTCTGCCAAGCAAGAGGAGCTTTAGGAAAGGGGAAAATTAGAGCTGTTTTAGCTTTCTCTCCCTTACCAAAGCCTACTGTAACTGTTGCTGTTGAAAGACAACGGAAGACATCCCCAAGCGGCTTCATACACCGTCAAAGCTCTGCCTTCGGGACACTGAGATTTCTGCGGGTTCCTTTCTTCTTGTGTTCTGCTGTCGCTCTCAGGGAATTACAATGCGCCAAACAGATGTAGCATAATATATTGGTTAAAGTGATCCATGCTGTTATCTGTGGAGCACCGCTGAATAGGTAAAATGGAGATGCTTTGTTCCTTTGAATGGAGCCTAATGAAGTCTTTTGAGTCTACAGATATTAATTCAGCACCTGCTAGGTGCAAGGTGCTCTTCTGGGTATCAGAACACCCAGAATCATTCAGTTGCCTTCTCTGCTCTTGAGGACCTGGCCACCTAGTGGAGGAAGACAGGCTCATATACAACTAAAGGGATGACAAGACAGCATGAGACATGGTGGTTAATAAAAAGGAGATGCTATGGGCATAGTATTGCGGTCCCACACACAGATGCTTGTGATAGGAATCAGGTCAGGAGAGAAGCGTTGCAGACGACTTCAGAGGATTGAGAACAGTTGAACAGAAGCTGGCAGAATGACGGGTTTTGCCAGGCCTGAGAAAGAGATCACACAGTACAGGAAGAGGGAATTCTGTGACAAGAGACATGGGTGTGGGGAAGTTGATAAACCTTGTGGGGAGAACTTTTGTGGCTCTTGTGAGAACTGCATAGAGGGGGCTGGTATCTAGAAAGGCTGGCAGAAGGACTGGTGTTATTAGATTGAAGTTGTGAAGGAGGGAACTGCGAAGCCTCTGGAGACTGGATGTGAGAGGTGCACTGGCTGCAGTTAGGGAGGATGAAGGCTGCAGTCTGTCCTTGAGAGGGAGGAAGAGGCTCGGACTGGACCAGTGGTGCTATGACCCGGAAATGGTGCTATGACCCGGAAGACAACAGACAGTGCAGCTTAGCCTGGAAGTCCTCCTTCCGCTCAGATCTCTCTTGGGCTCCCCCAGATGTCGGTTTCACCCTCACTATGCTGCACTGTATTTAATAGCTAACAACTGTACATTCTCTGGTTTTAGGCTAGCATTCTTTTCAGCAAAGCTTCCCATCAATCTAGCTTTCTATTACTAGTTTCTACTCCTAACACACTCTTTCCTACCCTTCACATAACTGTATTTTAGTGATATGGCTATCTGCAGCAAACTGGCTGATTTTCTAGATTCAAAAATGTTAAACAAATGAACAAAAACCTTCACCAAATATCTTAGCATAGAATAAAGTTCCTTCAGTGACCAGTACTATAATAAGAACACACAGGTGTTGGGAGACTCGGCACTTAACCCTCGGTCACATTTGCCTCCCACTGCACTCAGCCCCCTACTGTCACATGAATTAACAATGTGCACAACCTCTAATATTCTTCCACGTCATATAATGTGCTTTCAGTGCTATAGGGTTAAGCAACGTCTAGATAATTAATGCATGTCTGCTGTCATAATGCAGAGATTTTGCTGAAATATATGTGGGAGAATGTAGCTGGATTCAACACATTTATAACTGCAGAAAAATTGAGAGGCTATGTCAAAATAAAACATCACTGTGCATGGTTTACCTTTTTTTTTTTGCTCTAATTATTAGACAAATTTCAAGCCGAGCAGTATGTCTGAATTGGAGACAGATGAGGGTTATTTATTTATACCTAATTCCAATTAGGATATATGAGACTGTCATTTCTAAAATAAATAAGATTCTGTATGAACATTACCATAGATTTGAAATGATGCAAAATACTTTCTTCCAGACACATGTAGACAGTGCCGTAACTACAAACAAGTTTAAGAGTTCAAAGGAGATATTTAGGTGTTAGAGTTCCATGGCAGCCATTGCTCTCATAAGCATCAAGGTCAACACCAGCACCCGAGAGATGGGAAGCTGCTCTACATGGCCAGCTTTGTCTTCTTTCATTTTGGAACATGTCTCCACTCTGTGATTCTGTGGTTCCTGGTAGCTCCTAGGGGATCCTGAACTGAGCACTGATGGCCCCTGAGGGCAGTTGAACAATCTCTGGCATGTTAAGAAAAGTACATGCAGGAAAGCTTAACCACAGGGAGGGTCAGAGAAAACGGCAGCCTCCTAACTCAGCGTTGTGTGGTACTGTCACTGTATTAAACTTTTCTGCTCCACAGCTCCCTACTGTGGACTAGAAAAAGCTGGCACCTTGCTCCTTTTGTGAAATACTGCTCCCAATAATTGCTCTCACACCATCCCTCCCAGAGGGGCACGTGATCACCTACTAGAATTCTTTCTTCTGTTTCCTGGGCCAAGTTCAGAGGATCAAGTTCAACCCTGACAATCACTTCTTCAGGTGAGAGAGGTGCAGGTGTTGGGTCGCAGTCTCCAAACAACAGCACTGCTCAGGTGGACTACAGGCACAAAGAGGACTTGGGGTGATGGGGTATACCATGCTTTTTTCCAGAGATTTCCCACTCTCATAGCTACTTTGTGATTTCTACAGATTAGTGTCAGCAAATTAGCATAATGACATTACCCAGACGCCTTTGTGGTTGTTTTCTTTCAAAGTTCGGGTGTGACTGAGGTTAGAGAATGTAATGGATTAAGAAAAAGAGAGGGGAAATTACCATATTTAATATTGTTTCCACAGAAATTGACATAGTTTATGGAGCAGAGGAACATAATATAATTTATTCCTCCATCCATGCTGCAAAAAGGAGGGGGCAGTGAGGGGGAGCAGGAGACGTGAAGGATAAAGCACAGTGGTTATGGAGATGGTGTAGCTGCCAAAGGGGCAACTCTCGAAGTATCTTCGGCTCTCAGGGGTGGCAGTGAACAAAGTCAGGTTAATTACCTATAAAATCTGGGTGTGAGTAGAATAGCATTTCAGCAAAATGAAACTTGGGATGGTTCCTAGATAATGGATACATGAATGTGTGAGAAAAGACCTTGATCATGGGGCCTGATCTGTGGCATGTGCGAAATCGGAATCACTGGTGGAGAACACCAGGGACAAGCACACGAATCACCTCACTCTATTACACACATACCGATTGCTTTATTATTGAAGAAAATATTCACAAATCCTCCTTCTTTCACTGCTTTATGTTTCATTGCCTTTTTCCCACTTGTGGTTTATAGATGGAATGAAGAGAAAAATGTCGAAGGCAGATGGTGAGGAGTGAGGATGTTTCCTAGAGGCAGAAATGCAGGTGGTCAAGAGGCAGGTCTTTCACATCTAGCAACTGACTTAATTCCTGGCTCGGTCTTACTAGCTGTGAGTTCAGGAAAGTTTCTTAATTTATCTTCATCTATAGAAGTATTTTAAACTGATGACAGAAAAAGAAAAGCAAATTCAATTGCCCCTAAGGTGGTGAATGTCAAAGAAAGCAAGCTAAATAGTTTGATCTGAGTTTGTGGAAGAGAGGATGATGAAATTTAGAAAGAACAATTACAATTAAGTAAATTTTGATGCAAAGGATACTAGTAGATGTGATATTCACACAGAAATTTGACAAAAGTTTTACTAATTGTCACTGTTGATTTAGTTTACATTTTTGGTGCTAATTTTGGTTTGTCCCAAAGTCCTAAATTACCAGAGATAAAAATATGTATAATGCAACAGCAAAAGATAGTTTGTCATCTGACCTTTTGGGGGACCTAATGATTGCAGCCATGAAATTAAAAGACGCTTACTCCTTGGAAGAAAAGTTATGACCAACCTAGATAGCATATTCAAAAGCAGAGACATTACTTTGCCAACAAAGGTCCGTCTAGTCAAGGCTATGGTTTTTCCAGTGGTCATGTATGGATGTGAGAGTTGGACTGTGAAGAAAGCCGAGTGCTGAAGAATTGATGCTTTTGAACTGTGGTGTTGGAGAAGACTCTTGAGAGTGCCTTGGACTGCAAGGAGATCCAACCAGTTCATTCTAAAGGAGATCAGTCCTGGGTGTTCTTTGGAAGGAATGATGCTAAAGCTGAAACTCCAGTACTTTGGCCATTCATGTGACGAGTTGACTCATTGGAAAAGACTCTGATGCTGGGAGGGATTGGGGGCAGGAGGAGAAGGGGACGACAGAAGATGAGATGGCTGGATGGCATCACCGACTCAATGGACGTGAGTCTGAGTGAACTCCGGGAGTTGGTGATGGACAGGGAGGCCTGGCGTGCTTCGATTCATGGGTTTGCAAAGAGTTGGACGTGATTGAGCGACTGAACTGAACTGAAACTGAATGAGTAAAAATCAGTAAATTCATACATAAATAATATGAGGGTATTAGCACAAAGGAATAATTCCATTAAATCAATTAGAGGAATTTAAGAAGAAGATGGAAATGATGACAACACAGAGGTGAAGTAAAGGGAAGGGAAAGTTTCTTAAGACTAGTTTGTTTCCATAACTGGCTATGCAAATGATTCTTCCCCATGGTCTCATCCTTTAATTTGGACAGAAAAGTATATGAATAAATTTTCAGGTGAAATAAAATGCAATTTAGGACATGCATGATGTTTACTTCTATGTGTAAATCCCAGAGATTGCTCTTGGATAAATGAAGCCTGGTGGAAAGAACATGAGTCAAGTCCTGGCTCTGTCTGTTCCCTCCCTTATCAATGGAGGTGATTCTCCATACATGTTTTAGAGATGGAACAGAAAACTGTAAAAGCCAGATGATGGATGAGAATGTTTTCTAGACACAGTATTGCACATCATTTTCTTGTGGATGAAATGAGATACATGGTCAAAAAAATTAATTATAAGGAGTTATTTAAGTATAAGACTATCCTTATTATACTTTTAGTCTTTTATAGTATTTAAGTATGAAAGTCACTCATAGTGTCCAACTCTTTGTGACCCTGTGGACTGTAGCCATGGTGTTTCCCAGTCACGAATAAAAGAGTGGGCTGCCATTCCCTTCTCCAGGGGATCTACCCAATCCAGGAATCAAACCTGAGTCTTCTGCACTGCAGGCAGATTCAGATTCTTTACTGTTCAAGCTTCATTCATTACTACAGTTTCCTCTGACCGGCCAATGTGAATACTGGCTGAGAGCAGAGTTGCTATAGTTGTGTTATCATTCAGGCTAACTGTATTCACATAGGCAGTATAGCCCATTCCTGTAGATAATATAGGCCAAATTCTGCCTTTCTACAGCACTTCTGTAGACTCTCTGGTAAAAAATTGCAATTATACTTCAACAACCTCAACAGACAAAAATCATTGTTGGTTATTTGTTTCTTTCTCCAGGCCAAAAATTACATCTACTCATAAGCAATGGACTCTTCGGATAAATAGTTAATGGTTATTTAACAAGAATTTAGAATTTTCCTCCTGTTGTTTTGATTACATTAAGTTCACAAGGTGACTTTTGCAGGAAATGTGAATGACTTTTACCCGAGGTAGCAGTGATTCATTTTTGTCTGTTTTTAGGAAAGCTTTTGTTTCATTATCATGAAGTAAAAAATGGAGCCTGAAGAAAATCAAAACAAATCTGATTTTCAAATGCCTGAAGCTTTGATTAAACTATCTTAGGGATGTTAGGTCCATTTAGTACTTACACAATATTATTTATTTATGATTTTGATTTATGTGGAACTTCCAGTGGGAGCTCTCCTATGAAAAATATCATTGCAAGAATGGTATTCATGAATCAGCACTTAACTATTTGTTTCTCACACTGTGTTCTTGGGATCTTGTACTTATATCCATCAGAGGAGACTTAAAACCCATCCAGGGTGATGGTTGAGGATCCCATGACACATCTGATGGAGTGGCAGGGTTAGTTTCAATGCCTGGCCAAATTCCAGTTTGGGTATTTGTTTTTCATATGTCCAGCGTTCCTTGGAGAAGACATTTGGGGTTATATTGTCTTGTTCTTGTTTAGCTGAAACTGTTTGGCAGCTGCCTTGTGCTCTCCAAGTGGTAAATTTCCTTTGAAAACTGAGAGGAAATCACAGTGTTCAGAAGGCAGCAAAAACCAAAAACAAGACCGACAATGAGTGAGGCAGGAGGGATGCAATTAGAGTGTGTGTGGGAGAGTCTTTTAGGGTTGTTGTTCAATATACACTTGGAAGGCAATAATGACCTTGGTTATTCTTAGAAAATCTATTTTCTTCTCCCTTGTGAATATTACCCAAGACTCCATGGAGCAGGATGGCTTTTAACCTTGGGTAAGGAGGATACTTCTATGAGTCTCCTGCTTTAGAGCATCCTCCCCTCCATCAGCTACATGAATCTCAAGTGGTGGAGGAATCTCTGAAGGTCAAAGACATATGCCCTTCCAGGGCCTGCATCACCTCTTGTAGGCCGTGATCCAGATTCAGAGGACTCCTAAATTCCCTGTCCTCGTAGCCCTGAACGGGCTTGCAGGGTCTGGCAGAAACTCTTCCATGGGTCTGTTCATCCAAGGGCAACCTTTACCACTAGTGTGTGTGTGTCTAGGCCAGAGGGGTAGCCAGTGTTGCAGTTGTTGGCATGGGTGTAGATAAAGGTTAAATGTGTACTCTGTGGGTGTCCTCATGAATGGGTATCTCCCTACAGTGTTGACTGAAACAAGGATGGAAAGAAACAGAAGGAACCCCATGGGTCAGAGGTTGGGGTTGGGGCCAGTTCTTTCTGTGGTACCACATTCTGGTACAGAATTCCAAGTGATCTTAGACTTTTAATTTTTAACCTGACCTTACAGGTCATCATGAAGGCATATCATCAAGGTAGTAGGATAAAATATGTCTTTTTAACAGTTTGTTATCTTTATTTATAATGATTAAATATTCAGACATATGGCATGTAGACCTCTAGTTCTAGTTTTGCTCCAGGTTCTAGAAACAGAGGCTGACATGCTGTGGGGTCACACTTTCTCCTAACATTTTTTTCTCTTTTTGTTGACAATAATCTAGGCACTGAAACACTATTAAAACTTTACCATTTTATTCCAGTAACAACCTGAAAAAAAAAATTGTTTCATTTACTTCCTGGCCAAAGTGTTGTGTTGAAAGTTTTAAGTATCCCAGCAATACCAAGACACAGAATGCGGTGCCTGCCTGTGAGCTCAGAGATTCTGCTTGAGCTTCTACCCATTCTGGCCTCCATGTCATCACTGCAACCCTGAGGAACCATGAAAGCCTGTCTATGAAATGTTCAGAAAGCAATAAAGGTCACATACTTCTAATGTATCATTTTCCTTCTCATATCTTCATGATACCTCCTTCCCTCAGTGAGTTCCCTAAGCCATTGCCAAAGAGATGTCATTCAGCCAATTCTGTGCCCAGTCATAAAAGAAAACTTACATGTAGTTTCCTCTTCCATTTCTATCTCCATGTCCCCTTTACTGCAACAAAGCAAAGAAGATGTAGCTGAGATTATCCAAGAGAAAATAACAATAATGGCTAACATGTACTGGGCTCCTGTGAACAGACATAGGCTAGGTACTATTGTGAGGTAGATGCAGGGATTATTACCATGTTACAGATGAAGAAATTGAGGAATATGTAGTGTAAGGAGCTTTTCAAACCCAGCAGTTCTGACTCCAGAGCATACTCATTTAATCACTTCATGATACTGCCTCCAGAATATCAGATTGCTGCTGCTTCCTTTATTATTATTATTTTCTTGTGATGAGAACTTTTAGGATCTACTCTTTTATTTTTTTAATCTAGCTAATTAATTTTATCTTGGGCCATACTGGGTCTTCGGGAAAGCACATGGGCGTTCCCTAGTTGTGGCACTGGGCTCCGTAGTTGCGGCTCACTTAGTATGTGGCTTGCATCGTCACGTACTAGAGCATGGTCTCAGTAGTTGCAGTGCACATGCTTCATTGCCCTGTGGCATCTGGGATCTTCGTTCCTAGACCAGGAATTGAACCTGTGTTCCTGTACTGGAGATGGATTCTTTACCACTGGCCACCAGGGAAGTCCCCCCTCCCTTTTTAAAAATCGCATTTCTTGTTCATTTATTTATTATTTATTTTTTGGCCACACTGTGTGGCTTGTGGGATCATAGTTCCCTAACCAGAGATTGAACCCAGACCCTCAGCAGAGAGAGAATCTCTCTCTCTTTTTTTTCCCCATTGGAGGATAATTGCTTTACATTATTGTGTTAGCTTTTGCTGTACAACAACATAAATCAGCTCTAAGTATACATGTATCCCCTCCCTCCTGAGGTGAATCCAGACACAGAGTCTGGACAGCAGGGAATTCCCCTGCCTCTCCTGACTCAACCCAAACCACCTTCAGCAGCCTTTTCCTGCCATTTTAAAAAGCTCTTTCTGGCTTCAAAACAACTTGAAGTCTTATGAACATGAGATTAGCTATCAAGCTTCATCATTATTACTTTCCTAGCTTTATTATGACCCCTTATAAACTAAGTTAAAATAATACTAACCTCAAG
This sequence comes from Bos javanicus, assembly GCF_032452875.1. Classification (NCBI taxonomy): domain Eukaryota; kingdom Metazoa; phylum Chordata; class Mammalia; order Artiodactyla; family Bovidae; genus Bos; species Bos javanicus. The sequence continues at coordinate 62,063,534 of NC_083868.1, read as the reverse complement.
TTCACTAAGCCTCAAATGGTCAATAGTTTTGTCAAGATATATGTTTATGGTACATTAGGTTTGGGTATCACAGAGTTCATCTGATTGCTTTACTTAATCTACAGATTTTTGACATAAACAAGTCAATATCCAAACGCACAAGCAGCCACATAAGCATTCAGCATCTCATTTTTCTTTCTCACAAGTCAGAGTGTGGAAATTTATAATACAATGTAATCCTATTTTAATACTAGTACGGTGGTTTAGTTATGCATACCTGTTTTATATAGGGATTTGTTGATGCTCATCCATTGACTCTTGGGAGCATGAGGACAAGTGTAGTAGTGTGTGGAAAAGCCCTTCATATTTTCATAGTCCTTTAAAACTTTCTTAAGACATACTCAGATACATTGAATAACTATCGGTGTTATAAAGGAATCTTACCATTTGATACCTCTGAGGAACTTGTGTTTTTTAAACTCTTACTTCAAAATCAAATGAGTCAGATAAACACCTTGAAATGCCTAAGTGAAGAAGACACCTTTCTTCCACTTGAGTAGACCCTAAGAATTCAGTAAGTTGTTCCTTGCTGTCCTAGCTGCCTTCCTAAAGGCGGTCACTCTAGCAGTCACCATACTCACCACATCCCGTCTAATCGATTTCACTTAGTAGAGTACCTTGGTTCAGTCTTCAGTGAACAGCAGCTACACGCAGGGGCTCAGCTCACAAGCCTCTGTGAGAGCTCTGATAACTTCTACTGCATGTTGACAACAGCTTCATTTGTCATATGTCCACTCAAAGGAATTTATTCCTTGTTTTCAGATTGGTTGGGATGAGAGCCAGGGGCTTCCAATGCCCATTGTGGATTATAAAATAGAATATATATCAGCAAAATCCAATGGCAGATCAGAAATTCCAGAGTATAAATCCCCAGCGGACCAACACAGCTTTCGTCTAAAGAAGAAAGTGATTTTTTTCTTTTCCTCTAGGGTCTGGACTGCCTTGTTTGGCTCACCTGGTTTGTAGTATAAGAGATATAAGAACTGGCTGGTGACTGGAGGCATCCTCATGCTGAGGAATGGGGAGTCAAAAATCAGTGACACCAAGGACCTTTAAAAAGTCTCAGTACACCATTTAAGGTGCCAGACAGACGAGCCTTCTGCAGTAGAGCTAATGGTGGGGGATTACTAGGATCTGGTATGAGCATCTATGACCTAGGCAGTACAAGTCCCTCCTGATGGTTTGTCAGATTGCTAATATGCTACTTACTCTTATGTCCCTGTGTTTCCCTATTCTATTTTGGATCGTGTTTCTCTGACCAAAAATCATGCTTTTCAGTAATGTTGCAAACTAAACGTAAAAATGAGGACCAAAGAAAGATGCGGCTTTTCTGTATTAGATTTCTGAGTATGTCCAGGGGCCAAGGGACAGGGATTTTCAGAGTCTAGTCCTTTTTGACAGATGTACATACAGCCACTGGTCCAGAATGACTAGATGAACTGTAGGACATTTAAGGTCAGGGTGAGTGTTCTGATCACCTCCAGGGCTAGCATAATAGCCAGCACACAAAGTCAATATGTATTTGTTGAATAAATGAAGGAATGAAAGATTGATTAAATCGTTAAATGCATGAAGAGACCAGAAAATGTCTACCTTCTTCTGCATTTGATTATGACATTGTTTTCTTGTAGTACAGAAAAATCTCTATGCAAGATATTTAAATAATTTTTATCATGGAAGATGACCAATGAACTATCAAATTATCAAAAATAATCTAATGCTATAATATTAAGACAAGGAGAAAGCAGGATTTGATTTACAAAACTTCAAAGCATATACAAGTTTTAGAAACATGTCTATTATATAACGCAAGGGTTTTTAAATTAAGACTGCAAAAACAAATTCACCATGAAATGATGTTTAAATGCTTTTTTTGTTGTTGTCTTTCTTTTAGGTAAGTGAAAGATATCTTCTGAAGTGTTCTGCAGAGATTGTGCAGGTGGCAGACTTTTCTTAGAAGAAAAAAGAAGGCAGGGATCCTTGAAATGGTAATATTTCAACTGTTCCATACACACAGGAAGCGGCTCACATGGCCAGCAAGGCTATTGTTTTCTCTTATGTGGTTACACCTGTTTATTTCACTACAACTTGATATGTCTTAAACCTCAAGGTCTGCAGATTGTGTTTCTATTTTGCTGCATTTGAGAGCCACTCATATCTGAATCCAAAGCTTCTGCAGCCCACCCTCAGCAGAAAGCTCATTATATAAGAACTGTTTCAAATTGAAATGTCATTCTAAACAAATCTGACAATAACAGGCATATACAATTTACTCTAAATGGTGTGTGAATTATATATTACTTATGTAAATATACATTTGTAACTGTCTTCTTAAGTCTCTTCCTCTTGAATATGGAGTGCCTTATTTTTTATGTTAATGGAGCATTATCTATTTAAAATATGCTGATAGCCTGTGAGATTTCCAGTCTAATTGATAAGACAGGTGAAATGTACTTCAGGTTTTAATAATGACACAATCTAGGTTACCATACTAGCTCCTTCAGAACTGGTAACTGTCAAAATATTGGATTTTCAAACCCTCAGCATACATATAACTCCAATTTATAGTATAAGATCTGAAAACACTTCACATGAGGACAGAAGCAAGGGGACCAGAAACACCCAAATATTAAATGAAAGCTTGATAAGGCTATATCATTACAGCAGATTTTAGAAACATACAGTCATCTCTTGGTATGCACAGATGATTGGTTTCAAGACACTTCCGATCCCCCAGCTGTACCACAGTTACCCAGATCTGAGGGTGCTCAAGTCCTTTATATACAATGGTGTAGTATTTGCATATAACCTAGGCACACCCTTCTTTATACATTCAACCATCTCTAGATTACTTATATGGAGAAGGCAATGGCACCCCACTCCAGTACTCTTGCCTGGAAAATCCCATGGATGGAGGAGCCTGGTAGGCTGCAGTCCATGGGGTCACTAAGAGTCAGACACGACTGAGTGACTTCACTTTCACGCATTGGAGAAGGAAATGGCAACCCACTCCAGTGTTCTTGCCTGGAGAATCCCAGGGACGGGGGACCCTGGTGAGCTGCCGTCTATGGGGTCACACAGAGTCGGACACGACTGAAGCGACTTAGCAGCAGCAGCAGCAGATTACTTATAATAACCTGATGTAATGTAAATGATATGTAAATAGTTGTAAATACAATGTAAATACTATGTAAATAGTTGCTAACGGGTGGCAAATTTAAATTTTGCTTTTTGGAACTTTCTGGATTTTTTAAAATAGTTTTGGTCTGTGGTTGGTTGAATCCGAGGGCACAGAATACTTGGCAATGAAGGGCTGACTATAATTTGCTGAAGTATCTGTTTCTGAACTGAACTTGGGTCTACTCCCCTAATGTGCAGCAAAGCCAACCTATTGACACCTACTGTGATGAAGGAAAGTACAGTGTTTATTGTTGGGCACCAGGAAAGGAGAACTGGTTTCTTTCTGCTTGAAAGAACTGAACTTAATGGCTTTCAGGGAAGGAAAGGGTTTTAACAGACAATGTGAAGGAAAGGGCCACAGAGTGCATGATCAACTCATGCATAGTCCTCTGGTTGATAGTGAGGTAAGATCACCTACTTGATGGACATGAGTTTGAGCAAGCTCTGGGGGTTGGTGATGGACAGGGAAGCCTGGTGTGCTGCTGTCCATCAGGTCACAAAGAGTTGGACATGACTGAGCGGCTGAACTGAAGTAACAAGGTGATGTTTCAGGAATCTCGGTTATTAGTCTTCTGGTTCTGACAGGTCTGGGGTCTACATGCTGTGGTCAGCAGTTTCCATCTGGTGGAATCTGGTTTCTAGTTAAAAAAAAAAAATTAGGAATGCGTGTCAGGCATCCTCATATATACCGTTCAGGGAAGAACTAAAGATTCTGTGACTTTGCTATATGGTTGATTTATTAAATTGTTATCAGTTGGGATTGTTTGAGTTTTTATCAGTTTTCCTGGTCCAACTGTTATTTTTTGTTACCACATGTTCACATTTTTCTAATCATTAACCCTTGAGCCAGTTTTTCTGAGACTGAGGGGAGGCCTAAGGGACCAAAGCAAAGCCTTTTACTTCAAGAGCTGAGGGATACCAAGGTGGGGGTCATATACAGAGAGGCCTGAAGGGCCAGGCTCAGTTTCATACCCATTTGGGTCAAAGACCTAATTTATACCCCCAAACTAAGGCATTCTTTCTATTTTCAATAGCAAAATTCATTGTGTGTTGTTAGTATTTGAGAATTCCCTCCAGAATTTTCTTTCTAAATAACCTTTTTCTAAAGTAAATCACTCATTTACTAAGTATTTACAGCTAGCTTCTTAGGAGAAGGAAATGGCAATCCACTCCAGTGCTATTGCCTGGAAAATCCCATGAACAGAGGAGCTTGGTAGGCTATAGTCCATGGGGTTGCAAAGAGCGGGACACGACTGAGCAACTTCACTTTCACTTTCACTTTCTTAGGAAACAATGTAAGTCTTAAAACTTCCTGCAGAGTTGGCAATACAGTGCTTGGTAATTTCTAATATTCTAATATATGGTCAAGTTTCTACATGCTGATCATAACATAAATATGTGCAATGAAATGTAAATAATATGCTATCAAAAGTATATTTACCAAGTGTTGATAATAAGATATAGATAAAGCTAATTCAAAGTTAATAAGAAATGAGACTGGCTCTCAGGATCTTGACATGTTAGGAGGCAAGACAGACGATATTGAATAGCTTCATAATGGAAGAATTTTTTAATTATTGATTTAATTTTTTAAAAATACAGGATATACATGCAGAAAATTTAAAGCCTAAACTATCATTTAAATATGATAAATTCTGAAATATTTGTATTTCAGTTCTTTCATGTATCTATTTCCTTTCTAAGAAAAGAGTGTCCTATTCATTGCTATAGGAATATTGTTTTAGGTTATAGGTAGAAAATATAGATAGTTGGGTAGGTAGATAGATAAATCATTAGGTAGGTAGACAGATAGGAAAAAATAAGTAGAAAAATAATCCCCAGTTGTTAAGTTAGTCCCTTGTAGGGAAGTGACAAAAGCTCAATTATGGAGTATTTTAATTTTTATTTTTTAAATGGTAATTCATAGTGGATAATATATAGCAAATTATTTTATTAATTTGTGACGAAGTGGGTGACATGAACCACAGGTACAAAAGTGATTCCTTCTGTGAGGTGAGAATAGAGCAGCAGTGTAAACCCATGTCCCTCTCCACTTGCTCATGGTGTATTTGACCACTCTGTCATAAGGAGTACCTGCTAAATGTTATAGAAATGAGCTGAGGAAACAATGAATGAGTTGTAGAGGCTTTTCTTTCTCATGATGTCCTTAGAGCTTTGTCCAGAGAAAAGATTATGTAAATTAAAGGAAGGAAGGGAGAATCATGGGGGAAAATAAAAAATCAGTGGATGCAGAAGAGAGAAGAGTCAGAAAATTCAATTCATCAAGAGCTCTCTGTTTCTGTCCCTCTCTGTACCTTTTTTCCACTTTCCAGCCCTGATTCATTGTTCAAATATATTTCAAATTAGTCTCTAATTTTCTTAGTCTATGAGCATCATCTACTGTGTTTCTATATGTTTATACATAGTGGAAAACATTTTGATAACCTAAAATTCTAATTTTAGAAACCAATTACTCATATGTGAAGCACATATAGCTGCTTACTGATTTTATTTAATTAGGCATTTGTTTATACTCTGTCTCATATTTTCAGAGGATTGAGAGGCTCAGATTGTATGCCTTTTCACATTATGGTTCACATTGTGAATCATAGTTTCAAATTATGATTGAAAAACAGAACACACCCGTAAGTGGCTTCGGTTTTGTGATTGATTTGAGGAACTACTGCTCTGAGTAGGGTGGTCAGTCACATAATCCAATCAGTTAATTCAATTCAAAAAAATATTTTCAAGGACTTGTACAACCATGTATGTGATATGTTGAGCAGAAAGATAAGAGTGAAATGTAGCTCCTTCCTTCAAGAACTTGACAGCTTAGGACTCCTTACTGGCTTCTTTTGCTTGACGTCTGGAGGTTCAATCTTTAGTCACTTATCTGATAACCACATTTCATGCCTCTTTCACAAAACAAGTAAGAAAGGTCATTCCTTTATCACTGAAGTCCTTCCTCTGAAGGTCAGGTGGAACTGGATTTGACTGAATTGGGTCACTGGAGATTATTATGTTATCAGTGTAGTTGTATACAGTATTTTTGCTTCCTCACTAGCTTGGATAATCAGGATGTGACATTTATAATCCTCATTGCATGAGGTATGATAATCATGTCGTGACATTTTTATGCCTCATTCACTGTTATGACTTGAACAGCTCCATGCCAAACACTGGTTTGCGGAGTTTTCATACTGTGTCATGGCATTATGAAAACAAGGTAGAATGACATGATTGTATGCAGAGTTTGAATGATTGCAGTCATATATTGATTAATACCATGACATCTAAAAAAAGACTGTGTAATTATAACATAGGATTACAAAACCAAGAAAGTCGTAACATTGCATGACAGCTGACACAAATCAGTTTTAGACTTTAGAGTTTCCCATGAGTTTCCTAATGGATAAAAATTAAGAAAAAAAGGTTTCTTTAATTGAATTTGTACAGTAGAGAATTGCATAATCTTGCTTTCCCTTTTGTTACCATAAACTTCTGATTTCTTGGTATAGCCTCACATTTGTCTTCTGTTTATGTGCTGTACACTGAAAATGGGATTGCTCTTAGAGCTCACTGCATTTAATCATAAATCTAAAATTAGTAAGAGAGCATTGTTCTAAGACTGTGTGAACTTTCTTGGAGCTTGGGGCAATGTACTTCATGCATTTGAATCTTGTTACTGTGCAATCAACACACACTCATTTAGAAATTTATAGCACTGGCACATGGACATTTTCTACTCTTCAGTTTATGCCTCTGGAAACAGTAGTCTTCTTAAAGAAAAAAATAAAGTCTTCTGGAAAAGAAAGGCAAAATTAAGTTCATCGAATGTGAAGGCTATATTCAGCATTCAGTTCAGATACAATTTTTAAAGAAAGAATTTAAATACACACAGCCCTATTAGCACAGGATCAAATTCCTAACAAATTGATTGGACATGCAAGAAGAGTCTGTGTCCTAGATTTAAAGTCATTACACAGTCTCAAACACAGCTGTGCAGCAAGTCTTTCATTCTAGATGGACATGAACAAATTGAATGGTTCTGAAGATGATTGGCTGATGGATTTCCTACAGTACAATTTTCAATAATGACAAATTTAATGAAATCACTATTGTATTATTTAGCAAGAGAATGTGTGTCCTATTTTGTATAACCATCAGTGACTACTTAAATGTGTACAAGAGTATGAATGCACAAACATTTAAATAGATCCAGAGGCACCCATAATTCTTTGACTGAGGGGAGGTCAATGCACCCAGTTCAGCCATTATCCTTACTCAACTGAAGATGAAGATACTCCTATACTTATATTGTCACCCAATTTTCTCCCTTTTATTCTTGAGTACTGGCTTTTTGCTACTTTCAAACTTTTCCTGAAAGTGCCCATTTCAGTTGAATTTATGATATTTTTATGATAAATTTTAATTTCAAATGTTTTTCTTTCCATACTGAGGAATACACAATCACATAAACATTGCATATTCAAAAATATTGCATATATAAACTACTGGGCATATGCTGTTGTTTCACATGAACTATGCAGATTTCAAGGAGGAAGCATAGTACTTACATCCATAATTTTGTGCCATATGAGGGTTTGGAGAGGAAGCTGTGCATATATTTTGTCAGGCAAAGTTCTAATCAGTGTTAAAATATTTGTATAAGACAGTGACAAGAGAAAGGAAGAAAAATAAATTCTTGTGAAATGTAGTACTAGTATTTGTGTTTGTTTTACAAATAAGTGCCTTATAAACTGTTCATTTTGTAATATAGCCTTATAGTTGTTACTTATGATTTGTGTGGAATATAAATAAGAAATACTTGTGGTATATGTGTAATAAGCCAGTGTGGTTACACATGATAAAATTGCCAATCATCCTGTGAAGGTAGCCAAGCAGTCTGCAGTCTTAGGGAAGCTGACAAATCCCTGGCAAAGAATTCTGGATGTAACTTTTACTTACTCTGCAGAAAGTTTTCTTGACTGAATCAAAGAGCTAGGTAAACAGAGAAAAATAGAAACAACTGTTTTGCAGTTCACTTTAATTGTGCCAAGGGAGTATTCACCTTTTCCCTTTTTAGTAAGAAGAGTCTATTCTGAGCAATGGATATAATTGGTTAATAAATAACTCCATCTTTATGCCTAAGGAACTTAGCTTCAGGGCAATTGTAATAGCAGGCAGTTAGAACAGATGTGGGCATGATATCTGAAGGCTACATACAAAGTTAACTGACAGAGTGGGTCCTTTTAAGTTGTATTATAAATCTAAGTCGACACCGTTAACTTGTTTACAAAAAAAAAAAAATTGTAATGAGTTAGGACCTTCTGTAGAGTATTGTGTAGAATGAATTTTTCTTTTTTTACTCTGAAGGTTAACAGGTATTTGTTTTGTGTCATTAGAAATCATCTATAAAGTCTTATGAGTAATAATTTGGTCAAGAAAATTAGAGACTAGATTTTGAACTTCTTTCAAAAGTGATTTAAAATTTAAGATGCATTAATACAATCAAGAAGAAAACCAATTTAGTCTACTTCAATAAACATTTATTGAGTTCTAATATAGGCCAAATATTTCCTCAGGAATATAAAGATGAGTTTGGTCCCTGTCTTTGAGAACTTATACTCTGAAAAATTTTCACCAACAGGCAATCAGTTTCAGTGTTTGATAAAATGTAGCCGTAGAAGGGCAGAGAGATTCCTGAGAACAGTGGAGGAGAGGATGTTGGGCCAGCCTACATGGCTAGGAAGACCTCATGGGTTCTGGAAGACATTCTGAGGTTCATGAGGCAGGAGTAGGAGGAGAAGGTGTTATCAGCAAAGCAAAGAACATCGTCTGCAGGTGTTTAATTATTCAATTATGCTATATGTCATAAATAAAATTGGAAAAATGAATGGCATATCCTACTCTATTTTTTTTTAGCCATCCTATTTCTCCTAATGTCCTTGACTTCCAGTATTCTTTTGGGATTTTAGAAAGAAAGAGTGTTGGGAAGGAGGAGGGAAATTAAGAGGGGTGGCTTGTTATATTCTTGGATAATCTCCCTAATAGTGTTGTTTCTTTATCCATTTAGAAGTAATAGAGAAGGAACTGAAGATGTTGATTCAAACTATCTCTGTCCATAATAATTAACCATCTCTCATCCACATGCTCATATGTTTTTCAAAAGGCAGGAGATTTAATGGAGTCCTCCTCAATCTCTTCCTTCCTTCTGTTGGTTTCATTTGAACCTCTGGAAAAGAATGACCATTAAAAACATTTCTATTTAATATAGCATACCTAAATGTACTGAATGCAGTACCACACACAACATATGGAATGTCTTATTTAGTCCTTAAAACAGCCTAAGAGACAGATACTACTTTCCCTGTTTTATGTATGGGAAAAAAAAAAAAAGTACAGAGAAGTTAAGTAACTTATCCAGGTTTATTTAGCTAGTAGGTTATGAAGTCAGTGTTTGAATCTAGGCAGTCGGACTCAAGGGCTGCACTTCTAAACCTTATTCAATATTGGCCCCTCACCTACTATTCATTGCTTTAATTTAATATGTCTACAATGTATAAGACATGCATGTGGGTTATTTTATGTCTTATAAAATTTTAAGGAATTTAATACACTTTCAGTTCATTATTTCATTTTGATCCTCAATGTTAGGACCTATTAGATAGGCCAGCCAGGTAGCAAAACCTCAGAAAGGAGAAAACTAAAACTCAAAGGATTTTAATTGATCAATGTTGCAAAATTAAGAAGCAACAAGGCTCAAACCAGAGTCTTTTGATCCTAGTCTACAGTTCTTTTCAGACCAGTATAAGACTACAATTGCCAACATTCGATGGATCATACAAAAAGCAAGGGAATTCCAGAAAAACACCTTGCATCTTGCAGTTATTCAGTTGCTCAGTCATGTCTGACTCTTTGTGATGCCATGGACTGCAGCACACCAGGTCTCCCTGTCCTTTGCTAGAAACAAACATCTACTTCTGCCTCATCAACTACAAGCCTTTTGACTATGTGGATCACAGCAAACTAAAAGATGTGGAAATACCAGGTCTCCTCAGAAACCTGTATGCAGGTCTAGAAGCAACAATTAGAACCTTACATGGAACAACTGACTGGTTCCAAATTGGGAAAGGAATATATGAAGGCTGTGTATTGTCACCCTACTTATTTAGTTTATATGCAGAGTGTATCATGCGAAATTATGGACTGGATGAATCACAAGCTGGAATCAAGATTGCTGAGAGAAATATCAACAACCTCAGATGTGCTGATGATTTTTGCAGTAGTCATGTCTGGATGTGAGAGTTGGAGTGTAAAGAAGGCTGAGTGCCAAAGAATTGATACTTTTGAACTGTGGAGAAGACTCTTGAGAGTCTCTTGGACTGCAAGGAGAACAAACCAGTTAATCTTTAAGGAAACCAACCCTAAATATTCATTGGAAAGACTGATGCTGAAGCTGAAGCTCTAATATTTTGGCCACCTGATGCCAAGAGCTGACTTATTGAAAAAGACCGTGATGCTGGGAAAGACTGAGGGCAGGAGGAGAAGAGAAGACAGAGGATGAGATGGTTGTTTGGCATCACTGACTCAATGGACATGAGTTTGAGCAACCTCTCAAGTGAAGGACAGGGAAGCCTGGAGGGCTGCAGTTTATGGGGTCGTAAAGAGTTGGACATGACTAGCAACTGAACAACAACAACAGCAACTACTCTAATGGCAGAAAGTGAAGAGGAACTAAAAAGCCTCTTGATGAGGGTGAAATAGGAGAGTGAAAAAGTTGGCTTAAAATTCAACATCCAAAAAACTAAAATCATGGTGTCTGGTATCATCACTTCATGGTAAATAGAAGGGGAAAATGTGGAAGCAGTGACATTTTTTTTTCTTGGCCTCCAAAATCACTGTGGACAGTGACTGCCACCATGAAATTAAAAGTCGCTTGCTCCTTGGAAGAAAAACCAAGACAAACCTAGACAGCATATTTAAAAGCAAAGACATCACTTTGCTGACAAAGATCCATATAGTCCAAGCTATGGTTTTTCAAGTAGTCATGTACAGATGTGAGAGTTGTACCCTAAAGAAGGCTGAACACCAAAGAATTGATGCATTCAAATTGTGGTGCTGGAGAAGACTCTTGAAAATCCCTTGGACTGCAAGGAGATCAAACCAGTCAATCTTAAAGGAAATCAACCCTGAATATTCATTGGAAGGACTGATGCTAATGCTGAAGCTCTACTACTTTGGCTACCTGATGGAAAGAGATAACTCATTGGAAAAGACCCTGACGCTGGGAAAGACTGAAGGCAAAAGGATAAGAGGGCGGCAGAGGGTGAGATGGTTAGATAGCATCACCAACTCAATGGACATGAATTTGAGCAAACTCTGGGAGATGTGAAGGACAGGGAAGCATGGTATGCTGCAGTCCATGGGGTCACAAAGTGTTGGACATGACTTAGTGACTGAACAACAACAACAGCAGAATGAACAATCACTGTAACATAAGAAGGGAAAAATACACCTGATCATGTAAAAATGACATGCAAAGTCATGTGCTGAAGTAGTGAAAAACTGCACACTAAAACCATGTCCCTCAAGTACATCATTTGGAAATCTTGAGCTGATTTTGCAGTAATTTTTTTTTTCCTTGTTGCTAATGATCTTAAGTAGGCTGTAAACTGCACCCATGTCTCATTTGGTTTGGGTAATGTAGGAAGTTGGCAGTAGCAAGTAATTATAAAAATTAGAACAACAGAAGTTTGTGTACAGTAGAGACTTTTAAACTTACTGCTTTCTTATGACTAATTATATAGTTGTATGAACAACACAAAGCATTCTGATGCTTCTATTTCCAAAGATAGATGTATACACATACAGCTGATTATATATAGTGATGAGGAATCTGTTGTTTTCCAGTAACATCATTAAGGATTCATTTTCTAGTCTCATGCCATCTTCTTCTACTAAATTTAATCCTTTTTGAACTATTAGAGAGGCACTATTCCAAAATAGAGGAAAACACAGACTAGTTTATTTAGCTTCACCACTTAGAATTATATCATGGTTGGAAAATTATTTAAAATCCTTGGCCACAGTTTCCTCATTTTTAGTATGAGAATTGTCGTTCTTAACTAACAGGGTGTGTAAAATATGTTGCCTACTATATGACAGACACTCAACATTATGCATGTATGCTGTTGCTCAGTCATATCCAACTCTTTGTGACCCCATAAACTGTAGCCCACCAGGCCTTTCTGTCCATGGAATTTTCCAGGCAAGAATAGGTTGAGTAGGTTGCTATTTCCTCCTCCAAGGGGTATTCCTGACACAGGAATCAAATCCATGTACTCAACAGTATATGTCATCATTATTATTACTCTCTCTCTCTCTCTATGTATGTATGTATGTATGTATATATATATATAAAAGCATATGTACACACATATATAGTTTGTGCTCAATATATAATAATTTATTTATAATAATCTATTCTGAAATTCAAAGCAAAACCATAGTTCACTTTCTTTGTATTTTTAAAATTATTCTATGTTTCAGGTGCTTCATAGTACATATAGTGATATGATACGATATTTGTCTTTCTCCATCTAACTTATTTCAATAAGCATAATACTCTCCGCATTCATCCATGTTGTCACAAATGGCAAAAGTTCATTCTTTTTTATGGCTGAGTAGTTTTCCATTGCATACAGATACCACATCTTTTATTGTATACATGTACCACATCCACCAGTAGATTTTTGACATAGATTGGTGACTTTTTTTTACTGGTACGTGTACCACATCTACTAGTAGATTTTTGGCATAGATTTGGTAACTTTTTCTTTTTACCTTCATGAATACCTAGACATACCATGCTCTCTATTCTTTTATCTTCCTAACTAAATCATATCACAGACCCTTTAATCATACCAATGTATAAATAACTGAGTGAACCACCCCCCACAAGATAAAGTCATTTATTGTGTAGAGCAATAAAATACTTTAACAATAAGTAAATACTTAAATGAAAGAGATGGATCCAGGCTTCTGGTCACCCTCCCACTTAGGCTCTGTTCAGTTCAGTTCAGTTCAGTCACTCAGTTATGTCCGACTCTTTGCAACCCCATGAATTGCAGCACGCCGGGCCTCCCTGACCATCACCAACTCCCAGAGTTCACCCAAACTCATGTCCATCAAGTCGGTGATGCCATCCAGCCATCTTATCCTCTGTCGTCCTCTTCTCCTCCTGCCCCCAATCCCTCCCAGCATCAGAGTCTTTTCCAATGAGTCAACTCTTCGCATGAGGTGGCCAAAGTATTGGAGTTTCAGCTTTAGCATCAGTCCTTCCAAAGAACACTCAGGATTGACCTCCTTTAGGATGGACTGGTTGGATCTCCTTGCAGTCCAAGGGACTCTCAAGAGTCTTCTCCAACACCACATTTCAAAAGCATCAATTCTTCAGCACTCAGCTTTCTTCACAGTCCAACTTTCACATCCATACATGACCACTGGAAAAACCATAGCCTTGACTAGATGGACCTTTGTTGGCAAAGTAGTCTCTGCTTTTGAATATGCTATCTAGGTTGGTCATAACTTTCCTTCCAAGGAGTAAGCGTCTTTTAATTTCATGGCTAAATCACCATCTGCAGTGATTTTGGAGCCCTTAAAAATAAAGTCTGCCGCTGTTTCCACTGTTTCCCCATCTATTTCCCATGAAGTGATGGGACCAGATGCCATGATCTTAGTTTTCTGAATGTTGAGCTTTAAGTCAACTTTTTCACTCTCCTCTTTCACTTTCATCAAGAAGCTTTTGAGTTCCTCTTCACTTTCTGCCATAAGGGTGGTGTTATCTGCATATCTGAGGTTATTGATATTTCTCCCGGCAATCTTCATTCCAGCTTGTGCTTCTTCCAGCCCAGTGTTTCTCATGATGTACTCTGCATATAAGTTAAATAAGCAGGGTGACAATGTACAGCCTTGACGTACTCCTTTTCCTATTTGGAAGCAGTCTGTTGTTCCATGTCCAGTTCTAACTGTTGCTTCCTGACCTGCATATAGGTTTCTCAAGAGGTAGGTCAGGTGGCCTGGTATTCCCATCTCGTTCAGAATTTTCCACAGTTTAGTACTCCAGTCATATTAGATAACTTACAATTCCAACCTGTTTTAATTCATTAAAACATTAATTATATTATTCCTTATTTTCCCTCTTTTCAAAATATTGCCTCATTTTTAAATTTTTGTAGTGATTTTCTTCTCCTTTACTAAGACCCTTCTTAAATGATACTTCCTATGTGAAGACATTGCCAATTACACACACACACACCACTCAGTTTTACAGCTACCTGAACTTACTACATTTGAGGATAGTCATTCTAAAATACATGATTTAGCCAGAAATTCCAAGCATCATTAATGTCATTTAGCCCTTTCTTCGTGATCCAGGACAGTCATTATGGACCAGGACTTTTGGACAGCATGGTAAAAAGCTGTCAGCCATCACCTCTGTTCATATTTTACCTGCCTCAGACAGCTTCTGACCTTTTCTGGTTTGCTTCTACTAATATATCAGAGCCTGAGAAGCCAGATAACTAAGGTTTAAAAGAATTGCATATTTAAAAAGTCAATAGAGTTCCTCATGAATTCCTAAGAGCCTTAGTACATGGCTTTCGGGTAGATATTTGCAGCTTCTCTGAGGCCTTTATCAAAGACTTCTGACAAGCTGGACCTTCTGGATAAGTGGGGAGTTACTGTATTTAAATCTGTTAATGTCTGCTTGAAGGAACACAGAATAAAAAATGTAGATATAAACAGAATTTAAATTAGAAAGTATGCACAAACTCACCTAGGCTATTTAAAACATAATTTAATATAAAAGCATTCAGTTAATATCCACCTTTTCCATTATGGAATTGAGAGTTAAAAGGCCCAGCAGATAAGAATAATGAATAAATTACTGGATTATCCTCTGCTTACACTTAAAATAAACCAGCTAATTGTTTATTTATTTGCCTAGCAGTTGCTGCCTTCATTATACGTCATTAATGACCATTAATAAATCAAATTGTGTTTTCATTTCCCTAAGCAATTTTGAATTCCATAAATCTTGCATTTCTCATTAAACTTGTTCATTCAGTTTTACACATGTTTGATCAACAAATATGATTAAGGCCTACAGTGCAACTTTAAAAGTAACATGAAACTTTTAGAACAAACACATCAAAAGGGATAATTCATTAAGTTTCTTATTGTCTCTCCCTGATGGGAATATTTATCTTTAAATGTATATTACTAGAAGACCTGAAAATTAAGAAAAAATGGTTAAGATACCTTTGTTCTTTGCAAAGAATAGTAATAGTTCTTTGTATACATATGAGGACTTTATCTATATAAATTGTTTTAATATTGTCATATTTGATATAATTGGATATTATCCCCATTAAATAAAAGGAAAAATGGAGAATTAAATAATTTAATTATTGCCCACACAAATTTGCATTGAAGTCTTGATTCTTCTGTTAATTGGTCAAATGATAAGACATCTTGATTGAAATTCTGAGGCTTATTTTCATCTCCCATGGAAAACAGAACTAATAATTTTTTAAATTTTAAAATTATTTTGAGAACTAAAGATATTGTTGGGAAAGTGCTAGGCACACTGTAGATACTCAATTGCTGTGCTTTCTTTCCCCTTCTTCATTAGAACATAGATTCTTATTTTATAAGGATTCTAACATTTGTAAAAGACAAAATGTTAAATGGTTTTATAAAATTTAGTGTCCTGATGAATTCAGAAAATTAACATGTTTAAAAATAATTTGAGTTTATGGTAAAGCATACTCTGCTGCTCCTGCTAAGTCACTTCAGTCATGTCTGACTCTGTGCAACCCCATAGATGGCAGCCCACCAGGCTCTCCTGTCCCTGGGATTCTCCAGGCAAGAACACTGGAGTGGGTTGCCATTTTCTTCTCCAATGCATGAAAGTGAAAAGTGAAAGTGAAGTCGCTCAGTCATGTCTGACTCTTATCGACCCCATGGACTGCAGCCTACCAGGCTCTTCCGTCCATGGGATTTTCCAAGCAAGAGTACTGGAGTGGGGTGCCATTGCCTTCTCCAAAAGCATGCTCTAGTAAATGAATATCTTAAATTTGAAAAGAGAATTAGTACATATTATTTATAATGATACTAAATGAGTTTGGCTGTGCCAATTATGTATCAGGTGGCAAAACTATTTTCACCATTCATATTATTATACAGAAATACAGTGTGTGAAATGAATACACTAGTCTAGTGGGAGTCAGAAAGTCTTGGTTCTGGTCATGAGCCAGGCCACTAACTATGTGACTCTGAGCAAGTTACTTAACCTGTCTGGATTTCATTTTATTCACTGATACTTGTAAAAGTTAAAACAAATATTCTCTAAGCCCTTTTTCAGCTGTAAGAAGACAGAACTCCCAAAGTGTACTCTACAGAAGTTTTTTAAGATCTTATATTCCTTAAAAAAGTTAATACTTGAATAAATCTGAGAAACACTGAATATTATCCCCTCCTTTAGGTAATTAACAATGTATAGTAATAAATTAAAGGCTCTGAAATGTCCTCTAGAAAAGACATCCTGATTCACTTATGCATTGATTAAGGTTAACATCAACTAATTAAGGCCAGATTCTTTAATCTTTTCGAACCATAGGGTCTCTTTTTTTTGGAAGATGTGGTTAGGAACCACAAGATACCTTAATCTTTCAGAGAATAGATGTTAGAACAGATAGAACTCTTTTGAAAAGTGATAATTTTTAATAATTTTAAATTTTTTTAAATAATTTAAAAGCTTATTTAAAATCTAGCTATATTTTGAAATATATTGAAAATACAGACCTGTACAAGCAGAGGAACTCACTCAGATGGGATTAACAAGTATTCAGGTAAATAGATTTGTGCTTTCTGTATTCGGATCTCTCCTAATCTTCCACTGCACATTCAAGAGAAGTCTGAAATAATTTGGGAACAATGAATCTGTCTTAGATCCAGTGAAATCTCCTTTGCAAAAGCTCTTCATTCATAATAGTAGGTAGTTTGGATAGTGTGCAGCATTGGAGTGTGGACATCCAGCGTTGAGTTTGGTCTGCCCTTGAATCCTTTGTAATCTTCAGCAAGTTACTTAACTTCTTTGAGTGAACATATCTTCTATCCTCATTGTTTTAAAAAAGTATTTGTTCATTTGGCTGAGTAAGGTCTTAGTTGCATCATGTGGGCTTCTCTCTCATTGTGGCACACAGGCTTAGTTGCCCCATGGCATGTTGGATCTTAGTTCCACAACCAAGGATGGAACCCATGTCCCCTGCATTGGAAGGTGGATTCTTAATCACTGATCCACCAGGGAAATCCCTTCCTTCAATTTTAAAGTGAAGATATGACTACCTAGCTCACAGCTTCATAGTGCATATTAATTGAGATAAGAGTCTGAAATGCAGTACTTGGATGCGATTTCAAAAATGACAGAATGATCGTTCGTTTCCAAGGCAAACCATTCAATATCATGGTAATCCAAGTCTTGCTCTGACCAGTAATGCTGAAGAAGTTTAAGTTGAATGGTTCTTTGAAGACCTACAAGAGCTTCTAGAACTACACCCATAAAGGTTGTCCTCTTCATTATAGGGAACTGGAATGCAAAAGTAAGAAGTCAAGAAATACCTGGAGTAACAGGAAAATTTGGCCTTGGAGTATAGAATGAAGCAGGGCAAAGATTAGTAGAGTTTTGCCAAGAGAACACACTGGTTATAGCAAACACCCTCTTCCAACAACACAAGAGAAGACTCTACGCATGGACATCACCAGATGGTCTATACCAAAATCAGATTGATTATATTCTTTGCAGCCAAAGATGGAGAAGCTCTGTACAGGCAGCAAAAACAAGACCAGGAGTGGACTGTGGCTCAGATCATGAACTCCTTATTGCCAAAGTCAGACTGAAATTGAAGAAAGTAGGGAAAACCACCAGACTATTCAGGTATGACCTAAGTCAAATCCCTTACGTTTATACAGTGGAAGTGACAAATAGATTCAAGGGATTAGATCTGATAGACAGAATGCCTGAACAACTACGGATGGAGGTTCATGACATTGTACATGAGGCAGCGATCAAGACCATCCCCCAAAACGAGAAATGCAAAAAGTCAAAATGGTTGTCTGAGGAAGCCTTAAAAATAGCTATGAAAAGAAGAGAAGTGAAAGGCAAAGGAGAGAAGGAAAGATATAACCATTTGAATACAGAGTTCTGAAGAATAGGAAGGAGAGATAAAAAAGCCTT
The DNA here is from genome assembly GCF_032452875.1 of Bos javanicus. Classification (NCBI taxonomy): domain Eukaryota; kingdom Metazoa; phylum Chordata; class Mammalia; order Artiodactyla; family Bovidae; genus Bos; species Bos javanicus. Next base: position 62,045,014 of record NC_083868.1, on the reverse strand, counting down.
CCTCAGTGATCAGTGCAAAGAAATAGAGGAAAACAATAGCATGGGAAAGACTAGAGATCTCTTCAAGAAAATTAGAAATACCAAGGGAACATTTCATGCAAAGATGGGCCCAATAGAAGACAGAAATGGTATGGACCTAACAGAAGCAGAAGATATAAAGTAGAGGCAGCAAGAATACACAGATCAGATCAGATCAGATCAGTCACTCAGTCGTGTCCGACTCTTGGCGACCCCATGAATCGCAGCACGCCAGGCTTCCCTGTCCATCACCAACTCCTGGAGTTCACTGAGACTCACATCCATCGAGTCAGTGATGCCATCCAGCCATCTCATCCTCTGTCGTCCCCTTCTCCTCCTGCCCCCAATCCCTGCAGCATCAGAGTCTTTTCCAATGAGTCAACTCTTCACATGAGGTGGCCAAAGTACTAGAGTTTCAGCTTTAGCATCATTCCTTCCAAAGAAATCCCAGGGCTGATCTCCTTCAGAATGGACTGGTTGGATCTCCTTGCAGTCCAAGGGACTCTCAAGAGTCTTCTCCAACACCACAGTTCAAAAGCATTAATTCTTCAGCGCTCAGCCTTCTTCACAGTCCAACTCAGAAGAACTATACAAAAAAGATCATCATGACCCAGAGAACCACGAGAACCACGATGGTGTGATCACTCACCTAGAGCCAGACATCCTAGAATGTGAAGTCAAATGGGCCTTAGAAAGCATCACTATGAACAAAGCTAGTGGAGGTGATGTAATTCCAGTTGAGCTATTTCAAATCCTAAAAGATGATGCTGTGAAAGTGCTGTCCTTATTATGCCAGCAAACTTGGAAAACCCAGCAGTGGTCACAGGACTGGAAAAGGTCAGTTTTCATTCCAATCCCAAAGAAAGGCAATGCCAAAGAATGCTCAAACTACCACACAACTGCACTCATCTCACACGCTGGCAAAGTGATGCTCAAAATCTCCAAGCCAGGTCATCAGTATGTAAAACGTGAACTTCAAGATGTTCCAGCTGGATTTCGCAAAGGCAGAGGAACCAGGTTTCAAATGGCCCATATCTGTTAGATCATCAAAAAAGTGAGAGAATTCCAGAAAAACATCTACTTCTGCTTTATTGACTATGCCAAAGCCTTTGACTGTAGAAAAACCACAAGCTGTAGAAAATTCTTTAAGAGATGGGAATACCAGACCACCTGACCTGCCTCCTAGAAATCTGTATGCAGATCAGGAAGCAACAGTTAGAACTGGACATGGAACAACAGACTGGTTCCAAATAGGAAAAGGAGTACATCAAGGCTGTATATTGTCACCCTGCTTATTTAACTTATATGCAGAGTACATCATGAGAAACACTGGGCTGAATGAAGCACAAGCTGGAATCACAGTTGCTCAGAGAAATATCAATAACCTCAGATATGCATGTGACACCACACTTATGGCAGAAAGTGAAGAAGAAATAAAGGGCCTCCTGATGAAAGTGAAAGAGGAGAGTGAAAAAGTTGGCTTAAAACTCAACATTCAGAAAACTAAAATCATGGCATTTGGTCCCATCACTTCATGGCAAATAGATGGGGAAACCATGGAAACAGTGAGAGACTTTATTTTTTGAGGGCTCCAAAATCACTGCAGATGGTGACTGCAGCCATGAAATTAAAAGATGCTTTCTCCTTGGAAGAAAAGTTATGACCAACCTAGACAGCATGTTAAAAAGCAGAGACATTACTTTGCTAACAAGTTTTGTCTAGTCAAATCTGGTTTTTCCTGTAGTCATTTATGGATGTGAGAGTTGGACTAGAAAGAAAGCTGAGCACTGAAGAATTGATGCTTTTGAACTGTGGTGTTGGAGAAGACTCTTGAGAGTCCCTTGGACTGTGAGGAGATCAAACCAGTCCATACTAAAGGAAATCAGTCTTGGGTGTTCATTGGAAGGACTGATGCTGAAGCTGAAACTCCAATACTTTGGCCACCTGATGCAAAGAACTGACTCATTTGAAAAGACCCTGATGCTGGGAATGATTGGAGGCGGGAGGGGAGGGGACAACACAGGATGAGATGGTTGGATGGCATCACTGACTCAATGGACAAGAGTTTGATTAAGCCCCAGGAGTTGGTGATGGACAGGGAAGCCTGGCATACTGAAGTGCATGGGATTGCACAAAGAAACAGACATGACTGAGTGACTGAACTGAACTGAACTGAAGGAATGCAAATAAACCTGTAAAAGCATAAAGTTTTATATGAATGGAAAATATTATTAATAGATTCTGTGCTCAATGAATATGTCTAAAATCAGTTTTTTATGTCTTCTTAAGTAGCAAGCCTGGGAAAACAAGAATTGTCATAGAATACGGGACTAAATGGATGGCAGTTGACTGTCCCCTTGCTTCTTTTTTCAAATAAAACATTAAGGCACAGAGAAGTTAAGCGAGTTTTGTAAGCAAGTAAGCTGGCAGGAATAGAACTGGTTCCCTGGCTGATTCCTCTGACTCAAGTCCATTTCTTGGTACAATCACAGTGGCTAAATTTGTGTATGGCAGAGTATACCTCCTCCTTTTTTTATTATCATAATAAGTCAAGTTCTTCATTGAAAAAAGAAAAAAAAAACATTGTAGGAGAGAGGTTCAAGAGGGAGGGAATATATATGTATAGTTATGACTGATTTTCAATGTTGTATGACAGAAACCAATACCACATTGTAAAACAATCATCCTCTAATCAAACATTTTAAAAAAGCACCCTAACACCATAGTGAAGTGAAAGTCGCTCAATCATGCCCGACTCTTTGCGACCCCATGGACTATACAGCCCATGGAACTTTCCAGGCCAGAATACTGGAGTGGGTAGCCTTTCCCTTCTCCAGGTGATCTTCCCAACCCAGGGATCAAACCTATGTCTCTCGCACTGCAGGCAGATTCTTTACCAGTTGAGCCACAAGGGAAGCCCTCCTAACACCATACACAAAGTCAAACTCAAAATGGATTAAAGACCTAAATGTAAGACCAGAAACTATAAAACTCTTAGAGGAAAACATAGGCAGAACACTCGATGACATAAATCAAAGCAAGATCCTCTATGACCCACCTCCTAGAGTAATGGAAATAGAAACAAAAGTAAACAAGTGGGACCTGATTAAACCTAAAAGCTTTTGCACAGCAAAGGAAACTATAAGCAAGGTGAAAAGACAACCCTCAGAATGGGAGAAAATGATAGCAAATGAAACAACTGACAAAGGATTAATTTCCAAAATATACAAGCAGCTCATACACTCAATACCAGAAAAACAAACAACCCAATCAAAAAGTTGGAAAAAGATCTAAACAGACATTTCTCAAAAGATGACATACAGATGGCTAACAAACAAACACATGAAAAGATGCTCAACATCGCTCATTATTAAAGAAATGCAAATCAAAACTACGATGAGATATCACCTCACACTGGTCAGAATGGCCCTCATCAAAAAGTCTACAAATGATAAATGCTGGAAATGGTGTGGATAAAAGGGAACATTCTTACACTGTTGGTGGGAATGCAAATTGATATAGCCACTATGGAAGATGGTATGGAGATTCCTTAAAAAACTAGAAATAAAACCACCATATGGTCTAGCAATCCCACTCCTAGGCATATACCCTGAGGAAACCAAAATTGAAAGAGACACATGTATCTCTTTGTTCATTGCAGCACTGTTTACAACAGCTAGAACATGGAAGCAACCTAGATGTCCATCGACAGATGAATGGATAAAGAAGTTGTGATATATATACACAATGGAATATTACTCAGCCACATAAAGGAATGTATTTGAGTCAGTTCTGATGAGGTAGATGAACCTAGGGCCTATTATACAGAGTGAAGTGAGTCAGAAAGAGAAAATAAATACTGTATACTAACACATATATACGGAATCTAGAGAAATGGTACTGAAGAATTTATTTACAGCAAACAGTGGAGAAGCAGACATAGAGAATAGACTTATGGACATGGGGAGAGGGAGGAGAGGGTGAGATGTATGGAAAGAGTAATATCAAAACTTAAATTACCATATGTAAAATAGATAGCCAAAGGGAATTTGCTGTATGGCTCAGGAAACTCAAACAGGGGTGCTAGATCAACCTAGGGGGGTGGGATGGGGAGGGAGATGGGAGGGAGTTTCAAAAGGGAGGGGCTATATGTATACCTATGGCTGATTCATGTTGAGGTTTGACAGAAAACAGCAAATTTCTGTAAAGCAATTATCCTTCAATAAAAAATAATTTAAAAAAAATTTTTCAAAGCAAAATATATTGTTTTCAAAAAAACCCTATATTTTAAGAAAAGCAAGCTGATCATTGTCCTTGAATATCACTGCATTCTTTTCTTTATTTGAAATTTAGTTTTCTTATTTTTGCCTGTAAGCAATATTATTCAATTTTTCTAACATGTCATTCAGTCCTTTTTTTTTTTTTAATTCTCAGTTAGTCCTTCTTTTTATTGTTGTTTTTCTACACTTTTGGTGGTAGGCTATTATTGTATACTCTACACATTGTTTATGTATTACACTTTTTTTTTTAAATTTAGGATAAATTCAGAATGGACTTAATGTGAATTCTACTTGGGTTATTTATCAGCTATATGTATTTTCATTTTCTTAGTTTATTTAGCTCTTTAGAATATAAAGATATACAGTGTATAGTCAGGGGATAATTATAAATAAGTTGCATAGAATTTTAATTTTGTAACTATTGTCCTAAAAATGGACTGGTAACATCTCAGGTTTATTTCTCATCACTGCTAAGAAGAGAAAATGTTGCAGTGAGTATGAACTGAATCTCAAGAGACTTGAGTTGATTTCAGAGCACTTACCTGATGGTGGAGATTGTGATAATTGAAATCAGTCTCAGAAATTCTTTCTTTAAAATCTAAATAAAAAAATCTTCTTTACTCTTTTAAAGGTTTTTGTTTTCCAGTGAAATCTTGGATTATTTTCCGGGGGGTGGGGAGGGGGGAATGGGCGTTCCTTTTTTTTTTTTTTTTTAATGCAGTTGACCCTTAAACAACATGGATTTGAACTGCTCAGGTCCATTTATATGAAGATTTTTTCCAGTAAATGCATATTGCAATACCACACTATTCAAGGTTAGTTAAATCTGCAGATGCAGAACCAAGGATATGGAAAGTGGTCTATAAAGTTATGTGAATTTTCCTCTCTGCTGAGAGCTGGCATCCCTAACCCCTACATTGTTCAAGGGCCAACTATAGTTCTACTTAAGGTGATCTTAAAGATAAATTCTTTCATTTTTCTCTCCATCAAAGATAGTAGTAAACATAGAACTGTGAATTCTGGGTACATTCCATTTCTCTCAAACAAGTAGGATCAAAAAATGTTTTCCCCGTGTTCTTTGTTGCCCCTGGAAGCTCACAGTCCCAGGTTCATGTATTGATTCCGTTGCCTCCCTCTGCTTTGGTTCCCCCTGAATTTTGATGTCTTAGTGACTTAGTGCATAGAAGCTCACTCCATATTTTGAATCAGGTCTGTACAATACTGCATGTTCAGAATAGCTTAAGACTTATGGATACAAAGGTACACAGGTACCAGTGTGCACCAGCAGGTACAAAGGGAAAGGAGGACTGCTGGAGAGTGAGTGAGAGAACGGGTTTGTGTATAATCTCAAACAAATACTTCTGCATGCCTAACACGTGTCCTATGTCAAAAGAAAGAACATTCTAAAATAAAAAAGTTAGCCAACATATAATTCTTTTCCCATGTGGAACTATGTGCGTACATGCTCAGTCATGTCCGACTCTTTGCAACCCCTTGAATTGCAGGCCACCAGGCTCCTCTGTCCACAGAATTTCCCAGACAAGAATACTGTAGTGGTTTTCCATTTCCTACTCCAGAAATATCCCCATTAAAGTGATTTATTTTGCTTAGACTTTAATGGATTTCAAAGACTTAGAAAGATAGCATATTAATAGAATAAAAAAAAACTATATTAAGCATTGCTGGATCTGGTTTCTGATTCCCCTTAAGCTATATGGCTTAGGCAAGGCAACTAATCTCTCTCAACTTCACATTTATAATGTACAAAATGAGGCAGTGTTTCTTGCTTAAAGCACTTTGGTATACTGTATGTATATGTGGGGTCCATGTAAGAGCTAATTCTATGACTTTCTAGGTCATAACAGAGAAACAATGAGTCACTTTAATAGAATGTGAATGAAATAATTTATTTCTCCAATTTGTTGCTGTTAACTCACCCCTGAGCAAAAAGAAAATTCTTATTTCAAACAAGAAGTAATACCATTTTACTGAATCTGAAGATATAGAAAAAATGACATTTGATATCAGTGCATGTTCTTTTCTGAAGGTAATTACTTTCACCTTTGGGGAAGTCCCTGGCCTTACCATCTGTCTTAGATTGGATTACCTGGGAAACAGACTATGAGGTGGAAATTTGTTTACAGGAGATTTCTTGGGGAGCCCTCTCAGGACAACACCTATGACGGTAAGGTAAGAAGACTGGGTGGAGGGAAAAGCTCAACACTAATGTAGCTCAGCTCATTCTACAGGGACCGCAGGAGCAGAGATGGCACATCCAGCTTGCCCCAGTCAAGACAAAGAGTAATACTGGGACCAACCTCTACCAAGTGATTTGTTGCTCTCCTTAAAGGATGGTGCCCTATCTCCAACTTAGTGTTGGTCTCTTTGGCTACTAGTTTGGACATTTGGTACCATCAATAGTAAGATCAGACTTGGTGAGTGGAAATGCTTGGAGTCTGGGCTCATACATAGTCTCTGTACCTGTCACCATATGTGTGGACATTGTGCCAGCACTGGGATGGCTGATGACAGAGGACAAGCAAGTGTCCAGGGACTGGCATAGTCCCTCCACTTCATTTTAAAGGTGCTTCTTCCTTGATAGTTGCTTTACGGTAAGTGCTAACACATGGTCCAGAGCTCTTCATGCTTCATGGAAACCCTTTCCCATGCTGCTTCTCCAGATATCCTTGAATAGTCTTTTAGTCATTCTCTTTGCAGGTTCTTGGGGACTCTGCTATGGTATACATTATTGCCTTTGAGTCCCAGTATATTGTTATCCCAGGACAGGTCTATTTTCACACAAATATATATACTCAGGTCTACCACTCAGATGTCTGCCCAATGAGAGTATTTTCCCTCTCCCCTGAATGGAGCTCAAGTGGAGCAACAGTCCATTTTCTGCTCGCACAAGTATCCTGAGATGTCCCCTCCACTTTTTACTGTTCTTTCAACAGATCATAAAGAGACTTCCCTTCTATACCTTGTATGCATATTAGATTTATCCCTAGGTATAAACTGAGGAAGAGCCTTTGATGTAACACAGTGGATGACATGAGATCTGAACTACCTACATGTTCGTGCAGCCCTTCTGTAATACTCTCAGGCCTTGTTTATGCCTAATCTTAGATTTCTCACATCCGTCTTATGATGAATTACTGCTGGGACCACCCTACTTTATGGTTTGATGTTCTCACAGAACCAGCTCATCACAGATATCTATGGATTCTCTTGGCCACTTGATATTTACCATCAGGTACTCTGTTTTTACCAAGGATTAGAAATTGTTTTTCAATTTATATATAATTCTTTGCTATAGATATCATGGCCTTGCTCTAAAACCCTAGGTGTCTGTGTTATTCTCCTGTTAGGAGTTCCAGGACTGCATAAGTGTTTTTCTCAAGACACATGCTCACAATACCGTAGGGTCTCAGGAGTCATATGTTCCAACTGGGAGAGTTGCCAGCACCATAGCCTCAATCTGCCTGAAGGGCTCTTTCCTACTCCAGGACCTTCTCAAAGCTGCCGGCTTTTCAGTCCATTCAGGAAATGGGTCAGAACATTCTTTTTTAATGTAAAATACTCTTCTGAAATCAAAGAAGCCTAGCTGGCATTATGCCCCATGGTGAGAGATGCAAGGTGCTATAATGTATCATTTCATTTGGAGGGGATGTCCTGACATGGTCAAGATGACAGAAGCCCTAAAAATTCACTCATATGGCACACCTCTGAATCTTTGTATTATGTAAAAGAAGCCTCTAATATACTTTTCTTATTGAGTCTATTTTAAATAGCCTCAGAATAGTGGACAAATGTGATCTGTGGAATGTCTCAATGATCCAAATTCCTTTGGAGTATATATTGTGACAGAGAGTCAAAGATTTAACAGGCCCTCAGACAAGATCATAATACTCTTGCTTTTCCTCCATGAATGTGAGTTATTTCTGGTTTTCCTTCCTGATAGTGAGGAAATACATGTATGAGATCAGTGGCAACATACTTTGTACTTGAGACTATGTTAGCCTGTGATAACAAAGATTGCTGAGTCATGCCTAATAGCTGCACTCACTCAAGCATCATTTGGTTGTTTTGGTGGTTCACTGTCATCCTTTAGAATCCTTCTGGGTTTTGTTGTGGCCAAACTCCATATAGCGAATACATGATGATACGATGAGAATCACCACCTCTGCATACTCTAGTTCAGTTCAGTTCAGTCGCTCAGTCATGTCCGACTCTTTGCAACCCCATAAATCACAGATGGCAGGCCTCCCTGTCCATCACCAACTCCTGGAGTTCACTCAAACTCATGTCCATAGAGTTGGTGATGCCATCCAACCATCTCATCCTCTGTCGTCCCCTTCTCCTCCTGCCGCCGATCCCTCCCAGCATCAGGGTCTTTTCCAATGAGTCAGCTTTTTGCATGAGGTGGCCAAAGTATTGGAGTTTCAGCCTCAGCATCAGTCCTTCTAATGAACACCCAGGACTGATCTCCTTTAGAATGGCCTGATTGGATCTCCTTGCAGTCCAAGGGACTCTCAGGAGTCTTCTCCAACACCACAGTTCAAAAGCATCAATTCTTCGGTGCTCAGCTTTCTTCACAGTCCAACTCTCACATCCATACATGACCACAGGAAAAACCATAGCCTTGACTAGATGGACCTTTGTTGGCAAAGTAATATCTCTGCTTTTCAATATGCTATCTAGGTTGGCCATAACTTTCCTTCCAAGGAGTAAGTGTCTTTTAATTTCATGGCTGCAGTTACCATCTGCAGTGATTTTGGAGCCCCCCAAAATAAAGTCTGATACTGTTTCCACTGTTTCCCCATCTATTTCCCATGAAATGATGAGACCAGATGCCATGATCTTAGTTTTCTGAATATTGAGTTTTAAGTCAACTTTTTCACTCTCCTCTTTCACTTTCATCAAGAGGCTTTTTAGTTCCTCTTCACTTTCTGCCATAAGGGTGATATCATCTGCATATCTGAGGTTATTGATATTTCTCCTGGCAATCTTGATTCCAGCTTGTGCTTCTTCCAGCCCAGTGTTTCTCATGATGTACTCTGCATAGAAGTTAAATAAGCAGGGTGACAACATATAGTCTGGACATACTCCTTTCCCAATTTGGAACCAGTCTGTTGTTCCATGTCCAGTTCTAACTGTTGCTTCCTGACCTGCATATAGGTTTCTCAAGAGGCAGGTCAGGTGGTCTGGTATTCCCATCTCTTGAAGAATTTTCCACTCTAAGGGTGGTCCTAATTGTTTCTGTCTTCTCATGATGCAATATTGTTCATGCTTTTCAATTTTGACTAGAATAGGAGCAGTTTCAGAAATTTCCATATCACCTTCCCCACTATAGTAGTTCATATTGTCAGATCAAGGAATCTATGTAGAGATTCCATCAGCTACTAAGTCAGTGTGAGTTGAGTGGGTCAGGACTCTGATGCCTAGCACACTTGTGCCCTCCACTCTAACATGGGGCCATTGTGAAGCTTCAGATCAATGTGTAATAACATTAACCTAAGCCTTCATCTGAGAGTCTCAAATGCCAGCGTATGATTACTTAAGTAAATGTCTATAGGCCAGAGGTAAGAGCTAGGGGTTATGATCTATCCTGGTCTTCACTCAGAGGGCTCCTAATTTGAGAACTATCCCCAAGTATGATAACTAGACTTGAGATAGTGACATTTTATTTTAGCTGTCACCCTTGGCCTTTTGGTCATATATCTGGATGTTGTTGTTTTGCCTTTATTGTATGGTATCTTTATTGGCTGCTCATCTAATTTGGTCCTGGGAAGACTGTTCTACTAACTGTGTCGTAGCTCTATGTGGGAAGCTTCACAAAGAACATTTGTTTCCCAAACCACCCTCCTCTAACCTGACTGCTACTCTGACAGTGCCATTCATTACAATAACTGCACAAGCTACCTTGCTGCCGCCTGGATTTAGTGCTTCTACCTGGCCTCATTATTTGGGGATCCAACCATTTTTATTGCTATCAGAAAGCCCAGGTCTTTTAATATTATCTCCTACCATCATCCCCAGCCTATAATAATCACCTCACTGTGATTATTGATGCTGGTAGCTTTGTTACCAGTACATCCCTTATTGCCTTGGTAAAGAAACTATCTTCCATGGAATACAGAATCTGCTGGGTTTTCTGACCTCAGATAGTGTATCCATTCTAGAAAGCTTACTTCCCTGAGCTTCTCTGCCATTTACCATGAAACACTGAGCATTTCTACTCAATTATCATGGACCATCACTTTATCTGAGTTTTCTGGTGGCTCAGAAAATAAAGAATCTGCCTGCAGTGTGGGAGGCCTGGGTTCGATTCCTTGGTTGGGAAGATGCCCTGGTGAAGGGAATGGCAACCCATTCCAGTATTCTTGCCTAGAGAATTCCATGGACAGAGGTGCCTGGCAGGCCATAGTTCATGGTGTTGCAAAGAGCCAAACACTACTGAGTGACTAACATACACACAAAACTTTATCCAATCTTCCTGAGTTATCTTAGGAGCGTTGTTTCCCAATGTCCTTGCTGGGGTGTTAAATTCTGTATCATGGGAGAACGCTGCCAAATTGTTAGACTCTTCTTTATCCGACTTCATATTTCATTCATATTGATCAATACCTTCAAGATCCAGTTCCAAAAAATACTGTCTCACAGGATCCATGCTCATATGCACAACCCCAAATCCTTCCAGTCCATGTTAGCTAAATCCTACAGTTCCTTGAGTATTATACCATGATATCAGCCCTCTTTCCTTTAGTAGGTTCAATGCCTCCCTGGCCAGGTTTTGTTGCAATTTGATTCTAGTTACTGGCCTAGTATCTAGAAGTAGTGGTAGCTCTCAGAGGGCTTGCCGTCTTGTAACACAAAAGTCTCTGCATTATGTTTAAATGAGGGATGAACACTAAATTTTAGCAGTAAGCCTGGGATTCTGCTGGAGGCTCAGCATGCTTAGGGGATCCTGTGAATTCACTACTTTTAAGAACATGGCCCAGGTGTTCCCTCCCTTAGTCTCTAAGTCCCACTCTTAACCTTGGTAGCAGCCTTGGCAGGGTTGGGAATTAAACCTTATCTGGAGCTCTGCTTCTGTTATAATTAAGTCTTGGGTCAATCCTCAGCTTTTTCTGCCCTTCGCCTGTTGAGAAGAGAGTCCACAGGTTGCCAGGAAGGCCTTCTGACTCTCACACTTTTCCTTATGTTGATGATTAATCACCTTTACCCTTTTGTTGTCTTTCTCCAAGGCACGATGTTTGCTGGTCCCCAGCAACAGACATCAGATTCCTTAGTCCTCTCTTTATGTCCCTAGACCTCTCAAAAAGCTGAGGTATTACATCTGCAATAATTAAAGTTTGGGCAATAGTACTGTAGTCAAATATGGGGGGCTTTCGGTGCTTGACTTGCCATTCGAGATGAGGGACTCATCACCAGCAAGCTAGTAGGTGATCTGGTTCCCAGGTTCTGTTTTAAAATCTTCCCTAGGCTCCCTTCTGGTATCAACAGTCTTAAGTTAGGTTCCCTGAGACAGAGACTCAGAATTCTGTATAGAAATTTTGATAGGCTCCTGGAAACAACACCTGAGAAGGGACACAGGCCAGGGCAGAGGGTGCAGCTGAGTAAAACCCAGCAACACACCAGAGCCCTCAGGCAATCCTCGGTGGAGTTCTGGAGCTAAGATGACCCCTTGTCCCCCAACAAAAGCAAGGGGACCGGACCCTTATGTCACCATATCAACCAATTTTCGGATGCGTGCTGCCCCGGGGAAGAGGCATAAGCTCAAGTGAAGCATTTCAGCAAACTTTCACTGGGGAGGGATTTGGCTGTGAGCCATCAACAGCCTGAGACACCAGGGACATGTCCACATACCTGGGATGGTGACGGCCTTGGCCCTACAGAGTTATCTGGGATGGGCACTTTGATGGCCCTAACTATTTCCTATGTGTTTAGGTGTTTTTATGTGTAGTTGCATGTATTTGTATATATTTCTTCATAGCTCTTTAGTAGCAACTATCTGGACACACTGCTAAATAAAACCACTCATTCTGCCCAAGCCTGATGCGTACATGGATACATTTTTTTAACCTATTCCAGCTTTTCAGTCATTTCCCTAGTGTTATGACATTACCCAAATAGCAGGCTGCAGACACTAAACAGCATGGCTCAGAGGGGATGGATGTGGTTGTGCACCATAGGAATTTTGCTGGCTCGCAGCTCCCTGATGCTTCTGAAGTGCTTTCGTGCATTGCTCTGCTGCAGAATATAGACTCTAAAACACCTCTGTCCTGGAATAGATCCACCCAGGAAAAAACTCTTGTATCTGTTTGTTGTTTTTTTTTTTTCCTTAACAATCAAAAAGCTGTTGTATCCATGAAGAGAGTTTTGTCATAATGGTTGTGTGTATTGGGATGCATTTTGGGTAGGGAGAGGTACACGGGAGTAACATTTAAGGAGATAGGATAGTACTTTCAAGATTAAGGGACATTCAATAGAATGGACATTTTTCTAAAGTTCAATTGGTAAAGCTATACAAGTAAGAAATATTTATAGGAATCCTACTTCCTAGCATGGCATTATGGGGAAATGGTATTGAATTAACCAGTGATTTTCAGCTTCTTCAATTTTCTTTCTTATAGAGACCAGATAACATAAACAAACAACCCCTCTTCCCATACTCAATTTCAAAGATTTAGTCTGAAATGAATAGCAAGTTATCTCTTTTCTTATGTTTCACTGTTTTGTAGTGTAACTGATAGAAAATATGGGTCATGCATTTTTAATTGGAGTCCCCTTGCTCTCATCTCCCTTACCACCCAACAATTAATTGAATAAACCAAGTCCAAGGCTTCAGTATTTGCTCATTTGCTATAAATTAGTATCTGAATCCTCAGAGCTAAAATAGACCAACATAAAAGTCATACTCATGACTGGTTCATCACTGATGTTTGTTTGTCACTGGTTCACATTCCCCCTTGACTTCCTCCTTCACTAGAGTCCACATAAACAGTGTATCATGACTCTTGAATACATATGAAGACCATCTCCTGTTTTAATGAAATAAGTGATACACTTAATATGACCCACATTTTCAAATATAATTAGTTATTGTTCTGTAAAATGAAATAATAATGTTTTTAAACTTTTTATCAGTCATTCTGAAGTCAAGATCAGTGTTGAAAATTGCCAGATGCCAGGTATTATTTATCATATAACATTAAATGACTGAGGAACTGAATGATATATTCTAAACATTTAGGATTTGCAGACCTTTTTCTCTCCTCTTTACACAGTACTGCTTGGCTGAAGTACACTGTTCTCCTAAAAGCGCATTCTGATTCTACTTTTTCATCCCTCATCTCCCTTCTGTTCCCTCAGTACACTGACACATCTGTGACCAAAGTCCTTGAACAGTGACTACTGGTTCTGTTCTCCAAGACCAGGTGTCCTGGATGCTAGAAGCCTGAGCTAATCCAGTCTTCCAATTCAGCAGCTATAAAAGTCAAGACTTACTATAAAGCTGCAGTTATTTGGACATAGTGTCACTGCTTCAGTGATAGGTGACTAAATTAGCAATTTAAAGACAGACTTAACTGTATATAGAAATTTAGCATATATAGAAATGAGGTAGTATTTAGTAGATGAGGGGGTAATTAGAGAAGTAATGATGTATTTCAATAAATGGTGTGGAAATAATTGGCTGCATAGAAAATATAAAATTAAATCTTTTTTTGTGTGTCATACAATAAAATGAACTACAGATGATTAAAAGATAAAATATGAAAGGCAATGTTTAAAAGCTTTTAGAAAAAAATATGTATGCTTATAATGATATAGGAAACAATGTCTGAAACAAGACACATAAGTATCAAACTGTAAAGATGATTTTTATTATATTTTGTTACCATTGAATTAGAAACACCATTCACAAAGTTAAAATACAAGCCACAGCCTTTCAGAGATTTCACAATTGTATATAACGTGAAAAGATCAGGTGCCTGGATATGTAAATGGATTTACAAATCAGTAAAAAAGAGGTAAAGTAATTCAACTAAAAATGAAAAAATGGCACAACTAGACGATTTTAGGAACAGTTAACTGGAATGTTTAATAAGCATGAAGAGAGGCTCAAGCTTCATTATCATCAAAGAAATGCAAGATAAAAATTGAAATAGCACACTTCTCACCCATCAGATTAGGAAAATCATACAAAAGTCTAACTGTACCAAGTCTTGGGAAGAATGTAAAGAAGCAACATACTATTCATATTATACTTATAGGGGGGAGGGTTTTTGGTTGCAATCACATTTGATAGTGATTTGACAGGATCTTAAACTAGTGATGTTATATATATCCTACACATCATAAAACAGAAAAAAATCCTTCTAGATATAAGTATGTAGGTAGAGAACCACTCTCAAGTATGCGATGTGGAGGTGAAGTTCAGCAGAACATTGTGAGTGACCTGAATGTCCATCTTGGAGTGGATAAATCCAGCTGCAGCTCATACATATGATGAATCCTGTGCAACTCTTTGATAAGTGAACTCAGGCAATGTGTCAATGTAGGAAAAAAGTAAAAATCAGAAAAAAAAAAATTGAACGGGGTTGTTGTATTAGTCTGCTAGGAATTCATCATAACAAACTACTATAGACTGGATGACTTAAACAGTTATTTATTTTCTTATAGTTGTGTGGTCTAGAAGTCCAAGATCAAGGTGTAGGCAGGTTTTGTTTCTCCTGAGACCCCTTCCTTAGCTTGCCGGTGGCTGCCTTCTTGCTGTGCTTTTACATGGCTTTTTCTCTGTGCCCCTCACTGGTATCTCTTCTTTTTTCACACCACCAGTTAGATTGGTTAGGGCATTCCATCACAGCCTCCTCACCCTCAATTCCTTAAAATCCTTATCTCCAAACATAGTCCATTCTAAGGGGCTGGGGCTAGGGCTTCACCATATAAATCTGGAGAGAGCACAATCCATCCCCAAACTTGGGTACCATCACTTATAATTTAAAAACACAAAAAGCTCAGCTGCAAATTGCTTACTAGTAAAAGCACTTTACCAATAGAAAACTTTAGGAGAGTGGTTCTCCATCAGGATGAAGGTAAAGAAATATCATCTGTATCTGTACCACTTTATTCTTTAAAAAAAGAGATCAGGAGCTAATACAGCAAAATATTAAGATAAGTAAAACCAAAAGAAGGTTACAGATGTGTTTCTAATATTATTCTCTACATGTTTATACCTTTAAAATTTTTCATTAAGAAACTGAAAATGACCAGTGAGTGCTCCACATTGAACAGCAGAGCTATGATTGAGGGGAGAGAAAAAAGCACACATTTAGACTCTACCATGACTTTCCTGGCTTGGTTCTGCAGTTAGATGTCAGTAAAGCAAATTTGCTGTGAAGGTCAGTAGGAGACATCTCAAAGATAAGTGGTAACATTGCTTCACTCTTCTCAGATCTTGAATCCCCATTTTTCATCTTTTACTGTGAAAAAAAAAATGCTATCCATTAAAAAAGCTTTAAAATGCAAAAACATAGGAGAACTTTAACATGATGGAGTGTTGGTCAAGATTTAAAAGTTGCTGCCAATGCTTTTTGCGTTTTGGTTAGGTAAGGGAGAGCTTTGCAAAGCAGGCAGATGCGCTGTGTCTGGAAGAAAACAAAGTTGTGAGTTTTGAGCCTGGAAAGAGGAACAAGAAGATTTGCACCCTCTCTCTCTCTTTTTTTTTTTTTTACTTGATAAGTCTAGCTAAAGGTTTATCATTCTTGTTTATCTTTTCAAAGAGAGGCTTGAGATGTCATAGAAAACTGTCAACTTCACAACTATTGTTGGTGCTTTGTTTTTATGCGCCTGCACTTTTGAAAATATAAACTGTGTACAAATGCTCTCGGTGTCCAGCAAGATTACATAAACAGGCGTGTTCTTCAGACCCTCACTCAGGGCTGACCTGAACCCTTGACAGTCTGTGCCCTCTGGCAGAACACCACCGAGAGCACGCATCAAGGTCATCTTGTACCCACAAGGTCCTCCAGGGAAATCCACAGGCAAGCACAGTTAATTATGCTAACAGGCAAGGAATTTATATTGGCCCACTGTGGCCTCATAAGATGAATATCTTTCTTCCTTAGTCACAGGGGGACGTTAATGGTATTTTTATTAACTTGTGACCTGTTGACTGCTATTAGAATATAGATTGTATGCATAAACCAGATCGGGTATTACAGATATGATTATGGAGCAATTACTGTAGCAGCCACAGGACTTCTAATCATTGTTGTCAAAGAGAATTTGTAAGACTTGAAACTGCTTTTTGGAGTTCTACAAGAAGAAACACTCAGGATCAAAGTTGATATTATCTCTTTGTGTCTTCTTGAAATTGCAATTTCTGATTTTTATGATTAGACTGGCAAACAAAGGCAGATTTTAAAAGAGAAGAAAACCACAAAGGATATATGATAATAAGAGTAATCTTAGATTTCTGCAGCTCAGGGTTGAAAACTGTCCTTATTGAAATTGTTTTTGATTAGAAATATATGCAGTTTGCTAGCAGTTCTATTTACTCAGGTATCCCTAATAATTGGTGACAAGATTATATTCTGATATTATTTTGTAATATGAAAATTCACTTCTGCAATTGTGTACCATGTGGTATGAAATATAGCATTAAGTACTTTAGTCATGTTCTTTACAGTCGCCTATTAATGGTAATGCCATCAAGGTTGCCAAAGTGTCTTCAGAGTCGATATCTAAGGATGTTGATTTATATTCTGCAAAGTGCATTATTTATTCTGCAAAGTGCATTATTTATCCTGCAAAGTGCATTATTGATAATCACAAGCCTCCTCCCCCTTAGGGGAAAGAGAGTTTATGCAACCCCTTTTAAACTGCTGCCTCTGCATGCAGGAAGGGATCAGAAGGGGCAAATGGTACCATTAACACAGTAAATTACAGTATTAACTGACTTGACTAGAGGCAGAAAATACTGTATCTGAAATCTCGCCATCCTAATTTAGAAGTCACAAGTAGTTGAGATAAAAAAAGAAAAAAATAATAATAATTTGCCCTTCCAGGTTCTTAGCTCAACTAAATGTTTGAACTCTCTGAGCTAGAGTCAGTTCTCTGTGAACTTTAGACCAGCTACTTTCAAATGGGACTATTCAAGAGCGGAGAGAAAGGAGGTATTGAAAGCAGAATGGGATTGCTTTTGAGTCCCTGGGGTTCTGGGCAAGGAGAACTCACAATGCAGACAATTGATCTTCTGTCCCAGGACTGACACTTTCACTCATCTCTCCATGATTGCCATTGTAACCTTGCCTCTTAGGTACACGGCCAGAAATCAGATAGTCTTGGAGACAAAGCCACTTATTTGGGGGTAGTTTGCATTAGAAATGAAGCTGTATTTTCTGCTGTTAGTGTCCTGCTGAGGTAGCTGCAGTTTTCCAAGTTTTTAAAAGAACATGTCTTATTTTAAGGTAAATTTATTTTCACTGCATCATAAGTAATAACATAAGTAAAAAACTGTATGATAATGTGTAATAATACACATGTATTTTTCAGGACCATGTATTGGAAAAATCATGGACTTTGGATCAGACAGCTTGGTTACAGTTTTGATTTTGCTGTATATATAACAATGTGAAATTGAGGATGTTATATAACTTATCTGCACCTCAGTAAAACTTATCCTTTTACTAGAAAATTATGCTAAGAATTAAATGAACAAAACATAGACACACCTGATAGCTTCTGGGATACAGAATACCCTCAATTCCGCAAATACACTTCCCTTTCCTCTCATATACCTTTCTCTTGCTAAACTTGAAAGCTTGATGTGCATTGGATGTCATGTTTTAAATGAATGGCTGGAGGTTAGAAGGAGGTCAAATAGATTTTCAGGCTAATTTTTAAGATGAAGTAGAAAAACACATCTGCAGAATGAAAAGGAAACCAGAGTAATTAAACTTTAATTGTTGCCTACTATCTTCTTCTCGTTGATTCTTTTTCTCTTTCTGTATCTTCACCAAAACATCCAGGGACAAGTTATTCACTCCTTTTGAACTTCGGTCATAATAGGGATGTAAAGAGTATAGGTGTCTGCTATTTTCAAAACTCCTAATATTTGAATGAATATCTTCTTAACTGATTTGGTTTTACCTCTTTTATTTACTTTTTTTTTTCTGGTACCTGCTATCAAGCAAATTAAATAATCAGACAGAAGTTTTCAGAGAAAAAAGTAGAGCCCTAGAATGCACAGATCCCATGAAGCCCTAGATGAGGGAAGTAAATTTTACGCCAATAGTGGCATAAATAGGAATACTCATCTCATAATTATTTTAGTCCCCATTAACATAATTAAGTAGGATATAATATCATGTACAGACACAATTTACTCTCTCATGCTTATTTTTATTTACCCAGCTTGTCTACAGCCCTGCAGGAAGCCTTTTAAAACAAAACAATCAATTAATTCCCTTAGTACTAGGAAGGTGAAAATGAGGACAGCTAGCACATTGTGGGACCTTGAGAAGAGATACAAATGGGATTAAAGAATTACTGAGAATTTGACTGGGCAAAGGACCCTGTTAGGTTCAGCTTTTATAGGTCAAGTCTTCCTTCATGGCTTGTGTGTTATGTATGTTTATGTATGTTATGGATTGGTGATTATCAAATATACCAACATTTTAAATATATCGGCCTGTTCTGTGAATTGGGGTCTGTCTATGCCGTTGCTGCAGGGCTTCTCTGGTGGCTCAGTGGTAAAAGAACTCTGCAGGCAATGAGGAGGCAGGGCTTCAGTCTCTGGGTCTGGAAGATCCCCTGTAGAAGGAAATGGCAACCCACTCCAGTATTCTTACCTGGGAAATCCCATGGACTGAGGAGCTTGGCAGGCTACAATCCATGGGGTTCCAAGAGTTGGACACGACTTAGTGACTGAACTACCACCTCCGTGTGCCATCACTGCCTCGCTGCAGATCCTGCACCGGAATAAACTTTGTGTTGAATTGAAAATACCATGATCTGGCCAGCAATACATAGAGAGGAATCCTTCTGATTCAGCAGAAATTGCCTTCCCATTCCAGAAAAAAATTGATTAGTGCCAAAGCATTTCAATCATATCCTATTGTCAAACCTATTATGTTATGGTTTTTTGCATTTAAATTGTGAAAGTGGATTCAATATAGGGAAAATGAGTTAGCAACTAAACCAGAAGAAGGGCATCCACAATGAAGGTATGACATTGCTCCCAAGAGTGAAAACTCTCTGCCAGTCTGTCCCCTTAGCACTCAAGGACCTGCCTTTGAGGAAGTTATCCCTTGTTATGAGGAGATACTTAATTCCTTTTTGTGACTGTTAGTCTCTAGTTTCTGCCAAAAAGTCTAATACTGGTACACGTAGAGGGCAATCTATTTAGGCTTATTCCTCAACCCCTATCTACAAAAAATCAGCTCAGGGATGACAGTTCATTAGCATCAATTACAAAGAGCCTGCAAATGACAAATCAGAGCTAGGGCATAAGGAAAAAAAAAAAAACACAATAGATTCTATATTTCAATTAAAATTCGTAATGTTTTATATTTCCATTGGGATTAAAACTGTTCTTTGACTGTTCAGTTTAGTTCAGTTCAGTCGCTCAGTCATGTCCAACTTTTTGTCACCCCATGAATCACAGCCTGCCAGGCCTCCCTGTCCATCACCAACTCCCGGAGTCCACTCAGACTCACGTCCATCGAGTCGGTGATGCCATCCAGACATCTCCTCCTCTGTCGTCCCCTTCTCCTCCTGCCCCCAATACCTCCCAGCATCAGAGTCAACTCTTTGCATGAGGTGGCCAAAGTACTGGAGTTTCAGCTGTAGTGTCAGTCCTTCCAATGAACATCCAGGACTGATCTCCTTCAGAATGGACTGGTTGGATCTCCTTACAGTTTGACTGTTAAGTTTTATTAAATTTTTAAATTTTATTCCCTTTACCTTTATCTATGTAGTAGAAGTACCTATTGATCACTATCATGTGAATGCAGTTTTAACAGGCATATATAATAAGGCCAGGCCAGATTTTGGGACCTACAGCTTTGGATCATCAGCCATCAAGCAAGACTTATGTAATAGATTGTAATAATAAGTGTACATGCATTAATGACCCTTTCGTTTATCTGTAATGGAAATGTCCATGCCAGAACATGACAGCACATACTTTTACAAAGCAAATATTTTGAATGCTTACAGTCAGATCATCAGTTTCTTTGTCCTTTTTTTGAGACCCCAACATTAGAGACAGATATACATAAATGAATACTTGCTAAAATGGCTAGGAGAACTAATTCAATGCAGAGCGTTCATGCTGTGTCACAAATTACCCCCCAAGTAAATGGGTGTGTGTGGGAACGGAAGGTAATTCTGCATTTCAGATTTATCCTATCCATTTTTCCTGTGTGATTTCTGGTTTTCTGAAGATTGAAGTGCCAGATGTTTGACCACCTTGTGATATCTTGAATAAGATAGGGAACCTTGAAATGACTAAGCATCTTGCTGGCATCACTTCTAGTTTATATTTGCAATGTCTTTACCTTTCTGCAACATTTCCCATTTCCCACATATATCTTTTTAACATAATAGATTTTTATTGAAGTAGAACATTCAGCAAAGTAAACAAATCATGAGTGGACATCTTGATGAATTTTCACCAAATTAGTACACTCATGTAATCACCCCTGAGACCAAGAAAAAGTATTGGGTTAACCAAAAAGTTCATTTGGGTTTTTCTAATAGAAAAAAAAAAAAACAACTAAGTGAACTTTTTGCCAACCCAATACTTTACTAGCACTTAAGAAATCCTGTGTGCCCCCTCCCAGTCATCACCACTTATTCTCTCCATGGACTGCCACAGCTTTGATTTCTGATTCAATAGACTAGTTTGACTTATTTTTGCACTTTATATGAAACAGTATTCACTGTGTTCTTTTGTCTGGCTTCATTTGGTCACTGTTGTGTGCAGCGGCTGTTCATTCATTTTCTTTGCTATGTAGTATTCCATTGTGGAATCTAACACAATCCATTCATCCATTTATCCATTTCCCTATTTATGAACAATTGTGTTGCATGAGAACAGCCAAACATTGGGACTGTTATAAATGCTATGAACATTATTATACACACATTTTTATCTTATGTACACATATATTTGGTACATACCTAAGAGTGATGGGAGAAATATCAATAACCTCAGATATGCAGATGACACCACCCTTATGGCAGAAAGTGAAGAGAAACTAAAAAGCCTCTTGGTGAAAGTGAAAGAGGAGGGTAAAAAAGTTGGCTTAAAGCTCAACACTCAGAAAACTAAGATCATGGTATCCAGTCCCATCACTTCTTGGCAAATAGATGGGGAAACAGTGAAAACAGTGTCAGACATTATTTTGGGGGGCTCCAAAATCACTGCAGATGGTGATTGCAGCCATGAAATTAAAAGATGCTTACTCCTTGGAAGGAAAGTTATGACCAACCTAGATAGCATAGTAAAAAGCAGAGATATTACTTTGCCAACAAAGGTCCATCTAGTCAAGGTTATGGTCTTTCCAGTGGTCATGTATGGATATGAGAGTTGGGCTATAAAGAAAGCTGAGCACTAAAGAATTGATGCTTTTGAACTGTGGTGTTGGAGAAGACTCTTGAGAGTTCCCTGGACTGCAAGGAGATCCAACCAGTTCATCCTAAAGGAGATCAGTCCTGGGTGTTCATTGGAAGGGCTGATGTTGAAGCTGAAACTCCAGTGCTGTGGCCACCTCATGTGAAGAGTTGACTCATTGGAAAAGACCCTGATGCTGGGAGGGATTGGGGGCAGGAGGAGAAGGGGATGACAGAGGATGAGTTGGCTGGATGGCATCACCGATTCAATGCACATGAGTTTGAGTGAACTCCGGGAGTTGGTGATGGACAGGGAGGCCTGGCAGGCTGTGATTCATGGGGTTGCAAAGAGTCTGACACGACTGAGCGACTGAACTGAAGAGTGACATTGTTGGTTATAGATGTAAGTACATTCAAATTTGTTAATGTTAAACAGTTTTTCAAAATGGTTTTATCAATTTATATGATATTACTGCATCTATCCTTGATATTGCAATTGGCAGTATTTCATTATGGCTAACTAATATTCCATTGGGTCTTTCTAGGTTGTGCTAGTGGTAAAGAATCTGCCTACCAATGCAGGAGATGCAAGAGACGTGGGTTGGACCCCTGAGTTAGGAAGATCCCCTGGAGTAGGAATTGGCAACCCATTCCAGTATTCTTGACTGGAAGATTCCATGGACAGAGGAGCCATGGGACCACAATGAGTTGGACACAATTGAGCGCAATATTGCATTGTGTATGTATACATTCATATATATGTATATATATATGAATGTAGACTTATATATACATACATATATATATATATATACACGAACTTAGATGTTTTACAATTAGCAGTAACACAGTACTCTGTAGATATACCACTACCTTCTCTCATCATGGTCCTTTCATTCACTCTTTTAATATTTATTAATAATAATCTCCAAAATTTTCTCCTCACTATCTCTTCTTCCCCTAATTCCAATAATTCTCTGTATTTTCACCCCATTTTTCTAAAGTATGTTCCTTAACACACACTCATCTTTTCCTCAAAATCCTTAAGTTCTCCAGTTCCCTTCAAATAAATCTTCCTTAGTATCTCAGTTGGTAAAGAATCTGCCTGCAATACAGGAGACCCAGCTTTGATTCCTGGGTTGGGAAAATCCCCTGGAGAAGGAAATGGTTACCCAGTCCAGTATTCTTGCCTGAAGAATCCCATGGACAGAAGAGTCTGGCAGTCCATGAAGGGTCGGATACGATTTAGCAACTAAACCACCACCCTTCAAATAACAACTCCAGCATATTACCAACTCCTTCCCGTAGAACTTAGCTACCCTATCTTCCAGTCAGAAGCAACCACTCTGTCCAAGTGTGCCCAAAGCTCCCCCACAGCCAGTGATTTGGACATTTGTACCCTTTCATGGGGTTTCTTCCTTCCCCCCAACCCACTCTCTCCACTTTACCTCAAATGCCATTTCTCTCAGCAACCAGATATGCTTTTTTTCCTCCATTCAATCTTCCTGGCAGTTTGTTCTGACAACACTTAAATCACTTCCTTTAAGTTAAGTCCCTTTAGTTATTAAGTTGTTCTGGTACCATCCTATTAGATGATGGGTAGGTTCATTCCTAGAGGGAAGAGGTGAAGTGTCACACAAAGCTTTCCTTTTAGAAGGTGCCCAGTAAATACGTATATAATTGAAGTGAACACATACAATGTGTATACGTTTTACTGAAACTCCCTGGATTGTTTGAACATGAATGTATCCGGTGAAGAACGCCAGCTGTCTCTGGGTATGAGAGATGCAGCAAATTTAGCCAGAGAATCTGTTCAAAATCTGTTTGAATGATACAGGCCACCATGTCCCAGATTGCTGCTTCTTACTACCCCAAAGGGGTCTATATTTTCCATGGAAATTGATTTCTACAAGGAAAAAGAAGGATTTGGATCAATTTACCCATTTGTTCTCATCCAAAATGATACTGATTTGTATTGGATTATCTTCAAAATTCCCTTGGCACAAATAGTCTTCATTAGACAATGTCAAGTGAGTGATGTTTAACATACTGAGGATCCCTGCAAGCTTAGCAAATAAGGGCAACATGATTTGCCAGACTATTTGAGGCATTGTTGGAGACAGTGTGGTGGAGTGGAAAGAATATAAGTTTAAGAATCTGATAGACATGATTGAAATATTAATTATGATTCATGTAAGCAGTGTACACTGAGGTAAGTGGCTTAATCTCCCTAAATCTTGGGTTTGTCATCCATAAAATGGGGGTAATAATATATAACTGTTAAGACTTTTGTGGAAATAAAATAATGATAATGTACCCAAAGCAGTTAATACAGTGGCTGGACCTTAGCTTTTCTTACTTTTGCAGGGAGTCTTCCATGACCCTCCCCCGAACTGTGTTAGGTCCCCTGATATTCTGCTTTCCTAGCACACTGTATTTTTACTTCAAAATTTTTATCAAAGTATATTTATACAGTTATTATTGTAAGTACTATAAGCACTGTGAGAGTGGTCCCATGTGATAAACAGTCTCCTGTTATATAGCCAGTATTTACCATAATGCCTGACATAGAATTCATAGTCAAAAAATTATTTAAAAAAGAATGCATTAACAAATGAATGATAGTTTCCTTTCTTCCACCTATATACATGATGAGAATATAAGATAGAATGCTGAAGTCTTTTTTATTTTATACAAAATAGAATTTACATATTAATATGAGTTCTACCCTTTCAGTTCAGTTCAGTTCAGTCACTCAGTAATGTTCGACTCTGTGACCCCACGGACCGCAGCACGCCAGGCCTCCCTGTCCATACCAACTCCCAGAGCCTACCCAGACTCATGTCCATTGAGTCAGTGATGCCATCCAACCATCTCATCCTCTGTCATCCCCTTCCCTGCCCTCAATCTTTCCCAGCATCAGGGTCTTTTCCAATGAGTCAGCTCTTCACATGAGGTGGCCAAAGTGCTGGAGTTTCAGCTGCAGCACCAGCCCTTCCAATGAACACCCAGGACTGATCTCCTTTAGGATGGACTGGTTGGATCTCCTTGCAGTCCAAAGGACTCTCAAGAGTCTTCTCCAACACCACAGTTCAAAAGCATCAATTCCTCAGCGGTCAGCTTTCTATATAGTCCAACTCTCACATCCATACATGACTACTGGAAAGACCAAAGCCTTGACTAGACAGATCTTTGTTGACAAAGTAATGTTTCTGCTTTTTACTATGCTATCTGGGTTGGTCATAACTTTCCTTCCAAAGAGTAAGCATCTTTTAATTTCATGGCTTCAGTCACCACTTTCAGTGAGTTTGGAGCCCCCAGAAATAAAGCCAGCCACTGTTTCCACTGTTTCCCTATCTATTTGCCATGAAGTGATAGGACCAGATACCATGATCTTAGTTTTCTGAATGTTGAGCTGTAAGCCAACTTTTTCACTCTCCTCTTTCACTTTCATCAAGAGGCTCTTTAGTTCTTCTTCACTTTCTGCCATAAGGGTGGTGTCATCTGCGTAGCTGAGATTATTGATATTTCTCCCAGCAATCTTGATTCCAGGTTGTGCTTCTTCCAGCCCAGCATTTCTCATGATGAACTCTGCATATAAGTTAAAAAAGCAGGGTGACAATATATAGCCTTGACGTACTCCTTTTCCTATTTGTAACCAGTCTGTTGTTCCATGTCCAATCTGTTGCTTCCTCACCTGCATACAGGTTTCTCAAGAGGCAGATCAGATGGTCTGGTATTCCCATTCTTTCAGAATTTTCCACTTTCAACCCAATCATATTTGAAAGTGCTATGCCTATTTTCAGAATCTTGGCAAAGCTCAAACAATTGTTGAAGGGTCTCTTAAGATCATACCATAAAACTTCAGTCCCCATTATGTTCATGTCATTAAACATGGTGAATCTGTCTGCTAAGTGTGGATTTTACTTTCAAGAACAGTTAGATATAATTTGGGATCAGCGATGGCAAATTAAACAGTTTATTTTTCATCTGAAACAAAGTTTGACAAAGCATTAATAAAACTACTTTTCTTCTATGACCATTCATTTATAGACTCATTCCAAAAAAGACTTTCATAAATGAGTAAGGAAAGATATCATGATCTCCCAAGGTATATATTGGGAAGAAAAGTGCTTTTTAGAATGGGTATTTAGCTTATTTGTGAAACAAGCACACACATACAGAAATACTCACCCATATACACATGCATAACAAAAATAATCCCACTCTTGTCTCCTCTGAAAATTGCATTTTTCTTTAAAGTCGTATCCGATATAAATTTCATTTAAAACTTGTTTCCCACCAGAGTTTCTAAGGAGTATAATGAGAATAATAAATATCTTTCACTGAATAAAGCACAATACACATTTAATACCATTACAGTTAGCGCCTTCCACCTCCCACTGGTGCTACACTACTTCCCAAAGAAGCAAAATTTCTATAATGTTGTTATTATAGGGATTTTATGTTTAAAATGCGATCTGAACAAGTTTGGCCTTAAATTAATTTTGTCTACAATGTAATATAGAATAGGAAATTCTAGTGAGAATTGTGTAAGCCATACATACAGATGTATGATTTTTAGTTTCTAACAGTGAATTCCTGTGATACTATGTAACTAGGATTACCATTTATGTTTTGAAGATGGCTGCCACAAACTGAAAGTTAAACAAATGTCAACACTGTCTGAAGCCTCATCTTCAGTCTATTTGAACTGTATGTCCAAAAGGGAATGTTTCTATGGTATAAATGCACAATATTCTCCGTTCGGGGCTTCCCTCATAGCTCAGTTGGTAAATCATCTGCCTGCAATGCAGGAGACCCAGGTTCGATTCCTAGGTCAGGAAGATCCCCTGGAGAAGGAAATTGCAGCCCACTCCAGTATTCTTGCCTGGAAAATCCCATGGACAGAGGAGCCTGACAGGCTACAGTCCATGGAATCGCAAGAGTCAGACACGACTTAGCGACTAAACCACAACAACCATTCTCCATTCAGTTGTATTCCATTGACAGCTACGTTTGCAACTTCATTGACTACTAGAGTATGGGAGTTGAACAAAACAAACTGGGTTTAAAAGGTGGGGCCAAAGACAAGGAAAATGGAAGAAAGAAGTTGGAACCAGGGTGCTAATGAAAAAAGTTGTGTGCAGCCTGACATAAACTTCCTCGCTTTTGTCAAATTAGCTTAACTTCCTTGATGAAGTCATTGGCAACACCTAAGATTATAGGGTTTTATTTGCAGAGTAATTTCCAAATCGTTGGGTACCCAAAATTATATGCCTCTCTTGGCAATATAGGTGAGGGCTGAGCTATGACTTGTGGTAATTAATCCTTGAAAGAAGAGATCACTTTGTGCATTTCAGCAGTTGACTACCGTCTTCAAAAAACATGCTAAGAAACATTTCACCTATGCTTTCTCCACCAGGTGAAGTTTGGGGAAACTTGCATTCTGCCGAGTCTCCTTTCTTTTGTGTTTACCTGAACTTATTTATTTTACTTTTTTTTTTTTTAAAGAGGGCACATTGGCTGAGACATTTAAAATACAAAATGGTAATTAAGATTGTTGGAGGCAGATCCAGCTGGTTTTGGAATAGCTCCCAGTAGGTAGGCTGACATTTCCACCCTCTAAGAGTCCCTGATTGGATGCAGTTTTAGAGCAGCCAACCTTGATTCCACCCACCATTTGATTAAATAACAGAGAAACTACAAATAGTAAAAGTCATTTCTCTTGGGCCAGCTTAAACTGACAGCAAATTCAAGAAACGTGAGTGATGAAAAAGGAGATTATGAATTAGAATAAAAGCTAGTTGTAAAATGGCATTCTTCAAAGTGAGCATCTAGCTGGTCAGTGAGCCTTCAAAATGTAGAAATGCATTAGCATCACCATAACAGAGTCTCCTGAGAGTCCCCTGAAACATAGTTTAATTTTCACTTAGAATCATGCCCAAGTAAGGATTGAGATAAACAGCACCTGTCTGCAAATCTTTAGGTGAGTACGGTTTACATGGTGACGGCAAGCCAGAGGTGTTAATGGGACAAGATGACAAAATACCATGTAAGATAGGGTTTCTGCCTCCTGGGAGTTTAACAAAGTAGTTGAGAAGATAGAAGTTGTTCACCTGGAACAACTAAGTAAAAATGACAGGTGTTGTATGATTAAATATTAAAATGAGTGTGTGTGTGTGTGTGTGTGTGTGTGTGTGTGTATATCTTCCTGATGGCTCAGACGGTAAAGCAGTAAAGCACCTGCTTGCAATGTGGGATACCTGGGTTTGATCTCTGGGTCAAGAAGATCCCCTGGAGAAGTAAATAGCAACCCACTCCAGTACTCTTGCCTGGAAAATTCCATGGATGGAAGAGTCTGGTAGGCTACAGTCCATGGTGTCACAAAGAGTCAGACAGGACTGAGCAACTTCACTCTAGATAGATAGGTAGCCCATCACATATCAGTTTGGGGAAATAAATGATAGCAATTGTATTATGACCCAGGTGAGTAATAATGTGTTAGATTGACCACTGTCTAGCTAAGCATAGCAACTTCTGGGGTCTTTGTTTTCTTTTCTACACTGTTGATGGAGTGATAGAGGACTTGTTCTATGGGTCCACTGAGGTCTTTATTAGGTTACATAGATATTTGAACCATTGACTGTGTGACTGGGAGGATGTTACTTGGAAAGTATTCAGTAAGATCATTGGGAATGTAGGAACATTTTTCCAGTAGTCATGTATGGATTTAAGAGTTGGACTATAAAGAAAGCTGAGCACTGAAGAATTGATGCTTTTGATTGATGCTGTGGTGTTGGAGAAGACTCTTGAGAGTCCTGTGGACTGCAAGGAGATCAAACCAGTCAATCCCGAAGGAAATCAGTCCTGAATATTCATTGGAAGGACTGATGCTGAAGCTGAAACTCCAATGCTCTGACCACATGATGTGAAGAACTGACTTATTGGAAAAGACCCTGATGCTGGGCAAGATTGAGGGCAGGAGGAGAACGGGACAACAGAGGATGAGACGGTTGGATGGCATCACTGACTCAATGAACATGGGTTTGAGCAAGCTCTGGGAGTTGATGATGGACAGGGAAGACTGGCATGCTACAGTCCATGGGGTTGCAAAGAGATGGACATGACCAAGTGACTGAACTGAACCGAAGGCGTATGTTCTTTATTGGGTCTTGACTTTGGCTTAGTTGTCTAGAGTCTGAGGAAACTAAAAACTTCAGTTTTCCTGCAAGATAGCCTAATGACAAAGGCAAATAATTTCCCCTCCCTGGATTTCAGTTTTCCAGTTCATAAAATGCGAGTTCTGGACAATGCAATCTCTTAAGATGTGTTTTCTATGATGCATGTCAGTCCCGGTTGATCTCAACTGCCCCTCCTCACTGCAGTGAAAGCCCTTCTCTAGATACTGTAACACTGAGACCAGTTTCAGGGCCTTTATTGCAGAGTAAGTTTTCTAGACAGTCTATTAAGTACTGAACTTCTCAGTTCCTTATTTCCTAGCTATTTATCCATGTCCTCTGTTTCTCATTTCTGACAATTATTTTTCTTTCTTGTTACTTTTCGTTTCTCCACAATTCTCGTCTTCTTTAGACTTACTTTTCTTCCATACCACTTGATCCTCTAAAATCTTCTCAAAGGATAAAAGGATACAGTGTTTAAAGTATTTTAAAATGTTAAGTAGAAAACACTACAACAATAGTAACTCCTTTTTCATCTTTTTCTATTTTGGTGAGTATCTTAATATGCATTGGTTAATACTGCTCATTAGATATGCATTGCTAGGAAGATATTCCTCCATGTTAGTGAACAGTCTTTTAACTATATTAACCACAGGTTGGTATTTATAAATACTGCAGAGTATTTAATTAACCTATTCATATTTGGAACTGGCACATTCCATAAATAGTTTGGCTGGATGAGTACAAGATGTTTAAGGAAGCTTGTGCTAATTATGTTGCATATCTGTGAGGGCTAAAGCAGTTGCAGCCTTTGCCTTTACATATAGTATCCTTCCTTTGTTGTATGATAGTTATACTCTAATTATGTATTAAATATAGTTTGGTCATATGGTTCTCTCCATTGTAGAAAGGAACTTTTTCATCTTTTTAATATTCAAAATCACATGGACTATTCCTGGGAAGTCAGCACAGCATTTATAGTCAGCGTCCATAGAAAATCTTGCCTTTTGATTTCCTTAAATCTGCCTTCCATCCTTCTCATTGCCTTGGTTTGCTCTCATCACTAGTATTGTTACCCTGGCCACACTCAGAGATTTTGTCTCTATTTCTGGACATTGTAGCCTTTCTTTTCATTAGATTTTTCTCCTTTCTTTTTAATTTTATTTTTTGGTCAAACTACATGGCGTGTGGGATCTTAGTTCTCTGAGCAGAGATCAAACCCTTGCCCCCTGACTTGAAACTGCAGAGTCTTAACCATTGGACTACCCTGGAAGTCCCAGATTCTTCTCCATCTTAATTCTTTCCTTAACCTGGTATATATGTACTCCCCTACTCCTTGTCGTATTTTATGAACACCTCCTTTTTAAATACATCTTCTTTTGCTCACTTGTTCTCCTTCACCACTAACTGGAAAATCTCAGAATCACTTATTAATCTATTAATCTATCAGTCTATTAATGTATTGATCTATCTATCCACATGCATTCACCTGTCCATCCATCTATCCGTCTTCATATCCAATGAACTTATCCATTCTTAGTCAAAACTATAATTTTTATGTTTGCAGTTCCCAAATCCTCCACTAATTTTATATCTTCCTTTCTCTATAAGATATAGTGACTAGAAAGTTTCTCTAATTTTAAATCTTACTGTGCCTATAACCAAATTTAATTCCCATTTTAATAACATAATCAGATATCAATGGCATGTCAATTTTAAAAGAGGATTTGGAATGATTTTACAGAAGTACATACAAAATCATCATATTTGCTGCTAAGAACATAAATTGGTCAATCTGAATGGAGAGCAATTTGACAATAGTTATCAAAAACACAAACATACTTATTCACCAGCCATAAATTCCACTTCTAAGAGTCTAACCTAAAAATATATGTGCACACATACTAAATGATATAAATGAGCTCCTTGCAGTACTTTTTGTAATTGTCATTGTTTGTAATTACATTAAAAACAAATATTGTAAAGTTAAAAAATAAAAAGGGATGCCATATAAAAAAAAAACAAATATGCAATGGTAGAAAATTGGTTAAACAATTATTTTCATCCACAGTGGGCTATCATTCAGCCATGGAAACATTGAAGAGGCCACATACTGATATGGAATGACCTTCACCAAATTACGGAGAAGGCAATGGCACCCTACTCCAGTACTTTGCCTGGAAAATCCCATGGATGGAGGAGCCTGGTAGGCTGCAGTCCATGGGGTCTCGAAGAGTCGGACACGACTGAGCGACTTCACTTTCACTTTTCACTTTGATGCATTGGAAAGGAAATGGCAACCCACTCCACTGTTCTTGCCTGGAGAATCCCAGGGACCGGCGAGCCTGGTGGGCTGCCATCTGTGGGGTCACACAGAGTCAGACACAACTGAAGTGACTTAGCAGTCACCAAATTAAGTAAATAGGGAACACATTTGGGAGAGGAGAAGTAGCTAGATAGATAGGTAGGTAGATCATAAAAAGATATGTCAGTTTACCTTTATGCCTCTTGGGGTATTATAGATCTCTGAGAAGATTCACAAGAAACTGATTGTATTAGTTGATTTGAGAGAGACCTGGATGGCTGCAGGACAGAGATGAGAGGGAGACTTTTGACCATACACCCTTCTGAATCTATTGGATTTTGAACCATGCAGCAATACCATCTCTTTAAAAATCATAAAAAATAAATGATACTATGAGAATATGAAAGTGAATTGGAACAATGGGAATTAAGTATAGAAAAATATGATGAGATGATAAGATAAATACAGTGGTAAGGACAACATACATAATTTCTATCTTATTATTGTTTCTGCCTTATTTTCTCTCAGGAAAGTTAGACCCTTTAATTTTGATGCCTCAAATGACTCATAGATTCCATTAAAAAAAAAAAAAAGAACAAGTAAGATCTAAACATACAAGAGCTCTTGTAAATCAGATGTTGTGTGAGATTTTGTACCAGACCCTCAAAAAATGCCTACAATGAATAAAGTTCTAAATTTCATGAGGTTCGTTCTTACAAAGCCTCTCAAAATATTCCCAAAGTGTAATGCCTAAGCTCAATTCAAAAAAATGAAATCTTTGAGATGCTACACAATGGGATATAGATTCACAATGCAGTAATAATTTTGATTAACCCAAGGAGAGATTTAGAAATGTTTTTCACATTGTGGATTGACACTGTTTAGTGAATCATAAAGTTAACTTAGTGAGTCACAACTTGTATTTTTAAAAAAGAAAGAAATAGAAGAGAATGCA
The DNA here is from genome assembly GCF_032452875.1 of Bos javanicus. Taxonomy (NCBI): domain Eukaryota; kingdom Metazoa; phylum Chordata; class Mammalia; order Artiodactyla; family Bovidae; genus Bos; species Bos javanicus. Next base: position 62,012,650 of record NC_083868.1, on the reverse strand, counting down.
ATATAAGGAAATACCAGTTTTTATAACAGTCAATGAGGGTATTTTCATGAAATTAGTGTACAGCTTGCACATGTGATAGTTATATAATGCTTTTTCTTATTGTAAGCTACAAAAACCTTTCAAAGTGACTGGATTTAGAGGGGGAAGAATGAATTTCATATTCCCCAGGTTTTTATAGGTAAAAATGAATAGACAATTTGAGGTCCATATGCCAATAATAGTAACATTTATTGAAGATGTATTATCTTAATCAGTCTTATGCATTTTATAGGCAAGATCTAATTTAATTTTTACAGCAGTATCATAGGATAGGAGATATTAATGGTAACAATTATTTTGAAATTCGAAAACTCAGGAAAACAGAATCTTTGCAACTTGCCAAAGATCTCAAAGTTTGCACTTGGAAGGATCCCCTCAAGCCTAGGTAATCTGACTTCCTAGCCTGTGTTTCCAACTATGCTTCTATGATGTTTTTAGCGTAAACATATTCTATATGTTAAGGGCCAGTGTCATAAACCTTACATGTTTATACTAGTGTTTGGCTGCCCAGGAGGCTCACTGATAAAGAATCTGCCTGCCAAGCAGGAGGTGCAGGTTTGAAGATTCGATCCCTGGGTTGAGAAAATCCCCTGGAGGAGAAAATGACTACCCACTCCAGTATTCTTGCCTGGAGAATCTGATGGACAGAGGAGCCTGGTGGGCAGCAGTCCATGTGGTCTCAGAGTTGGACATGACTTAGCGACTACACAACAGCATATTAGTGTTTACAGCCTCTGTTGATTTTTACCCTGCAGTGTTTAAATCAGCCCTCTGCAGCAACAGTTCACAACTCTAACTTCATGTTTGAACTACCACAGGATTCTTTTCTAAAGCCTTTCTCTCCTCTGATCTAGCGGAAGTGTTGACAACAGAGTGTCTTTCTCTAGAGTCATTGTAATGTTGTCATTCTAGTAATAGTATTGAGTATCTTAATTGCCTCTTTTATCAAATCAAAATACCATGGGAAAGTTGCTTAATTTCCTTGCATACAGTTATGCTCCTCTGTACATAAGGATAATATTATTTCACAATGTTTAAAGGGTCAAAAAAGATAATGTATGTAAAATGACACACTGCCTGGGAAATGGTAGGGACCCAGTAAATAGGAACTACTTTTACTAAGGTAATAGAATATAATATACATTTAATACTAATTTATCCAACATGCATTTAAGTACCTATTCTTAGTGATTTCTTTACGTAATTGTGCTTCCTGGCAGGCCTTTTATTCATTTCTCCTTCTTACCTCTTTTGGTTTTTGTCTCCAAATCTATTAGCTGACCTCCAAATCTGAATTCATCATTCTTGACTTTGACCTTTGAAATGTCTAGTCTGACATGTTCTCTTCACTGTGGGCCATGGCTCATTTCATTTAAAACTCTATCCAGAACTCAAGGCCTTCACAGAACTTCCCGGCTAATAGCAATTTCTTCAGTAATTATAGCAATTTCACTGCATATGTCTGTGTGTAGTTGGGCTTAGCTCTAATTATATCTCCATATGCTGAAAGCCATGAAAATATTCCACGTGGCATGTAGTTCACTGAAGTTTGTCAAGCTTTTACATTGGATTTAAAATTCCCAGAGAAGGGTCATGTTTATTAGTTATTTATACCTTTTATGGGATTCTATCCAGTTTTCTGAACAGCAAAGCTATCCTTCATAATTCTCAAGCCCTTGGTGTTTCTGTAATGTTCCTTCTTGGGAAGGATATAAATGGTATCACAAAATCTCATTTCCCTTATTGATCACAAACAAGGACTCTGATTTCATTTTCAGATAACATATTCTTATATCCTTCCTTGAACTCTTTTACCACTTTATTCCACCCTAAAATAGATACTTTTGTTCCCTTCTCCAGCAAGGGAATGACATATAAAATAACATGACATTTTTAATGATTGTATTGATATATTGTCTAATTTTTAGTATTAGGTATTTTGTGATCACTTTGAGAAGCTGTGCCAGAAGGTTGTGTGGGCAGCATGAATCTCAATGGACTTCAGCAATATTATCTTGGCTTAGAAGAATAGCATGTTTATTGACTATTTCTCTAAGCAATAGAAAGTCTTTATTGAGTAGTGAATACTTTCAATGTTGCATTTCATATCTGCAGGATTAAAAAGGTTATATGCAAAATAAATCTGGCAATATCAGCTTGGCTCTGTCCCATCCCATAAACCTCAGCTCACGTAAAGCTGCAAGATTGATTTCTCAATATTCAGTTTCTCAGTGGAGCAAATAGTCAAGACATGCATTAACTTTCTCTTTTTAAAAAAAGGCTTTAGCATTTGCCTCTTCATGCATAATAATATTGGCCAGATCTTAATTTGCTTTGGATTTTCCCCATCTTTTCCATGTCCCACATTATCTCCACAGTCAGTGAGAATTTAGTGCATGGAAGAGTCACAGAGGTCTACCACAGAACAGAAATCTATATATTTTTTAAAGTCCAAGGTACTTTATAAACCACAGGGCTTAATTTTACCACCTTCTCTCAGGCAACACTCCCATTGAGATCAGTGGGAAGTTGGTTCAATTGGAGCCAGTGAAATCCAATGCAACCAGCATGGAGAAATAACTTTACCTGTTATTCCTGTGCTAATACTGAAATCTAGCTACTTCTGATCTGGATGAAGACATACCAACACTGCACAACAGGTGAAGGGAAGAAACAATACTATTTTCAGTGGTTTTTCAGTATGTTTTATACTTTGAGCTATAAAATGCCCAGGGAGGTTTGTTCCTTCTCAACACAAAATAAAATTGGAAATATGTTGGAATGCAATTTGCTAAAGGCACAGTATACTGTTAGAACACATTATTCTAGCATTATCATTTATGTGTAGTTTATGTGTAATATCTTAAACCATTCTAGGTGCAGCTTATTTGCACTTTTAAATTCAAAAGCAGTAATTGTTTTCTGTTAAAGACTAAGGGAGCATACAGTAGCTACTGATGACTTCACTATTTTGTGCATACTTGTAAATATATATATATATGAACATTTATATATTTAAAAGGGGACATAGCCTTACAGTGAGAGAACACCCCAGGCAGGAAGGAACCAGTGATCACAGCTGTCTTGTGTCTCCTCCAGGGGTTTCACCTTTCTGTCTGTCTGAGCCTCAGCCTCAGCAGCTGCTGAGAAAGGAAAAGAAGGGGAGTGAATGTTCTCCAGCTGAGATGGCAGCTGCCATCACCTCGCCTGTGCCCTCCAGCTTTCTAATCACACAGTGGAAAATTTTCAAGGGGAAGTTTACTGGAAAAGTAGAAGGAAAACAAAACAAAGCCCCGAGTCAAGATATCAATATAAAGAAACAGACACATTTCCAGAGAAGAGCTCCTTTAAGTCTTCAGGTCTGTCCACAGATTGGCATTTCTGGCCTTGACTTCAGCACCACAAGCCAGGCCTCTACTGAAACGTCCATCCAACCAAACTGTATAGACCTCTCTAAGTCCATTTGTCTTGTTTGCTGTTTGATCTGGAATGATTATCAGGACCTTCTTGACTGTGTGCTTTCTCCACCCACCTAGCATGGGGACCTTGAATATTCTTCATTTACTCAAAAGAATCAATGCTATGTCCACTCGTTTTTACTTTCTACTTAGACTTCCAGCATCTCCTGTAGGTCTTGGCCCCAAAGGAGGCGGGAACAGCCCATTCTGGTCCACAGTGTTTTCTTCTTGGGCTTCAGGCCACATGAGATGAGTGGCTACCACCATGAGTGTGGTCCCAGCCTTTGTTTTGTCAGATAATCTTAGAATTCTTAAAATTCCTGCTTTGTTTTTGACCCTTTTAGGACTTCCTGTCCAGTTGTTCTGAAGTAAAGTTGATCATTTTACTCACTTTGTTCCTTATCTTAGTCCTTGTAACCTGAGTTTTATGCATAGCTTCAACTCAGTTTCTTCATCTGAACTTGTCAGTAGTCACCTGGATTTACTCTCATGAATCACAATCCCAGCTTGTATAATAGCTTCTTCTATCAGACCTTGTACAAATGGTTGGATCATCTATCAGGGTCTTTATCCTTCCCAGAGAAATGCTTCTAACTGTGACTACTTCTGCAGATTTGCTCAGGTAGCACATTTAAGCCTCTCTGCTCAATTTGACTCACTATAATTCAGAGCTTTAAAAAAAAAAAAAGAAAGAAAGAATGTCATTCTAAAATTCATTTTTTCTTTTTAAATTAAATTGTAATGTGGTGAAACATGATATTTAGAAAGGAGAAAACTCAATGCAAGGGTGAAATGTAGATTTTGTAAGGCAATTAGTTATACTTATAGATACATTTTGACACATGGGATAGAATCTCATTTCAAGTACACAGACCCTTGATGTATAAGATTGGACCCACTGTTTTGTTCCAGAAAGACTTCTCTTAACATCCTTATTTTTGTCCACATAGAAAGCTAGACAAATGTTAGACCTGAAAGTATGGGAATGGTATTTTAGTCAATCTGGTCCTTCCTAATCTATGTTCAATCATAAAAAATGTATTATTATTTTTCATTCTAAAGACTTCTCTTCTCAACCTTTTAAACTTTAGTGTTCTTGTCATGACATTAGTCCTGGCTCTTCCCAAAGCCTTCTAGACATTTTCCCTGGCCTCATTTTATTCCTTGCTTTATTCTTGTATTTGTATTCTTCAGTTTGTCATTAAAATCATGACTTTTATATTGTTCTTTCAGTTATCTCCATTCCCCAAAGTATTATTTTTTAATTATTTGCACTGAATTTTCACTATCTTTCCTTTTCCTAAACAATATTTCTCAATATACATTATGGTGTCAAGTCATAGTATTTGTGATTCTCCATATTCTGAAACAAAATACCTTTCCCGATTCATCTCCCAGGTTTCTTTTATTAGACACCTTTTATATTTCCATTCATATTTGCTATCTCTCATCCATTCAGTGAGTTTTTCTTCCTTTGCTGTCATTACCCTCTAACATAAATACCATCCCATTCTCAATATACACAAGTGCCACCCCAGCTAAAAGTAAACTCTTCATCCTCAGATGATAAGGATAAAGATCTTATCATACTCTTCTTTGTATTCCCTGTGCTTAACAGAGTTTAAACATGCAGAGTTTAAACATGCAGTAGGTTATCAAAATGAGAATAAGATGATGCATGAACAAAAAAAAAATAATTATGTTGGCTCTAAACTACTCTGAAAATATGACTTTGGCCTCTCAGCCTTTTTTCAAGCTCTTATTTCACACCCTAAATATGACCTCCTTCCTCTGATAACCTTGGACTAACTCAAGACCCATCCTTCTGTAAAAACTTTTCTTACTGTGCTTTATCATATTCCTTCTCTGCTTCCGCATAAGCTGAGCCATACCACACAGTCTGGCCCTTGATTACACACTGTCTTTTATGGTTCTGTAACTGTTTCAAAGTATGTAAATCTCAGCTGCCCACATTGACAGCTTTATACCTTCTCAAGGGCAAGGACGGTGTCTCCTGTCTGCCACGCACATCTATTGCAGTGCTAGATCTACAAGGGAGACAGTTGTGAAGATGGCCCTCCAGCTGAATGAAGTCAACCTTCACAGCTTCTAAAAATAGAACACGGACCTTGCCAACTGAGAGTGTGGTAGCCAAAGCAAGTGGATGGCTCTTTCCTCAGCAGCAGGGAATAGCTGCACTCCAGGATCTGGGGAGGATGTGTCCTTGAACTGACCGCTGTCTGGCTGCTTTTAAAACTCCATTTGAGTGGCAGCATATTCATAGGAAAAAGTCTATGGCAACCATTCCCAGATTTAGGTTTTTCTCCAGCTATATTGGAACATTTGGAGACCTTTTTAACATGTAAATTCCAAATCTATGCTGACTCACAGGAAATTTCTCACCTTGACCTTGGTTTCCTCTATTCCAAGCTTTCCTGGATTTCCTTATAAATGTGTTTCCCCAGGTTTCTATTTTGGGACAGGAGTGGTGGTGGTATGCGATGGTCAAGAACATTGCCTTGGGAGTTTCACTTGTGGGTTCAACTTCTGTCTTCTTCACAAAATAGCTGCCTATCCTTCATCAAGACACCCAACTTAAAAGCCTGTTTCTTCATTTGTGTAAAGGGGATATTAAGTGACTGCTTGTTGCTCAGGGACAATTTAGGAAAAAATACTTAACATTGTCTCTCTTAGAGAATTAAATAAAGGTTAGCTACTTTTTGTTATCTTAAATAGCCTTATGATCATTTGTTGCAGTAAAATAACTAATCTTTATTTAATATGAACATACTTTTGTATATTCTATAGAAGTATTGCTGATATTACTACACAGTAAATTTTAAAAGAGGAGGAATGATCTTCTTAAATTTTTATAAAACTAATAATGTCTATCTCCATAAGATCTGCTGTAGGTTACAATAATTGTAATACATTATAAAAAAAGATGGTAGGCTATGTTTTATCAGATGATAAATATTAGATAATTCAATTTTTTAAGAAAAGTATTTCTTTTATTGTCTGAAAGTTTGAAATTAAAGTGTATGATTACTCCCTTTATCTACGTTAACAGGGGAGGTTGAGATACTTAACTTCTCATTCAGCTACATGGATTATGGTTTTATTATTTTTAGTACACCAATCTTGTTTTCATTTCAAAAAACTTTTTTAAAGAATAGGCTCCCTTACAAAAAAATGAATAGTTGTTGAGGTGAATCTTAGTTTGTCAGAAGGTGGTCATTTAATTATTTTTTAAATTTATTTTTGAAAAGGAGATCAGAGATTAGAGATTCGTCTAACTAGAGAAATTAAAGTGTAACAATAAAATAACTTCCTCTTCATCCAGGGTCTCCTCTGCCTATTTTCTCTACCCAGTCACAAATAACTATTTAATTAATATGTGTAACTATACTTTCAAATGTTCTTGATATATATAAAAACAATCATGAATATATATCATTGGATGCATTTTACATAAAAAGGCAAATACTGTGCTATTCTGCACAGTGCTTTGCATCTTGCTTTTTTTTTCTAAAAGATCTTCTAGTGATTTAGGTCATGCAGATCAGTGCATGCAGAGCTACTGCATTCATCTTTGCAGCTACATATTATCTCACTATATGGATTTCCATTATTTGTATAGTCAGTTCATTTGAATTATTTACAATTTTGTGCTATTATAAACAACAACATAATGAGTAATTTCATACATAAATCTTTTTTATATGCACTTATATCTGCAGGGTAAATCCTCTGAATTAGAATTGCTGTGTCAAAGAGTATACTCACTTATCATTTTGATAAATATTATCAAGTAGCCCTCAATGGAAGAACAAACAAGAACATTTGTCTGTTTCTTCAGACTCACCAAGGTCCTATTCTCAAACTTTTGGATTTTACCAGTTAAATGGGCTTTATTAAAAGTAAAATTAGGCATCTTTTTATATATTTAAAGGTGATTTGCAGTTCCTTTTTTATTAACTATATAGTTGGCCTTTGTCCACCTTTCTGTTGGATTGTGAGCCTTTTCTTGACAGTGTCTTGGGAGTCCTTTATTATTAGAGAGATTAGCTTTCAGTGATGAGCAGCAGGTATGCCCCCTTGGTTTGTCATTTGTCTTTTGATAGTTTTTTTTTTTTTTTAATTTGCAGAAGTCTGTTGTTATTATCTATCATACACTTAGGAATTGTTCTAATGAATTTAGTCAAGTCAGTAAATTGTGGAACAGCAGATTTTTATCTCAGTTGTATGAACCCTTAGGGTTCCATAAGGCGTGTCTATGGAGTTTCTTGAAATATAGTATGGTCATGGTTTAGATGTTAAAAATGTGTGTGTGTCGTCTCCATCAGACCACACTACAAAGCAGTACCCAATGGTGGAATATCAAAACATGAAGGTATGTAGAAATTTACACAAGTTGAAAAGCTACCAATCTCAAAAATATGATGCATCTCTAAACTATGGGGAAAAGGATTTTAGATTCATTTCATTTCAAATCCTCCAGTTTTATGTCTGAATATTCTGCTAGACCCCAATATTACCTTTTGAAAAAGCATTGGAACTTCATTTTTAAAGGAAACTTTACCAGGAGCCCTAATGTGGAGCTCCTGTGGTTGAGAGCAGAATGTAGGCAGTGGTTGGCCATGGTTCCTTTGTCTCTTCTTTATCTCTGCTCTTTCTTTTCACCTTCATCTTCTGTACCTGGCAGCAACTGACTCACTCAGAAGGACCAGAAGACCCCACTGATGCAATTTCAAAGTCATGGCTTTAGTTTACCTTTTAATCCTAAGAAGAATGCAACTTAAGAATAAACAATGCATTAATAAAAAGTGCCAGCTCTTTTTAAAATGTATCCCCAAACTTTCTTTGCTTGTGTATCCTCAAATCTTTCGACCCTTGCTTAATGGAAATCCTTCTTTGGGTATAATCTAAGTCATACATTTTGTATAATTATCTTCTTAATCTATTTTTATAGTAGTCAGATTCATCACATTTCTAGAGGTTTTGTGGTAGGGGGTTCTTTAGGACGACCACATAAAGCCTCTAGCAATGGAGGAATCGACTCTGCACTGTCTCTGGTCACAGTCACAGTCTAATCATACAGAGTTAACTGCCTTACAAGCAGCTGGTTCATGCTCCAGGTCTCACTCCTGGAAAGTTCCCTCTCATATTGAATCTTCTTGTGCCTTCTACTCATTGATCTAATCTTGGCCCTCTAGAGTTACACTGAGTAACTAATGACCACGTGGATTTAGTTACTGGAAGAAAATAATCACTTTTCTTCAATAATTACAAATTATCATATCCCCACTTTCATCCCATTTTCCAATTTTCTGTTCACCAAAGTACATTTTGTTGCTCCCGCCACTATAATTCAAACTGGAGAGACCCCTCATATTCCTGATCAGTGTCCCATAGGCTCACTTCGGTGTGCAGACCACTCCTTTCAAAAGCTGCAGGGCCAAAGGAACACGGTACTGCATGTGGGGGCTGGCCAGTGCAAAGATCATGAGGTTGGGTAATCCACGTGGTCTAGATAGTACCTTTTCTGTCCTTTTTAAAGTTTTTTTCCATCTTTTCTGATTCTTTAATTTGCCTTGAAATCTGAATCATCTAAATTTGTCAAGGAGTAGTACATAAAATTTAGTCCATATAGAAGGCATCCCAGCCTTTTAAACTAGAAGGGTAGCTAGTGGTCACTTAGTTCATCAGTGGTCATTTTACAGATGGAACTAAAGTTTAACAGAAGGCACAGGGCAGGAGAACTTTCTGAATGTTCATGTCTTCCTTAATGGCTGTATACAACAGAGCATTCAGAAGACCTGCAGCCATGTGTCTTCTAACAGTAACTTTAATAGCTCACTCACCCCATTGCCATATGTGGTAGGCAGAATAATAACCCTCTACAGATAAAAGATATCTGTGTCCCAAGCCCCATTATTTGTGAGTATTTTACCTTATATGGTGGGGGGGGGAAAGACTTTTCAGATATGACAAGGTTCAAAACCTTCAGCTGGAGTGATTATCCTGAGTTGTACAGGTGAATCCAGTCTATTCACAAGAATCCCTAAAAGAAGAGAAACTTTCCTAGCTATAGTCAGAAGATGAAGAGAGAAATAAGCATCACAAATATGCAATGTTGCTGGCTTTATATCAATAGATGCAGTAAGCAAGCCAGGCGCCAAAGAATTAGGCCAACACCTAGAAGCTGGAAAAGGCAAGGAAGCAGGTTACCCCCTAGAATTTCCATAAAGGAAAGGAGACCTACTAACAACTTGGTGTTAGCTTAGTGAGACTCATATTAGACTGCTACCTTACAGAATTCCAAGATAATAAATGTGTGCTGTTTGAAGGCACCAAGTTTGGGGATAATTTGTTATAACAGCAGTAAGAAGCTAATATACCAGAAAAGTGGCAACACTAAGCCAAATGCATTCACAGCTTTTTAAGCCTCGAGCATTAAAAATATGCAGTGTGTGCCAAGTACTATGGAGCCAAATTTGCTTTGTTTGATCACCATATCCTCATAATGAGCAAGGCTCTTGTAGAAATTGCATTAATAACTCAGAGCACCATTTAGTTATCATTACTTCGGTGTGTTAGCTGTTACCCTGCTGCTGATGGCTTAAATCTCCTAAGTCATTCCCAGGGAATTGCTCCTGTGTTGAGAACAGTATCAATTTACATTAATCTTTCATATGATCATTTTTAGAAAGCATGTTTATAGAGTACTTTGGAGCCCTCTCTGTTTTACACCTGGGTTCACATAGTGTTCACTTCCAAAATAAAGGCCAATTTATACCAAGTAAGTACATCTCTAAGCCAAGTTAGTGTTCTGTTAATTTAGAAAATGCTTGAAGATAGCAAAATTTTCCCTGAGAAGTTGAGAGCAACTGAGACTGCCTCAGAACCTTTTGCCAAAAACATTGTTTTGTTAACGCACTGCCACCTGGGTACTCCATCCATAGATTTACACAATCCAGTGGCTTGTGGCCTTGAGCTTTCAAAGAAAACTAATTCTTACTACTTATTGAGTAATCATTTTATACTGGGTTAGGGGCCAATGTTTAACGTATAGTTGCACATTTAATCACCAGGACTGTATGTAGATGATATTATTAAGCCTTGTTTCACAGATGAGGAAACTCAGACTTGGTGAGAATAAATGGCTTAACTCAAGTTCACAGACTTTGTAACTGTTGGAATGGGTCTCATACATGGCAGGTCTGACCCCAGAGCCTGTGCTCATTCAGTATTTGCATGCTGATTCAATGTGTGTGTGTGCCCATCACATCTTTTTGGATAGGTTTAGATCTAGTCATTTCACCATTCTGCAGTCTCCGGAATATGGCAGAAATTTGGCAAGGTTTATTGAATGGATGCATGAGTGAATCAATGAGTTCGTAAAGCATAGAGAGAGATAATGAAGAAGAACTTCTGCTTGTATCTTCACAGTAGCATCTGGGAAAGTTGGCATTTTTGATTAGGAAGATCAAATTAAACTAAAAGAAAATTAAACCAAAAAAAAAAAAAAGACAAGTAATTATTTTACATGTAAGTTTTTATACCTGGATTTTATCCTCTCTCCCCTAGTCGTGTAAACATACCCACCCACCACATCCCACACACACACATACAGTTGGTGAAGTACAGTGCAGTCCTCTATAAGAGACCAATTCCTTGCTGCTACTAATTTGCTTCAGTCATGTCCGACTCTGTGTAACCCCATAAACAGCAGACCACCAGGCTCTGCTGTCCCTGGGATTCTCCAGGCAAGAGTATTGGAGTGGGGTGCCATTGCCTTCTCCAATGCATGAAAGTGAAAAGGGAAAGTGAAGTCGCTCAGTCATGTCCGACTCTTAGTGACCCCATGGACTACAGCCTACCAGGCTCCTCCATCCATGGGATTTTCCAGGCAAGAGTATTGGAGTGGGGTGCCATTGCCTTCTCCGACCAATTCCTTATCCCTATTCAAAATACATAAATATGATTCCTAGAGTGGAGGAGGATGCTTAGTTGGTATCTGTACTGAAGAGCATATAGGATTTAGCATTAGCTTTGGAGTAGTCCTTGACACAATGCTGAAACATTAAGCTGCTATAAATTTTGTGTGACAGGTAAGCTTCAGAGATGTTAAAGTTTTTCCTTTAACCAGATTGTCACCAGAAGTCACCAGATTGAACCTTCTTAATGCTGTGATTTTGAAACTGTTTGATTGATTTTTACCATCAGAATGCACCCTCAGTTTTTAGACAGTTTCTTCAGAATCCAGGCTACAAGACAGATAAAAGAAGAGGAGCTGCTTTGAATGAAGTGGGGGTGAGGGACCCGGGCCCACCTATATTCAATTCTAACTTCCAAACCACCTCTGTTGAAATCTAAGTGTTCATGAAAGCCTATATAAAATCTGCTGTATTAATAATTTTATCTTTTTGCAAAGTTCTTCAGACTACCATGAACAGTTGGAAAGCATTATGTAGGGTTTACTGCATCATGCATTTTATAATCCATTACTTGGGTTATATAAATGTATGCACATTTCACCAGCATAAGTTAAATATTTGATATTTCTGAGGTTTATTTTATGATTTGCTTTTTCCCCTGGAGATCCCAGGAATCAAAGTGAGGTGGCTGCTCTCAGACAGCTACAGTCTGGGTCACATGGAGATTTGGGGGAGGTAGGACCTGCATTGCCACCGTACTCCTGCCTGGAAAATCCCACGGATGGAGGAGCCTGGCAGGCTGCAGTCCATGGGGTCACGAAGAGTCGGACATGACTGAGCGACTTCACTTTTCCCTTTCATGCATTGGAGAAGGAAATGGCAACCCACTCAAGTGTTCTTGCCTGGAGAATCCCAGGAATGGCAGAGCCTGGTGGGCTGCCGTCTATGGGGTTGCACAGAGTCGGATATGACTGAAGCGACTTAGCAGCAGTAGCAGCAGCAGGATCTGCATGCAAAGTTGCTTTAGTTATGTCAGACTATTTGTGACCCTATAGCTTTGTAGCCTGCCAGGCTCCTCTGTCCATGGGATTCTCCAAGCAAGAATATCCGAGTGGGTTGCCGTTTTTTCCTCTGACCCAGGGATTGAAGCCATGTCTCTTATGTTTCCTGCATTGGCAGGTGGGTTCTTTACCATGAGCACCATCTGGGAAGCCCAGGATGTAGGTTATACTTCTTATGTAATGTCTGACACTTGAAACAGGCAAACAACAGGAGGAGGGATCCTATCCACTTGTCTTATACACAGGAAGTTCTCAGTTCAGATTTGATGGGTGGATGACTGAGGTCAGATCCCTTGTTCTATGATGAAAAACATTAAGAATCAACTTCAACAGTGAATAAATATTTTTGTAAGAAAATTATAATTGATATAGTTTTTCACCCCTTCATTATGTGTTCAATATTGAAAATAATAGGGCCTAGTATCTATTGAGCAGTTCCTAAATGTGTCAGAACCACGCACTGGCCTATTAGACATTATATCCCGTGATCCTCACAATAAGCTTGATAGGAATTATAATTGTTATTTGCATTTACAGAAGAGAAAACAAACTAAGAAAAGTTAAGTTAATGTGCCCAAATCTAGAACCCTGCACTCTGACAGCCTCCCTGCTGAGTCAGTGCATAATTTGTGAATAATTCAGTGTTCTGTTTTGACTTGAGCCATGCTTCAGATCAGATCAGATCAGTCGCTCAGTCATGTCCGACTCCTTGTGACCCCATGAATTGCAGCACGCCAGGCCTCCCTGTCCATCACCAACTCCCGGAGTTCACTCAGACTCACGTCCATCGAGTCAGTGATGCCATCCAGCCATCTCATCCTCTGTCTCCCCTTCTCCTCTTGCCCCCAATCCCTCCCAGCATCAGAGTCTTTTCCAATGAGTCAACTCTTCGCATGAGGTGGCCAAAGTACTGTAGTTTCAGCTTCAGCATCATTCCTTCCAAAGAAATCCCAGGGCTGATCTCCTTCAGAATGGACTGGTTGGATCTCCTTGCAGTCCAAGGCACTCTCAAGAGTCTTCTCCAACACCACAGTTCAAAAGCATCAATTCTTCGGCATTCAGCCTTCTTCACAGTCCAACTCTCACATCCATACATGACCACAGGAAAAACCATAGCCTTGACCAGACGAACCTTTGTTGGCAAAGTAATGTCTCTGCTTTTGAATATGCTATCTAGGTTGGTCATAACTTTCCTTCCAAGGAGTAAGTGTCTTTTAATTTCATGGCTGCAGTCACCATGCTTAGAATTACAATTATGCCGAAAAAGCAAATTCTCATCAGTCCAAAGAGTATATCTGATCATTTATGACAATAAAAACATATTCTTCTGCTGCTGCTAAGTCGCTTCAGTCATGTCCGACTCTGTGCGACCCCATAGACAGCGGCCCACTAGGCTCCCCCGTCCCTGGGATTCTCCAGGCAAGAACACTGGAGTGGGTTGCCATTTCCTTCTCCAATGCGTGAAAGGGAAAAGTGAAAGTGAAGTCGCTCAGTCATGTCTGACTCTTAGCGACCCCATGGTCTGCAGCCGACCAGGCTGTTCCGTCCATGGGATTTTCCAGGCAAGAGTACTGGAGTGGGGTGCCGTTGCCTTCTCCAAAACATATTCTAGATTATCCCAAATGTGGAGAAAGACTTAGATCTTGTTAAGTCAATTGCTTACCTTTTCTCTCTCTACCATTATACTCCCTTTTTCTAGAACCTAGAACCATTCTACTGAATTCCAATGCAAATTCTGATATACTTTTTTATGGACCCTGAAATTAGACTGTTTGACAGAAGACATGATGCCCCTTATTTTGAAAACCCAGCTCCATCACTGGGTTAATTTAATCCCTTCACAGGCAAGAAAACGATGGCATGTCATTGCCAGTCTCCCTCTGTTTCCATGGATGATGAAACTGCCCCTAAATTGTCCTGAAACACAGAAAACTCATTAACTACTGTTGCAACAGGACTGGGGTGGCCATGGAGTGCACATTTGGGAAGCTGGGGGAAGATGGTCTTGCCTGCCGAAGAGAGATAGCATCAAGGACTAAAGTGGTTCCTAAAGTGGCGGCTGCCTGTAACTCTGGAGACTAGTGCATTCCTACAGCCTTACATTGTTGTGGAAGGAAAATGTGCCCATTGGAGTCGAACAACGCTAGATATGGCCTTTCAAAATCTGTGCTGATACTTAATATCTGGAAATTGGGGCAGAGTTTATTGAGCTCATCAAATAATGAAAATGTGTATATCTGAAATTAAAAAAAAAAAAAGAGCTGAACTGAAAAATAAAATAAAATAAAATAAAAGTTTCACACTTACAGAGCCCTCCAAGGAAGGAAAGAGAAATCATATGAGTGGACAACATAGTCCCAGTGAGCGTGGCCTTGTGATTTTTTCCCTCCTCTTCCTTGCTGCAAGAGACACCAAGATTTCTCTCCTCTGCCTTCACATACTGAGGAGTAGGTGGGTGGTAAGCATCTGCTGTGGTACCCGGGGAGTGTGATGCTGCAGCAGACTGGCCAGTGTGAGCAGTGGAAGGATACCAGAAGCCGAGATGTGGCAGGAGAAGCTTGCAGGGTGTTGGAAGTCTGGAATTTTAATTGGCCTTTATGAAAAAGACTAAAAAAGGGCCGCATCTCTGCAGCCATATTGAACTGTCCTCATAGAAAATCTAAATCCAAGTTTGAACTCAAATCCTCCTTCTCTGCCTTTCTCCCCATGCATCCTCTGTTTTATTTTATTAAGCCTTGTGAAATCTCTTGTCCATCATGTTTTATAGACTTCCTCCTAACCAGGAACATCTCCTTGCCCCTTTGAACCACACAAATATTTGCAGTACTTTATGGAGTCAGCCCCCTTGCCTGGCTTTGGTTAGCAGAATACTGCCTGTCACGATGATAGCTTCTGGTCCCTGGCTTCTCATTTCTGACAGGCTGAAAAAAAACAGGTTAGAAAAAACAGGCCCCGAGAAACAGGCCATGCTAAAAATAAAGCAACTAAAATGTAATGACATTCTCCATGCAGATTCACAACATGCTCATGGACAGCCTGTTTTGATTTTTATTTTTTTATTTTATTTTTCAAGCTTTGGAGTTGTGTCTGTACTGTGTCCCTAATAGGGCCTGACAAACAAGTTGCTTATGGGTCTGGAGTCCTAGGGAATAGAAATGCATTTTCAACACATCTTATAGAAAATAATAAACCAGAAGACAAAGGGAAACTAAACTATTTTAAGAAGCAATGCTGTGCCTTTCTTCTTTAGAAAAATCACTTTAGCAATGATTAGGACAGAAATTACTTGAGTAAAGTAAATCTCAAACAAGAAGCACTTACCTATCTTTGGATACATGAAAATAACAATAATATTGTGGAGACACCTGTCATGGCAGTTTTTAGAAAAAGCAGCCTCATAATAGCCTTAAAACAGAGGTTCATGTAAGTATGAAATTCTTCAAAAATCAGTTTTCTTATAATTATTTGGATGTAGACATTGGCTCTGAGTTTTTATAGAAAGCAGCTGCATTTTTTAAGTAGCTCATTTTAAATCATGACAAGAAAGGGCTGAGAAAGTAGAATCTTGGCCAGAATTGACAAGAGGCCACTTTCTCTTCCCTACTGGAGAGAGCTAGATATTAAAAACAAAACGCATGTATACCTGTGGCGGATCCATTTTGATATTTGGCAAAACTAATACAATTATGTAAAGTTTAAAAATAAAATAAAATTAAAAAAAATAATAACAAAACCCCCCAAACAAGCAAACAAACAAACACTGGGAGAGGTGAGGGAGTTGATAGAGAATTTATTCCTTTTTCTGCTTTCTTTTCATTTTATTTGTTCCAGCTCTAAAACAGTATCAGCAGTTGGTAGAAGGAGACAGCTCTAGTAAGGCATGATGATAAACTGATACTGCTTTTATTTCTTTGCTTGGATGGACTTATCACGTTGAATTTATGGTGAAGTGTCTGTTTTAATTATTTTGTTCTAGTAGGCATTTATTTCAATTTACAATTAGTTATGATCTTTCTTAAACTATTTCAACGTTCAAACATCTTTCAAATGTGGGGATCCACTTGCTTTTGAAGGAAGAAGATGATAATATGAAGAGAATAATGATGAGGCAGCCTTTCTCTCTGAAGAGACTTGAGAATCTAAGTTCGCTACAACATAAAACCATGAAAGGAACTTTTTTTTGACAAAAAGAGAAAGGCTATAGGGCTGATGACTAGTGAATAAGTGGCATCATGAGACCTTTCTCCATTGAGTTCTCTGCAAGCAGACATGAGAGGCATATTGATGGGCACCTGATGATGTCAGCACCCTGCTGAGTAGGAGACCATTGATTCTCATGCAACCGTTAGTCAAACTTCGTCTTAGGTGGGGCTTGCCAGAGCCCTTTCCCCTCGGGTACCCATTAAGGATCTGACTGAAGAGCCTCAAAGTGAAAATATTTCTGGAATTATCCTGTGGTCTTTACAGTTGCTTCCCCAAGGAAGGAGGGAGAGTGAATTTCTCGGCCACCATTATTTAGCTGTTAATGTTGCCTTTCCTTGCCAACAGAGGATTGAGACAGGCTGCTTTTCTGAAGGGCTTTCAATAAAATATTGGATGGATGCATTCTGCTACTGTATACCCCCTCTAGCACTTGGCTTTTAATTTTTACATCTGAATTATGAAATGCCACCTCTACTAGCTACTGCCAGGAGCTGGGAACATTAATAATGATGTCCAGAAAGGTTGGAAGTGCAGCTGTGGGATGATTTAAAGATAAAAATTATCAGGGATAGCATCTATGTAAATAAATTCAATAAGCAATGTGCTTACCTTTTCACCCCAAATTTTAAAGGGAGTTTCTTTTTAAAGAAAAGAGAAAAATCAACATATGATCTGAGTCCACTGAATCTAGCATAGAAATGTTTCCCTCGTTCCACCCACACTCACCTCTCATCGTAAACATGTCTGGTTGGCCCAAGGCTGCATGCAGCAAGGTGTGTGTTGTGGCACCAAACAACATGAAAAGAAAAAAAAAGGGAGGAATCGGAGAGATGGAAAGGGCAGACTTGGACAGGATATGAGTTCCCTTGGAAGTGTATACAGTGTATAACCACAGCAGTGTACAGAAGGCAAACGGATGCTTACGATATTTGGGAACCATCTGCTGAGCCTAAGGCAAATTTCACATTAAAACCCTATTTCAGTTGTGACCTAAAAATGAGGAGAAATATTGTGTTTCTGAGAAAAGTACACTTTGAATGTCATTTCCCTACCCTCAGTGTTGCGAACTGAAGCTCCTGGGACGAGGAGACCTAAATGAAACAAAAGCCACAGGAGGCAGACACAGAGCTCTTTGTCCCCTGGTCACTGCTCCATGATTTGCACAGCTGTGGCCAGGTCCACAAACCAGGCTCAAGCCCTGATGTGAGGAATGATCTTGAATCTGCTCAAACAGCTCGTGCTCAGTGGAGCAGACCGTTGCTTCTTTACCATTTCCAAACATGACTCTACTGCGTATAGTTTAATTTTTCCATCAGGAACAAAGGTTAGGAATCCTCATATACTATGGGAAAGCCAAGAATAGTTTTTCTTTAGGAAAACCAAAACCCAAGAAATGAAGGCTGAAGTAGATTTGATTCAAAATCCCCTTTCAGTAATTATTTCTTTCAGGCTCCCCCACTTCCCATTTGGGATTAAATAAGGGGTAGATTACAATGTTCCAGACTGAAAGGTGCTAATCATGAGGAGATAAATACAAAACAATAGAAACTCTATGAACATACTCTGGTACTATTTGAATAAATTAGTGCATAGATGTGTGCTTAGTCACTCAATTGTGTCCAACTTTTTGCGACCCAATGGACTGTAGCCTGCCAGTCTCCTCTGTCCATGGGATTTTTCCAGGCAAGAATACTGGAGTGGGTTGCCATTTCCTACTCCAAGTACACAGATATATGCCTGTAAAATGTCTTTAGAATAGGATAGTGGATCAAAAATGCTTTTATAGAAAATAACCATCTTAAAGAATGCAATGGATATATTTTAATGATGCAAAGTAGAGGACTTGCACATCAAAAGTGACCTCTTCTTCACTGCCTGGGAAACTTTGTTTGGCCCTTGCATAGCCACAGTGCATAGAAGAAGGCTGCAAGGACCCATTTCAGTCTCACATTCAACTGTACTTCAGAGCACCAGCAAAAGCAAGTGGTTGAAAGGATCGTCAGTGTTCTTCTTAGTGGCTCTTTTGTTTTAGTACCTGAAGGAAGCAACTAGTCAGATCCCCCAGAGACAATTGCCTTCCAAACCTGACTGTGTATGAATGATTCAGGGATTGTGCTAAAATGCAGATTCTTATTCATTTGATTTGGGTCAGGCCTAAGGCCCCTGACCCAAATAACGAGCAGGTGATGCTGATACTGCTAGCCTGTGGAGCACATTTTGAAAAGCACAAGTATAGGACCAACAATGAATTACTTTATGTAACTCTGAAAATTTCTGTATCAAAATGGTGTGTATGTGTGCATGCCTGTGTTAAGCTAGTGATGGTGCTGGGGGAACTAAAATTGTTGAGCCAGATGTCTTCTGAAAGCCTGAGCTGGCCTGGGAGAACTATACATGGAGTCTATAGCATTTGGTATCCCAGTTCCCCCTATTAAACAATAGCATTTTCTTTGGGTCCAAGCCTGGAGTTTTGTACAGGGAGTAACTGTGATACTTTTATTATTCTCTTTTCCCCTGAAATCTCAGTAGAGCAAAACTTGGATTGCATTATTAGATGAATTATGACTAAAAATTCTATTTCTTTTTCTGTAGTAATAAAAATGTGCTTATAACCCCTTCAGAATTCACTGCTACACGTTTGGGCAGTTTCTGCAAAGCTGCTTCAGGGTCTTTCACAAATCTATATAGGCCTGATCACAGGGGATTCTATTTCAAAGTCTGGTTGTTAAGCTTTTCTAGGAGTTTATTTCACAATAGAGCATTTTTGTGGCTTTTCTACTGTTTCAGCATTCAGCAATTCAATAAGGACATACTAAAGACCTACTTTGTGCAAAAAAGTTCCAAAAGAGTATGAAGACACATAAACCCAGTATGACCTGGGTGTAAATTTCAGTTCTACCATGTAGAAACCACTTGGCTTCAGAAAAGTTTATATGGCTTAAGCCTTAATTGTCTTATCTGTAAAGTTGGGATACTAATGCCTTTTGTTGACGGTGACTCCATTTCTTCTAAGAGATTCTTGCCCACAGTAGTAGATATAATGGTCATCTGAAATAAATTCCCCCATTCCAGTCCATTCTAGTTCACTGATTCCTAAAATGTCAATGCTCACTCTTGCCACTCCTGTTTTACCACTTTCAATCTACCTTGATTCAGGACCTAACATTCCAGGTTCCTATGCAATATTGTTCTTAACAGCATCAGACTTTACTTCCATCACCAGTTGCATCCACAGCTGGGCATTGTTTTGCTTTGACTCTGTCTCTTCATTGTTTCTGGAGCAATTTCTCTACTCTTCTCCAGTAGTGCATTGGGCACCTACTGACCTGCGGAGTTCATCTTTCAGTGTCGTATCTTTTTTGCCTTTTCATACTGTTCATGGTGTTCTCAAGGCGAGAATACTGAAGTGGTTTGCCATTCTCTTCTCCACTGGACCATGTTTTGTCAGAACTCTCCACCATGACCCATCCATCTTGGGTGGCCCTACATGGCAGGCTTGTAGTTTCATTGAGTTAGACAAGGCTATGATCCAAGTGATCAGTTTGGTTAGTCTTCTGCAATTATGGATTCTATTCTGTCTGCCCTCTGGTGAATAAGGATAAGAGGCTTATGGAAGCTACCTGATGGGAGGGACTAGCTGTGGGGGAATCTGGGTTTTGCTCTGATGGGTGGGTCCATGCTTTAATCCAATTTTCTGTTGATGTGTGGGGCTGTACTCCCTCCCTGTAGGTTGGCCTGAGGCCAAACTATGATAGGAGTAATGGCAGTAATGGAGACTGCCTTCAAAAGGACTTATGTCAGGACTGTTGGATTCAGTGCCCCTGACCCCACAGCAGGCCAGTGTCAATCCATGCCTCTGCCAGAGACTCCTGGACACTCACAAGAAAGTCGGACTCAATCTCCTGTAGGGTCACTGCTGCTTTCTCCTAGGTCCTGGTGTGCACAAGGTTTTCTTTGTGCCCTCCAAGAGTCTGTTTCCCCACTCCTGTGGAAGTTCTGTAATCAAATCCCACTGGCCTTCAAAATTAAATTCTCTGAGGGTTTTCAGTTCCTTTGCTGGATCTCCAGGTTGGGAAATCTGTTCTTGACCCTAGAACTTCTGCAACAGTGTGAGAACTTCTTTGGTATAATTGTTTTACAGTTTGTGGGTTGTCTGCTCAGTGGCTCTATGGTGGGTCTCACATGCTGCACCTCCCAGGTCTGCTGCAACCAGAGCCCCTGTCCCCACAGCAGGCCATTGCTGACCCATGCTTCTGCAGGAGACACTCAAACACTCAAAGGCAGGTCTGGCTCAGTCTCTTGTGGAGTCCTTGGGTCCTGGTGCACACAAGTTTTTGTTTGAGCACTCCAGACATCTCTGGTGGCATGGAGTTTGATTCTAAATGTAGTTTTGCCCCTCCTACAATCTTGTTTGGTCTTCTCCTTTGTCCTTGGACATGGAGTATCTTTTTTTGGTGGGATCCAACAGTCTCCTGCTGATGGTTGTTCAGCAGTTAGTTGCAATTTTGGAGTTCTCACAGGAGAAGATGAGCAAACATCCTTCTACTCTGCCATCTTGTGCCAAATGCAATCTCAAAAACAACAGAATGATCTCTGTTCATTCCCAAGGCAACCCATTCAATATCACAGTAATCCAAGTCTATGACCTAACCACCAGTGCTGAAGAAGCTGAAGTTGAACGGTTCTATGAAAACCTACAAGACCTCCTAGAACTAACACCAAAAAAAAAAAAAAGATGTCCTTTTCATCATAGGGGACTGGAATGCAAAAGTAGAAAGTCAAGAGATAACTGGAGTAACAGGAAAGTTTGGCCTTGGAGTACAGAATGAAGCAGGGCAAAGGCTAACAGACTTTTGCCAAGAGAACGTACCAGTCATAGCAAACACCCTCCTCCAACAACACAAGAGACAACTCTACACATGGACATCACTAGATGGTCAATACAGAAATCATATTGATTATATTCTTTGCAGCCAAAGATAGAGAAACTCTATACAGTCAGCAAAAACAAGACCAGGAGCAGACTGTGGCTTAGATCAGGAAATCCTTATTGTGAAGTTCAGACTTAAATTGAAGAAAGTAGGAAAAACCACTAGACCATTCAGGTATGACCTAAATCAAATTCATTAAGATTATACAATGGTAGTTACAAATAGATTCAAGGGATTAGACCTAATAGACAGAGTGCCTGAAGAACTATGAATGGAGGTCCATAACATTGTACAGGAGGCCATGATCAAAACCATTCCCAAGAAAAAGAAATGCAAAAAGGCAAAATGGTTGTCTAAAGAGGCCTTACAAATAGCTGGGAAAAGAAGATAAGTGAAATACAAAGGAGAAAAGGAAAGATACATCCATCTGAATGCAGAGTTCCAAAGAATAGCAAGGGGAGATAAGAAAGCCTTTCTCAGTGATCAATGCAAAGAAATAGAGGAAAACAATAGAATGGGAAGACTAGAGATCTCTTCAAAGAAATTAGAGATACCAAGGGAACATTTCATGCAAAGATGGGCACAATAAAGGACAGAAATCACATGGACCTAACAGAAGCAGAAGATATTAAAATCAGGTGGTAAGAATACACAGAAGAACTGTACAAAAAAATCCTCATGAACCAGATAACCATGATGAGTGTGTTCACTCACCTAGAGCAAGACATACTGGAATGCAAAATCAAGTGGACCTTAGAAAGCATCACTATGAACAAAGCTAGTGGAGATGGTGAAATTCCAGCTGAGCTATTTCAAATCCTAAAAGATGATGCTGTGAAAGTGCTGCACTCAATATGCCAGCAAATTTGGAAAACTCGTTATTGGCCCCAGGACTGGAAAAGGTCAGTTTTCTTTCCAATCTCAAAGAAAGGCAATGCCAAAAAATGTTCAAATTACCACACAATTGCACTCATCTCACACACTAGCAAAGTAATGATCAAAATTCTCCAAGCTAGGCTTCAACACTATGAACTGAGAACTTCAGATGTTGAAGCTGGATTTAGAAAAGGCAGAGGAACCAGAGATCAAATTGCCAACATCTGTTGGATCATACAAAAAGCAGCAGAATGAAGCCTGGCATGCTGCAGTCCATGGGGTGGCAAAGAGTTGAACACAACTGAGTTATGGACTGACTGACTGAATGCCTTTTTATGTATAGAAGCTCACCAGATAATGTATATAAAGTCCTTAGCACGGAATCTGTAAGGACTAAATAAAATTAGTGATGGTGGCAGTTATATTATTTTGGTTTACACTGAATAATAACAAAGATCTAGCACTAGATCCTAAATTCTACAAACATTTCAGTATCTCATTGTAGGAAATATATTCTGAGATATACTCTGCTTTATATAAAGAGTGTGTGTGTGTGTGCGTGTGTGCACATGTGTGTGTGTTTCCTCTGGTCTCTAGAAACTGACATGTAGTCTTATAATCTTGTTTAATATTCAGAGGAAAGATTCTATTTGAGAAGAAAAATGACTGGGAAGGGGAAGGCTTATTTATGAAATTATGTGCCACAAGGAGTTCTTAGAAACATGAAACTCTTAAATTCCTGAAGTCTTATCTCATTCTTTGTTTCTTCCTACAATTAGACAAAAGAATATGCTGGCATTCAAACAGTAAATGTTTATTTTGGTCTTATTAAGGTAGCCTAATTGAGGTGGGACACTGTTGTTTATTCCACCTTATCATTCCCAACATCTAGCATTTGGTGCCAGGACCAAATTTACTTAAATGAGTTAAAGTAGATTTTTCACTCATGATTAAAATATTTATTTCATTTAAAAATTGTATTTCTGCATTTAAGCTTTGCAATAATTTAAATGAGCTTCCCTGGTGGCTCAGATGGTAAAGATTCTGCCTGCAATGTGGAAGACCTAGGCTAGTATAAATCTTAAGAACCAGCTAAAAAAGTTCAGTTGGCAAAGAATCTGCCTGCAGTGCAGGAGACCTAGGTTCAATCCCTGGGCCAGGAAGATTCCCCTGGAGAAGGAAATGACCACTCACTGCAGTATTCTTGCCAGGGAAATCCCATGGACAGAGGAGCCTGGTGGGCTACAGTCCCTATGGTTGCAAAATGTCAGATGCGATGTAGCAACTAAACCACCAACCACCACCACCTAGGGCTTAAAAAGAAAGCTCACTTGGGCTTCATAAAGTAACAGCATTTTTACCGATGGAGAGATGGCTAAAAATGGGGCATAGGAGTAGAGCAGACCTGTGTGGATCCCGATTGTTGTGATAAGAGTCTGGAATGACATCTTTGGACTAAGTGAGTTTTCACTCTCAGAAACTGCTCATGAGAGATCCTCCACCAGATATGTGAATTTGGCCCTTTTTTGGGGGGGAGGGGGTGGCTTCAGTTTTCCCATGTGTTAAATGAGGATTGTACTAACATACATACACGTTTAAATCCATTTCTACCATTAAATAATTATCATATTTTACCTTCTATTGGGCAAGGTATTTTGAGGATTTAAAACTCCTATCCTCACACTATTTTTGAGTCTTCAATGCAATAACTGCCAAAGACTTATGCATCTAGATGACCATTCCTATATCACTAATGAAAATAAAATACAATAACTAGAATGAGTTATCAAAGATAGTTAATGACACTGGTGGATACTATTATTATTGTTTCATTTTACAGGTAAGGAAATATAAATAGGTGAAATAAGTTGCCCAAGATCATGCACCTATAAAAAGGTGATGTCAGAATTTGAATGAGACAGTTTGCTTTCAGATACTATACTTGGGACCTGTTTGCTGTTCTGACTCCTAAGTTTTTCATGGCAATGGTGGCAAATCAATACAAGAAAGCACACTTTGTTTGTTTCAGAGGTTCCAAGTGGATCAGTTTGGTCTCAGTAGAATAGAAATATTAGAACATAAGGAGAAATGATAAAGTGATGCCAAAAGGAGATGACAACTAATGGATAAAGAGTATGGTGGAAAGAGTAGAAGTTTATAATTAGGCAGAGCAGAACTGCAAATGCTAGTTTTGCCGCTTCCTTAGATGTAGCATCTTGCAATGGTGATTTAATCACACCTCAGCCCTTTTATATGTAAAGTGGTCATACTATTATAAACTGCTCAGAATTACTATGAGGATTAAATGAGATTGGGTGTATGTGTGTGTGTTAGTCACTCAGTTGTGTCCAACTCTTTGCAACCCCATGGACTGTAGCCTGCCAGGCTCCTCTGTCCATGAAATTCTCCAGGCAAGAATACTGGAGTGGGTTGCCATTCCCTTCTCCCAAAGGAGATCTCCCAATGGATCTTCCCAACCCAGGGATGGAATCCAGGTCTCCCGCATTGCAGGCAGATTCTTTACCAACTGAGCCACAAGGGAAGCCCAAGAACACTGGAGTGAATATAGCAGATCTTCCCAGCCCAGGAATCAAACTGGGGTCTCCAGGTATCTGAGAGATACCTGCAACTGAGCTATCAGGGAAGCCCATGAGCCACTACCAATGCCTGCTATGTATAACACTGTGTGTCATATATAGAACATATATGCTCATTATATCATTACGTACATCTGTTCAGTTCAGTCGTTTAGTCATGCCCGACTCTTTGCTAACCCATGGACTCCAGTACACCAGGCCTCCCTGTCCATTACCAACTCCCAGTGCTAGCTCAAACTCATGTCCATCAAGTCAGTGATGCCATCCAACCATCTCATCCTCTGTCATCCCCTTCTCCTCCTGCCTTCAATCTTGCCCAGCATCAGGGTCTTTTCAAATGAGTCAGTCCTTCACATTAAGTGGCCAAAGTATTGGAGTTTCAGCTTCAACATCAGTCCTTCCAATGAATATTCAGGACTGATTTCCTTTAGGATTGATTGGTTTGACCTCCTTGCAGTCCAAGGGACTCTCAAGAGTCTTCTCCACACAGTTCAAAAGCATCAGTTCTTTGGCACTCAGCTTCCTTTTGGTCAAACTCTCACATCCATACATGACTACTGGAAAAACCATAGCTTTGACTAGATGAATTTTTGTCAGCAAAGTGATGTCTCTGCTTTTTAATATGCTGTCTAGGTTGGTCATAGCTTTTCTTCCAAGGAGCAAGACTCTTTTATATATATATATATGCCTGATATAATTATATGTTGTCATTATATGTCATTATACAAAATCATTATGGAATACAATTATAAATCATTATATACGTATATGACTGATCTAAGAATGTGCGTACTCTCCCCATTGGTATTGTAAATCCCTTGAAGACAAAGAAAAGCCCTTCCATGGTCTGTGTCCTCACAATACCAAGGTGGTACTAGATACATGGCAGTAACAAATTAATAAATACTTCATGAGTGATGTTTTGAAGGCATGCCTACGTATCTGCGTATTGGAATGAAATAGAAAGAGACTGGGAAAAAGGAATTTAGCCAGGGGCTGCTGGGGACAAGAGGAACATTTCCACTTTAAACTTACCAAGTCAGCAGTTCAAAATCTATATTGATTTGCCTTTGAAAAAGAATATTAATTTTCCTTTAAAAATGTGGGTGAGAGACTAAACAAATTGGACCTTGGATTTATTTACTAAGATTCAGTCCCTGATTATTCTGCTCTTTAAATCATCCTGATGGCATGCTTCAGGCCCTTCCAAACATTAATATTCATGTTGCCTTGCTTCTGGTCAAGGCTGGTAGATATGGCATTTCATAATTCAGAAGTAAAATTGTAAAGGTTCTCACAGTTTCAACTCCGGTGCTTTTACTGTGCCATGCGAGGAAAGGGGAAATTGGAGTATACCAAAATGTTTTAGAAATGAGTATTTTTCTTATGATATTTAATCCCTTGAATGTTCCAGATTTCTATTTGGTCAAAAGAATACTCAATGTCAATTTTGGTTCTAATCACATTTGTGTAGATGTATTTTAATACTATTTCTTTTAATTTAATTCATTCTTTCATTCATTCACCCAACAGATATTTATTCTGTGCCTGGGATTCACCAAGCTGAAGATAGCTGTGCACCAAAGTCCCTGCCTCAGGCACAGTTTGAACCTATTCCTCTCAGTCTAGTAGAAATGAGCAATGCAAGGTCAAACTGTAATTAGGGCACCCAACTGATGATAATTGAGCACCCACATAAATCAGGTACTTCTCTGAGTATTGGAGTTATCTACCAATAAATAATGTGGGATCTCTCTCATCTATCAGTATAGTGGAGGCAGCTGACATGCAAAGAGAAAACAGAGGGTTCTAAAAGGTATCCTGGAGAGAAGTAGCAGCTAGTTAGGAGACTGTCCAGGAAGGTGGGAGGGGAAGGGTATTTCAGTACAAAAAGTATCGTTTGAAAAAAATGACAGCAAAAGAGTGTGGAGAAGGCTAATAGAGAAACAAAAGTAAGAATACAGAATGAGTCTAAGAATGGAGTGTCAAAACCACAGGAAAGTGGTCTAGGAGGTTGGAGAGATAAGAAAGTTCTGGAATGTGAGACTGGTGTGCCACATCAAGGCATTTGGACTTAATTATAGGAAACATTTCTCCTGTAGTGCAGGAATCAAGCTTGTTCTGCTTTGTTTCTGTGCCCTTGATGCCTCATAAATCCTAAACAAGTACTGAGTGAGAGAGTGAAAAGGCTGAGTGCAGAAGTAGTCAGGCAAGTTGTGGGGATGGTGATGACTTGAACTGGTTTTTGTTCAGAAAGAGCGCTCTGTGTGGAGGATGTGCTCACGGGACCCAAGGCTGAGGCCAGCAAGCATCTTAGCAGACTGTTGCGTTGATCCTAGCAAGACAGTGTGGTGTGTAAACTAGGATGGTGGTGGTGACAAGGGGGTTTTCTGCCAGTTGGGAGTACAGATGCTTCTTTGCTGTCTTCTATGTAGTCTTCATATGGTTAAATTTTTTGCTAGTGTTGTTTTTAATTTAATTTCTTTACTCATTGTTTTTTTGTTTTGCAGAGTTATTGAATTTTTATTCCTTCCCTTTTTCTCTCTTCCTCCTTAGAAGTCCCACTACCTCCAAAGTGTCCTTGCTTGGTCTCAATATCAATGTTAGGCACCCAGGAGACACTCTGAAGACAAATTGTGTTTTACTAACTGAGTATCATCTTGAAGTATTTAGTCTTCAGTTCCACAAACATTCCCCTTTATTGTCATTTAGACAATCAATATTAACTTGGTATTGAGCTGTGGTTCAGAAGTCCCTGCTTACACTATGATCTTTAGTCCCAAATCTATATTAACAAAACACTTCTTCAGGCCTTGCTTTCTTCCAGTAGGATCTGCTTCTTGGTTGCAGAAGTGACTGAGTAGCACAGCATCTCTCTACACACCTAATGTCTTGTGTCTGTCTTCCCTTCACTAGCTTGTTTCCCATTGATAAAATACACATTCTATGTACTCCCTGATAATGACAAGGGAATCATAAAGTTCTTGTGGTGGGGAGTTACTTCCTGTTTGAAGTCCAAACTGACAACGATGTCCACATTTCAGATTGCCATGAAGTTCTCCATGTAAACCTATTACAAAATGTCCCTTGAGACACTCAAAGCCAAGAAGAAAAAAAAAAATTTCTAAGGGGACTTTCCAGAGAGTCTTGAAAGTTTCTCCCCTCAAGTAAATTTTAATCTTTCCACAAAATTAAATATCTGTGCAGGTGACATAAATGATATCAGGTTTAACAGAGAGAGATCATATCCTGTAGTATTTGTAAGAAGGAATGGGATTTTGTGCTGGCCTTTGATGGATGGGGTGCTTGGTTAATGAACACGGGAGGAGAGGAAGGAGAGGGAGCAGAGGGGAGGAGAACATGAGGTTCAGTAGGATGGGGCTGTAGGATCAATGTGGACAACGGTAGGAGGTGGAATAGAAAACTATGTTTTAGGTGATAGAGTGGAGGGTCTTGTGTGAAGGACTGAAAGGTCTGCTTTTAATTAGCTAAGAGTAGGTGCAAAGTGGAAAAGCAATGCTGTGGGAGAAGCAGTCTCTATGTGCTCTGGTTAGGAATAGAAAGTTCCATGTGGGAGCTGGGGTCTTCATAATGGTCCTTGATGGTTGACATAAAGAGTGAAGCATTTCACCCAGATGGCAGAAGAGCATGCTGAAAGACCTAGAGGTGTCAGCACATCAGGTACTCTGGGAAATGTTTAAATGAGTGTTTGCGACCTCCATGTGGGATTCCCAGATGGCTCAGTGGTAAAGAATCCACCTGCTAATGCGGGAGATGCAGGAGACTCAAACTCAATCCCTGGATGGGAAAGATCCCCTGAAGGAGGAAATGGCAGCCCACTCCATGGAATAATCCCATGGACAGAGGAGTTTGGCAGGCCACAGTTCATGGGGTCACAAAGACTTGGACACAGCTGAGTGGGCATGCACGCAACCTCCATGCACACCTCTCTGTGCTTGAATCTTTGCAGGCCTTTTATTTACTGAGGCAGAAATATGAAAGCTAAGCAAAAAGCCAGAAGCTCCTGGTATACCCTAAATCAAGACAGGGAAGTTATGACAACAGGTGGGGTGTTGACTGCCAACATCTATCTCTGCCTCAGTCATCAAGTGTGATTGTGCCCTGGGTTCCCTGATATGTTGACTCAGAATCTCAAACATTTGCTTGTCATTGTTCTCTTCCACTGATGTGTTTTCATCATTTACTGCCCATCGCCCCCTCACCTCCTGTCACCTTGGCATAACTTCCCCTCCTCTTGGGACTCCGATTTTTTTTTAACCACCTTGCTCTCATTTGGGCCTTATATGACCCTAACTCCGTGTCTATAATGAGGCCATGCTAATCCATGCTGTGAGCTGATGAGTTTTGTTTAAGCATAGAAAGAGGTCATGAGACCCGGCAAAGGGATGTTTCTTTCTTCCTCCAGCTGCTGCCCTGGAGGTCTGACCGATTTACTCTCTCACTGTCATCTGGCTGGTTCCTGGATAATCGAATGGCCAGATCTGTGTCTGGGTTACAGGCAGGAGGAGGTGGTACAGGGACGGCAAATGCTGAGAATGGGAGTAGGGCTGGAGCTAGGTGGGACCAGGGGCAGTGCCATTCGGCCTTTTGGAATGCCATCCTCTCTGTCAACGAGGGGCAGAGGCCAACAATTTGCATGACAAGATTAGTACACGAAAGCAAATTAAACAGTTATTAGAGGGAGGCAATCAATTGGTACCTGGCAGTAGGCTGTGAGAAGATCTGTGAGCCTCCTTTATTAACTGAAGAAATGCCTTCAGGAGAGTCCTTGCTAAATATGCTTACTTAGTTACACTGAAGGCCCAGTTTCTTAGCAAGTAACCTATCATTATTATTAGCAGTAATACGATAATAATAATAAAAACAATAATATTAATAGCAAATATTTTCTCTGGAATGGTAGTTCTTAAAGAGAGTTTTATTACTATTATGGTTATTATTGTTATTATTAGTGTGAGAAATGTACCTCTCTCATGCTGGGCTCTAACTGCCATCTTTATGAATATTATACTGTATTCTCATACTTAGGCAGGAGGATTTGTTTGTGAGGGGACTTTTCCCCTTCCTGCATCACTTCTCTGAAACTAAACTGTTGATGAGAGAAGTATGCTGGACTAAGAAGAGGTTGATAAATGTCATCAGTGGAGTGTTGCACTCTCAAATAATGAGTGAGGCAGCTGCAGTGTCACTGAATGCTCAATGGCATATGAGCATGAATTTTGAGGTTTCTTTCATTTGTTTCATCCAAGCATAAACTGGGCAATGACAAGCTGACTTGTGGCAGGAATTTCAGCATCAGATAAGAATATCAACTGGTCCTTTAGGTTCCTTCTAACACTGAAAATCAACAGTCCTCTGTTTGATGGAGCCACATAAAGAATGCCCAAATGATCAAGAAAAATATGTGCCACTTCTGGAAAAATAGCACTGTTGGATTCTTGCTTCAAATAATCAAAAAGAGATCGTCTTTCAGTGAGCTTCTTAACCCTTGGCCAGTGAGGGCAATGTTAGGAAGACAACCTCTATCAAAACTAATGCTTGGGCTGAGGAAGAAAGTGGAGGATTATTCTCTTGATGCTTAGGACATCATGTGAATAGCTAAGGTAGGAATAGATGTCATACATACCCAGCAATCATTTGAGAGGAATTTCTAACAGCTGAGATCCAGAGTGGGCTGGAAAAATACAGGTAGAGGTGTGCGTGTGTGTGTGTGTGTGTGTGTATGTGTGTGTTTATATGAGATGGAAACAGACACCCAAACTCCTCTCTTTTACTGCCATCATTTTCTCCTGTCTTCAAAGAAAAGTTTTTTAACCTCAATTTATGAGCCACTTTCTTTGTCCTTTGTCAACGGAAAGAGTCACCTTCTAAGCCAATGCTTCTCAAATTTATCTCAATTTTAGTGTGTATATGAATCCCTGGGGACTTTGTTAAATGGAGTTTCTAATTCAATGCTTCTCAGGTGGGGCTTGACATTGTGCATCCCTAACACACTCTTTGGAGAAGGCAGTGGCACCTGACTCCAGTACTCTTGCTTGGAAAATCCCATGGACGGAGGAGCCTGTTAGGCTGCAGTCCATGGGGTCCCTAAGAGTCGGACACGACTGAGCGACTTCACTTTCACTTTTCACTTTCATGCATTGGAGAAGGAAATGGCAGTCCACTCCAGTGTTCTTGCCTGGAGAATCCCAGGGACAGGGGAGCCTGGTAGGCTGCCGTCTATGGGGTCGCACAGAGTCGGACACGACTGAAGTGACTTAGCATATCATGACTTAGCAACACACTCTTAGGTAATGGAGATGATGTTTGTCAGTGGACCACACTTGGAGTAGGAAGGCTTTAAACCAGCTTAACTGTCTTTTTTATTTTGCCTTTTCTAAAGAGTGACTAAAGAATAAAGTGACCTCCCTTTCCTTTCCTGGGCCTTACCAGAAGACCCAGTAAGAGGAGCAGCTACATGGCTAAGCCTAAATGATTCACTCAGGAGGAAACAGCAGTGAACTAGGGTACCAGCTCACAGGTCTGACTGATGAAGGTCAGAGACAGAGAATGATTCAGCATTTTATCAGTTCAGTAACCATAATTGTTGGTGAAATGTATTAATGCCCTAAAGACTTCAGATTCTGTAAGCCTGCACATCTGAAAAGCCATATTGGTAAAAGATCTCAAGACATGTGTTTTCTTATGTTATTAAGAAGCAATCCTCTGTAAAACCCTTACTATCAGTTTACAGGAGATTTGACAGTAGGTGGTATGTTCTGCCCTGTAATTTTATTTTTATATGATCTTAAACTTCTTCTTTTGCAAAGTACACAAAAGAATTGTGCAGAAATAGAGACAGAAAGGGGGTAGAAAAGTTGTACCACTTGGACTTAAATTACTACTCTGGGCGATGAGAAGGAAGATAAGGGATCCAGCTTTAGATTACAGAAATTCAGAGAAGGTAATTCTCATCCTCTACAGTGAAACATCTATGAAGGAGTAACTCAGGGGAAAAAGAAGATGGAAACAAGGACTATGGGAGGTTGGCGAAAATTCTTGGAGAAGTAGAATCAAGGGGCTGATGCAGAAGAGACTAATTCAAAGTAGAATACTTTGCCTTGCTTGATAGCAGCCAGTTGATAAGTTGCTCAGTAGGTGAGAGAGACCAGATTAAAGAAATGAGTTCCCATTTTAAAAGATATGTTTCTGCATATAACATTTTGTTTCAGTAAAATACATTAAGCACAAGAGAGTCTCTTACCTTAAACTTATCTTTGGGTCTCTGGAACTTAGGATGGTACTTGGCACATAATGGATGCCGCAAAATTGTTTGATAAGTTAAGAGTAGATAAGTGGATAGTAATGAACCATCAAAATTCTTGGTGATGATCAAATCTCAATGTATTGAGTATTATTAAAATGGAGCAGATTTTTGAGCAGGTACTTATTATTGTTATTCTCATAGATTGATAGGTAAGTAAGTAGATAGATATTATTCTAATGTAATAGAATTTAATCCATCTTGATTTGATATGGGTAGAGTGTTCAGGAAAATTAGGATAATTTGGAAACTGTGTGGCTTAAAGAAAAGCAGATACTCATGTTAAATGTTTTTACCACATACACAAATGAAAAGCAAAGGGGCAAAGGAAACTTTGGGGTTGATGGATATTTTTTACCTTGATTGTAGTGATAGTTTTATGGGTGTATGCAAATCTCAAAGCTTGTTAAATTAAGTGCATTAAATATGCTTTGTATATTAATTATACATCAATAAAGCTATTTTAAACAGTCAAACATAATATACAGGAGAAATATATATAGAATTCAAACTAAGAAAATAAAAAGTACTTATCTTTCTCCTCCCCCAGAAAACTACCCAGATACTTAGTAGTAGAGTGTGCATGCTCAGTCATGTCCAACTCTTTTCCAGCCCCATGGACTGGAGCCCACCAGCCTCCTCTGTCTGTGGAATTTTCCAGGCAGCAATACTGGAATGGGTTGTCATGCCTTTCTCCAGGGAATCTTCCCAACCCTGGGATCAAACCTACATCTTTTATGTCTCCTGCATTGGCAATGGGTTCTTTTGGTGCTTTGTTAATGATCACAGGTATCAAGGAAATAGAAGAAGAGTAGGCTTCTTATTTCCCTGTGCAAATAACAAGGAAGGGAGTGATCTCTGGCTCTCTACTTCTCATTTTTTGGAAGGAGAAGAATGACCTCAAGGTGTCTACTCTGTAGCCCCTCAAAAACTCTTTATCATGCTAGAATGCTGACATAAGACTTTGGGATAAAGAAATTTCAAGAATGTTGTTTGGATGTAGATGTAAGTTGGAGAAATCAGTCCAGATGGCAAAGATTCTTGCTAACTCTGTCTCTCCTGCCTATCCTCCCATCCTACATAATCAAGAGGAAGAAGTAAGGCATCACAGTGAGGACCACCAGCAGGAACCTGACAGAGCACAGCGTACTACATTCTCTGAGACCCTGCATGTCCCATTTGATTTCAGCCCCAGAAATATAATGCATTTCAGTGGCCTAAATACATAATGGAAATATTATCAATTGAATGACAGCTGTGAGAGGAACTGAGGGAGCGACCTCTGTGGAAATATTCCAGATCTCCCCTGAGACATCAAATTTGGTTTACATCTCAAAGAAGATGCAAATGCTTTACTTTATAATGAAATAAGCTTTGTGATATTCTACATGTTGTTTATTATCTTTTTCTAAGTTTCTGTATTTCCATATCTCTTTGCATCTCACATCAAGAAAACTTGAAAACTATTTCAGTAATCTTGTGAAAACAAGTTTGTTTTCACAATCTATTCAATTAATTATACTCATAAAGATATTTCTATAGAGAAAGGCCACATCTTTCTGCCACCATTCCTACTTCAATTTGAGTCTTGCTCAAACAGGTCATTAGCATAATGCCCCATGTGAGGTGACTTTGAGGTCCCAGCAAACACCTTTGATTACTTAAGGGAAGAGGGTTAATTGCCAGCCTCAATGCTGAAACAAACAGAGAGGCAAGCATGCTTTACCAGCTCCCAAATTCATGGAAATCAAATTACCAGCTAACAGGCTAGATGTAGTTTGGGGCTTTATCCTCCTTTTTGTAATATATACCAACAGATGGAAAGGTTAAAGATGTGACAGCTGGCTCACACTGAACATATCTTTTCAATTATGGAGTGTTTTTAGCTTAATCTTTAAAATTTGTTGTTTATTTCATTTTTTGTTTGTTTGTTTTATTTTCAGGCTTGGGAAATTAGTCATTTTCTCTGAAAAACTCAGAGTGGACATCAATCATTCAATCACTAGATCATTCATTTTAAACCATCTCAAAGTTCTTCTCACTTCCCAAAGTTCTTATCATCTACTGACTGAGGAAAGAATGGATTGCTACCCTTTTCTCAAAGATACAGCTATTTATGTAATTTAAATTCCCACCAGACATGAAATAATACCTCATCTCCCCCTTAGTGCCTTAAACCAAGTAGGCAGAGATAGAAGCTGCTTCAGATGACGTAGTGAAGGGGCCCAGGCTGCCGCATTAGAAGAACTGTTCCTCAGAATGTGACTATATATGGTTATAGCCCTTTAAAGAGGCAAATTTAAAAAGGAGTCCACTAAGGTGAGCCCTAATCTAATCTGATGGATGATCTCGTAAGTCAAGGAAATTTGGACACAGAAGAACACATCAGGGATGTGTCCACAGAGGAAAGACCATGTAAGGGTCCAGCGAGAAGGTGGCCAACTGTGAACCAGGGGGAGAGGTCTCAAAGAAATGAGACCTTTTATTTTGGTTATTTATTTAATTTTTATTAGTGTATAGTTGTTTTACAATTTTTTGTTACTTTCTGCAAGAAACAAGATCTTGATCTAAGTGTTCTATCCTCCAGAACTGTGAAAAAGCAACTTTCTGTTGTTTAAGTCACTTGGGATCTGTGATATTTTATCCCAGCCCTAGAAAATTAATACAAGGGCTTTTATCATCAAAGCATACATTTTTGAATAGAGGATTTGTATGTTCAAATTGAGCCTTTAGAAGTTGAAATAAATTGACACTGTGATCCTTTAATCATCTCAGTAATCTGAGGTTTGTTTTGTTTTGTTCTACAATCTCTTTTTTTGGACCTTAGAAAATACGATCACTTAAGATAAATAACTTTGCGACTTTAACCAAAAAGTCAATGGGTCTGGAAAGTGAACCCCTGCGTACTCAAACCAGTTAGTGCAAAATTAATTCAGTGTTCCATGCAACATTTCCCAGGGTGGAAGAGATGTGATTTTCCTCTGGCAAAGAGGAATAGAATAATCAAATCTGTAATAAATAGGAATCCTTTTACCTTTCACACATTTTCATAATTTCCCCCACTGCTTCAACTAATTAATTATCAATGCAATTTGTGTTTAGACAAGGGGTGCTGTCTCCTTCACAGCCCATCTGCTTCTTGGTAACCTTTCTGTCAAGTCATTGCAAAGTGGAGTTGCTGATAAAGCTATCATCTCCATGGCAACTGCTGCTATGTCACAAACCTAGGACTGTGACCTCACTACAGTTAAAGGGATAAATCAAACTGGTGTCTGTTGTTTGAGGCGATAAGAGTTTTTAATCAGTCACATATTTACTTATTTATTTTAGAAATCCAGGAGAGAAGGATTTCTAAATGTTACTGCAATAACCTTGCTTCTAATTACTAAATATTAAATGAGCATCTTACTATTAGAAGTGCAATATGAACAGGCAACTGGTTATACTTGAGGAGAAAATGTATTATGTAAATACGATACTGATTCAGAGAGATCTTCTGGCCCATAGAATGTGAATTTCATCCTTCTTCAGTTGCTCTTGTGTGTATTCTGTTGGCCCCTTACTAATGATAACAACTAACGCTGAGTACTTACAGCCTACCAGATTCAGCAACCTGTGAGGTAGTTACCATCGCCCCATTTTACAGTGATGGAACTGAGGCTTAGTGAGGTCAAGGGGTTTGCCCGAGGGCACACAGTTGGAGTGATGGCATCCTGTGGAACCCCCAATTATGCTTGCTAAGTGAGGCTCTTCTCCTCTGCGTTTTCCTGCCTGCCCACTCCTCAACATAAGCTTTGCCATAGATTTTTTTGTTCTTGCTGGAAATAGAATTTCCAGAACCTTTCTTGTTTTTTAGACATCAATAACATTTTAGTAGTAAGTGAATTGCAAGATACCAGAATAGGTTTTGTATCGATGAGAAAGCTTAGCAGCGCAAGGATTATCTCCTGCTACTTTGATGGTTCAGAATAACAGTTATAAGCTTTTCCTATGAAAGTCTGTGTCCATCCCTCATCCTCCAGCATGGGGATATGACTTGGTGTTACAGCGTGGCTAAGTGGTCTCTGTCAGAACACCCCCTGACACATCATCCCACGTGTATAAGAAGGATGCTTGCTCTGTTCAGACAGCTGTGAGGCAAAGTCTCATCCTTCTCTAATCAGATGACCTTGAAATCCCTTCCTTTTTAGACACTCTGACACCATCAAGGGGTAAAGCAAAACAGAACAAAACAGTCACAGAAAAGCGTAACTATGGCTTCAAATACCAGTTCTGTCATTCCAGTTACTTCCTTGACCTGGCCATTTAGGAGGAGTCACAGTTCCTTAAAAAAATCAGCTTGAACTTCTACCATAAGGGAAATTGGTACCTTGCCTATTTTATTAGCTGTGATTAATTGAGTATAAGTGTAATTAAAAGTAGACCTAGTTCTGTGATTTTTCTTTTGTTTTCGTATTGGCTCTGTACAGGTCCAACGAATGAGACCCTGACTTATCCTGCAAACATTCTATGACTGTTATGTTCTACATCTCTTAGGAAAAGCGACACTCCAGGTGTAATGCTTAGTGAGCTTGAGGAAGTCAGCAGCGTCTTCGTTACTTACCACATCCATTTGTACAACAGCCCATATACTGATGTGACAAGCAGCCACAGTGTCTTTCCTAGAGAAAGAGCTAAACGTGTGAGACACGCGTGAGAGCTAAAAGAGTGAGACACTGAATTCTGAAATCGATCCACAGGAACTGTTATCATAAGTTCTGATCAACTTGTGATTCTCTTCCTTGGATGGCTGGTTAACTAGTTACTCAGTTGTATGACGCAGGCAGTAAATATTAGAACCTAGAAGTGCTGCATCCCTCTAGCTGTCAGAGCACTAAGTCAACTATGTTCATTGGAGATTTGCTGTGTGTGTGCATGTTCATACTGGTAAGAGGAAATCAAGAGACTGTGTACAGCCTGTGCACTATACTTGCTTACAATGTTGTGGGAGGCACATAGGACCACAGATGTAACAACACAGAGAAAGAGACAGAGTCAAAGATCATGCCCATTGCCACGTTTCACCATTTCTGTAAGTGGTAGGTGTAAGAATAAAAGAAAGACATCAGTCAAAACCTGCATTAGATGACATTTTTTTTCAAGCAGGTGATTGGAAAGAAAATATAAAAATAGCATTTTATAAGCATTTAGTCTGTGCTAGGCACCCTTCCCTGATGATCAGTGGATAAAGAATCCACCTGTAATGCAGGAGATGAAGGATATGTGAGTTCAGGCCCTGGGTTGGGAAGATCCCCTGGAGGAGGAAATGGCAACCCACTCCAGTATCCTTGCCTGAAGAATTCCATGGACAGAAGATCCTGATGGGTTACAGTCCATGGGGTCACAAAGAGCCAGACATGACCAAAGCAACTGAGCATGAGCACTCAAGCATTTTACATTTTTAAAAAATCATTTATTCTTTTTAAAAAGATCTAGGACATAGGTTTCACAGTTTACCAATGAAAGGATTGAAGTTCAAGGATTTAAATGACTTGTCCAAATCAGCAGTCTGTAAGTCAGCAGATTTCAGAACCTGTGTATCTAAGACTTACAAGTTTATGCCAGATTTCTATTGCCTAGAAAAATCAGATAGGAAAATGGCATAATTATCTAGAAGATAACATCCTGCAGAGGACAGTTCAGATCCCTTCTATCCTGCTTCCTCATTTCGATTGACTGAGGGCATAGAGCATGGACTAGCTTCCCTAGGGCTTGTTCAGGGTTCCTTTAGGTTCAAACAAAATTTTGTTGTTCTTATAAAATTGGAGAAATAAATGCCAGCATACATTGCTTGAAAGATGCACTGCCTTGAAGTTGTCCACCTTTGAACAGGTTAATCCTTTGGAAATTAACTGTTACATTGATTCAGCAGGATTTATATGTTGATTATATTGATAGATCTTATTCTTTAGTTATGTAGCTGGGTACTTAAAACTGTAGTTGATAATAGAATGCTATTCAGACATCTTTGCCACTATAGTGGGTTGGCCAAAAAGTTTGTTCAGATTTTTCCATAGGCTGTTATGCAAAAATCCAGAAGAACTTTTGGTCAACCCAATATGACTTCTTTAGATCCGTAACCCTCATATGTTCTCCGATATGAATAATTCATTCAATGTCCTTGCTTATACTGTGGTCTCATTTGTCCCTGGGAACATTAAAGAAGGCAAATGCTTGAAGAGTTAAGAGACTTCAGTTTGGATGTCCTTGTGGCTGAATAAATTAGATTTGGATAGATGGGAGCAGGAATTATTGGTTGGCCTTAAAGTTCAGATTTTCAGTTGGAGGCAACTGGAAGATTCCAAACATTTCTTATCAGGGATGTTATGTAAGTTAAAAGAAGTATTGTTTAGCTTTTGTTTAACTCTAGAAGCTCACATATAATTTATATTTTTCAGAGAAGAAAGCATAAATGGGATTGAACTGTATACACTGTTACACAATTTTTTTTCCTCACACAACACTGCAGTTAGAATGTTAGCATATGTTATAAATAGATTTACTTCATTAATTTTAATCACTGTGTAGTAATTTAGTTTCTTTTGATGGTTTTAAATTGTTTCTAGGGTTTTTATTTTATCATATGGTTGTTCTATTTTGTTTTGTTTTGCTATTACAAAGAATGTTACAATGAACCTCACTATACTTATATTTTGCAAAATTGGTGAGTGTGTCAGCAGGATAAATTTCTAGAAGTCCAATTGCTGGGTAAAAATATAGGTGGACTTTATATTGTAATAGATATTGCCAAAGGCTGCATAAAACACAACAATTTAAGCCTCCACCAAGATATATCTAGTGTTTCAATATATCCATTCAACATTAGGTAACATCAAAGTTTAAAATTGTTATTACTTTGATGTGTAAAATATAGGCAAACATCTAAGTTAAATCTCTTTAATTACAAGTGAGTTTGAACATTTTCTTATGTTAATTGAGCATTGGTGCTTTGTGTTTCTGTGAATTGCTTGCTTGTGTCATTTTCTCCTTTTCCTGTCACATGCTTAGTTTTAAAATTTTATGTGTAAGATTGCTTTAATATTAAAACTGCTTCAATCTTAGACTATCATATGAGCTAGAAATAGTTTTCCTAGTTATCATTTCTTTTGACTTGATTTGTGGTTATTTAGAGGGTGGTAGAAGTTTTAAATTTTATATAAATTTATGAGTATTTTATGATTTTTTTGGTTTTAATTCTCTACCCCAGATATTTAAGAAAAAAAAAAAAAAAGCTTTCCTTTTGTCCTTAAGTAACTTTATTCTTTTCTCTTCCTATTTACTTATTAATTCTTTGATCTATTTGGGATTTATTTTCATGTAAGATATAAGAAAGTGATCCAACTGTTTTTTTTTTTTTTAGCCACTAGTCTGTAGTCTCAACAATATTTGCTACATAATTTACTTTTCATTCACCTTTATCATATACTAAATTCCTTTGGGTATTCATCTCTATATAAGATTTCACTTTTCCATGGTTCTTCTGATAATCTGGGCCAGTGTAAGCTATTTAAAATATTATAGCTTAATAGATTTTAATATTTGGGATTCCCAGGTGGCACTAGTGGAAAAGAATCCACCCGCCAATTCAGGTTAATCGACATGGGTTTGATCCCTGGGTCAGGAAGATTACCTAGAGGAGGAAATGGCAATCCACTCCAGCATTCTGGCCATAAAAATTCCATGGACAGAGGAGCCTGGCAGGCTACAGTTCTTGGGGTCACAAAGAGTCAGACACAACTGAGCATCTGAGCACAACAACAACAGGTTTTAATATTGAGTAGTTCTAGTTTCCATTTCACATTATCTTTTGATTATTCTGACTCTTCTATGTGCTTTTGTTTTCCTTAAACTACTTGAGATCACCTTGGTACATTGGTTGAGACTGCTAATTTTATAGATCAGTTCGGAGGAAAATGCTATCCTCATTACCCAACATTATCATTATTACTATAATTTTACCCAGAGATAAAATATGCATTTCTACTTATTCATTTTCAATTCCATGGTATAACTAAATAGGATATCTTTTTAACATAATCATTTCTTAATTTTCTTTATAACCTGTACAAATTCTTAGAGAAAACTACATTATTCCTCTAAAGTGTTTTGCTTTTCAGTACTCATTCCATTTTCCTAGTGTCATTGTTTTCTCTTCTCTTCTCATTTAACCTTGGACATTTTGAAAGTCCACAGCAGAGAACTAATTCTTCCAAATTCTGGAGCCTAGCCTTTTAGCTGTGGAGTATTTGAATAATAGCTAATATTACAAACAGCCTAGAACAGCTGCTTCTCACTGCGTTTTACTGGTGTACAGTCATTACTAGTGCAGGATTGAGTGATTTGGGCGAAGTTTACTTAAGGATCACTGTCATTATATATTTATGAATAACAGCAAACACTATTTAGGCTAAGCCATTCCATGAGAATTGACACGCTACATCAGGGACTGGGTGATAGAGTTCCTCGCCCTGTGTTTATGGCACTAACAATCTGTTTCATAAGCCAGCTTCTGCAAGCTAATGATCACAGCCACTAACCATTCTATTCTCATTTTAATAAAAATTGCAAAGAGAGGAAAGAATAATAAGAGAAAAAAGGTGATGGATGTACTATTGAGGCCATCTGTAAACAAATAAAATCCATTTAACCTTATTTGGAGGACCAGCAGAAAAAACGTGCAAAGCTCTAGCAGGCAAGACATTTCCATTTGTACTCATATGCTCCCCTGTATTCTAATCGCTTTCTTCCAAAAGAGGAGAAAAAAGGATACTCCTCATGTTTTTCTCGATGTTTGTTGTCATTGGTGGTATGTTTTAATGGAGGCTACAATCAACTACAGCCTTCTGAAGCTATTCACATAGACTGATGTTCTTTTCTGTTACCCATTTGTTTTGTTACAGAGCAATTCTGTTTAGGGTGGAAGGTACTCTGATGTTGTGGAGCGCACAAAGGAACAAAGGACTAAGTTAAACTCTAGTCACTGACTAGACCATGCCACTTTATAAGGGTCAGGGGCCAACACTCTCTCTCTATCTCTATCTCCCCCGGCCGCATCGTTTTCAATCTTATCTGTTGCTCTATGCCTATTCCTTAATATCAAGTCTAGCATTCCCAACCTTGCCAGGTCAGTAAGTAACCTTAGTCATAGAACAAGGGGAATGGGATTACTTTTGGATGTTCATTAGGAAGCTGACATGTCTTAACCCTCTATTTTGTATGCTAACCAGAGCCAGAGCTGGTTCAAAATCTGGCCACTTATATTATCTGAATCACGGTGACATTGAATGTCATCTGCGGAAATGTTTTGTTGGTGTGGCTTTAGGACACAGAGATTGAGAAGGCTGAAGAGATAGGTTTTGAGCTGTGTCCCATCCAGCCACTCCTCCTTTCACTGATCTAGAATCACCACAGTGGT
Source organism: Bos javanicus (assembly GCF_032452875.1). Classification (NCBI taxonomy): domain Eukaryota; kingdom Metazoa; phylum Chordata; class Mammalia; order Artiodactyla; family Bovidae; genus Bos; species Bos javanicus. The sequence continues at coordinate 61,970,767 of NC_083868.1, read as the reverse complement.
AGGGTTGGAGGGAAGTAGGGGCAGGACTACTGAAGATGATGCCCTAACACTACTTAAGAACAATGGAAATTCTAAGCTAGAGGGTAGTGGGCTTCTTGGTGCTTAATGAGGCATCATTTTTGAATGATAACTGCATGCTTGTGAAATGCTAGTTAGCATGAATTGGAATCTCTTATAAGGTTTATCAAGAGAGCCTCTTAATAAAAGTGAAAGAGGAGAGTGAAAAAGTTGGCTTAAAATTCAGCATTCAGGAAAACACATCATGGCATCTGGTCCCATTACTTCCTGGCAAATAGATGGAGAGACAGTGGAAACAGTGACAGACTTTATTTTGGGGGGCTCCAAAATCACTGCTGATGCTGACTTCAGCCATGAAATTAAAAGATGCATGCTCCTTGGAAGAAAAGTTATGACCAATCTAGACAGCATGTTAAATGCAGAGACATTACTTTGCCAGCAAAGGTCCGTCTAGTCAAAGCTATGGTTTTTCCAGTAGTCATGTATGGATGTGAGAGTTGAACTATAAAGAAAGCTGAGTGCTGAAGAATTGATGCTTTTGAACTGTGGTTTTGGAGAAGACTCTTGAGAGTCCCTTGGACTGCAAGGGGATCCAACCTGTCCATCCTAAAGGAAATCAGTCCTGAATATTAATTGGAAGGACTAATGCTAAAGCTGAAACTCCAATACTTTGGCCACTTGATGCAAAGAACTGACTCATTGGGAAAGACTCTGATTTTGGAAAAGATTGAAGGCAGGAGGGGAAGGAGATAACAGAGGATGAGATAGTTGGATGGCGTCACTGACTCAATGGACATCAGTTTGAGTAAACTTCAGGAGTTGGTGATGGACAGGGAGGCCTGGTGTTCTGCAGTTCATGGAGCTGCAAAGAGTTGGACATGACTGAGCAACTGAACTGACTGATGGGGTTTATAGAGTTTCTAGGAATAAAGATGATATTGTACATTTAATTGAGAATTGGAAGAAAATATAGAAACATCACAAGGGCCAAGGATGGATTCTAAGAATAACTCAGAAATTTCCAGTATTCTCTGTTGGGTGTATTAGCAAGCACTTGCAGTCTCTTCAAAGAATGTGCCAGGGGAACAGACAGCTGTGTTTCTCTCATCTGGCAGAGCTGTGAGCCTGCTTGCTGGGAATCCTGTGGGCCCTACGACTGTCCTTCAGATGTCAAAATCCATTTCAGTAGCATACATAATGCAGGAATAAACCAGAGAAGTAGAATTTCTGATTGTCCGTCTGGTGCTGTCCTGTCTATACCCATGATAAACTGTACAGAAATGAGACATACAAGAAAATTTTACCAGCCCAGAGCAGAATCTAGAATAACAGTAGAGCTATTGTTTTTCAGTCCATAAGTCATGTCCAATTCTTTGCAACCCCATGGACTGCAGCATACCAGGCTCCTGTTTCCACTATCTATCTCCCGGAATTTGCTCAAATTCATGTCCATTGAGTCAGTGATGCTATCTAACCATCTCATCTTCTGCCACCCCCTTCTCCTCCTGCCCTCAATCTTCCCCAGCATCAAACTCTTTTCCAGTGACTTGGCTCTTGGCATCAGGTGGCCAAAGTATTAGAGCTTCATCTTCAGTGTCAGTCCTTCCAGTGAATATTCGGAGTTGATTTCCTTTAGGATTGATTGGTTTGATCTCCTTGCTGACCATAGGATTCTCAAGAGTCTTCTCTTGTAATAGAACTCTTACATGACTGTTTTGTTCTCCACACTGTCTAACTCTGGAGAAGTGTGCCTCAACTCTTTTGTTGTCAAGTGGAAGGGGATTGGTAAGTAAATCTAATCATGCAGTCTCATTCCTGATTTCCTTTGCTCTTAGGATAGAGATGAAATTTCTTATTGGATCAAAAGGGTAGTTGGATTCTACCAATACCTCCAATCTCATCTCCTCCAGGATCTTCTTTTACTTTATAACCACAGTCTTCATCAGCCCCATGTATCTATATTACTTCCTGCTATCATGGGGCATTTTCATGTGACATAACCTCTACCTAGATCCCTTTCCTTTGTTTTTTGTTCTTTACTCTGGACACCCTTTAGATCTTGGGTTAGTCATTAATTTCTTGGGAAAGCTCTTGGACCTCCCTCAACAGATCAAATAATATTATAGATTGTTCAAAGAGAATGTATTTGTCTATAGTGGCACTTGTCACTATTGCATTTTCACATTTATTTTTATGATTTGATCCATGTCTGTATCCCCCCACTAGACTCTAAGCAGTTATGAGAGGAGAAAATTTACCTATGTTGTTCATTATTCTATCCCTAGTGCCTGCAGTGGTTCCTGACACATAGTGGGTGCCCACTTTAACTCATGTCTGTATCCTCATCAAAAATGCTTAGAACCTTTGGGGAGCAGAAAGAACTCCTGCAGAAATGGTTCACTGGCCTTGTTCCAGAGAGAATATAGGATAGGGATGGACTCTGCTGCCCGGAAAGTACACCATCAGCTGAGCTGAATGAGAGATGCTGAATTCAGAAGTTGTGATACTGCACAAAAAGAAGCAATATAATCTAACAGTTGCCAAGATAACACTTCAGAATCATGAAGAAAAGAGCAACAATATAAACCTATCAAAGAATCTTAGGATGTTAAATCTAGAAGTATTGTTCAGTGTTGCTTAACAATAATATATAGCCAATGGGAGTTTGCTGTGTACTGTAGGAAGTTCAGCTCAGTGTTCTGTGACAATCTAGAGGGGTGGGATAGGGTAGGAGATGGAAGGGAGATTCAAGAGAGAGGGGACATATGTATACCTGTGGGTGATTCATGTTAATGTATGGCAGAAACTAGCACAATATTGTAAAGCAAGTATCCCCCAATTAACTCTTTTTTTTTTTCTTTAATGAGAAAGCAGAAGCCCAGCAGTAGGATATTAAGAGAAAAATCCAAGCTTCCTTACCTATAGTGCATACTTTCTTGGCCACACCATTCTGCATCTAAAAAATAGTTGCTGTCTGGGATACTTGGACTTTCAAAAATAAATTGGGGGAGGGAGGAAGTCAATGGGACTTATATACTGTACAAAGATAATCTGTAGCCTTGGTTTTTTTTTTTTTTTCTTTTCCTTTCTATATAAATGCAAAAAAAAAAAAAAGACTGAATATTATCTCTGAAACATATTATGTGGCGAATGGCAGTATGGCAGTCACCCAAAAAAGCTTTTACTGTTTCTGGAGTGTTTGTTTGGATACATTAAAACTATTTTTTTTTAATATAAAAGGCAGTCCCATTCCTGCTTCCACTAAATGAGAGATGAAAAATGACAGGGGTGGGAATTACAGATCAGACCCCCATTCCAGAAGTTAGCCAATCATCTAGTCAGGCATTCTCTGCACCTTATGAAAAATTCTGCTTCTGTAGCTATTCCATATCAGAGAGTTAATTTCTGCCAAGTTTCAGCATACATATCCAAAGTGATGCTTTAAAATTGTGGTGTTAGAGAAGACTCTTGAGAGTCTCCTGGACAGCAAGGAGATAAAACCAGTCAATCCTAAAGGAAATCAACCCTGCATATTCATTGGAAGAATTTTGCTGTAGCTGAAGCTCCAATATTTTGGCCACCTGATGTGAAGAGCCAACTCATTGGAAAATACCCTGATGCTGGGAAAGATTGAGGGCAGAAGGAGAAGGGGGCAGCAGAGGGTTGGACAGTTGGATGGCATCCCCGACTCAATGGACGTGAATTTGAGCAAACTCCAGGAGACAGTGGAGAAGAGAAGCCTGGTGTGCTACAGTCCATGGGGTTGCAAAGAGATGGACATGACTTAGGACTGAACAACAACAACGACTCTAAATCTAAATTCATTTAAATTCTAAACCAATCTAAATCTTCAGGCTACAGTGATTTGATGTCCAAAATTCTAAAGCTGTATTATTCTATGTTAAATCCAGAAACTTCAACATTGAGCTTGATTATAAATTGAAATGCTTCAAAGGTCATCAAAAATAAATAAAAACATATGTAAATAATAGAGAAGGAGAGAAAGTTAAGGGAAAGTCAATCACCCAGGCTTCTATAATAGTAAGGCAACATCTGATATACTGACTAGTGACTGTGCTATGAATATAATTTGAATGATTTGGGTCAATTATTTCCCCCCACCCCCCTACCAGCCACACACCTTTGAGAAAGACTAGAAGGGAATACAATAGCATAATTCTTGTGATTGTTCTTTGCATTTCTTCATTTCTCTGATTTACTTTTATTGTTATTTTTATTACTAAAAATTACTTCTTTGAATAAGTCACTTAATATGGCTAACTCAGATCAGATCAGATCAGATCAGTTGCTCAGTCATGTCCGACTCTTTGCAACCCCATGAATCACAGCATGCCAGGCCTCCTTGTCTATCACCAACTCCCAGGGTTCACCCAGACTCATGTCCATCGAGTCAGTGATGCCATCCAGCCATCTCATCCTCTGTCATCCCCTTCTCTTCTTGCCCCCAGTCCCTCCCAGCATCAGACTCTTTTCCAATGAGTCAACTCTTCGCATGAGGTGGCCAAAATACTGGAGTTTCAGCTTCAGCATCATTCCTTCCAAAGAAATCCCAGGGCTGATCTCCTTCAGAATGGACTGGTTGGATCTCCTTGCAGTCCAGGGGATTCTCAAGAGTCTTCTCCAACACCACAGTTCAAAGGCATCAGTTCTTCGGTGTTCAGCCTTCTTCACAGTTCAACTCTCACATCCATACATGACCACAGGAAAAACCATAGCCTTGACTAGATGGACCTTTGTTGGCAAAGTAATGTCTCTGCTTTTGAATATGCTATCTAGGTTGGTCATAACTTTCCTTCCAAGGAGTAAGCGTCTTTTAATTTCATGGCTGCAGTCACCATCTGTAGTGATTTTGGAGCCCAGAAAAATAAAGTCTGACACTGTTTCCACTGTTTCCCCATCTATTTCCCATGAAGTGATGGGACCAGATGCCATGATCTTTGTTTTCTGAATGTTGAGCTTTAAGCCAACTTTTTCACTCTCCACTTTCACTTTCATCAAGAGGCTCTTGAGTTCCTCTTCACTTTCTGCCATAAGGGTGGTGTCATCTGCGTATCTGAGGTTATTGATATTTTTTCCGGCAATCTTGATTCCAGCTTGTGTTTCTTCCAGTCCAGCGTTTCTCATGATGTACTCTGCATATAAGTTAAATAAACAGGGTGACAATATACAGCCTTGATGAACTCCTTTTCCTGTTTGGAACCAGTCTGTTGTTCCATGTGCAGTTCTAACTGTTGCTTCCTGACCTGCGTACAAATTTCTCAAGAGACAGGTCAGGTGGTCTGGTATTCCCATCTCTTTCAGAATTTTCCACAGTTTATTGTGATCCACACAGTCAAAGACTTTGGCATAGTCAATAAAGCAGAAATAGATGCTTTTCTGGAACTCTCTTGCTTTTTCCATGATCCAGCGGATGTTGGCAATTTGATCTCTGGTTCCTCTGCCTTTTCTAAAACCAGCTTGAACATCAGGAAGTTCATGGTTCACATATTGCTGAAGCCTGGCTTGGAGAATTTTGAGCATTACTTTACTAGTGTGTGAGATGAGTACAATTGTGCGGTAGTTTGAGCATTCTTTGGCATTGCCTTTCTTTGGGATTGGAATGAAAACTGACCTTTTCCAGTCCTGTGGCCAGTGCTGAGTTTTCCAAATTTGCTGGCACATTGAGTGTAGCACTTTCACAGCATCATCTTTCAGGATTTGAAAGAGCTCCACTGGAATTCCATCACCTCCACTAGCTTTGTTCATAGTGATGCTTTCTAAGGCCCACTTGACTTCACATTCCAGGATGTCTGGGTCTAGGTCAGTGATCACACCATCATGATTATCTGGATTTTGAAGATTTTTTTTTGTACAGTTCTTCTGTGTATTCTTGTCATCTCTTCTTAATATCTTCTGCTTCTGTTAGGTCCATACCATTTCTGTCTTTTATAGAGCCCATCTTTGCATGAAATGTTCCTTTGGTATCTCTAAACTAGAATAAAATTCCCCTCCCGTATCACACTTTCCAGTGCAAACCTACTAGTCAAGTCTTGACAATTTTTTTCTTTGTCAGCCCCCAATTTAGCAAGATATTTGTAGGGAAGGTACCCAGAGAAAGCATTCAAATGTTATTCAAAATAACTCTTAACCAGAGGTAGATGTATTATCAGACTAATGATTCATAAGCTTCTCATTTTTGTAAGTCCCTCCTAGCCCCTAAGAGGGATGCTGGTAATATCATATTCCAACTATTGAATTAATTTTCTTAAAGAGCCCCTCACCCAGGTGAGTAAGTTTTATGTTCCCAAAATTTAATTTGGACCCTGCTTTCACAAGAATAACGAGTGTAGAAAACCCCATCTGGTCATTACTTGTGCCATTAACTTGAATCCTAGTGAATGAATGTCCTCTCTCTCACAGTTTTGACATGTTCAGTCTTGAGTATCCCCTGCAAGTCCATGTCTGAGTGTTTTCTTGTGTTATCTATTAAGCCCACCCACAAATGGCCCAGTCAGTGATGGATTGCTCTGCAATTAGCTGATTTAACCTAGAAATATTTGTTAGACTTCCTCTTATTTCCCCCCAATAGTTGATTCCTATATATCTTTTTTTTCAGCAAAATATTGAATCCTTATATATGTTTACATGTAAAAGTATCCTCCCCTTTAATAGCTTTAGACAATAATATGCTGAATTTACCACTGCTGCCTCTAATGGTATAGTTCTGAGGGCAGTATCTCAGTCTGAAATGTTGTTGGTAAACTTGTTACTCTCACATTTCATAGTGGATTTCCAGAAAACAACAACAAAAAATCAATTCCTGACCCGTAATGGGATGTCCTTTTATCTGTCTCATGTCCTCATTCTCTGTTTCTTTTGTCAAAACTCAAGAAGGGAGCAGGGAATGAGTACAAGTTCTGTATCCCATTGAATCTCTGCAACTGTTTTGGGTCAGCTTCAAAGGTGCCATATCTCCAGGGAAACATGAAAAGAATTCTCATAAGAAAAGTATTTTGAAAAGTACTTTACAAAGACATGCTTTAGTGGAAATGGCAAGTAACACCCAGAAGAGTCTCCAAAGGTTGATTCTTAAAATGAACTTGACATTGACCTGACACTGAATGATGAAAACAGAGCTAGTGAGACATTTTCTTGCCAGGGAGATGTCACTGGCTTGGCACAGCTTCTGATGGGAGACCACATTTAAGGAGGATACTTCTGTCTATACTAACTGGAAAGATACAATTGTTCATACTGCAATGTAGCCAGTGGGAGCCATTCTCCCAAGGGAGCCAGAGCTCTCTGTCCAAGGAGATAGAAATGAAAAGGATGAGTCTTTGGATTCATTCTTTCTTTCCTCCCCCCACAATTTGAAAGAGAAAGAACTTGAGTTTTTTAAATTATTATTTTGAAACCTTCCTGCTAGGCATAGTTATTCTGCTATAATAGCTCAACATAAATGGATCTAACAGTAAAGCTATTTTCTGGTGGAAGTACGTGTTAAATCTTGAGCACCTACTGTTTGTCTCTGGACAAGTTTCTTTAGGAACTGTACGTGTAAAATCTCCATATTCTCCACATGATTTCTGTGTAATCTCCATTTTACTCTTCACATTAACTCCACGAGATGAATGTTGCCCTTTTTCATTTCTCCACTTGAAGAAACTGAAATTTCAGGAAGTTATGCAACTTATTTGAGATTTACCTGATAAGTGGTCGGTCTGGGATCTAAACGTGACCCCAAGCACACGTCTCATAAGGCCACACGTGGTCTGTCCTCTTCACTACCAGGTCAACATTTACTTCAGGACACGAGTGTTGATCAAGTGTTGGCTGTATTATGTCCACCCTACACATGCAGAAACCAGTTAACAGAGGAGACTGTGCAACCATGCAAGACCCTTGAGAAAATCATGCTGGAAGATTGAACATACCAACTATTAGTGCTAGTGTTGGAACACAGGGAGACTGGGTTTCATAATCATAGTATTCATACACGAAGATTAAATCCACTTCTTGTTGCGACCAGAACCTACCTTTGCTACTGAGAATTTCTGTTACTGCTAATGCCAGTAATTTATAGAGCTTCTTTTTTTTTTTTTTGTGCTTTTTTATTTTTTATTTATTTATTTATTTATTTTTTTTTTAATTCTTCCAATTTTATTTTATTTTTAAACTTTACATAATTGTATTAGTTTTGCCAAATATCTTAGAGAAAAGGAGAGGAAAGGAAAGATGGGACGTTCTATCTAGATGCAAAATCAGAGTGGACTGTTGCAGATATTGACCTGAAGGTATTGCACCAGTTTGTGACAATAAATGGGAGTGCCTGGGGACAAAAGTAAGCCCATTAGGTTACATTGCACATGCTGTAATGAATCCAGGAGAGATTGGTGTGAGCAAATTATGGCTGGCTCAGCAGATTTCTAGAAGGTGGTAGATTCCCAACACTTTCAGGTTTTCAGTTGTGTCCTGAGCTGTATTAATGAGCTATATTCTGTAATCTTGGAGCTGAGCAGATGAAAAACTCTAGAAGTTAGAAATGGATTCAGTATCTGCTTTTGTGCCTCGTGGTATAGCTCTTAACCTGTTGCAGACTGGGTTTGAGAATGAAGGTCAAAACTGTAACGGGTTTGAGAATGAAGGTTGAAAATGTAACAGTAGCTTCCTAACATAGGAGAGTATTTTTTTCTGTATGCATTTTTTCTCCAGCTTAATTTCTATGATAAATTCCCTAAAATGCAGTAAATAATTTACAGTGTTAGTATCACAGCAACAGCAGGTCTATGTGGGTTGGCTGTCGATTTATATCTGAAATAAATGGCATCTTTCAGAAAGAAGGATGGATGTGGCAGGATGTGTGGTTCTATGTTCTCACTGTTGTCAGACTGTGCTTTTGTGCCAGCGTGTCTGTGTAAGCAAACAATCATACCTGCAGCTGTCCATGTGTCCACGCCGGGTATGTTCATGAAACTGTTTAAAAAGAGTACACACACCTACTCACATCTCACAGAAATGCAGAAGGGACTTACACCAGTGTTGTGTCCCCCAAGGTAGACCCTCTGTTTCAGCCTTTCCAGAGAATAAACCACTCTTTTTAGAGAGAGGAAGTGAGGAGGAGAGCATAGGGGAGGATCCGGTATTTCCTAAACATAATCAGGATGAAAATTGGAAGATCTAGCTGTTTATTCAGCAGAATTTCAAAAACACCCTCCTGTCTCAGTTCTGCTTTTACGTCACTTCCAGTGGTTCCAGACACTACAGAAATCTGATGTCTTGAAGGGAGGGGTTATTTCCACAAGGCAAGTTTGGTGTTCCTTAGGTTGGACTTTTCTCGGCTCAGTTTACATCAACTACTACCAGCTGTTTTGCTTTACCTTTTCCCAAAGTTTTTCTAAACTAATTGCCTCTTCTTTTTGCCCTTTATGTCTTTTATTCATTTTTTCAGTTTAGTGAGGTTTTGGAAAGAAGCAGAGGTATTAATAAATCTATGTTCAACTTGCCATCTCTAATTAGAATTGTGTTTTATTCTCTAGCTTGTATCTCTTCAGTCTCCATCTTTATTTAGGGATTCTGGCATGATATTATAGTATGAATCTCCCTGAATTTTAATGCCAAGGGAGAGGTAGTCTAGATGAGTTTTTGAAAATGTATTCAGTTCCTCTCTGACCAGCTATGAAAAGAAACTGCAGATGAATTAAAAACTCTGATTACCTTACCCTGCAAAAGACCAGAATTTCTGGGGCTAGACCTGGGACTAGGAATTATTTTTATCCTCAAAAATATATGTATCCTTTGTTACTAGGCTGTGGCTATATTAGATCATTTTAAAAATTATTGTTCTAATCCAGTTTATTGTCTGTGTTCTCAACTAGGAGATGTTGATGTCATTGCCTTGATCCTGAAGATAAGTAAATTCTACAGTGTACCTAAATCCTTTGTTTGTTATATAAGGAACACTTGTTGGTGAATTTAAGAAGCACAGCTGATGCAAGAAAAAATAGACTTATAGAAATAATATAAACTAAAATTGCACTGTGATAGTTGAAAGTTTGTGATAGTTGAGAACTGACTCAGGGGATAATATCTCATGGGAACACTGAGAAATGCAAAAATTGACCCAAGAAAATTAGACATATGAGAAACAAATGGAACAAAATATAACTGAGAATGGCTGAAACTGTACATAATAACATTTTTATTGACTAAAAATTAATAGAAAAATAAAATATTCTTGACAAAATTTAGATCTGCAAAAAGTGACTGAAAAATGGATTTGATGGAACTAATAAGCACATGCATACAAACACAAAAGCCCTGCATGCAAAATGCTGACACTAATTAATGTATTTCAATACGAACAAAAGACCTTGATCTTTCAATTATTCATTGTACAGTTTACACAGAAAAAGCATTGGTAACAATAAAGACAGTTTTAGCAAAGTGAGCATGAAAAAAAAGATGTAAAATGTGTAAAGGCATTATATAGAATATTGATCAAAGAATGAAATTGGTAATTGGAGTTTTGTTCAGAAAATACTATCTCTACAAAAAGTCAATACTGTTCATAAAATCTTGATTAAAATATTTGTATGTGTATCAAGAATTTAAACATTCTTTCTGTCAAAATCTCACTTGTCCTTAATTCATTTTCAAGCTAGTGTTCATGGCTCAAAAAATTGTTTTCTATGAATAATGCCATATGAACACACAGGTAGAAAAGTATAGGAGTGTATAGTCTTTGGACAGAGAATGTTGCCTGCTATTCTGGTAAACAATAAATGCTGCCATCAAGCCATCAGCCACTCTAATTGTCTGAGGGGAATTCAGGATGGAGGGAAAACAGGATACCAGCCCTAGGTGGTTAGGATACATATCACAGGAATAATTTCAATGAGCCCAGACTCTCAGATCTTCCCATATATAGGAAGGCATTAAGGTCATTAACTTGAGATGTCTGTTTTTTGTGATTAGCAGAAACCGTTTGATGTTCAACTACGTTTTTGTTCTTGTTTTATCAGCAAAACTCCTACATAACCTAGCTTCTTCCTTACCTCTTTGGAATAGTTCTCAGAGCTGTCTGAGAGGCTGTCTCCCAGAGTAAGTTCCCTGAATAAAACAAGACATTCAATTTTTAGGTTGTGTCGGTTTTTTTCCAGTTCACAGGTCTGACTGAGTACATGACATTGAAATTCACTATAAGCTAGAAATTCTGCTGAATTGAACCAGGATCCTGGCTCTCCCAGCTCTCTGATCTAAGACTGAGACAGATGCAGCTGGGAGAGTATTTTGCATATAATAGTATATCAGAAGGGTTTGTTGAATTATGTTTTACTGAATTACCTCAACAGGATTTGCTCAGTCCTTGAGCATAATTCGTTTATAGCCCAGATCATTATCTATTTCTTGACATGTTTGTATGTTCCCCAGTTCTAAGGACTTTCTACTTTCAGCCTATGCTGAGTCTCCTCCCCTGACAATCTGACTTGCAGATGCCTCCTGACCCCTGGCAGATCCTTAGATCAGAAGTAGTATATCCCCTTTTAATTCCAATTTAACTTCTTTATTCTCTTTCTCTAACAAATCTGCCTTGAGTCTTGTTTTGCCTTTTATCTCTTTTCTGTCAATCAGTCCTTGTATAGTATTCAATTTAGTGCTAGATACAAGATAAGTTAAAAATTGCATGCAAATGTATGATAAAAAATAAATCATAAATCTGTACATAAAAGCAATACCATAGTCCTAAGGGGATATTAGGAGGTGGAATTTGTCAGAGCAATCATGGTGAGATGTATGGTCTTTGTTCAAGAAAGACTGCCATAAGAAGTCTATGGAGGTGTTGTTTAGTCACTAAGTCGTGTCTGTCTCTTTGTGACCCCATAGACTGTAGTCGCCCAGGCTACTCTAGCCATGGAATTTCCCAGGCAAAAATATTGGAGTAGGTTGCCAATACTTTTGGAGGATCCTCTCCAGGGATCCTACTCCTCTCCTGGAGAGGAGTAGGATCCTCTCCAGGGGATTTTCCCAACCCAGGGATTGAACCCACATCTCTGGCAGGCAGTTTCTTTACCCCTGAGCCACCAAGGAAGCCCATAAGAAGACTGTGTTGGGCAGCAAAACCATCCTATTTCTTAGAGAAGCTTTCAGTGTGCCTTCACTTTTTGTTTAAAATACAATCCTAGGACACAGAGGAACCTGTGTACAAAAGCAAATATATAAACAAATCCTATGCTAAATATCAGTTATTTGAATTGTGTCGCTTTTGATTATACTCCTCACTTTGTTTTTCCACTCATGTGAAACTTTGAAGATTGATTCTTCTGTAAAACCTCTTCAATTTTGCAGTAAATATGTACATATTAAGGAAATCATATGGGAAAGAGGGAAGACATTCCTAACATGTATATTTATGACTGCTTTGTAAACAAGTGTGGCAGAAAAAAAGTTTGTTTGGTCGTGAGAATGTACTATGTTGTTGGCAGAAGAAAAAAATTTTAAACTTCAGTATTGTGAAACAGTCAATTCACAGTTCAAGAAAAATAAACAAAGTAAGTTAAATTAAAATCATTACCCTGTACCTGATAGAAATATGTAAAACAGAAATGAGAAAATAGAACTTAGAATTTAAAAGAGCAATTAGAGATCATTTAGAACAATTTCCATATGTTATAATGAATAAATTGACACCCAAATAGGTCAGATGGTTTGCCCAACCCCAGGAAGCTAATGAATAATTGTCTATTTTCTGGGACAAACATCTTGCACATGTTAATTATTTTTCACTTAAAAGAGATGTTCCTGGTAATTCACCCTCTGTTACCTAAAGCAATACATAGTGTATAGCTGATGAGTCATTTCAGAAGCTCAATGAATTTGGGAGACAGTGGAAAGTAAGGTAATCAAATTTAATGAGCATTTAATATATGCTAGGTGTTGAGCTAAGTTCTCTATTATTGCATTCAGAGAGTTGATATGGCAATGAAACAGTTCATGTATTTGCTGGTGAGGGGTTTTAGAATTGAAAGAGTATGTGGAAATGTGCCAAATCTCCTAAAATGAAAATTGAAGTTAGGATTTGAACTCAGATCTCTGCCTGTGAATTGCATTCCACTAAGCTAAAGTACTGAGAGAATTCTCCATTATTCTGGTATGTCTACAGATCTTCTGAGACACTGGGAAAATTATTTGCTTTACAGATAACTTCAAAAGCTAGCGTCACTGTCTTTCTAAAGATAGAGATCCAGCTAGACCTTCAAAAATAGTAAAGTCTCCCACCCACCTCTACATAGAGAAGGTTTGCCCTTACTTCCCATGGTAAAAAACAAACCCCTCCAAAACTACTCTGTCTCCAAAGGGAAGGATGAGCTGGTTTGCCAGCAGCCATCTCTAAGATTAAGTGTTTCTTACACTTAGTGTTTGCAGGCTTTGGCATAGACCTGACTGCACAGCGCCTGCCTGGCACAGTCCCACATTGTCCTCATGGAACTTGGGAGGCAAGAGAAACTGATGTGAACATACCTTGCCATGAGTGAGAGACTGTCTAAATCCATATGAGTTCATTGTTTTCTTACCAGAGAAATTCATAGAATTATAGTGAGCAAATATTAGGACCTGTGTATGTGATACACACTACTTTTCCAATTGGAAAAATCTTCCTGCCAGCTTGGCTAAAAGAGGTCCTATTCACTCCCCAATAAAGCCTGTGCTCAAACAGTCAGATTATTTAATTGTGAAAAAAATATGGCATTTCTCAGGTTCATTGGTGACAGCTTAGATTCCATGCAACTCATTAAAAGCCAAAGGAGACCAAATAACAAGCATTAATGAGATACTGTAACAAAGAGAACAGCAGTTATGTGCTAATTTAATTTGGTTAATTTACAATTGAGTTAATTTCTAAAAGCTCTAATTTTCTTTCTGATTCTGTGCTGTTTGCTATCATTTAAGAAATCATTCTGTGAGATTTCTTTAATAATCCAATCAGGAAGCTGGTTACCATTTCCAAGCAAATGCCCACTTTTTGCCAACTTGGTTCTTTTTATGCTACCCACTCCTAGCATTCTTGATGAAAAAATTCATCCACTTTCATATATGCTTTCAATTATTGGTAAAGCATAATCATCTCTACCTCATGGCCCAGCCAACACTTGGCTATGGTGCATATGTTAAAAATGCTTTAACCTTTTCTCATAGGTGTTGCACTTTTCCTTTTGTGAACTCCTTTGTATTGAAAAGAATCTTCCAGCACTGTCGTGCCTGAATCTTAAAAGGTACATGCTAGAAGCATGGGTACTGGCCACCAACCAACCTGTAAATAGTGCAGCTCTCCACTGCTCAGAGTAAGCCTTGGCCCTTTTGGCTGCCAGCTTCCATAATTCTTTTGAGTGCTGTCTGTTCCTCTGTATGAACATGTACCTGATCTGACCAACTGTCCATCCTCTCTGACTGCTACCTGGATCTTAGTATGTGGCTCCCCCATTCCCCCACTCATAAACTTGCCTGAGGTACCCTGGGATCAGCTGTGCCCCCATTGGGTTTTGAGAACAGAGAGAAAAGGCTGATGTTCAGATAGCTGAGTGAGATGCAGTCCTTCCGTCTTTTCAATAACAACCGTGATAAAAGGAAGATGAATATGAAAGACAGGGAGAACTGTTTGTGTGCAAGCAAGAGTTTCGTGGTTAATTTCTTCTCACTGAAAAAGTCTTTTTCATGAATCAGACCATGGCAGACAGAAGTACTTTATTTCTTGTCAGGAGAATTAACTAGATTTTCATTGTGGGGAGATTGGAAAAAAAAAAAAAGTTTTCAGTTATCAGAAGCAAAATGGTCACAGTTATTTTTTGTACTCTATTCATATCTTTGTGCCAGGGGGTGAGGCCAATTGAAGATATTAGCTCATTAATTTCCATAGTATCCTTGTGAGGGAGGGCAATGGAAACTAATTATCCTTATTTTATAGATACTGAGAGAAATAAAGTGACCTCTCTGCAGCCTATGTAATTCATTGGTAGTAGAACCTCAAACTTCAGTTTAATTTCACAGTAGTTCATGGGTTTGATCAAGTCTTAAGGAAGCACAGAGGGATCATGTCACTGAGCACACTTCCTTATCTTGAAGATCTATGGTCCTTTATCATATTCCCCAAATGCTGTCGACTTACAAAAAGGCAGGGCAAAATCCAAGCAGAAAAAGAGGAATTGGGAAGTTCGTGTATGTTCAGAGAGAAAACCAGTTCAGTTCAGTTCAGTCACTCATTCGTGTCCAACTCTTTGCAACCCCATGAACCGCAGCACGCCAGGCCTCCCTGTCCATCACCAACTCCCGGAATCCATCCAAACCCATGTCCATTGAGTCGGTGATGCCATCCAACCAACTCATCCTCTGTTGTCCCCTTCTCCTCCTGCCCTCAATCTTTCCCAGCATCAGGGGCTTTTCAAATGAGTCAGCTCTTCGCATCAGGTGGCCAAAGTACTGGAGTTTCAGCTTCAACATCAGTCCTTCTAATGAACACCCAGGACTGATCTCCTTTAGGATGGACTGGTTGGATCTCTTTGCAGTCCAAGGGACTCTCAAGAGTCTTCTCCAACACCACAGTTCAAAAGCATCGATTCTTCGGCACTCAGCTTTCTTTATAGTCCAACTCTCACATCCATACATGACCACTGGAAAAACCATAGCCTTGACTAGATGGACCTTTGTTGACAAAGTAATGTCTCTGCTTTTTAATATGCTGTCTAGGTTGGTCATAACTTTCCTTCCAAGGAGTAAGCATCTTTTAATTTCATGGCTGCAATCACCATCTGCAGTGATTTTGGAGCCCAGAAAAATAAAGTCAGCCACTGTTTCCACTGTTTCCCCATCTATTTCCCATGAAGTGATGGGACCGGATGCCATGATCTTAGTTTTCTGAATGTTGAGCTTTAAGCTCTCCTCTTTCACTTTCATCAAGAGGCTCTTTAGTTCTTCTTCGCTTTCTGCCATAAGGGTGATGTCATCTGCATATCTGATACTATTGATATTTCTCCTGGCAATCTTGATTGAGAAAACCAGAGAGAGCATTTAAACAAGTGACTGATTCACTGGAATAAAACCATGGTCAGTGCCTGATATTTTCCAGGTTTTAGAAATATCATAGACAATTCCCAAACACATCAGCTTCAAAAATATATACATTTATTGCCTGTTCTGGGTCTTTGTTGCTGCATGAGTTTTTCTCTAGTAGCTGAGAGTTGGGACTGCTCTCTAGTTGCAGTGCGGGGGCTTCACGTTCTGGTGATTTCTCTTATTGCTGAGCACAGGCTCTAGGGCTTCAGCGATTGTGGTTCCTGGACTCTAGAGCACAGGCTCAATAGTTGTAATGCACAGGCTTAGTTGGTACACATGTGGGATCTTCCCAGCCAGGGACTGAACCTATTTCTTCTGTGTTGACAGATTCCTTACCACTGAGCCACCAGGGAAGCCCTCCCCTCATCAGCTTCCAGGTTGATAAAGTGGGAAGGTCGGCATGCAGGGTCCATTAAAAGTGACAACTGTTGTCAATGCCTCACCAAATTCCCTCCATCCTCTCTGAAATTGAGCTTCCTTGGGGTGCAGAGGTTGTCCTCAGGGTCAGGGGAAAGAGGAGGGGAAGAAGGTAGATATAAGGCTGTAAATAAGACTAGGAATAAGTATGTGCTCAGTCACTCTGTCATGTCCAACTCTTTGATGCCCCATGGCCTGCAACTCACCAGCTCCTCTGTCCATGGGATTTCCCAGGCAAGAATACTAGATTGGGTTGGTATTTCCTTCTCCAGGGAATCTTCCCCACCCAAATCTCGTGTGTCTCCTGCATTAGCAGGCAGAAGAATTCTGTTAGGTGATTTTAAAATCATAGAACTGAATTTTCCTTCCTAGAACCCCAGGGAAGGGAAGGATGTGCATAGCACGGCTGGCTGCACAAGGAAATCCTGAAGAACATGTAAGTGGTTACAAAGAACTGATGACAGAGAATGTGGCAAAAATGAGCAAATAAAAACTCCTGTTTCTACCAAAGGTGAAATGATCAGAAGTTTGGCACATAGAATTAACATGGGAGGAAAAATTGAACAAAAACTACTAAAGGAAGCTGAAGTTCTAGTGTTGTTGTTATTATGCTTTGCTATAGTCTGGGCACGTGTACTAGACCTTCTGAGTTAAAATATATACATCTTTGTGTTTGTACATATAAGTACATGGACATTTATTTTATACACACACACAAGGGGAAATGTGTACAAAATCCTATCCTTGCCATGTTCGCCCAAAAAACCCTCATGGAAAAACAGCTGATTCTGAACTGTCTCCAGTCCCACGCCCAGGCCAGTGGAGCAGGTCGGCTGCAAGACCTCGGTGATGAGAAGTGGAGAGTGGAAAACCCTTTGCAGTGAGGGCTCAATAATTAATTAAAGCAAAAATTCTAATGAAGGCAGAAGCCACACCAGAACACAAATGAGGCATTTATGGAGCTAGGGCTAAATGTAAGAGAACAAAGTAAGAGGCACAAAAGTCATGTTTTCCCTGAATGAGAATGTCAGAGGTCTGAATACTTGACTTTGCAAGGATCCCGAGAGCTGGGTGGGGCAGAAATTCATGTTCATTATCTCATCTCCTCAATACATATGTACTCAGAGCATAGGAGTTTGATGTGGTGAAGATCTGATCTCATGCCCCACCGGAGCCTAGATGCTTTCCTGAGAGCTGGTGGGGTTGGCTCAGCCCAGAGGCAGCCTGAAGTGGGCTTTTTAATCACTGCCTTATCTCCTGAGACCCAGTAACTCTGTATTTTCTGTGTAGCAGTACATGTAAAGCACACATGGATTTATATTTTATTCACAAAATCACTCATTTAGTAATCAGTAATTATTGAGCGAATACCATGTGTGAAGCCAAGGACAGTATAGTGCAGGCAGGAGAAAGAAGTGAGCATCAGAGTCTTAGCTCCTAAAGAAAATAAAAAATATTAGATTGAATTTAGTACCATGAGAGACTTGGAGACAAAGTAACGTGGAAATCCAGAGGAAGGCAAGATCAGTTTTTCTTTGACAGAAATCAGGAAAGGCTCAAGAGAAGAGGGCCCACTGAAGTTGAGACTCAGAGAATGGTTGGAATTCTCTAAGGAATCTATGACAGCCTCAACACAACAGTAAAAAAGGAGAAATTAAGCATGACTGTGTTTTTAATCATGTAAGGTTATGCTCCTCTAATTTATCTGCTCTATATAGCCACATTTATTCCCTCACTGCACTGTAAAATAATTTGAAACCACTAAATAACTAACAGTAAATAGTATGATTCAACAGAGAACAGCCACAGGAAAAAGCAAATGGGAACATTGGGGAGCACTTGTGTTTATTTTGAATGTTTTGTGACGAACTCTGGTTTTGTCGCTGAGGATACAAACAAGTGGAAGACCTCTTTCAGTGGCCACAAAGTTCCTCAAATGGCCACAGAACCACTTGAAACCTTCTCTTTGGGCAGCTGAGGAACGTGCCATTCTTCACAGATGACCTAAAATAGCAATCTCCCCTCGAATAAATTGCGTTTTGAGGAAAGACAAGTATACATATATTCACAGATAAGTGAACATAAGAAATATTCACTGACTGGTGGGTGCCGCTTTATGTTGTGGCATATTAATAGTTTGTGAAGGGTTTTTACAATGTCTTGTCCAAGTTGTGGACTCTATGAAATAAGCTGGGCAAACATTATCCTTGTCCTTTCCTTATACATGATCAAGAAGAGTGAGTCTCAGCAGAGAGACCTGTCTAAAGTCAGGCAACTAGAGATGAGGCCACTCCAAATATACTCATCTTGGTTTGGGGTTTTTAGCAATACCAGTAGGAGTCAGCCATCTTATGATTCATTTCAACATGTATTTCCAACCATATTACATAGCCACACCCAAAGTCTCTGTTTTTAACTGGATCTTAACATGGCTGGTGGGTATAGCAAAATCTTTCTGATTGGGTCAATACTTGCTTTTCAGGTTTTTCTTAAAAATCTCAACACTTCAAACCCAGATATGCTCTTCAGAGGGGGCATATTGAAAATTATCCAATAGTAATATGGTCTAAACAGCCCAAAGGCTCCCTGCTCTTCCCTTTTTTATTTTTATTTTTTTGTGGCCAGGGGTGTAGTGGAAGCAATTTGGGATGTCTGGAAGAAGGCTATAGAAGATATTGCAGCATACATTAAAGCAATGGCTCTTTTCTGTTATGGTTTCTTTTATGGTTTGTGTGCCCAAAGCATATTTCTGCCTGCTAGTATGTATTGCTATTACCTTTAGCACAGAGCCTGAAGAAGAAATCAAACCTAGAATGTCCTTGCCCCCAACTCCATCAAAGTGCCCTTGAAGTTATTAGTGACAGTGCTGCATCCTTGATCTTGATTCTCAAACTCCATGCAGAGTGCCTCACTGCATACACATGCAGGGCGTGCTAACTTGCAGTAGCCACAGAGCCTCTAGTTCTGTATGGTGAAAACCTATCTGTTGGGGTTGGCTGTAGACAGGTCATGATGCTCTCTGATCCAGGTTAGGAGATTTTTCTCCAGTTGTAAAGAAATAGCCAGCTGTACTTTTTTTTTTTTTTTTCCAATTGCCCCCAGTTCCTCTTGAAGCCCAGAGAAGTTCCAAAGGCCTCTGAAACCATGCAGAGATTCTGGGGTGAGAGCTCAGTGAGAGATTTTCCTTTCATGAACTAATCAGAGGGCAGAGGGCTGGCATGAGTCTCTCTCCCTGCTGGGTGCCATGGGGCTTTATTTTGGGAAGAAGACCACCTAGTGGGGCAGGCTGACCAGCCTTTTCTCCTGGCCTGAATGGTTTGATAGCTGAAAGGCAGTAACAGTTTCTGAGAGGTGAAAAATGAATCTCTCCAGCATCTTGAGAAAGATTCTGAATGCTGTTCCCAATCCCAGAATACCAGTCCTCTTTCAACACTTTGCAAAATCGATCGACATGTGCTGTGAAAATTTAGCAAAAGTTAGGGTCACGGGAATTATTTGGAGGATTATATAATCCTATTTATACTAAAACAAAACTTTCAAAAGAGCAGAAAGGGACTTCCTGCTGCTAAGGATGATGAAACTACTCTTCAGTTATGAAAATCACACACAGCTGTCCACCCCATCACAAAGGATTAGCATCAAACTTGAGGAAGATTAAAAACAAACAAACAAAAACTTTCTCTTCCCTTTCTCCCCATCAGTGGACCACTTTCTCATGTTTACTTTTTTTTTTCTTTTTTAAGCTGTGGTTCTTATATTTTGAGCCTCATATATGGCTTGAGAGATAACAGAGCCTCCCTGCCAGGTGCCATTGTGAACAGTCCTCACCGCCTTGCCGTCTTTCACTTCTGCCTTCCCAGTAATCTCTAGACTGTGGTTCCACATCACAGGTCATTTTCCCTAATAAAGCTTTCTCTAGGACAGTTTATCTTTTACCCCTTTCCCTTAAAATTCTATGATGGGTCGTGTTTCTGATCAAAACTATTCCAGCTGTTAAAATTTCAAAAGAGGAATTTAAGGGATTAAATTAGAGAGAAGAGGAAGGAAGATAGAGTGTAATTGGTAATTAGGTGAACTTGACTGTAGCCTCCTCAGGATAACTCTCTGGTCTTTGAGCTAGATTTTGGAGAGTAATGAGTTTTTATCCAAAACCCACTTTGTAGCCAGTTGGAGTCTTGTTCGCTTCGCTCAGTGGGAGCTGTCTTTGGTAAAAGGCTTATGAGTGGTAATGGGCCAGCCACTCACCCCTGCTCAACGCATCACTGCTGACTGCTGAACCTGGAGTGCACTGCCATTGAATAATGAGGTGGAGATCAAATAGAATCTGGTCACAGCCCACGGAAAGCCTAGAAGGGCACATTTTCACAAATTATTCAGGGACAACACCTGAATTGCTGTCAGCTAAGTGGATAAATTGGGGAAAGTGAAGAATAGCATCCCCCTTCTTTTCACTGCCCGATTATTCTGGTGATCTTTCTGTTCTTAACTCCTTTCATGGAAATATAGCCTAAAATCCAAAATGCGTCCATGTGTGCTAAGTTGCTTCAGTCGTGTCCAACTCTTTGTGACCCTATGGACCATAGCCCAGACTCCTCTGTCCATGGGATTCTCCAGGCACAAATATTGGAGTGGGTTGCCGTGCCCTCCTCCAGGGCATCTTCCTGACACAGGGATTGAACCTGAGTCTCTTACATCTCTTGCATCAGTGGGTGGGTTCTTAACCACTAGCACCACCTGGGAAGCCCAAAATTCAATATATACTTAGTTAAATATATGTTAATTCTTGGGCTTATTTTGGATGCTGGGCAAGGATTCCCTTGATTCTTTCATCACACCATCAGATCACATCTCCCACAAATAAAATGTGTGAAGAGAAAAGCATAGATAGTTGGGGCTATATGTTGCATATCTGAAGTATATTTTCTCATTTTGACTATAATTCTTGTTGAATTACAAAGAAATCCAGAACTAAATAGATTTAAACAGTAACATGGACTGCAGTTTAGCTAGCTGTTAAAAAGCATAGGCTCTGAAGCTAGACTACGCAGATTAAAAACCTGCCCCCACTGCTTCTGGTTAAGTAATCTCAAGAAAGTTACTTTACTTCTTGGAGCTTCAGTTCCCTCATTTGCAAACTGAGCACAATAATAATACCTGCTTAGATTGGTTTCTTGAGGATGGAATAAAATAATTAGGACTAAAGTAGCCAGATCTGGCTCATTCACTGGATTTTTCTATTGATATGATCTCTAATCACACAGTCACACATGGTCTTCTGTTCTCTTCCCATGTGTTTGATTGGAAATTTCATAGCACAAATATGCAGATACTGAGAGTAGCATTCCCAGTTAAGTCAGAATGATCTGTGAGCCCAGGGGTACATTGCAATTCAGGATGCAAATGTGTCTCTAGGCAGCTCATCCAGGGACATTTTTAGCTAAGTAAGCTCTAGGCCTGCAGAGCTCTTGAGGTATAAAAGATCGAGAGCACTGCTCACATCCATACAGTTCTTTGGAAGCTTTTCTGTACCATAGTAATAGCACCTTTTAGGCTCTAATACTCTTAAAATTTAGAATTGTTAGACTGAACTCCTTATTCTGAGCCAATTGAAAAATAATTCTTTCCATATCTTTACTCACCCTTACCTCTTGATTAAAAATATTCATTCTGCTATTACTTCTCCCTACCCTTCAGTCTTTGGTATTGCTTCCCTAGATCTGAATTCATTTTCCTCCCTAAATATGTCTAGAACCTCCCAGTACAGTCACTGTCTTAAACACAGCTCACAGACTAATTATTTGAGTCTGGCCCAGATCCTACAATTCTGTGCTTCAAAATTTATCCACCACGTGAACATCATTTTCCTTTTTTTTTCTTAATTTTTAAAAATATACAATTTTAAAGGTTATGCTCTATTTACAGTTATTACAAAATATAGGTTATATTCCTTGTGTTGTGCAGTATATCCCCATAGTCTATCTTACACTTCATGGTTTGTACTCCCCACTCCTCCACCCCCTACTGGTAACCACAAGTTTGTCCTCCGCATCTGTGAGTTGAGCATTGATTCCTTTGAGTTTGCTTTGATCCCTTAGCAAGATGTAAACATTACACTATTGATACAGGTCTATCGAGCCTTTTGCCTAAGTCCCTTAGTTCCATACCTAATCTAACTTAGGTCAGCTGGATTGAAGTGCTTACTTCTTGTGCCTGTTCTGTAGTATACTCACACTTTGTGGGGGAATGGCTTCCTTTTAACCTCATTTCTCTGAGGATCCCTATATTAATACTTGTATCAGTTACAACAAACTAGGTTATGCTACAGTAACAAATGACCCCCAAATCCTAATTTCTCATAATATTAAAGTATTTCAACTTACTCAGCATGGTATCATGGATTTACTATGAATTCTCTTCCATGTCATCTTCATCTCAGGATACTCTAGCTGATGGAGTAGCCTCTATGTTACAGCCTCTATCTCTAACATTGTCAGTTGGGAAAACCAAATCATGCACTCAGTTCTTCTTCCAACAAGATGGGAATGGATAATTTTCCTACAAAGGGAGGGGCAGTGTAGGGTAGGCAACCAAATATGAATGAGCAGTAATATGACCTATACTGAAGTCAATCACTATAACTATAGGAAAGAGTCTAATGCAGACTTAGACAGTCCAGATTCCTAACATAGGGAGCTGGACTTGTGGCTTTCCATATCTCCAAATTACATAAAAATTGGTAAAATCTGGTGATTCCCAAGTTGTAGTTTTTAAGTTAATATCAAAGTAGGCTTACATCTTATTTTTTAAAGAATACTTATTCCAGAATTTCTTTGAAGGAAGGAAGTAACTACTAGAGAAAAATCACATACTATTGTCCTTCTTTTTACCTTTCCCTTTAGCTATAAAGAGAAAAAAAAAAAAAAGGCAAATCAAAATCATTCTCTAAATTATTGATCTTTTTGATATTATATAAAAATATAATATAAATACACATCAAAAGCTGAGCTTGGTTATAAAAAGAGAGTACATATTCAATAAATTTATTCAGATCAAATGGGTATAGTGAAAGCTTTAAATAAATAACTGATAAGAAGGAAATATCTAGCAATAAAGTAGCTAAAAAATGAGTGTAAATCTCATGTGAACCCATGGGAAATATAATGTTACAGTAGAAGAGCTGACAACAAAATTAAACTAATAAATGAGAAATACGTAGTGTATCAATTCATAACTCTACAATGAATGTGCTAGTTTACTTTCCCAATAAAGTAGCTTATTTATGACTAATTTTTTTTAGGTATAGGAATAAATATCAGGATTCTAAAAACCAGAGTTCTTTCAAATTCCTTTGAAGGAATAAAATAAGAACAATGTAATTTATTTCTAGGGACCATAGAAAACTTGTCTAAGTTTTATAGGAACGAAGGTGTTCCCAGTTCAGATATCAGCTTAATTTCAGTGGAACTGCAAGAAAACAGAATAATTTGGGCCTTGGTGAGACAAGGCTATATTCCAGTGAGAAGGAAAAAATTATTTTTCCTTCTCTATTTCTAAATTTCTTGATTTACAAGAAATTTATTTATTTCCTTCTCTATTTCTTTCCATTTCTATTTCTAAATTTCTTGATTTACAAAGGCTTTGTTATGTCATAATTTTTTAGTTAAGTATGCACGAGAGATTATTGTTTAGTGTATCGTTTGCTATTGCAAATAAAATTAAATACAATAAATAGTTCACAAATTGTGGCAGTCAATGGCAAATAATATCAGGAAACCACGAATCTCTCAGTTCAAACACTAGACAAAGGATGTAGGGAAATAATCAGCCTAGATGATCAGATGTGTGAGTTCACCTGTACTTGTCTTTTGCCCCTGCCCAGCAAGGTAAAATGCCCTCTTTAACTAATTACCTATCAAATATTCCTGGGAGCATGTTGCTAGGACAGGTATTTCTAACACTATCTTGCATATGGAGAAAATGAAGAAGTGCTTTAGGGAAAAGTCAGTACAACAAAGTTGACAAACAAAATCTTTAAAAGCTCAACTCTAACTCTGGCATCTTCCATCAAAGAGCTCAAATTCATCTCCATTAAACATAACCCAAAGAGTGACTTGTAAAGTCTAGCTTACTTATTATCTACAGTCTCCAAACTCAGTCATTTTCATAATGCAGTTGCTGATGGAGGATTAACAACCCTAAATCTCTTGAAGTTGGTGAGATGTCATGTGGCAAAAGGCTAATTAGAAGAGCTTTGATAGATTTCAGAGGGAAGTGTGGCCACACTTGTAATACCTCCGTGGCTGATCTTCAGTTCCAAGCACCTTGGAGATATTCTGAAATGTTTTGCCATTTGGGAAATTAAAATTTACTGTGACAAAATTGCATATGTTAAAAAAAGAAAGCAAAACCAAACCAAAAGAATGACTTCAATTAATGGGTCAGCCTAGGGAAATGGATTTTTTATTTGTTAAGAACCAAGGGACTGAATAAAGATCCATCAATATACAGTACCAGGTAATTCTAATTAACTACAGTAAGCAAAGAGTTTGTCTCACTTAGTTTAGGAGTCACAGGGGAAAACAGCACTTCCTTCTTAATGCACAGGGATTATCTAACTTTCCACGAAGGAGAGAATCTTATTTTCCCTGGAAATCTTTGCTTGTTCTTTTCCCACTAATATTTTTATTAATCAGTATTTGATTATATTTTCATTTTAAAAATACTTTAAAATCTTAAGTTTTATAATAAGAGCTTTCTTGATTATTATCACTTTATTCTTAAAAAAAAAAAAAAAAAAACAGGAGGTAGCTAGAACTTGGCAAGTAAAGGGATTGGCAAGAGATTATTGATTTTAAGGGTTCAAGCATTTGGAACTTCCTATTATATGGGAATATAAAGAAAAAGTCTGTCACCTGATTTCCAGCTTTATCTGCCTAAGTTATATCTTGTGTCCATTTGGGATCTTTTGTTATTTTTTAGGGCTCCCCTGGTAGCTCAGCTGGTAACGAATCTGCCTACCAGCTCAGCTGGTAACGACCCCTGTTCGATTCCTGGGTCGGGAAGATCCCATGGAGAAGGGATAAGCTACCCACTCCAGTAAAACTGAATTTTAAAAATTTACTAAATCAACAATTTAGTTAACCTTAAAAAACTGCCCTCTATATTTCATGCATAGATGTATTTCATATATGCAAAAAGATGACTTTTACTATCTATTCTGGAAGTTTCACTTAACTTACCAACTATTTTGTAATTTATCTAAGTATTAATCAATTTTTTAGCTGTACATCATTTTGTTGTATTAAAATGATATAATTTATTAACCTCTATTAGTGTGAAATACTCAGATTGTCTCTAGCTTTTTTCACTATTATCAATAACACTACAATGATCATCTTATTTACATACTAAATTATTACTTTAAGATAAATTCTAGAAGTCAAATTTTTGAGTCAGAAGATGTACCAGTCCTTGTGGCTTTTTTGCCACATAGCTTCACTTTTCTTTATATACGAATTGACCAATTTATAATGCCAATACAATGAATTAGTGTGTCCTTTTCACTATAACTTTGTGAACAGTGTGAATTCTGTCAAAAATTTGATACTTCATTAAATGCTATATAATCTTTCAAGTTCACTTAAATTTTCTTTTTTTTTTTTGGCAATGAAAAGAATTATATGTAAGCTAATTAAAGCTACTGGAATCATTAAGCTATATGGGTAGTTACTGTATTTTGATTCATTGAGCTTCAAATTTAGTTATATGCAGATGAGTTTAAAATTTAGTTTTAGGAATTCCATGAGTGAAACTTGTTATACAGTGGCATATCACTAAATAAAATTATTTATAAGGTTGAACTGACTCAATCTCATATAAAAAGTACCAAAAGAACCTTGTTAAAAAAATGATCTCATTTGAAAGAGGCTTGAAATGAACTCATTATAACAAGGCATGGACCCTGGGGGCATGGCTGCAGTATTTCAGATTTTATTTGTCTTTGATTGAAAACTTGATTTATTAATAGCATTTCACTGATTCTTTTACCCATGTGCATGGTATAATTCATCTTCATCTTCCTTTCAGAAAGACCACTGGAATAAAAGCTTGTTTGTTTGTTTGATCTTTCCCTGATTTCAGAGTTTACTGTTGAACTCTATATGGGAAATAAAATAATTTTCTAAATACTTATTAGAAGGCACTTTAGGCAAAGCTGAAAAGTGAGAGTGGGGTCACTATTTTGGGACAGTGATATCTCATAGTTCTAAGGTGAACATTACATCACTTTTTGGACCAGGGATCAAATACCCCTTGCAATATTTGTGTTAAATGCTCACAGAGCCTATACAGGGCCATCTCCATGGAGTGGATGTCCTTTGATAGTTTTCACCCATTGGTTCTGAAGTTTCATTTCATCTATACAATAATCCTCATTTTAAAAAAACAGGTGAAAGTCAGAGATGTTACATAATCACATGACAGCTATGTATTCATTTTATAGATGAAGAAACTGAGGCATAGCGATTATATGATATTCTAGAACCAGAAATTTGCAGGGGAGAGATTCTGACACAGAACCCCTGTGTCAGCACAAGCTTTTAACCATGGTACGTTCTGAAAATTCTGAGTCTGGTGTTACTAGTGCAGAACAAAGAGAGGTGATCAACCCCCTCATTCTAGACACTACCATTACTACTGTGGCATCTAAAGTTTTCTTTAGAATTTCTTTCACAGTGTCATTAGGGATGAGCCTGTGTTAAGCTTAATGTCATCTAAATCTACCAAATCCTATTTGTTTGGCTTCATTTTCCATATTTTTCCCCTTAAACTAAGTTGTCTACTGTTGGTATCTGAATCCTTGTGGGAGAGTTCCTTACACCACCTTTATATAAGAAGGCATCTGGGGTTACCATAATTACAGACACCCAGAGCCTTTCACTAAGATTGAAATCAGATGCAAAATTTTCAGAACATCCCTGTCATGGAGAAGATAAACAATTTAAACATATTCTCCAATAAACTGAAATCCTTGGTTAAAATCAGAGTGAAGATCAATGTGTATTTTCCTTTGTCAGCAATTGAAACTGATTTGTTTACTCACCTGTTTGATAATGTGATGATAGATATTGCACGATACAGTACTGAACAGATAGAGGATTCTGTAATGAAAAAGTGAAAATCAAAATTTTAATATGATGCTGTATGTGTATTGGGGAAGATCTGGCATTTATAAATGGCCTAGATTCTATTATTGTTTGAAATGTTGCCTTGTATTCTTGGTGTATTTTCTTCACCTTGCATTTTTCTAAGTCCTTTGATAACAGTGCTAATGAAATGTTCCTCATATGCAAATACTTTACGTGTTGTTGGAGATACAGCAGTGTAAGTGCCAGTGACAATATCAGTCATGGTAATGATAGAGAAAGTAGTGAGAGTAGTGTCTTGTGTCTCCATTGGTAACTCACAACAGCTTCAGTGCATACATTAAAGAACCCAGAAACAGAAGATCTGGCCAATGCATAGACTGTCTCTCATCTCTTCTTTACCTCTGGGCCAAACCATTTCCCCCAAAACCATACACCTTAATTCCACATGAAAAGGAGATGAGTTGATATCATCTCATTTCTTCTTTGTTTTGTAGATTGTTTGCTGGCAGTGAGGAAAGTAGCAGTTGGATTTGGACTAAACAAAAGCTATGAAAAAAAAAAATGAGTATATGCACCAGGGTGTCAACCATGGTTATACATTGAGAACTGACAATCACAGCTTATACTGAAAACCAGAACACACGGTGGCACACATTTATATACCTATTTGATTTTCTTTAACTGGACTTAGCAGCCCTGATGTAGATATAGAAACTGATTTTGTAGAATTGGTATGTAGTTGGGAGTTTGAAAGTATGAAAGTGTTTAGTCATGTCCCACTCTGGCAACCCTGCAGACTGTAGCCCACCAGACTCCTCTGTCCATGGAATTCTCCAGGCAAGACTACTAGAGTGGGTTGCCATTCCCTTCTCCAGGGGATCTTCCCATCCCAGGGATTGAACCCAGTCTCCTGCATCATAGGCAGTTTCTTTACTGTCTGAGCCACCAGTGAAGCCCAGATAGGAGTTTACATGGAGGTAAGATACTAGAAGGCAAAGTAAAGTGGGAGCAAGTGATATAAAGTGCTTAAAATAATGGAACCAAGCTGGTGGTGGAAGGAACTGAAATAGGGAAAAAAAACTGATAGAAGGAAAATTGAGGTGTCATAGAACTAGACATCTTAGTGAGCTTAAATAGTAGATCTAATGAACCTAAGGAACAGCAGAGGGGACAGGTAAAATGTAGGAACTTGTAATTGGAGGAAGACAATGAAACGTGTGACTTTGAAGTAGAGTGATGAAGTCAAGTGAGGGTAGTTAGAGATAATGGGGAAACCCAGGGTGAATGGGTGACTCAGATACATGGGAGGCTAGATTATTCAACAGGTACAAACAGAAAATGAAGAGTTACCTGAGTAGGGAATGACACAATCCCAGACAAGAAGGCAGAGAAGTGCAAGGTTTTAGGGATGGTGAGAAAATAGAAGACACATGTGTTAATTTAGTGGCAGTAGACAATTTGGGGGCTTCCAGGTGGTGCTAGTGGTAAAGAACCCACCTGCCAACGCAGGCGATGGCAACCCACTCTGGTACTCTTGCCTGGAAACTCCCGTGGACGGAGGAGCCTGGTGGGCTGCAGTCCATGGGGTCGCTAGGAGTTGGACACGACTGAGCAACTTCACCTTCACTTTTCACTTTCGTGCACTGGAGAAGGAAATGGCAACCCACTCCAGTATTTTTGCCTGGAGAATCCCAGGGACAGGGGAGCCTGGTGGGCTGCTGGCTATGGGGTCGCACAGAGTCAGACATGACTGAAGCGACTTAGCAGCAGCAGCAGCCAACACAGGAGACATAGAGATGCAGGTTTGACCCCTGGGTTGGGAAGATCCCCTGGAGGAGGAAATGGCAACCCACTCCAATATCTTTGCCTGAAAAATCCCATTGACAGAGGAGCCTAGTGGGCTACAGGTCACAAAGAGTTGGACACGACTGAAGCTACTTAGCACACATGTGTGCAGACAATTTTTAGAAATAAATTTTGTGTAGTTCCCCCCACTCCTCTTTCTCCTCTTCCCACTCTTGTTTCTCTTCCTCCTCTTTTTCCTCTTGTTCTTCTCCTTCATCTTTGACTATAAGTTGTATGAAAAAATAGTGATTGAGATTTTAAGACTATATAGAGTTCATGAATTTGCAGCCCAGCTCCCTAAACAAAATAAAGCCGGTTAAAATACAGGGCTGAGTACTGCTATTATTATGCAAAAAATACTGTTGTGTGGCAGGTTGGTCAATTGTATACATTTCCCAAAGCCACTTTTACAGAGAATGTATAATGGAAAAATGATTTCCACCTTCAAACAATAATGTATCTAATGCCTTTCTTCTCATTTGGGCAATATATTAGAACTCAAGATTTATGAACGTAGTTTAGTATATTACAAAGGAAAATTATTATAGTTTCTAATATACTTATCTGATGCTTCCTCTCTTTATATACCTAAATAAACATATATATTCCAAGTGACAACTGATGTTTGGTCTCCATGGCCAAGAGAAAAAGAAGATTTTAAGGAATTCATCAGGTGGTACTTTTTGTTTTACTCTCATATCACTACATCTACATAGCTATATAGCTATCTAAAATTTATAAAATATATTTATATTTAATATATATAATTAAATATGATTACATATTCTTTACTTTTATGGAATATGTATATTTTTATTATAGAATATATAGCATATAGCAATGTATAATATATAACCTATATATAACTTTATATATTTATATGTATTTTATACATGTTATAAATAAATTATGTCTATAGATATACACACACACACAAGCTGATAGGATTTTGACTGGATTTAGTCTACTTAGCATTATCATACCTTCCCAGAATCACAAAGTCAGCCAGAGATAACATGTTAGATTTTATTTTGGATCCTGTTTTCTTAAAGTTTTATATTATGAATTTTCTTCTGTCTTTTAGATTTCTTTAGGAATAGCGTAACTCATTTCTTCCCTTAGGAACAGAATAAGCTATAGAAATGTTAAAATCTGCCCCCTCCCATTCACAAGAGTAACACATACATACATTTGTATAAGCTTGGGGGTTCCCATCTACCACTGGGGGACTATAACAACAAAGGCTCTCTAAAATATGAGCTGGCATTTCAATTTGGCTCAATTTCACCCTAAAGTTAACAATTCTGTGCTCACATTTCAAAAAAGGTTTAAGGTAGTGCTGAAGATGGAATCTGATAAGCAAATTTTTGTATAGTTCCACTTGCTCTCTCATTTTCTTTTTCTCTTTTCATTTTAAATAATGAAAGCAGTAAGACTGGAAAGGTCAAATGCTTTAGATTTTGTCAGGCAGTTTGGGATTTCTTCAGTGAAGAATACATCCCAATTCCCTAGAATGTCAAATCAGCAGCTTAGTCGGTCACTAGAACCAGGACAGACGGGATCCCCCAGGAGGGTTGGCCCATTTTCCTTCTTACTCACACAATTAAAACTTGAAGATGTAGATTAATTTGACCTCAAAATTTTTTTTAAGAAAACTATTGTTTTTCACCTCTGAGAGAGTTTAAGCCAACAATTTGAAAAAAAAAAAATTGAACTGTTCCTCTAGAGATAGATCAAGAAGAGCAGCAGATGAAGAAGTGGAATGCCATATTTTTATATAGGTTATTTAATTAGGAAGTTGTAAATAAATATCCATTGTGTGGACAATTGCATGTGTTTGATCAGCAGTGCCATTGCTAATATCAGGATCCAATTGTTGCATTGAAAATATGTGGCTTGGTTGTGGCTTAGTGCAGCTGAAAGAAAGGATTTTCTTTTTCTTTTTTGCATTGAAAAGCTTCACAAGCCTTGTCTTTGTTTGCTTCTGTATTATGTGACAGTAGAGAGACGCATAATATGGTTTTAGAAATAAATTGTGAACACAGGGTTCTTGTCTGATTTACTCATGACAGTGTCCAGCATTATCCCTGACACATTATGGGTTCCTAATAAGTGCTGACCAACCTAGAGAGTGTATTAAAAAGCAGAGCTATTACTTTGCCAACAAAGGTCCATCTGGTTTTTCCCGTGGTCATGTATGGATGTGAGAGTTGGACTGTGAAGAAAGCTGAGCACCGAAGAATTGATGCTTTTGAACTGTGGTGTTGGAGAAGACTCTTGAGAGTCCCTTGGACTGCAAGGAGATCCAACCAGTCCATCCTAAAGGAGACCAGTCCTGGGTGTTCATTGGAAGGACTGATACTGAAGCTGAAACTCCATACTTTGGCCACCTCATGCAAAGAGTTGACTCATTGGAAAAGACCCTGATGCTGGGAGGGATTAGGGGCAGGAGGAGAAGGGGACAACAGAGGATGAGATGGCTGGATGGCATCACCAACTCAATGCACATGAGTTTGGGTGAACTCTGGGAGTTGGTGATGGACAGGGAGGCCTGGCATGCTGTGATTGATGGGGTCGCAGAGTCAGACATGACTGAGCGACTGAACTAAACTGAACTGAATAAGTGCTTATTGAACAAATGAATGGGTGAATAACTGACTTTTGGTTAGAAGGCTTGAATTTTGTGATAGATATTCTGAATGGTTATATCCAAATTATTTAATTCCTTTGTGTGGTTTCTTCCTCTTAAAGTTTCTATGGCTATTATAAAGATTAATAATATTGGTTATTATTTATTCAGCTAGGGTTATTAGTTTACTTAGGAACACAGTTCATTAGTAGTATTAATATTGTTTGTGTGTATATTACTATTATCACTCATTTTTGATGTACTTACTGTTTCTATCACACTGCCATCTTCAATTTCAATGAAGACATCTCAACATAGAAATTTTTTGGAAAATAGTCTGATAATAGTATCATTTGTGTTGCTGTTACTATTGTATTATGGCATAAATGATATAGTATATATGATACAGTACATAATTTTTATCAATATAAAAATTATTCAAACCACAATATTGTTTTGAATACCTACTGTATCCAATTACTATTTGAGTCATGGAGGGTATTACAATAAACCAGATAGTCACAATCCCTGAAATTATAGTCTAGTTGAGGATAATAGTGCACAGAAAAACAGATAAAGGAGGCAAAAAAAAGATAATGATAAATACTTAGAAGAATATAAATGGGTTAAATGTGAAAGAAAGTGACGGAGAAATGAGTACATTAGATTGGGTACTCAGAAAGCTCTCTGGGAAGAGATGGTTTTTTAGCTGAACCTCAAATAAATATGGAACCAATGCAAATGTCCTAATAGAGAATGAATTTGGAAGTTTCTAGAACAACAACAAATTCATTGTGGCTGAGACACAGATAGCAAGTGGATAATAATATTTTGTACCAGGATTTGATGCACAAAAACAAGTAATGAATTTTTTCCCATTGTCCCTTTATAAAGCTGTTATTTCTTTTATTACAGTAAGAGGAAGAAAAGCTAAAATAAAATGTGCGTTTAGAGTTTATTTCTAGTACAGTTGTTCCAGTCTATTTGTTGGGCATGCTGGGTGGTGGTCAGCAGTCTGACAACATGTAAACATGTGGACATTCTCTGGCTTTGCAAGCAAGAAGTGTGTTCTGAGAGAGGACTGAGTTTTGCATATTTTGTTGTGCTTTTTTTTTCATAGTAAAAGGAAGATGCACTTGAAAAAGAGGGTATTAAGAATGGGGAAATGGACTATGAATACATTTGTATGTCTCTGAAAATAAAAACACGTTCTTACACACGCTTGACTGTCATAAAATGTCATGAGGTGAAAATAAATGCATTTTATAACATCAGAAATGATTATGGATTGGGATTCATAAGTACCATTAAATGGTAACTCAAATATTAGGAAGAAAATTTAAAATGTAGATTTTTAGTAGGCATTTGTGTCTTTCATTATGAAAATTATAAAACACACTCAATACCAGTAAAGAAAAAGTAGTATAGTGCACCTTATATACCCATCATCAACTTCAACATTTATCAGTGTTTCACCTAAGTTGTTTTACATAAATTGCTGCTTTATTTTTTTTTTCAGAGTACTACAAAGCAAATACTAACTTTGACATTTTTTCACTCATAAATAATTTAGTATGTTTCAGTGTGCTTTAACAGACAAGGGCATACTTTTAAAATACTACCACAATAACATTATCATATCTACCAACATTAAAGACATTTGTTCATATTGTTTAATAACTAGATGTATTCACATTCCCTAATTGTCTTAGAGGTGTCTTTCTGTAATTGGTTTGTTCCAGTCAGGATCCAAAAAGGGTCCACAAATTGAATTGGGTTGTAATATCTCTTAAGTCTCTAGTGTATTATGGCCTTCCTTCTCCGAAGTTTTTGTTTGTTTAGAAAATTGGGCCATTTGTCTTGTGAAATATCCCATAACTACATTTTATTATTTTCCTTCATGCTCTTGTTTAAATTGTTCCTCTATTCCACATAGTTTATATAATTAGAGTTTGATTAGATTTGGAATCAATTTTTTTTCAGGAATATTTGATCGGTGTGCCTAGTTCATCGGCATCACATATGTAGGAAAGCACCTAATAGCTGTGGTCACACTTTTAGTGATGTTAAGATTAATCAATGGATTCCGCTATTACCCATCTGGTCCTATCTATTATTAAGGTTTCCATTAATATTTTACCTAATAGTTTTCATTTCCATTGATGAGTATTGCCTAAGCCGTGATTTTATTAAGGGGTTATGAAACAGTGATTTTACTTATATATTGTTTTCCACCCAGAATTCTTCTATGAAGAATTTTTCTTATCAACTATTTGATTGCCATGAATTGTGCTGTAATATTCTCCTAGCATCCATGTAGTAAAACAAACCAGCCAAGTAGAATAGTATCTATAAGTACAGAAGATGGTCTAACTGTCTATCTGTTTTAAGATGCTACCTCTGATAGAGATCATATGGAGGCTTTACAGAGAAGTTAATGTTTGAATTGACTTGCTTCCTTTCCTTTCCTTTCTTCCCTTCCTTCTTCTCTCCTCCTCTCCCACCTTCTTCTTTCACTTTCCTTCCATCTTTCTTCTCTTCTTCACCCCATTCTCTTTCTTTCTTTCCCTCAATGCAATGAAGCTCACAGTTCTAAAGTGTACAGTTTGGCATATTTTAACAGATCTGTGCCCACTCCAGTGTTCTTGCCTGGAGAATCCCAGGGATGGAAAGCCTGGTGGGCTGCCATCTATGGGGTCGCACAGAGTCGGACACGACTAAAGCGATGCATCAGTAGCAGTCACTCAGTTGTATCCAACTCTTGCAACCCCATGGACTGTAGCTAACCAGGCTTCACTGTCCATGGAGTTTTCCAGGCAAGAATACTAGAGTGGGTTGCCATTTCCTTCTCTGGGGGATTGTCCCAACCCAGGGATTGAACTTGTGTCTCCTACTTGGCAGGTGGATTCTTTATCAATGAGCAACCTAGGAAGTCCTGAGTGTATATATGTAAAGTAAAAGTGAAAGTCACTCAGTCATGCCTGACTCTTTGTGACCCCATGGACTAAACAGTCAATGATATTCTCTAGGCCACAATACTGGAGTGGGTAGCCTTTCCCTTCCCAAGGTGATCTTCCCAACCCAGGGATCTGTAACTTTCTTTTAAAGCAAGATATATTCAATTCAGTTGCTCAGTCGTGTCCAACTCTTTGTGACCCCATGAATCACAGCATACCAGGACTCCCTGTCCATCACCAACTCCCAGAGTTCACCCAAACTCATGTGCATCAAGTTGGTGTTGCCATCCAGCCATCTCATCCTCTGTCGTCCCCTTCTCCTCCTGCCCCTAATCCCTCTCAGTAGCAGTCTTTTCCAATGAGTCAACTCTTTGCATGAGGTGGCCAAAGTATTGGAGTTTCAGCTTCAGCATCAGTCCTTCCAATGAACACCCAGGACTGGTCTCCTTTAGGATGGACTGGTTGGATCTCCTTGAAGTCCAAGGGACTCACAAGAGTCTTCTCCAACACCACAGTTCAAAAGCATCAATTCTTCAGCGCTCAGCTTTCTTCACAGTCCAACTCTCACATCCATACATGACTACTGGAAAAACCATAGCCTTGACTAGACGGACCTTTGTTGGCAAAGTAATTAGAACTTTTTAATATGCTCTCTAGGTTGGTCATAACTTTCCTTCCAAGGAGTAGGCATCTTTTAATTTCATGGCTGCAATCACCATCTGCAGTGATTTTGGATATTAGGTTGGTGCAAAAGTAACTGTGGTTTTTGCATTGTTGAAATTTGCCATTTGATATTGGAATACATTCTTAAATGTGGTTATATTATACAACATTTCAGTGTGCATTTCTTGCTTTATTTTTCTTGCTAATGATTTACTACTTACTGTTTATTTTATATGCATTTTAGACTATGGAAATGATGTTAGACAAAAAGCAAATTTGAGCAATTTTCTTATTTGAGTTCAAAATTGGTCATAAAACAGCAAAAACAACTCACAACATCAACAACACATTTGGCCTAGGAACTGCTAATGAACATACAGTGCAGTGGTGCCTCAAGCAAGTGTTGCAAAGGAGAGGGGAGCCTTGAAGATGAGGAGCATAGTCGCTGACCATCAGAAGTTGACAATGACTAACTGAAGGATCATAGAAGCTGATCCTCTTACAACTACATGAGAAGTTGCCAAAAAACTCAATGTCGACCATTCTATGGTCGTTTGGCATTTGAAACCAATTGGAAAGGTGAAAAAGCTTGATAGGTGTGTGCTTCATGAGCTGACTGCAAAATCAAAAAAATAGTTTTGTAGTGTCCTCTTCTTTTATTAGGCAACAACAATGAACCATTTCTCAGTAGTTGGACTGAGAAGAAGCTCCAAAGCACTTCTCAGAGCCAAACTTACACCAAAGAAAAGTCATGGCCACTGCTGGGTGGCCTGCTGCCCATCTGATCTACTGCAGCTTTCTGAATCCTGGTGAAACCATTACATCTGAAAAGTATGCTCAGCAAATCAATGAGATGCACTGAAAACTGCAAAATGTGAAGTTGGGATTGGTCAATAGAATGAGCCCAATTCTTTTCCACAACAACACCTGACTGCATATTGCACAACCAATGCTTGAAAAGTTGAATGAATTGGGCTTCAAAGTTTTGCCTCCTCTACCATATGCATCAGACCTGAGATCAACTGACCACCACTTCAAGCATCTTGACAACTTTTTACAGGGAAAATGCTTCCACGACCAGCAGGATGCAAAAAAACTCTTTCCAAGAGTTCGTGAATCCCGAAGCACAAATTTTTACACTACAAGAATAAACAAACTTATTTCTTGTTGGCTGAAATGTACTGACTGTAATGGTTCCTATTTTGATTAGTAAAGATGTATCTGAGTCTGGTTATAATGATCTAAAATTCAAAGCTGCAATCACATTTGCACTAACCCAATAGAATGTTTACATTGTCACGGAAAGTCCTCTGGCTCTTTCCAGTCACTTCTAACTCTCTCTCTCTCTCAAGAAATGACTTTCTTATTTCTGATATCTATCTCTGTAGATAATTGTGCTCCTTCATGGAGTTTATATCAATGAATCATACAGTATTGGACTTTCAAACTTTGCTTTTGCATGTAAATAAAGATATATCTTGAAGAAGGAAATGGCAACCCACTCCAGTATTCTTGCCTGGGAAATCCCATGGACAGAGGAGCCTGGTAGGCTACAGTCCATGGGGTTGCAAGAGTCAGACACAACTTAGTGACTAAACCACCACCACCAAAGATGTATCTGGATACTTTTGCTTAACATAATGTGTTGGAGAATCATTTGTCTTGTCATGTGAATCAGTAACTCATTATTTTCTAGTCCCAAATTTATCACATTCTCTAATTGGTGGGCATTTGCTTCTTTCTAGCTTTTAACTCAAATGGATAAGGTTGCTATGAACATTTTTATTATTTTTTTTCCAAATCTATTATGTGGACATATGGCTCATTTCATTTCATATTATCTCTTGGATAAAACCTTTAGGAGTGATACTTCTAGATCCACACAGTGAATTAATTAACCTTTATTGTGGTATAATTGAAGTATACCAAACTTCACTAGTTTGGGCATATATATACTCTTGATCAAGATAAATATATCCTGTGTCAAGTATCTGTAATCCATTTACATCTAAACACCCCATCATAGGAACACATGATTTGCTTTCTGACACTATAGTTTGCATTTTGTAGACTTTCATATGAATGAAATAACACAATATGTGTTCTATTTTTCCTGGCATAGTTCTTTCACTCAGCATAAAGATTTTGAGGAATAGTGAACATTGCTGTGCATTTCTGTAATTCTTTCTTTTCATTGCTGAGTAGTATTTCATTGATGTACCACTATTTGCTTATCTATTCAACTGTTGATGAATATTTGGATTTTCCCAATAGTTTTTGGCTCTTACAAATAAAGCTGCAATGAATATTTACATATATACATCTTTGTGTGGACATTTGCTTTCTTTTCTGTTAGGGAAATAACTAGTTGTAAAATGATGGAAACTAGTTGCAAAATGATGGATGATAGGAATATATTGAATTTTTAAAGAAACTACCAAACTTTTCCCAAACATATCCCAAAGTGGTTATAGCATTTCCATTTGAAGAATATGAGTTGCAGTTGTTTCACATCCTTATAAGGACTCATAATGGCTAGATTTTTTTTTATTTCTTGTGGTGGTAGTGATGGTTTTTAAGTTTTAACTTATCTAATGGGTATATGGAGTATATCTCCTTGTTTTTGATTTTCATTTCACCAATGCCTAGTGATACTCAGCATCATTTCATATGCCATTGGCCAAATCTTGTATCTATTTCCTTGAGTTGTTAGTCCTTTTATAATTAAGTTCAAAAAGTTCTGTGTATATTCTAGATTCAAGCTCTTAGTCTGATCAGTGTGAATATATTCTACCAGTCTGTGGCTTGTCTTTTTGATTAATTAACGATGTCTTTGAAGTTAAGAATTTTTTAATGTTGATGAAGTTCAATTTATCATTTTTTTCTTTCTTGTATGACTCATCTTATCATATCCTAAGAAATCTTACTTACCCCACAATCACAAAGCTTTTATCCTAGGAGTTTTACAGTTTTGGGTTTTACATTTAGGACTATAATCCAGTTTGAGTTAATTTTTATGTGTGGTATAAAGGTAATGCAAGATGTTTACATTTTTTTTTCATACAGGAATTCATTTATTGAAAAATCTTCCTTTCTCATTGAATTTCACTGGCACCTTCCTCAAAAATCAATTCAGATATGTATTTGTCTATTTCTCGACCCTCTTTTCTGTTCCATTGATTTATGTTTATCTTTTTATAAATATCCAAACTATCTTGATTATTACAGTTTTAACAGTAAGTCTTAAAATCAGGTCAAATAAATCTTCTAACTTTGTTCTTCTTTCCTTTAATTGCTTTATCTATTCTAGAGCCTTTGCATTCCTGTAAAGATTTTTAAGTCAACTTGTCAATTTCTATTTAAAAAAAAGCTGTTACAAAATGGTCCCACAAGGATATTTATTACTTAGTGATAATGGGTAATCATGCATTGATTTATTATTTCCTTCATTCAGCATTAACTGTGGGTGTGACATATGCAGAGACTTATAGTGGAAATACAAATATGTATAACTCTAAATTATAAATGTACCATCTTTTAAAAATGGCACTTCAAATGAAGGAGAATAGTAGAAAACATTACACTTTGTCATATGTGCTATGAAGAAAATATGAAAAGACTGTTGTAGGGCCTGAGACTAGGTTCTCTGTCTGGGAATGAGGGAAAGTATTTGACAGGGTGATTAATATATTGTTGTGTTCTATGTGTTTACCTTAGGATTTTTGTAGCTTAAACCATTCAATTTCATTATTATATAGATCACACATGTTGTTTTTATTATGTATTATGTATTATGTATTTTTATTATGTATTTATGTTTTGCTCATATTCAGTGGTTTTATTTGTCCTTATGTTAAAAAGATTGCTTTATAAATTTGATTCTCTTCATTACAGATTTTATATACAATAAGAAAATATTTTAAGACAAAAATAAATTTAATTTAATTTAAACAATAAAGCCTGCTAGAATTTTGATTGGAAGTATGTTGAATCCTTAAGTCAGTTGAGAATCAGTTCAGGAATAATTTCCATATTAATATTGAGCTTGGTCAATCAATTTTTGACAAGGGCATTATGTTAATTAAATGAGAGAAGGTATTTTAACTAATGATTCTGGAATAACTGGATGCTCACAATAGGAAAAAAATGACTTCTATATCTACTTATCCCATGTTCTAAAATTAATTTTAAATGATCATACATTTAAAACTATTGCTATAAAGCTCTTAAAGAAAATGTGAGAATATTTTTAACCTTATAAATGGCAAAACTTTCTTAGAATCCAAAATGTACAAGCCATAATAGAGAATAAAAATCCTATTAAGTTTGAGATAATCAAAATTAAAAACATCTGCTCATCAAAAGGCATCTTTAAGAAAATGAATAGGCAGGAAAAAACCTAGAAGAAAACACTCAAAATTCATTTGTCACAAATAAATTGTATCAAGAAATAGAAAGCACTCCTAAAAATCAATAATAAAAAGACAAACAATCTAATTAAAAATGAGCAAAAGTATTGAACAGACAATTTACAAAGGAAGATATATGAATGACCAGTAAAAACGTGAGTAGTTGCTTAACATCATTAATCATCCTGGAAATGCAAATTGAAAACTCAATGAGGAACGCAAACTGAAACTCCAATGTGATACCATTTCACACTAGCTAGAATGGCTAAAATTAAAGAAAAGTAAGACAATATAAAAAGATCTTGAGAATGTGGGGAGTAATTATAATTTCATATGTGCTATGGTTCAGGGGTAAGGGATCTGCCTGCCAATGCAAAAGACATGTGTTCAGTCCCTGGGTTGGGAAGATCCACTGGAGAAGGAAATGGCAACCCACTCTAGTACTCCTGCCTGAAATAGAAGAGTTTGGCTGGCTCCAGTCTATAGGGCCACAAAGAATCAGACAACTGCGCACACAGCTAACTAACTAGAAGTATTAACATGTAAAGTGTCACAAGCATTTTTTGGAAACTA
Source organism: Bos javanicus (assembly GCF_032452875.1). NCBI lineage: Eukaryota > Metazoa > Chordata > Mammalia > Artiodactyla > Bovidae > Bos > Bos javanicus. The sequence goes on along the minus strand of NC_083868.1, from coordinate 61,930,005 downwards.
TTTGGCTGTTTCTTAGAAAGTAAAATATATCTTGATCCTTGAGTGTAACTGTAATTCTTATTTCAGCCTCCTGTTGGTAAGAGAGGCAGCCCAATGTCTTGACATTGTTTAGAGCCACAGATAAACCTGGCTGTATTGTTTGTCACCAGGAGCTGATTAGTGTGCCTCTCTTTTCACACAATTCCAGACCTTGCTTAAGATGGGAGGCGGGGGCGGGTGAGAAACAGCACCCACCTGGAAAGCCATGCCACAGTATGCTTACTTTCTACCTCATTGAGCCTCTGGGAACATAGAAGATACTTAACCTGTGATATAGACCGACTCCCAGGTCATTTTAGTCGTAGTTCAGTATGACTCTTGTTCTTTCTTTCTTTCTCACTTTCACCATTAGTGTCAAGACTAACCAGGTGACTGATAGGCAGAATAAAGCTTGAAGAAAGTTAAAAAAAGACAAGGATGAACAAAGTAAGAAATAAAGGGGTAAAAAGAGGGAGACCTAAGTTGGCCTGGTGGACAAGGATTAATGCATTCTAGTGCTATATTTAAGGAAGAAGACAAAAGAAAAAGGGGAGAAATTAGACTTAATTAGTTCTTGTCCTACTTTATTCTAATAGTGTAATCAGTTGAGTTGAGTTGAGTATAGGGCATTTTCCTGTAGAATTCCCATATCTGGAACATGTCACTTTCCCTCTCTTTCTTTTTATCATGATTTCCACTGGTCCCTGTTAAACTTCATTTTGTTGATTTCTGATTACTTTTCCAATTTAACAATGTAATTTTGAATTCAGATGCTGTCCTCCAGAGTGCTGCCCTCCCTGAACCTTCCTGAGTTTCATTTGTAAGTTTGGGAATAACTCTATTACCATTTCATGGTTGGAAATATTAAATATGCAGTTTGAAATGCATAATGAAATTCCCTAAACTATTTCAAGGTTTCACAAACATTAAGAATGATCAAACCCATAGTGTCCTCATGATTTAAGGTTTAGAATTTTCATTTTGTGCTAAAACATCAGACTCTAATATGGTATAAATTGTTATTTACACCCAGCTAGGAGTTCTGATGACCAGACCGAAAGCAAAAACTTGGTATCATTCCAGTGTGAAGTTGGCAATAAGGAGCCAGAATCACTTGATAATTAGGGAATATGAGTAGAGCTGCACCTACAAACCTAATTGACGCAGAGATATTTGTTAAATAACAAATCAAAACTGCCAAGCTCAGATTTTTTTATTGCAACATGTAAACAGTTTTTTTTATGAATTATAGTCTGTTTGAAATATATGAAACATTTTAATTTACATCTGATGTTTAAAATATTTTCTTAATGAGGAACAGGTGTCCATCGTACTTAAGCAAGCAGGTTTGTTTGTTGAATCTGACAACAGTTTTCAATGAAAGGGGAGATTGTCTCATTCACCTCAGATGTTATAATAATATGTTGAGAGTCTTCTCTCAGTCTCTCTTGCTTCATCTGCTATTAAGACACGTGCTACTTTCCTAATCTCTCTTCCAGTGTAATTCGCAGCATTTCCCAGAGCTGCACGTTGTCAACACAAGGATCCAGAGTCTCCCAGTGGAAGAAGCGAGTCATGAGATACCTGGATTCCTGTTTGCTATTTCTAGTTGGCCCCAAACTGAATGTATGACTTGTTCAATTTGACACTCTCTGCTGTGCTGTGCTGTGCTGAGTCACTCAGTAGTGTCCAGCTCCCTGGCCCCATGGATTATAGCCCATTGTCTCCTACATCCATGGAATTTCCCAGCAAGAATACTGGAGTAGGTTGCCATTTCCTACTCCAGGGGATCTTCCCAATCTAGGGATCCAACCCGTGTCTCTTGTGTCTCCTGCAGGTGACGCAGGAGACACGGGTTTGATCCATGCACAGATCTTTACCACTAGCACCACATGGCAAGCCCTGAAATCTCTGAACACCTTTAAAAAAGTTGTTTGTGCTGAACAATTTCTGATTTCTCTTCCACTCTTGAAGTATGTTCCTATTTGTTCCTTCCACTTATGAAATATGTTCCAATTCATAACTGTTATCATCCTGCTTTTGAAAAATGCAATGATGTATTACTCCTCAATACACAAAATAGTATCAGAATATCACTCAATGACAATAAAGAAGGTACATAGAGGTTCTGATGCTCTTTCTAACAATAATATAATAATATTAATAGCACCTGACATTTATTGAATGTTATGTGCCAAGCAGTACTGTAAGCCATGAACGTATTCATGTAATCTTCAGAGTGAACCTGATTGACACAAGAGTAAACTGAGCAGAGAGAACTTAAATCTCTTTCTGAGCAAGTAGGTAACTGAACTGATGTGACAGGTGGTGGAACCTCACCATCTGAATCTGAAGTTCATGAACTTAACCACTTCATACCCTGTCATTCAATGTTATGGACTAGGTTGAAGAAGGCACTTTCTGGTATTTTAAAGTTGAGAGACCAAGGAGCCTAAGTTAAGCAAAAAATCTTCAACATCACTTCAGTCTAGAGTGTAGACACCACTTCAGCATTTATGAAGAAAGGTGAGTGGATTAGAAGACAGACAGACTGGAAGTACCTAGGGAGGGCTATTACACTCAATTTCTTATGAAGCATATAATTATCATGTGGCAAGTGGGATTTAATGTTTTAGGAATATTATTATTAAATTTGTAAAATACTTTTAAAGTTGAATTTCATGATTCCAGGAAGTTCCCCCTGGATTTTATAAGCATCTATCTAATCTTTTAGCTATAGTTGAAAAGTACATAAAATTAGAAAAAGTTTAAGAAAAGTACATGCTCCTTATGAAAGATAACATTTGCTCTTGTGTTATTTTTGCTAAATAGAATTTAAATTACCTTACTATATTCCAGTGAATAAGTATACCATAATTAGCCATTCCTTTTCAAGAGGGCATGTAGGTTCTTCTGATTTTTCACCATTATCAGTCATGGGGATAATGGACATCTTTATATATGGATCTTAATCCATGGATACTTTGACTGAATTTGTAGAAATGGATCTACTTGATTAAAGTTGATAATAGGTTCTCTGGCTTTTAATGCATTTTGTAGGATGCACTTTCGAGCACTTTTTTCATTCTTTTTTTTTTTTTTTCCTGCTGGAAATGGGATTGTGCCAATGAGTATAGTATAAGCAGCAAGTTAGATTGAGGGGTCCTGTGATGACTTTCAGATGTTATTTGGCATAAGAAAGTTATCTCCCACTGTCTCTCCAGAGTGAGATTCAATGACCAAGCTCCTCTTGTTTTTACCAGGAAAGATTACCTGGGGAAATCCAATACAGAACTTGAAACAAACATCTGAGAAATCTATTATTCCTGACTGACCATTGACATTGTAAATTCTTATAGATTGTCAGATACAGTAATTACTTACACTCTTTCTTCAGACATCCACTTGAAATTTGACCAAGAATTTCACACCTTCTGGGTAAATATAGAAAGTAATTTGTGTCAATACTGCTCAAAATTCTTTTTGACCCTTATAAGGAGTTTCAGTTATAGAAGGTATCATATGTATGATGTCAGCATTTACAATGAGATAAAGTTATATCACTATTTTATAGGTTAGAAATGAAATCATGAGTTAAGTTAATGTTTACATGCTAAGTCCCTTCAGTCGTGTCTGATTCTATGCAACCCTATGGACTGTAGCCCACCAGGCTCCTCTGTCCATAGGATTCTCCCAGCAAGAATACTGGAGTGGATTGCCATGCCCTCCTCCAGGGGGATCTTCCTGACCCAGGGATTGAACCTACATCTCTTATGTCTCCTGCATTGGCAGGCCAGTTCTTTACCACTAGCACCACCCTAGGTTAATGCTTATGTCATTTAAAAATATTTTATTATGAAGACAACAGATTTTCAAAGTGCTTTTCAAATTTAATAATGATATAATACCCCTAAACGTTTGATTGTTTTGTATCCCTCCTTGTGCAAGTATGTAGAACTGAGCTTTCTATAATGAAGCACTTGCCATAAGTGCACCAAGTCCTGCCAGACCTCAGTATTTCGTTTCTGTGGCTGATTTTCAAATCTACTTATTTGCCTCAGAATCTTCTCCATTTCACTACTATATGTGACTAGCTAAAATATATTTCAAGTCTAAAGGGAAAGGCAATGTTCTTAGAACCTAAGAAACCCTTTTAAATGGGGAGAGAGCCTGGTTTCTTTGAGTTGTCTTTGTGTTGTTACAAAGCAGGACCTTAACCAGGCCCCCAGAGTCAAAACAACTCTTCCTTTTCCAGATTTAAATGCAGCACTAATATAATGAGTTCAGATATACTAGACAGAAGGTCCATTATTAGCCATAGACATGAACTTTCAGATTTGCAAAATCACCTTAGTTTTATGGAACTTGAAAATAGAAATATATGGAAAATTTAGATTGAAGAATATTGGCAAAATTATATTTGCAAACTGGACCTATTGGCTGTTTTAAATAGGGAAGGATGTCCCGATTACTCACACCTTTGTGTGTGTGCTAAGTCACTTTGATTGTTTCTAACTCTTTGCAATACTATGGACTGAAGTCTGCCAGGCTCCTCTGTCCATGGAATTTTCCAGGCACAAATACTGGAGTGAGTTGCCATGCTCTCCTCTAGGGGATCTTCCCAACCCAGGGATCGAACCTGAGTCTGTTGTGTCTCTTTACAACTAGAACCACCTGGGAAACCCTAAAAAGCCCTTATTTACACCTTAAAAGCATTTATAGGAGGTGCTATGGACTGAATGTTTGTGTCACCCCAAAATTCATATGCTGAAGCTCTAACTCTGATGTGGCTATATTCAGAGATTGTGCCTTTAGGAAAGTTATTAAGGATAAATGAGGTCATAAATTTGGGACCCTGATTCAATCGAATCAGTGTCCGTATAAGAAGAGATACCAGAGAGCTTGTTGTCTCTTTTGCCCTCTGACACACACCTAGAAAAAGCATTATGAGGATAAAGCAAGATGGCCATCTACAAGCAAGGAAGAAAGCTCTTATGAGAAACTGAATTGGCTGCACCTTGATCATTAACTCCCAGTCTCCAGACCTGTGAGGAAATATATTTCTTTGTTTCAGCCACCAAGTCTATAGCATTTTATTATAGCAATACAAACAGACAAGTACAGGTGGTTCCAAAGCACAGGAAAGAGTCTGTAGATTGGGTTAGAATTGTGGGATACTTAAAGTAGGCAAAGTTTTGTTCTATTAGCACTCCCTGGAATCCTTGTATATGGTTTATAGTTAGTGTTATTTTATAATTATACATATATTTTTTTCTTCCTGTGTAGTCCATGGGAATAAAAAGAAAGAAGTTAACATTTATTAGACACTTAACATGTGCCAGGCAACATGTCACATGTATTTCTCATTTAATCATTAGAAACATCTTGTAACTTAAGTATTATTATTCAAATAATTATAGTTAAAGAGATGAAATAACTTTCCCCTATATCACTTGATTAGTTAGTAGGTAGATTTGGGATAGAGACCCGTCATATTTTTTCTACAAAGCAATTATCTTTTTTCATATTCTTTTCCATTATATTATATTATAAGATATTGAATAGTTCCCTATGCTATGCAGTAGGACCTTGCTTTTTATTTTATGTGTAGTAGTGTATATATGTTAATCCCAAACTCCTAATTTATCCCTCCCCCTTTCTCCTTTGGTAACTATAAGTTTGTTTTCTATGTCTGTGATTCTGTTTCTGTGCTGTGAATAAGTTCATTTGTAACTTATTTTAGATTCCACATATAAGTGGTACCATATGGTATTTGTCCTGCTCTGTCTAATTTAGTTCACTTAGTATGATAATCCCTGAGTTCATCCATGTTTCTGCAAATGGCGTTACTTTGTTCTACAGAATAATAAATTCCATTGTGTGTGTGTGTGTGTGTGTGTTGTGTACACCACGTCTATAGCCTTTTCATTACATAATATTAAGGATCCAGTCAGAAAATGGATCTGGAAGGGAATTGATTGTACTGGGAGTTTAAAAAAAAAAAAATGTAAAGGCCAGAAAGAAGATGCAGAAGCAGCCCAGTGAGTACCACAAGCAAGACATAGGTTCTATTTATTACCCTTGAGCTGGAGAATCTAAGGGAGTGAATAGTCTCACCAGAGCCCAGAAGCATCCTGGTAGACATTTCTTGCCTGTTCTATGTCAGATGATACTGTGGAGGGGAGGTTGTCCAACACCAGGCTGCAGACCTGCATCTTCTGTCAGATCAGAAGCTGCATAAAATTAGAAGTAAAAAGTATGTTAGTCACTCAATCATGTCACTTTTTGTGACCCCATGGACTGTGGCCCATCATGCTCCTCTGTCAATTCACCAGGCAAGAATACTAGAGTGGGCAGCCATTCCCTTCTCCAGGGGATTTTCCCAACCCAGGAGTCAAACCCTGGTCTCCTGCACTGCAGGCAGATTCTTTATCATCTGAGCCACCAAGGAAGGCCTTGCTCAGTCGTAACCAACTTTATGTGATGCTACAGACTTGCCCACGAAGTTCCTCTGTCCATGGGATTCTCCAGGCAAGAATACTGGAGTGGGTTGCCTTGCCCCCTTCCAGGGGATCTTCCTGACCCAGGGATCAAACCCACATCTCTTACAGCTCCTGCATTGGTAGGAAGGTTCTTTACCAATAGTCACCTGGGAAATCCAAATTAGAAATAAAGTGCATAGTAAATGTAATGAGTTTAAATCATCCTGAAGCCATCCCCCAAACTCCAGTCCATGGAAAAATTGTCTTCCAAGAAACTGGTCCCTGATGCTAAAAAGATAGGGGATCACTGATCTAACAAGAGCCAGAGCTACTGCTCTAGACACCATCCAGGCAGAGAAAAAGAAAAAAAATATCATTCTGGCTTTTTTCTCTTCACATTCACCAGTCTTATAGCAGTGCCTGTCATTAGTCAAACTTCAGGAAGAAGCAAAAGGCTCAGGAAATGTGGAACAAGACAGAAAAGGAGCAAGTAATATTCATATTAATAGATCTGAGAGCAAATAACCTGGGCTGGCTGTTCATGTTGTCATCTAAGTGACAAAGAGTCTCAGATCATGTAACTTTTTTACATTCCTCTTAAATCCGAGGAAAGTGTTATGTTCATACTCACATCTTGATACCCAAAGGGGCCTTCCTACTTGTGTCAACTTTCATTTTACGCATTGCAAAACCGTGGTATAAAAAGGTAAATTTATTTAGTAAAAGTCAAATAGCAGGTAACTAGCAGAGCCAGAATCAAATCCAGGAAATCTGAAACCAAGTCCAGTTTCTTTCCATTTCAGCTTAAAATTCTCAATAAATACTTGTCAAATTGAATTGAACTGAACTGATTCAGCCGAGGTGATTATGGTGAAAGGAAAATTGCAAGCTTCCCAAATTACAGCAATATGTTGTCATACAGTACCACAATGATACCACAATGATACATATCTACAATATGTAGATAAAGAAAATTCCTGGTCAAACCATCATCATAAGCCTTTCTTATCATTAATTATTGCTCATCTTTTTGTTATTTTTTCCTATATATACTTTAAATTTTGTATTGCAGTCAGTGGAAACAGAACAACATTTAATTTATTTTAGATTACTGCCTGGTTTGTCTAAACAGTCTACTATAAAGCTGATGACTATCAAAACTATTAATACAAACGAAGTCAATCCATATACCAACCACATGTAAGGAACATGTAGTTTTTATTCTGTTTTTTTTTCCTTAAATGAACATGATTTGAGCATTTTTCTTGGCTCATTACATCTGAGATTAATCCCGCCTTGTCCTTAGTTTCTCATAACTTCAGTGTAGTAACTAAAAAAGATTCCTTTCACCCCCCCCCCCAAAAAAAATCTATGTTTATTTCACGTCATAAAAATTTGCGGTAATTTCTTCTCAGAATTCTTTTTTATATTTCTCAGTGAAGTCAGAAGAGAGGTGAGGTTATATTTCTGTTTTCACAAAACTTGCCTTGGCAAAGGAAAAGAAAGGTGAAACTTTATTTTATATTCTTTCTTTGTGTTCTCCAAGGCCACCAGACTGCAATATCCCAAATCATAGACTTTAGTTACCTTAGCTATGGAATTGAAAATAGTTTTTTTTGTGGACTAAAACTTATATATTAAAATAAGCTCCCATCTAAAACTGACTGTCCCCCCAATCTCTTCCTCCTTCTAGTTGATCACCTCTCCTCATCCCTTTTCCTCTCTTGCCCTCCCTCCCTCTCTCCCTCATCCCCCTCTCTTTCTTTCCCCCTCTCTCCCCCTCTCTTCCTCCTGAGAGAGCACTGATATGTTACTATAAGCTCTGTCCTCAAATGACAGCAGTTTAGATAATCCTGAGAAACAGTCAAGCTAGGTTCATTACGTGACTCTACTGTACATTGCCAGTGTCTTCTCCTTTCCTCCAGATTCTTTTCTAACCCATAAGGTGGGGTTTTCATTTATTTGTAGCAGCATAGCCTCATCCCAGTTGTCATTCACAGAGAGTTAGTAGCTCTGTCTGTTTTTCATGGAATTAGGAATATCACTCTCCCCACTCACTCCCCACCATCATATATATACACCCCCAATTCTCTATAGCTTTCTTAAGTGAATAGTGGCTTCCGTCCATTTATGTACAGAGGCAGAAATATCTGACTAGTAAGAGTGAGTCTATCGGTCTCCATACTGCAAATTCCAGGAGTCACCTGTCACAGAATGGTCTCTGTGAACTGCATCCCCACAGCATTGTGCAGTACACAGCCACTGATGTAGACTCCCAGGAGTTATGTAAGAGGACATCTTAGCAATCCTATAAACAATGTGGTCTCAAAATCAGTGAAGATTTGTTAAGATTATAAGACAGTTCTGATCATAATTCCTTAGGCTATATACCAATGTCTAACTTCCAAGTCCCTTTTGCCAGGCATCTTGAAAGTCTACATGTTCTCATGGCATCCAACTTTGTCTTCTTTCATTCAAGAGTTCCAGTCTCCTTTCAGCTAGTCCTAAGCTTCTTCCAGACTCCTCCTCATTCTCCTAACAGTCCTCTACCTCCTACTGGACTATCTGTGTTCACCTTCCATTTGTTATTTCCACCATGTAGAACTATTTATGTTATGTCCAGAAAGAGACAAAGGTCTCTTTTGTTTATCAGCTATCTATTAACCTTTGCTCATATAAATAATTACATGACAGTAAACTGATTACTTCCAATATATATGCATAAGAAAATCAGACAGTATCGTTTACCAAAGCTTATTTTTCATGAGAACCTGCAGGAGCAATTGTTATTAATCAGACTTACAAGGTATCTATCCTTTAAATTGTTAATGGAGACATAAGAATGCATTAATAAGGTCCCGCAAGCACCTGTTTATGCTGAAAATAATGATATTTTCTTTTCAGGAAAAAGGACAGCAGTAACTAGCATTCATCTCTGTGGAGATTTGTTCAGAACTATTCACAGTGTTAGGCAATATCCTGTCCTATCACTGTGCTTTTTCCAAAAGATCATTTATTCAGCATAAGGGACTACCCTGGTCTACAACAATTTTTTTTCTTCATATTTTTTTTAACTTTACAATATTCTATTGGATTTGCCATATATCAACATGAATCCACCACAGGTATACACGTGTTCCCCATCCTGAACCCTCCTCCCTTGTCCCTCCCCATACCATCCCTCTGGGTCGTCCCAGTGCACCAGCACCAAGCATCCAGTATCATGCATCGAACCTGGACTGGTGACTCGTTTCATATATGATATTCTACAACCCTTAAAAATCTGGAAATAGAACTGCCTTATGACCCAGCAATCCCACTGCTTGGCATACACACTGAGGAAACCAGAATTGAAAGAGACACGTGTACCCCAAAGTTCATCGCAGCACTGTTTATAATAGCCAGGACATGGAGCCATTAAAAAGAATACAACAATTTAAAAACAGTTCTAGATCCAGAGTGGTTAACTATAACCCACAGTCACTTGACTAGTTAGTTAATCACAGAGTGAAGTCTTGAGCTCAGACATTCTGAATATCTATAGCATTGTATTATTTATCTTTTTAAAAGAGTGTAAACTAAGCAATGTCCCTTTTATTTTCTCAACCTGACAAAAAATCTAATTAAACAAAGAACTGTGTTAAAATAACACATTTTCTCTTCTGTTTTGGGTTTTTCATCAACTGGTACCTTTATGTGGGTCAACCTGTGAAATAAGAAACAGGTCTGCTTAGTAAGCCTTTTCACCATTGCTGCAATCTCCCCAATAATAATAAAAGTCTATTAAAATGTCCTACCTGTGAGTGGGTAAAGGATTCACAGGACACATGGGTTCAATTCCTGGGTTGGGAAGATCTGCTGGAGAAGGGAAATAGCAATCCATTCCAGTATTCTTGCCTAAAAATTCCCACGGACAAAAGAGACTGGCAGGCTACAGTCCAAAGGGTCGCAAAGAGTTGGACATGACTGAGCAACTAGGCGCACCAGTGACATGACCTCCAATTCTGCAGAAACCATTAACTCGGATAGATCTTTGAAATGTATGGGCAACACCTAGAGTTCTGTATGGATCTCCATACATATTAGGGTTTATCCTTTAAATTTTTTATTTTCTGGTTGGACACTAATGCTAGCTTAGATATGCTCCCCTTTCCTTTCATCATCTTCATGAGAAGTTTTTGTTGCTGTTACTGTCATTTTAAAGGGAAGGGGGAGGGGTAGAGATTCCTAATGAAGCAGTTTATTTTTTAGTACTTCAATAGAGAACAACTAACATGGACTGCAGTCCAGATGCTAGGTGATCAGCTAGGTTCACTCACTGATCAAGCAACTTGCTACCTTTAAGGAGTTTATGTCACAGATATTTTAAAATAATTTTACTTGTTATTTATTTGTCATTTTGGGCTGTACTGGGTCTTGGCTGCATCGCACAGGCTCTTTGTTGCTGCACACAGGCTTTCTCTAGGTGTGGCGAGCAGGGGCTGCTCTCTAGTTGCAGTGTACGGGCTTCTCCTTATGATGGCTTCTCTTGTTGTGGCACTCAGGTTTAGTGGTTCCAGCATGCGGGCTCTGGAGTACATGAGCTCAGTAGTTGAAGTGTGAGTTTAGTTGTCCTAGGGCACCTGGATCTTAGTTTCTGGACCAGGGTTTGAACCCATGTCCCCTGCATTGGCAAGTGGATTCTTAACCACTGGACTACCCGGGAGGTTCCTGTGTCACAAATTTGTACCTCAGCAATGTTAAAATATTAGAAGATATTAAGAAGAGATGGCAAGAATACACAGAAGAACTGTACAAAAAAAATCTTCAAGACCCAGATAACCATGATGGTGTGATCACTCACCTAGAGCCAGACATCCTGGAATGTAAAGTCAAGTGGGCCTTAGAAAGCATCACTACGAACAAAGCTAGTGGAGGTGATGGAATTCCAGTGGAGCTATTCCTAATCCTGAAAGATGATGCTGTGAAAGTGCTGCACTCAATATGCCAGCAAATTTGGAAAACTCAGCACTGGCCACAGGACTGGAAAAGGTCAGTTTTCATTCCAATCCCAAAGAAAGGCAATGCCAAAGAATGCTCGAACTACCACACAACTGCACTCATCTCACACACTAGTAAAATCATGCTCAAAATTCTCCAAGCCAGGCTTCAGCAATATGTGAACCGTGAACTTCCTGATGTTCAAGCTGGTTTTAGAAAAGGCAGAGGAACCAGAGATCAAATTGCCAACATCTGCTGGATCATAGAAAAAGCAAGAGAGTTCCAGAAAAACATCTATTTCTGCTTTATTGACTATGCCAAAGCCTTTGACTGTGTGGATCCCAATAAACCGTGAAAAATTCTTTAAGAGATGGGAATACCAGACCACCTGATCTACCTCTTGAGAAATTTGTATGCAGGTCAGGAAGCAACAGTTAGAACTGGACATGGAACAACAGACTGGTTCCAAATAGGAAAAGGAGTTTGTCAAGGCTGTATATTGTCACCCTGTTTATTTAACTTATATGCAGAGTACATCATGAGAAATGCTGGACTGGAAGAAGCCCAAGCTGGAATCAAGATTGCCGGGAGAAATATCAATAACCTCAGATATGCAGATGATACCACCCTTATGGCAGAAAGTGAAGAGGAACTCAAAAGCCTCTTGATGAAAGTGAAAGTGGAGAGTGAAAAAGTTGGCTTAAAGCTCAACATTCAGAAAACTAAGATCATGGCATCCAGTCCCACCACTTCATGGGAAATAGATGGGGAAACAGTGTCAGACTTTATTTTTCTGGGCTCCAAAATCACTACAGATGGTGACTGCAGCCATGAAATTAAAAGACACTTACTCCTTGGAAGGAAAGTTATGACCAACCTAGATAGCATATTCAAAAGCAGAGACATTACTTTGCCAGCAAAGTTTCGTCTAGTCAAGGCTATGGTTTTTCCTGTGGTCATGTATGGATGTGAGAGTTGGACTGTGAAGAAGGCTGAGCGCCGAAGAATTGATGCTTTTGGACTGTGGTGTTGGAGAAGACTCTTGAGGGTCCCTTGGACTGCAAGGAGATCCAACCAGTCCATTCTGAAGGAGATCAACCCTGGGATTTCTTTGGAAGGAATGATGCTGAAGCTGAAACTCCAGTACTTTGGGCACCTGATGCGAAGAGTTGACTCATTGGAAAAGACTCTGATGCTGGGAGGGATTGGGGGCAGGAGGAGCTTGGAACGACAGAGGATGAGATGGCTGGATGGCATCACTGACTCGATGGACGTGAGTCTTGGTGGACTCCGGGAGTTGGTGATGGACAGGGAGGCCTGGCGTGCTGCGATTCATGGGATTGCAAAGAGTCGGACATGACTGAGCGACTGATCTGATCTGATCTGATCTGAGAACTTTTATTTCTTATTAAATTATAGTTGATTTAGAATGTTGTGTTACTTTCTGGTATACAACAAAGTTATTCAGTTATATAGACATAATATATGTGTGTGTGTGTATATATATATATACACACACACATTCTTTTTCATATTCTTTCCTATTATGGTTAAGATATTGAATATAGTTTTTTGTGCTATACAGTAGGACCTTGTCATTTATGTATTTTATACATAGTAGTTTGTATTTTCTAACTTCAAACTCCTAATTTATTCCTCCCCCACCTCCTTTCTCCTTTGGTAACCTTGAATTTGTTTTCTATACACATCAGAGAATTTTATGTTGATTTGTAAATTGCCAAAACTGTAAATGTTGAATTCATAAATATTGAGTAGCAAATATATCTGGCACTCATTCACCTGAAATGACCACATCTAGCCTTTTTCCTGTTACCTTCTTTAGTGTCTCTGGTAAATAATTTTTTTAATATACATTTATTTATTTAATTGGAGGCTAATTACTTTACAATATTGTATTGGTTTTGCCATACATCAACATGAATTCGCCACGGGTGTACACGTGTTCCCCATCCTGAACCCCAGTCCCAGTTCCCACCCCATACCATCCCTCTGGGTCATCCCAGTACACCAGCCCCAAGCATCCTGTATCACATGCATCAAACCTGGACTGGCAATTTGTTTCACATATGATATTATACATGTTTCAATGCCATTCTCTAAAATCATCCCACTCTCACCCTCTCCCACAGAGTCCAAAAGACTGTTCTATACATCTGTGTCTCTTTTGCTGTCTCCCATACAGGGTTATCTTTACCATCTTTGTAAATTCCATATATATGCATTAGTATACTATATTGGTGTTTTTCTTTCTGGCTTACTTCACTCTGTATAATAGGCTCCAGTTTCATCCACCTCATTAGAACTGATTCAAATTTATTCTTTTTAATGGCTGAGTAATACTCCATTGTGTATATGTACCACTGCTTTCTTATCCATTCATCTGCTGATGGACGTCTAGGTTGCTTCCATGTCCTGGCTATTATAAACAGTGCTGCGATGAACACTGGGGTACACGTGTCTCTTTCCCTTCTGGTTTCCTCAGTGTATATGCCCAGCAGTGGGATTGCTGGGTCATAAGGCAATTCTATTTCCAGTTTTTTAAGGAATCTCCACACTGTTCTCCATAGTGGCTGTACTAGTTTGCATTCCCACCAACAGTGTAAGAGGGTTCCCTTTTCTCCACACCCTCTCCAGCATGTATTGCTTGTGGACTTTTGGATCGCAGCCATTCTGAGTGGCATGAAATGGTACCTCATTGTGGTTTTGATTTGCATTTCTCTGATAATGAGTGATGTTGAGCATCTTTTCATGTGTTTGTTAGCCATCTGTATGTCTTCTTTGGAGAAATGTCTGTTTAGTTCTTTGGCCCATTTTTTGATTGGGTCATTTATTTTTCTGGAGTTGAGCTGCAGGAGTTGCTTGTATATTTTTGAGATTAATTCTTTGTCAGTTGCTTCATTTGCTATTATTTTCTCCCATTCTGAAAGCTGTCTTTTCATCTTGCTTACGGTTTCCTTTGTTATGCAGAAGCTTTTCATTTTGATTAGGTCCCATTTGTTTATTTTTGCTTTTATTTCCAATATTCTGGGAGATGGGTCATAGAGGATCCTGCTGTGATTTATGTCGGAGGGTGTTTTGCCTATGTTCTTCTCTAGCAGTTTTATAATTTCTGGTCTTACATTTAGATCTTTAATCCATTTTGAGTTTATTTTTGTGTATGGTGTTAGAAAGTGTTCTAGTTTCATTCGTTTACAAGTGGTTGACCAGTTTTCCCAGCACCACTTGTTGAAGAGATTGTCTTTTCTCCATTGTATATTCTTGCCTCCTTTGTGAAAGATAAGGTGTCCATACGTGTGTGAATTTATCTCTGGGCTTTCTATTTTGTTCCATTGATCTATATTTCTGTCTTTGTGCCAGTACCATACTGTCTTGATGACTGTGGCTTTGTAGTAGAGCCTGAAGTCAGGCAGGTTGATTCCTCCAGTTCCATTCTTCTTTCTAAAGATTGCTTTGGCTATTCGAGGTTTTTTGTATTTCCATACAAATTGTGAAATTATTTGTTCTAGCTCTGTGAAAAATATTGTTGGTATCTTGATAGGGATTGCATTGAATCTGTAGATTGCTTTGGGTAGTATACTCATTTTCACTATATTGATTCTTCTAATCCATGAACATGGTATATTTCTCCATCTATTAGTGTCCTCTTTGATTTCTTTCACCAGTGTTTTATAGTTTTCTATATATAGGTCTTTTGTTTCTTTGGGTAGATACATTCCTAAGTATTTTATTCTTTCCGTTGAAATGGTGAATGGAATTGTTTCCTTAATTTCTCTTTCTGTTTTCTCATTATTAGTGTATAGGAATGCAAGTGATTTCTGTGTATTGATTTTACATCCTGTAACTTTACTATATTCATTGATTAGCTCTAGTAATTTTCTGGTGGAGTCTTTAGGGTTTTCTATGTAGAGGATCATGTCATCTGCAAACAGTGAGAGTTTTACTTCTTTTCCTATGTGGATTCCTTTTATTTCTTTTTCTGCTCTGATTGCTATGGCCAAAACTTCCAAAACTATGTTGAATAGTAGTGGTAAAAGTGGGCACCCTTGTCTTGCTCCTGACCTTAGGGGAAATGGTTTCAATTTTCACCAATTGAGGATAATGTTTGCTGTGGGTTTGTCATATATAGCTTTTATTATGTTGAGGTATGTTCCTTCTATTCCTGCTTTCTGGAGAGTTTTTTATCATAAATGGATGTTGAATTTTGTTAAAGGCTTTCTCTGCATCTATTGAGATAATCATATGGCTTTTATTTTTCAATTTGTTAATGTGGTGTATTACAGTGATTGATTTGCGGATATGGAAGAATCTTTGCATCCCTGAGATGAAGCCCACTTGGTCATGATGTATGATCTTTTTTAATGTGTTGTTGGATTCTGATTGCTAGAATTTTGTTAAGCATTTTTGCATCTATGTTCACCAGTGATATTGGCCTGTAGTTTTCTTTTTTTGTGGGATCTTTGTCAGGTTTTGGTATTAGGGTGATGGTGGCCTCATAGAATGAGTTTGGAAGTTTACCTTCCTCTGCAATTTTCTGAAAGAGTTTGAGTAGGATAGGTGTTAGCTCTTCTCTAAATTTTTGGTAGAATTCAGCTGTGAAGCCTTCTGGACCTGGGCTTTTGTTTGCTAGAAGATTTCTGATTACAGTTTCAATTTCCATGCTTATGATGGGTCTGTTAAGATTTTCTATTGCTTCCTGGTTCAGTTTTGGAAAGTTGTACTTTTCTAAGAATTTGTCCATTTCTTCCACGTTGTCCATTTTATTGGCATATAATTGCTGATAGTAGTCTCTTATGATCCTTTGTATTTCTGTGTTGTCTTTTGTGATCCCTCCATTTTCATTTCTAATTTTATTGATTTGATTTTTCTCCCTTTGTTTCTTGATGAGTCTGGCTAATGGTTTGTCAATTTTACTTATCCTCTCAAAGAACCAGCTTTTGGCTTTGTTGATTTTTGCTATGGTCTCTTTTGTTTCTTTTGCATTTATTTCTGCCCTAATTTTTTAAGATTTCTTTCCTTCTACTAACCCTGGGGTTCTTCATTTCTTCCTTTTCTAGTTGCTTTAGGTATAGAGTTAGGTTATTTATTTGACTTTTTTCTTGTTTCTTGAGGTATGCCTGTTTTGCTATGAACCTTCCCCTTAGCACTGCTTTTACAGTGTCCCACAGGTTTGGGGTTGTTGTGTTTTCATTTTTGTTCATTTCTATGCATATTTTTATTTCTTCTGTGATTTGTTGGTTATTCATCAGCGTGTTGTTCAGCCTCCATATGTTGGAATTTTTAATAGTTTTTCTCCTGTAATTGAGATCTAATCTTACTGCATGGTGGTCAGAAAAGATGCTTGGAGTGATTTCAATTTTTTTGAATTTACCAAGACTAGATTTATGGCCCAGGATGTGATCTATCCTGGAGAAGGTTCCTTGTGTGCTTGACAAAAAGGTGAAATTCATTGTTTTGGGGTGAAATGTCCTATAGATATCAATTAGGTCTAATTGGTCTATTGTATCATTTAAAGTTTGTGTTTCCTTGTTAATT
The DNA here is from genome assembly GCF_032452875.1 of Bos javanicus. Lineage (NCBI taxonomy): Eukaryota > Metazoa > Chordata > Mammalia > Artiodactyla > Bovidae > Bos > Bos javanicus. The sequence goes on along the minus strand of NC_083868.1, from coordinate 61,912,972 downwards.
TTCTGTTTAGTTGATCTATGCATAGGTGTGAGTGGGGTATTAAAGTCTCCCACTATTATTGTGTTATTGTTAATTTCCCCTTTCGTACTTGTTAGCATCTGTCTTACATATTTTAGTGCTCCTATGTTGGGTGCATATATATTTATAATTGTTATATATTCTTCTTGGATTGATCCTTTGATCATTATATAGTGTCCTTCTTTGTCTATTTTCACAGCCTTTGTTTTGAAGTCTATTTTCTCTGATATGAGTATTGCTACTCCTGCTTTCTTTTGGTTTCTATTTTTCCAGCCCTTCACTTTCACTCTGTATGTGTCCCTTGTTTTAAGGTGGTTCTCTTGTAGATAACATATATAGGGGTCTTGTTTTTGCATCCATTCAGCCAGTCTTTGTCTTTGGGGCATTCCATTTACTTCATTGTTTTGGGCTTGAGTTTACACTCCCTCTTTGTGTTTCCTGTCTAGAGAAAATCCTTTAGCATTTGTTGGAGAGCTGTTTTGGTGGTGCTGAATTCTCTCAGCTTTTGCTTGTCTATAAAGCTTTTGAGTTCTCCTTCATATTTGAATGAGATCCTTGCTGGGTACAGTAATCTGGGCTGTAGGTTATTTTCTTTCATCACTTTAAGTACATCCTGCCATTCCCTCCTGGCCTGAAGAGTTTCTATTGAAAGATCAGCTGTTATCCTTATGGGAATCCGCTTGTGTGGTATTTGTTGATTTTCCCTTGCTGCTTTTAATATTTGTTCTTTGTGTTTGATCTTTGTTAATTTGATTAATATGTGTCTTGGGGTGTTTTGTCTTGGGTTTATCCTATTTGGGACTCTCTGGGTTTCTTGGACTTGGGTGGTTATTTCCTTCCCCATTTTGGGGAAGTTTTCAACTATTATCTCCCCAAGTATTTTCTCATGGTCTTTCTTTTTGTCTTCTTCTTGTGGGACTCCTATGATTTGAATGTTGCGGTGTTTAACATTGTCCCAGAGGTCTCTGAGATTGTCCTCATTTCTTTTAATTCATTTTTCTTTTTTCTCTCTGATTTATTTACTTCTACCATTATATCTTCTACCTCACTAATCCTATCTTCTTCCTCCCTTATTCTATATTTGTTCCCTCCAGAATGTTTTTGATCTCATTTATTGCATTATTCATTATATATTGACTATTTTTCTTCTAGGTCCTTGTTAAACCTTTCTTGCATCTTCCCAATCCTTGTCTCAAGGCTATTTATCTGTGATTCCATTTTGTTTTCAAGATTTTGGATCATTTTCACTATCATTATGAAGAATTCTTTATCAGATCGATTCCCTATCCCTTCCTCTTTTGTTTGGTTTGGTGGGCATTTATCCTGTTCCTTTACCTGCTGGGTATTCCTCTGTCTCTTCATCTTGTTTATATTGCTGTGTTTGGCAATATATTCTGGCAGTTTGTGGAGTTCTCTTTACTGTGGAGTTTCCTCACTGTGGGTAGTGATGTACGGGTGGCTTGTCAAGGTTTCTTGGTTAGGGAAGCTTCTGTCGGTGTTCTGGTGGGTGGAGCTGGATTTCTTCTCTCTGGAGTGCTGTGAAGTGTCCAGTAATGAGTTATGAGATGTCAGTGGGTTTGGAGTGACTTTGGGCAGCCTGTATATTGAAGCTCAGGGCTGTGTTCCTGTGTTGCTGGAGAATTTGCATGGTATGTCTTGCTCTGGAACTTGTTGGCTCATGAGTGGTGCTTTGTTTCAGTGTGGGTGTGGAGGAGTTTGATGAGCTCCTGTCAATTAATGTTCCCTGGAGTCAGGAGTTCTCTGCTGTTCTCAGGATTTGGACTTAAGCCTCCCGCTTATGGTTTTCAGTCTTATTTTTACTGTAGCCTCAAGACTTCTCCATCTATATAGCACCGTTGATAAAACATCTAGGTTAAATATGAAAGTTTCTGCATAGCAACACCCAGAGAGGTTCACAGAGTTTCATGGAGAAGAGAAGAGGGAGGAGTGAGATAGAGGTGACCAGGATGAGATGCTGCTGCTGCTGCTGCTGCTAAGTCACTTCAGTCGTGTCCGACTCTGTGTGACCCCATAGATGGCAGCCCACCAGGCTCCCCCATCCCTAGGATTCTCAAGGCAAGAACACTGGAGTGGGTTGCCATTTCCTTCTCCAATGCATGAAAGTGAAAATTGAAAATGAAGTCACTCAGTCGTGTCTGACCCTCAGCGACCCCATGGACTGCAGCCTTCCAGGCTCTTCTGCCCATGGGATTTTCCAGGCAAGAGTACTGGAGTGGGGTGCCATTGCCTTCTCCAAGGATGAGATGAGGTGGAATCAAAAGAGGAAAGAACAAGCTAGCCAGTAATCACTTCCTTATGTGCACTCCACAGTCTGGACCATTTAGAGATGTTCATGGAGTTACACAGAGAAGTGAAGAGGGAGGAAGGAGACAGAGGTGGCCAGGAGGATAAAGGGGGGAATCAAAGGGAGAGAGAGAGAGAGAGATCCAGCCAGTAATCAGTTCCCTAAGCGTTCTCCACCATCCTGAACACACAAAGAGATTCACAGAGTTGGATAGAGAAAAGAAGAGGGAGGGAGGAGACAGAGGCAACCTGGTGGAGAAAAAGGAGAGTCCAAAGAGGGAGAGAGTGGTCAAGCCAGTAATCTCGCTCCCAAGTAAAAATGGGTACTGAAGATTGGGTTCTTAAAGGTACAAAATTGATAAGAAATACCAAAAAGCAAAGATTAAAAATCTAGAGGTTGGATTTTCAAAAATTCAATATTAAAGAAAAAATAAGTCACAAAAATTATTTAAAAAAAAATATATATATATATATATATATGAAGTTTGCTTTATTTTTTGCAAAGTAATAGTAGGTTATAAAAATGAAAATTAAAGGAGTAATAGAGGACTTAAAAATAAAAAAAAAAAATTTAAAGAATGATAGTAAAAATATATCTAGGACTTTCTCCGGCGTTATTTTGGGCAGTGTGGGATCAGTTCATTTTCAAATAGTTCCTTGATCTGGCTTATATTTCTCAAGATCTATAGGCCCCTTCTTGGAGAAGGCAATGGCAACCCACTCTGGTATTCTTGCCTGGAAACTCCCATGGACAGAGGAGCCTAGTAGGCTGCAGTCTATGTAGTAGCTACGAGTTGGACACAACTGAGCTACTTCACTTTCACGTTTCACTTTCATGCATTGGATAAGGAAATGGCAACCCACTACAGCATTCTTGCCTGGAGAATCCAAGGGATGGTGGAGTCTGGCAAGCTGCCATCTAGGGGGTCGCACAGAGTCAGACACGACTGAAGCGACATAGCAGCAGCAGCATAGGCCCCTTCTGATTTAGTCGATACTAACTATAGGGTTTTAATCTATTGCACCTGTCACTTCCAAGGAGGTTCCCTCTGTTTTAGCTTCTTCTGTTTGCTGGTCTCTTTAGTGTCTAATTTCCACCCTGACGCAAGGGGGTGGTGGTGGACCCTTTTTTAGGATCACTTGTTCAGTCGCTGTGGGGAGGGAGGAACGCTGCAAACAAATACCAGTGGCGTGTGCTCGCAGTGTCTCAGCCATTCTGGGCCTGCCCCCCTTCACGGTGCATGTGCCCTCCCTGCCCACACTGCTCAGGCTCTAGGTTGCTCTGCCAGGAACCATCCAAGGCTGGCCCTGGGTTGTATGCACTTCCCAGGTCTAAGCCGCTCAGGTTCAGGCACTCGGGTAGTCCTCAAAAGCGCAGACTCCGTTGGACCTGCATTTTGTGCCCTTCCCAGGTCCGAACAGCTCAGGTGACCAGGTGTTTGGTGAGCGCAGTCAGTGCGACTTATCACCTCCTCTGTCCTTGCCGCTCAGTTTTCTGGGTATACAACCGGCGCACCTTCTCAGGCAGATGTTGACTGCCCAGAATCCAAAGAAGTCTTGGTTAGCAACAAAGCCTGCGTGCAGTTTGGTAGATAATACCTCTCTGGGGCCACGATAGGTGTTAGCTCTTCTCTAAATTTTTGGTAGAATTCAGCTGTGAAGCTGTCTGGACCTGGGCTTTTAGAAGATTTCTGATTACAGTTTCAATTTCCATGCTTATGATGGGTCTGTTAAGAAGTCTTGGTTAGTAACAAAGCCTGCGTGCAGTTTGGTAGATAATACCTCTCTGGGGCCGCGATTGCCCTCTTCCGGCTCTGGCTGCCCTCGCCTGCCTGTCACTGGAGGGGGATGGGCCGGCCTGCAGCCAGCTAGCTCTGCTCAGCCCTTTATTCTGTGAGTGGGCCTGATGGTGTCTTAGGTTAGGGCTTTTTGCGTGGTAGCTATCCCACAGTCTGGTTTGCTATCCCAAGTTAGTTCCGTCAGATTGCCCTCAGGGCATTCAGACCCAGTCCTTACTCTAAGCAATGCAGCCCTCACCTCCCTGCCCAGCCCTCACTTGCTAGTGGCACATTCAGGCGTCTGCGCTGCTTCTCTGCTGGGGGAGTTACCATTGGGCACATAATCTATGGGTTTTGATTATTTATTTATTTTTCCTCCCGGTTATGTTGCCCTCTGTGGTTCCAAGGCTCGCCACAGACTCGGCAGTAGGACTGTTTTTTGGTGTTTGGGAACTTCTCTCTTTTTTAAGACTCCCTTCCCAGGATGGCTGCAAAGAATATAATAAATCTGATGTTGGTGTTGACCATCTGATGACGTCCATGTATAGAGTCTTCTCTTGTGTTGTTGGAAGAGGGTGTTTGTTATGACCAGTGCATTTTCTTGGCAAAACTCTATTAGTCTTTGCCCTGCTTCATTCCATATTCCAAGGCCAAATTTGCCTGTTACTCCAGGTGTTTCTTGACTTCCTACTTTTGCATTCCAGTCCCCTATAATGAAAAGGACATCCTTTTGGGGTGTTAGTTCTGAAAGGTCTTGTAGGTCTTCATAGAACCGTTCAACTTCAGCTTTTTCAGCATTACTGGTTGGGGCATAGACTTGAATTACTGTGATATTGAATGGTTTGCCTTGGAAACGAACAGAGATCATCCTCTCCTTTTTGAGATTGCATCCAAGTACTGCATTTCGGGCTCTTTTGTTGACCATGATGACCACTCCATTTCTTCTGAGGAATTCCTGCCCGCAGTAGTAGATATAATGGTCACCTGAGTTAAATTCACCCATTCCAGTCCGTTTCAGTTTGCTGATTCCTAGAATGTCGACATTCACTCTTGCCATCTCCTGTTTGACCACTTCCAATTTGCCTTGATTCATGGACCTGACATTCCAGGTTCCTATGCAATACTGCTCTTTACAGCATCACACCTTGCTTCTATCACCAGTCACATCCACAGCTGGGTATTCTTTTTGCTTTGGCTCCATCCCTTCATTCTTTCTGGAGTTATTTCTCCACTGATCTCCAGTAGCATATTGGGCACCTACTGACCTGGGGAGTTCCTCTTTCAGTATCCTGTCATTTTGCCTTTTCATACTGTTCATAGGGTTCTCAAGGCAAGAACACTGAAGTGGTTTGCCATTCCCTTCTCCAGTGGACCACATTCTGTCAGATCTCTCCACCATGACCCGCCCATCTTGGGTTGCCCCTTGGGCATGGCTTAGTTTCATTGAGTTAGACAAATAAGACCAGGAGCTGACTGTGGCTCAGACCATGAACTCCTTATTGCCAAATTCAGACTGAAATTGAAGAAAGTAGGGAAAACCACTAAGCCATTCAGGTATGACCTAAATCAAATCCCTTATGATTATACAGTGGAAGTGAGAAATAGATTTAAGGGCCTAGATCTGATAGATAGAGTGCCTGATGAACTATGGAATGAGGTTCGTGACATTGTACAGGAGACTGGAATCAAGACCATCCCCATGGTAAAGAAATGCAAAAAAGCAAAATGGCTATCTGGGGAGGCCTTACAAATACCTGTGAAAAGAAGAGAAGCAAAAAGCAAAGGAGAGAAGGAAAGATATAAACATCTGAATGCAGAGTTCCAAAGAATAGCAAGAAGAGATAAGAAAGCCTTCTTCAGCGATTAATGCAAAGAAATAGAGAAAAACAACAGAATGGGAAAGACTAGGGATCTCTTCAAGAAAATCAGAGATACCAAAGGAACATTTCATGCAAAGATGGGCTCGATAAAGGACAGAAATGGTATGGACCTAACAGAAGCAGAAGATATTAAGAAGAGATGACAAGAATACACAGTAGAACTGTACAAAAAAGATCTTCATGACCCAGATAAACACGATGGTGTGATCACTGACCTAGAGCCAGACATCCTGGAATGTAAAGTCAAGTGGGCCTTAGAAAGCATCACTACAAACAAAGCTAGTGGAGGTGATGGAATTCCAGTGGAGCTATTCCAAATTCTGAAAGATGATGCTGTGAGAGTGCTGCACTCAATATGCCAGCAAATTTGGAAAACTCAGCAGTGCCCACAGGACTGGAAAAGGTCAGTTTTCATTCCAATCCCAAAGAAAGGCAATGCCAAAGAATGCTCAAACTACCGCACAATTGCACTCATCTCACACGCTAGTAAAGTAATGCTCAAAATTCTCCAAGCCAGGCTTCAGCAATATGTGAACCGTGAACTTCCTGATGTTCAAGCTGGTTTTAGAAAAGGCAGAGGAACCAGAGATCAAATTGCCAACAGCTGCTGGATCATGGAAAAAGCAAAAGAGTTCCAGAAAAGTATCTATTTCTGCTTTATTGACTATGCCAAAGCCTTTGACTGTGTGGATCCCAATAAACCGTGGAAAATTCTTTAAGAGATGGGAATACCAGACCACCTGATCTACCTCTTGAGAAATTTGTATGCAGGTCAGGAAGCAACAGTTAGAACTGGACATGGAACAACAGACTGGTTCCAAATAGAAAAAGGAGTACATCAAGGCTGTATATTGTCACCCTGTTTATTTAACTTATATGCAGAGTATATCATGAAAAACACTGGACTGGAAGAAGTCCAAGCTGGAATCATGATTGCCGGGAGAAATATCAATAACCTCAGATTTGCAGATGATACCACCCTTATGGCAGAAAGTGAAGAGGAACTCAAAAGCCTCTTGATGAAAGTGAAAGTGGAGAGTGAAAAAATTGGCTTAAAGCTCAACATTCAGAAAACTAAGATCATGGCATCCGGTCCCACCACTTCATGGGAGATAGATGGGAAAACAGTGGAAACAGTGTCAGACTTTATTTTTCTGGGCTCCAAAATCACTACAGATGGTGACTGCAGCCATGAAATTAAAAGACACTTACTCCTTGGAAGGAAAGTTATGACCAACCTAGATAGCATATTCAAAAGCAGAGACATTACTTTGCCAACAAAGGTTCGTCTAGTCAAGGCTATGGTTTTTCCTGTGGTCATGTATGGATGTGAGAGTTGGACTGTGAAGAAGGCTGAGCGCCGAAGAATTGATGCTTTTGGACTGTGGTGTTGGAGAAGACTCTTGAGAGTCCCTTGGACTGCAAGGAGATCCAACCAGTCCATTCTGAAGGAGATCAGCCCTGGGATTTCTTTGGAAGGAATGATGCTAAAGCTGAAACTCCAGTACTTTGGCCACCTGATGCGAAGAGTTGACTCATTGGAAAAGACTCTGATGCTGGGAGGGATTGATGGCAAGAGGAGAAGGGGACGCCCGAGGATGAGATGGCTGGATGGCATCACCGACTCGATGGACGTGAGTCTTGGTGAACTCCGGGAGTTGGTGATGGAAAAGGAGGCCTGGCGTGCTGCGATTCACGGGGTCACAAAGAGTCGGACACGACTGAGTGACTGATCTGATCTGATTCCAGGATGGAGCTCCGTCCCTACCTCTTTTGTCTCTCTTTTTATCTTTTACATTTTTTTCCTACCTCCTTTCAAAGACACTGGGCTGCTTTTCTGGGTGCCTGATGTCCGCTGTCAGCATTCAGAATTGTTTTGTGGAATTTACTCAGTGTTCAAATGTTCTTTTGATAAATTCATGGGGGAGAAAGTGGTCTCCCTGTATTATTCCTCCACCATCTTCTGCAGAAGTTCTTGAGAGTCCCTGTGGTCCCCACCCCTCCGCTCCGCTCACTGGGTGCTGATCGATGGGGACCCAGGAGCCCACGAAATGGGCATTCCCAATCACAATGGTGACCCCTCTGGGAAATAATTATTAACTCCAGGCTTATGTTCTGGTTGTGCCATTTGTGACCTGAAGCAGCAGGGGGGAAATTCTCCCTTCCCAGCCTTCACTTTTCTGCCTGGTTCTGGGATCTATATATATATATATATATATATATATATATGTGTGTGTGTGTGTGTGTGTGTGTATATAAATGGGGAGGGGAAAAAATTAAAAGAAACCTATTGTGGGGAAGACTGAAGCTACAACACAAATAATGATTATTCCTGTCAAGGTTTAGCTGTGGTTGCTAAGTTACTGGCTTGTTCTGAAAAACCTTGAAGTATGGGACACATTAGGAGCTCATTAGGTCCCGGTGACTTGCAGTAAATGTACAATTTGTCTCTGTGCTAAACACACTTCAAATGTAACAATAAAAAAATCCCATATGGCTTAAAATTGTGACCTTTCTCTTTCTTGTTTCATTTCTCCTCCCCCCACCCCAACATCTAGTCTGGTGTTATTACAAAACAGCATTATTGAAAAAATAAATAGAAACATTTTGCAATGGATGGAAACAAGATATGTTAGCTTAAAGCCTTTGACATTTAATGAAGGTATTTACAGAGAGAACCTCATGAAGGGTGGAAGAAAACCAAGAGAATATTCCATAATAATTGTTTGCAATCCAAGTTGCAGGTCCATCAGCTAGCTTTCAGAGTGTACCTACAGTGTGTGTACACCAGGCTGCAAAACCTTTGGGAACTTAAAGCACTTGATTGTTTTATCCTATGTTTGTATCCATTTTCTGTTTATCCCACTAAACATTGTTTGTCCAATTCATAGATGTTGGAGTTAACCTAAAGACTTGTATTTGCAATTCAAAATTATGATATGTGGGGAATACCACATTCTTTCAGCCCAAACTCAATTATAGTTTCAGTTTACTAAACAATTTCCATGGGTAATTGGGCTTCCTTTTTCTCCTTTCAGTTACTGCAGGCCTATTTCCACGCACACTGATAATGTCCTTTGCTGTGGAGTTGCAGCTTTTGAAAGTTTGACATGATAGTGTTAGAACAAACTAATGGAGAGAAAGCAGTTGGGGAGAAAGGATGGGACAGACAGGGTGAGCAGGGATAGAGTGGGTGTCAGAAAAGGTGGGGAGAAAGAAAAGAGGAGGTGCTAGAAACTACTCTGGGGCAGTCTCTAACTGTGTCAGAGCTGGCAAATGGCGAAGATAGGAAATAGCTACAGTGGATTTTTTATAAATATGCAAACAATTCAAACAAGGTTCTAAGATCATTTGGGAAGTGGACTCCAGAGAATCACTTGCATGTCCTGTGTCAAGCTCATAAATCTACCTTAGTTCTTAGCTGTGTTGGCCTAAGATAAAGGATACTGTTTGTTTCTCAGAAAACTTCCGAAAATGCTTAGATCTGAACTGCTTAAGAAGCAAAATCTTTTCTGTTCTTGTGCCAGTGATCAATGGGAAATCAAATGACATTCAAAGGAATCTAAATAAAAAATAATGGTCTAGATGAAATTCTTTCCTCATTTCTTATGTATATATTTTCATGCACATCCAAATCTGTGTGTGTATATGCCTTTCTGTATATTTTCCTTTCTTAATAAATCTTTGTTTCCAAGGTACTCCCACACATGACCGTTCTCTTTTCTTCTTGGCCCCAATGCAACAGTCTGGATTCTCTCAAAGTCTTCATCCTATTCTCTTCAGATAGTCACATTCCAAAATATCTCTCGCTTTGCCCTATAGTTCTTTGAAAACCACACCTTCATCTATGATATGTTCTTGTATTAAATATTTTCCAATTAAACAAAAATCTCCACATCAACTCCTATTCCCTTTAGTGAGGAAAATAGAACAAGAAAGAAAATGTACTTTGGAAGGTGAAAGATACCTGCACCATCAAGAGCAGACACTGATTCCTTTCTCAGTTTTCCCAGGTATATTTGTTATTACAATAAAATATTTTTGTAAGTAGTAGGAATTTTATTTGTTTTAAAAATTATATTCAGTGATTGTAATGGATTGGGTTAATTTATTATATTTTTCTGCCCAGAACACAATATATTCTGTTAATAGATACCATTGCCTTGTAACAGGTGTAGAGATGCAACTTAAGTTTAGTGATCAACTACTACTATTCAAGTAGAAACAGAGTTCTCTCTGGACTTGGTATACAAAAGTTGATAGAAGAAAGTTATCTTTGTATTAGGAAAAAGACCATCTATTAAGTTCTATTAGGTTTGCTAAATTGGGGAGGATATGAATCTGTAGCTGAGAGTTACCATCTTGGAGAAAGCTTTTTGCCACAGCATAAAGTTCTACAGAGAAAAGCAATAATGAAAGACAAGGAGTGTGACTCTTGGCAGCACAGGATCAGAATTCTGGTACCTGAAGCCCAGATTCTACAAGTTTTCTTTGTCCTGCTTCCTGTATTTCTCCCCTCTCCCCCCTTTAACATTCCCAGCAGCATAGAGGCATAATTTAATACATTTTTTTCTTAAAAACCAAGGCAAAAAGACTTTAATTTTATACCATCTTCAGCTACTAGCCCATTTCCCTACAAACTTTTCAGAATAGTCTGTGGCAACTGATTCCAGTTCTGCCCATACCTTTCTTCATATTAAGTTTCAATCATATTATCTTTGGTTCATTCAGAAGATTACGTATGCTACTGAGTCCAAGCTCGGTCTGCTCACAGCACAACAGGCCATGAATCAGAGATGAGGTATTGAGGCAAGGAATGTAACTTTACTCTGAAATCTGTAGACCAAGAAGATGGCAGACTAATACCTCAAAATAACCATCTTATGGGGTCACGTTCTTTTATAGAGCAGAGGTAGGAGAAGGTGAGGAAATAAAGTAAAAAGGCAGAACAGAGAGGGAGAGGCAGTGAGGAAGTAAAGTAAAAAGAGCCATCAGTTTTGAAAGACATCTCTGGGAATGGACACCCTATTGAAGAGACATGTTAATCTCTTCTTTCCTGCAGCCATTCACAGGTGGGCAGGGTCAGATTATCTCCCTATGAACTGATCAAAGACACTTTAGTCTAACAGTCAGGCAAAGGGGCATGGTTTCCTGTGGCAGGCCATTATAGATGATTATAATAATACTTGTAATGAAAAGCAAATCAAAGAACGTTCCAGCATGGAGTGATAATTGGCTCTTCCCTGCAACATATATAATGCATTTTATATTATAAAACAGAATAACCCAATTTAAGAATTATAACATTACCAATTTTGTTTTATGTGCCTCTGTGTTCCTTTATATCCCATTTCATTGTTTTCCCTAAGGAAAAGGTTACCACTGTCTTAAATGCTGTGTATATTTTCCCTTGCCTTTAACAGCTTTATCCATGTAGTTTTCAAACACATAATATCTCCCCTAGTTATTTCCACATTGTCAAGTCCAAAAGAAAACCCTCTGCTACCACTATGACCTACCAAGAGCACTTGACATGCTCCACTATTGCCTCTCTTTTGAATATCTTTCTTGGTCTCTGGGGAACAATTCTGTGTTGGTTTCCTACTTATCTCATTGAGTGATACTTCTCAAGCTCCTTCCTGAATGCTCCCCATTTTTTTAACCTTACTACTTAACTACTGGAGACTATAGGGCTCAGACTTTTTCTCTTATTTGTTTGTTCTCATTTCCTGGGTGATCTCGTCTAGGTCACAGGTATAAAGTCAGTGATTTTGAAATACTGATCTTCGTTGTAAACTCTGTTCTGAATTCTAGGTTTATTTATCCAACTGACAATTTAGTCTCATTCAGACATTCACTTCAGTTCAGTTCAGTCACTCAGTCCTGTCTGACTCTTTGCAACCCCGTGGACTACAGCATGCCAGGCCTCCCTGTCCAATCCCAACTCCCAGAGTTTACTCAAATTCATGTCCATTGAGTCAGTGATGCCATCCAACCATCTCAGTTTCTGTCATCCCCTTCTCTTCCCACCTTCAATTTTTCCCAGCATCAGGGTCTTTTCAAATGAGTCAGCTCTTTGCATCAGGTGGCTAAAGTATTGGAGTTTCAGCCTCAGCCTCAGGTTCAGCTTCCAATGATTTCCTTTAGGATGGACTGGTTGGATCTCCTTGCAGTCCAAGGGACTTTCAAGAGTCTTCTCCAACACCACAGTTCAAAAGCATCATTCTTCAGCACTCAGATTTCTTTATAGTCCAACTCTCACATCCATACATGACTACTGGAAAAACCATAGCCTTGATTAGATGGACCTTTGTTGGCAAAATGATATCTCTTCTTTTTAATATGCTGTCTAGGTTGATCATAACTTTTCTTCCAAGGAGTAAGTGTCTTTTAAAAAATTTCACAGCTGCAGTCACCATCTGCAGTGATTTTGGAGCCCAAAAAAATAAAGTCTCTCACTGTTCCCCATCTATTTGCCATGAAGTAATGGGACCAGATGCCATGACCTTAGTTTTCTGAATGTTGAGTTTTAAGCCAAGTTTTTCACTCTCCTCTTTTACTTTCATCAAGAGGCTCTTGAGTTCCTCTTCGCTTTCTGCCGTAAGGTTGGTATCATCTGCATATCTGAGGTTATTGATATTTCTCCCAGCAATCTTGATCCCAGTGTGTGTTTCATCCAGCCCAGCATTTCTCATGTGTACTCTGCATATAAGTTAAATTATCAGGGTGACAAGATACATTTTTGTCATACTCCTTTCCAGATTTGGAACCAGTCTGTTATTCGATGTCCAGTTCTAACTGTTGCTTCTTGACCTGGACACAGATTCCTCAGGAGGCAAGTCAGGTGACCTGGTATTCCCATCTCTTGAAGAATTTTCCACAGTTTGTTGTGATCCACACATCCAAAGGCTTTGGTCACAAAGTCAATAAAGTAGAAGTAGATGTTTTTCTGGAACTCTTGCTTTTTCGATGATCCAATGGATGTTGGCAATTTGGCCTCCTCAGACAACCATTTTGCTTTTTTGCATTTCTTTTTCTTGGGGTTGGTCTTGATCCCTGTCTCCTGTACAATGTCATGAACCTCTGTCCATAGTTCATCAGGCACTCTGTCTATCATATCTAATCCCTTGAATCTATTTGTCACTTCCACTGTATAATTATAAGGGATTTGATTTAGGCCATACCTAAATGGTCTAGTGATTTTCCCTACTTTCTTCAATTTAAGTCTGAACTTGTCAGTAAGGACTTCATGATCTGAGCCAGTCAGCTCCTGGTCTTGTTTGTGCTGACTGTATAGAGCTTCTCCATCTTTGGCTGCAAATATAATCAATCTGATTTCAGTGTTGGCCATCTGGTGATGTCCATGTGTAGAGTCTTCTCTTCTGCTGTTGGAAGAGGGTGTTTGCTATGACCAGTGTCTTCTCATGACAAAACTCTATTAGTCTTTGCCCTGCTTCATTCTGTACTCCAAGGCCAAATTTGCCCATTGCCTCCAGGTATTTCTGGACTTCCTATTTTTGCATTCCAGTCCCCTATAATGAAAAGAATGTGTTTTTTTGGGTGTTAGTTCTAGAAGGTCTTGTAGGTCTTCATAGAACTGTTCAACTTCAGCATCTTCAGCATTATTGGTCAGGACTTAGGCTTGGATTACTGTGATATTGAATGGTTTGCCTTGGAAGCAAAAAGAGATGATTCTGTTATTTTTGAGATTGCATCCAAGTACTGCATTTTGGACCCTTTTGTTGACTATGATGGCTACTCCATTTCTTCTAAGGGATTCTTGCCCACAGTAGTAGATACAATGGTCATCAGAATTAAACTCACCCATTCCAGTCCATTTTATTTCACTGATTCCTAAAATGTCGATGTTCACTCTTGCCATCTCCTGTTTGACCACTTCCAATTTGCCTTGATTCATGGGCATAACATTCCAGGTTCCTATGCAATATTGCTCTTACAGCATTGCAGTTTACTTCCATCACTAGTCACATCCACAACTAGGTGTTGTTTTGCTTTGGATCCATCTCTTCATCCTTCCTGGAGTTAGTTCTCCACTGATCTTCAGTAGCATATTGGGCACCTACCAACCTGGGGAGTTCATCTTTCAATGTCCTATCTTTTTGCCTTTTCATACTGTTCATGGACTTCTCAAGGCAAGAATACTGAAGTGGTTTGCCATTCCCTTCTCCAGTGGACCACGTTTTGTCAGAACTCTCCACCATGACCCATCCATCTTGGGTGTCCCTACACAGCATGACTCATAGTTTCATTGAGTTAGACAAGGCTGTGGTCCATGTGATCAGATTGGTTAGTTTTCTGTGACTGTGCTTTTCAGTCTGTCTGCCCTCTGATGGAGAAGGATAAGAGCCTTATGGAAGCTTCCTGATGGGATTGACTGACTAAGGGGGAAAGTAGGTCTTATTCTGATGGGTGGGGCTATGATCAGTAAATCTTTAATCCAATTTTCTGTTGAAGGGTGGGGCTATGTGCCCTCCCTGTTATTTGAGAGTGAAGTTGCTCAGTCCTGTTTGACTTTTTGTGATCCCATGGACTGTAGCCCACCAGGCTTCTCTGTCCATGGAATTTTCTAGGCAAGAGTACTGGAGTACTCTTCATTTTCTTCTCCATGGGATCTTCCTGACCCAGGAATTGAACCCAGGTCTCCTGCATTGCATGCACTGCATGCACTTCTACACTCAGTGCCCCCAACCCTGCAGCAGGCCACCACTGACCCACGCCTCCACCAGAGACTCCTGGTCATTCACAGGCAAGTCTGGGTCAGTCTCTTGTGGGGTCACTGCTCATTTCTCCTGGGTCCTGGTGTGCACAAGGTTCTGTGTATGCCCTCCAAGAGTCTGTTTCCCTAGTCCTGTGTAAGTTCTAGTGGCTCTATGGTGGGTTAATGGCGACATCCTCCAAGAAGGCTTCTGCCATACCCAGGTCTACTGCACCCAGAGCCCCTGCCCCCAGAGCAGTCTACTGCTGACCTGTACCGCCTCAGGAGACACCCAAACACAGTTCTATCTCTGGGTCTCTGGGTCCTGGTACATACAAGCTATGTTTGAGCCCTCTGAGCGTCTCTGGTGGGTATGATTCTAAACACAATTTTGCCCCTTCTACCATCTTGCTAGGGCTTCTCCTTTGCCCTTGGATGTCAGATATCTCCTCAAAGTCGCTCCAGCACTGCTCAGCTGCTGCACTAGCACCTACCGTCTTGCTGGGGCTTCTCTGCCCTTGGACGTGGGGTATCTCCTTAGTCACTCCAGCACCATGCAGCTGCCACTCCAGTGCCGAGCAGCACTTTAGTATGTACAAAACCAAGCTCTTTATCACCTCATTATTCCTCAATATTTCCGCCTCAGTAAAAGGTAACTTGGAAAAGACCTTGATGCTGGGAAAGATTGAAGGCAAGAAGTGAAGGGGGTGCCAGAGGAGATCGTGGAGGACAGGGAAGCCTGGCATGCTGCAGTCCATGGGATCTCAAATACTTGGACATAACTGAGTGACTGAACAGCAACAGAATGATAACTATTCTGTCAGTTGCTCCATCCAAAATTTCAGAATCAAACTTGACTCATCTCTTTGATTCACATTCATACCCACATTCTGATGGTGGTTTAGTCTCTAAGTCGTATCTGACCCTTGTGACCCCATGGACTGTAGCCCACCAGGCTCCTCTATCCATGGGATTTTCCAGGCAAGAATACTGGAGTGGGTTGCCATTTCCTTCTCCAGGGGATCTTCCCGACCCAGGAATCAAACCCTGGTCTCCTGCATTGTCACGAGATTCTTTCTTTTATTTTTTTAAGATTATTTTTTTATTATTATTATATTTATTTTAATTTTTTCGCTGTGCCATGAGGCCTGTAGGAACTTAGTTCCCTGACCAGGGATAAAACCCAGGCCCCCTGCATTGAAAGCTCAGTCTTAACCACTGGACCACCAGGGAAGTCCCAGATTCTTAACTGACTGAGCTATGAGGGAAGCCCTTACCCACATTCTAACCATTAACTTTTTTTTTTTCTGCCTCAAAATATATCTAGAATCCAATCTCTTTCTACTACTCTTTTGTTACATTTAGTGCACATAACCATCCTCTCCTGTACTAGTCAGGATTATCCATTGAATCAGCTTCCCTGGTGGCTCAGAGGTTAAAGGGTCTGCCTGCACTGTGGGAGACCTGGGTTCGATCCCTGGGTCGGGAAGATCCCCTGGAGAAGGAAATGGCAACGCACTCCAGTATACTTGCCTGGAGAATCCCATGGAAAGAGGAGCTTGGTGGGTTGTACAGTCCAAGGGGTCGCAAAGAGTCGGACACGGCTGAGTGACTTCACTTTCACTTTCACTTTCCATTGAATCAGAACTAACAGAATGAAGATATAAATACGGATTTCAGTTCATTTGCTCAGTTGTGTCTGACTCTATGATCCCATGGACTGCAGCACACCAGGCCTCCCTGTCCATTACCAATTTCCCAGAGTTTACTCAAACTCATGTCCATTGAGTCCGTGATGACATCCAACCATCTCATCATCTGTCACCCCCTTCTCCTCCTGCCTTCAATCTTTCCCAGCATCAGGGTCTTTTCCAATGAGTCAGTTCTTCGTAACACATGGCCAGAGTACTGGAGTTTCAGCTTCAGCATCAGTCCTTCCAATGAATATTCAGGACTGATTTCCTTTAGAATGGACTGGTTGGATCTCCTTGCTGTCCAAGGGACTCTCAGATATAAGAGGTGTCATTGATTCTGACTAGAGATATTCTAAACTGGTTGATTAAGATTACATTTCTGGGGAAGTTTGAAACTGCAGTTAGGTTAGGTATTAAATCTAAGTTAGTTATAATGGGCATTAGCACAAGTGACACCATTTTGGGCCTGTGGTTTTTCTCTTTAACAATTTCCTCCTTTTGATCAGACTCTCAGTCTATCTGAGGGATGTGGTAATACTTTAAGGCATTAGCAGCACTCTCAACTATTGCTGTACAGCTTTGTTGATCTTTGGTGGGATCAAACTCATGTAATATTACAGGACATGACTTCAGTGTCATAATTTTTTTTTCTTCATTCTTTTTGTGACACTTCAGCCTGAGGGACATCATTTGCTTGGAAGTTATTGGCTGCAAACTTTCATTTAAAGCTTTTGAGAGAATGTAGGAGAGTTATGATAATCTCTGGGATTATAAATCTAGGGAGATTATTATGATAGCTATAGTCAGATTAATTCCCAATGTCTGTAGTGTACTTAGGAGTCATGGTTCCCAAGATTCAAATCAAAGAAGGACCCCTTAAAGAAGTCACCTTTTTAAGCCAAATGACTTATATATAACTGAGTTTCAGCTTCCCCATAAGTGTCAATCTAAGTGTAGTAGGCAGTGGTGGCCATAACCCAGGCACCTCCTTGCTCAGTTATAAGATCATCAAGAGCTATTCTGTTGTCAAAACTTTGGCCAGAAAGTCTAAGGCTTTTTCTTGGGAAGCTGGTTTCTTAGCAGTGAGCTGTTTCCGAGAGTTAAGGAAAGGTTCCTAATCATAACTTCATTTGCATTTACCCCTAACCAGGGTAAATAGGGCTCTGTCAAAGAAAGTGAACCCTGAATTATGAAAGGCTTCCTGGTAGGTTTTTTTCTAGAATAGTTAGGGATACAGTTAAATAACTTAAGAGGCATGGTCCAGTTATATGCTAGTCATTAGGCATTTATAGTCCCAATGAGATTAATAATCACCACAGACAATGACAAATTTCGTCATAGCACAAATTACTCCCACTAAGGTGGCACTGTTACTAGATTCTTTCTCAAGAGTTACTGAATTTGCCCTGTCAAGCCAAGGGTCAGTGTTGTTTTCCACACATTGAGAAGAGAATCTCCTATCTTGAAATAATCATCCTCAATGCCTTGGAAAGATGGGTGCTGCTGGTGAGAATCCAGTGGGGGCAAATCTGATCTAGATAGTTATTTATAGATTGAAACTTTTGGTAGAAAATCACTTTCTAAAAGATTTATACCCCTTCCCTTAAGAGTATCTTAGGAAATGCAGATGATGTTATTAGCTTTCTAGATCAATGTCAGAGTAAAGAAAAGAATGAAAAGATAGCTAAAGTAGGAAGTCTTGATCCAGTGTCTTGGGTAGGTGTCATTTTCATCAATGCCAGTTACTTTTTTCAATTTGATTCAGAAGTTTCCAATGCTTGTGCAGTACCAGGTATCAGGTGGGACTTTTTTCAGCTCTGAAATACACGCCAAGTCCCTGAAGTTTGACTGCCATGTGGGTACTGAGAAGGACCTGGTACAGACCCTTTTAAGGAGATTTAATCACTTTCTGGTCTTACTGATTCCAAATCAGAAGGGTGGGAAAAAAACTGGAATGTTAGTTTGGTGAATTATAGCCAGATATTTGGGGAAACTAGAAGAATTCAGGATCCAGTTCAATTTACAGTTATGTTACAATAACCCCAAAGGCTAGAATCTAACATCTACAAAAGTGTAAACATAATTTTACTCTCTACAATTAGCTCTATTTTTTAACCAAAGAGAATTATAATAAAAATAACTTTTTGCATACAAATGTGCCCTTATTATTTATTTAAGTACAGCAAGAAAAGTGATTGACCATTTAAGTTCTTTTTAGGACTGCTTTGTGGGCACAGTTTGGAAAGAGTTTCAGATTTTATGTGGAATATCATTTTCAGTCAAAGTTTCAGTCATATAGCCAATGTTTCCAATTGTGTCCTATCATAAACAGCATGAAAATAAGAATGCTCACTGACAGTTTCTGAATTATAAAAGTACCAGGTAGAGAGAAAAAGTAAATGTTTCTTATTTGTTCACAAAAGTATATCTTTCCAAGTTGTAGGTAGTTTAAGACAAAAGTTTGTTTTAAATCTGGGGAAAAAAGGCCATTGAAGAACCAGGAATATTTTAAACACAAATTTATAAAATTATAATTATTCTCAACAGTACATTCATTCCTATGTTAATAAGTTTTGTTCTGCTTGAATCCAGATTTTCCATTAGTTTTCTTGACTAATAGAGAGTGATAGAAACATTTATAATTCCAAGAATTTTGTGAGGTTTTTTGTTAATTTGTTTCAAGGCTCATGTCATTTGCCCAGTGAAGTTGGTGCCTCAGTTACTAGCACTTTTAGGTAAATTCTATAGGAATAATTATGCTTTAGAAATGTCTATTTGAGGGTGATCTCTCCAAATATTTGGTAACACAAAATTTTAGAGCTGTGTTAAGTTAAATGATGGAAGTTTATTGAATAGCTGAGTCATTCTCAAATAAAGTAAGATTCTAAGACATCAATTACTAAACAGAAAAAAAAGGTAGAACTATAAATGAATATCTTTGGTGCCACCCTGAGATGCTCTCAATAAGAAAGCAAATGTTTTAGAAATTATCTCTGGAATTTATGTTCACCAGTCTATCTACATAACACTAATGTAAAAATGGTTCATAATTACTTCTTCAGTTCAGTTCAGTTCAGTTGTTCAGTCATGTCTGACTCTTTGTGACCCCATGGACTGCAGCATGACAGGCTTCCCTGTCCATCACCAACTCCTAGAGCCTACTCAAACTCATGTCTCAGTTTTCACTAAAAATTAAGGTTTTTAAGAGTTGATGATTCTAATTTAAACAGGTAATTAAAGCTAATAAAATAATACAAGAAACATTTCAGTATACAGTAGTAAAATAGCATGAATGTTTGCTGTATAGAAGGTGTGAGGACAGCAGGATCCTCTATGACCCACCTCCCAGAATATTGGAAATAAAAGCAAAAATAAACAAATGGGACCTAATTAAACTTAAAAGCTTCTGCACATTTAAGGAAACTATTAGCAAGGTGAAAAGGCAGCCTTCAGAATGGGAGAAAATAATAGCAAATGAAGCAACTGACAAACAACTAATCTCAAAAATATACAAGTAACTCCTACAGCTCAACTCCAGAAAAATAAATGACCCAATCAAAAAATGAGCCAAAGAACTAAATAGACATTTCTCCAAAGAAGACATACAGATGGCTAACAAACACATGAAAAGATGCTCAACATCACTCATTATCAGAGAAACGCAAATCAAAACCACTATGAGGTACCATTTCACGCCAGTCAGAATGGCTGCTATCCAAAAGTCTACAAGCAATAAATGCTGGAGAGGGTGTGGAGAAAAGGGAACCCTCTTACACTGTTGGTGGGAATGCAAACTAGTACAGCCACTATGGAGAACAGTGTGGAGATTCCTTAAAAAACTGGAAATAGAACTGCCTTATGATCCAGCAATCCCACTGCTGGGCATACACACTGAGGAAACCAGAAGGGAAAGAGACACGTGTACCCCATTGTTCATCGCAGCACTGTTTATAATAGCCAGGACATGGAAGCAACCTAGATGTCCATCAGCAGATGAATGGATAAAGAAAGCAGTGGTACATATACACAATGGAGTATTACTCAGCCATTAAAAAGAATAAATTTGAATCAGTTCTAATGAGGTGGATGAAACTGGAGCCTATTATACAGAATGAAGTAAGCCAGAAAGAAAAACACCAACAGTATACTAACGCATATATATGGAATTTAGAAAGATGGTAACAATAACCCTGTGTACGAGACAGCAAAAGAGACACTGATGTATAGAACAGTCTTATGGACTCTGTGGGAGAGGGAGAGGGTGGGAAGATTTGGGAGAATGGTATTGAAACATGTATAATATCATATATGAAATGAGTCGCCAGTCCAGGTTCGATGCATGATACTGGATGCTTGGGGCTGGTGCACTGGGACGACCCAGAGGGATGGCATGGGGAGGGAGGAGGGAGGAGGGTTCAGGATGGGGAACACATGTATACCTGTGGCAGATTCATTTCAATATTTGGCAAAACTAATACAATATTGTAAAGTTTAAAAATAAAATAAAATTTAAAAAAAAAAGAAGAAGGTGTGAGGAATGGAATTGCATTTTATTAAGGAAAAAGAAAGTAAGTCTGTCTTAGAGTTCATTATTTCTGGATAGAAAAAGAAATAAAGGATGAACTAATATTGATATAGAAAGTGACAGAGGATTTGCGGATGGCCAAGACTGGCTAGATTTAGATTGAAATTAACTAAACAAGTGAATTTTATTGTTAAAAGCAAGCTGGTGCAAGACCAGATTAGATTTTCTCTCTCTATTAAGAGGACAAAATATCCTTGGAATGCTGCTTTTGATAATAGATTATGTGAGTATCTGTGCTTTTAAGTGGCCTGTATTTGTTTTTGAGATCTCTTGTAACTTTGGTTAGGTTAGTATATGGTGGGGAATACACAAAAGGAAGAATGTCCAATCAAAAGTCTGCCACAATCTTTTAAGGAAGGAATGTTTATAAAAATCTAAATAAACCAGGATCGATGGGGATTGAGAGGTGAGCATAGGCTTGAGTAATGTTTATATGAGTGAATCCACTGGTCTAGGTGATTAATTAGAATGTGAGAGAGAGAAAGAGTAATTGGGACTGAAGATATTGTGGTCATGATCACACGAAGAAAGACAAAGACAATCTGCTCATGAAATCCCTTCATCGGAGCAGTGTTTGATGTTCAGATATTTTCTGGTTGCTACAAATATTGATCACTATTATACAGATGGGAAAATTCAGATGGAAAAGGAAAAAATATTAAACATTTGGGGAAATCTCTTTACCAGTGTTATGTTTTTAAAAGACTTATGGCTTTGAAATCTTGATGCTGAAATCACAAGGCAAGCTCTTAAAATATCAACTGTCTCTGGCTGAGCCTTTTTAAAGAAATGACTCCCAGCTTTCCATGTTTATGAACTCCTCCATGGACCGTCGCGGTAACTTATTTTCCTGGCTTCAGCCCATCTCTATGAGTTCTCCACTTTTATGTGTGTCTCACTCAAGTTAAATTATCTGTGTGACTTGGCAAGTCTTAGGTATGTGCCTGTTAGTGAGTTAACACTGCCACCTAGCATCTGAAGGGGATCTCTGTTGTCTTCCAACAGTAGACTCCCAGCATCTCCTACACCAGACATCATTGCCAGAATTTCTACCTTGAAAAGAGTTTGTTTACAAATAATTAGCAATGCAATTGAAGAGCTTCTCATTTTTGCTTCAATATTTTGGCATGCTGTGCTAAATGTTTGGAGTGTCCGTCATTGCAGAGTGCCAGAGAGAAGTCAGGACAGCTGTGTATCTGTGTGTATGATGTGCTTGCATGGATGTTCTACTTCAGGATGCAGAGATGGAGAGGGAGGGTGGGAGGGAGCCTGCAGAGCATGAAAAACAAACAAACAAACAAACGCACAGGTGGACTAGTGTAGGAGGTAGCAATAGATTTGAAATCAAAGAATTGAACAGTTTGTCAGGAGTAGGAGTGGTGGGGGCAGGAAGGATGTAGGGAAATGAATGAAAAGGATGGGAGAGGGAATGGCATAGGAAGGAACAAAGAAGGAAAATGTAAATATTTGAATCATCCAAGGAGGAAGAACAGTTCAAGATCTTTCTCTCCTCCTCTGCCCTGGCCCCTTCCTCTTTTTTGCTCTCCATCCCCCTCCTCATCCTCTTCCTTCTCACTCTTTGTCTTCCTCCCTCCACCCTGTCTCTCACATCTTTTGGCTGAATGCAGAGGACTCTTGCAAACTTCCCTGCCATACTGCCTAGAACCAGCATTTCTTGGTCAAGCCCTGATTTTTTTTCCCCCAATGTGTATTTCTTGGGTTTGAATACAGTGTTTTATGTGCCCGGTTAGTTTTGATGTGTGTGATGCATGAACGGAAGATGGACAGGTATTCGAGTTCAGTTATTATTCAACTGGTCTAAAGGGACCTGTAGGTTCTAAGCTCCTGGAAAATACTTGTTCTCAAGAATTTACAGAGATCACAGAAATATGCCCCTTGTGCATCTAGGTTTCTGGCAAAGACCTTTCAAAAAGCCATTCTTACGTGCTGCTTTGAGCTGGGTTTGAGAACACTATTTCTCCCTGCTGCCCTCTGCTGTGACAGTTTGATGTTTCAAGTCTTCAAAGGTTTGCTTTAGGGAAATGTTTATACATCTGAAAGAAACTGTCCGGGTCCTGATACCTGTGCTGTTTTCTTACCAGTAGCAATCCCACACCAAACCCCCAATTTGTCACCATCTGACATCCTTCCTGAGTAGCTGCCTTTTTTCTTTTCTTACTTTTCTCCTTCCTACATTTTCTCCAGGATAAACCACCTCTCACTTTAGTCACTAACATTTATATTTCCTACTTCTCATAATATATGTTTGTGAGTGTATCTGTGTCTTGGGCCACCACAAAGGAAGAATTGGTTCGACTCCCAAGACGTGGCAAATTACCATATTAAGATTACAGTCAAGGATGGAATTCAGGTAAAATAGAGTCACTTGGCTATTGCTATTTCCTACACTGACTTTTTTCTCTCCTTCTCCTTCCATAACTGTTCTTGTATCTTTTAACCTGTCCCCATGGGATACTATATTTTCAATCTCCCAGCAAAACAGCTTAGCATCTGACTGTCCTAATGCTTGAAAACAGAAAAGGCAATGGCACCCCAACTCCAGTACTCTTGCCTGGAAAATCCCATGGACGGAGGAGCCTGGTAGGCTACAGTCCATGGGGTCGCAAAGAGTCAGACACGACTGAGCGACTTCACTTTCACTTTTCACTTTCATGCTTTGGAGAAGGAAATGGCAACCCACTCCAGTGTTCTTGCCTGGAGAATCCCAGGGATGGGGGAGCCTGGTGTGCTGCCGTCTATGGGGTCACACAGAGTCGACACGACTGAAGCGACTTAGCAGCAGCAATGCTTGAAAAAGCCATTAATAAAATCAAGTCCAGAACAGTCCTTTCATCGAGCTATGCCACTAGTCTATATACTGGTTCGTTTTTAAATAGGCTTATGTATGTATGTTACCTTTTGTATATTGCATTTCATTAGGCCTAGGGAGATTGTAGGTGACAGTAGTGGTAAAGAACCCACCTGCCAATGCAGGAGACATAAGAGACACAGATTAGATCCCTAGGTCGGGAAAATCCCCTGGAAAAGGAGATGGCAACCCACTCCAGTATTCTTTCCTGGAGAGTCCTCTCTCCTAAAGAGAGGAGCCTGGAAGGCTATAGTCCATGAAGTCGCAAAGAGACAGGCATGACTGAAGCGACCTAGCACAGCACACATTAGGCCTCTCTCTTGGGCTGGCATCACCCCTCTGTCAGTTGTGACTGTGAAACACTCAGAATTAGAACTGTGTGTGCCGCGCTTGCTGTCCTACTGTGCTACCTTGATCTTACTCCATGAGCAGCAAGACCTTCTCCACACTGGTCTTCCCTCCTTCACCCCTGTAATGTCTGTGTGAAAATTTCACATGAACCCAAGCTCCTGTGAGCAGGGCTGCGGCAGGACCAGCTGGCAGCAGAGTTGCATTGGACAGTGGACAGCGCAGAAATAAGCATTAAAATCATTTGTCTTCTTTCTTTCCATTGACAGCCAGGGGAAAGCTGGTGGGAAAGGTTACGAATCCTAGCATTTCCAAGGTGACCACAGAGAAAAGGAAGAAGGTTGGGGCTTTGGGAAAATAGTGACACAGGTTAAATGGGTTGGGGTCTTTATCTTTTTTGCATGGCAATTCTCTACTTGTGTAGTTTATATTTCATTCAGATAAAGGTATTCCATGCTTTCAATGTGGAAATACAGCAACACAGTCTGCTTTCTGAACAATGCTACATAAATCTAACCCTTTGCAAAACCACTTGGGCCTCTCTTTGTGTTAATTGAATCTGGTGATATATTGGTAAATTTAAGAAGCAGATTTTTTTTATGATTTGGGAGAAAACCCATTGATTTAAATTACAGTTTTGTACTTTTGAATACTTTTTTAGAATTGTAGATTTGGGGAGGTGGGGTAGAAACCATGACAGACATCAACTAGTCCTCTTTTTTCTTTCCTTTTCCTCATCTTTAATACTCAGAATTCTAAATACTATATGTCTCAGTACATATGAATTGCTCAGACAATAAAATGTTTATAGTTGAGTTCCACTCAGTGAAGTGTGTATCTGTTATAGGGAAAAATTGCTAGTTGGAGCTGGAAATTTATAATAAACACACACAAGCAGGCATCTGGGTGCAAATCACAGTAGAACATGGAGATCTTCAAATTGAATTACTCCAAGGAGCCATTTAGAATGATCAGGTCTTAAAGACAATACAGAATTCACAGAGAAAGCCTTCAAAGATTATTTTGTACATGATATTAAAGCCAAGCATTAATTTTTCTCTTCAACTTCATCTAAAAGTCAGGGTCTATCCCGAAGTAAAAAAATGGAGAAGCCTTGTAATGTTTATTTTATAATGTCTATTTTTTTTCTTATGTATTTGTTAGACACCCTTAAAAAGGAGAGCTGTAAGCATGGAACATAAAATTAAGTATAATTTAATTATCAGGGGTTAATATTGGTTTCATCTTTATTTAAGCTTTTTAATGCTCCTGAATTTCCTTTTCCTAATCTATGAAATAGAATGAGGGTGCTTTCAGATCCTTCATTATAAATCAAATTATAGATATGTATGCTGTCTTCTGCAGTTTACTTACATTTCTCACATCACCCTTCTCCTCTATAACATGCATATATAGCACTTTTTAAATGCAGATGGCACAGTTTTTAGAGCTATAGAATGAAGGTAGTATTTATCTCAGAATTTCTATAGCTCTGATTACCTAAATATGCTAATAGAAAAATTAGGCTAAGAAAAAGAGTAACTAAGCAAGATATTTTCATAGTTATGTTGGGTGTTAAAACTTCAGAAAATATATTAACCAACCTACAATTACTTGGGGGAAAGGCAAAAGGAAACTGGGTGTAGAAGATTCTTTTATTTTTTTACATATTTTAGTCCTTTGCCATGATATTTGCAAACAGTAAATATATGAAAAGAGGAAGATGTACTAGGCTCAGTTTATAAGCTACCCCAGATTCACATTTCCCTTGGTTTCTGGTTGAACAGTATCATAAGATTATCATCTGTGGGTTTCTTACAATTTGGCAAGTCTTATGAGCAGAGACACTGACTGCCTTTGTTCCAGAGATGAAGACAGTATCTTCCTTCAGAACAAAAGGCTTGTTTTCTTAGTAGTGTCTATTATAAGTAAGAATATATCTTTTCCAGGGCAGAGGTCAGACAAGCTTGTTGTTACTGTTCAGTCACCCAGTCATGTCCGACTGTTTGCAACCCCATGGACTGCAGCACGCCAGGCCTCCCTGTCCCTCACCATCTCCTGGAGTTTGTCCAAGTTCATTTTCATTGCATCAGTGATACCATCCAGCTATCTCATCCTCCAATACCCTCTTCTCCTTCTTCCCTCAATCTTTCCCAGCATCAGGGACTTTTCCAATGAGTCCTCTTTTGCATCAGGTGACCAAAATACTGGAGCTTCAGCTTCAGCATCAATCTTTCCAGTGTATATTTAGGGTTGATCTCCCTTAAGATTGACAGGTTTGATCCCCTTGCTGTCCAAGGGACTCTCAGGAGTCTTCTCCAGCACCACAGTCCAAAGGAATAAATTCTTTGGTGTTCTGCCTTCTTTACAGTCCAGCTCTCCCAACCCTATGTGACCACTGGGAAGAACATAGCCTTGACTATATGCACCTTTGTCGGCAGAGTAATGTCTCTGCTTTTCAACACACTGTCTAGATTTGTCATAGCCTTCCTGCCAAAAGCAATTATCTTCTGATTTCATGGCTCCAGTCACCATCCACAGTGATTTTGGAGCCCAAGAAGAGGAAATCTGCCACTACTTCCACCTTTTCTCCTATTTGCCATGATGTAATGGGAGCGGATGCCATGATCTTAGTTTTTTTTAATATTTACTTTTAAGCTGGCTCTTTTCACTCTCCTCCTTCACCCTTATCAAGAGACTCTTTAGTTCCTCTTTGCTTTCTGCCTTTAGAGTGGTATCATCCACATATCTGAGACTGTTGATGTTTCTCCTGGCTATAATGATTCCAGCTTGTAACTTATCCAGCCCAGCATTTCTCATGATGTGCTCAGCATATAGATTAAACAAGCAGGGTGACAGAAGACTGTCATACCCCTTCCTCGATCTTGAACCAATCAGTTGTTCCATACAGGATTCTAACTGCATACAGGTCTCTCAGGAGACAGATAAGATGATCTGGTACTCCCATCTCTCTAAGAGCTTTCCCTAGTGAAATTCCCTAGCTTTTCTATAATCCAGTGAGTGTTGTCAGTTTGATCTCTAGATCCTCTTCCTTTTCTAGACCCATCTTAGACATCTGGAATTTCTTGATTCATATAATGCTGAAGCTTAGCACGCAAGATTTTAAGCATGACCCTACTAGCATGGGAGATGAGTGCAACGGTTAGCACTCATCCGATGGTTAGCACATTCTTTGGTACTACCCTTCTTAGGAACTGGGATGTGGATTGACCTTTCCAGCCCTGTGGCCACTGCTGCATCTTCCAGATTTGCTGACATAATGAATGCAAAATCTTAATGGCATCACCCTATAGGGATTTGAATAGTGCTGGTAGAATTTCTTCACATTCACTAGCTTTATTAATAGCAGTGCTTCTTAAGGCCCACTTGACTTTGTACTCCAGAATGTCTGGCTCTGGGTGACTAACCATACCATCATTGTAATCTGGTTCATTAAGATCTTTTTTATACACTTCTTCCATGTATCCTTTCCATCTCTTCTTGATCTCTTCACCATATATTAGGTCTCTACCATTTTTATCCTTTATTGTGCGCATCTTTGGGTAGAATTCTTCCTTGATGTTTCCAGTTTTCCTGAAGAGATGTCTAGTCTTTCCCCTTTTGTTGTTTTCTTCTATTATTAAACACTGTTGATTGAAGAAGGCCTTCTTGTTTCTTCTAGCTATTCTTTGAAATTCTGCATTTAATTGGATATATCTTTCCCTTTCTCCCTTGCTTTTCACTTCTCTTCATTTTTCCACTATCTTTAAGGCCAGATAACCACTCTGCCTTCTTGCTTTTTAATTCGGGATGGTTTTGTTTGCCACCTCCTATACAATATCACAGACCTCTGTCCATAGTTCTTCAGGCACACTGTTAACTAGATCTAGTCCCTTGAGTCATTTGGTTACCTCTACTTTGAATTCTTCTGGGATTTGATTTGCTAAGTAGTGTCTATCATAAGTAAGAATGTTATCTTCTCCAGGGCAAAGTTCAGGCAAGCTTACCGCCTGTGAGTTCCCTAAGCTCTGAGTTATTCTTCTAAGGGACAACCTACCATATATCAAGGGCAACCTGACCCTGCTCAAGTCACCCAGTGGGAACCGGGTCTTAGGAAATGCACAGATGCTGGCACTCCGGTTAATGTTATTACTGCCCAGCAGTCTCATGTCTTCTGCCAACATCCAGGAGGCAGATAACTGATTAACGGAGTAAAAAATCTCAGACCCTGAACAGTTCTTGATAAGCAGCAGCTTGTCCTTTTTCCTTGGTTCTAGGTCCAACTCTCTATGATTGTTAACCTCACCATTATAAACTATTGAGCTCTAGGTAGTGCTGGCTAAGAGCTGAAACCATGTCAGCTCACTCACTAGACTGGACTTCTAGAGGCAGCTACATGGAGAGACCAGGTGACACAGTGCACACATGCAGGAAAGCTAATGCTACATTGGGTGAACTTTGTTGGAAGGTAGAGAGGGGTCAGGGAGCGAGCCTAAAAAAATGTATGTCTCACACTCTTCTCTTGCAGAGCCTCCACTGAGATGCAGTCTTCTCTTACTCCTCTCTAACGATAGTCCAGGTGCCTCACTGGTGTCCCTCTTTTATTTCTTTCTCCTCCTTCCTTCCCTTGCTCCTTTTCCCCTCATTTTGGCTTCTCTGAGATCCGATTCTTCAACAAATAGTAGTACAGAAGCTTTTGCCACAGGATTTGTTTTCTAGAAAACCTGGATTAAGAGAGGAGTTTAGAATACTTGCACCTCAATCCTGAATTTTTGCAATTAAAGCAAGTGTATGTGAAAATTGGTCAGCTGTCCACGTGAGCTCTTTAAACATGAACAATGTGGCAGAGGTCAATCTATGCAGTAGCCTTCTCTCAGGCACAGCAGTATAGGCCAGCCATCTTAAAGCTGTTACATTCATCTTCCTATAATTGAAAACACTGTCAAATAATAATTTCATAGTTGATAACTCTCTGCAGCTTTAGAAATCAAGGTTTTAATAGTACACTAGGACTGTTACGATCATTATCATTGTTTTCTACAATGGTTGTAACTGACATAATACATAAAGCATATGAACTACTGAATTATTTAGAGGAAACCTTTGATTCTGGGTTCCAGGCAGATCAAGGAATCATGGTTTTTGTACTATATTCAATTATGTTTGACATGGGTGAAGTCTGAGAATTCATGCCCAAGATGCAAAATCATCAGAAGAGGAAAAAGATGACCTGTACAGATCAGGGGTTAAAAGATGGTCTTGAAGTTTGATGGATAGACATGGTTTCAAATGCTACTTTCATCACTTCCTAGCTTTCAGTATTTATCACACACCTTCATGTGCTGTTATGTGTTGCATTGTATCCCTCACCAGCAACATTTGTATGTTGATATTCCAACTCCAGGGGCTTCCCTGGTGGCTTAGACAGGTAAGAATCTGCCTGCAATGCAGGAAACCCAGGTTTGATCCCTGGTTTCAGAAGATCCCATGGAGAAGGGAATGGCAACCCACTCCAGTATTCTTGCCTGGAGAATTCCATGGACAGAGGAGGCTGGTGAGGGTCACAGTCCCTGGAGTTACAGAGTCGGACACGATTGAACAACTTACACTTTCCCTTTTCTTTCTAACTCCTAATACCTCAAAATGTGACCTGATTTGGAAATAGGGTCATTGCAGATGTAAATAGTTAAATTAAGATGAAGTCATTAAGATGGACCCTGATCAATTATGACTGGTATCTTTATAAAAAGAGATCATTTGAACACAGATATCTAGGCATAAAGAGAATGCCATGTGCAGATGAAGGCAAGATCAGGGTGATATTTCTACAAGCCCAAAAATGCCAAATTTCTAGAAAACCAGTTAGGGGAAAGCATAGAATAGATTCTTCCTCATAACCCTCAGAAGGAACCAACCCTGCCAGTACCTTGATGTTAGACTTTTTGCCTCCAGATCTGTGAGATAATAAGTTTCTGGTATTTAAGTCACCCAGTTTGTGGTACTTCATTACTAAATTCCTAGACAACTCACATGTGCTCTGTTTCATGCTGAAAGCTCTACATAGAGAAATGAACAAAATACAGACATAGCACCAGCTTTCATGGAACTTACAGTCTAATATAAGATAAAAAGCAAGTAAAATATAGCTATAAACTGTAACATCTTAGGAAAGAAGCAAAGAGGATGGTATGAGAGAAAATTAGTGATAGAGACCAGTGGTTACCTTAGATTGTAACATTGGGAAAATCTTCTCAGTTAGGATGCAGTTTCTAAACTGAGAACTTCCATTCAGAGAGTTCTGGGGTTGGGAGGGTTGAAGTGAGAGAACTGTGTACACTCAGAGACCAGGGAGTACTTAGAATACAACAAGAACTTAAAAAGTGAAACATCTCTGTCCTGGTAAGTCAGAGAAGAAGGGAAAAGATAAATTGGACACTGAGGCTATGTCATGTGGTTATCCAGATGGAAACCATTTGGAGACTTTAACCAAAGAAGTGACGATCCATTGTACTTGAAAAGCCTCATTCTGGCTTTTGTGTAGAGAAAAGAGGGGAAAATATAAGAAAGAAAATGAGTAGATCAGTTGAAAATTCATCCCAGCAGTTTAAATGAGAAATTAGGAAATGGCAACCCACTCCAGTATTCTTGCCTGGAGAATTCCATGGACAGAGGAGCCTGGTGAACTTACAGTTCACAGGGTCGCACAAAGTCAGACACGACTGAGCGACTAACACTTTTGTTAACATGAAGGCATGAGAGATGGTGCAGAATGGACAGTTGAAGGATTTAGTGTGAAGAAAGAATTAATAGAACTGGATAGGAGTTAGAGGAGTGAAGGAAAAGAAAAAAAGCAAGATGGTTTCTAGGCTGTTGGCTTGAGCAGACAAATGGGCAAATAGTGGTGTCATTTGCTTAGACAGAAAATGGAGGAAGAAACAAGTTTGCATTCCTGTGTGTGAAAAAAGAGAAGATGAGACAGAGGAAAAGAATAAAGAATTTAGTATTATAAAGTTAAGATCCTTTGAGGAATGAAACAGAAATGTCAACTGGGCAAATGGTATGTACATTTTGTCTTTAACACAGATCTGGTCTAGTGATAATAATTCGTTTTTCATCGGTGTATAAATTGTACTTAACACTATATGGGAATGACTAGGAAGAGAGTAGAGGTAGAAGAGAAAATATACACTTAAGCCTTAAGGTAGATGTTAAGCAAATTATTTAACCCCTTTGAAACTTAATTCAATCACCTGTAAATGGAAATAATATTACACACACTTAAAGTCAGGTGTAGACTAAATGAATTCATATTCATGTGTAAAATGTAATTCAGATCCTAAAAACTGAATACACGATGGTTATTATTATAATCATATGAACGTTTCTGTTTGGTACTGAAGCAACAGAAATGATGGAAGTGGAAGACTGAAAAACAGAAAAAAAATGCCATTTTTAAAAATTCAAAGGAACACTTCAGTAAGTAAGGATAGCTAGCTCTTTAAAATGCACACCAGAAGCAAGTGAAGAATGAGCACTGAGAGTGACCACTGTATTCACAAGGAGATTTCAGAGAACTGCCTTGCTAGGACAGCAGGAATCAAACTCATGTGTAAAAAGGAGAGTGTGAAACGGAGAAAATCTGAGTAGTTTTAAAGCGCAGGGGCAGTTCAAGTGAATACTTTTTCCAGGGGGAGTAATATGTGTGAATTATCAAAGATAAAAAGGTAATTATTGAATATATTAAATGATGTACCTGAAGCCTGATTTAAGTGCTGGGCAAGATATCACTGACAACAGAGCCAGAGGCCCTCCCTTGGGGGCTAAATGTGCACTTGATTTCTGGGAGGCAAATGGTCTTCAGCTTTGA
This sequence comes from Bos javanicus, assembly GCF_032452875.1. NCBI lineage: Eukaryota > Metazoa > Chordata > Mammalia > Artiodactyla > Bovidae > Bos > Bos javanicus. Next base: position 61,880,913 of record NC_083868.1, on the reverse strand, counting down.
TAGTATGGGTGGCCACAGTGAGAAGAAGGCTATTTGAGATGGATAGCTGGGTTCTATATAAGTGTGGGAAGACAATCTCTTCCAGGATGGTGGGCAGGAGAGAATAAAGGTCCGAAACCATGAAGTAGAAGGTAAGAAGGGAATACTTCGTGACCAGGAAGAACTGGAAGATGGAGTACAATGTATGAGACTGACAATTGAGAAAGGGTTAAACTGTAGTGAGAGATGTGACAGATAAGGAAGGGCACAGATTGAGGGCCCCCAAATATTATATTGTTGATGTGCAAACCTCTTGGTGAGTGAGGTCAGCACGTATCAGCGAGAACAGGGGAAACCATGAGACAGTATTGCTACACTGATCAATCGCATTGGTGTTGACAGTTTCTGTAAGTACAGTTGAAGCAAGGATAGAAGACTTTGTAGTTTTTCAGATAAAATTAGCATGTCTGATGAAACATGTACTTAATATAATGCATGCTAGAGCTTAAAACATGATTTAGACAGATAGAAGGCCATTATTGTTTGACTGTATGCTGAATTAGAAAGAAAGAAAAAGATCACTCCTAATATTTGAATTTTATTGATGTGAATTTCAAATCACATGAAACTGAAGGAAATCTTTGAGTCATTTTTCATTGTTTACATGGAAAGAGAAGCCAAGTGGCCCTATTCAAAGAACATATTTTCTCCTTGTTTTGTATTCCTATAGTCTCACATTTATGTTAGATATGTGGCAAAGGATGAGTCTAGTATGCATGAATGTATACATGTATGTACCAGTGTCCTATCTCTGGATGAGTTTCAGTGTAAATTGGCCAATGATGGGTCAGATACTGTGGAGGGAATTTAATTTCAGATGAAAGAAAGAATGGTGTAGCCTATAAATCCACTAAGCATTACATCTTAAAATTCTGAGAGACTCTGGATTTAAGAATTAGTAGATCAAGGCTGAACTGAGATCAAGGCCAGCCCACAAGTACATTCTATCTAAGACAAAGTACATTCTATCTAATGTCCAAGTTCCAAATGAATGTGTGCTTTAGTTCTCCCTAAAACTTACCTAGGAAAGCAATAGTTTTCTGTCTTAAAGTTTTTACTAGAGAAAGCTTTGCTTTCTTAGGGAATATCTTTTTTCAACTTAAAAAGATTATCTTATAGAACTTTCCATCAGAAAATGCTAGGATGGAGTATTGAAAAGAAACAAAGCTAAAACACTATTTACATTTGAGATGTTTCTTGAAACAGTCTTTAAAGAATATGTATTTCTTTAGAAAGGAGCTGGAAGCCCAGGTATAAAAATGTAATTACATTCATTCTTCTCTAGTTATAGAGCATTCATAAATAATATATATATATATATATTTAAAGAGACCATAGCAGTACTGAACATTATGACACTGTATCAGACATAGGAAGTTAGTGATATTTTCCTGGTGAAATGTGAAATTTGCCACCTCAATTTGTTTTATGGAAAAACAAATTCGTTGTATTATTTAAGTTGTTAATGAAATGAGTAGAATCTTATTTTCTTCTACAGCAATGCTTTCTTTGTTACCTCTACTTTCTTTGGTCTCCATGACACTTTCATGCCTAGCCATAGACAAATGTTGTATTAACAAAATTGTGTTGAAATTAAAATAGCTGTATCTAACATTTGTATTAAACTTTACTATCAAATTATACTATCACAACTCACTTATTAATCATCTAATGAGCCAATATTATTATTTTCATTTTTATTTTACAGCATAGAAATTTAAAACTGAAGTATATAGATGCTCAGAAAATTTCCAGAGGTATATAGTAAGTAAAGAAACTGGGACTATCAACTTTTCTTGTACCATTCCATGAGTTGTTTTTTGTTTTTTTTTTCCCCCTATCTCCTCTATAGCTGTTCAAATTATACCTCTAAATTGGATATCTTTGGTACTTTCTTTAGACTGCCTAGACCGAAAACAATTTCTTCTTATCTGAGCTATAAACTATCACCAGAAGAAAAAGTTAGAAGATAAGTCCTTGACTCTGGTAATGCAGTAACCTTTTGCTTTTAGGATATTTGTGGTATACAGAGGACTAGACAGTTTTGTTTTGTTTTTTTTATCCCTTCAAAACCTTTAAGCATTGGAAAGAGATTACCATGAGGCATCAAACATATTCACTTGTCAATCTGACAATGCCTTCTGTTTCTGGGAAACAGAGCTGGTTGATTCCTTCCTTTCTGCGAATAGTGAAATGAGGACAAGCTTAGGAAACAAACAGAATCAAGTTCATATCCCATTTCCTCCATTTATAAGCTTTGTGGTCTGAGAAGAATCAGTCATTGAATCTCAACTTTGCATTCATATAATGGATGAGAGAATGTCCTTGAATTAGAGATTCCTTTCTTCTTAGATTGTAGGAAATGTATGTAAAGAGACTATCATAGATAATTGCTAGAATCCCCAGCAGTACCTAGTTACTACTGCTATTTCTGCACCAGGTCTTATAAATCATCCTGTTGCTGCTACCAGCCTTTTAAGAGCCTGCCCTAAAAATGTGTGGGAATTAGCATTATAGACAGTATTACATAGTCTCCAAGAAGGTTATGTGCATTCCCTGAGTCGTCTACCCAATGCCTGTTCCTCCCACAACAATAACACGGCAGACTAAGGCCCACATAAAGAAACTATCCTATTTTATAATCCTTTCATGTATTGGTATAAGTGCTTTTATGTGATCTGGTAATTCCTTATTACTGTAAGGGCATCCCCCAGAAATTTTAGGACCATCAGCCAGCTCATGTGGTGCTATAAATGCTTTTCCCATGTCTTATGAGCCCAGTGATCAGAAGATTTTTCTGATGTACTGAAATCAAATGAATATAACATGGGACTACCTGAACCAAAAAGTAAATAAATTTTTTGCATGCTTTGTTTGCAGCACCATGGTGTCATAAAACAGAAAGAAAAGAAATGAGGCTTGTGACCATTTGTATTGTTGTTGGGTCTTTTCCATTCATGAGGTACCTGTGATCATCAGCTGTGGCTGATAGACAAGGGCGGTCCTCGAGCACAGGGCTTGGGAGCTGCGCTGCATATTAAAAAAGGGGATCCTAGCAACGGCATCAATTTTTTATTTCCTTTTGAAAATGTTTTTACTATAGTTTTGTGTGTATGTTTTTTTTATAAAGATGAAGCTAACAGATTGGCTGTTTTCAAAATATGTATATTAATGAGACTAATCAGGCACCTTGAATTTTAAAATAGATTGTACATTGATTTTGTTAAAATAATAGCTTTTAGATATCACAGAGGCAACAAGTCTAAAGTGAGCCCAGAGCTGCAGTTTATTCATTGTAGGGAGGGGGTATTGAGTAGATCAGAGTCTGGGCTTGGGAGTCAGATTGTCTGGACTCAAATCCCAGATCTGCACTTTCCTGGCTTTATAACCGTGGGCTAGTCACATCCTCCCTTGGTCTCAGTTTCTGCATGTGCAGAATGGGGATAATTATGGAGCTGTTGTCTGAATTCAGTAAGATTAATGTATGTAAATAGCTTAACATAAGAGAGAGGCATCATCACAGGAGCTCAATTAGCAAATGTCAGCTACTGTTGTTTTAGTAATTTATTTCCTCAAAAGATATTTACTGGATTCTGAACATGAACAAAATTTCAAACAAACATAAATAAGACAGGCCCAGACCTCTAGGAGCTCACCCTCATGTGTGAGACACAGAGATGGATGTGCTTATGTTCTAAATGCTCAGATAGAGGCAGGCATACCGTGAGTACTGAGGCAAAATGAATAGTATTCTCTTAGTGGGAAGAGAGATGGGGTGCCAGCTACAGCAAGGATTGGCAAACTGTCTCAGTGAAGGGCCAGAGAGCAAATATTTTCAGTTCTGTAGATCAGTATCTCTGTTTCAGTTCTTCAACTACACCATCATAGTAAGAAAGCAGCTATATAGACCCTACATGGATAAATAGATGCAGCTATCTTCCATTATCATTCTATTTACAAAACCAGGCCTTTATTATCCAAGACTCTCCAGAGAAAAAGAACCACTAGGATGTGTCCATATACAGAAAGCGATATTAAAGAATTGGCAAATGCAATTATGAAGGGGGGCAAGTCCAAAAATCTGCAGAGTAGACCAGCAGGCTGGAGCCCCAGGGACGAATTGAAACTGCAGTTCAGATCCTTGGGCTGTCAGGCTGGAGACCCTGGGGAAAGAGCCAGTGGGCAGCTCAAGCCTAAAGGCTATATGCTGCAGAACTTCCCTCCTGCCTTTTATTCTATTCAGAACAATATATGTGACCCACCCACATGGTGGAGCGTGGTCTGCTTTACTCAGCATCCACTGATTTTAATGTAAATTTCCCTAGAATATCCTCCAAGTGGGGACATAAGACCAACCATTACAAGGCCTCAGCCAGATTTGGCCCACTATAGTTTGCCTACCCCTGAACTAGAAAGAGAATTCTTTCTGCTCAGCCTGAAGTGGTGGAGACCTGTTTTCCAAAAGCAGTGGTACTCTGATTCCAAGCTACTAAGAAATAGTGGTAGAGTACTCTGCCGAATCCCAAGGCTTACAGACCAGAGTAAGGTGCCTGGAAGGATGTGAGATCAGGTTTGGTTATCCCCAGACCTCTTTCTCCCATCACTGAGAATGGGAGGGCCACTTGGCCTGAGCTTCATATCCAAATAGGACACAGTGAGGAGAAAGGAGAAGTCAGAACTCATAGTGGGACACCGCTTTCTCCCCTAGAAAATTGGACTGTGAGCAGAAGAGGGAGTTTAGCAGCAGAAAAGGATTATGTGGGCACCTTCCCCAATGGAGTAAACAAAGTTATGTGGAAAAGGAGCCCCTCTCCTAATCCCAACCCCACATTCATTCAGTGTTCTGTTCGGATTCATACAGAAAGATCCCCATCATGTTTGGGTGGAGGTGTGAGAATATGAGTCTGTTGGTAAAATAGGAAAAGAAAAAGACAATGGAGGAAGCAGGGGAAGGAGGAATATGGGAAAGGAGAGGAGGGGGATAGAGAGCAAGGGGGGCAGAACTCAGAAAATCAAGGGAGAGGGGAGAAAGGTGATTTTTTTTTTAAGTTTTCAATTTCAATAGTCACACTCTCTCCAAATATAAAAAGCAGGCACAATTCAACTCAACACTGAAACTTGTGTGCAAAGTTAAGGAAAACTGAGGCCTTGAATAAAAGGTTAGAGATGACTCTGTAGTTTTGTTTTGTGTGTTTTGTTTTGGTGGCTTGGCTCTTCCTCATCATCTGAACTCAGCAAAGAAATGGTTGTCCTGATGAAACATCAACTGCCAACCCACAGTAAAACTGACAAATTCTAAATTTTTTTTAAAGGCATAATTGTAAAAAAAAAAAAAAATCTGTCATCACGTCTGCCCTCTGCATTTTGCTTTTTTAAAACTTGTATATGTATTTTTTCTTTTTAAATCCTGAAAAGTAGACAGTAAAACAGCTTCTGGAAGAATTTACCACCAACTGCCCACAAGTCTGGGGAGCTGAGTGGCTGGCACAGGGCTGGGTCCAGAGAACAGAGAGTCAAAGCTAAAGTTGTAGCTTTACTCTACAACTAAGTGAGGGGATGGTCAGGGAAAGGTGATTTTTTTTTTTTACTTTTAAAATGTAAAACTAATTCTGTATCTCTCTTCTTTAGATTTTCTATTTCAAAAACAAGTCTTCTCTAGCTCAAAGGATCTTAGAAGACTTAATTCATTTAAATTGCAAGTATTTCAAGACTCTTACATGAAAAGTATTACTGAAGTACAGAGCTTAAGTTCATTATTAATAAAATCAATCCTTAACAGCTGCTGCTGCTGCTAAGTCACTTCAGTCGTGTCCGACTCTGTGTGACCCCAGAGACGGCAGCCCACCAGGCTCCCCCGTCCCCGGGATTCTCTAGGCAAGAACGCTGGAGTGGGTTGCCATTTCCTTCTCCAGTGCATGAAAGTGGAAAGTGAAAAGTGAAAGTAAAGTCGCTCAGTCGTGTCCAACTTTTAGCGACGCCATGGACTGCAGCCCACCAGGCTCCTCCGTCCATGGGATTTTCCTTAACAGCAGTCTTCTCAAATTCACTGGCTCCTTGAGAACGCCTAAAGTTAGTAGTAGATGGCTCTCATCTAATAAAAGCATCAGACAAATGGAGGAATACATGTATCACCACCCCTTTAAGAGAGATTTGTAATAATAGTCTTCCAACATTAATTTGAAGGAAACATCTTGGTACTGGGGTAGCTGACCTAAAAACCTGCATGAGAGTGTAAAGTAAGGCAAATCTTAAATTCCCCAGGAAATTTTATATTGTTCAGTCCTAAGCCAATCAAAAAGCTATGGAAGCTCTGTTTTCTGATATTTTTCTAAGTAAATATAATAAAGAATAGAAGGGAAACGCTGTCACTGTGTTTTCAAAAGCAAGGATGGTTTATATCACTGCCTTTTCATTCATTTTTAATAAATTTACTGAAGTAAGTTTGAAGGTCAGGAAGCAACAGTTAGAACTGGACATGGAACAACAGACTGCTTCCAAATAGGAAAAGTAGTACGTCAAGGCTGTATATTGTCACCCTGCTTATTTAACTTATATGCAGAGTACATCATGAGAAATGCTGGGCTGGAAGAAGCACAAGCTGGAATCAAGATTGCCGGGAGAAATATCAATAACCTCAGATATGCAGATGACACCACCCTTATGGCAGGAAGTGAAGAGGAACTAAAAAGCCTCTTGATGAAAGTGAAAGAGGAGAGTGAAAAAGTTGGCTTAAAGCTCAGCATTCAAAAAACTAAGATCATGGCATCTGGTCCCATCACTTCATGGGAAATAGATGGGGAAAAAGTGGAAACAGTGTCAAACTTTATTTTTTGGGCCTCCAAAATCACTGCAGATGGTGATTGCAGCCATGAAATTAAAAGATGCTTACTCCTTCAAAGGAAGTTATGAGCAACCTAGATAGCATATTCAAAAGCAGAGACATCACTTTGCCAACAAAGGTCCGTCTAGTCAAGGCTGTGGTTTTTCCAGTGGTCATGTATGGATGTGAGAGTTGGACCTTGAAGAAAGCTAAGTGCCGAAGAATTGATGCTTTTGAACTGTGGTATTGGAGAAGTCCCTTGGACTGCAAGGAGATCCAACCAGTCCATCCTAAAGGAGACCAATCCTGGGTGTTCATTGGAAGGACTGATGCTAAAGCTGAAACTCCAATACTTCTGCCACCTCATGCGAAGAGTTGACTCATTGGAAAAGACTCTGATGCTGGGAGGGGTTGGGGGCAGGAGGAGAAGGGGACGACAGAGGATGAGATGGCTGGATGTCATCACCGACTCGACGGACATGAGTTTCAGTGAACTCCGGGAGTTGGTGATGGACAGGGAGGCCTGGCGTGCTGCGATTCACGGGGTCGCAAAGAGTCGGACACGACTGAGCAACTGAACTGAACTGAACTGAAGTTTGAAGTTAAAAATTATATAACCTCTCTGTTGACTTACAAAGTATTTTTAAATTTTCCTTTGTACTGATTTTCTTTGTTTATTTGCTACCCATTTACATTTTATAAATATCATTTTACAAAATATTTGTATGAGTTATTTGCATTGCAGACTTTGTGGAATAATATGAGATGTAAATAAACATAATATAAATCATATGTGTGTAAAAATAAGACAAAACCATGAGTCTCCAATTCATAAGCAAAAACCCTGATGAATATTTGTGGGTATGTCAAAAACCCCTGTCTTTCATTTTTCTGGAAAATGTTTAGAGTTCTTTTTTTTTTTTTTCTTTCTTAATATGTCTTTTCCTGTAACACTTTTTCCTATTTCATAGATTCAATGGCCTCACTTGCATCTGTGATGATATTAAGCGTCTTTTTTCCTTTTACTTCCTGTCTTGTCTGTGTTTCCTTCATTTCTTTTTCTTGTTTTGATTTTGTTTTTGTTTCTTTCTTTATTCCTCTGTTCTGGTCTGTATCTTTCAGATCATAACTCTTCTCAGTGTCTGCTGATGCTTTGCTGTCCATTTATATTTGAGCTCAAGGTGTCACAACTCTGGCTGAAGATGGCAGGCTTTACCTTAGAGTGGTGAGCTGTTGAAATCCACAGGTATTTTCTCCTAGATAGTGTTTCCCCAAGGAAGGAAGCCTATGATTTCTTGTCTGGAGGTTATAAAGCATATTATCAGGTTTTTTTAGAGCTGATCTAGGTGAGTAAAGGGGGTAAAAGAGACTCAAAATTCAAGACATACTGCTTATCATTTAGTGTGTAGATATACATTTAATTCTTCTGATTTTAATAATTGATCCCAACCTCAACTTTTTCTGATATTCAGAGCAAGCTTTCTCAACCTCTGCATTATTGATGCTTAAGATTGAATAAATCTTTGTTGTTTGGACCATTCTATAATTGCAGCATCTCTGACCTGTACATCACCACCACCCCCAAATTTGGAACCAAAACATCTTCCATGGGAGACAAATTGAACCTGATTGAGAACCACTGTTCTTAGGGAAGCCCTCTTATTCAAACACTCCAGAGAATAAGTGCCTTATTTTTTTCCCCCAACTGTGTATCTCTGTATGCATATGAAAGATTAGGAGGGAAGTGTATTTGTCATATTATACAGATCTCGGAATCTAACTACATATAAGCTTTCAACCAATCTTTGCATTTTTAATCCCTATTGAATCTTTAGAGTTATCTGCTACCAATAATTCTACAATAATTCTAGGAACGTTCCTGGGTTCCATGACAGTAAACCACTTGTTTCTTGGCTTCCATCATAAAGATGCTTACTCCTCTTTCATCTATGAAGTTATAAGAAATTGTCCATCTGATTTCAGCTTCAAAAAATTTCTTGATTTGTCTTAACTATAGCTATTTCCACTCCTATCCTCTATGAGAGTTGAGACAGTTGTTTTAACCCCTTTGATTCTTGTAAATTTGAAGAAGGACAATTTATACATGTGCATTCTCTGTTGTATTTTTGCATGATTTTTCAATATTAAATGCAAACCTTCAGATAATGTCTGTGTTTATGGCAGGCCAATTTAAAGTAATGTCTGTATTTGTGGTTGTGTATAGAACTTGGAAGGTTCATTTTATTTTTTCTAGGGCATTATTTTTAATCCAGGAATAGGTGTTATAGATTGAACATTGATGTCTTTCCAAAATTCATATATTAAAACCTAATTCCCCTTGTGATAGTATTTGGAGGGGGAGGCTTTTTGGGGGTGATTAGGTCATGAGGACTGAGCCCTCTGTGAGTGGGATTGGTACCTTTATAAAAACAACCCCTGAGAGATCCTTTATGCTTTCTACCATGTGAGGACACAGCAAAAATACAGATATCTGTAAATTAGGAAGTGAGCCCCTACCAGACATTGAATCTGACAGCACCTTGATCTTGGACTTCATAGCCTTAAGAACTGTGAGAAATAAATTTGTGTTGTTTATAAACCACCCAGTCCATTGTATGCTGTTAGAGCAGCTCTACTGGACTAAGGCAAAGAGTACAGTGTATAAATGATGGCCAAAGCCATCATTGCTGCTCAGCTTGTCTGTTCTATTTTTTTTTTAAAACAGGTTTTAAATTTTATTTTATTTTTAAACTTTACAATATTGTATTAGTTTTGCCAAATATCGAAATGAATCCGCCACAGGTATACCCGTGTTCCCCATCCTGAACCCTCCTCCCTCCTCCCTCCCCTACCCTCCTTCTATTGATTAACTGATTCAACTGATCCTTGCGATTGCTCTAATCTTTACAACTGCTCAAATAAAGATTAGAACCTAGGGAAAGTGAGGCACAGAGAGGTTAAGTGTCTTGTTTAAAATGACAAAGCCAGTTTACAGTAGATCTGAGATGAGAAACTTAGTTTGCTTCTTTTTCAACTCTTTTAGTCTTTGTAGAATTAACGTTTCACACAGAAAGCTCTCACAGCAAAGACGAAATAAGAAGACTGTCTGTTGGTTTTAGAAACTAAAGTCACTCCTAAGGTTTACTCAGTAGAAGTAACCCATGGTTTCCTGGGTGATGGTGAGCCCTTAATGGTGTGCAAGCCCTGTGAAGAGATGCTAATAAAAATAGACAATACCCACTGGGTATTTTACCAAATATTTGACTCATTTTAAGTTTTTATGTACTGTACCTCACTGGTTCCTCACAGCAGCTTCTCAGGGGAAGGCTTATTGTTGGAAGACAGAAGCTGAAACTAAAATCTCTACTGAGAAATGCTTTCTTCTAAAAGTATTAGACTTATCCTCTTAAAAAAGAGAAATTATAGTAAAGTATTTTTGGATAGGAGAATCTCAAAGTCCCATATTCTTCCCATTGAGTGGTGACCATGGTGCTACTATTAATCATATGAACTCATAGTACGGGAATTAAGTTTGTGCATTTTGCTTGTTGGTTTAAAATCAGATAGTTGACCTTAAATTTCCAGCTCAAGTCAAGATCCATAATTTTACTTGGCAATTTGGCCACCTGGATGAGCCTATAGGTTCCTCATACAAAAATTTTGCAAAATGATATATATTTTTTTACCCAATGAATATAGCAAACAACTTCAAAACATAGAAGCCTGAAATAGTTGTCTGGAACTAATTGGTCTAAAATGGCCTTTGCTGGTTTCGTAGACTGAATAATGACCCACAAGACCAAGATGCTAACTTCTTGGTCCCTGGAACTTGTGAATATATTATTTTATATAGCATAAAGGATTTTCCTGATGTGATTAAGTTAAAGATCTAGAGATGAGGGAGTGTACTAGATTATTCAGGTGGGCTCATGATACCATTGCAAGTATCATTAGAAGAAGGAGGTAAAGGGAGATTCTTCTACAGATGAGAAGAAGGGGATGTGATGACAGAAGCGTAGACTGCAGCGATGAACTTTGGAGAGAGGAAGAATCCATAAGCCAAGGGATATAGTCAGACACTAGGTGCTGAAAAAGCCTCCCCTCAGAGCCTCAAGAAGGAACCAGAACCTTGATTTTTAACTTAGCAAATCTGATTTTAAACATAACCTTCAGAATTATAAGAGAATTTTTATGTTGTTTTAAGGCACTAAATTTGTGGTAATTTGTTATAGCAGCAAAAGGAAACTATACAGCTGAGTTTATAGCTGGAATGACTGGGACCCTCTTGAAATGCATATTCTTCTTTCCTGCCTTTCCTCCTCACTGTACATCTGCTAGCCATACTGAACTGCAGTAGATCCTATAGCGTTGCCATAAAGTCTGGAAACAGAGATAAGAGTAGTTTTTCTTTGTTTTTCTTTTTAGATTTACTTCTGAATACCCAGGCTTACTTTTTTTAACGTTTTATTTTGTATTGGGGTAAAGCCAATTAACAAAGTTATGATAGTTTCAGGTGAAAAGCAAAGGGACTCAGTCACATAGACACATATCCATTTTTCCCCAAACTCCCCTCCTATCCAGGCAGCCACATAACATTGAACAGAGTTCCCTGTGCTATACAATAGGACCTTATCGGTTATTCATTTTAAATGTAGTAGAGTATACATGGCCATCCCAAACTTCCTAACTATCCCTTCCCCCCAGAAACCATAATTTTGTTCTCTAAGTCTGTGAGTCTTTTTCTGTTTTGTAAGTTCATTTGTACCTAGGCTTACTTTTTAATGGGCTATGTTAAATGTGAAGATTTATTCAGTGAAAATTAGAGGTGTAATTCATCTAAAGCAATGAATCATAGATACATACACAAAGATTGATGAAAATACATCATTACTGCACTGTATTCATTGCAGTTTTCTACAGCCCATTTAATGGCACCATTAATAAGGGATATCATATCAAACATAGCATGTGATGTTTTTTAATACACCGTGTATTTTAATATCAGTAATTACTTCATATATATATGTGTGTGTGTGTGTGTGTGTGTCAGTGTTTGTAGACATTTGGACACCATGTATGATGACCATGATGTTCCATGCTTCCCTCTGTGAGATGCCCTATCTCCCCTTCCTGTCTGAGTGTGTGTGTGTGCTCGGTCATATCTGACTCATTGCGACCCCATGGAGTATAGTCTGCCAGGCTCCTCTGTCCATAGAATTTTCCAGAAAAAAATACTGAAGCAGCTTACCATTTCCTATTCCAGGAGATCTTCCTAACCCAGGGATCAAACCTGCGTCTCCTGCATTGGCAGGCAGATTCTTTACCACTGCACCATTTGGGAAGCCCTTTGATGACTTTATGATATCCTAATTTTCCTTCAGTACTTGGATCAAACAGTCCCTTTATGAAACCCTTCCCTATCACTCAGTATCAGTGGCTACATTGCTATCAAAACTCCTCTTTATTCCCTTGACCTTTTGAATTTCATAAAGTAGAAATTGAAGTGTATTCTATAAAGGATTAATGGCACATGATACATTCCTTAAGCAAAAGTTAACTTCAGCATGGCAGGTGCTAATATCTCAGAGAAGGTAGAAACGAGTCTAATTGGTAATAAATAAATAGAAAAGCTAGTCCTCTGAGAATTAAATTGTCCACAAAAAGCAGATAAGCTCCTCTCAGATAATAGAACATTGCAGAAGTTAAATGATGTGCTTGAGACAAGCACTCAATCAAGTCCATCAGCTGGTTGAAAATAAACCTAGAGAGGTCATCACTATTAATTTAATTTTTATCTAGGATCTTTCCTTTCTCATTTAAAATTGTTCTCAAATCTTACATTTTCTATGAAGTCTTCATCTACTAATATGCATCTCTGTTCAATGCTCATAATTATCTGTACTTTATCCAGTTTTTCATAAGCATTGGGGGAAGAGTCCTAGTTTATCTCTATGATATATTCATAAAGTACAGGGTGCATTCACAAAGCTTCATGTATAATCATAATAACAATAATCTGTATTGCAAATGACAGATACAGAATTGCTATTCCAGACCTCAAACTCTCAAATCAGAATAAATAAAGCTCTATGCATTTCATTAAAGCATTTCTCTCAAATCTGGTTTGTGGAACATAGATAACAATCTGCCTATTTCTGCAGTGATCTTTTTCCATTGAAAATGTGTCTAGCAATTTCTAACACATGCTTACACAAACTTATTTTGCATTTAGTAAATAAAGTCAGATGTTTTATAAAGCCAGTGCATTGGATCTTTGGTGTATCAGCTTTATGGAATATTACAAAGCCATTAAAATGATGAATGTTCAGGCTATCCAGATACAAGTAAAGCAATATACTGAAAAGTAATATACAAGAAAAGTAATACACAGTGTGATAATGTTATTATATCCATTGTGTGCATTGTTAGTTATATATGAAGTTTGGAAGAGTCCACAGAGCAATATAACTAGCTGTTTTCTTAAGAAGATATTGTATTTTTCTGTATTTGGAATTTTTTTAAAGCAAGAGTATTTAGGTTGGGATTAACATATACACAGTGTGTGTGTGTGTGTGTGTGTGTGTGTGTGTGTACATATTTTCCTAGCAAGAATACTGGAGTGGGTTGCCATTTCCTACTCCAGTGGTTCTTCCCAACCTAGGGATTGAACCTACATTTCTTACATCTCCTGCATTGGCGTGGGATTCTTTACCACCTACTGTTTAGCACAGAGAACTATACTCAACATTTTTTAATAACCGGTAAAGCAAAGAACCTGAAAAGAATATATATATAACTGAATCACCATGCTGTACACCTGAAATTAACACAAAATTGTAAATCAAATATACTTCAATATAAAATAAACAGTACTTATTGAAATAAACTTCCCAAACATATTGATTCTTATAATTTGTATTATGTCAATACAAATAAAAAGGGAAGTTGAAAGACAGCTTCTCATTTATAAAATGAGGGTATTCATTAAAACCATGTCTGGGTTTCCTTTGATCATTCAAGACCAGTCATTCATGATGATATTGCTAGGAAGGAAAAGGTTTTCCTCTTCATTTTCATGACTGCAAGAGGAAACTACAAACACTGTCTCTGAAATCAGTTGGTTTGTTTTAAATCATCTCTTTACCTCTGAAGATCCACTGAATATTTGAACCGGGACAAATTGATTATCCTTCCTAAATCTTGGTTTCTTCACCCATAAAGAGTGGACTGAATGAGAAAAAGCATCTAAAGTGAGTTTTTTCCCTCAGAACTTGGTACATAATAAGCTTTCAATAAAAGTAGTTAACCACACATATCCTGAGCCCATACCTGATTTATTGATAATTTCTTTTTTCAAAGGAAAGTCAGTGAAATAATATGTCTAAGAATAATACTCTGCAACATTTAGGTCATTCTAGATGAAATCTCAATCAACAGGGAGTTTCTTTTATTTTCTTTAAAAGAAATGATTTCATATATTCAGCTTAATTCATAATGAAAACAGGTTTTTGCATGATGCCTGTAGTAGGTGACCTTTCTGCTGATGGGGCTTTATGATAGAGTTGCAGGTATCCTGAGAACACATTGAACATTTTGTGAATTGATTCCTTTTTGTAAAAGGCACCGCAATCTGGGACTAAATGTCTTTAGACTAGATCGAATGTCAATCATGGTTCATTCAACATTTAAGTATTTAAATAGATGACTTGTGAGGCAGGTGTGTTGTTCTCTTGCTAGAGCACATCCAAAAGGCTGGGCCTTATTCTGAGTGTGTCTTGTGTCTCCATCCTGACTGTAGGGTTTTAGTATCATGGTGCAGTGAAGTGAAACAAACAGGTGACCAAAAGAATGGTTAAAATATGATCAGATTTCTGCATATTTATACGTGTTACACATCTTCTTAGCCTCGTTGTCAATATGTTTAGAAAAATCCTCCAAGTTACTAAAGGGATGCAATTAAAGGCTCTTTGAAACTATGTAAGGGAAAGACTTTTTCTCATTGTTATTGTAAAGGTATGCAGCTCTCTCTCTTGTGGGGAAATATTTAAACTATTCTTGTCTCTGTGAGGCCCACTCAGAGGACAGACAAGCATTTTGAATGGATCCTCTGTCTCTTCAGAATTGGAAATCTCAGATATATAAGGATTCTCTATGAAAGTTGAAGAGGAATAAATAACATTGGCTTTATAAGTAATGAGAACTTTACTTAGAGAAAACATAGATGGGTTCATACTAGCCAATGTTAGAACTAGCTTCTTGAACCTTCTAACAGGTGAATTTAAGACAAAGGAAAAGCTGGTGTGTGGCTTTTCTAATCTGTTCCTTCTCTTTAGGCTAGATTACTTCTCCCTTTTCAACTCTCTTAATTCACTATATTATAACAATCTGTCTTCAGATCACAGAATGATTTCTTTAACAACAAATAATTGATTATTCATCTTTTTTAACCTGACATCTAGTTCCTAGGACACTAACATAAACATTTGACTTCTTCCAAAGGTAGAGAAGTCAAAAACTTAATTAGGCTCAAAATATGATTTATATATAGTGGCTTAGGTCTTCTCAGGAGGCTCCATAGTAAAGAATCCACCTGCCAGTGCAGGAGATGCAGGTTTGATACTTGGGTTGGGAAGAGTCCCTGAGGAGGGAATGGCAACCCACTCCAGTATTCCTGCCTGGAAAATTCCATAGACAGAAGCCTGAGGGCTACAGTCCATGTGGTCACATAGAGTTGGACACAACCAAAGCGACTGAGCAGGCATGCACATAGTGGCTTAAGAAGAGAATGTAGGCATCAGAGGTTCGGAACACTAACATGATTTGCAAGAACTTTCTTTTACACTTCTATCAGAGCAGAACTGGGCTGAATGAGTATTTTTTTTTACCCTGGACCCTCTTCTGAGCTATGGCATTAAATAGTTCTTTAGGTTGATTTCCAATAGCTTGGAATATGTATGTAAAGCACAGCATTTATCTGGCTTGCACAATAATTAGCGATCCCTTATCTTATAGGCTTCCCTGGTAGCTCAGAGAGTAAAGCATCTGCTTGCAATGCAGGAGACCCAAGTTCAATCCCTGGGTTGGGAAGATCCCCTGGAGAAGGAAATGGCAACCCACTCCAGCACACTTGCCTGGAAAATTCCATGGACGGAGGAGCCTGGTAGGCTATAGTCCAAATCAGCTCAGTTGTGTCCAACTCTTTGTGACCCCATGGACCACAGCACGCCAGGCCTCCCTGTCTATCACTAACTCATGGAGTTTACTCAAACTCATGTCCATTGAGTGAGTAATGCTATCCAACCATTTCATCCTCTGCCATCCCCTTCTCCTCCTGCCTTCAATCTTTCCCAGCATCAGGGTCTTTTCCAATGAGTCAGCTCTTTGCATCAGGTGGCCAAAGTATTGGAGTTTCAGCTTCAGCATTAGTCCTTCCAATGAACACCTAGGACTGATCTCCTTTAGGATGGACTGGTTGGATCTCCTTGCAGTGCAAGGGACTCTCAAGAGTGTTCTCCAACACCACAGTTCAAAAGCATCAATTCTTTGGTGCTCATCTTTCTTTATAGTCCAACTCTCACATCCATACATGACCACTGGAAAAACCATAGCATTGATGAGATGGACCTGTGTTGGCAAAGTAATGTCTCTGCTTTTTAATATGCTGTCTAGGTTGGTCATAACTTTCCTTCCAAGGAGTAAGTGTCTTTTAATTTCATGGCTGCAATCACCATCTGCAGTGAGTTTGGAGCCCAAAAATATAAAGTCAGCCACTGTTACCCCATCAATTTGCCATGAAGTGATGGGACCAGACACCATGATCTTAGTTTTCTGAATGTTGAGCTTTAAGCCAACCTTTTCACTCTCCTCTTTCACTTTCATCAAGAGGTTCATTAGTTCTTCTTTGTTTCTGCCGTAAGGGTGGTATCATCTGCAAATCTGAGGTTATTGATATTTCTCCCAGCAATCTTGATTCCAGCTTGTGCTTCTTCCAGCCCAGCGTTTCTCATGATGTACTCTGCATATAAGTTAAATAAGCAGGGTGACAATATACAGCCTTGACGTACTCCTTTTCCTATTTGGAACAAGTCTGTTGTTCCATGTCTGGTTCTAACTGTTGCTTCGTGACCTGAATACAGATTTCTCAAGAGGCAGGTCAGGTGGTCTGGTATTCCCATCTCTTGAAGAATTTTCCACAGTTTATTGTGATCCATAGTCAAAGGATTCGACATAGTCAATAAAGCACAAATAGATGTTTTTTCTGGAACTCTTGCTTTTTTGATGATCCAGAGGATATTGACAATTTGATCTCTATCTGGAAGTTCACAGTTCATGTATTGCTGAAGCCTGGCTTGGAGAATTTTGAGCATTACTTTACTAGTGTGTGAGATGAGTGCAATTGTGCAGTAGTTTGAGCATTCTTTGGCATTGCCTTTCTTTGGGATTGGAATGAAAACTGACCTTTTCCAGTCCTGTGGCCACTGCTGAATTCATGGGATCGCAAAGAGTGGGACACGACTGAGTTACTTCATTTTCACTTTCACTTTCACTTTAATTCTTATCGACCTCAACTCCATCACCTACAAAGTGTGGCCCTCAGAATAGATTGTCTTCAAGATAGGCCTCTGCTCTCTGTTTTTGTCAGAATTGGATTAGATTTTAGGACCACATGTTCTTTTTTGTAACAGTAGGTTTTCCTCTACTGTATATCCTAACATCTTGAGTTTAGTATCTCACTCGAAACAAAAGTAGCGTGTAAAGAAAAAAGCTATTTTCTTACTCAGTTCTAAAATAATAGGGGCAAGGCTGAAAATGAATAGCTAAGAAAATAGCTTTTTGTGTTTGTATAATTTTTTTCCATGTTCGCCTATTGTAACTTTTTATTTTCAAGAAAATGCTGTCAAATTGGAAGGTTTTCTATTCTTGCAGGTGGCCTTTTTTTTCCCCTTTCATCTCATACCAAGAACTGTGTATTGAAAGAGAATCTTAACAGATATAACAACGAAGGTTTGCATATATGCACGTGATGCACCATTATTTTATGACCAGGAAGTCTTCTAGATCTCTTCTAGATATTTCTCCTAGATTGCTGCTGCTGCTGCTAAGTCACTTCAGTCATGTCCAACTCTGTGTGACCCCATAGATGGCAGGCTCCCCAGGCTCCCACCAGGCTCCCCCATCCCTGGGATTCTCCAGGCAAGAACACTGGAGTGGGTTGCCATTTCCTTCTCCAATGCATGAAAAGTGAAAAGTGAAAGGGAAGTTGCTCAGTCGTGTCTGATTCTTTGCGACCCCGTGGACTGCAGCCCACCAGTCTCCTCCATCCATGGGATTTTCCAGGTGAGAGTACTGGAGTGGGGTGCCATCGCCTTCTGCATCTCCTAGATTACTGAAGAGTTTAATCACTCCATATTGTACTGGTTTTTCCGTATGTGAAATGGCCAGGATCTATCACACACATCTCTGGGTGCTGCTGTGATGTATAACATAAGTTATTAATACTTGTCTATCTTATCAGTGTCCCTTGGCAAAAGCACAGCAAGGCACAGTAATTGTTCCATTACCTATATGTGTCTCTGTGGCTGCTTTACACTTCACAGCTGGAGAAGTAGACTTAATTCTGGACTACTTGGCTGTGGACAGATGGACTTCATCTTTCTTACTTTACTGGAACTATATTACTCTCTTGGGAACTGTTTCTTTTTCTGTGATAATCCCCAAACCTCAGAACTCATCACTGATAACCAAATAAGCAAGCAAACAAAGGGTTTTAATTGCAAGCATGAAACCAGTAATATCTTATCAAAGTGAGAAGATTATATTACTTGGCATTGTTACATATCAAAACAAAATGTAAGGAATAGACTGTACACATTTGCTACCGTGTCATTAACACTGCCTGCTTGCCTTATTTAACAGGTGGGGAATAGCTCACTGAATGTTAGTAATACAACGTTCCAACAGGCTGGACATTAGAGAGCAATTCAGTTTTCCCAGTCATCTAATCCAGAATGATTTGTGACTACTTATTGTTCACAGTATCTCATAGTTGTCTTGAAGCATATAAAAATAAATGGCATGGATTTCCCATTTTTAAACTTTTATTAAGTACTAAATGATGTATAGTATACGAGAAACAGTCTCATATAGAATATTGGGATATTTAAGAAACATCAGAAAAGAGAAAGCCACAACTCTTCCTATCTTTATACACATGGAAAATCTTGGTAGAACAGCTTGTAAACATGAGAGCTTAAAATAACAGAGTAATGTAAGGGTATTCATTGGAAGGACTGATGCTAAAGCTGAAACTCCAATACTTTGGCCACCTCATGCGAAGAGTTGACTCATTGGAAAAGACTCTAATGCTGGGAGGGATTGAGGGCAGAAGGAGAAGGGGATGACAGAGGATGAGATGGCTGGATGGCATCACTGACTCAGTGGACATGGGTTTGGGTGAACTCCGGGAGTTGGTGATGGACAGAGAGGCCTGTCATGCTGCAATTCATGGGGTCACAGAGAGTCAAACATGACTGAGCAACTGAACTGAACTGAATGTAAGGGTGTGGATTTTTAAGTCAGATACACCAAGGTCTGAATTCTGCCAATTTTATTTTCCTAGGTGACTTTGGGTAAGTTATTTAATCTCCTGAAGTTTCACTGTCTCATCTGTGTATAAAATTCCACTTAGTGTTTCAAAATTGGTTGAATATTGACAAGTTAGTGTATGACTCAACTTAATGAAAAGGATGCTATAGGATGTGGGAAGGACATGAGTGAATACCCAGTATCAAGCACTTGCTCCTGCTTGGACTGATGTTGCTTCTTTTACCTCTGATACCATTAGTATCACAGCTACCGCCACCACCATCACTCGAACTACTGCAGTTTCTACTACTTGTTGTTATCTTCATAATTATCATATCAACCACTACTGCTCTTGTCATTATGATCATTGTCATCATTTTCATTAAGAAAGATGAAGTAGTGAGCTCCCAAGATATAAAAAAAATTGTTTCTCAAATTCCTCTGAACACTTTGAAAGTTCCCATTCTCATTCTTGGCAACTTCTACTTTATAGAGCAGTTTCTCTCTTTGCAGGTCAGGAGAGAAGTTCAAGGCAAACTTGAACTTCTGTTAGACATCTAGTAATCCAAATATTATTTTGTTTTAAAACTTAGTACCAACAGTGAAAATTTCAACAGTGAAAGTTTCCAAGGAAGGGAAACTGAAAGATAATTAAAGGTAATTCAAGGAATACAGTAATTTAAATGAAATAAAAATAAAGGGAAGAGAGACCACCCAAAGAATAAAATGTGTTTAGGAAGGAAAAAAATGGTGAATTAAGCTGAGTCTTTCCTTAAAAAAAGTAGAGAAAATGAAAGACAATTCCTTTTATGAAACAATGGGTGTGACTCTATTTGTTCATCTTCTTGTCATATATTGCCTATGTTGAATTCATGCTAAAAATTCTCTCCTGAGAGGCAGCCAATAAAGTGGCAATAACCCCAACATAGGTCAGATGCTTGAATTTACCGCCAAGTATCTGAGTGACCATGACCAAGTTCTGAGATCCTGCCATAGATAGATCCTATGATGATACTCAAGATGCAACTTTACTCAGCTACTTTCCAACTTAAACATGTGACTATTTTTATTAAAAATCAGAAAATAGAAAAGAATGTCACAGACACTGCTTAATTTCAATTTAGAAACAGTCTCTCTCAAGTAAATGTTCAATATTCTAAGGCAATAATTTAGGAAAGGATATTCCCATTGGAGGAAGAGATGAAAACACATTTTAAAGGTCAAGAATGTTTAACATTATTGTATTGATTCTAGCTGCCCTCTGAGGCCCAATATGGTCATAGTTGACTATATTAAATACAAATACTTTCTCAAGCACTGGGAAGTTTTGATTGCAAAACAATGACTTGATACTGTTCTGGGCAGTAAAGTAATTTCACATCAGTTGTGAGGTCCCAGTGTTTAATGGGTCATCCACCTAAGAGGTGTGGGATTTGATTTTATCATGTTTGTGCCCCTCCTACCATCTTGTTGCAGCTTCTTCTGTCTTTGGACATGGGATATCTCTTTTGGGTGGGTTCCAGCCTTCTCCTGTCAATGGCTGTTCAACAGTTAGCTACGATTAAGGTGCTCTTGCAGGAGATGAGTGCATGTCCTTCTACTCTGCCATCTTGAACTGGAGGAGCTCTCATACATATAGTTTGAAAATTCAAATAATACTAATAGCCTAATGATAAAAATAGCACTGTCTTTTCCCCCAAAGTCTTTCCACTTACATCCCCCAGAGGCAGACTGTGAAGCCAACACTATCAAGTCATGGAGTCTGCTTGAATTTTGCTTCCTATCTTGACATAATAGAAAGGTCCTTTCTAATGTTCTGCGGTACAAATAAACTTGCTTTTCTTTTTCCATTGATAGAATCAGTTTCAATTTTCTCCCACCTGCCGAATAGCTTATCAGTCTTTTGTCTGCTTTCTAACTTTGAAATACCGTTTGTCTCATTGATAATAGTCATTGTTGTATAGTTGCAAAATCATGTCTGATTCTTTTGTGACCTCCATGGACTGTAGCCTGCCAGGCTCCTCTGTCCATGGAATTCTCCAGGCAAGAATACTGGAGTGGGTTGCCATTCCCTTCTCCAGGGGATCTTCCTGACTCAGGGATTGAACCCAGGTCTCCCACCCTGCAGGCAGATTCTTTGCCATCTGAGCCACCACGGAAGATTTCCACAATAAGTCTGCCCAAATCAGTGCTGCTCTCATGCTGTGTAAATACAACTTGGTGAACTTCAGGACTCTAGCAGAGAAAGGAATCCTCTAACTAGCTCCACAAAGCTATCATGGGACCGATTCAAAGTGTTCTGTGTCCCATCAGCTAAGATTTAAAGCTACCCTGATTGAATACCTGACCATGTGTGTTTCCAAAGGTTGGGGCTTCTTTGACAGATAAAGTACCATAGCAGACACATCTAGTTGGAAGTGGTTTGTGTAGCATCCTGGCATTTCTTATTTGTGCTTTGATTACCTGTACATTGACATCTGTTGCCTTCACTCAGACAAATTTTTCTGAAGTATCAGACCTTTCTCACAATCCATAAATGGGGTTTTTTATAAAATCTGAAACTCAAGATTGCCAAAAATCTATAAGCATCAAATAGATTTTTCACATACTTACTATCCTACAGTAGAACATACAACACCAGAGGTAGTGTGCTATTACTTTGACTATGACTATTAATAAATATAATATCAATCCTAACACAATTGATCCTGGTTGTGCTTCATAGTCTTTGAAATAGTTTGATTCTATGTTAGAGTCCTGACTCTATAGAAAATTTTTCCTGCATATAAGACTTACTCATTTTTAGATAATCCTGATCAAGACTGCATTTACAACTGAAAATGCAACAATATAAATCATTTGGTTCTTACATGTCTCTCTGGTGACACCACCAAGCTGACAGTTGTACACATTTAACTACCTAACTTAAAGACCAGTGATAATGGTCTTTAAATATGAGCTACTTTCCCTTACATGTACTTAAAGAGAAATACAGTGGAGCAGAACCATGTGTATAATTTTTCTTATGTTGTCTAGATTTTAGTGTCTAACTTCTTATAAAGTAGAATCTCATGTTTCATTTATTCTTCATAGCAACAAACCTATCTATTAAAATGTATTACAGTTAGGAGGCATAATATTTAAAGAATAAGCAGTAAACCCTTTAGGAAGCTCTCTACTACTCCCATCCTAGGGATGTGATGGTCCTGGCACAAACAGTTTATATGCTTAGATATCTGTTTGGACTTCATTTTTTCCTTTCATCCAAATGAACATAATGGATGATATTCCGTCAACCATGAATGTACTATATAGATGAGTTGATTTCAACAAGAATCCAGCTGCCTATGTTAGAACATAGCTACTACCAAAGAAATTATCCTATCATATACAAAGAATGTGGCATTCTGAAAGGTTCAGGCATGTTTATCAGAGACCATAAACCAGGATGACCGCCCCATCATTCAGTTCAGTTAAATTCAGTTGCTAAGTCGTGTCTGACTCTTTGCGACCCCATGGATCGCAGCATGCCAGGCCTCCCTGTCTATCACTAACTCCTGGAGTTTACTCAAACTCATGTTCATTGAGTCAGTGATGCCATCCAACCATCTCATCCTCTGCTGTCCCCTTCTCCTCCTGCCCTCAATCTTTCCCAGCATCAAGGTCTTTTCCAATGAGTCAGCTCTTTGCATCACGTGGCCAAAGTATAGAGTTTCAGCTTCAACGTCAGTTCTTCTAGTGAACACCCAGGACTGATCTCCTTTAGGATGGACCAGGTGGATCTCCTTGCAGTCCAAGGGACTCTCAAGAGTCTTCTCCAGCACCACAGTTCAAAGGCATCAATTCTTTGGTGCTCAGCTTTCTTTATAGTCCAACTCTCACATCCATACATGACTACTGGAATCATTACAGGACATCTGTGTCCCAACACGGCCATTTGTTGCTAGCATCATAATTCAACAACTTTGTGCCGTCTGGTATTTTAAAGCTTGTATAAGCAAGTAAAAGAAACACAAAGTTTCTATTCGGTATTTTGTAGACCTATGTGTTCTTATAGACCTGCTGAAAATTATTACATAGGCATTGACTCAGAAAATAAACTAATTAATTATTAATTGACTCATTAATTATTAATTAACTAATTAACTATTAAAATAATCTAATTTCCTGTCATAAGTATTACATGATACCTTTCTTATGCCTGAAAGATGAAATTCCTTAGTGTGTGAACTTTAATACAAGTATACTTGTGCCACATTCTGTGCCTATGGGATTCCACACTGAAGAACAAAGAAAGGAAAGCTAAATAGTACATATATATATTCTTATACTTAATATTAAGACATATAAATCATTAGATAGTTTAGTTGTTTTATTGTGCCTACATTTTGTCAAGTCATCTCTAGTTATGAGTCTGAGTTGACTGGTTTTCACAGAGATTTTCTTGTTCAAGATAGATGCTACATTGTTTTACCTACTTGTTTCAAAGTGCAGCTGGCAATACAGTCTGATTTTCCCCTGGAAAAAAAAATGTCCACTGTTAAAGAATGATTATTGCTTAGTCAGCTGTTCAGACTCTCCTGAAACAGTTGTTATGGGAAGAGGAGTAAGTGGAAGATGAATAGACTCAAAGGAATACTTTAAGGAAAAGGTCGAAGCAATTTTTTTGTGGGAAAGGGGGGAAATAATTACAAAGAAATTCTGGAAAAGATCAATGACTAGAAAATTACTCTTTGAACTCATCACAGAAAATCTATTTAATAATATTTTCTCTCCAAAAGACTAATTTTTAAATTGACTCATATTGTCTAAGGCACCTTTTTCACATAAATGAGAAAAAAAAAAAAAAGCCCATAAACATTCCAAAAAGCAGGAGGTGAGGGAGACAATGATTTTATTGCTTTTAGAAAAAAAATATGTTTACTACTTCCATTTATCACATTCAGAAATGGTTATGGTTTAGTCTTATGTTGTATACTTATATTTATATGATGAAAAGATGAATTAAGGAGATCGGAAGAAGAGGGAACTGTAAGTGTAGCAAAAAAATCAAGTGTAGTGCAAAGTCACCATACACTACTTACACTTAATATTGAGTTAAGAAATCTAGCTGTACTGTAGTTATCAGGGAATATATTTTGGATAATTTTAAGCATCTAAAAAGATCTATACAAGTTTTTGGTTTTTTTCCATTAGTGTCTTAACCTCATTGAAGTATACTTTGTGTACAATAAAATATACTCATTTTAACTGCCCATTTTGATGAGTAATAAAAAGGTATACAGTTGTGTATTCTCAACCACAATCAAGATACACAACATTTCCATTAACCTGAGTGTGGCCTTATGCCCTTTTGTCAGCAAAAGCCTTCCTTCACTCCCAGTTCCTAACAACCACTGATGTTTCTGTCACTGTGTTTTTTGTCTTTTCTAGAAATTCATATAAATGAAGTAATAGAACATATTGTGAGATGTGGCTACCTTCTTTCACCCTACTTCATGCTTTATAGATTCAAATATGCTGTTACATGTATCAGTAGTTATTATATTTAATTGCTGAAAAGTATTTCACTATATGGATCTACCACAAATTGTTTATCAATTCATCAGTCAATGGACATTTGGGTTGTTTCCAACACTTTCACTGATGTGAATAAAGCATCTTTGAACAGTCAAGTACAAATCTTTTTGTCATCATAAGGTTTCATTTTTCTTATGTAAATACTTAGAAGTGAAATTACTGAGTCATATGGTAAGTATATGTTTAACTTTATAAGAAAGTATGATTTCTTCCAAAAAGGAGAAACTTTTATGTTTCCACCCATGGTGAATGAGCATTCCATTTGTTCCCCATTCTCACCAATATCTACCCCAGTATTCTTGGCCTTCCCTTGTGGTTCAGCTGGTAACGAATCCACTCGCAATGCAGAAGACCTGGTTTTGATCCCTGGGTTGGGAAGATCTCCTGGAGAAGGGAAATGCTACCCACTCTAGTAGTCTGGGCTGGAGAATTCCACGTACTGCAGTCCATGGGGTGGCAGAGTCAGACACAATTGAATGACTTTCACTTTCACTTTGGGCTTCCCTTGTAGCCTAGTTGGTAAAGAATCTGCCTGCAATGCAGGAGACCCCGATAAAATTCCTGGGTTGGGAAGATCTGCTGGACAAGGAATAACCTACCCACTCCAGTATTCTGGGCTTCCCTTGTGGTTCAGCTGGTACAGAATCCGCCCGGTCTCCAGGCCCGGGATTCTGGGAATCCAGAATTCCATGGACTGTATAATCCATGGGGTTGCAGAGTTGACATGACTGAGTGACTTTCACTTTCTTTCTTTCTCACCAATATCCTGTGTAGTTTTAGATCAGTGAATTATTTTGATTATGAACCACAATAAGAATTTCGTTATACTTTATAGCTCATGATGCACACACATATTAGGAAGCAATACATTGATTTACTGTAAATAAGACAGTCTGACCTCAGCTTTCTATTCTCATATATTTTGCTAAAAATAAAAACGTATATTTTAACTACAAAACTATTTATACAACCTACTAATAGTTTGACCTATAATTATAAAAACGTAGCTCATTTTTTAATACACATTTACATGTTCACACAAATACCTAATTTTAGGCTGTTGGTCTATTTTTATGAGAAGTGAAAGTGAAAATGTTAGTCATTCAGTCACGTCTGACTCTTTGAGACCCCATGGACATGAGACCATAGATATATGCTATGGTGTATATGGTTTTCTCTACCAGGAATCAGGTATTTGAAATTAGAAGGGAAAGATGGCTAAAGAATGAATCTGGGTTTGGGGTTTTGCCAGCTAGATGAGAATGACATAAAACAAAGCAGGAGATGGACAGAAGGTGGTTGAACTTTGAATTGAATCAGGGGCTGGATGTGGTGGAAAGTTTTAGTGGCAACAAGCCTGTACCAAAAGATGAACCACATTGGCCAGAGTTTGGATCCATTACAGCCATCACCTTCAGCCACCAAAGTGACTACCTTTTCTCTGCATCTTTTCAAACTATTTTGTATTAGAACCTATGTCAAAAGGATGGGTTTAGGGGGGGAAAAATCTATTGGTAATGATTAAATGCTTAGAAAGAAGATAAATTATGATCTAAAACTATTAGGTTTAACCATTTTATGTATTTAACCATTGCCCTTAATCTGTTTTCTTTTATGTTTGTTTAGAAATAAGTTATACTCAAATGATTAATGGTTAAATTTGAGAGACTAAAGAGATAGTAAATGATGTTGTGCTAGAATGATATTCAGTTTGAAGATAATGGAGTCCTAAAAGGTAAAAAAATAAACATTTAATTTTTTCTGGGTAACTCATGGATTTTGTTCCATTTTTAAAAATTTTGCACTGGCCATGGCTTTTCCTCTTCAAGTTCACCAACATTGTTCCTTCTACAAGTGAGTATTCAGCTAAACTAAGCTTTTTAAGGTCTTATATTAGAGGAAACTGTGTGGAGTTGCAGAAATTGTTAGCACACTGATTCAACATTCCAGGTTAGCAAAGGAACATAGTCCAAGGTCACTGAATAAATTACGCTGTAGCAAAAAGTGAAAATTACACCCTGACATAGTATGATTTTAATAAAAAATGAAAATGGGATTTATGACCCCCTTTCTTCAGGCTACTAATGTTCATTGCCAAAAGATGAATCCCTTCTGTGACATTAAATGTGAGACAGGCTACAGAAAATGTTGTGGACTAATTCATTGCCAGGAAGAGAGGCAAAGTGCATACATGCATGTGTTTCTATACCCATCTGCTGTCATGGTGAAGCCAAATACGTTTAATGTGAATCAATTAGTCAAAGTAAGCTGATATTTTTCTAGTGCAAAAACTGAAAGTCTAATGAATAAATGAGATGCAGGTCTAACAGAATTAACAGGTAGAAAGTAACAATGCTGATTAGAAAGAAGTGATAGCCATTTGAATTGTACTACTGAAAAATAATTTAACATACTCCTTTTAGAAGGAACCATTGATAGGCCACTGTCAATCTGAAGGGACATGTTTTATTGAGTCTAATGAGATACCTCTAAATATAATATTAATGAATACCTCATTAACAACTCATAGAATCAAGTAAAGGAAAATAAAAAGCATAATTTACAGATGAAATAAGTGTAAGAGTCTTGTAACATGATGTGAGTTTGAATTGGCACACATTATACCCGGATTAAATTTGAGAAATTGGTTAAAACCAAGAAGATAAAACCCATATAGTACCAATATAAAATGTCTTGGTGATGGCAGAAACGAACAGATGCCCTCATTTAGAATGGCAAAGACTGAGACAGATTCTGTAGGATGGTTGGATGCATAGATTAATGAGTCTGTTAATAAGATAACATTTTACTAAATGCATCATGAACGGAATATCTTTTCCAAAAGATATTTTTATTTTGTCTTAAAGAGAAAGCATTCATTTATGAACTCTAAAATGTCAAGATTCTGTTCATCAGTTGCTTCATGAAAACTCTTACTGATAAAATAGGACATTGCATAGCATAATGAATAAAGAACTTTCTACAGAAGCACCCTTTGTGTTTAGAGGATAACCTTTTTTAACACAGTGTTTGTTTGCTACTGCTCCATCTTTATCACTCCTGTTTAGACTGTCAACCCCTTGACACTTCCAGCTATGCCTTTGTCTCCATCTCCTACCTGCTTACTTTCTGAAGCCTATATATTCAATTTCCTGTTACTATACTTGGTTCAAATATTTCACTTGCAAGATAGTAAAAATGTCCTGCCTATGCCATGTCTTCTCTTCAGACTTTATTTTCCTTGAACTCTATCATTTGGCACCTGTGATCATCCATCCCTCTCTCTTTTGAAATGCTTTTCTTTTTGGCCTTCTGCACATATATCCTTTCTCCTTTTTTTCCCCCGAAACCTGACCCTTCTTTCTTAATCTTTTTTTCAAGAGCCTCTCCTTTTCTTCTTCCTAAGAATAAAGTTCACCAAATCTGTGTGCTCCAATCTCTTCTTTCCTCTGTATATTCAATCTATTAATATATTTACTCTTCAGATAGTCAGTTGACATCTCTATCATTATCTAATTCTCTGATTTGTATGTCCAGCCTTAAACTTTCACTACTCTCATTCAGTAACTTATTCCACTAGTCACTCTGCCTTTGAGTCTTCCCAACCATAGCTTCAGGCTGTGAGGATCAGGACAAGCCATTCCCATTGCTACTTTTAAATTTTTAACAGCCAAATACATTAGTATTAAAATGGCTATTTTATACCAATTAATTATGAGATAATTTGTTATACAGAAGTAGCAACTGTAGCAATATCCCTTGTCAGTTACATGAACTTTCCTACTTTGTAGCTTGTCTTTTCTTTGTTTTCTTCCATTTTTTTCCTTTTCCTATGTTGAGTTAGTTATATTTGACATACAACACTGTATATGTTTAAGGTATACAACATATTAGTTTGATATATTTATATTGCAATTTGATTGCCATAGAAGCATTAACAAATCTCTATCACCTTTTTATTCCCTTAATGATGGCTATTGATGAAGAGAAATCCAGTTTTCAATCTTGTTTTTCATGATTGGTGCTTATAGTGGTTCTGTTTACTAACAGCTTTCCTGCCCAATATATTCTCTTATGTTAACATTTGGAAGCTTTACTATTTTTCTTTTATTTATTTTCTGCTATCCAAATAAAATTAATTTATATGATGTTAGAGTTAAGATTAATTTATTTTTCCTTATGGCTATCCAGTGGACCCGATATCAATTATTGAAAAACTGATTTTCTCTTCATTTATGTTCAGGTCTATTTCTGGATCATCTGTTTTCTTTCAGTGGCCTACTTATCTTTCCTTGCACACTACCATTTCTTAATTATTATATCTGTATAAGTTTTTATATATGATTGCACAGGTTCTATGACCTTTTTGAGAAATTCAAGTTCTTGAATATTTTGAAGACTTTGCATTTATATGAAATTTAAAATCAGCTTTTCAGTTTACATACACAAACACACTTTGTTAGGATTTTTATTGCAATTGTTTTGCATTATTTGCAGATATTTTCTTCCATTCCGGAGGCTGTCTTTTTGTTTTGTGGATGGTTTACTTCCCTTTTTCCTTTGCAAAAGCTTATAAGTTTGATTATATCCCATTTGTTTGTGTTTGCTTTTGTTTGTTTTGCCTTGGGAGACTGATCTAAGAAAATATGACTATAATTTATGTCTGAGAATGTTTTGCCTATGTTCTTTTCTAGGAGGTTTATGATACAGATCTTATATTTATGTCTTTAGATCATTCCAAGTTAATTTTTCTATATGGTGTGAGAGAATGTTCTAAGTGCACTGATTTACATGTAGCTCTTCAGCTTTCCCAACACCATTTGTGGAAGAGACTGTCTTCTCTTCATTGTATATCCTTGCCTCCTTTGTTGTAGATTAATTGGTCATAGGTGTGTGGTTTATTTCTGGGCTCTCTGCTCTGTTCTCTCAACCTGTATGCCTGTTTTTGTGCTACTACCATGCTGTTTTGACTACTGTAGCTTTTGTGGTATAGTCTAAGGTCTGAAAGGGTTTTGCTTCCAGCTTTGTTCTGTTTTCCTCAGGATTGCTTGGGCATTTCTGAGTCATATAGATTTTAGGATTATTTTTACTAGCTCTGTGAAAAATATCTGATTTGGGTCACATTAAATCTGTAGATTGCTTTATGTAGTATAGCCTTTTTAACAATATAATTCTTCTAATTCAAGAGCATGAGATATATTTCCATTTCTTTGAATCATCTTCAGCTCCCTTTGTCAATGTTTTATAGTTTTCAGTTTGTAAACATTAACTCCTTTGTTAGGTTTATTTCTTATTTTTTTTTTATGTTCTCTGTTATTTCATTGTTAGTGTAAAGAAATGCAACAGATTCCTATGTATTAATCTTGTACCCTGACACCTTGCTGAACTTGTTTATTAACCCTAGTAGGTTTTTTGTTAGGTATTTTGTTTTTGGTGGAGTCTTTAGGGTTTTCTATATGGAGTATCATTGTTGTTTAGTCACTCAGTCATGTCTGATTCTTTGCAACCCCATGGACTGCAGCACACCAGGCTTCCCTGTCCTTCACTGTCTCTCATAATTTGCTGAAACTCATGTTCATTGAGTCAATGATGCCATCCAGCCTTCTCATCCTCTGTCACCCATTCTCCTCCTGCCCTCAATCTCTGCCAACGTCAGGGTCTTTTCCAATGAGTCAGCTGTTCACATTAGGTGGCCAAAGTTTTGAAGCTTCAGCTTCATCATGAGTCCTTCCAATGAATATTCAGGGTCGATTTCCTTCAGGATTGAATGTCATCTGTATAAAGTGACAGTTTTACCTCTTCTCTTCCAATTTGGATATCTTTTTAATTATTTTTCTTGTCTGACTGCTGTGCCTAGGACTTCCAATAGTATGTTGAATACATACAAGTGGTGAGAATGGGCAGCTTTCTCTTATTCCAGAATTTAGCACGAAGCATTTCAGTTTTTCACAACTGAGTATTATCTTGGCTGTGATTGTCATAAATAGCTTTTATTATGTTAAAATATGTTTTCTCTGTACCCACTTTGCTGAGAGTTTTTATCATGAATAAATGTTGAATTTTGTCTAATTCTTTCTGTATGTCTGTTGGAATGATCATATGGTTTTTATATCTCCTCTTTTTAATATGGTTTATCACATTGATTGATTTATGTGTATTGTAGCATCTTTGTAACCCCAGAATGAATCTAACTTGTTAATGGTGTATGATGCTTTTTATGTATTGTTAATTTCAGTTTGCTAATATTTGTTGAGTGTCTTTGCATTTATCAGTAACCTCAGATATGCAGATGACACCAGCCTTATGGCAGAAAGTAAAGAAGAACTAAAGAGCCTCTTGATGAAAATGAAAGAGGAGAGTGAAAAAGGTGGCCTAAAGCTCAACATTCAGAAAATGAAGATCATGGCATCTGGTCCCATCACTTCATGGCAAATAGATAGGGAACAGTGGAAACAGTGCAGACTTCATTTTTCTGGGCTGCAAAATCACTGCGGATGATGATTGCAGCCATGAAATTAAAAAACGCTTCCTCCTTGGAAGGAAACTTATGACCTACCTAGACAGCATATTAAAAAGCAGAGACATTACTTTGTCAACAAAAGTCCATCTAGTCAAGGCTATGGTTTTTCCTGTGGTCATGTACGGATGTGAGAGTTGGACTATAAAGAAAGCTGAGTGCCAAAGAATGGATGCTTTTGAACTGTGGTGTTGGAGAAGACTCTTGAGAGTCGCTTGGTTGGACTGCAAGGAGATCCAACCAGTCCATCCTAAAGGAGTTCAGTCCTGAATGTTCATTGGAAGGACTGATGCTGAAGCTGAAATCCCAGTACTTTGGCTACCTCATGCAAAGAGCTGACTCATTTGAAAAGACCCTGATGCTGGGAAAGATTGAGGGCAGGAGAAGAAGGGGACAACGGAGGATGAGATGGCTGGATGGCATCACTGACTCAATGGACATGGGTTTGGGTGGACTGTGGGAGTTGTTGATGGACAGGAGGCCTGGTGTGCTGCGATTCATGGGGTTGCAAAGAGTCGGACCTGACTGAGCGACTGAACTGAACTGAACTTTTCATTTATATTCATCAAAGATTTTAGCCCACAATTATTTATTTATTTTATTTAGTGCCTTCATCGGGTTTTGTATTATATGTTTTGTAAAATTCTCCAGTTAAGTCATCTGACCTTGAACTTTTGTTTACAGGGAGTTTTTTAATTGCAGATTCTATTTGACTTCCAGTAATTAGCCTGTTCAAATTATTTTTTTTTCTTATTGAATCAGTTTTGGCAAGATGTATGTTTCTAGAAGGTTGTCCATTTCTTCTGTGTTGTTCAATTTGTGGCATAAAACCGTTCATAGTAGTCTTTTGTGATTTTTTTTTTTTATTTTTTTGCATTTCTGTGCTATGGGTTGCTATTTCTCCTCTTTTACTTCTTACTGTGTTTATTTAGATCTTCTCTCTTTTCTTCTCGGTAAGCCTGGCTATAGGCTTGTCAGTTTTGTTTATTTTCAAAAACCCAGCTCTCAGTTTTATTGTTCTTTCTTTATTTGTTTTAACCTCTAGTTTACTTGTTTCCTTTCCTATATTTATTATTTCTTTCTTTCTGCTAACTTTGGGTTCTGTTTGTTCTTTTTTTCTAATGCTTTTATGTAGTATGTTTGGCGGACAGAGGATGAGATGGCTGGATGAGATGGCATCACCGACTCAATGGATGTGAGTTTGAGTGAACTCCGGGAGTTGGTGATGGACAGGGAGGCCTGGCATGCTGCAATTCATGGGGTCGCAAAGAGTCGGACATGACTGAGTGACTGGACTGAACTGAACTGGAGGTTTATTTGAGATTTTTCTTGTTTCTTGAGGCAGAACTACATCACTCTGAACTTCCCCTCTTAGAACTACTTTTCTGAATCCCATAGATTTGTATGATTATGTTTTCATTTTTATCTTGAGGTATTTTCTGATTCTTTTATTTCATTGTTGACTCACTGGTCTTTTAGTAGCATGTTATTTAGTCTCCATGTGTTTGTGGTTAATTTCTTTTTTTCTGTTTTCTTTTCCCATTTTTCTTTCTGTGGTTGATTTCTAGTTTCAAACCATTGTGGTCAGAACAGATGTTTGAAATAATTTCTATCCTCTAAAATTTGTTGAAAATGGTTTTATGACAGAGTATATTATCTATCCTAATTTATGTGTAGTTTTTTTTTTTTTTAAGAAAGTCTACCTAATCTTTACAACAGTTATAAAAATGAAAGGAAGGAATGCCCATAAAACATATGGAATAAAAGACAAAAATTTATTTTTCTGTATTATAAATCAATTATTTTCCCTTTTAGGTGATACTTACTGTTTATTGAAAGGAACAAAATGTGTTTAAATTTTATAAGATTTTCAATCATGTGTTTACTTTTCAAGACTACTCACAACTATTTTATCCCTATTGTGACTGAGATATGAGGATAAAAGATACATTATATTCTTCCACAGAACAAGCATATTTGATTTCTTTTTCAAGAGTTTAATCTATTATTTATAAAATTGTTTTCTATGGTTGTTTTTTTTCCTTTCTTCTATTATTTGTTTCAACTTAACCAAAATCTCATACTTTATCAGATTTCCTCAGTTTTTCCCTAATGTTCTATTTTCTGTTTCAGCATTTTATCCAGAATATCATATGACATTTAATGATAAGGGATCCTTGGTTTTTACTGTTTTTTGGACTTCCCTTGTTTCTGATAGTTTTGAACATTATAGGTTATATATTTTGGAGACTATCTCTTCAGTTCAGTTCAGTTCCATTGCTCAGTCATATCCAACTCTTTGTGACCCTATAAACTGCAGCACACCAGGCTTCCCTGTCCATCACCAACTCCCAGAGGTTACTCACACTTACGTCCATTGAGTCAGTGATGCCATCTAACTATCTCACCCTCTGCTGCCCTCTTCTCCTTCTGCCCTCAATCTTTCCCAGCATCAGGGTCTTTTCCAATGAGTCAATTCTTTGCATCAGGTGGCCAAAGTATTGGAGTTTCAGCTTCAGTATCAGTCCTTCCAATAAATATTCAGGACTGATTTCCTTTACAATGGACCAGTTGGATCTCCCTCCTGTCCAAGGGACTCTCAAGAGTCTTCTCCAACACCACAGTTCAAAAGCATCAATTCCTTGGCACTCAGCTTTCTTTATAGTCCAACTCTTACATCCATACATGACTACTGGCAAAACCATAGCTTTGACTAGATGTACCTTTGTTGGCAAAGTAACGTCTCTGATTTTTAATATGCTATCTAGGTTGGTCATAGTTTTTCTTCCAAGGAGCAAGTGTCTTTTAATTTCATGACTGCAATCACCATCTGCAGCGATTTTGGAGCCCAAAAAAATGAAGTCTGCACTGTTTCCATTGCTTGGCATCTATTTGCCATGAAGTGAAGGGACCAGATGCCATGATCTTAGTTTTCTGAATGTTGAGTTTTAAGCCAACCTTTTCACTCTCCTCTTTCATTTTCATCAAGAGGCTCTTTAGTTCTTCTTCGCTTTCTACCATAAAGGTGGTGTCATCTGCATGTCTGAGGTTATTGATATTTCTCCAAGCAATCTTGATTCCAGCTTGTGCTTCATCCAACCCAACATTTTGCATGATTTTGTCTGCTTATAAGTTAAATAAGCAGGGTGACAATATACAGCCTTGACATACTCATTTCCAAATTTTAAACCTGTCTGTTGTTCCATGTCCAGTTCTAACTGTTGCTTCTTGACCTGCATACAGATTTCTCAGGAGGTAGGTCACGTGGTCTGGTATTCCCATCTCTTTAAGAGTTTTTCACAGTTTGTTGTGATCCACACAGTCAAAGGCTTTGACATAGTCAATAAAGCTACAGTAGATGTTTTTCTGGAACTCTTACTTTTTTGATGATCCAACAGATGTTGGCAATTTGATCTCTGGGTCCTCTGCCTTTTTAAAATCCAGCTTGAACATCTGGAAGTTCACGGTTCATGTACTTGAGTCAGAATTTTTTTTGTTTTTCCTGTGATTACACTGAGATAATGTGTTTGGGGGAGAAAAACCACAGAAATAAAGTGTCATTCTCATTACATTATTTGAAAAGTACATACTAGCAATATGACTTTCCACTGTTGATGTTAATCTTGACCTCCTGGCTTAAGGCAGTGTTTTATCAGGTCACTCCTTGGTAAATTACTTTTTTTTTTTTTTCTTGCTTTATAACCTACTCTTTTTGAAGTAAGTTACTACGTGTGGCCCATACTGACATGTGAACTTATACTCCTTAAGGGTCAGGTATCTGTGTAAGTCGGAATTGTTCTGCACAAGAGGTTTGTCTATACTCCCACTTATCTATTTAGCCAATCATTTATTTATATCACCATGATCTCATGCATGTTTGTTTTTTACTTAGAGTTATAATATGGTGATACTTTATTTGTTGCTCATATTGTTCCAGGTTTGATTACTGCAAATTTTTCAGTTGGATCCTGAATTCGTTTGACATACTAACAAACATGATGAGGTTTTTGGGTTTTTTTGTTTGTTTATTCATGTTCTGAACATTTTATTATTTTCTTGTAGCACAATGTAATCTAAGTTCATCATATATATTCACTACCCCTTTCATTGGGCTTCCCTTGTGGCTCAGCTGGTAAAGAATCTGCCCACAATGTGGGAGACCTGGGTTTGATCCCTGGGCTGGGAAGGTCCCCTGGAGAAGGGAAAGGCTACCCACTCCAATATTCTTGCCTGGAAAATTCCATGGACTGTATAGTCCATGAGGTCACAAAGAGTCAAACATGACTGAGCAACTTTCACTTCACTTCACTTTACCCCTTTTATAAAATCAGCTATTTGTCCAAGAAATCTTGCTTTAAAAAAAAAAAAAAACTGGATAATGGTATTAAAAACCAAGATCTGGGTGCTAAGTGTGCTTTCTTGCATAATTCTTAATGGATTATGTTTCCTAGGTAATCTACATTTTTCCCTGTTATCAAATTATTGAAATAAACTTGTTTGTAATATGTTCATATAATATCTGTGTGATCTGTAGTGATGCCAGTGTTACCATTTGATATCAGTTATTTGTTCATTCTTTATTTTTCCTTGAATACCTTTGCTAAGGGTATGTAAATAATATTCTTTTCAAAGAAACAATTATTGACTCTGTTGAACCCCTTTATTACATGTCTGTTTTCTACTTTTTTTTTAAACTTTGATTCTATATTATTATCTTCTCCCTATTTATTTGAGTTTAATGTGTCATTCTTTTTAAATAATTTTTTGAGATAGATAAGCAGAACTTTAGCTGTATTTCACAAGTTTTGATATTTTATACACTCATTATTTTTTAGTTCTATATAACCTCTAAATCCCATTATATATTTTTTTATCTATGGGTTATTTAGAAATGAAGTGATAAATAGTCAAACAAATGAGTGTTTCCTAGTTCACTGATTCACTGAAATCAGAAACAGTAGTCTATGATTATTTCAGTAATTTGATATTTGGTGCTTTTTAGGCTATTTCCTTTATAGCCCAGGATATGGTAATGTGGCTAATATCCCATATATACTTGAGAAGAATGTGTGTTCTACATTTGTTTTTAAGTCTCCATATCCTTTTTATTTATTTTTTTTCCCCTCTCCTCTCATGGTTACCAACAGGTATTTTTTTTAAGTATAAGTTCCAGGGCTGTCTATTATATGAACCAATTTTACTGGTTTCATCCCCTGTTTTCTTGGGGTTTATAAACCAATAGCACATTTTAAATATTCTTATATTTTATGGCTTCCCAGGTGGCGCTAGTGGTAAAGGACCTGCCTGCCAGTGCAGGAGACATAATGAGACACAGGTTCAATCCCTGAGTTGGGAAGATCCCCTGGAGGAGGGCAAGCTAACCCACTCCAGTATTCTCTCCTTGGAAATCCCATGGACAGAGGAGTCTACAGGCAGAGGCAGGACAGAGGGCAAGACAGAGGGCAGGACAGAGGCAGGCTACATTTCATCTGGTTGCAAAGAGTTGGACACGACTGAAGAGACTTCATGCACACATATTTTATGTAGGTGAGGGTGTAAATGTAATTCAGACGTAAATAAAAAAATATACTATTACCTACCGGTATATGAAGTGCTAATAGTGCCATTAAAAAAATGGAAAGAAGGATAAACATGAAGTAATACATTCACACCATGAGATGAAATTTGAAGGTAAGAAAAGAGAGGGGGCTGAATACATTTGCAGAAAAATTAATGAAATAAGTTAGCTTAAAACTGAATTAGAAGTATGGAGTGTCCAGGGCAATCTCAGTCAATGCCCATATGTGGGTGGAAGAGAATGAGGGTAGAACAATGTAAATGAAAATGAAGCAAGTGAACATAATGTGTGAGAGCCATAGGAGAGGGTCAGAATCATGAGTCAGGAAAGGAAGGGAAAAGGTGAGAAAGACTGCTAAAATTTGAGTGACCGGTAAAGAGTACTTAGGTCTGTGATTTTCTGAATAATGGCTAAATTCAAGGAAAATTGTACAGGAAGGAGCAGAAGAATTTGCCTTTCTCCTCAGGTTATTTCTTGCTTTGTTTTCAACCTATTGATCTTTCACTTGAAGAACTTTCAGTAAAAGGTTCCTTTTGAAAACACACACAGTGGGCGAAAGTGTACTACAGTCAGGAAGGAGGGAAGAGAATATACATGCTTTATATGTGCCCCTTCTAGTGTTCAAAAGCAATTTATTTATTCAACTACAAGACCAAGGGAACAATCTTTGACTTTAAAAACTCAAACAGCTGGAAGAGGCAGCATGAATGTTCTGACACATCCTGAGCTTCTGATTAATGAGTGATTCAGGTATTTCAGGAATAAAAGATGGTGTTTTCAATGGTTGTTCTAAGAGAAATTATTTTTTAATAGAAACATAAAATCTCAGCCCTACAGTCATTTAATAATCTCTTGACTTTCCATTCCTACGTACTTTTGATTCCACCCTCTATATCCATTTGTGTGTATATGTGTGTGTGCTCAGTCATGTCTGACTCTTTGCAACCCCATGGACAGTAGCCTGCCATGCTCCTCTGTCTGGAATTTTCCAGGCAAGAATACTGGAGTGGGTAGCCATTTCCTACTCCAAAGGATCTTCCTGACACACTCTTCTTCTTGACCCCAAGGATCAAACCCGTGTCTCTAGCATCTCCTGCATTGGCAGGTGGATTCCTCACTACTGTGCCATCTGGGAAGCCCCCTGTATGCATGTGCTATAACCAATAATTTGACAGATGGGATTTTTGGTCTTTGAGATAAGTTTCTGTGTTGAAATTTTGAGGTATGTGTTGTGGGTTAGGTGTTTGTGTGACATTTGCACACTTCCCCTTCCAACTTTGGAGCTGTATCTGTGATATCTTTATTTTCTTGTTTTGCAATGCTGTCTTTATGCAGACAAAAAGGTTGATGACTTTTATGCTATTATTGTTTTCAATTAATTAGAAAGATCTCTCCCTACCCTTTGTTCTTTGAAATGTTTCTCTCTTATTCCCTGGAGATTAATGGGAGCAGATCAGCAAACACAGATGACTCTGCAGCAGGGATGCCAGATTCATTTTCAGGATTCAGTTTTGAGCCAGCATATTGGTTCTACCTGCTGCTTGGTGTTACAGTTATTATTGAATTTAGCAGATGGAAGGGGAGAGTTTTAAACTTGGGAACACAGATGGAGAGCAGACTTCAGAGGATTATTCTAGAGTTTAGAGAAAGGTTGTTTCACTTTGGAACAAATCCTTAGAACTAAAGTGATTAAGTCTCTGTCCAGACACAGAGATAATACACACAATTAAAACCACTCAACCATTCAAGAAATGTGTTCAGACCAATGGTTTCAGGTTATCCAACAAGAATCAAACCTAACAAACTGAAGGGTAACTTTTTTTTCTTCCTAGCTAAAAAAAAATTATTTTTAATCTGTTAGCAGTAATAACACAATTAAGAAAAGAGATTTTCATTGGTATAGCTTATGGAGATTTAGAGGAGCAGTGTAACTTGGGGAAAGGTATTAGATGCTTCTTAAAGGTTTCGTAGATTGTTATTACCTTAGGGAATTTACAACTGTTTATAATATAGCCAAAAGTCCAGCAGATTCAGAAAACTTATTTCCTTGGAGATGACTCACATTAATCAGACTCAAAAGAGAATGAATTACAAAGCTACATTATCCGTTTACTAATTTTCCTTGAGAGGTGTAGGTGTATCATAAGAATTGAAATATTTAAGTCATCTCTAGTACAGAGGGCAATGTGGAAAAACAAATCATAACCAGACCATAACAAATACAGAAGTTTTTTCCATGCAGAAATTTGGGGAGGAGACTCCATAGTTATTTCCACAATAGAAATGACCTTGCTGATACAACCAGACCATTAAAATCCTTTCTGAGGAGTAGAGCATCCAGGTAGCTAGGTGATTCTGTAGCCTGACTGCCTGGCTACAGGGGATTCTGTAGCCTGAATCCCACCCTGCTATTTACTATCTGTGTGACCCTGGACAAGTTACTTAACCTATTTGAACCTTAGTTATAGTAATTTTATTTATAAAATGAGATTAATAATAGTACCTATATTATAAGTGAAGTGAAAGTTGCTCAGTTGTGTCTGACTCTTTGCAACCACATGGACTGTACAGTCCATAGATTTCTCCAGGCCAAATACTGGAGTGGTAGCCTTTCCCTTCTCCAGGAGATCTTCCCAACCTGGGGATCAAAACCAGGTCTCCTGCATTGCAGGAGGATTCTTTACCAGCTGAACCACAAGGGAAGCCAAATAATATTTGAGTGAGTGGCCTATCCCTTCTCTGGTGGATCTTCCTGACCCAGGAATTGAACCGGAATCTCCTGCTATATCATAGATTTATTATAAATATTTTCTGTTGTTCAGTGACTCAATCATTTTAAACTCTTTGTGACCCCATAGACTGCAACACACCAGGCTTCTCTGTCCTTTACCATCTCCCAGACTTTGCTCAAATTCATGTCCATTGAGTTGATGATGCCATCCAACCATCTTGTCCTCTGTTGTCCCTTTCTCCTCCTGCCTTCAATCTTTCCCAGCTTCAGGGTAATGAGTTAATATTTTTCTGATGAAGACTAGAACAGATCCTGTAAACAAGCACACTGTCTTTGTTAAATATATATTATGTGCTGTGCTTAGTCGCTCAGTCGTGTCCAACTCTTTGCGACTCCATGGACTGTAGCCCGCTGTTGCCCACCAGTAGCCCACTGTAGCCCACCAGTCCCCACTGTCCATGGCGATTCTCCAGGCAAGAATGCTGGAGTGGGTTGCCATGCCCTTCTGCAGGAAATATATATTATATATGTTATTATACTATAAAATATATTAGTATGTTATTATATATATATTATTAAATATATATTATGTGTCATACATATGATACATATGTATGATATAGTCTAGGGAGTAGTATTCTTGAATGCCTGCTTTCAAGATTTAAAGTTTTGCTCCATCATTTCATTGGGCAAGACCTTGGAGAAGACCTTCTCTGTAGCTCAGTTGTCACATCTCTAAATGAGAATATGACCAAGAGTATCTTAGAGGGTTCTTTTGAAGATTAAATGATTTATGTATGTGAAACACTAGGGAAGTGCCTGACACATAGCAGATAGCCAATAAATATAAGTAATTGTTATTGTGTTCCTCCTGGACTATATATATATATATTTTTATTTTCCTTTATGTATTTATTTTCCTATATATATATATACATTTATTTTCCTTTCCTAGTTCTAAATTTTCTGAACATACCCACCAAAACCATATCATCTAGTTATTTTGCTGTTTCAGCAGATATCTTGTAGACCTTGAAGACACTTGGGTTTCAGATTTTTTCTCTTTTATTGCTTATTCATGTGTTTTAGTTGCCCACATTTATAGAGCTTTATCTGTCTGTGTGCACGCCCCTGAAATAAAGTTTCTACATCCATCATTTCATCAGCACGCATCTTTGTGATACAGGTAGTTCCTCATAATTAACTGACAAAAAAAAAAAAAGTTAAGGATTTGAGGAGATAAGTAATTGGCCAAACTCTACTAGGTAGAATTCAAGCCCAAGACCCAAGACTTTTAGACCCATGTATTTGTTCTTGGGGTTCCCTGGTGGCTCAGATGGTAAAGAATTTGCCTGTAGTGTGGGATAGCTGGGTTCAATCCCTGGGTTGGGAAGATGCCCTGGAGAAGGGAATGCAACCCACTCCAGTATTCTGGCCTGAAGAATTCCATGTACAGAGAGCCTGGCAGACTACAGTCCATAGGGTCACAAAGAGTCGGACACAACTGAGTGATTTTCACTTAAGATTTGTTCTTACTTACCACACCATGGCAGGAAACCTCACAGTATCTCCCATGTACTGATGATACTGACATGCAGTAAAAATTATGGTGTAATTAATGTGGAAATATTAGAGACCACAGTAATACATATGAATCAAAAATTACAGATAAAATAAATTTCATCAATAAGTAAGGTGGTTTCAAGTACGTACAAAGTCCAGATTGAAAAATAATTTAAAATTCTGGTATTGTTTTCTAGCATTATAAATGTTTCAAAGATATAAACTGACACAGATCATCAAAATATAGCCAGTTCATGAATGTATACCAAAAAACTGTACCATTCGCTGCTGACTCACATACTTTTATAAACAATAAACTTAAATGATTTTTCAAGCAAGAAGTAATTATATTTTAGTGCTAAAGTTTGATTCAATTTAATACAAAAAGTAAAAGTATCTTATATTATTGCAGACTTTAAATTAGTCTAGCTTGTTCATTTTAATGCAGTGCAGTCCAATTTGACTTGATTCTATTTGATTCAGTTCAGTATATTTATTGAGTACTATTATATATACAGTATTATGCATGAGCTAAACATAATTAGTTTTTATTTTATATGTGTTAAGATAAGGCACATGTGAAAGGAGACAATGAAGCATTTTATTTGTTAGGTTTATCTTGCAAATATGTTAAAACTTCTAATCAGGCACTTTTTTCAAATTTAAAATGTAAAGCTTTTAAAAGAAAGTATCTTATAATAGCGTTTCCCTGATGGTTTAGATGATAAAGATTTTTGCCTGTAATGCAGGAGACCAGAGTTTGATCCCTGGGTGAGGAAGATCCCTTAGAGAAAGGAATGGCTACCCTCTCTAGCAGTCTTGCCTGGAGAATTCCATGGACAGAGGAGCCC
Organism: Bos javanicus; assembly: GCF_032452875.1. NCBI lineage: Eukaryota > Metazoa > Chordata > Mammalia > Artiodactyla > Bovidae > Bos > Bos javanicus. The sequence continues at coordinate 61,838,649 of NC_083868.1, read as the reverse complement.
AGCGGGCTATAGTTCATGAAATCTCAAAGACTCAGATATGACTGAGCAACTCCTTCACTTCATCTTATAAATAGGCTTGTGTTTTCATCGCTTTCATCATCATCATCGCTTAAAGGAGAAAGCAGACAAGGATGCAGAGAAGGCAATGGCAACCCACTCCAGTATTCTTGCCTGGCAAATCCCATGGACGGAGGAGCCTGGTAGGCTGCAGTCCATGCGGTTGCTGGGAGTCGGACTGAGTGACTTCACTTTCACTTTTCACTTTCATGCATTGGAGAAGGAAATGGCAACCCATTCCAGTGTTCTTGCCTGGAGAATCCCAGGGACAGGGGAGCCTGGTGGGCTTCCATCTCTGGGGTCACACAGAGTTGGACATGACTGAATCGACTTAGCAGCAGACAAGGATGGGGAAAAGAGGCGAAAAATCTCAGAGTTAAGTACATATTACTATAACCAATGGCAAACTAGTGACTACTCTCTGGTGAAAAAAATGTCCCAGATTTGATTTCCTCCTTATCATGGCCAACTGCAGTCAACTAATGATTCAAGAACCAGCTTGCAAAGTGCCTAAATATTTAACAAATGACTTTGAGGAACCATTTCAAGTACAAGCAGGCTGCAGAGCACCATTGGTGCATTGCTATGCGTTACCTTGGTGGAGGCAGATTTGCCCATTTTTTTTGTTTTATGTCTTCTCTATTAGACTGTGAAATCCCAAAGACAGTGTTTGAGTCTACCATGCATAGCCTTGCTGTTTCTCACACCTGGCCCAGTGTGTGGGGGGTAGATTAGTCTCAGGAAATACTTTTGAGTGAATTTAGTTTATAGTGCCCCCCACCCCCACCCTCACACCTGCCAAAGGATTCTCATCACAGTCCTCTTCAGGAAAGATGCCTAAATACACAATCCTTCATTCTTTAGATGTCTGATATTATGAAAAGAGAATCTTGATGATCATTGGTACTAATATCCACCCATATTTATTCAATTAACATTTTAATTTAGGTATTTCCCCATCGTGGCAAGAATAATGATAAATTCTACAGATACAGGAGCTTCCCAGGGGCACTAGTGGTAAAGAACCCACCTGCCAATGCAGAAGACTTAAGAGATGCAGGTTTGATCTCTGGGTCAGGAAGATCCTCTGGAGGAGGGTATGGCAACCCACTCCAGTATTCTTGCCTGGAGAATCCCATGGATAGAGGAGCCTAGCAGGCTACAATCCATAGGTCACAAAGAGTCAGATATGACTGGAACAATTTAGCATGCACACATGCACATATACAAAGATAAAAGCTATCAGGATCTCATAAGAAACTCATAAGTAGCCAGAAAGAAAGATAACTGACAATGGAAGAAATACCGACAGTGGAGTGTGGCGAGGCTATGCCTGTGAGAGAGGCATGCACCCCAAGCTATGGAAACACATGAGTCTAGCCTGACCAATGCAGGATAACAAATTGTTTCTTTCAGTTTTTGTTACGCTCTCCCATGCCTATCTCTGTGCTTTCCCATGATACGTGGTTGGTTAATAGTTGCAGTTTAAGTGACTGAATTTTCACCCACATTATCTCAATGATGTTTTGTCTTTTTAAAATAGCAACAGCAGTGTTGTGGAGAGAAGTGTATATGTTCTTATATCTCTGTGCTCAGATCTTGTTGGAAAGTTACTTAAAATTCTGAAAAACCAAATGGTGAATTTAGGTAGAGCCTGATTATGGCATTCAGCTTTACTGAGTACTTCTATAGTTAATTCCAAAAGTGAAATGATTATTCTTGAAAGAACGAGGCATTGTAAGGGTTAGAGAATAAAAAGAACTTTATTAGTATTCAAATATGTGGCTGTTAGTTGCACAATTTAGAATTATAAGAAAAACTTGCCAAGTTTTTCTCTTATTTTATTGAGCAAGGTTAGGGAAATGTTGAGCAAATCCTAGAATATAATTTTATAAGCAGAAAGTGTATAATGTTCCCTGTATTTGCAACAGTATGGTCAGGCCCTCAAGATGGCTGTTCTCTTGCTCCCTGTACATCTCCTGCCCAACCAATGCTTGCTTCACCTCTCTATCTTACGCACAGTGACTTTCCAGCATGCTTGTCCCAGGTCTGGTGATTGTTCTCAGCAAACTGGTGGTCGGGGGCTTGCCCCTCTCCTGGTTTCCCTAGTAATCAATGAGCCAACCAAATGTCAATTACCCCATAACTGGCAATTTCCCACTGCCTGGGAGGGAAGCTAGCCACCATGTTCTGCCCTCCATCTCCTGCACACAGAGAGGTGTTGCTGTGGGACCTTGCTTCAGACCTGTAAGATCCCCCATCCATTACGCCACTGGTGTCTCTGTCAGTGACTCTTTCTTTCTTAAGCTGGACAAGTGCAGGCCAACAGCAACCATGTCAGTACTCTTTTTCCACATCTCATCCCACACTGAACACCTGTAAGGCAGGGTTTAAATTTTACTTAATGACTTTTCTTTCTGGAGGGGAAATGATTTTTAACTTTCAACCAGAGATGTTGTGGAATTATGCTGTCAGCATCCAGTGGAACCATGCTATGTGAAGTACTCACTAGGTTGAGGGGACTCCCATTCTTAGAAGAAACAGAGCCTCCTTCCCTATTCAGACCCTGACTTCTCCCATTTATTTATGTTTAATATTTGTTTGTTTGGCTGTGTTGGGTTTTAGTTGAGGCACTCAGAATCTCTAACTGCTGCATGTGGGACCTCGTTCCCTGACCAGAGATCCAGCCCAGGCCCCCTACATTTGGGAGTGCAGAGTCTTAGCCACTGGACCACCATGGAAATCCCTTCCCCAGGGTTTAGATCTGCATCACCTGAGGCACCTCAGTGCCCACATTCATGTCTTATTCCAACCTAATCTCACTGACTCGCCCATTGGCTTCACTTGGCCAGATGCAAAAACAATTTCATTGCCAGTTGCTTAAAAACAGGGTTTTGAAAATTACTGTTAGCTACTGAAATCAGATATAATGTCGTTCTTTATCCCCATTCAGGTTTAAAATGTTACTCAACCATCACAAAATTTATACAAGATGGGCAGAAGGAAAGGGGAACTTGACAGAAAGTAAATTGAAGAAGCAAAAAGGCCTGAATCCTGCAGCTCCCTCTGTTAGGGGGGAAACCAAAGAGAGCAAGTTCCTTTTAAAAGCAGGCAACAGGGCTAATGGCTTAACGCCATGAACTCTCAGCCCATGGATGAGGATCAAGCTGACTCATAAAATGCATTCTGTTCAGCTTGCAGTCCTGTTGTTTCTCAAATGGCCTTCCCTGGCAAGAACTGAGGCAAGGAAGGCAAGCCACATGTAAACACGGGGCGGGGCCAACAGAACAAGCCTGCATGTGAGCAGCTGCAAACAATCCATTTTAATTCCAAGTCAGTGTTTAAGGACCCTGGGTGTTATCGTTAGGGAGGTGGAAGTGAAAGTGGAATTGAATTTGGCAGGCATGTATTTTCCTATGGACCGTGCTCAATTCTTCTAATCATAGTTATTATGAATGTTCCTTTCCAATTTATTCCTCATGTCACTTTGTGCTTCGTGTTCTCCCCACCATCTGCTAGTTGAAGGTATGGAGAGGGGTTTTTGATTCTACAAATAATAAGGTGGAAAGGTGATTACCATTAAACCGTATAAACACACGCACAATCTCCCTGGCTTCTGCCCTGCAGGGCCAACCAATTGCGGACATTTGATGAAGGTTAGAATTATCTGAAGTGTGCAAGGACCTCGGTCATAATCATGTTATTTTCCAAATGCAAATGTCTGAGTGTATCACGGAACATTCTCTGGGCCTTCAGCAAACCAGGAATAATCCCTAAATCCCTTTCCAGGTATGCCATTATGATTTTTATAGCTTATTTGTCAGTAGGTCATCTTATAATAGTACTTCCCGGGTGACTCAGTGGTAAAGAATAAGCTTGCAATGCAAGAGACAGGGGTTCCATCCCTGGGTAGGAAGATCCATGGAGAAGGAAATGGCAACCCACACCAGTATTCTTGCCTGGGAATTCCCATGAACAGAGGAGCCTGGTGGACTACAGTCCATGGGGTGACAAAAGTTGGACACGACTTAGTGACTAAACAACCACATCTTTATAATAATAGAATAATGCTCAAAGTGAGGAGGATGTATAAGACTAGAAAACAAAAGGACATTTGACTATTTAAACTGGATTTCAAAGTTTTTTCCTGCAGCCTCTATTCTCTATGTCAACCCACTAATTCTGAGCACCTATTCTTGTTCTATCCTTTAATTCACTGCCCATAGTCTAGTCTTTCTGACCCTTCCCATTCGTAACCTCTGAAAACGTGTGTTTTCAACTGGGTTATGGATTATACCATAATGAAGCTGATGTGGTGGGGAGGACCATTTCTATTTGTCTTTTATCCTCTGAAAATTCTGTTTTTAACTGAGATATTAACGTGCAGTTGTTATATGGATGAGTTTTTAAAAGCTTTAGAGAAAGTTTCCCCAAAGCGAAGGGTATTAGCTCTGGTATCCTGGCCAAAGTCCAAATGAGTAATTACATTCTTCCCTGCTAAACCTTTCCTGTAGTTTTAATTGGAGATGACGTTTTTTTATTTCTTTCCCTCTACTGGTATCTATTGTTGCTGAGCATCTGTTAAAACTTTGCTGCATTTCACTCCAGTGGAGAATTCTTTGCAGTAGTTATCCTAGTATTAAATGGCCTCTTTAAATACACCCCATTTGCAGTTTATGTGTGGGCGTGAGCAGGTGTGAGTAGAGACTTAAATACAATGATTTATAAAGTGCCTTTGGATCCTGGATGGAAAGGGCAATTTAAACCTGGGTTATCAGCAGCATGTGAAAAACACGCTTCTGTAAACCGGTTACTAATTACACAATTACCTCTAGTGGCACAAGTAAAAAATGATGTGATGCTTTTCAGCAAATTCTGGTTTTAAGTAAATAATTCTTGGCGACAAATGATTAATTGTATTAAGTAGTCTTTACTAGATGCAATTTAGAGTAAGTCATTTTCTAAAACAACAAAAACAAAACCCCCAAACCTAAAATAACATAATGAAATAATTGTAATCTGTAATAAATTTGTCTCCCTAAAAGGAATTTTGTACGGAGTGTAAAGAAAAATACTTGCTTATTATTTTTTTTTCTTTTTAAAAGAGCATTCATGTACTTTATACAAGGAAGTGTATAAGGAAAGCTATTACCTACTGATGAGGTCAGGTGAAATTTTTCACAGTGAGATGATATTCTCCTGGATCTTATAAACAAAGCTACTCCTGATAGGGATAATTTGAGAACTGATATTAGCTCTGATTTGAGAACAGTTGCACCTAAGGGACAAATAAAGCCATATGCCACTACTATCATAAAACAGTTCTTCCTGGCATGATGAAAACTGATCTGTAACTCTTCAGTTTAGGGTTTTAAATTTTCACAGTGATGTTGAAGTTCAATACATCTTTTAATTAGTTCTTGTAACTGTCCAAAATGTCTGGCAGAAGTGGGGACACAGTGGAGACCATGGAGGGTGCATTAACCTCTCTAAGTTTGGAGTCCTCAGGATTCTGATGTTTCCCCCTACTCTTTGATTAATAAGAAATATAGGGAATATAAATCTCTAATCCTTTCTCTCCAATGGGAGAGAAGAATACTGGTGTTTATTTTCCTGTACCATAGAGGCTGCAGCATATTAAGATGGGAAGCATTTTAATATAATTTAATTTAAATATGCCCTTCAAGATCATGATTATCTGGCACAATGAAGTATCTAAACACCTTAGTGAACCTTAATGACAGTTAAGACAATCTGGTGAAATAAATGCAAAAACCATGTCCTCTGAGGAGGTTGTCTTTTCATTATTTGCCTAGACTGAAAAGGAGCCTGTAGCCCTGCCTACTTTTAAAAAAATAAATGGTGTCTAGTTTACCAGTCAGTACATATCATAAAATGATTAACTGGGTTTTAGTGACCAGGAATGATTGTGGAAACTGAGATAAATGAATAGGCTATATCCCAGGCCACGATTGGGCTTCCTAGGTAGCGCTAGTGGTAAAGAACCCCCATTTGCCAATGCCTATGTGAGAGACACGGGTTGGATTTCTGGGTCAGGAAGATCCCCTGGATAAGGGAATGTCAACCCGCTCCAGTGTTCTTGCCTGGGGAATCCCATGGCCAGAGCAGCCTGTTGGGCTGTAGTCCATTGGGTTGCAAAGATATGGACACAACTGAACCGTCTTAGCACAGGCACAGCCCGCTGTGCTCTTCAGTGGAGCCTAGTGTAATATCAAGAATAACACAAACATTCTGTATAATACTGCTGTGTTACTAAAATTGAAAATATGAGCAGCCAGTGGGGAGGGACAGGAGAGAGTATCTTTGATAGAATTAGCTGAACCCTTACTCGGCACCTAGTGAAAATAAATCTGATTCCGTTATTCATCCTTTTGACTTGCTCCAAGATCTAAAGGTATTGAAAGTCCCAGCTAAGTAGCCTCTGCCACAGAAAACGTTTTTGTATTTGCATAATATTTTCAGGGATGCTCAACTTATCCTGAGGCTGAGGGATATGGATGTTCTCTGCATATTTTATGTTGCTTTCATTTTCTACAAAGACTTGGTCTAAATTGTAAGATGGAAATGGATGTACAGTGGATGTTTGTCATAAGCAGTTAGCAGGTCTTTCTGTGATATATAAAGTAGGAAAACCCCAAATGTAACTTATTTGAGTTACAGTGATCTTGAAAATTATCACTGTTTAAACTGAATAATGAGTTTTCTTTTCCTTATATGTCTTCCTTCTGGACTCTTTAGCTTATTCTCTATAAGTATAGATAATTGCATATAAAGAGACTCTTCATATTTTATAGATAGGTTTATTCCAGATTTTCTTATACTGAGTTTATGGCTAATCGGTCAGTCAGTATTAAACTAAATTTCCCCTATGGTCTGTTCAGATCCCGGTTGTCCTCTTACTACTGATTTATGCATTCAGCAAATGTTCATTCTATGCTGGATAAATGCCAAGAACTAATGATACCAAGAAAAATAAGGCATAATCCTTGTTCTCAAATGTGTTTCTGTCCACATCCTGCTTGCTATTGGTACGTCAGCAGATCATCGCTTTAAAAAAAAAAAAAAAACCTTTTCTATGAGATGTAAATGTAATTAAATTAACAATGAAGTTTTCATGAGTTATTTCTGAACTAGGTCTAAGATACAGGATTAGGAGGTAATTCAAGTTATTTTCTTTCGAATAAAATGTACATCAAGATAATAATTTATGGCCATTTAAGATTACATGATGTTCAGCTTTGAACTGTTTGTCCCCTACCATTTCCCTTCGGGAAAATATATATCACTTTTCTATATTTTCTTATAAATTCAACTTTTTAGAGAACCTTCAATTTTTGCTCTTCCCTATTGTACAGACTTGCTTTTGTTGTCTGTCAGTTTTCATTCCAATCCCAAAGAAAGACAATGCCAAGGAATGTTCAAACTACTGCATAATTACACTCATCTCACACACTAGCAAAATAATGCTCAAAATTCTCCAAGCCAGTCTTCAACAGTATGTGAACCATAATCTTCCAGATGTTCAGGCTGGATTTAGAAAAGGCAGAGGAACCAGAAATCAAACTGCCAACATCTGCTGGATCATTGAAAAAGTAAAAGAGTTCCAGAAAAACATCTACTTTTGCTTTATTGGCTATGCCAAAACCTTTGACTGTGTGGATCACAGCAAATTGTGGAAAATTCTTCAAGAGATGGGATACCAGACCACTTGACCTGCCTCTTGAGAAACCTGTATGCAAGTCAGGAAGCAACAGTTAGAACTGGATGTGGAACAACAGACTGGTTCCAAATCAGGAAAGGAGTACGTCAAGCCTGTATATAGTCACCCTACTTATCTAATTTATATGCAGAGTACATCATGTGAAATGCCGGGCTGGATGAAGCACAAGCTGGAATCATGACTGAGAGGAGAAATATCAATAAACTCAGATACGCAGATGACATCACCCTTATGGCAGAAAGCGAAGAACTAAAGAACCTCTTGATGAAAGTGAAAGAAGAGAGAGAAAAAGTTGGCTTAAAACTCAACATTCAGAAAACTAAGATCATGGCATCTGGTCCCATCACTTCATGGCAAAAAGATGGGTTAACAATGGAAACAATGAGAGACTATTTTGGGGGGGGGGGCTCCAAAATCACTGCAGATGGTGACTGCAGCCATGAAATTAAAAGATGCTTGCTCCTTGGAAGAAAAGTTATGACCAACCTAGACAGCATATTAAAAAGCAGAGACATTACTTTGCCAACAAAGGTCCATCTTGTCAAGGCTATGGTTTTTCCAGTAGTCGTGTATGGATGTGAGAGTTGGACTGTGAAGAAAGCTGAGTGCTGAAGAATTGATGCTTTTTGAACTGTAGTATTAGAGAAGACTCTTGAGAGTCCCTTGGACTGCAAGGGGATCCATCCTAAAGGAAATCAGTCCTGAATATTCATTGGAAGGACTGATGGTGAGGCTGAAATTCCAATACTTTGGCCAGCTGATGTGAAGAACTGACTTATTGGAAGAGACCCTGATGCTGGGAAAGACCGAAGGCAGGAGGATGAGATGGTTGGATGGCATCACCAATGCAATGGACGTTAGTTTGAGTAGGCTCTGGGAGTTGATGATGGATAGGGAAACCTGGATTGCTGCAGTCCATGAGGTTGCAAAGAGTTGGACACAACTGAGTGACTGAACTGATAATGTACTCAAAATGTCCCCATTTCAATTACCAGTAAAGGAATCTAGTGTACAGAACTCAAAAAGAGCTTCAGAATCTTTGAGGTATCTAATAGTATATTATGATGAACTGAAGGTGTTACTCTATGCTTGTATAAGAGACTTAATGTAGTTCTTTCTCCCTTCATCTGAGAAATGAAACATGAAATTTATATATCAAGTCTTCAAACATTGGCATCATCTTACATGGGTTACCTATTCTCGCTTAATGTAAATTCCTCAATCCAGCAGTGGATACTTACTCATAGTTTCTCTTGATCCTGTACAGTTGTCTGTGGCAGTTTTGCCTTTGCCTTTCACAATATTATACCCTTCTATATATTGAGATTAACATGCTATTAAAAATTTTCTCCACCTGTTTATTTTTTTCTTTTGGTAAGATCCAGCTCAAATCTCACTTAAATCTTTTGTTAATTTCTGTATGCCACAGTGATCCTTCCCTAATCCTCAACTCTCTCAGCAATATGACTCCATTAACATAGGGGGAAAAATCCCTTATATCTGGAGTTTTGGAACTGTTTTCTACTTGCTTTATGCTTTACTCACTCTTATTTATTTGTTCATTCGTTCGTTTATCCATCTGTTTATCACTGAATGCCTATCCATCCATTTATAACTGACTACCTAGAATGTGCCAGACTTTCTGCTAGATTCTGGGAAAGCAGAAAAAAGAAACAGAGCTAGGCATATGCTCTGAAAAACTGTGTAGTCTAATGGGGAAGCATAGGAAGTAGATATTCCCATCATACCCCTGCCTCAGCCCCAGTTCACACAAAGGACAGAAAACAATTCCATCAGTAACCCTGCTTCCCCATGGTAAAGTTCCCCAAGGATGATATTAGTGGTCGTGGTGATGGCAATGGTGATACGGTGGTGGTAGTGCTATTAGTGTAACTTGTGGCCCATTAATTGCAGCTTAGAAATGAACTGCAAACTATATTCTCTCCTGCTCTATAATCCTAACAGCTGAGTTATAGAATAATAGGGACATTATCAAGAGTTTGCTACTCAGAGGTATTTGGGTACATGTGTGGCTTAAAGTAGTTCCCCATATTATTCTGGATGGTGTAGAAGTTGAATAGGGCTTGTTACTTTTACCTGGGAGACCTCCCTGGTGGCTCAGATGGTAAAGTGTCTGCCCACAATGCAGGAGACCAGGGTTCAATCACTGGGTTGAGAGGATCCCCTGGAGAAGGAAATGGCACCCCACTCCAATACTCATGCCTGGAAAATCACATGGACAGAGGATCCTGGTGGGAGGAGTCCATGGGGTTGCCAAGAGTCGGACATGACTGAGCAACTTCACTTTCTTTCTTTCACTTTCAATTTGTTACTAAAGAAAAGGACACACATAAAGGAATGTACACATTATTAATTACGTATGATTTCCTTTTTGTCCCCATTGGAGAAAAATGATACAAAATATTCATAGAATTTTTTGGAAATATATAGAAGCAGCACCTATGTCAATGTGGGGGTGTGAGAATGACTCAGTATTGGAGAGGAATAATCATTTGAGCTGACTCCAGGAGAATAAATAGGAGTTCACCAAACACATAAGAAAAAGGGAGAAGATAAAAGGGAAAGTTGTTACAAGGGAAGTGCTGTCGTTAACAGAAGTTCCATTGTTGGTGCACAAAGGGATTGCAAACCTTTGCTTATGACTTGACAACAGAATGAAAGTTAAAAGTGTGAAGAGCCCGTTAGTCAGGGAAAATTCATGAAAGGTTTAAATGTTATGTAAAGGATTTAGGATATTATTTAGAAATTCACTGAAGAATTTTAAGCATGGGTTGGTCAGCCATGAGTTCTGAAAAAATCATTCTGGAAAGAGAATAGAGGACAGATTAAGGGGGAAAGCAGAAAAAACAGTGAGATACTCTTAAAGTTATGTCATTTTTTCCTACTGAGCTCAACCAAGAAAGAAGTCTTGGAATAGGATGAAGGGAGTGGATTTGAAAGATAACTGGTATTAGTTGGCTTACTGGACATGACTATGAGGTGATAAAGGAGTCTGAGATAGTTCCCAGAGTTTCCTCTTGGTCCTCACAAGTCTGTGAGTGGCACTATTCAGCAAACCAGGTAATTTACAAACGTGAGTCTGTGTGGGTGATTGGAACGCGTTCATTGTCTCCCCAACTAAAATGTAATATTCTCAATGTCAGGGACCTTTTCTTTCATTTCTTTTATTCTAGCCATTGTGTGGTACCTACAGAAATTGCATTAACAATTGATTACTGAATAGAATTTTCCACAGTTTATTGTGATCCACACAGTCAAAGGCTTTGGCATAGTCAATAAAGCAGAAATAGATGTTTTTCTGGAACTCTCTTGCTTTATCGATAATCCAGCGGATGTTGGCAATTTGATCTCTGGTTCCTCTGCCTTTTCTAAAACCAGCTTGAACATCTGGAAGTTCACGGTTCACGTATTGCTGAAGCCTGGCTTGGAGAATTTTGAGCATTACTTTACTAGCTTGTGAGACGAGTGCAATTGTGTGGTAGTTTGAGCATCCTTTGGCATTGCCTTTCTTTGGGATTGGAAAGAAAACTGACCTTTTACAGTCCTGTGCCAATGCTGAGTTTTCCAAATTTGCTGGCATATTGAGTGCAGCACTTTCACAGCATCATCTTTCAGGATTTGAAATAGCTCAATTGGAATTCCATCACTTCCACTAGCTTTGTTTGTAGTGATGCTTTCTAAGGCCCACTTGACTTCACATTCCAGGATGTCTGGCTCTAGGTGATGGGAATACCAGACCACCTGATCAGCCTCTTGAGAAACCTATATGCAGGTCAGGAAACAACAGTTAGGACTGGACATAGAACAACAGACTGGTTCCAAATAGGAAAAGGAGTACATCAAGGCTGTGTATTGTCACCCTGCTTATTTAACTTCTATGCAGAGTACATTATGAGAAATTCTGGGCTGGAAGAAGCACAAGCTGGAATCAAGATTGCCAGGAGAAATATCAATAACCTCAGATATGCAGATGACACCATCCTTATGGCAGAAAGTGAAGAGGAACTAAAAAGCCTCTTGATGAAAGTGAAAGTGGAGAGTGAAAAGGTTGGCTTAAAGCTCAACATTCAGAAAACTAAGATCATGGCATCCGGTCCCATCACTTCATGGGAAATAGATGGGGAAACAGTGGAAACAGTGTCAGACTTTATTTTGGGGGGCTCCAAAATCACTGTAGATGGTACCTGCAGCCATGAAATTAAAAGACGCTTACTCCTTGGAAGGAAAGTTATGTCCAACCTAGATAGCATATTCAAAAGCAGAGACATTGCTTTGTCAACAGAAGTCCATCTAGTCAAGGCTATGGTTTTTCCTTTGGTCATGTATGGATGTGAGAGTTGGACTGTGTAGAAAGCTGAGTGCCGAAGAATTGATGCTTTTGAACTGTGGTGCTGGAAAAGACTCTTGAGAGTCCCTTGGACTGCAAGGAGATCCAACCAGTCCATTCTGAAGGAGATCAGTCCTGGGTGTTCTTTGGAAGGAATGATGCTAAAGCTGAAACTCCAGTACTTTGGCCACCTCATGCGAAGAGTTGACTCATTGGAAAAGACTCTGATGCTGGGAGGGATTGGGGGCAGGACCATAAGGGGACGACAGAGGATGAGATGGCTGGATGGCATCACCGACTCGATGGACGTGAGTCTGAGTGAACTCCGGGACTTGATGATGGACAGGGAGTCCTGGCGTGCTGAGATTCATGGGGTCGCAAAGAGTTGGACACGACTGAGTGACTGAACTGAACTGAATAGAATAAAGAAGCACAGATAAGCCATTAGTATTTTACTGAGAGGCACAGTGAAGCATAGGAAATAGTTAAGAGAAACACGTGTATATTTGCATTAAATATGCATTATATTTGCATACAATTTCAGTGAATCTGTCAAAATAGTTTCATTTTTCATGTGGATTTTAAATATTCAAAATCTATTATTTATATTATTGATGTCTTTTAAAAAGCCAATACCCGTATTAGACAAAATGTCACTAGCATGTTAAGGACAATAAGGGGCAAAACTAGCATTTATTCATATTCAGATACTCCCAAAGGGCTATTTACTCCTCTCCCTAAGGGTTATTTGTTATATTTGTAATTAACACATTATAGTGAAGTCGATCAGTCGTGTCCGACTCTTTGGGAGGCCATAGACTGTAGCCCACCAGGCTCCTCCCTTCATGGGATTCTCCTACCAAGAGTACTGGAGTGGGTTGCCATTTCCTTCTCCAGGGGATCTTCCAGACCCAGGGATAGAACCCGGGTCTCCTGCATTCCAGGCAGACGCTGTAACCTCTGAGCCACCAGGGAATCCCCAGTTATATAGAAAAGCAGCAGTTAGTAAAGCTCTGTTTGGAGAAGGCAATGGCACCCCACTCCAGTACTCTTGCCTGGAAAATCCCATGGGTGGAGAAGCCTGGTAGGCTGCAGTCCATGGGGTCGCACAAAGTCGGACACGACTGAGCGACTTCACTTTCACTTTTCACTTTCACGCATTGGAGAAGGAAATGGCAACCCACTCCAGTGTTCTTGCCTGGAGAATCCCAGGGATGGGGGAACCTGGTGGGCTGCCATCTATGCGGTCACACAGAGTCGTACACGACTGAAGCGACTTAGCAGCAGCAGCAGCAGTAAAGCTCCGTTAGTCGCAACCTAATCATGGAAGGGCTTGAAGAAAGCATATGTAACAAGAATAAAAGATTGCACCCTCCTCTCAGGCTATCAGCATCTTAGTCTTCCATTTTGTTTTAATTTCTCTAGGAGGAGCTAGACAGCTATTGGGAGGATTGTTTGCAGTGGATGGAAGCTAAAATGGATGGGTGTATCCTGATGGCCAGTCCAGCTACTTGTTCCAATAGGCCATATTACAGTCACCCACAGAGCTCACCAAAAGACAGATTTACAGTCTGCATCACTGGAGATTCTCTCTCAACAGAGTTGATGCAGGGTTTTGACATGTGCAGTGTGAACACTGAGCAAGAGACAGGGTTGGGAATCATTAAAATAAATGATCTTAGTTCTTTGTATTTGACATTTTCAGAATTTTTCTCAACATCTGCTTGCAGGGGAGCAGTGACAAGACCTGGCTATGACTCTGGTTCCTCACCAAACTTGAGAAGGGTTCTGGGGCCAAAACACATGGAAGAATAACCTAGATCACACACTGAGTCTCTGGGATCCAGAAATGGGTCATCCAGATTCCAAAACTCAAGGACCCTCTCATCTGACCATAGTTACACTAGAAATCTTGAGCTTCTTGACCAAGCTCAGTCCTTATATTTAACCAGCATATCATATATAAAATACTTGTCTAATCATAGATGAGCTATTTTTATACAACTGATTACTATTTCTTCATTTCCTTTCCTTCTTCCACCCTCCCTTCCTCTTTTTCTCTCTTCCGCTGTTATTTCCTTTCTTCTGTCAAAAGAAAATTCAGAGAGCATTACTTGATGTGAGTAGTTTGAGCAAAATGTGAACTATTCAAGAACAGGGAGACTTCCAACCAAGAGTGGTCCAGAAGCTTGGCTCTCAGTAGCTATAGCTCAGTTCATAAAGCACGAATGAAGTTGCTATGTGTATTTTAATGATCGGTTACCAGAAACTTTCGTTCCTTTTCACTGAATAAGCTTACTTGTTCATAGCTGATGATCTAGGACCCTCTAAGGTCATGCAGACAACACTTCAGGGAAATCTGGGCAGTTTTAAGTTCTGGTTACTTGACTGAATGTTTGATCCAGGGGTATCTTCAAACTGTGTCTTCCACTTTGGTTTTTCTTAACACTTTGTTATCCATGGGAGCAGATTATCGAGTTAATCACATATTTCATATTGTAGTCCACCTTCCTTTGTGCATGGCCTCTCTGATTTCTTTTTTTCTCCTTACTCGTTTCCCTTTTTCCTACCAGACAGTTAGGCTAGTATGTTAGATATATATTCTTAAATATATAATGCTGAGTTTGCAGGATATTTTACATAAATGATGTTGTGCTAAAAAGTTTATTTTTCCTAAGTACAGTTTTTAGGATCCATTCATTCCCTTATATTTACATTTAATTTGTTTCTTCTCATAACTTTATGACTCTGGATTTAGATGACTTCAATGCATTTTTCATATCTGTTCTCACATCACTAACATAAACAATACTGGTATAAACATTCTAGGAGAAGGCAATGGCACCCCACTCCAGTACTCTTGCATGGAAAATCCCATGGACGAAGGAGCCTGGTAGGCTGCAGTCCATGGGGTTGCGAAGAGTTGGACACAACTGAGCGACTTCCCTTTCACTTTTCACTTGCATTGGAGAAGGAAATGGCAACCCACTCCAGTGTTCTTGCCTGGAGAATCCCAAGGGCGGTGGAGCCTGGTGGGCTGCCGTCTATGGGGTTGCACAGAGTCAGACACGACTGAAGGAACTTAGCAGCATAAACATTCTTGTTCAGATTTCCTCCTAGATCTGTGAAAAAGTTTCTTCAGATATATGTCCAGCAGTTGCTGTGTCAGAAGCCATATGTTTAATTGATTGCTCTAAGTACTGCTAAATTGCTGTCCATTACATTGTACTAGTTTATACTCCTAGCAGCAATGCTTGGGATTCTTTTTTTCCCACTTCTTACTCACTCCACACATGGAATACTTCAGATTTAAATTTTGCCAGTTTCATGGATGTTAATTGATGGCTCAAGCTTTTAGTTTTTATTTTTTTTTCATTGTGAAAGAGTCTGCATGTGTCTTCATATTCTTTTTAGCCATTTAGGATTCATCCCCCATTCATTTTTCTTGTGGTTTCCCTGTCTTTTTATTGATTTTAAAGAGTTCCTTGGATAAGCAAAATGTTAATCATGTGTCATTTTATATAGAACAATGATCTCTTCCCAGTCTTTTAATTGTTAAGTGTACAAAGAGCACTCTATGTTAAATGAAAATTTCAAGTAACTTTTTGTCATACTCAAAACCATTTTTTTTAATCTAATTGTTTTGCACTGGGGATTTTACTTAGGAAGTCTTTCTCCATACTTAAGACATGGAGATATTCTCCTCTGTTTTCTTCATTTAGCTTTCTATGTTTACCTTTTATCGTTAGGATTTTAACACATTTTTGAGTCAATTTTTCAACATGATATGGGGAAGAAATCCAGGTTGATTTTTCTCCATATTTGTGAATCAGTTTTCTCAATACCATCTACTAAAAATGAGTTCTTTTTCCTGTTGATATGTAAAACCACCTTTATAATATTGAAACTTCAAAATTTGCATACTTAAGAACTTTCTTTTCTATTGCAGAGGTATAAATCTGTTTCATCAGTACAATACTAACTTTCTGGAGCTTTTTATTATCTGGTGTGAGAATCTCCATCTCTAATTCTCTTTGTAAACAAATTTGCCTTATTTATTTACTTTTCACCCTTTGCATGTGTGTATATGTATGTTTGCTAGGTTCTGCAAAGAATACTATATTTTTTGTTGGGATTTTAGTTTATAAAGTTAGGAAAAATATCTTTATAATAGAAATGCATTAAGAAAAGCTTAATGTATCTTTTAATATGTTAAGAGAGTTTTTACAATTAAGTTTGTAAAGATCCTGTGATCTTGCTTTTTTCTGAGTTTTCTGTATTTGGCATAAAGTTTCTATAAGTTTTTGGAATATACTCTTCTTCTTATTGAGGATGTTCTCTACTCCAAATTTTCTAAGTTTTAATTGATAGGTTATATTTGCAAATAATTTTTCATCATTTATTAAGATGTATGATTATTTTCCTTCACACATTATTGTATTGAATTAACTGCTACCTTGCTGATGTTAAATCATCTCTAATTAGAGGGATAAATACTTCCTAATCAGAATATAGACTTTTAATACACTCACAGATTTGATTAGCTAGCTAAGAGTATTTAGAATTTTCTTATATTCAAAATTTAAATGAACCTATAATTTCCATTTCTTGTACTGTTTTTTATTCAACTCTTTTAATAAACCAAGTTACTATTTTTCTTTTGTAATTTTTTTTTAATTTGAGAATTATCTATTACTTGAAATTTTAGCAAGATTTATCTGTAAAGTCACCTGGATACAGCTTTTTTTTTTTTTAAAGAAAATCTTTGATTTCCATGGTTATAATTATCTATTAATTTTTCTATTCTTTAATTTATACATTTTCTACTTTTTTGATATGCTTTTTGTTTAATTTGGAAATTTCTTGTCATATAGTTGTCCTTTATAAACATTTTATTATTTTTCTCATTCTCTGTTGTCTCTCTTTCTCATTTTCTATCAGTGGCACATTCTGTCTGTTTCCCTCTCTCGTCTGTGTGTGCTCAAGTCATTTCAGTCGTGTCCAACTCTTTGCGACCCCATGGACTGTAGCCCACAGGCTCCTCTGTCCATGGGATTCTCTAAGCAAGAATACTGGAGTGGGTTGTCATGCCCTCCTCCAGGGAACCTTGCTGACTTATCTTTCTTACCTATTGTGAAAACTTTCCATATTTTATTATTTTTCTTAGAAAACTGTGTGTTTGTTTTTATTAATTATATCTGTTTTCACTTAAATGATTTCTGTTCTAATATGTTCTTAATTTTTATATATTTGGATTTACTAAATTATTGACCTTAAATGTTTAGTTTATTTTTTCAATATTTTTTACTTTCAAATAAAGCACTTAAAGCTGTAAATTCCCAATTTACAAGTTATCTGTGCCCAACAGTTTTGAATGTACTATTTCTACATGTACATTTGAATGTACTGTTTTTAATGCCACTTAAGTATACTCTAGTTTGTTAAGATTTTATCATTTTTCTATTTTCATTTTTTTTCCTTTTAATGCAATTTTTAAAGGTTACTTTGCATTTACAGTTATTACAAAATCTTTGGTGTATTTTCTGTGTTGCGCAGTACATCCTGGAGTCTATCTTAAACCCAGTAGTCTGTACCGCCCACTCCCTGATTCCTATGTTGCCCCTCCCCCACACTGGTAACCACTACTTTATTCTTTATGTTTGTGAGTCATCTTTTTTTATATATTCACCAGTTTGTTGTATTTTCTGGACTCCACATATAATTGATATCATACAGTATTTGTGTTTCTCTGACTGCTTATCTCACTTAGCATAATGCCCTCCAAGACAATCCTAGTGTTAGTGTTAGTGGCTTAGTTGTGTCCAACTCTTTGAGACCCCATGGACTGTAGCCCACCAGGCTCCTCTGTCCATGGAATTCTCCAAGCAAGAAACCTGGAGTGGTTGCCATTCCCTTCTCCAGGGGATCTTCCTGACCCAGGGAGTGAACCCAGGTCTCCCGCACTGAAGGCAGATTCTTCACCATCTGAGCCACTGAGTCTACCCATGTTGCTGCAAATGTTATTCTTTCTTTATGATTGAACAGTTATTTTCTAAGCAATTATTTTTGAAAACTCAAAAAATTATCTTTAGCCAAGGACCTGTTTAGAAATAACAGTGGTTTTTTATCATTTCCAGACAAACTGATATCTTAGTGCTATCTTTTTATGAATTTAATTTATATAATTTCTGATTTAATTGTATTTTTGTCAGAGTCTTAATAATCTTTGGAATTTATTTTTGGTTTCTTTGACTAGTATACAGTCAATTTTTATGAATGTTCTACATTATGTACTTGAAAAGAATATGTATCTCTTGGTTATAGGAGGTGAAATTCTATATTTGTCTATTAAATCAAACTATTCCAATCATGTTGTTAATATAGTCCATATCTTTTCTCATTTTGTTCTTTTGCCTGCTTATCTTGCTACTTCTGGGGAGTCTAGGTTAAATTTAAATATTTGATTTGTGTAATTCTCATATTTAAGTCAGTTGTTGATTTATATATTTTGGGACTGTATGGTTGGTTCATTTATTTTCATACTTGTTTTATCTTTTTGATGTATTTTATGTAATTAATTTTTTTCAATTTTATTTTTGATTGGTTCATTATATTCATTTGCATAAAATCCCTGTATCTAAAGTCAAAAGTCTTTATTATAATTTTTCCCTCTTTAGCTGTATTGCTATAATGGTTTCATATTAGCAAGGCAGATATTAGAAAGGCCAACCAGAGAAGCACCTTTATGAGTAACTGTCCCTAACTTCTTTCTTCCTGTTTCTCACTGTTCATGTGCTTCCTAAGTCAGGTAGAGGATTATGTGGATGCGTCTGAATAAATGAATACTGAGTTGCCCCTGCTAATGAGCGTCTCACTCCCATAATCTGAGTAGAGTGGAAAAGAGAAGTTCCCCCTGGGTGAAAATGGACAAGGATGCTAGCCCTGGAGGTCTCATTGTTTGAAGGGAGATGTAGGACATGGGCTAATGGATATCAAGTATAAGCATATGCATATGGCATATGCATGTTCATTTTTTCTACACCTTTTCCAAAATAGGGGTTATTTTTCTCCATTTGACAAATAAAGGAACTGAGGTTCAGTGGAAAAAACTGCATTTTCTCAATCTCACAGAGCTAATAAGTAATGAAAGTAAAACAGAAACAGGGCCATTCTGATTCTGAAGTTCTCATGCTTTGAACCAGGAAATTGCTATACTCTCATTCTGTATTAAGGAAATTTGAGGTAGGGGAGTCCCTTTCATCTCAGGATCATCTAAGAGTTGAAAATCAGGGTGAAAATATCACAGTTTTACTCTTGTGTCTGTCCATGGGGTCACAAAGAGTCAGACACAACTGAGCAACTGAACACACACACATATACTGTAGATGGATAGAGTGACTCTACAAAAGGAAATAAGAGGGAAATGGGACTGCTTTTAAAGAAAGCCAGCACTGCTGACCATCCTAGCATAGTGTTACTGAATATCTTTCAAGGTTTTTCTTTTAAAAAAATGTAGCAGGGAAATTCAGATTGTTAAAGTTAATTGCAGGATTAAATTGCCATTTGTCAATAGAAATGTAATTTGTATTATAAATTACAGGACTGTAGCTTTCAGGCATATTTTATCAATATGTTTCCAATGATTTAATAACAATATTTCTCAAAAATAAGCCAAGCCACTTTTTCCTCTTTTTAAATGAACATGTTCAGAGGGTTTTCATCAGCGTGCTAGCCAGCTCTGCAAAATTTCTAGTAAATAAATTATCACCAGGAGGCTCAAAAT
This sequence comes from Bos javanicus, assembly GCF_032452875.1. NCBI lineage: Eukaryota > Metazoa > Chordata > Mammalia > Artiodactyla > Bovidae > Bos > Bos javanicus. The sequence goes on along the minus strand of NC_083868.1, from coordinate 61,818,720 downwards.
CCATTACCATAAAAAAAGCCATTTTTCCCTCCCTAATCGATTGCCCACTGTGCGACTGCTAATGGGACCATACACACATGTTGTGCAGAGGGAATTCATTTTCAGGTTCTCTCTCCTCTGTAGAATTTATTTTACAAAGAATTTCTCACCAAACTCATAAATTAGTCAATGCATAAAATGAACACTTCAGCTTCCAGTAGGAAAAACATTAAGATTGTGCACCTAGAGAATTTTCCAAGCTGGTTCCCAAGGAAATGAAGGTCACACTAGGTGCTCTGCAAACACTGCAGAACCTTCCTTCTCAGAGAGCCAGCCCTTTCCCTGCTCCCAACAATACAGTACATCGATTTACATGTTCTTTTGGGCATTCATATTTCCTCTTGTGCTGATAGATATTCCATTTGACAAGTGCACTGAGCAGTATTGGCTTTGGACTTAGAAGTTTGAAAGTCATCTTGGGGCACCTAGATCCATTTTACCAAGCTGTCTCAGCTCATTCCCACAATCCCCTCTTTTACCTCCAATCCCAACTCTTTCTTTCACAGATGGTATTGGAGTTGTATAAATCCTGGTTTACAGCCTTCTATATGCTCAGGGCCTTGGCTGTCAAATCAGCCTCTCCCATGCACTGAATAGCTAATCTTAGGGACTAAAATTGGGCTTCCCACGTGGTGCTAGTGGTAGAGAATCCACTTGCCAATGCAGAAGACGCTAGAGAGGCAGGTTAGATCCCAGTGTTCTTGCCTGGAGAATTCATGGGCAGAAGAGCCTGTTGGGCTACAGTCCATGGGGTCACAAAGAGTCAGACACAGCTGAGCACTACTGCTACTGAAGTGAAGTGAAGTGAAGTGAAGTCGCTCAGTCATGTCCGACTCTGTGACCCCATGGACTGTAGCCTACTACACTGCTCCGTCCATGGGATTTTCCAGGCAAGAGTACTGGAGTGGGTTGCCATTTCCTTCTCCAGAGGATCTTCCTGACCCAGGGATCGAACCCAGGTCTCCCGCACTGTAGGCAGACGCTTTACCGTCTGAGCCACCAGGGAAGTCCCAAAGTGAAAGTGAAGTAGCTCAGTCGTGTCCGACTCTTTGCGACCCCATGAACTGTAGCCTACCAGTCTCCTCAGTCCATGGAGTTTTACAGGCAAGAATACTGGAATGGGTTGCCATGGACTAAAATAAAGCAATTGGCATGGAAAAAGCCTACCCACCCCCCCCCCACCCCCCAAATTTTATCCTAACTGAGAGCTGTTAAATCTAATATTTTTCTTAGATATGATTTAGGTAACTCCAATTGTCTTCCCGTGGTGGCTTAGAATTCTGAAACTAGAGGCAGATTTAAATTCAATGATTTAATCACCTTCAGTTCACAGGTGGTTTGTCTTGATAAAGGTGGTACTCTGCTGCTGCTGCTGCTAAGTCGCTTCAGTCACGTCCGACTCTGTGCGACCCCATAGATGGCAGCCCACCAGGCTCTCCTGTCCCTGGGATTCTCCAGGCAAGAGCACTGGAGTGGGTTTCCATTTGCTTTTCCAATGTATGAAAGTGAAAAGTGAAAGTGAAGTCACTCAGTAGTGTCCGACTCCTAGCAACCCCATGGACTGCGGCCCACCAGGCTCCTCTGCCCATGGGATTTTCCAGGCAAGAGTACTGGAGTGGGTCGCCATTGCCTTCTCCAAAAGGTGGTACTCTAGGAAGAAGTCTGGAATCCAGACTAAATTTCTGATTCTCTATTTTTGGATGAAATTACACATTCTGAGGGACATTTCAGTGGTAGTGGAGTTCACCAGCCTGAGAAGGATATGACTACAAATATTGGTGTGAATTGAGTGTGGATAGGAAAAAGCAGGCCAGGAATGGGAAAACAAGGGACATTTAAAGAGATTTAGAAAATGGCAAATTATAGTAGTAATACATAGTGGAGTTAGGTGATTTCTCCATATGTACAGATCCAGCTCTGCCTATCAACATATACCATCCTTAAAATGTTTTTGAACTTCTCTCGTAAGTAACCTATTTTTTTTCTCCATCTCTCCTTAGGTAAGTTGCAGTTCCTGCTTTTAAAATTCTGTTATTCCAGAAAAAGTCATGTGTATGGGGTAGGTAAGCACTGTATTCCGGCTTTTCAACATTTCATCTTCAAGTAACAGCTTCTCTTTGTGTATTTTTACTTGGCTAGATATCTAATTGCAGAGTTCAGAGTTTTCATATATTCAAGGACCTGGTGGTTTAATAACCTTATGCAAGCCAAATGGTCATTGGGAGACAGTTATACAAGGACTACAATGTTGGTTTATATATTTATGTTTGCTACTCAGCTTTTTGTGAGTTTCTTGCTAGGCATTGTCTGAAAGATCTGGATGAGTTCTCAAAAACTACATGAGGCTCCTTCTCCTAACACTCAGTTGCGCAAAACTGTGGTATTCAATATAGTTCATTTCTCTATATCAACATTACATAGCTATGTTATTATTGTGCTTTATGTTGATTCATCATAAATTCTTACATGATTATGGTCTGGCACAAATATAGGTAACACATTTTAGAAATCCTTTTCTTTGTAAATCTCAAGTTAAATTATCTTTTCTGATTTCCTCCTGTTATTTCATTAGGCTTTCATAAATATAAGATTCAATGGTACATAGGTAGATAGATAGGTAAATAAAGAAAAAGAGAAGAAAAGGATGAGGGAAGAAAGAAGGAAGGGAGGAAAGAAAGAAAGAAAACATTTCGCTTGGATAATAAGGAATAAAACTATGGCTATTATTAAAATATTGTAAAAATCAGAATGAAGGATGGAGATTTATAATTTGTATGGATTTTATTTTCTAACCACTGGGGATTTTTAATGTCCTGTTATTTGCTCTAATGCATCATTCCCTAAACAAGCTACAATATTCATGGCTGTTTTTCCAAGTACAAAGCCCCCAAACACATTTTATTAGAGGAGTTTGTGTGTGTGTGTGTGTGTGTGTGTGTGTGTGTGCGGAGACCGGATCCAATCAAATCAAAATCTTAAGTGGAGTTAACTGAACGGTTTCTAGATTGCCAAAATGGTGGGCCTGAAACAGGGGAAATACAAATGTAAATCACCGAGTCCTGAAAATAGCCCCAGATCCTTAACAGTTTGAAAATAAATAGCTGTAGTGGGATTTATGGTATTAAAGCTTTGGTCTAATTACAAACATTAATTTTCTTTAGTAGCATTGCTATAGCAACTCTATAGCTAGAGGGTCTTTGGCAAGACCCAAATTATATATCTTAGAAATGCTTTCCTCAGTTATTAACACCTTACATTATTGGAACTTCAAGATAGTTTATATTCAAATGGGCTTTTCATCAGTTACATAATTTGTTTGCTCTTTAAAACTTTTTAACTATAGTGAAATTTCTCCATATTTAGGTTTTTTACTTTATTACATACTTCTCAAATACAACCTCAAATTTCCTTTGTGTTAGGTTTTTAACTACAAGAGAACAAAATTTTTAAATATATATTTTCATTGATATTTAAAAAAAAGAATTTTAATTGTTTTGGGAACTCTTAGAGTTTTCTAACTCCTATGTAATTATAATCTCAATCTTATGATATATTAGCATATTTTTGCATCCAATTTTATAAACAAATGCAAAACTATAATAATGCAGTCTTGAGTGGGAAATCTAAAGCAATATAACTTAGGTAATTCCTAAACATAAGCAACCTTGGGGTAAGAATGGAATATGTCACTATATGTATAACAGATATACACACATATGAAATAAACTGGCTGAAATTGTCAGTGGTTAACATTGTTTCAAGTTAGTAAACAATTATAGTTTTTAATCCTCTTTATATAGGACTGGTTAAATTACACATTAAAAATGAATTTAGTTGTAGACCACCTTTTAATCAAGAAGGTCCAACTCAATAATAATTTAATAAACATCTTTTATTATTGGGGACTAAACACTGTTGAGAATAGATAAATGAACAAAATAAAAATGGTGTTCCCCATGTAGCCCTTAATAGCATAGTCATGATAAGTAAAGTCAGATATAAAAATAGTGTAATAGAGAATATAAATATATATCAACTGAAATAAGAGTGATATAAATGCAAGAAAATTAATATTTTAGATGGAGAATTAAGAGAAAACTTTATGAAAGGATTACTTTTATGATAGGGTTGGAAGATAGAAATTTGTTGAAGTTTAAAATCATACCCATGAGCAAGATCCAGGAAAGGAAAAGTCATTTTGGGGAGCCCAGTGTGTTTTAAGAAAGCTGTTAGAAGATATAACTGTCTATTAAAAAACAAATTAAATGAAATAATTTTTAAGTCTCCAGAATTACTATTTTTGACTATGTGGCTTTGAGATTATAAGAATCTTGATTTCATGACATTCTCTTCTCTTTAATTTAATGCTGCACATTTCATAGGAGTTTTGCAATAAATGCTTGACAATGAGTGAATTGTCTATAAAAAATATAAGTTCCTCCTTTGGTTTATAAATTCATTGAAAAGGAGATTGTAAATTTAAGGACAAATCATTCATCTTTTAGCTAAGATATTTGCATATAGTATACTTTAGATAAACGTGTTTCATTGTCTTATTAAGACTGTTTTTCATTGTCTTGACTTATTACTTCACGAAGCTACAATTTGTACATTCCTCCCTGGGTCCCCAAATTATTGACCATGTGCCCTAGAACAGAGCAGCTGACCCTTACAAATATATAACCTAAGGTAGTATTGTTTAAGAGTAGAAACTCTGAAATCTGTCTGCTTATGATTGAATCTGTTTTACCACTACCAGCAGTATAGTTTTGGACAAGTTCCTTAAAACCTTTGTGCTTTGGTTTCCTCATCTTTAAAATAGGAATGGAAAATTCATAGGTGTTTGGAAAATAAAAGTCATTGGTATATCTAAAAAGATAGAAATATGCCTGGCTCATAACTCGACGTACTTATTATGTTCATCTTTGAATGCTGAAGTATTTGAAAAACAGCTTTAATTTAGATGCAATAGAGGGTCTTTTCTTAAAATTCAATATAATTATAATTATTTCTTGGATTTAGTTAATGAAATTCATAGTATAGACCGTGCTCCTATAGACCATTTTAACAATCATTGAGAATATGTACATGTAAAAAGATTTATTTTATGTAGAATTATCTCCGAAGTTATTTTCAAAGAATAAATCTGAAACTGGAGAAATTTTAGGTGCTGTACCTCTGCCTTATAACTCAGCATTTTGTTCTTAGTTAATTTGCTGCATAGTTGTTCCTGGTACCAGAAATCTTACCAACGAGGTCAGACTTATCATCTTTAATTCTCTTCTGACGCCTCCTATTTATACTTATATTGTCATTCCTAACAAAGAGTCGTGTATCACCCAGATTTTTATTTTTTTTCGGATTTCATTCTGCAATAATAACTGAGAAGTGTATTGGTAATAATAGGTATTGCTGTTTTCATTTGTCTCAAGGGCTATTTTATTTGTATCTATTGCAGTGTAATGATGCAAACCTTGACAGCACTCTGGAATAAGCTGTGTAGCAGGCAACACTTGAGTGAGAAGGAAAGACTGATCCACAAAAATATGGAAATGTGAATTTTCCTTTAGAACACACTTTTCCAGAAGAAACAAGGACTCTAATGGGAGTGTTTTAGATATTGTTTCTCTGTTCCGCTATGTAATAGCAGGAAAATATTGAATAATACAATTCAGTAAAGTTTCATATTTTTATGAGCAGTTTTATTAGAAGTACCGCTATTTTTCTAAATAGCATTATTATTAGTCTTTGGATGGTGAAGACCATGAATACGTCAAGAATGATACAATCACTTTCACTTATAGTCCAAGGTACACAAAATCAAATACTGAATCAGAGGTAAAGTACACACTGTGATTGCATTTAATGAAGTTCAGTTGCCTTTCCCTTTACTTTGGAGAATGAGGGGAGAATGTGTGTTTGAAGCAGAATTTGCTTGAAGAAGTGAGTTAGTCGATATAGCAGAAAATAATTTAGAACCAAGAGTAAAGAATAGCTTAGAAGAACACTAAGTATCAGTGTGGATAAGATGACCACTGGGGGAGAGACAGTGTAGCCTGTAACAAGCATAGAACTCAACCGTTTTCCCCCGCCTCCTACCTTGGCTTCTAATTGAGTAATGTGTAGAGATAGGGTTTCATTATATACTTCAAGCTTGGGATTTATTTTCTCAAGGCAACTAGCTATAAAAATCTTTTGGGGTTATAAAGAATTATGCATACACACATAAAATATTTTGTTAGAGTTTGTTATTTAATAGTGACATTCACCTAAGTTTTGCAATTCAAGATGTTACAGTCCTTTGCTGACTATACCTTGACTATATTTCAAAATTGTTGTGTGTGCATGGGTATATGTATTTGTAGCAGATAGTATGTAATCAATCGTTCATTTTGTTTCATATTTATTCCCCACACTTCCCCTTGCTCTGCTCTGTATCACTGGTCCCTGACCCTACACACAGTATTTTCCTAGTGCTGCTGACAACTGGCTGCTACTAAGTTTAGCAAATGGGAGACACTGGTAGGAGACCGGCTGTGAGAGCAAATAAGCCAGGCTAATTCTGTCATCTCTGCATACTTCTACATTTCTTCCATGGTCACAGGACAGCCTCTGCTGTGATTTCAGTTCCTGTTGAGTGGCCAGACTCTGTGATAACAACGTATCCTTCCTTGGATTCTAGGTATGGCAGTTGTTTACTCTCTAAGTCATGTCCGACTCTTTGTGACCCCATGGACTGTAGCCCATCAGGCTCCTCTGTCCTTGGTATTCTCCAGGCAAGTATACCGGAGTGGGTTGCAATTTCCTTTTCCAAAGGATCTTCCTAACTCAGGGATGAAACCCACATCTCCTGCACTGGCAGGTAGATTCTTCACCACTGAGCTACTAGGGAAGTCCAGGGATAACACATCTTTCTGATAATTCCTGATTTACTTTAGCATCCTCTGTTTCAGTTCAGTTCAGTCACTCAGTCGTGTCTGACTCTTTGCGACCCCATGAATCGCAGCACGCCAGGCCTCCCTGTCCATCACCAACTCCCAGAGTTCACTCAGACTCAAGTCCATCGAGTCAGTGATGCCATCCAACCATCTCATCCTCTGGCGTCCCCTTCTCTTCCTGCACCCAATCCCTCCCAGCATCAGAGTCTTTTCCAATGAGTCAACTGTTCGCATGAGGTGGCCAAAGTACTGGAGTTTCAGCTTCAGCATCATTCCCTCCAAAGAAATCCCAGGGCTGTTCTTCTTCAGAGTGGACTGGTTGGATCTCCTTGCAGTCCAAGGGACTCTCAAGAGTCTTCTCCAACACCACAGTTCAAAAGCATCAATTCTTCAGTGCTCAGCTTTCTTTCTAGTCCAACTCTCACATCCATATATGACCACAGGAAAAACCATAGCCTTGACTTGACGGACCTTTGTTGGCAAAGTGATGTCTCTGCTTTTGAATATGCTATCTAGGTTGCTCATAACTTTGCTTCCAAGGAGTAAGCGTCTTTTAATTTCATGGCTGCAGTCACCATCTGCAGTGATTTTGGAGCCCAGAAAAATAAAGTCTGACACTGTTTCCACTGTTTCCCCATCTATTTCCCATGAAGTGATGGGACCAGATGCCATGATCTTCATCTTCTGAATGTTGAGCTTTAAGCCAACTTTTTCACTCTCCACTTTCACTTTCACCAAGAGGCTTTTTAGTTCCTCTTCACTTTCTGCCATAAGGGTGGTGTCATCTGCATATCTGAGGTTATTGATATTTCTCCCGGCAATCTTGATTCCAGCTTGTGTTGCTTCCAGTCCAGCATTTCTCATGATGTACTCTGCATATAAGTTAAATAAGCAGGGTGACAATATACAGCCTTGACGTACTCCTTTTCCTATTTGGAACCAGTCTGTTGTTCCATGTCCAGTTCTAACGGTTGCTTCCTGACCTGCATACAGATTTCTCAAGAGGCAGGTCAGGTGGTCTTGTATTCACATCTCTTGAAGAATTCTCCACAGTTTATTGTGATCCACACAGACAAAGGCTTTGGTATAGTCAATAAAGCAAAAATAGATGTTTTTCTGGAACTCTCTTGCTTTTTCGATGATCCAACACATGTTGGCAATTTGATCTCTGGTTCCTCTGCCTTTTCTAAAACCAGCTTGAATATCTGGAAGTTCATAATTCACATATTGTTGAAGCCTGGCTTTGAGAATTTTGAGCATTACTTTACTAGTGTGTGAGATGAGTGTGATTGTGTGGTAGTTTGAGCATTCTTGGGCATTGCCTTTCTTTAAGATTGGAATGAAAACTGACCTTTTCCAGCCCTTGGCCACTGCTGAGTTTTCCAAATTTGCTGTCATATTGAGTGCAGCACTTTCACAGCTTCATCTTTTAGGATTTGAAAGAACTCCACTGGAATTCCATCACCTCCACTACCTTTGTTTGTAGTGATGCATCCTAAGGCCACTTGATTTCACATTCCAGGATGTCTGGCTCTAGGTGAGTGATCACACCATTGTGATTATCTGAGTCATGAAGATCTTTTTTGTACAATTCTTTTGTGTATTCTTGCCGCCTCTTCTTAATATCTTCTGCTTCTGTTAGGTCCATAACAATTCTGTCCTTTATCGAGCCCATCTTTGCATGAAATGTTCCCTTGGTATCTCTAATTTTCTTGAAGAGATCTCTAGTCTTTCCCATTCTATTGTTTCCCTCTATTTCTTTGCATTGATCGCTGAGGAAGGTTTTCTTATCTCTCCTTGCTATTCTTTGGAACTCTGTATTCAGATGGGTATGTCTTTCATTTTCTCCTTTGCTTTTTGTTTCTCTTCTTTTCACAGCTATTTGGAAGGCCTCCTCAGACAGCCATTTTGCTTTTTTGCATTTCTTTTTCTTGAGGATTGTCCTGATCCTTGCTTTCTGTACAATGTCATGAGCCTCTGTCCATAGTTCATCAGGCATTCTGTCTATGAGATCTAGTCCCTTAAATCTTTTGCTCACTTGTACTATATAATCGTAAGGGATTTGATTAGGTCATACCTCAGTAGACTAGTGGTTTTCCCTACTTTCTTGAATTTAAGTCTGAATTTGGCAATAAGGAGTTCATGATCTGAGCCACAATCAGCTCCCAGTCTTGTTTTTGCTCAATGTCATATGCTAATTCATTTAAAGATAAGCCAATTGCATTTTTTTTTCATATTTTTGACAAAGTGTATCCAATACTTATAGTTCATTTTGGATAAAAGACATAATTTATCAATACTAAAGCATCACTTTAGATGCTGCACAGCCAGTCAATGATAAGAATATTGCTTTTTACTAAAAAAGAATTGTCTGTGGCCTGATTGACATTAAAAATTATTTTTGCCTACAAACAATCTATCTCTTTAGGGTCCTTATTATAGAATTACACTTGGTACATATATTCTGAAAGTATTTAATCAAGATCAAAAAAAATTTGAATGAACATGATGCTTCTAGTCATGTTGTGGAAATAGTACAAGTGAAATTCAAATTTTAAGTGAGTATTATACTCAATGTGTTTTCTTTTCAAATTATAGTATATGCATATATTATAGTCCATATATGATAAAACTTAGAAAGGCTATCAAAGTAATATTGGTACTATCATGGAAATCAAATAATATGAGTTGGAAAAATATCTAGGAAGATTTTTTCTTCCTTACATCCAATACTGTCTTTATAACAAATAATAGAGCTATGGTTTACATAAATAAAATGATTTGTCCACACACAGTCACTCAGCAAGGTAGCAGATGAGTCAGGAATAGAATTCAGTTCTCTTAATTTTAAGCACAGAAAAATAGGATTACTCATTCTACTTTTATTTGTGCCAAATTCTGTTGATCAGTACCTTGTTACACTCTCACACTCAGAAATCTTTTAGATAATATATCAAAAGAAAAATGCATAGAATAAAAGAAGACTGGTAAACCTAGTGGTCCTTTGTAACAGGCTGAGTTAAGAGAGAAGTCTCTTTCTCAAACTGCCCATTAGAAAAAACAGGTCAAAAGATACTAGATTGAGAAATGTTCCAATCTTGGGAAAAGTCATATAATTTTATGACTACTATGTGTGAGTTTGGAGTAAATTCAAGAAGAGGAAAAATATATGATTTTCAGTCATGAACAGCCATTTCTTTGGCTTGAAAAATCCTAGGAATTACATACCAGTGAGTACTATATTGGTAAAGAAATTAGGATAATAGGAAATGGAATTATCTCATAATTTCCAACTGAGCTCTCATTCTGTATTTCCAGTTACGTATGATATATTGCCAAGTTTATATTAATATCATGAATTTCTAACACCACACAGAATTAATAAATATTAACATTGTCATATTTGTTTCAAATTTCTTTTATAAATAAAACTTTATAAATTGAGTAATGCTCTCTTTTCCTATTCCCTTTAAAAAAACAACTTATCTGTAGCCTCATGCTTGTTTCTATAAATCTAAATGTTTATAGTTTCTGCTATTTGCTGGGCAAATGACGGATGTTTAACAAACTTACTGATTCTAATTTGAAAGAATTAGAATAGGTTACTTTCTAGTGCCTTTAAAAATCCTTGTTATCTCTGATTCTGTTCTATTTTATATTTCATCTAATTTTTAACATCTGGGATTCTAAATAACATGAAGAAAAAAGGCATAAAATTTAAAACACTGAAAGACACAGTATTTTCTACTTTTTCATATTCTTGCTTACATATTTCCATTTCCCTTTTTCTCAAACCCTATGGTTGTAATTACTCCTTATACTACCCTTACCTGATGGTGATGACTTTTCTGTTTATCTTTCTTCTTCTCTTTTCCCTCTTCCTCATTATTATTATTATTGTTATGCCTTGAATATGAGAGTCAGACCTGCCTCAGTTCAGTTCAGTTGCTCAGTTGTGTCCGACTCTTTGCGATCCCATGAATTGCAGCACGCCAGGCCTCCCTGTCCATCACCAACTCCCGAAGTTCACCCAAACTCTTGTCCATCAAGTCAGTGATGCCATCCAGCCATCTCATCCTCTGTCGTCCCCTTCTCCTCCTGCCCCAATCCCTCCCAGCATCAGAGTCTTTTCCAATGAGTCAACTCTTCACATGAGGTAGCCAAAGTATATGATACCCAAATTGCTTTGGTGGTATCTACCCATATAGATAATGCCTTAATTTTAAAGTTTCTCAAAGCTTGGAAGACTTGGCGTTAAAATGATTTTCTATACTCAATGGGATAATTGAACAGAAAAGTATCTGGAATCATGGTTAACTATGGAAGAAGCAATCCTCCTTAACATAGTTTGTCATAGTTGAAATGACAAGCATTCTGTGTTTTAAAGCTATAGTTGGGAGCAAATGATACAATGGCTTCTTTCCACCCAGATGTTAAAAGCTAGAAAACAGTCTAATCTCAGTCTGACATGAAATGAAAGTCCTGTTTTTGAATATAGATCATGTTCCAGTTCTCCATACTCTTTTTAAGCCTGCTGGCTATGTGACTATAATGGGCTGGCCTCGTGACATCTTCCAAGGCCAGTAGAAAGCTGGGGAGCCAGAGCAGGGTCGAATTCAGTCAGGCTGTACTGAAAGGTCAAGCAGCACATGTGTCTGCATGCATTCCTCTTGGAACTCCCTAGTTAGTATACAACTTGAGGTAATGACAGGTCTGAAAAGCCATCTGTGTGATCATCAGTGGAGCCTGTGAACAACACAAATCACAGACAGAATCCCGTGGTTCTATTGTTTCAGTTTCCCTAAGATCTGCATTAACTAATTGCTTTGATTTTGTTCCTGTGGGGTGCTCTGTTCTCTGTTAACCTAATACAATGCTTTTATTAAAACTGAACTTAAAACCAGGCTATAGTGTTACTATTGAGCTATCTGCCTACTCCCTTAGGTAATGTAATACTTGGTTCCCAGTTAGGACATTCTTTTATTAAAGAGTCACAATGCTGCTTACAAATATTAACTCATTAATTTGCTGTGGCATCTCTCTGTGACTCCTAGAAAGTATTATTCTCCGCAGTTTATAAAGAGAGAAAGAGAATGTAGGCACATTTTCCTAAATTCACACTGAAAAAGAGGGACAGGGAGAGGAAGAAACAATTACATGCTTCCCCTAACATCTTACCAGACCTCCCACAGCTACAGTGTTATTTCTTTTGTTGAACTTGTCACAATCCAAAAAGCTTACCAGATTGTGGCTTAACACTCACTAATGTGTGATCTCAGGTGAATACTTTTGTCTCCAAATCTCAGTTTCCTCATATATAAAGTAGTGGAAACAATATGCTTTTTAGGATTGTTGAGAGGACTGCAGTAGTTCCTTTTTGTAAACTGCTTAGTAGACTCCATTCTTGGTATATAGTAAGTGTAAGAAAATGAAAGCATTTCTTAATTAAATCAAGCCACTTTCAATAGTTACAGTGTCTAATAATCGAAGTGCTATTTCACAAGGTGGTGAATTACCCGTCACTGCCAGGGTGTGTCCAGAGACTAATACCCATTGCACATCTGTCTTAGAGGAGGGCCCATGCATTGGTGCATCGCTAGATGGTTTCCAAGGTCTCTTACGAGTTTTAACAGTCCAAGTAGTGGTAGGCAGAGAAGCATTATATTGAAGGATCATGAAAAGTCTTGACACTTGCACAGCTTTTGATAGTTTAAATGTGTACTTTGATTATGTATACAGATATTCTCTTTTAGTCCTCATAATAACCCTATATGGAAGACAGGAGAGGTATAATACCTTTCTTTTGTATATGGGAAAATAGTAGCATCAGAGAAGTTAAATGACTTTCTCAAGATCACATATTTAGAAAGCTGGAAATAACACCCTGTTTTTCAACTCTGTGTTCCTGCATCTTGCATGGTGAAGAGTTTATTCATGTCTCTCTTCTTGAATGGGTTACATTTAAACAGACTTTTAAATATTCACTTTCTTTTCAGCATCTCTCTTCTGTGTTCTCCACATCTAGTCAATTCTTCCAGCCTCCACAAAGAACAATGTTGCAAAGCTCATATGCACTGAATGAAGACCTAAAGTGAAAAGTGAAAGTGAAAGTCACTCAGTCATGTCCAACTCTTTGGGACCCCATGGACTATACAATCCATGGAATTCTCCAGGCCAGAATACTGGAGTGGGTAACTGTTCCCTTCTCCAGGGTGTCTTCTCGACCCAGGGATCAAACTCAGGTCTCCTCCATTGCAGATTCTTTACCAGCCTAGCCACCAGGGAAGCCCAAGAATACTGGAGTGGATAGTCATTCCCTTCTCCACAGGATCTTCCCAACACAGGGATTGAACCCAGATCTCCCACATTGTGGGAAGATTCTTTACCATCTGAGCCACCAGAAAAGCCCAAGAATACTAGAATGGGTAGTCAATCACTTCTCCAGGGAACTTACCGACCCAGGAATCCAACTGGGGTTTCCTGAATTGCAGCAGATTCTTTACCAGCTGAGCTACCAGGAAAGACCTGAAAACTGGGAAGAACTTTACCACCCCACCCCTAACCTCACCTTCCTCCATATTTTGCTCTAACATCCAGAATAAGATGAATGCCAAGAACAGATACCATCCTGTGTTATTCTCTGTGTAGCAATGGCATTCTGAACGGTCATGGGGAGAGGGAAGGAACATTTCTTGCTGTGAATTAGTCTTGAAATGAAAACCGCTTTTTGATCTAAATCTGTGGTTGCATAGTCATTCAGCTGGTGACTAATTGGAGTGTCTGTGACTGGGCTGGTAGCAGGAAGCCAGTTCTATGAGGCTGAGAATGGGCTCCCACCTTACTGTAATTTACTGCCATAATGAGAGGAAGGAGGAAAATGCTGCAAGTGTGTTTAATAGCTAAGCAAAGTGTTTTCAGACTTTTTTTTTTTTTCTTCTTCTTCTTCAAGCTTCAAACACACATCACAAGCAGATTCGGTTGCCATTTAGTTTGGATCATTTCAGCCATTTTTTTTTTTTCATTTTTTCCAAGCTTAACTCACTGTCTTTTACCATTTACTGCAGCTACTACACTTTTTCTAGATGGGGAAACAGTGGAATCAGTGTCAGACTTTATTTTGGGGGGCTCCAAAATCTCTGCAGATGGTGACTGCAGCTACTACACTTTTTCTAGATGGGGAAACAGTGGAATCAGTGTCAGACTTTATTTTGGGGGCTCCAAAATCTCTGCAGATGGTGACTGCAGCCATGAAATTAAAAGACTCCTACTCCTTGGAAGAAAAGTTATGAGCAACCTAGATAGCATATTGAAAAGCAGAGACATTACTTTGCCAACAAAGGTCTGTCTAGTCAAGGCTATGGTTTTTCCAGTGGTCATGTATGGATGCGACAGTTGGACTGTGAAGAAAGCTGAGTGCCGAAGAATTGATGCTTTTGAACTGTGGTGTTGGAGAAGACTCTTGAGAGTCCCTTGGACTGCAAGGAGATCCAATCAGTCCATTCTAAAGGAGATCAGCCCTGGGTGTTCTTTGGCAGGAATGATGCTAAAGCTGAAACTCCAGTACTTTGGCCACCTCATGCGAAGAGTTGACTCATTGGAAAAGACTCTGATGCTGGGAGGGATTGAGGGCAGGAGGAGAAGGGGACAACAGAGGATGAGATGGCTGGATGGCATCACCAACTCAATGGACGTGAGTCTGAGTGAACTCCGGGAGTTGATGATGGACAGGGAGGCCTGGCGTGCTGCGATTCATGGGGTTGCAAAGAGGACACGACTGAGCGACTGAACTGAATTGAACTGAACTGAATACACTATCTGCTCTCTTAAAAATGAGATAAACACCTTCAGCTAGTGGAGGCATTGTATTTGTTCTTCGACACATCTCCCCAAGGCAGAAAAAGACTTAAATAGTCATGAGTGCTGCTTCTAAGGCTTAATTGAAACTTTCCTCCCATTTGTCCTACTGGGAAGTAGAAGGTTGAACTAGGTCCATTTGAAAGTCCTTCTCCATGTTATGTGTGGGCCATTCATCCTGTCTCATTGTCTCTCCCTCCTGTGAATCAGTAAGGCAGTCAGACCAGTTGTAGGAATACATTAGCTCAGTTGATAGGTGTTTGGGCAGGTCATACATGAATTTCAAGTCAGAATGATTTGTGGAGAAGGAAATACTAAGAGAGTGAAATCATCAGGAAATCTGGAAAAGAGAAAAGTTCATTCCTTGTTTTATTCCATCTTTCATTTTTTATTCAGTAAACCATGAACACCATATAATTAATATTAAGATAATTATAAACTTGAACCATTAGGAGTCGGACATGACTGAGCGACTTCACTTTATTTTTTCACTTTCATGCATTGGAGAAGGAAATGGCAAGCCACTCCAGTGTTCTTGCCTGGAGAATCCCAGGGACGGGGAGCCTGGTGGGCTGCTGTCTATGGGGTCACACAGAGTCAGACACGACTGAAGTGACTTAGCAGCACCAGCAGCAGCAGACTTTCATGAGAGTCATATCAGTAATAAGACAATGAACTCTGTGTAGTAAGAGATGGCAATTCAGGTCTTTCAAAGGCAGAGAAAAAGGGACCCTGACTATGTCTGAGGAATGCTGAAAGGTTTTCCTAGAGGTGGACATGCATAAATAGAGTCTCACAGAATGAAATCACAGAGTAAATTCAGGAAGAGGAGTCTTTCTAGATAGTTCATGACCCTGTGAAGAAGCATGACATGTCCAAGGTAAATGGTTTGGTGTGATTAAAGCAACATGCCTACCTGAGGCAGTGGCATGAGTTGTGGTTAAAGAATTATGGAGAGGTGGCTTTTAAAAGTCCTCACATGTCTTGAGAAGGAGTTTAGAATTCAATTGTGATGACAGGTGATCTGGTTGTTTTTAGATTAAGGCAATTCCAAAGGCTACCATGTTCTAGCATCTGATCTATGTGAGTAGCAGCTGGTCTATGTCCCTTTCTTCAGTTTGCTTCCATGTAAGCTGAGACTGAGACACTGCACTTCCAGAACCTAGTTGGCATTGATGTAATTCACCTGCATCTCTGTGCTGAAGGGGTGGACTCGTCTAAGTGGCAAGGTATACAAAAGCACTTTGTGAAGTTAAAGCAATCCTTTTTCAAGCTGGACTAAGGCCATCATACTGGGGTCAGAGAAGGGAGAGACTGGAGGGAGATGATATGGGAGGAGAAATGGGAGGACTTGGACCACAACTCAGTGAACCATTTGGATTCAATGGCAAATGAAACCTGGAGCTTGGGCTATTGGAAATGATAACATTTCCCACTCTGAAAAAGGAACAGGCATGTGGAAGAACTGTGGCAGAGGAGAAACAGCTTAGGATACTGTAATTCTTACATTGAATTTGTTGATGGCTTACACATAGCTCAAAGCATCTGATTTTCCTTGATGTTTCTTCAGCAGTATTCATGTAGGTTTTAAATGACTGTTACTTCAATAACATTGTTAAATAGACCTTGAAGTGAAGTGGCTCAGTCGTGTCCGACTCTTTGTGACCCCATGGACTGCAGCCTGCCAGGCTCCTGTGTCCATGGGATTTTCCAGGCAAGAGTACTGGAGTGGGTTGCAAGTAACCCATAAACTTCCTTAGGATTATATGCATGCCATCTTGTGGGAACAAGAGCAAGGGGATCTACATATTTATGTTAATAACAAAAGTAATTTATAAATAAACAATACTAAATTAAACATACTATGCACCAGGTGTATGTTAAGCATATTATATATGTTATATATTAATATATTATATATTTAATCCCCACAACCATAGGATGGAAGTAGTCTCGTGATTAGCATTTAACAGAAGAAAAATCTAAGATCCAGTAAATGAAATGATTGGCCAGGACCTCAGGATAGCATATGACATAAATAGGATTTAGAACCAGACTTGGTGTTTAAAAAAATAAGTGGAGTGTATAAGGCTGATCGGAGAAGGCAATAGCACCCCACTCCAGTACTCTTGCCTGGAAAATCCCATGGAAGGAGGAGCCTGGAAGGCTTCAGGCCATGGGGTCGCTAAGAGTCGGACACGACTGAGCAACTTCACTTTCCGCTTTCTTGCATTGGAGAAGGAAATGGCAACCCACTCCAGTATTCTTGCCTGGAGAATCCCAGGGATGGGACAGCCTGGTGGGCTGCTGTCTCTGGGGTCGCACAGAGTCGGACATGACTGAAGTGACTTAGCAGCTTAGCAGCAGCATAATGCTGACATGTATTATTTCAGGTTTTTCTGTGACGTATTACAGAAAATCCCAAACGAACATCTTGACCAACCCAATATATCAATAACACATAGCATCAGTCAGCCTGCCATCATGAAGCTCTCAAAGAAGAAGATTTTTGTAAAATAGCCAGCCAGTGGGAATTTGCTGTATGATGCAGAGAAAACAAAGCCAGGGCTCTGTGACACCTAGAGGAGTGGGATGCGGAGGGAGGTGGGAGGGGAGTTTAAGGGGGAGGGGACATGGGTATGCCTATGGCTGCTTCATGTTGGTGTAAGGCAGAAGCCATCACAATATTGTAAAGGAATTATCCTACAATTAAAAATATTTTTTCTAAAAAAAATAAATAAATAAAAGAAGTCCAAACTTATTAGCCTAAATATTCATTTGAAGGACTGATGATGAAGCTGAAGCTCCAATGCTTTGGCCACCTATGCAAAGAGCTGACTCACTGGAAAAGATCCTGATGCTGGGAAAGACTGAGGGCAGGAAGAGAAGAAGACAACAGAGGATAAGATGGTTGGATGGCATCATCAGCTCAATAAACAGGAGTTTGAGCAAATTCTGGGAGATGGGGAAGACAAGGAAGCCTGGCATGCTGCAGTCCATGGGGTCACAAAGAGTCTGACATGACTTGAGAGACTGAACAACAAAAACTTAATTAAGCCAGTGAGAATATTTGCAATGATAATTCAATAGATTAGGTGGAGGAAGATGGAGGAAAGAGAGAGAGAATGAACAAGAAACTTTTTCCAACTATAAAGACTTCAGAAACTACCATCCAGTGAGTGTATTTCACCATGGGTTATAGGGAAGCATGCGTTTGGAGTTTGGAAGATAGAACTACCTTTGAAGCAGTCCTGAAGAAAAGAGCTCAGGTGATTCTGCAGGGGTTTCTGCTAATGAACTGTCTTTGCTCACTGGAGATGAGCCTCCAGGCTGTTCCCTCAGGCCCTGCCATTGACATCCTGATGCCCAAACAGAAAAGCTGGCTGCAGACAGCTGCCTGAGCCTCATCATCGCTAAGATGAACCATGGGATGGCGCCTGCTAACTAATAAAAGCCATCGAGGACAGTGAGAGACATGGCAGATAGATAGATAGAGACATTTGGGTTCACTAATATTAGAAAGTACATTTTTATAAGAACGTTTGAAAAAAGTATTCTTGACAGTGAGCTTTCAAGTATGATGTCAAACTTCACCCTGTCTTTTTCCTCCCAGTTGTCCTTTTTTCTAAACTTAAGGTGATGGAAGAAATGTGCTCCAATTTGGCTTACATCCAGCCCAGGAAATTCTATTAGACTTCCAAAATTAGTTTTTCTACAGTTTCAATTAGGCCAGAAAGTCTTCTTCATCCCCTTTTTAGGAAAGTGTGAATGCCTGGCCCACTATGTTCATTTACAGGCAGGGAGGCAAAAAATATACTTGTTGAGAAATATATTTGACAGCCAAGGGTTTGAAAGATTCTGTAGTGATGTGGGGTTACTGCTGTATTTCTTTGAAAATCTATAGCCTGACCTCTGGCCTTTGAGGGGGGAAAAAGGTGCTCAAAATACCCAGTGGTGCCATTACTCCCAACACAAGGAAGTAAACACATAAATAAAATGTTAGTGGTGATTGTAACAGCATGTTTTGTTTTGTTTTGAAGTTTGTTATCACTTTTAGTAGCTGGAGCAGTGCATTTTGAAATTCACTGAAGGCATTGTGCATACCTCTTTCTGTAGGAAATGTGTGATCATCAACCTTAATTGAAAGTTAAAGCAAAGCATTTAAACTATCTGGCTGTCATTGTGGGATACCTTCCTTATATTACATATAAAAAATACACTTTTTCTGACTTTCCTGTTCCTGCCTTCCTTTTCTTTCACCCTTAAACAAGATACACTTGTGAAAATGGATGTATTTTGAGAGAAATGAGAGAGAAATGACAACAGAATAAGAGGATAGCTAGTACCTGAGCAGGAAAGACATGCAAAAGGGAAGCGGTATTGGAGGAGGATTATGAGAAAATTAAACAGATAAATTTAGAGAAACATCAAATAATTCTCTCTATGCATTTCTTTATCTCGTCCCATTACTCTCTTTGAAGAGCAGGAGCCCTGTAATTTCTCTCTTTGTCTGTCTTGTCCTCCACTGAATCTCCAGGACTTCTAAAACAAATCAAATCAAGAATTAACCTTTTAAGCATGAAATCTATCTCTTTGCTATGCTCTGCATGTTCTCTATAAATCATTCTGTGGAAGAAGCCTGAGAGATGTGCTGTTCCAATCCTCAGGTGACTAGTTGGAGATGCTGGCAGCAGCTCCCTTGCTTACTATGAGAGCCTTTCCTGGTTGAAATGCTATTGTGTTCCAGCCTTGGATGGGAACAAGCATTTCAAATAATTTCCTCATGCAATATACAGCAACACTACAGATATAAAACTAGCACGGTAGCAAGGTTATAGGCCCAGAGGAAAGAATGGTAAAATATAATTATCTGTCAGTACCAAAATAATTCCATGACCTAACGCTGTTGAATGATGCTAAGACTAAATCACAAGGGAAAACATCAAAGAGGCAAGACAATCTTAGGTTTTTATCCCTTTTCCCAACTTATGTTGCCCAAGGCTGCTCCCCCTACAGGACTCTGAGCTGCTGTTCCTAGCCCACTCATCACCCCCCATGCGCTGTTTCATTGCTACTAAAATAGCAATGGCACACATTTACTACATGTCTAAGCTAGGCCAAGCATGGTACGCTGTGCCCTCTAACCACGCTCCCCCCAAAGTCTTACAGAATTGATCCAATGATAATTTGATAATCTGTATCATTGTACAGACATTAAATAACAAGTGCAAGGTTGCATGGTGTGTGTGTGGGGAAGTTGGCTGACCCAGGATTGGAACATAGGTCAGCTTGACTCAAAGTCTGTTCTGCCCATGACTCAGAAGAAGAGTGAGGGCAACCCACATGTCTTTGGTATCTTTCCACTCTCTTTAAGTAGTTGTGTTCTAAATGCATGTGCTTTAGGAAAAGGAGAATTCTAAGAGAGGTTTTTACTATCACAGTGTTTCCCAACATGTTTCAGTGTTATCATAGCCCAAGAGCCTTTTTAAACAATAATTTTTCTAATTGCCCTCCTTCCCATGAAATTTTCGTATGATAACACACAGGGTGTCCTTTTCTTGAACTGTGGTCCTAGGGAGACCACAAATGACTGTGATAGCTAAGATCTTCCCCACCCCCTTGGGGCTGAGACTGCCCCTTTTGAGAAAGCATGTTTTCAAGTGACACAGCACAGCACTGAAGCTCTTCTTTTATTCAAAACACCCAACAATGAAAGCAGAAATCTTTTTCCCCTCCTACTCATTTGTAGAAGAAATACGTTGTAAAAGACTCTCATTGGTGAACGTGCACAGTTGATCAATTCAGTAAAGAAGGGAGGCTATTCAGAGCCTTCTGAGCACCTGCAGCCTCTGGAGGAAAAAGTCTGAGGGCAGGGAAAGCAAAGCAAGCCAGGGCCGCAATTATATAATCAGAACCATTGCCAGCCATTAATTGTTTTTCTTGTAATTGTTGATTGATCTGTAATTTGATTGTAGAATCCAGGCTTTTATAATAAACCCTGGGCTGAACTATCCAATTAAGAATATAGAAGCTCAAACGAATCCAAACACATGACTGGATTTACTAAGAGATGGAGGTGATTTTTAGCAGAGGGACCAATTAAAATCTCCTGGAAAGTGGGAAGAGATTTAAATTGAATTAGCCACTAGTAAGCACCCACAATGTGCCAGATATTGCTCTGGATGTTTCAACATTATCATATATCCTAAACTCCACAATTACTGTATGAGGCAGATGGAAACCCTCACGTGTTATGGCCCAGGAACCCAAGAGTCTGCACAGATATCCAAAACCTATTTGCTCAAGATGGCATAGCTGTCATGCAGCAGGGTAGACCCAAGGCCTGACAAGCTTAAGTAAAATCCCAAGTCTATCTTGGGTTTGGATTGCTTTTATTCTCCACTTCACACAAATCTGATCCATGAAAATGCACTTTTATACAAAATATCATATAAGTTTCAAATATGACATATTACCATATATATATATACACACCTATATATAAGAATTATATCACTTATTTAGAAAATTTGACATTAACTTCTATTGTTTGTACTTTTTAAATGAAGAGCTTTCAAAAACCATACATTTAAAAGGTATCTGTGAACTGCTGGCGGGTAAAGAAAGATGATTTTATATTCTCTCACCAAGCCTCTTCTAGTCTCTTAATTTTTTTTTTCCTTTATCTAAAACTGTCACAGATCAAAACTTAGAACAAAGGAGCAGAATATAAATTTCTGTGCTTGGGTGTGGAAGCTTAAGTTAATAAGAATCTGTCTTAAATTGACTGTAACTTGCAAAATTTGGGGAAAATAACCCTAAGCATCTCAGCTCCTTGGTTAGTTTGTGGAGAGCAGTATACTATGATTGTTTTCTGTTAACCCTTTGTATCCTGACCAAGCGTCAGGATGAAGAGCTGCTTAGAAAATCAGAGTTGACTCATTCATTTGCCAAAAAATTAATAAATAAGATGTGCCGGGTTTGTGTAGGACTGAGCAGAAGTATATTAATCAGAGAAGACTCTCTGCCTTCCAGGAGCTACAGTCTAGATCAAACTGAACAAGAAACAAGTATATTAATATCTACTCATAGTTCTTTTTTATTTGTTTTTTTTGTCTTTTTGTTTCTCTACTTACAGTTCTGATAAATACTTGAATGGAACAACCAGGGAACCTTGACAGAGAATAAGGCTGGGGATGGTAAAGCCACTTAATAAAGAATCAGTGTTATTTCTGAGGAGATGAGACCTAATAGTAGATAAAAACTTGGCCGTGAGAAAAGTAGGAAGGTGGGCTTGCAGCTTGCAGGAACAAGTTGGTTCTGAGGATGAAATGGACCTGGCATATTTGAGGAAAGAAAGGAAACTGAAATGTCTGGAATGCTGTGGGCATGTGGAGAGTGGCCTGGGGACTTTGAGAAATCTAGGAAGGTCACTGCAGGATACTAGAGAGACAGAGAATCTTATCCTAGCTGATCTAGGGATCCTTTCAAGGGGTTCAAGCCAGAGAATAGCAAGATCTGTTTTTGTTTTAATATATATTTGGAAGGTCATTTTCTCAGATGAAAAGGGGAGAAGAAGGCAATGTGGATATCAGTAAATAGTCATCTGTTGTCTCACCACGTCCAGACATGATGTGTTTGTTGGCTAGACTAGTGCAATAGCCAAGGGAAGTGGACTTGAATCAAGGCCTGATCTTCGATGTTTCAGGAAGAAATTCCCTACAACTCCACTTGGTAAGGGGAAACTATCTCAGTGCTAAAGACCCTGCGGTCACTCCAAGGCCAGTTTGTAATTGAGTAGACTCTGCATTTACCAGGACTAGGCTGCCTGTCACCTCTCTTTCTCTGTCTGCTTGTATTCTTTATGACTTTCTTCCCTTAAAGGCAGCCTTGAGTGTTTTTTTTCTTCCTCAGGGAAAAAGCACTCGTATATAAGTATTAGAGACAGGATTGGAAGAGAGAAGCATGGATGTCAATTTGTCCTGTGTTATTTCTTTATAAACACTATTCCTAAATTATATGACTCTGTTGTACAGTCATTCAGTCGTGTCTGACTCTTTGCAACTTCAAAGACATTAGATGATTTTTTTAAAGTACTTAATTTCTCCTACTATAATATCTTAAATCCAGAAAATCCAAATGTGACCCTACTATAGTAGGAAAAATAATGGGAGAGATGACTGTAACCCCTTCTCTTCCTTAAATACAAATTGGTTTGCTAGATGTGTTTGCTTATAGGTTCAATTTGCAGAACTATCCTGTTAAAGCAAACTGATGAAGCAGATGACAACCCTTGAGTCCCTGCTTCCGGGATCTCCAACTGGTTTGCACTTTATGAGTAACAGCTGCTGTCCATCCTTCCCCTCTCGCACCTCCAATATGACAGCATCTTCAGTGTCTGAATGGAGCCAAGTGGCAGTCATATTAGAAAGCAATCTGATAGGTGCCCATTTTAAGGTATGCAGGAGTCTTTGCAGGCAGAATCTCTGCAGTGATGTTGCATTATGACAGAAAACTCCCAGAGCGCAGATGCACAACCTAACAACTAGACATTTCTAGTGAAGAAGCATCACAGGGGTAGGCTGATGGGGAAGTTACCTGGGGGCAGTGGTCTTTTGAGCAGCCCCCTCCTCTCATCAGATTGCAAGGCTGAATGCCTATCCCACATGCCTGGGAGACAAGCCCTGCTGTTCAGAGTTCTAGATGGTTTATTTTCTCCTCTATTTGTGTGCCCAGAGATGACAGCAAGTCCTCAGCACTGGAAACTGGCCAGTAATCAGTCAACCGGCAAGTATTTATTAAACACCCCGGAGTGCATTGCCCTCTTGAGGCCTGGTCTGGTTGCAGTTTCTGTACTCTTCTCTGAGCCATACTTTTCCTGACACGACTTAGCTCAGGGAGGTTTTTCAGTTTGAATGCTAATGTTTATGGGTTAAAAGCTGATTTAGGTGTCCCCAGGGTAGGTTGGTTGGAAGACCAGCACTGCCTTCTTGTCACATATACTCTATCTGGAGTCAGTTAAAGACCAGAAAAATTGCTTGAGGAGGCGTATGGAAATGTAAGAGGTAGAAAGCAATCAAGGCAACATTTTCTGAGAGTAGTGTTAAAATCATGGTTGAAACAGAAATAAATATGAATCAGCCTCTTTTTTCCTTCATAAAATCACCAATACAGTTTCCTAATTATCTGGAATGGTTCTAAGGGTACGTTGGAGTCCCATGTTAAGTCACATGTTTTATTTTTTTCTTTTGAACATTAAGGAATTGTTTTTGCCACAGTGAGTGAATATAGCTGATGTCTATCATAGGAAATATGCTAGGAATAGAGGACTCAAAATAAAAATATATTGCTTAAGAACCCATGGTGATATTGGCAGAACACACCTCCCTGAATTGCTTGGCTTATGAATTTAGGTCTGATGACTGAATGTCACGAGTGTATCACTCTTTGGAGGCACAGAGACTCTTTCCACTGCCGTTATGAGTGGAGATGCCATCTCTTGGCAAGGATACTGACCCTGAGGTGCTATGACACTAGAACCATCCTAGTCCCAAGGGAAAAAAATACATTCTGTGAGTGAGTGAGCACCTGTGTGTGTGTACATGCGTGTGTGGGTGTGTGTTTCATGGTTTCCTGCCTAGGTTAAAAAAAAGAAATGCTGGCAAAGATGTCCCTCCCTTGATTTGATGCAATTTTATCCCCCATGTTTTAATGTTAAAGTTGTCTACAAACTATTTGTAGGATATGTGAATGTCTCATAATTACTTTCTCTTCTATTCAGGCAGTTCCACATATTGAATTTTTTTTTGTCTTCAGCATTTTCTAATCTGTTGTCTTCTCTCAGTCCCTGATGCTGTAGCCCAGGTCCTGTAGCATCTTATCTAGACAATTTTAATAGCCTTCCAACTAGTTTCCCTACTACCTGGGTTACCTCTTTCCACCTTATCCCTTTACTACTGCCCAAGTGATTATTCTAAAGCCCTAATCTTATTGAATCATTGCCTAAAATCACTAAGTGATTCTTAATAGCTTTAGCTAGTACATAAGAACTGACAATAATATTCTTTTTTTAATGTGGAAGTATTTTTTTTCCTAACAATAATATTCTTTATTGATCACTGTCCTATGTGGTAGACACCATACTGGACATTTCAGTATGAATTTGCTCATTGAAGCCTTACCATTTCCTTGCTTTAGGTTGTAGGACTAACTTGCATCCTTTAACATAAGGAGTTAGTTGTTAGAGTCAGATCACCAAGAGACAAACATCAATCAGTGTTCCAGTGTGTTTTCAGTTTCAGTCTGAAATACTATTATGTAATAACAAGATTTACCCATCTAATATGCTAAGAATAGGCAATGGCACCCCACTCCAGTACTCTTGCCTGGGCTGCAGTCTATGGGGTTGCTAAGAGTTGGACATGACTAAGCGCCTTCCCTTTCACTTTTCACTTTCATGCACTGGAGAAGGAAATGGCAACCCACTCCAGTGTTCTTGCCTGGAGAATCCCAGGGATGCGGGAGCCTGGTGGGCTGCCGTCTATGGCATCGCACAGAGCTGGACACGACTGAAGCGACTTAGCAGCAGCAGCAGCATATTCTTTATCACATGTCTAAGTCTGTCTATGGGATAAGTTCTTAAAAGGTGTTGCTCAGTCAAAGGGTTCATATGATTTTACAAATCAGAAATATATTGCCAGATTATCTTCTGTAGATGTTGTACAATTTATATCCATACTTGTAGTGTACAACTGCCTTTCTACTCATCCCCTTATCAACATGAACTTCTTGATTTTTTCCTACTCTGATGAATGAACAATAGTAGCACCTTGTAGTCTAATTTTGTGTTTCTTATTGCCTGAAGGAGGTTATCTAAAATGAGAACCTGTGCAATCATCTTCCAGAATGATTGGGAGATGGGTACTATTGTTATTCACCCCTTTATATGGAGGAAGCTAAGTCAAGACACTGTCTAGTTTAATTTTTTGACCTCTTATCATTGGTTAATTTATTCAGAGAGGTATCAACACTTAACCGATTGTATTCAGTACTGTAGTCAGTGCTGAACCACATGCACTTTACTCCACCATTCACAAGTTCTTCAAATGCAAAGTGTCTTCTCTACCTCCCGGTCCTGTCACTTGTTGTGCTGACTTTCCCCCCTTCCCAATAAACTATTTCCTCCTTGCCCCCTCCTTGTCCTTCAAATCCTTCTCCAAGCATCACCTTTTCAAGGAAAACCTCCCTGGTTTTCATTCTTCTTTATGCTCCCAAAACACCCTCTTCTGACCTGAAGCCTAGCCCTTAACACCCTGTATGATAATTTCGTTTCACCTTAAGATTCTTGGTAGCAAAACTACCTTTTTTGTGTGTTTCCAAGTATCTGGCTCAACATTTAGCATGTAATAAATGTTAGATATGTGTTTGTTAAATCAGCTAAAGAATAAATGATTAAATATAACCAACTGAAAATTTAAAGAATGAAAGATAAAAGATAAATTTTGTATATTTTTTTCCTCAAGACGATGCAGTGCGTCTTAATTATTAATTGTTAACACAGTTGTTCTTTCTCAAGGGCTTATGCTTTTTAGACGATATTACTTGAGATATTCTGGCTTACTCTTCATTTGAACAAAAGACAGAGAAAAGGTCATGTATTTCAGGGAGTTTCAATTGTCTTAGCTACTTGGGGAGCCCTTTGAGGCTCCCTGAAAGAGGCAGTGGGTTGGGGTGCTCTGTGTAACCCTCCACACATGCCCTGAGCCCCTAATACACACCTCACCTCTTTAAACAAAGCAAGATGTCATCTGGTTTACGTTTTGGATTTCTGTATAAGCTTTTTTTTTTTATGCAATAGAAAATATCTGTAGTTCTAAAATGTGTAATAGGCTTTAGCAGAGAAGCAATCCTATGTCTTTAAACAGGAAATGTTGGTAACACCCCTGCCTCTGTCTTTAGCTAACTTTGTGCCCCCAACAAGGTTCCTCATCTGAGCCCCAGTATCTTAATCTGTGAGTTCAATCCTTTGGACTTGATGAGATCAAAGTCCCTTGTAACTCTAGATCAATGAATCTGTTTATATCCATGTATTATACTTAAAGATCTGAATCTTCTTTTGAATACTGGAGTTAAATTTTCTTTTTTCATTTACCACTTTGAGTATAGAGCCTGAAATTCTCTCTCTCCTTTAAAAAAATCACTCTTATTTTCCAGAGTCTAATGTCTTAATGACACTTTTCTTATCCTCACCTTCAAAACCTCTAATAAGGGACTCTGTACCAACCAGCACCTTTTATCTCACTGGTTCTCTTGTGCGCCCATGCATCATACTGATAATCAGTCACTCACGCCATCTTTCTTTTCTTACCTGCTCTGCAGACCTTGAAATTTTTTACTTTTTATTTGTATTCTAAAATACTCTACAAATTAGGCACAGCTTATAAAATCAACTCCATCTGACTAGTTAAGGGACAATGTTTATTACTTCAATTATGTTTTACTCATAGGTCAAAATATCCTATTATGATAAGCCTCATTAATAGAAAATAAAATTATTGTTCACATTTACTTTTTTACAGAAAGTCTCTTTATTATATAAGTCATATTGATTATGGAATACAAGTTCCTTGAGGACTAAATTTATGTCTGTTTTAACTACTGCATAAATTAGCATACATAAATCACTTATGGGAATGTGTGCATTTATAGCTTTCTGTGTCTAAAAGGAATCAAATTTAAACTACAAGAGGTAGGAGACGCCTGGTTTGGAATTAGAAGTGCTTTGAAAGTAAAATATAGTTTAAAAATTCTCAAATAAGGCTTCTTAATTCTTTTCTATTATGTCACTTTCCCTAAAAAGTAAAATCACCTATAATTTTGTGAATATCAATAATGTATTTTCAAAGAAGTCGATCTACATGATGATAATATTTTGGAAAAAGAGAATTCATTTGTAGAGCGGAAGGAAAAGCCATTTCTGCCTTTTCTTTTGTTTTGTCACTGTGGAAAACCTACCAGATTTAGAAAAGACTTGTCTCAGGGACACTTCACTGCACCCTTTTCCAAATCCAGATCTTTTTGCTACTCCTTGGAAAACACTAGCCTGACTTCTGAGACAGACGTAGGTGGCCAAGCCCTCTCCTATGGCTCCTCCCTATTAATAAGCTGGGGTGGCCCCACGAGGCAGCCTGGCTTCCTCACCAGGGACGCAATTGCTTCTGCAGCCGTTCAAGTGGGTCTCTGTCTCTCCCCACCTTCACTTAATGAGCAGACTCTTCCCTTTATTGGGGACACCTCAAAGCTCCACTCTCCCAGAGCTGTCGTGGGGAATGGCTTTCTCTCATTTTTCATTTTTTCCAACCAGGGTGATACCTCTGCCTCCTTCAGGGCAAATTACTCTGAGCTGCAGTGTTCTGTCAGGTTATACGGCTCCCTTTCTGTATCTCAGAGAGCAGTCACTGTTCCATAGACAGTGGAATCCATACGGTGAGTCACCACCTCTTCTAAAGTCAGAAATCCTTCCTCTTTTCTTACTACTTACTATTGGCAGGTTAACTTTCTGTCCTGGAAATTTTCAGCGGCACAGTCAGTATGAGTAGACTCAACAACATAGTCTAGCGATGCAGTGAGAAGCGGCTTTGGCAGTAGAGAATCACTCTTTAATCATTTCCAAAAGTATATTTTCATCCTAAGAGTTTCAGCTCAATATAAAATGACCTAGCAACCTAAATAAACACCTGAAGCCCTGTCTGCTTATCTATGTCATTCTTCCAATCCCCTTGACAGTGGATCATCAATAGATAGCATGAGCCCTAAAGTCCTCTTATCTCAACGCCCTTGATGCAGAATGGAGCAAGAGGAGGCAGAGCACCAATAACCCTCACCACCACCCTTTAACTCTCCTAATGTAAGGGAGCCCTCTGATTGTATGGTTTAATACCTTTTAAAAGTTTCTTTTCGAGAGGTCGGTGGCTAATGTAACAGTTTGCAAGCAGAGGGGAGTTGTGGAGGGCGCGGATTTGGGGGGCGCGCTGCTGGCCTCGAATTTGAAAAAATAAATAAATAAAAGTTTCTTTTCATTGGTTAATCAGAAAAGACAACACCATTCCACACACACGTTCTAAATCACAGTAGTAACTGAGCCTTATTCTTAATGATATTATGCTGATTTATGTCTACAGAGTTCTGATTGCAAAGATGGTCTGAAGTGTGTGTGTGTTTATGTGTGTGAGAGAGGGAGAGGAGGGAGGAGGAGGAGAACAGAGAGAGAGAGATAGAGACAAAGAAGCATGCACACACGTTGTGTGATGATAAATGGAGACCTATCTTACCAATTTCTGGTTCTCAAGACCTTTAGAAAGTCTAAAGAGTAAGGAAACAGAGGGAAATTATTTGGATTTTAATACTGTCACCTGTTTGCATGGAGACAAAAAAGTAATACAGGAAGAAAGGTAAAATTACCTTTTATAATTTCTTACCTGTCATGAATAGGAAAAGTGAACTGTATTACAGACACAGGATATAGTTTTGTTTAGTTTGCCTTTCTTTATCAGGCTTTTCCAATCCACATCCTTTGGTTGGCTCCCAGAGGCCTTCACATGGTGGTAGGTGGTGCCTCAGCAGAAGGATTTGGGTGTAATGCCTTTTCCTGCCTGCTTGCCATGCTCTAATTTGCTCAAATGCTGATCAGGACAGAACTCAGGGGAGCTCTCTGTGTGTTGGATGCAGAACTAAGCCGAATTTGTCTCTGGCTGTTGCACTTACTCATGGTAAGACTATGCTTACATCCCTCTGTATTTCTTCTGAACCAGAGACAAACTATGAGATACTGTTTGGTGCACTCAGGAAAGCATTTAAAGGTGCTGCTCCAATATTCCCTATGATACTGAGTGTCCCAACTGGCCTATGTGGGGTAGACTTTTAAGACAATGAATTTAATTCTTCTCTAGGCAATGATGTATCAAAGTTTTGTCTCTTTCTTAATGAGAAAACTCCTAGAGGCTCCTCATTACTAATGTTGGTTGAAGTTTTAAGATGTTAATTATAAATATAGGCACATGTAAATCATAATTTGAGTCTCTGTGTCATTCCAGTCATAATGGCAAAATTTTCATTCTTAGTGCTCAAAACACTTATGCGGAAGTCAGGCAGTCACTCTTTACACTGCATTTTCTACCCCCTTCTCCCCAAAATTGTGAACCATAACAGCAAACATATATAGGATCAGCGGCAAATAAAAATAGGGAGTTTAATGTTTGAGTTATTATTGAAAATTACATGTAAGATACAGTTGGTTCTCATTATTCATATTTGTTACAGTCTATAAAATTACCATGAACACAGAATTAGTGAATATTGAACCACTGCTCCTAGAATAAATACAGGATTAGGTTCCCACAAGCCTTTGGTCACAATGTTTTCATCAACAAATCAATATATAATCTTGTTTTATGTGTTTCTGCTTAAAGACACTATATTGAATGTATGTTGTTGATTCATTAACACTGAACTCACACCAACAGCACCGTAACTCATGCATGAATGAAACTTACCTAATTCACATCCCATAAGGCACATCACAGCCTTCCTACACTTAGGAACGATAGACAGCACTTCAGCACCACACTTGGGGGCCATTTTAAACAGTGAAATCAGCAATAAAAAACACAAAAATGTAAAAAATGTGGCACTAAATACGCCACAAAAAGAACATATATTTATAGTATGAGAGCTGAATCAACAAGTCAGCTCAGCTGGGAAAGTGCATATGTGTTGACCATCTCAAAATTTTCCCTGCTCTGTGCATGTCCACAATTGACAGCAAGTATTGATTTGGGGGGTTACAAGTAATTTCTAGTGAGTAGCCCAATTCACAAATGATGGAATACCCAAATAGTGAAAATCAACTGTAGTTTTTAATTTAGACTGAAGGGTCAGATGATGCAGACTTCTAGAGAACAGATAGTTCCCAGCCCATAGCCCTCCATAATCTGGTCAATCTCCTTTATGTTCCAGAAAACCTTTCCAAGGGGCAGAGTCTTCTCCAAAGAGCTTTGGGCTAATAAAGGAAGTTTTTCAAGTATTACAGATGACAGTGTACCTGGAACTACCCATTGTTCTGTGGCTGCCTTTGATTTAATCTGATTCTTATAACATTTGGCTTTTAGCTTTTTAAAATTATTTTTAAAAGACTTAACTTTCAAAAAATGCTTAACTGTCTAAAATCTTGCTTATCATTGCATTTCAGACTTTGCCTAGTGCTACCTCAAACTTGCTTTGCCTTCCTACCTGAAGTAACCAACAGGCACCTCACCCTTGGTTGCCTCTAACCCTTCCCAGCCCCAGTAGTCTTGGCGCCTGAGCCCAGTGCACAGGTTTGTCCTTCCTCAGAGCATTTCTAAATGGAATATACACATTTAAAATGTATACACTCACACCTAGAAACATACATACAAACGTGTGCATGTGTATTCAAGAGAAGAGTTATATTTGCAATAAATAGCTCTGAGATTTGGATTTATTTCAATATTGAATTTTAAGATAAAGACATATAAAATACTGGCATTATGGCAGTTCTTTCTCCTCATCTTAATAGCTGATGTGTGCATGCTTCCATCAGTCATGTCCAACTCTTTGCAGCCCCATGCACTGTAGCCCACCAGGCTCCACTGTCCATCAAATTTTTCAGGCAAGAATACTGGAGTGGGTTACCATTTCCTCCTCCAGTGGATCTTTCCAGCCCAGGGATCAAACCTGTAACTCCTGTGTCTCCTGCATTGGCAAGCAAATTCTTTACCACTGAGCCACCAGGGAAGCCTGAGGTTGATGTAAAAAAAATTGAGAAAATTTTCAAACGATGATAGACAAGAAGTTCTACCCAGTAGTTCCAGGTAAAGTACAGAGTTCTTGACTCTGCCAAATTCAGCTCTAGAGAAGGCAGAGAAAACAGAGGATCACAGAGAAGTCACAGAGAAGAAATTAGATAGGTATCTATTTGAAACTTCTTTAAGGAGAGTGACTTATTTTTCTTAAAAGATGAAATTGTTTCTTTAAATTTGTCTCTTGTTTTCAGAAGCTGTATGGCTTAAGGGAACTTTTATAGAGATTTCAGACATTCTGAAAATAATTCTTTTCAGATTCCTAGCCTCTGCTGATATTTCTGCTGAGTGACCTGAACAAAACAAACACCACTTTCTTGATGCCACTGGTCTTATAAAAATCTGTCTGTGACTTCCTGTTTCTAGTCCATCTAATGCTGTTCTGCTGGGAATTCTAGGTCTTTCCCACCTGGTCAGCAGGGTCATTACCTCCTTTTCTCCAATAGAGCTGTTCTTAAACTTTTGGGAGCATCAGAATTACCTGGAAGGCTTGCTAACAGGTAGATTCCTAAGTCCCTCCTTCTGATTAAGGAGTTCTGGAGTGGGAACAAAGAACTTGCATTTGTAACAAGTTTCCAGGTCCTACTGATGCCGCTGGCCTGGGGACACCACAGTTTAGGTACCACTAACCCTAGTATGACCCATTCACTCAGAGGTTTTACAATGCCTGTCACATCGTAAATACTTAGTAAATGCTTGCTCTGTTTCAATTCAGTTTCTTTACTGTCCAATAAATATTCCATTTTCAACCCTGTCCTTTTTTATAAATTTATTTTTACACAATCTTCACTTATTCAGATCCACCTTGACAAAGGTAAAATCCCAATTTTCTTAAAAACATTGAAGTCATCACTAATTCTTCCTTTCCTGAATACACGTTGACCCATGCCAGTTATTTTTTTTTTATTATCTATTGGCATAAATTAGTTTCCTTAGAAAAATTGTTTTTCCATCTAAATGAGGAGGGCTAAGGATTTATCTTGCACATCTGTTGTGTGCATCACAATGTTCAAAATAAGTATTGAATGCAGGGGATGGATTATTTGCATTTAGGTGCCAAAATATGCCTCTACTATGAAGTTTGTAGAGAAACATAAGCTATACATTGGGGTAATAAGAGGGTAGATGGTGAGTGCAAGTAATTAAAGTACTAAAGGGAGACTTGAAAACAATACTTTAAAATTCAAATCTATTGCCAGCTTAAAATGTGCTTTTTTAAATCTGAGTATTCTGAATCTCAAATCTTACTGCATAGCTGAACCTCATGTTTTCATTATAAATATTTAATATAAATATATATTATATGTAGTTAATATTAGTGAAATATACATATGTGACTTAAATGGTATAGAGGCTTTGTTTGGCTTCCCTGGAGTTCTGTCTCTGTGTCTTACTGTTAAAAATCAAGCACAAGACCTGGAGAGAAATAATTCAAGGAAGCTTATACTGTTGCTTCCATCATTGGGGCCTAAAGTACTATCAGGATTTCTGGGCACCATGCAGTGTTTCATTAAGTTCTCCATATATTTTTTTTAGAAAGCTGAAGATTTCTAATAAGGGATTCCTCAATCTTTTTCTCATGTTTTGAAACTTCTACTTTCAGAAGAGATGTATAAACAAGTACCCATTGAATTAAGCAACTTCTCTTCAATAAGCACCAACTCCTCTATATTTAGATGGTTGACTTGTAGTTAATTGTGTACAGAATGGAATTACTTGAACACTATTAGGTTTCAGATCTCTCTCTAGAAAGTCACTTTGGTTTAGTAGAAACTGAATTAATTCATTTGTTAATTCATGCAGTAAACATTCACTGGGCACCTATGAGTGCTGGGCATTGTAATAAATGTTTTAGAGGATAGAAAGGTGCATCAGATATGGAGTCTACTTTCAATCAGTTTATGCCTGGCAGAAAATATATGTCCTTAAAGAGCTACTTTTTGAGAAGAAAGAATTAAGTGTCATAAGAAAGGTAGATGCCATACATGTTAAGAAAGAGTACAAAGTCTCCAGATGATATGAGGAGAAGGCAATGGCACCCCACTCTAGTACTCTTGCCTGGAAAATCCCATGGACAGAGGAGCCTGGTAGGCTGCAGTCCGTGGGGTTGCAAAGAGTCGGAGACGACTGAGCAACTTCACTTTCACTTTTCACTTTCATGCATTGGAGAAGGAAATGGCAACCCACTCCAGTGTTCTTGCCTGGAGAATCCCAGGGACGGGGGAGCCTAGTGGGCTGCCGTCTATGGGGTCGCATAGAGTCGGACACAACTGAAGCAACTTAGCAGCAGCAGCAGCAGATGATATGAAGGGAAGCTTTACTGCAGAAGCTGTGTTTAGTTGGGTCAGCAAACATGCAGATAGATGTGTGAAACTGGAGAAATAAAACTGCTTTTTACTAAATCTGGCCACTCTTCACGCCAGTTGAATTCTGGAAAAAGGTGCCTACCAGGAATGAAGGGATATGAAAATGGAGGAATGTGAAGATGGAGGAATGTGAAGATGGGGAGATATGAAGAAGTTCTGCTGGTGCCAGTTCAAGGAGGGCTGTCACCTTTAGGCTAAGGAGAATGGGTTTATGCTATGTATAATGAGAAGGGAAGTGAAAGGAATTAATCTATACTTTTAACAAGATTAGTCTGGCAATAGAGTATAAATTAAATCATCTATAATCTCCCTTCTGGTCTCACATCTATGATGTTGATGAATTGGTTTCTTTATGGACCTTTATCTCTCCTAAACTTTGAGACTTACAGGGATTTCTTGGGCAGTGTTACTTTTCAAATAAATAGAGGGTTCTAGGATCCATGTCTGCCTTAGTGAAAAGACTTGTCTGGAGAGTTACAGAGCAGATTAAACAGGCAAACTTCCTGAAAGAAAGCCTATGACTCAGCTACATTTATATGTATACTTCATGACTCAACAGGTATATCATGCCTTCCAAAAAATTTTGAGACAAAAGGCAAGAGTGTCAGTACTCTGCAGAAACATGTTTTCAATAGCAGAGGTGATTTTCAGTAGCCTACTTGCTTCAGATTGCAGTCTAGACTGCCTGAGAGTGGAAGAAATTAAGTATGCTCTATGTAAATATTGACATCCTGCAGATAACCTTCGACTCTCCTATAGTGAAAGAGTCCAGCAAATAAATATTTTAGATATCTTATATCGTGAAGTTATTGGGTAAGATCAGGAGAGTTGCTGTTTTAGCTTTATATTAATGAATTTTGAAGGGTCAGGCTATGCATTCAAAGTGAGAGAAAAATATCTACTCCAAGAAAACATGATTTTTCTTTCACATTATTTTGTACCTAAACTAAGGTGAGAAATTAATTACAAAACCAGTACAGCTTCCATCGATGTATTGCCAGGTTGAGAAACTAAAAGTCAGCCTTATAGGATTATTTTGTTTTTAAAATTAATGTACATTTGTGGAAATTAGTTATTAAAAATTGTGTTGTTGTTTAGTCACTAAGTCATGTCCAACTCTTTTTGCAACCCAGTGGATTGTAGCCCACCAGGCTCCTCTCAGGAGAAGGCAATGGCACCCCACTCCAGTACTCTTGCCTGGAAAATCCCATGGACGGAGGAGCCTGGTAGGCTGCAGTCCATGGGGTCGCAAAGAGTAGGACACGACTGAGCGACTTCACTTTCACTTTTCACTTTCATGCTTTGGAGAAGGAAATGGCAACCCACTCCAGTGTTCTTGCCTGGAGAATCCCAGGGACAGGGGAGCCTGGTGGGCTGCCGTCTATGGGGTCGCATAGAGTCGGACACGACTGAAGCGACTTAGCAGCAGCAGCAGGCTCCTCCCTGCGTGGGATTTCCCAGGCAGGAATACTGGAGTGGGCTGCCATTTCCTTCTCCAGGGGATCTTTCCGACCCAGAGATCGAACCCACACATCCTGCATTAGCAAGCTGATTCTTTACCACTGAACCACCAGGGAAACCTTTATTAAAATTTGCAGAAATAAATTTTTATTGACCCTACTCATACACACTGACGAAATTGAAAATTCACCTTGTTTGTTCTGTAAATCTTACACTTCAGAAGTTTTTGAGTTTTATATGTGAAGGTGTCATTTTCCCCCAATACTTCTAAAAGCTGTTTGGGGGCTGCTCTGTGTTACAGCTTTTAGATTTGTCAGGACCACTCTCTCCTCCTCCAGGTCCCCTCTTGCTCTGTGTGTTTCTTCTCTGCAGATGGCTTGATGGCTCTTTTCTCCGAAGGCATCATTAGGTGGGATATATTCGCAAAAGCAGAGCAATTGCGCCCTCAGCTGGTCAGAGAAATGGATACATTTTGAGATTCCCTGAGTTTAGGGGAGCAACCCAGGGAGTTTACATGAATCTATTTTGAGACAGGAAGCTGTGCTTTCTTGTGAATTCTAAAGTTTAGCGATTTCCCAAGGCACACTCATTATTGTCGGTATTATTACCCCTTCCATGGTATTTGTGGAATTACCAAGGAAGGGAGAAGAATGTACGCCGAGCTCCTCAAGGAGCACTACTTGAGCACTACTTATCACTGGCATTTTCCAGACTGCCAGCTAAATGGAGTCAACAAAAGTTTAAGTTCGACGAGGCATGTCGCAGGCCTGTGATAAAAATCTCTAGAAAGGATAAGTGTGTGACTCATAACTATGTTTCATTTGTCTCTCTAATCCACCTGTCTGCTTTTTAGGAGGAAATCAGCATTAAACTGATTTAGTACTTTCTAAATCTAAAGATGGAAATAAGCATCTGATGTTCCCTCCTGAACTCCTCAGACTGAATGTGAAGCAAGGACATCCTTTTCCAGGGCCCGGGCGGGATGCTGAGCACACTGACGGTGGAGAAGGAAACCCTGGGTCTGCAGCTCTGCCCACTGCTGGTGGCCTCGGAGGGTGCTTCAGCCACCCTGAGCCTGGGGCGGGCCTCTGACCCTAACCCTCATTCTTCAGCTCCCCTCGGCTGCAACCGTTTATCCCAGGCCTTTCTACTCAGTTTCTCTGCTGTGTGTCCCCGATGTCCCTGATGTTAGGAGAGGACAGGACCTCAACACCTTCTCAGACTTCTGAGGGGCAGCTCGGGGTCCCACCAGCATGGACACGAGGGTTGTAGCAAGCCCCAGATTAAAATATCCCGCATCCTGACCCTCGGTTGGCAGAGGGTGACCAGGAGACAAGGGTGGTGGGAATGGCAAGACAACCAGTTGCTCTTGGTTGTGGATGGGTGAGGATGGCATCCATAGATGTCAGCTCAAAGAGCACTGGAGCTACCCCTCAGGGACTCATAGGGAAACTGAGGCCCGGGGTGGACAGAGCATTTTCCAATGTGGGTTCCTCTCCCCACCCCCATACCCTTAGCAGATCTCAACTCCTCTCTGCCCTCTCTCAAAGGAATCAAGCCTAGCTATTGTCCCAGGAAAAAAAAGCTGAGGGACCATAAGCTACCAAGTGGTTCCCTTCCAAAGAGGAAAAGAGACACATTTTTCCAGGGGATTTGGAGTTACAACATCAGGGGCAGAAACCAGCTCTCTGCCTATGACATCAGGCTACTTTGGAATGGGCATCACGCACACTCTTCCTGAGCTAACTGGGTGTAACTGGGTTGTCATTAACAGCAGCCAGGCATTCAGAGTCTCAGTTATTTACACCAAAGTCACTTGTCAATTGCTGATTGTTTTTCTAAAAGCCATTCACAATGTTAACTTTCAGATGTTGCACTTATACCTTAACTCAAGCTGCTGAATCTCAATGCATTGATTTGGACGCACAGCGTTTCCAACTAATTGAGGCAAATTTCTGGTGACCAAGGGGAGAAATGTAGTAGTAGATGTATGGAGGGATAGGTCCCCAATTAGAGCTGATTTCCTAGCAAGACAGATTGGTCCTAAGGCTGTGATAATAAGTACACTGTCAGGAATCTCTGAAGAAGCAGTATACCCAGCTCTGAACTCCCCTTTTCTGACCGAGACACAAATTCACAACCTCTAACGGGCTTTTTTTTTTTTCTTCACCCTCTGTTACCCGAAAGTCAGGACTTTGTACTTTGAAAATGAACACTTAAAAATGAACGAAACAGCTTTATCAGCGTCCCAGTAAATCCGCTCTCCCTCCCAACTTGTCTTTTCTCTCTGTGACAGCATCGTTGTCTCAGTAATGGATTCATTTCTCACTACTCTTTCTTTCATGCATCTATTTTCCAGAGAAATCTCTGTGCTACCTTGATCCTTCTTAAATTTTCTCCCTTTTCTTGTTCTTCCATTCACATGCCACCCCTGTAGTTCCGTCCGGGTATGTGGGTAGGTTATGCGACAGTGGTGTGAGATAGGGTCTCCGTCTGTGGTCCATTCTCACCAGGTGTTCATCAAGCACTGAAGGAATGTCTATATGCCTACCGTGGTTTCAGTGTGTTCTAGAGCCTGCCTCTGGTCTTTGCCGCAGAAGCTCCTACTCTCTGCTCTCACTTGTCATGAGCAGGTCCCTTGCATATGCTTCTTGTTAGCTGGATTCTAGACTTTTGCATGTAGTTCTCTCTGCCTTCCCCTCACCTTTCACATTTTCAACTATATCCACCTTGCAAGGCCACATTTACGTCCTACCTCTTTTATGATAGCTTCTCTGAATGCCCAGCCACGAAAGAGATCCTATAGTCCCCCCATGCAGCTCTGTATACAAAAAAAGGCAGTGTTTGCCATGCTGTGCATATCGTATATTTTCTACTTTGAGTATATTTCTCTTTTATTTTCCTAGATTATGTGGTGTTTGGAGCCTCAGTCACCATTACAACTCATTCATCCTGTGTTCTATCAAGCATCTAAACACTTAGCACTCTGTACATCCGAAATAGGGGATTCCCAGGTGGCTCAGTGGTAAATAATCTGCCTGCCAAGGCACGAGACATGGGTTTGATCTTTAGGTAGGGAAGATCCCCTGGAGAAGGAAATGACAACCTGTTCCAATATTGTTGCCTAGAAAATTCCATGGACAGATGAGCCTGGTGGCTGCAGTTCATGGGATTGCAAAGAGTCGGACACAACTGAGCGTGCGTGTATGCATGCACATCTGAAATAGCTATTTCTTTTGGTAATTGGAACATATGTCTATTTTTAACATTTATTTTTAGAGAAAATTGCACTTTTAAACAAAATACCTATACTTAAAATTTTGCTTTGTATAAATCAAGAGTTTCAATTAAACACCTTGCTAAAAGAAGAGTATACTAGCATCTTACACAGCCTAAGGAAATACTTTAGGGCGATTGCTCCAGTGAACAGGTTAGAATCAAAGTTAATATAGTGACCATTTGTAAGTAAATATGTACTTTAAAAAATAACACTTGGAATTTTTTTCCTTGATTGTTTTTAAACCCGCATTCTGAAACTTAAGAACAGCCAGGTAAGCTTAAGATTCTTTCTTTATAAACACTGCATTCAGCCTATATTCAGACACACATTTTACAATATTAGATATCAAATTAGTAAAATTCTTTTGTATTTCTTGCCTGAACTGTGGTCTTCTTGATACATGTGAATATAAATGTGGTGAGACGCTTATCATTCAAGAAATATTTACTGAGTGATCAATCTGTGTCTGGCACACGGGAAACGAAGGTTAGCAGATCAGACAAGATCTTTGTCTTCATTTCTAAGTTTTGTGCTGGGAATATGCCTTTTCTATTTTAAATACCACTTTAGGAATGTAAATAACTCTTTAAAAAAGAATTATGGAATGTAAACTGGTTATCTACATTTCTATCATCTGGTCATCTCCTTCTAACTTAGAATTGACAAAGAGTGCCATGAAAAAATATTTTTATCTTTGCTTTACAGTAGAAAAACATATCTGAAGAGAAAGCTTATCTCCAGTGTTACCAGAGGCCGTGGCTGGTGTCTTCTGGTTGAGTGCATGTGATTCAAACTTTTCTTCCTCCACCTCTCTTCAAATCATAAAATGTACCAATACGGTACATTTTGGGGTAGATGGAGAAACTAAACAGAAAGCTTTATAAAAATAGAAATTTGCATTTGAAAGGGACCTTTGAAAACAGCTATTCCAACCACCTCATTTTTCCATAAAGGAATAGAAAACTGAAAACTACTTTATCAAGGGTTTTCACTGAATTAGTGGTAGATCCCAGACTAGAAAATCTTCAGGCATCCCTTTCAGTTTTTCTTCCTTTAAACTACTTTGTTCCTGGCAGCCACTGTTTTAACTTATCCATTCCACACAAACATTGTTATACACACACACACACACACACACACACACACACATACATACATTTTTTTTTCTACTATGCCCAGCATTCCTTTGCAGTTGCTGTGGGTAAAGTTAACAAAAACCCAGTCCATGCTGTTAAGAACCTCACAGCCTAGACAAGGAGACTGCCTGCTCTAGGGCAATTTGTTAAATGTTAAAATAGGAGATTGCATAAGTTATTATACGAGCAAAATAGAAGAGCATCTGGCACTCAGTAGGAGGGCTAGAGGAGACTTCCTGAAAGAGGGGAAATCCACTCTGGATCTTCAAAAATTAAATAATAATTCTGTACATGAGAATAAAGCCATGGGTTATTATCTAAGCCATGAACAGCTGTGCAGAGCCTCAGTATGAGATTGCATGGCAAAGTGCATAGGACGTAGGGTCTGATGGTCATACTGAAAGATGAATCTCAAAATGTAGATTGGAACTAGATCAAGGGTCTTGGATGCTTTGCAAAGCCATGTTGTGGGTTTTTTTGTTTTTCCTAATGGTGATAAAGACCTTTTTATTTTTTTCCCAGTGGGAAGTGGTGGGTGTATGTGTATGTTAAATGATTAACTCTTCACTTTCAAAAACCTTACTGTAGCAATGTAGAGGAAAGAGGTTGATGGAGCTGCCAGTAGAGAAACCAGATAGGAAATTGTGATAGTAATTCAAGCAAGTGATGACAAGCTATCTAAATCTCATCCTTATTAATCTTGTTGACTCAAGGAAATTGCAGGCATAAAACATATAATCCACAACAATATAAGCCCACAGAGTGGGCTTCAGGAGTATATAAGCCCTGGAAAGTGAAAACAAATTTGGTGCATGTGGGTATGTACATTTCACTGAAAAGATAGGGATAAAATATTCTCAAAAATGTAAGACATCCCTCTCCCCACCAAATACTTCACATCTACATTTCACATTTACTGCCCTAGAAGCCTGATTTGAGGCAGTTTCTCTAGTGTCTAACACCACACCTCAGGAAACCCAGTCTTCCTACATAATTAGATCGGGGCTTCACATAGAAGAGAAACGATTTTTTGAGATGTGTATCTTTTGACTAAAATCAATGTAGCAGATTTGTAACTCTGCAGAAGCAATTATAATTTTCATGACTCTCTCAGTAGAATTTAAGCAACAATCCATAAAATTTGAGAGATAGACTTTTGGTGGTAGAGGTGAAAAAACATTGAAAATAAAGATAACCATAAAGATAACCACTAAGCTTACCCATTTTACTTATTATAAAAATACAATAAATTTGTATTTGTTATTGGTTTGCTTTTTGATAAAATAGCTATGTTTATATATACATATATATTTGAATACATGGGACTTCCCCGGTGGCTCAGTGGTAAAGAATCTGCCTGCAATGCAGGAGATCCCGGTTTGGTCCCTGGGTCAGGAAGATCCTCTAGAGGAGAGCGTGGCAACCCACTCTGGTATTCTTGCCTGGAGAATCCCCATGGACAGAGCAGTCTGGCAAGCTGCAGTCCATGGGGCTGCAAAGAGTTGTACATGACTGAAGCAAATGGGCAGGTAGGCATTTGAATATATATAAAAATACATTGAAAAAAAAATACATTGAATATATACTGAATATATATATAATATACACGTATGCTGAAATAATAAATTACTTTGTTTTACTTGCTTTTAAGATTTATAAAATAATATTAAATGTAAATATAGTTTTCAGGGACCTTCTCTTTACTTAGCATTTTACTTATTTCTCATCAGTGTGTAATATTCCATTGTGCAAATATTCCACAATCTATTTACCTATTCTTTTATCAGTGGACACTAAAATTATAACGGTTCCAGTATGAATGTTGTGAAAATGCCTTAATTGCATTTTTATAGATAATTTATTATTCTCATTTTCATCATCTAAAGTGACAGAGTCTAGATTGAATCTATTTCTCTGTAGGTATAGATACCGACGGTCTTTACTTCAGAACTGACTCTAACTTTTGACCTATTATCTTTCCTTCCTGGAAGCATTTCTCCTATCAGCTGACCTTCTGTCCAGTCATCACTTATTCCCATATTTGTGGAGTAAAGAAAGACACTGTAGAACACCTTTCATGGTATATAGGGCAGCCTTCCTAGAGAATGATGCATTAAATCAAAGACCAAAGCATCTTTCTTTTAAGAGATGTTTTTTGATCTAGGGGAAAAAATACCTTTCTTCTTTATTGGTTGGGCCAGCAATAGTCCTTTTTCACCAGCATGAAAATATTTTTATTATCTATAAATCTACAGAGCACAGGGAGGGCCATCAGCTCCTTCCTCCGTCTCCTTTGCTTGGGCATTATAGATAGTATGTGAAAGAAGAGTGTCTTCAGTCCATTGGGGCATTTTTATGAGAGTGTTTGGGGAAAATGTTTACCCTGGCTTGTACCGTAGATCTAAGCATCTCTAGCTATACAAATCCAGCACCATCACCACCTTCATCAGAATAACCTGTAAACA
Source organism: Bos javanicus (assembly GCF_032452875.1). Lineage (NCBI taxonomy): Eukaryota > Metazoa > Chordata > Mammalia > Artiodactyla > Bovidae > Bos > Bos javanicus. The sequence continues at coordinate 61,776,304 of NC_083868.1, read as the reverse complement.
TGAGACCTAGTAGTTTTCCTGTCATTTAATGTTCAATTTTAAATAGCATTCTGGACATTAACCAACACTTGAAGATGAATCTTCAAAGATACTACAATGTTAGCATTATTAAATAGTATGTATAAAAATACTGGATATTTTGAATAATGCCTTAGTCCTCTGAAAAAGAGATGATATCATCAAACATGAAAATGTAAAAACATTAACAATGAAATAGCAGCTTCCTTATTGTATATAAGCAGTAATGTGACTTTGTTCTTTTTTAATAAATTACAAGTTTTTAAAAATTGAGCAAATCTGAAAAAATAGGCATTTGTTCATCTATGAATATACACTATAATCAGGAATTATTACATTATGATTATATTTTTCCAGGTGCTGAAATTTTATTTGCTGAAACATCAGCACATGGTTAAAAAAAGGCATATACCCACATACTCACTGGGGGTTGTTATTTGCTTAAACCAAAAGGCAGTGTGGTTAAATGGCAATTACTAGCACAGCATTTGACAATACCTCCAAAAGAAACCCTGACATAGTGCTGGGAAACTGCTCTGGGATAGATTGGACTCAAAAATAAATACTCTGAAAAACTCCAAACACTGTACTGCAGTGTAGCTGCTAAATATCTCTTAGTAGTGTTGTACTTCCCTTTTTAGTGCTATGTCTTTTGATAACATACTCAAACTAAAATTCTGAAATTACTCATATTCCAACCACCAAAACTTTACGGTACACTTATTTTGCTTATTCATGTGGCATTGTTACCTATATTGAAGGTGCTGGCATGTGCTTTTATGGGAAAATACATTGATATTCCAACAACTTTCTCAGTAGGGAAAATATCAGCTAGCAAATGGCACAGCTCTCCTTGTCTGCTTCCCATTACCTAATCTACAAATCTGCCTTTACTTACAATCTTGTTTCTCTTTCGTTACTATGGAGAAAGCTTCCTGCCTCATTCCAAAGGTGAGAGTGAAAAGTGAAGTCTCTCCGTTGTGTCCGACTCTTTGCGACCCCATGGACTGTAGCCTATCAGGCTCCTCAGTCCATGGAATTTTCCAGACAAGAGTACTGGAGTGGGTTGCCATTTCCTTCTCCACAGGAGCTTCCTGACCCAGGGATCAAACCCCGGTCTCCCGCATTGTGGGCAGACGCTTTACCATTTGAGCCACCAGGGAAGCGCTTCCAAAGGTACAGCTCTTCAAATTTTCTGAATCTTAACTCCTTCCTCTTTCTGAGAGTACTATTCCATCTGTTATCACACACATGCACACATACACTCAGGCTTCCTTGGTGGCTCAGACGGTAGAAGAATCCACCTACAATGCAGGAGACCTGGATTTGATTCCTGAGTTAGGAAGGTCCCCTGGAAGAGGGCATGGCAATCCACTCCAGTATTCTTGCCTGGAGAATCCCCATGGACAAAGGAGCCTGGCAGGCTATAGTTCATGGGGTCACAAAGAGTCAGACACAACTGAGCGACTAAGCACAGCACAGCACACAGCTTACATGCTGATCTGGGCAGATAAACACATAAACACACAGAATCTCTCAAATCTTCACTTATTCTCTTTTTACTATACCCTCATCATCAGCATTTAAATAAACTCTAACACACACAGCAAGCAAACACAATGAGACTTGAGACTACGATGCCCTGTCTTCAAGCTACAGTCTTACCTCTTTCTTGTCTTTGACAGAAAGTCCATGCTGTCCCCTGCTCTGTCATTCCCCATTCACTATCATCAATTTTCTTTCTTTATTTTAAAATTGAATTGTGAATGATTTTCTCCCTTTTTCCATTATTTGTCCCTCTCCAATTTGGCCAATATCCACCACAGTTCCATAGACGTTCAGTTCAGTTAAGTCTCTCAGTCATGTCCGACTCTTCATGACCCCATGGACCACAGCATGCCAGGCCTCCCTGTTCATGAGGGAACCCTGTTCCCAGAGTTTACTCAAACACATCTCCACTGAGTTGATGATGCCATCCAACCATCTCATCTTCTGTCGTCCTCTTCTTCTCCTGCCATCAATCTTTCCCAGCATCAAGGTCTTTACAAATGAGCCATCTCTTTGCATCAGGTGGCCAAAGTATTGGAGTTTCACCTTTAACATCAGTCCTTTCAATGAACACTCAGGACTGATATCCTTTAGGATGGACTGGTTGGATCTCCTTGCAGTCCAAGGGACTCTCAAGAGTCTTCTCCAACACCACAATTCAAAAGCATCAATTCTTCAGCGCTCAGCTTTCTTTATAGTCCAACTCTCACATCCATACATGACCACTGGAAAAACCAAGCCTTGATGAGACAGATCTTTTTTGGCAAAGTAATGTCTCTGATTTTTAATATGCTGTCTAGGTTGATCCTAACTTTCCTTCCAAGGAGCAAGCATCTTTTAACTTCATGGCTGCAGTCAAGATATGCAGTGATTCTGGACCCCAAAAAATAAAGTTAGCCACTGTTTCCCCATCAATTTGCCATGAAGTGATGGGACCAGATGCCATGATCTTAGTTTTCTGAATGTTGAACTTTAAGCCAACTTTTTCACTCTCTTCTTTCACGTTTATCAAGAGGCTCTTTAGTTCTTGTTCACTTTCTGCCACAAAGGTGGTATCATCTGCATATCTGAGGTTACTGATATTTCTCCCAGAAATCTTCATTCCCGCTTGTGCTTCATCCAGACCAGAATTTTTCATGATGTATCCTGCATATATGTTAAATAAACAAGGTGACAATATACAGCCTTGACATACTCCTTTTCCTATTTGGAACCAGTCTGTTGTTCCATGTCCCGTTCTAACTGTCACTTCCTGACCTGCATACAGATTTCTCAAGAGGCAGGTCAGGTGGTCTGATATTCCCATCTCTTTCAGAATTTTCCACAGTTTACTGTGATCCACATAGTCAAAGGCTTTGACATAGTTAATAAAGCAGAAATAGATGTTTTTCTGGAACACTCTTGCTTTTTCAATGATCTAGTAGACATTTGCAATTTGATCTCTGGTTCCTCTGCCTTTTCTAAAACCAGCTTGAACATCTGGAAGTTAATGGTTCACATATTGCTTAAGCCTGGCTTGGAGAATTTTGAGCATTACTTTAATAGAGTGTGAAAGTGAAGTAGCTCAGTCATGTCCGACTCTTTGTGACCACATGGACTGTAGCTACCAGGCTCCTCCATCCAGATTTTTTGGGCAAGGGTACTGGAGTGGGTGTGAGATGAGTGCAATTGTGTGGTAGTTTGAGCATTCTTTGGCATTGCCTTTCTTTGGGATTGGAATGAAAACTGACCTTTCCCAGTCCTGTGGCCACTGTTGAGTTTTCCAAATTTGCTGGCATATTGAGTGCAGCACTTTCACAGCATCATCTTTTAGGATTTGAAAGAGCTCCACTGGAATTCCATCACCTACACTAGCTTTGTTTGTAGTGATGCTTCCCAAGGTCCCCTTGACTTCACATTCCAGGATGTCTGGCTCTAGGTGAGTGATCACACCATTGTGATTATCTGGGTCACGAAGATCTTTTTTGTACGGTTCTTCTGTGTATTCTTGATGCCTCTTCTTAATATGTTCTGCTTCTGTTAGGTCTATACCATTTCTGTACTTTATTGAGCCCATCTTTGCATGAAGTGTTCCCTTGGTATCTCTAATTTTCTCGAACAGATCTCTAGTCTTTCCCATTCTATTGTTTCCCTCTATTTCTTTGCACTGATCACTGAGGAAGGGTTTCTTATCTCTCTTTGCTATTCTTTTGAACTCTGCATTCAAATGGGTATATATTTCCTTTTCTCCTTTGCTTTTTGTTTCTCTTCTTTTCACAGCTATTTGGAAGGCTTCCTCAGACAGCCATTTTGCTTTTTTGCATTTCTTTTCCATGGGGATGGTATTGATTCCTATCTCCTGTACAATGTCACAAACCTCTGTCCATAGCTCATCAGGCACTCTGTCTATCAGATCTAGTCCCTTGAATCTATTTCTCACTTCCACTGTATAATCGTAAGGTATTTGATTTAGGCCATACCTGAATGGTCTAGTGGTTTTCCCTACTTTCTTCAACTTTAAGTCTGAATTTGGCAATAAGCCAAATTCATGATCTGAGCCACAGTCAGCTCCCAGTCTTGTTTATCCTGACTATATAGAGCTTCTCCATCTTTGGCTGCAAAGAACATGTCAGTCTAATTTCAGTGTTGGTCATCTGGTGATATTCATGTGTAGAGTCTTCTCTTGTGTTTTGGAAGAGGCTGTTTGCTATGATGAGTGTGTTCTATTGGCAAAACTGTATTAGCCTTTGCCCTGCTTCATTCTGTACTCCCAGGCCAAATTTGCCTGTTACTCCAGGTGTTTCTTGGCTTCCTACTTTTGCATTCCAGTCCCCTGTAATGAAAAGGACATCTTTTTTGGGTGTTAGTTCTAAAAGGTCTTGTAGGTCTTCATAGAACCATTCAACTTCAGCTTCTTCAGCATTACTGGTCAGGGCATAGACTTGGATTACCGTGATATTGAATGGTTTTCCTTGGAAACAGAGATCATTCTGTCCTTTTTAAGACTGCATCCAAGTACTGCATTTCAGACTCTTTTGTCACCTGTGATGACTACTCCATTCTTTCTAAGGGATTCTTGCCCACAGTAGTAGATGTAAGGGTCATCTGAGTTAAATTTACCCATTCCAGTCCATTTTAGTTCACTGATTCCTAAAATGTCGATGTTCACTCTCACTATCTACTGTCTGAGCACTTCCAATTTGCCTTGATTCATGGACCTAACATTCCAGGTTCCTTTCCCGGGATGTGTTTCTTGTCCATGGATGCATTTCTTGCTTAATTCACCAGTGACCCCCATGTTGCCAAATTCAAGAAACACTTTGCAACCCTCATCTTACTTTACATCTAAGTAGCTTTCAGCACAGTTGCTTTCTTCTTGCAACACTCTGTCCACTTGGCTTTCATTTCCTGGGTTCTCAGGGTAGTATTCCCATCTTTCTGTCTCAGTTTCCCTTGTAGGTTGCTTTGTATCCTCCCAGACTTCTTCTTTTTAATTGTATGTATTTGTTTATGGCTGTGCCGGGTCTTCATTGCTGAGTCAGCTTTCTCTGGCTGTGGAGAGTGGGGGCCTCTCTCTAGATGTGGCGCACAGGTTTCTCATCGCAGTTGCTATGATGCAGAGTGTGGGCGCTAGGGCAGACAGGTTTCAGTAGTTGTATCACGTGGGCTCACTGGTTGCAGCTCTCAGGCTCTAGAGCACAGGCTCAATAGTTGTGGTGAACAGGCTCAGTTGCTCTGAGGCATGTGGAATCTTCCTGGATCAGGGATCAAACTCATGTCTCCTGCACTGGCAGGCTGAGCCACCAGGGAAGCCCCCTCCCAACTTCTAAATGTTGGAGTGCCTCAAAACTGAATTCAGAATCCTCTTTCCTTTCCTTATCGTATAGTCTTATCAGGCCATCTCACCCACCTCTCCGATTTGAGAGACCATGTGTAAGCCAAGGCACTGGGTTTTCTTCAGCTCCATTCTAAGCTCCAGATTCACACTTTCAGATGTTATGTGACCTGGCCACTGAGATCCAGGGGCTCAGCTGTAGATTATAGGCAAAATCCCTGTAATATTGCTTCCGTCAGCAACCATGTGAACTGCATGAGTTTTGATGCTCAGAACTCTTTGGATAATTGAAGATTTCCACTGCAGGTGGATAGCTAGAAGCACCGTGTTATTCTGGGAGTAAGTAACAGTGACTTATGATAGAGAATAAATGGAGAATGGTTTTCTCCTTCATGCAACTCTACTTTTTTTCTTCTTCCTTTTCATAATATTCGGCTATGATACTAATGGATTTTTTTCATAGTTAATGGACCAACTAATAACAGTGTATCTCTTGTAGTTCATACTCTCTTTTTCCTAATTATCAGAGGTTGTATTATTTTGATCATTTTTTAAACTCATGGCTATTTTATCCATTTGAATGTTTCTTAAGGAAGTACTGGGATGTGCCTCTAAGGATCCATCACCCTGAGGATGGTATTGGCATGGTATTTTTGACAATGATTACTGCAGAAGAGAGAATATATTGGGAAAACTGAGAACAAAGGCCTCTCCCACAACAGGCACACACAGACATAATCACACAAGAGACTTAGATGTGAGGGGAGTGGAGGGAATATGAGAGGGAGAAGGGAAAGGAAACAGCGAGAAAAAGGTAGAGGAGGGGAGAGGAGGAGAGAAAAGCGTCACATGGACTATAGAAATTACAAAACCTGGGGAGGCCAAAGCCTCCCAGAGAAGAAGTAACATACCAGTGGAAAGACCAACAGAATGTCGGTGTGAGTCAAAATGGATTTGAGATGCCACCCTCTTAATTCTGTTCTTGGTGTCCCAGCTTAGAATAGGTCTTTTCAGATTCCTTGCTATTTGGAGGGTACTGCATCCTGCCTTATTAGCACTAAGCATCTGTCTTGGCAAGGCTCTTAGATTAGCTTTGGGCTCGTGGCTTTGCTATGTTAGCAGGGTCCCTCATCCTACCTAGATCTTTAATTCACAATTTCTCATGGCAGATATTCTTGTGGGGTGACTGGCCCCCACCCTGCTTTTCCTAGTCCCAAATCTCATCCTTGCTAAGGTGAGGAGAAGGTGAGGAAGATGCTTTGTGACTTCAGTGCAGTGATAAAATATCAGAAAATATAATGGTCTCCAGCCAAGCAAGGTTACTAGGTGGATACATCAGAACCGACACATAGTCAATCTACGGAAGTACAGCTAGGTGAAGACTTAGATGGATATTAAGAGTGACTGTGGGTTTAAAGTGTTTTCCTCTTCACTAGGATTCATATATAAAGCATGTCTGTGCTGAAATTCTAACTGTGGCAGAGAATGTCTGACTCAATTGTTCTCTTTTAGTTATTACCTATGGCTAAGAAAAACAAATATAAAAACTCAAAGAGCTGCAAGGGGAGAAAAAGACAGTAGAGAGGGAATGGCAGAAAATCATTACGGTAGTGAATCCCACCCCTCTACCCCAGTCTCCCCTGCCACCATTTTTAAGCCAAACCTTAGTAACTTTTATAGATTTAAATATTCTTAAAGCCCTACTTCTACTGATTCATTTCAGAATCTCGCTTTTAATAACAATCTCTCAGAGGTACCTGGATTTAAAAAAATATTTTATGGAAAAATGCTCAGTTTAGTTGAATTGAATTCAGCACACATGGTTAATGCTCCTGCTGTGTATTAAGCATTGCAATAAGTACAAGGGATGCCTCCGAGATCAAGGCTAAGACCAGCCTTGCTTTCATGGAGCTTATGGTCCAGTCTGCAAGACAACATTTAAGATGCAATTTTTAGAGAGATTTATGTTTTCAAAGAAGAAAATTCAACTCAAGGGAGTGTGTGTTAATCACTCAGATGTGTCCAACTCTTTGCAACACCATGGACTATAGCCTACCATGCTCCTCTGTCCATGTAATTCTCCAGACAAGAATACTTGAGTGGGCTGCCATTTCCTAGATGAACTGTAAAATAAAAATGTTTCCAGGATTTATTAAATTAATAACTGTTATATATTTTTCCTTCTCCTGGAGAGTCATAATTCACATTGTCATGCTTAAAGCTCTAGGAAAAGAAACTTAGTCCATTCAGGCTGCTATAACAGAATATTATAGGCTAGGTGGCTTTAACACCATGTACTTATTGATCATAGTTCTGGAGGCTGGGAAGTCCAAGATCAAGGCGCTGGAAAATTCGTTATCTGGTGAGAGCTCAGCTCCTGGTTCATACAGCAGTCTTCTTGCGATGTCCTTACATGTTGAAAGAGAACTCTCCCGGTCTCTTTTGTAAGGGCACTGATTGCATTCATGAGACTACCACTCTGACCTAGTCACCTCCTGAAGACCCCACCTCCTAAGGCCATCACGTTGGGGGTTAGGATTTCAATAAAGTTGAAACTTCAACAATGCAGGGAATAGGGGCACTGACCCTCTGGCCCAGTTGAAAATCTGCATGTAACTTATAGTTAACCTTCTGTATCCTTAATTCTGCAATCGTGGAGTCAACCAACTGCAAACTGTTTATTACTGTAAGTTTACTATCAAAAAAAAAAAATCCACATAAAATTGAACCCACACAATTCAAGAGTCAATGGTACATGAGTTTTTTTGTTGTTGTTCAAGAGTCAACATTTCATGAATCTTGGAGGGGTAAAAGCATTCAGTCCATAGCAGAAACCTATTTGTTTTGTTAAAGGCTGTTATGGATGAAGAGATGTTCTGATGTGTGACAGAGTCTGCATTTTATTTAATTTTCATTGAATTTTTCTCGGTTTGTTTTGTTTTTACAGCACCTTGTTACATGTGCTTTTCTAAAGTGCAGTTTATGGTATAACTTAAAGCTACTAGGAATGGAATGTGTGTCAGACTTGCATATCATGCTTTTGATTGCTCCAGATTTTACAAACTCCGGGATTCCAGTAGCAACAGACTAATCCAGAGATTTCTTCTTTATTTCCTACAGATATAGTGTATTTGGTGCTCATTGTTCAAGGCAGATTAAGAGCATGAGCTGTGTTCTCTAGGTTCAAGTGAATCTGAATCTCACATATTTATTTCTCTGTATTAGGAGGTAGTAGTCTTTGCTGAGGAATAAGGTGCTCCAGAAGGGAGAAACATTAACAATAGAATATATGGATTAACAATAGAGGAGCTATTGAACTCCCAACATGAAAGGTAGAGAACGAGAGAGCAGCACCATCACAGCATCTTCAAAGCACTGAGAGAAGGGAGTGGGGAAAAAAAGAGATGTGGAGGAGAAAAATAAGTATGTGCTGAATGGGAGGCTGTCCTGGATGGGAAGTATATTTTATACTCCACAAAGGGGAATGTAGAGGCCAAGACAGACAGCTGAAGATTAGTGCAATCAGCATCCATCGAGCAGTTACAATGAGCAGCACCAGCGATGCCTCAAAGCAGGAACCAAGAGAGAGACAGGAACTAGAGCTTTCTCTCCTCCATGTGATCTGGGATAGGGGTGGTAAGCGGGGATGAGAGAAGGACCCTGTATTATTATTTCAGTCCTTTTCATAGCCTTTGCCTCTAATATACTGCCTGATCAGAAAAGATAGCAGATAGATTGTTCATTTCAGCATAATTTTTCAAAATTAAGAGAAATTCAATGTGTTTTAGTTACTACAAGTCACACGTTTCTAGTTAAATCCATTGGCCTGCCCATATGAGGAGGTTAGGGAATGAAAATGAAATTAACATGTATCAACTGCTTAGAGAATACTTTTCTACCATGTCAGCAAAAGTTATGTATATATCGACATGTATTTTCTTTAATTCTTAAAAGCCTAGGAAAGCCTGTTACTTTATTTCCCACAGTCAAGAAACCAAGGTTCTGAGAAGTTAATAGACTTGCACAAGCTAATATTTATAGTAAATAGGAAAACCGTGCTTCCAATTACATAAATGGAAATTTCATTTGACCTGAGGTCAGTATGACGTGAAAACCCAATTCTTAAATGTGAAGTCGTTATAGAAATAAGAAGGGAAAAATCCTAGATAGTGACAGTGAACAAGTACAAAGAAGTTAGAGAATAAATGCTAAATTATTCATAATATATTGTTGCATTCTAGTCTTTCAGAGACGAATAGTGTGTGTGCATGTTAATTAGATATTATCCTTGGTGCTCAGTACATTAGCCGTAATCAAACACTAGTCACAAGGCATGAGCAACTCAAAGCCCATTTAAAATTTATGCCTGCAACTAACACTATGTCCAGTAGAGGGAGCCTCCATCTCACAATTGAGTCTCCTACCACAGAAGATACAAAATCCTGTTTTCTGCAGGGGTTCTGAGAGGTCTGGGAAAACAAATTATCTTCAAGTGTATTTGAGGGAAAAATTACTCCTGTTTTAAAGCCGGTCACTGCCTAGATACAAAGAGGAATGCATAAAATTATTTGCTCATTACCTAAATTAAAGTTACTGAAATCCAATGGAGTGTTAGATGTTGCCTCTGATTCAGCGTATTTTTCAAAGCCTAGAAATGGCCACCCTTGTGGTGGAAATTATTGAGGCATTTTGTTCCCCAGGCTGTGCTGTGGCATCTCCTGGCCTCATTAATATAGTGGCTAAAGGTACCAACTAACCTTCCATGGGTCTCCTCCTCCCCTATTCACATTTCATCTGATTCTTAAAGGAGGGAATAAGATAGATCAGGAAAAGAACTAAAATAAATAATAAATGCACATAGTTACCTATTGGGTGGAAACCTGGCTATAAAGGGATATCCTAAGGTCAGGTAGAAAAAATAAATGTTGCCTTATTTAACTTTTTAGTTGCAATTTAGCTAGAAAATTCTCTGATAAACGAAATGAGGAAGTAGAAGAAAGAAAGAGATATAACACAGTCTCTGTCGGCTGCATTTTAAAGGGATGTTACTGTTGTTGTTATCTAGCAGTTTTCATAGAATTTATTTCCTTGTGACACAGTCCTAGTCCTATCTTTTCCTCTGAATTTCTGTTGTTGTTCCCTCTCCATTTCCCTATTCCATTTTCTTCTCTAAGGCATCTGTTATTTCTTATTTTCCTTATCTAACAGGTTCATGTTCTACCATTTCACAGACAAATTAACTGAGCCAGCTCTTTTACGGAAGCTGCCAGTCTTCTGGAAGCACCATCATTGTGCTTCATGGGTTCTGTATGATTTAAAATAGTGTGAGGAAGGTCATACCCCAATGCCCTCTCCTGTCCCAGAGAAGACATCTCTAAGAGGGCTTAGTAGTTTCTGAACTCAGGTACTCCTCCCAGGCGATGGCTGGGTCACTTGCGTTGCCTCCGACTGAGCAAAGCAGGAAATGGACACAGGGTGCTAGAACTTGAGGTACTTAAACCAAGACAGAAAGAGAGGCTGAAACAGTTAATAGAGAAAGATGCAAAGAATGTAGGTATCTGGTATCTAGTGGGGGAAAAAAAAAAACAACCCTGGTAGTAAGGTTAAAGCTACTCTAAGAGTGCTAACTCTTCTTCACTAACTCTGTTATTTGGCTGTTACATTATCTCAGCCTCCGTTTCCTTATTTATATAATGGGAATAAAACTCTTCACCCCCACAGGTGTGCTGTGAGACTAAAATGAGCAATACATATAAGAATGCTTATTAAGGAACCTGGATATTATTAAAAGTGTGGTTTTTTGATTGTTTTAATTTTTATTAGGGTGTAATTGATTTACAATATCGTGTTAGTTTCAGGTGTACACCAAAGTGAATCAATTATACATATGCATGTATCCACTCTCTTTCAGATTCTTTTCCCATATAGGCCGTTACAGAGTATTGAGTAGAGTCCCCTGCACTATTAAGAATGTGGTTTTGAAAGGTGGCGTGATGTCAAAAGGGCATAGGTGTGGCCATCAGAGATTCCGGTTCCTGCTACACTACTTTCCAGACACTTAGCCTCCTGCAGTCTTAGGGGCAGATGCAAAGGCTGCAAACCCAAAGTTCTGTTTCTGATCTGCTCTGGGATCTTGATTAAACCATATCAACTTTTGAGTTTCTATTTTTGTATCTGGAAAATGAGCACAAATAGTACCTGCTTTAAAGTTGACAAGGTTGAATATGATGATCTATGTGGGAAAAGTGCTGCAGTTGGAAAGAAAGGCTGCTTGTCACTTCTTTTATTCTCCAGCACCACAAAGCCTTGTCACCCCTCCTGAAGGGATCTCAATTACTTCAACCTGGCACACAGCCTGCTCCTTGTTGTACTAAGAGCTCTCCAAAATCTATTCTCCCTACTGTTCTAGGTTGAATGTTCCTTCATTAATCTTCTGCTGTACAAAGTGTATCATTGCCCAAGTTAGGAACACAATCGTCTGTCACAGGTACTCTCCTGGTTCTAAATCACAGTGTACCCTGGAAGGAGATGCAAACACCATTATACTCCTGGCTCAAATCATTCTGGCCCTGCTGTCAATGAGGCAGCATTACATTATCTCTAATAGAGGTCCTAATAGATAGCTCTAATAGATGTTCCATTAGTCATGTATGGATGTGAGAGGTGGACCATAGAGAAAGCTGAGCACCAAAGAATTGATGCTTTTGAACTGTCGTGTTGGAGAAGACTCTTGAGAGTCCCTTGGACTGCAAGGAGAGCACACCAATCAATCCTAAAGGAAAGCAGTCCTGAATTTTCACTGGAAGGACTGATGCTGAAGCTCCAGTACTCTGGCCACCTGATGTGAAGAACCGACTGGTTGGAAAAGACCCTGAGGCTGGGAAAGATTGAAGGCAGGAAAAGAAGGGCACAACACAGGATGAGATGGTTGGATGGCCTCACCAACTCAATGGACATGATGTTGAACAAGCTGTGGGAGCTGGTGATGGACAGGGAAGCCTGGCATGCTACAGCCCATGGGGTTACAAAGGGTCAGACATGATTGAACTGAACCGAATAGATGTCCTAGAATCTTCTTGTAAAGACTGCTGTGGAACTTCCATGTCAATGTTCCAATAAGCACCACTTTCAACATATTCATTTCCTCCTTCATGAATTGATGGGGGGCATATGGTGTGACATAATTTCTTTCTAATAATTCACCATCTTTGTTTTGTGTTTATGTGTGTGTTTATATATAAATACACATGTGTCTGTGTGTGTATACATGTGTGTATAGATACATGAACTTTTATCAACTTAATATCTGACCATTTCTTCTCTGTCTCCTTAATTTTGTCTCCTTTATTTTCTCATCACTAAATTGTGGCCAATTCTAAAGACTTAGGCATAAATGCTTCTACTCTCCCAGCTTTACTCAGATGTTTTAGTAAGTGCATCCATTTTTGTAGAGTCAACAATTGCATTTGTCTAGATGACTTATGGTAGTACCTCCAGCTTTGTTTTCTCTTATGAGCTCCAGTTTTTTACATCCAGTTACCCTCTGGACATTTTAGGATTACTCTGTGTTATAGTATGGTTTAGAAAAATAAGAAACGCATTACCCTGCTCTTAGTGCATTATTTTTCCATAGCTACTATAACAAACCTAGCAGCTTAAAACTATGCAAATTTACTATCTCACAGTCCTATAGGTAAGAAATTCAGCACAGCATGGCAACATTCTCTGCTTCGAGTCCTACTCAGCTAGAATCAAGGTATTTGCTGTGCTGTGGTTCTCATCCGGGGCTCATGGACTTCTTCCAGCTTCACTGGCTGTGGAAGGATCCATTTCCTACAACACTCTCCAGGTGGCCCTCTTCATCTTCAAGCCAACAATGCTACTGATCTCTCTGACCTCATTTCCTGCTCTTAAGGGTTCATGTGACTACCTTGGACCCAACACAGTAATCTAGGATAATCACCCTATTTCAAGGCCTATTCATTTGTAATGTTAATTACAGTTTTCAAGTCCCCCTTGCCATGTAACGTAATATATTCACAATCCCAGGGATGAGAGTGGCGATTCTATAGGGAGCCAAAAATTTTCCTGTAAAAACCATCACTGAAAACACATCTGCCACCTTTAACACAGAAGAATAGAGTTGAAAAGAACACTAGGTTCTTTCCCATTATGTTACAAAATACTGAATATAGTTCCCTGTGCTATACAGCAGATCCTTGCTTATTTTATATAGAGTAGTATCTGTAAAAAAACATGTATATATGTGTGTGTCTATATATTTGTATATATATAACTGAATCACTTTGCTGTATACCTGAAATATTGTAAGTTAACTATGCTACCATAAAAAAAAAAAAAAAGAAAGAAAGAAAGACCAGGGGACTGTGGGAAGACTGCTAGGGACCACATGGTGCAATCTGTTTTCCAAGTAGAAAAAGTCGAAGTTCAGTAGTGAATAAACATGCCAAGCTTGCACACTGTTAAATGACAACACTAGTGCTCTTCCCACCACTTCCCAAATGCAGTACTTCCATCTGTTTACATAATTTCATCTTTTGAAAACCTCACCATTGTCTAATCCTGTTGAAATGGTATTCAATCATGAGTCTGCCATCTATTATGATAACTGTCCATCTCGGCTTTGAAACTGTATCGAGTGAAACTGTTAATAAAAACATTAACCAAATATTTTGTGAAGATTTGAAGAGATCTGAGTGAATCAGCTAGAGGGAAATCATAATACAACATGTGAATAATAGTATATGTGTGCATCTGTGTGTTTACACACACACACACACACAGATGTGGATTGTAAGAGCTGACACAAAAAGAAGCAGGAAAGTCTCCCTGGAGATGGGTTTTGAAGGAAGATAAAAACATATTGGCAGAAAGTAGAGAAGGTGCTGTTATGAAGGAAGAAGACACAGATGTGTGAGTTAACAAGTGAAGAGCACCAAGCAGATTGGATTTCGTTTCGTGAAAGGAAAGGACTCTTTTGAGGAATGAGACAGCGGTGATTTTGTATCGATAAAAAGGAGACATTTAACCAGAAAGCTTTGGATCTGAGTCCATAGATTGGTTTTTGGAAAAACAAATTGAGCAATGTAATCTGGTTGGCTGTCTGTCGGCATGGGTGGGATGGAGAGCGACCCCAGGGAGAACCAGCTGGGGACTGTGTGCAGGACTCTAAACGTGAAATAAGAAACGTGGAAATGAAGAGAATGGGCAAGTCACTGAAATGTGGGAAAGACCAAGAAGGGTTAGTTTGCTGATTTAATATGGTGCTCATAGGAAAGAAAAGAATTCAAGTTAGAATTTTGAACTGGGGGAATCTGGAGGATAGATATGCCATCGACAATGATGGGGGATTTTGAAACTGTCTTGTTTTCCTTCAGTATGGGATTTCATTCCAAGCCTGTTATATGTAAAGTTGAAAGACATTAATAATTGCAGACAGTTACACTAAGCATTGCTTTTATTCTCTTTTTTCAACTTTGTTTTTTGCGATAAGACCAACCACTTGTCAAAAAAAAAAAAAAAAGGTAAAAGATAAAATGATTATTTGGATTTTGTAGTAGGTGAGGAGGTTTCTGATACATAAAAAATTAGCATTGGAAACACTTTACAGAAAAATGGAACAAAAATTTTAAGGCAGAGGTTAAAGTTTGATATTCGAGATGCATTGTGTATTTGTATGTTGGTCACTCAGTTGTGTCCACCTCTTTGCGACTCCATAGCCTGTAGCCCACCAGGCTCCTCTGTCCATGGGATTCTCCAGGCAAGAATACTGGAGTGGGTAGCCATTCCCTTCTCCAGGGGATCTTCCTAACCCAGGGATCTAACCTGGGTCTCCTGCATTGCAGGTGGATTCTTTACCATTTGAGCCACTAGGGAAGCCCCTCTAGATGTATTGCTAAATTCTAATTTATATATGCTCTTTTCAATTCTTTGCTCATTGCTACCCTGTAGCTCTCACATTCCCATCCCAAGCAATGCCTGTACCTTCCTCATCAGTATCACATAGACTGTATTTTCATAGAGTTGGCAAGTGTGTCCTATCAGGGTTCTGCAGAGAAAGTGAACCAATACTTGTTTGTCTACATATCTATTTACTTAACATTTATTATGAGGGATCAGCTCA
The DNA here is from genome assembly GCF_032452875.1 of Bos javanicus. Lineage (NCBI taxonomy): Eukaryota > Metazoa > Chordata > Mammalia > Artiodactyla > Bovidae > Bos > Bos javanicus. The sequence goes on along the minus strand of NC_083868.1, from coordinate 61,760,780 downwards.
TATAATCATGGAAGCTGAAAGGTCTCATGATCTGTGGCCTAAAAGATGGAGACCCAGGAAGGCCAGTTCTATAGTTTAGTCCTAAAACCTGGTATCCAAAGGAACCCATCAATAGTTCAGATCCCTGTCTGAGAGTAGAAGAAGATTGGATGAGATGACCCAGCTCAAATTGTAAGGCAAAAACAAACTTCTGCCTTTTGTTCTATTCAGGCACTCAATGAATTGGATAGTGCCAACCCAAGTAGGGTAACGGTAATCTGCCCTGCTGAATTCACTGATTCAAATGCTAACTCATCTAGAATTACCCTCACAGTCAACAAGAGATAATGTCTAATCCAGGTACCTAAAGGCCAGTCATGTTGACATATAAAATTAACTATCCCAGGACTTCCTTGATGAGCCAGTGGTTAAGAATCCACCTGCCAATGCAGGGGACACAGGTTCAGCCCCTGGTCTGGGAAGATTCCACTTGCCATGAGGCAACTATGCCTGTGCATCACAATGACTAAAGCTCACAAGTCCGTGCTCCACAAGAGAAGCCACCCAATGAGAAGCCTGAGCGCCACCAGTGGAGAGTAGTTCTGTTCTTAGCAACTAGAGGAAGCTCGTGTGCAGCAATGAAAACCCAGCACAGCCAAAAATAAATGAATAAAATTTTAAAAATAAAATCAACCATCGCAGGGAATGAATTAGCATAAACTGACTGTATTGATTATTTTTAATAATCTGACAAAAGCTTGCAAAAGTGTGAACAACTAGAGACAAAAATGCCTAGAATGTAGGAAAAGATTGGAAAATGCTGATTTATATTCTACCTGTTTATCATAATACAGTTATCTCCTCACCTCTAGTTTCTACCTCCTCCATTCCTTTAAGTGAATTTTCTCCAAATTTCACTTCAACATTGTTACTTTGTTCAAAACAAAGCAAAATAGAAACTTTTTAATTGTTCCTCATTGCCTAAAGTACCTAACTTCATTTATTAATGTGGCCAATTTTCTGAGATTTTTGTTCTTTCTCCCAGTTTGTTCTTATTACTCCATTTCTTCTTTCAAGCAAGTAGCCAGACTCTGTATTCCCTTGTCTCAGGGGAGGTTTGTGGCAGTGATGAGGTCAGAAGGTACCCTCAAGGTGTGTCTTTTCCTGACTTTTGCTTTCTAGAATTGGGGAAGTTTAGGATAAATACCCTGGAGGGAGAAAAGTCTAGAAGCACCAGGTATGGGTAACATGTAGAGATTTTAACTGCTGTTGAAATCAGTATGAAATTGGGCATATGATGGAATAAATGCATTTGTTTCTATATAGTCAAAAATAACTTCTACCCAGAGGAATACAAAGCAATATCTCCAGCTTTGTTCTCTCATAAGCTCCTGTTCTTCAGATGCAGCTGCCCACTGGGCATTTTGGGTGGGAGTGAGAATAAAGGGGGTAGATGCTTTTGAAAAAAAGTTAATTGCCTTCTATTCCTCACTTGCTAAAATTTTTTATTTTGGAATGCTTAATTTTATCATCTACCATATTTTTTGAGATAATTATGTATTTGTTATCCTTCATCTGTGAGTGGATTAAATTAAGTTTATAGGTTCTCTAATAATGTATTACTTTCTGACACCTGAGATGAAGTCAACTAGGTTGTAGTTTATTATTTTTTTCACACACTTTGAATTTTTTAATTAGTATTGCATTTAGGAGTTTTGCATCTAAGGTTATGATTGGAATTGGTTTATATAATTTCCTTGCTAATAAAGTCCTTGCTTACTTTTGGTATCGTGTTATCCCAGCTACATGAAATTAGAAGTGTTTTTTTTTCTATTTACTAGAAAAAATATTTACGTAAATTCACTAGAAAATGAGTATTTAATAGGTTTGAATGATCTCTTTCTTGAAAGTTTGATAGAAATTTCTGTGAAACTAAATCTTTCCTTTGTGGAAAGATTTTTAACTGATCACTCTATATTTTAGTGATTGCCTATAGGACTCTTGAAACTCTCTAATTCTTCTTGAATCAGCTTTGATATGTTGTATTTGTGTAGGATGTGTTCAGCTTTCTTAAATTTAAGAGCATAAAAGTTTTCACATTCTTCTGTTACTATCATTTTAATTCTTGTATGTCTATTTTCTCTATTTTTCTAAAGCAGTTTCTGACAAAGTTTTGTCTATTTTTTTCTTTTCTTAGTAGTATTTTGCCTTTATTGGATGTCTTTATTTTACCATTATTTCTTGTTTTATTAATTTTCTACTAAATTTATTTTTTTCTATTTCTTTGGGTTTATTCTGATGCTCTTTTTCTATACCTCAACCAGGACATTTAGCTCACATCTACAAAGGTAACCTTGTCATTTATCTGGAATGTAGTTGTATTGTAGTGGGGGTGGGGCATTTCTCTCACAGTGTCTGGTTTGCTGTACTGCCACAAGTAGAATTTCTTGAAGTAAAATTTATTGAATTATAGAGGCAAAAGCATATCTCTATTCCAGTTACTCTGACCACAGCTTAAGTATTAGACTCAGTTTTATGTATATGTTTCTCTTTGCATAATTAAATGATGTATTAACAAATGTAGAATGCATGTTGATAAAAGTAAAAAGGGAGGGATGTCTGAAATTCATGACATATGAGGAAATGTTGAAATAATCATTGATTATTTCACCTAGAAATTAGAGGGGGGGATGAGAAAGTTTTCAAAATCTTGAATTGCTACAATATGAAAAAGAGATTGGATTTTTTAAAAATTATAAATGACAAAAATTAGTTTACCAGATAAAATTTAGAAGCTAGCTGTATTCAAGAACTAAACAATGCTTAATAAGCCCCCTGATGGTAGGAAATCTATTATGATAGGCATGATTCAGAGGCTGGGCCACTACTTAACCAAATACTGTTGTGAAATTTCACATATGATTTAAAGAGTGAAATTTTACTTGCGATTTGATGATTTTAAGCTCTATGAGCTTTGAAAAGAGATCCTTGAGCACCTACTCCTTTTGTTTCCATCACAGTATCTAAACCTCCCTAAATGAACTCTGTGAATTCTGAACATGAATGTATAAATGAATGATTGAATCCATCATAACAGCAGCACGTACAATGAGAAGTCTGTTTCCTTTCCCATCTCGTCTAGGCTACTGGTCTCCTCTGTCTATGGAATTCTCCAGGATAAATACTAGAGTGGGTAGCCATTTCCTTCTCCAGGGGATCCTCCCAACCCAGGGATCGAACCCACATTTCCTGCATTGCAGGCAGGTTCTTTACCATCTGAGTCCCAAGGAAAGCCCTATAGTTAATACAACCATACACTTAAAAAGGGGTATATGTGTGTGTGTTAGACAAGCAGCAGAAAAAGATAATCTGTTAAAATTCAATCCCTGAAAGTGATTTCTTATTCAGGGTGAGTAAAACCCTCCAATGTTTCAATTCAATGACACCCTGGGAATGTTTTATGGATCAGGTTTCAGCACCTGTTAGCAGTGAAACTGAGCGGCTGAGCCACTTTTGATGGATGGCCCTACAGAGTCTGTCTTTAAAACAGTACCCTTGGCTCGCCCCTTCGTAACTGCTCCCTTCACGCAGGATTCTGATAATCTTCCTTCTGCAGGCTCCTGAGTCAGGATAGGATATCTGCTTTCTTCAGTGAACTCTGTCTGCCTTTCTACCTTCCCCATTAATTACTTCTCGGTGTAATTCTGCCTATTTCTCCTCCTGGGGAGAGAAGTGTATCACGGCTCTCTGATTTCAGTCATCATCCTCATCATGCACAGTCTCCTTGCTTCCAGTTTTACCCCGCTCACCTCCGATCCAGCTCCTGCTCTGCAGCCAGGGGATCTTTCAACAACAAAAATGTTGAGAATGCAACTTCCTTGTTCACCCTTGTCTATTGGTTCTGCATTACCAGATCAAGTCCCAAATCAGAGTGTAGCCTAAGAGAAGCTGTCAAATCTGTAACCTACCTACCACTCTCGAGTCCTTTCTCACTAAAATCCATCTGCACAGGCAGTGAAATGTTTCATTCTTCGACAAGAACCATTCTCTCCATCTTTTGTCTAGGTCATTATGGAAGTTATTCCCTTTGCCTGGAGCCCTCACTGATAAAATGAGTTTCATTTGGCAAAAAATAATTTGAAATGATGGAGACATATGTGACCAAATGTTAGTCAACAAAGCATACAAAAAATGGTTCTTTTATTTTTTCTTCCATTAAATGAACTTAATCTCACCTCTAGGTCACAAGCTTGCCATCTTGGTCATATTTCCATCAGCACGTTATTCATTCTGCTGGCTGGTTTATCTGATTCCATTTTATGATATAGTACATTCTCTATATTTCTATAATACTTTATTGGGGTTTCAAATATAGTTAAGAAATCTCCATGCTTAGATTCACCAATAACTCTCTAAAGTCAGGATAAATATGTTATAGGCTGCCAGTTATGCTCTTAATAGCCATCTTTCCCTTGATCATGGAATACTGACTATTTAACTGTACCATCTCCCAGCATCTCTTTAAGCTACAGATGGCACAGGACAGTGGGATAATGAATGGAAGTGATGTGTGCAAGTCAAGATCATCTCCAAGTGCAGAGCTTTTACTCAGTAATCTGGCCCTACTTACCTCTCTAGTCTTATGTATTGCACTTGTTGAAATGTTACACTAATCATATCAGTTGTGGCTGAAGTTGTGTTGTGTTACTGCATGCTATTGAGCTTTTACTCCTTCTGCTCCCCTGGTAGGAAATAGACTTCCTTTCATTATCTTCGGCTTCCCTGGTGGCTCAGAGTTTAAAGCGTCTGCCTGCAATGCAGGAGACCTGGGTTCAATCCCTGGGTCAGGAAGATCCCCTGGAGAAGAAAATGGCAACCCACTCCAGTATCTTCAGCTTTAAGATCTCCATCTCTTTGGTCTTCCTATCTGTTTTCTGGTCTGGTTTAGATGCCACCCCTGTGAGCTTCCACCCTACTGGTTTATTGAAATTTCTTATTTATATAACTAGTTTGTCAATTGAGTGAAAAGTTCCTGAAGAAAGCTATGGTGTTGTATCCATGTCTGTAGCCATGACACAGGCCAGGTGCTTCTTTAATGACTGATATAGCAAATATTCAGGCAGCAGAGGCCACTAAAACAGCATGATGAGTTGAATGCATGTGGTAAGAAGCTAGGAAGAATAGCAATCTCTAAGAGACACTGGATGTCTCCCTAACTTGGCCATCTAGAACTTCTATTCTGCCATAAGGGGAAAGTATCCCTGATTATATACCTCCGCTTCCTTCTGCATCAGACCTCCCCAGTAACATTTGCCATTCACATGCCCTGTTTCTCTCTCATGCTTGGCCCACAGAGTATGCTGCCCTCACACTTCAAACCTGGCTACTTGAGGAATACGTTCTTATCACTATTTCACAAAGTGTCACAATTCCACTGAATCAGAGAAAGCAATATAATTTTAATTTTTTATTTGCTTCAAGTACAGAGGAGTGACGGCATTAGTGAGGTAAAGTGCAGTTGAGGACAGGGGAGAAGAAATGCTTGGGGGGAAAGACTCCTTTTTATGGCACAATGTCATAATGTGTCACAGTTGTCACAGGACAATTGTCATTTGCTTTTATATCTTATTTATGAATCTAAGTCCCTAGCTGACTGAGTGGCTCAGATTGTTAGCAGCCCATCAGGATTTGTGCTCCCTGAGTTAAGATGAGCGTCTAAAGGTTGTCCTCCACGTTGCCTTTCAGAGGCCAGGGGAGTTTCATCCTTCATTTTTCATCTCCTCAAATACGGCTCATGGTTTTAGTGATTGTTATGGTACCCCTAATAGTTTTGGAATCTGAGGCATTTCTGCTTCATCTTCACACAATGGAGACTGCCCAAATCTAACTTTCCTATATGCAAATTTTAGCAAGAAAGCTATTCATTCATGCAAAATGTATCTATGGAGTACCTTCTAAATGTGTGCTTTGATTGATGTCTTATATTTTTATTTTTTATTTTGTTATTATTTATGTTTGTTGTTTGTGTTTTTGACATTCTTGTCTAGTAGTTCCCAGCCTTCCCTGGAGGCCCTGCTACACTCTCGAGAGCCTTCCTTCCTTTTCCTCGTAAGGGTGTCCCAGTTATCTGACTTGCCCTCTGTGACTCTGACCCACTGTGAATGTTCCACCCAGCCAGGCTTCAGGGCACCCCCCTTTCCTTGATGGAGAACATAGATGCTTCTTCCTTCCACAAAATCTGAGTTAACTCTTAGGGTTTGAGGTTTGCCTTTCAAAGACATAAGGTCTAACACGGCCTCCACCGCCTCCAGGGCTCCAAGCCTGAGGAGGACGCTTCCCTCTTTCCTGCATGCCTTGAGATAAAACTCCGTCTGTCCTTTTATTCCACTGCCTTCCCTCTTGTGTGGATCTGTACTGATTGCTAGAGTGCTGGGAATTCATGCTAATAATGAGTTCTCAAGAGTGACTTTCCCCCCTTTTTTTTTCTTTTTACTTTCTTTTCTTTTTTTCCCTCGAGTGGTTAGCTCTGAAAAGAATAATATATCAAATCATTTTTATTCAACTTTGGAGGGAGAAGAAAGAGGAAAAGGGAGGGAGAAAAGCCCTTTTGCGGTTTTAATTGCTTTGCAGCGTCTGCAGGAGGCTCCGCTCAGCTTATCAAAGCTCACACAGCTGGGGCCCTGCGCCCCTGGCTCAGCGCGGCCTCGGTGGAGTGGCTGGGCTCTGCCGATGGACCAGACAGGGCCTCAGCTATCTGATGGCTTCTGTGCTTAGGAGGTTAATTCAAGTGATGAATTGGAAAATTGGGGAGGGTGGAGAAAAGAGATTGAGGCTGCTTCAGGATTTTTAAAATTAAGATTTAAAAAAAAAAAATGAAATTCTATTCCTCCCTTCCTGCTTTCCAGGATTTGATGGATTTGTATATGCAACAGGGAAAATAAAGTCTTCTTTAGTTCTAAGATCATAATATGATTTGACATTTGTATAGTTTGCCATTATCTTTTTCTAATACTCAGGGACGTCTCTGTGGTATATGTCTCATTGTTGAAACTAAAAATCAAAGGGGACATTAAAAGCTACAGAAGAGAAGGCTGAGGCACAATATACTATTCCAGTGAAGACATGTAGTAGGTTGGTTTAAGATGTTGATAAGACAGTCACAGTCTCTAGGAAGGCAGAACAAGGGAATGTATAGTCAGGTTTGCTCATGTAAGAGAAACAGATGAGCTGTTGTTAGAGAATAAGTGTTTTAAAACAAGTGATCGCCATTGGGGAAAGGAAAGGGGCAGAGACAATATAGGTGGAGGGGTGTGAAAAGTGCAAATTGTGAGGTATAAAATAAGGTACACCAATATATTGTACTGTACAAGGAATATAGTCCATATTTTATAATAACTATAAATGGAGTATAACCTTTAAAAATTATAAATCACTACGTTGTAACTTGTAACATGTAATGTTATACAGCAACTATACTTCAATTTTTTTAAAAGTGTTCTTTAAATGGAGTTTGGGAATAGCTCATGGAATCACTTAAAACAGAAAGACTTAAAAGTAGATATTTTAGCTGGAGAAGGTATGGAGAAATGGGAACCTTCCTACACTACTGGTGGAAATGTAAAATAATGAAGCCTCTATGGAAAACAGTAGGAGATTCCTTAAAAAAAAAAAAAAGACTGAAAACAGAGCTGCCATATGATCCAGCAATTCCCTTCCCAGATATATATCTGTAGAAAACTCTAAAAGAAAAGATACATGCACCCCAATGTTCATAGCAGCACTATTTATAATAGCCAAAACATGCAAAAAACCTAAGTGTCTATTGTCAGATGAATGGTTAAAGAAGATATGGTACATCTATACAATGGAATATTACCCAGCCATAAGAAAGAACAGACTAGTGCTATTTGTACCAACATGGATAGACCTAGAGATTATCAAACTAAGTTAAGCAAGTCAGAGAAAGACATGTGTCCTATGATATCACTTTCATGTGGAATCTAAAATATGACACAAATCAGCTTATTTACAAAACAGATACAGATTCATAGATATAGAAAACAAATTTATTTGTTTATTTAAATTTATGATTATCAAAGGAAAAAGGTGGAAGGGGAGGGATAAATTATGAATTTATATATACTACTATAAATAAAATAGATAAACTGCAAGGTCCTACTCTATAGCACAAGCAGCTATATTCAATATTTTATGATAAACTATAGTAGAAAAGAATATGAAAATTTTATACACATTGTATAATTTACATATATATATATATGAATCATTTTTCTGAATCCTAGAAACTAAGATAACATTGTAAATGCTTTAATTGTTTTTTAAGCACCTGATATTTTTAAAATTGACCTTTATAGGTAAGAATGAGGGTCAAAATTAGCTTGTAATGGCTTTTTTTTATTTTTTCAAGATCTTATGTCATCTTGAGATGGTACAATATTTCTCTGTGGGGTGGTGTAAAAGCCTGACCAAGCACCAACAGAGAAAAACACACACCTTTCTATGTGCAGCCCTCTCACTGTACTTCACAACACTCCTGTCTTTTTCCATAGCGGTTAAGAGCAAGCACAACTTTGAAATCAAGCAGCCTGGTTCACGTCCTGTTTCTACCACTTAATGGCTGTGTTAACTTGGGCATGTTACCTAACCTCTCGGTGCTTCAGAATTCTAATCTGTAAGATTGGGATTATTGTAATCATTGCCACATAGCATTGTCATGAGAATTCAATGAGTTAATGTTGTAAAGTGATTGGAATGGTGCCTGGCACGCAGTAAGCCCTCAGTGATTTAAGCTATATCCATCCATGCCAATCCGTTGTTGCAATACAAAACAGACCAGTGCTTTCCTCAGTCCAACTATACTGAGTCTGTGTACAAAGCCCCCACAGTTGCTACCTTCCTGCATACAGAATCTGTGTCCAGTTCACTATTGTTGATTTTACTAAGGATTTTGCATATTATTTTGCTGATGATCATTGTTAGTGCTATTATTATCTGTCCTTAGGTGGGTACAGATACTTGAATTAGGTCAAGACAGGCCAGGAGCCACAGGGTATAATAGAAAGTGCACAGACTTGGGCATCCCTCAGACCTGACTGTATTCTTTCTCAGCTTTTTCTCTGATTATGAGTGATTTACTTAACCTTTTTAAGTCCCAATTGCCTCAATGTAGAAATACTGCCTTGAGAATAAAGAAGGCAATGGTGATGATTTGAAATGCAATCACTGCCACAGTAGATTCCCTTATACAGAGAAATCAGACAATGCTTACTTCTTACTCCAGCGTCTGGTGCTGTGGGTGGCCACAAGGGGAGAGGGATTTGTGTGAAATTTTTTTTTTAATAATATGCTTAAATATTTTTGGAATAAGATAATTTATATGTGTTATGTCTGTCAGCCCAGTTAATACACATTTACTATTTTAAAATTTTAAAGAACATTCTATTTCAATTAAATTGTTTAATTGGAAGCAGAATGCAGGCTTATTGCTTGTCACTTATATCTGATAAAGAACCTGTGTTTTCTGGTTAATTCAATTTAAAATAAATCTCATCACTTTAAATATATTAGGAGAAAGGGGGGAAGCTTTTCTCTCTTAAAAGTGACAATGGAGCAATCTGTTATTAAATGTAGAAAATGATGCTAATGCAACCTGATATCTGAGATTTCACAACACAAAAATCAGGAAATTCAGAGTTTCCCACAGCAACCATAACTCTTCTCCCCTTGACCATATGTAACAATTTATATTACTGAATATGCACTTAACTCTAAATGATTGTGTGCGCTCAAAGGGCCCCAATTACAGTCACCCTGAGCACCAGAAATGTGAAATTCTTGACATTTGTGTACCTGAGAATTCAAGATTCAGTGGTGCTTTTCTTTCTTCTTGCTATTTTTATGTTATATTCACCTTTTTAGAATTATCTTTTAAAATATTGAAAATATTACCATTGCCTTCAGCCTTGAGCTTGAGCTATGATGCAATAGATACGTCAGGAAAGATACAGTGATTAGTTCCTTTGTGCGTGAGTTAGGTACATGCTACGTGTAAAGCCCAATTCTGTGCTCCCTAATTGTCCTGCAGTTTGCAGCTTCCTACCTGGCCCTAAGAACCATCAATCAACATTGATTAAGTTCAATATCAGAGTCTGTAGTTTTTCTGTTTGAAAGTGGTATTTGGAAGAAATCACCCTGAAGTTTGTGATTGTTAATATTCACAGCCCATGTCCTAATGTATTTACTTGATTAAGAAAGACAAACACAGCTAGCACTTTGGCTATTAAATTACTTTAGGATATAATTTTTAACTGCTCTAATATATCTTCATTCTATATAACCAAAATCTGAAACAAAAACAAAAAAGGAATATTAATAAACAGTATTAGTCACTATAAAAATCCATGTAATCCCTTGGACTGCAAGGAGATCCAACCAGTCCATCCTCAAGGAAATCAGTCCTGAATCTTGATCGGTAGGACTGATGCTGAAACTGAAACTCAATACTTTGGCTACCTGATGCAAAGAACTGACTCATTTGAAAGGACCCTGATGCTGGGTAAGATTGAAGGCGATAGGAGAAGGGGACTACAGAGGATGAGATAGTTGGATGGCATCACTGACTCAATGGACATGAGTCTGAGTAAACTCTGGGAGTTGATGATGAACAGGGATGCCTGGCGTGCTGCAGTCTATGGAGTTGCAAAGAGTCGGACACAACTGAACTGAACTGAACTCCGGTTTTTAATGGTATTATTCCATATCAGTTCATTGGTACTAGAAAGTGATCCATAGGGATACCTGATCATATTCTCTTGCCATCAGTGAACCGGAGGGAAAGGAAGTTATTAAATAATCTGGTGCTTAGAATCAAACAACCTTATGAATTATTAGATTAGAAGTCCTACTTCATGAAATTTGCTCAAATCATCTAATCAGACAAGTAAAGGCTGAGCACCGAAGAATTGATGCTTTTGAACTGTGGTGTTGGAGAAAACTCTTGAGAGTCCTTTGGACTGCAAGGAGATCCAATCAGTCCATTCTGAAGGAGATCAGCCCTGGGATTTCTTTGGAGGGAATGATGCTGAAGCTGAAACTCCAGTACTTTGGCCACCTCATGCGAAGAGTTGACTCATTGGAAAAGACTCTGCTGCTGGGAGGGATTGGGGGCAGGAGGAGAAGGGGACGCCAGAGGATGAGATGGCTGGATGTCATCACTGACTCGATGGACGTGAGTCTGGGTGAACTCCGGGAGTTGGTGATGGACAGGGAGGCCTGGCGTGCTGCGATTCATGGGGTCATGAAGAGTCAGACAAGACTGAGCGACTGAACTGAACTGAACAGTAGGTATATGTGCAGAAATGAACATCACAGCATACACTATAATGAAAAACAAAAAGACAGAGAGAGAGAGATGAACTAAATACCATGTAATAAAGTTGTTGCTGTCATCATTCTTCAGTCTGAAAGTTGTATCTGACTCTTGGTGGCTCCGTGGACTGCAGAATGCCAGGCTTCACTATCCTTCACCATCTCCCGGAGTTTGTGCAAATTTATGTCCATTGAGTCAGTGAGTGATGCCATCCAACCATCTCATCCTCTGTCACCTGTTTCTCCTCCCACTCTCAATCTTTCCCAGCATCAGGGTTTTTTCCCATGAGTCGACTCTTCACATCAGGTGGCCAAAGTATTGGAGCTTCAGCATCAGTCCTTCCAATAAATATTCAGAGTTTATTTCCTTTAGGATTGACTGGTTTGATCTCCTTGCTGTCCAAAAGACTTGCAAGAGCCTACTCTAGCACCACAGTTCAAAAGCATCAATTCTTTGACACTCAGCCTTCTTTATGGTCCAACTCTCACATCCATACATGACTATTGGAGAAACCATAGCTTTGATTATATGGACTTTTGTCTGCAAACTGATGTCTCTGCTTTTTAATATGCTATCTAGGAAAGACTGGTTAACTATTGACACAACACTTTAATAAGCAATATTTAACAATGTTAACTTAGATATATATTTATAATTTGTCATGAGAAGAATTCCATAATACATTGTTAAATAAGAAAAATATAAATTTCAAAGTCTGAATACATAACATGATCTAATTTGGGAATATGGAAATGTGCATAATCATGTATATTTTTCTATTTATATAGAACTCGAAAAAATGTCTGGAATAATATATTTAATACATTGACAATGATTATCTCTGAGTAGTGGAATTTCAGATAATATTTATTTTTCTCTTTATCTGTACAGTTTTAATCTTTCCAGTAACTATATTATCAGAAAAATTAATTAACTTGCTTTAAAACAACTCTGTGTGTATGCATTATACATAAGTATGTATACATAGATATGTATGCCTGATCTGATGTCTGTCACTGTTTTAAAGCAAATACACAGCAGCCACAGACAAGGATGTGGTCAAAGCTCACACCATTCACCACCTGAGCCTTTGTTTTTGCACCAGATCACAGCAGTTAATCCACCACAAAGAAAAATAGAGTCCTACGTAAAGTCACTTGGGTGGGCATCCAAGGATCATGGATGTAAGGCCCACATTTTCAAGGAGTTACACTCTTAGATGTAACACTCTTAGGTGACACTGAGTAGAGAGGGACCAGGTAGAGTCTGGCTTGAGTCATGGCTTGAGTGAAAGAGCACTGGGGCCATGTGAGGGTAGAGTATGTGGTAATGGGTACTGGTAGCAAAGAGGTACAACCAGATGGAGTAGAGATGAGCTGAGGGGGCATTTTAGTGGGACGTGGAGAAAGTGGATAAGAAGTATTAATTTTAAGGATACAATTTGGATTGATTTGTAGGAAGTCTAGGCTGTCAGAGCCTACACTTAGAATATAGTTCAGTCAAGATTTATTGAATGTTTATTTACCAAAAAAACAAAAACAAAAAACAAAAAAACAAAACTAGCCAGCACTTAAGTGGAGATTTAGCAAACAAGAGCAAGGAAAAAAGACATCCTCATGAGATGAAGAGGTAATGTGTAATGAATGAGCATTGCCTAGAACACCATGACTGGAACACCAGGAGGCAACAGCTCAGCAAAGATCTTCCTTTGAAACTCTGCACTTTGTCTTCCTTTCTTTCCTTCTCACTGTCATAACCCTCATCTGGTTGTTACTTTTCTTCTTCACTTACTCATGCAAAATGTTTGTGTTACCTGCTATTTGTAAGATATTGTGGCAAATATTTGCATCATGGTGACAAATAATGCACAGTCCTGACCTTGGAAGCTTGTAGTCTGATGGGAGAGTTGGAGAAGCAAACAGGTACTCTTCACCAATTTAGGTGTAATGACATGGAGAGATACAACTGTAGCAACTAATTCAAACAAATGAATAGGTTTTGAGTTTTTCTCCCCCTGTCTTATTGCTAGATTCCTTCAGTGACTTCCTAATTGCTAGACCTTGTCTTCATTCCACCTGAAGCACTTTAATGCTGGTAATTGACTCAAATTTTCTAAAAAAGGAATTGCATTCTATCACTTTCTTATTTATGAACTTACAATGACTCTGTATTCTCTTTTATACTTAATTTAAACTGTTAAGTTCCTTCCATGCTCTATTTCACACTTCTATCCAAACGCATAGTTCTTTATTCATTCATTTATTTAGCTAATGTACTTGCTTCTACTACAAGGAACACTGAGGTTAGAAAGATGAGTAATATATAGTCCTTGTCTCTAAGAGCTTATGTTCCGGTAATACTGAGTAGAAATATGTAAAAGATGAGTACAATAAATGTATAATGCTATGGCGTGCTGCAGTCCATGGGGTCACAAAGAGTCAGACACGACTGACCAACTTAACAGCAACAACAGTGGTCAGAGTATATACAGGACACAGTATAAAGGAAAAAGTTATGAATTCTTTCTGAGCAAAAGAATAAAACTAATAGAAGAGGTTAAATCTGAAGAAAACAAGATGGAGCCTGCAGATTAAAGAGCAGCTTTCTTTGTTGAAGGCTGAACATGAGTAAAAACATAGATAAATGGAGCAACATACAAATTGGAAGAGACTGACATTGAGATTTACCTCAAAGTACATGGAAAAATTAGGCTGTGGAGATGAATAAAGTCTACATCAAAATAAGGTCTCCTTATGATACTAAGTGGGCTACCAGGTGGTCCTAGTGGTAAAGATCCTGCCTGCCAAGCAGGAGACATAAGAGACATGGGTTCTATCCCTGGGTCAGGAAGATCATGGCAGAAGAGCATGGCAGCCCACTCCAGTATTCTTTCCTGGAGAATCCCCACGGACAAAGGAGCCTGGGGAACTGCAGTCCATAGGGTCACACAAAGTCGGACACAACTGAAGCAACTTAACAGGCACCCACATTATACTAGGTATTTTGTAGTCACTGACTTTTACTAAATGTTTGTAAGGAGAGTAACATGACCAGTTTGGATTTGGGGGAGGAGATGGGAATACCAGACCACCTGATCTGCCTCTTGAGAAATGTGTATGCAGGTCAGGAAGCAACAGTTAGAACTGGACATGGAACAACAGACTGGTTCCAAATAGGAAAAGGAGTACGTCAAGGCTGTGTATTGTCACACGGCTTATTTAACTTCTATGCAGAGTACATCATGAGAAACGCTGGGCTGGAAGAAGCACAAGCTGGAATCAAGATTGCCAGGAGAAATATCAATCACCTCAGATATGCAGATGACACCACCCTTATGGCAGAAAGTGAAGAGGAACTAAAAAGCCCCTCGATGAAAGTGAAAGAGGAGAGTGAAAAGTTGGCTTAAAGCTCAACATTCAGAAAACGAAGATCATGGCATCCGGTCCCATCACTTCATGGGAAATAGATGGGGAAACAGTGGAAACAGTGTCAGACTTTATTTTTTTGGGCTCCAAAGTCACTGCAGATGGTGACTGCAGCCATGAAATTAAAAGACGCTTACTCCTTGGAAGGAACGTTATGACCAACCTAGATAGCATATTCAAAAGCAGAGACATTACTTTGCCAACAAACGTTCATCTAGTCAAGGCTATGGTTTTTCCTGTGGTCATGTATGGATGTGAGAGTTGGACTGTGAAGAAGGCTGAGCGCCAAAGAATTGATGCTGTTGAACTGTGGTGTTGGAGAAGACTCTTGAGAGTCCCTTGGACTGCAAGGAGATCCAACCAGTCCATTCTGAAGGAGATCAGCCCTGGGATTTCTTTGGAAGGAATGATGCTAAAGCTGAAACTTCAGCACTTTGGCTACCTCATGCGAAGAGTTGACTCATTGGAAAAGACTCTGATGCTGGGAGGGATTGGGCGCAAGAGGAGAAGGGGACGACAGAGGATGAGATGGCTGGATGGCATCACTGACTCGATGAACGTGAGTCTGAGTGAACTCTGGGAGTTGGTGATGGACAGGGAGGCCTGGCGTGCTGTGATTCATGGGGTTGCAGAGTCGGACATGACTGAGCGACTGAACGGAACTGATGGAATAAAGATCATTTAGAGGTGGAGATGAAAAACAAGATCACTTAGGAGTCTACTATGTTTATTTGGACAAGGGTATTTTCCTGGTGTGTCAGACAGTAAAGAATCTGCCTGCAAATGCAGTAGACCAGGATCTGATCCCTGGGTTGGCAAGATCCCCTGGAGAAGGAGTGGCAACCCAATCCAGTTTTCTTACCTGGAGAATTCCATGGACAGAGGAGCCTAGTGGGCTACAGTCCATAAAGCGACTAATACACTTCAACAAAGATACTAAGACAAGTTAATAAAGGAAGGAGACTGATATAAGAGCAGATGAGGATCTAGCAATAAGAACTTATGGCATAATTTCCAACTTTTTCACTTGGTAAATGGATGAATGGATGGGTGGTTGATACTCACTATAGGAGAGATTAAAAAAGAGTCATAGGAGACAGGGGAGGTGATGCAAAGATATAGGGAGGCAAGATACTGAGTTCAGTCTTAGGTATGATGACTTTGAGATGCTTTGGGTAATTCAAACACACTGTTGAATATATGGATTTTAAACCTAGGAAAGAGTCCTAGGCTAGGGAAACAAATTTCAAAACTATGTAAAAATTGCAATTGAAATCATGGGAGTAAATGCATTTATTCAACAAATATTCAGTGGAAGCCAATTATAGACCACAGAGTCTTCTAGAGGCTAAGGATTTAGAGTGAGCAAAATGCAAAAGAATTCCAACCACTTATAGAACTGGAATTTTTGCAGAGGGAGCCCAATAGTAGTAAGTAGGTAAAATGTGTAATGTATCAACTGATGATAAATAGAGCATGGAAGAGGGGACAGAGGACAGGGGTGGTAATCACAGGAAGTTCTGCAGTTTTTTAAGGGCAGTCAATGAGGACTTCACTGACAGGGTGATGTTTAAGCAAAGACAAAAAGAGAGGAAATAGCTGCTATAGTCGTGGGTAAAGAGAGTAACATTAAAACTAAAAGAGAGAAGGAAAACCTAAAAATGTGCATTTGCAAGTC
This sequence comes from Bos javanicus, assembly GCF_032452875.1. Lineage (NCBI taxonomy): Eukaryota > Metazoa > Chordata > Mammalia > Artiodactyla > Bovidae > Bos > Bos javanicus. Next base: position 61,744,309 of record NC_083868.1, on the reverse strand, counting down.
TCTTTTGAAGTTAAAAAAAGTTCAAAAAAATTTTTATGGAGTTGCACTATATGTATGGTATTGCTTTTAAATTTAAAATAGAAATGTCATCTGAAAATATTTTTATGCCGTAAGTATAAAATGTAGACGACACACACACAAACACGTATATTTTAGTCCTCTCTCAAATGTATAACCTCACCCACTTCCTGCTTCTAATTCCCACAATCTTAAATTTAATATATTGTGAATCACCTTTTCATATCTTTTTAGACACAGAATAGAGAAGCCAATTTATAATTTTCTATTATAAACATGCTTAGATTATATGTATAACAATAAAAAGTAAACATTTTTGTTGTTTAGTCGTTCTGTAAGACTTGAATATGTAATAGAATAGAACTCATTATAATAACTTGATAATTTATATTACCAATTAAAATGTACATGTGGTTAGAGGATGCCATGCACAAAATAAAAAAAAACAAAAATAAAAAATAAAATGTAGACGAATTGGTAGAATAATGGAGATTACCACAAATTTGGGAGGTTTACTTAACTGTGAGAGAGGATATTTGAAATTGAGATGTTTTAGAAGATCATTCTAGCATGTTGTTTTTAATTTCTATATCTAAATATGTAATTTTTCCATCTACATACATGTTCAGATACCTTTGAATCATGTCTTTAAGTTCATATTCTGAGTCTCTACCAAGTCTGCAATGATCCCTTGCCATGATCAGCCTGTCATATTAGGGAGCTATCTACTCCCCAAGGACTGAAACAGAAAGATCATTGAAGACATGCCTAGAGATTTCTAAAGTATACTGTCTCCAACACCTTCATGTTTCTACGTGCCTTTTTATCAAAAACTTCACTTTTAGATATTTGTTTACTAAAAACTCTGCAGATGTAGTTTGATCTTTTCTTCTAGGTAACAAAAGCAAAATTCATGATCATTTGTAATTAATATCCATAGAGCTTGATTAGAGAGTCAACCTTTTCTATTTATTTACATATTTTTTGCATGTATCTAACTGAGATTATGAATGCCCAATGTGGCATTATTTTAATATGCCCAGATACTGTACCTCCTGTCCTAACCAGACAAATTCAATTTCTTGATGTAAGAGAAGATTTTCCAGATACCTTTATATTTCTTGCTTGAAAGCATTCATTATACATTATTCATTCTTGTTAACTGCATTCCTCTCCTACTAATATCTAGATATTTATTATTATTTTAATTGGAGGTCCTAATTTCCTCAAAGTATTTGAAATAACCGACTTTTGAGCATGATCACAGGTCTGAATCGCATATGTACTCACAATTAGAAGAGACTGATTGCCCATCACCTTTATCTTTCTCAGAGACAATACCAAATATCCCCAAGAGGACCCAGGCCACTTTTGCTCTCTAGAGCCCTGCATTCTTCTACCCACAGACACTTTCTTTGTCTACAGGGCTGTCATTATATGGAAATCCAGAAATCTGTAAATTTCCATTTACCATCAGATGTAGATCTCTTGCTTAGCTGTTATTTCTTTCTGTTAACTGGATTATTTGTATGCGGATCTGCTACTGTTATTCATTATTAGGGGAAAAAAATTCTCAAGTACTCTAAAGCTATCTTTCTGTTTAAACCCCCTTTTGCTATTTCTCTCTCATCCCTCCCTCTCTTTCACATTACACTTATTTTTTGCTCTCTAATTAGTGGTAGTAGACAATTGGACGCAATTACCTAGTAGCCGGTTTCACAGGCATGAATAAATCTATTCATTGTACATATAGGGTATAGGAAAAAGTTAGATTAAAAAAAAAAAAAACTTTTCATTCTTTCCTGTCAGCTTTTCATTTCAGTTCAACTCTGTACCATTATATGTATGAGGGGGCGGGGTATATAGGTATTTTCCAGTGTACACTGGGCATGGTTTCCTGCTACCAAGCCATTTTAGAGGTACACTTCTCGAGCCCACAGAATGAGTCCATGCAGACCATGACTTGAATTAAACTACCCATAGTGTCTGACCTGCCATATTAGCTACACCAATGCTACCCTTCAATGCGTAACAAACATTAACTGTATTTGCCTTTTGAATATTGTTATCATAAATCTCTTCACGTTCTCAACCTTCTCAAGTAGTTTAGAGTGCTTTATCTGCCAAGCTAACTGTGGCTTTACCCTTTACTAAAGAATTCCTAAGTTTAGGCATGAGAAAACCAAAGACAGCCGGTAGTCTGCAAGCTCAGGATAAACTACACCATAACTGTACAGCAAATATCTCTCAAAGATACAGTAATTATACAACAAATACCTCTTTGCTAAGCAGTGAATTATAGAGCCCAATATCCTGTAATTACAAACCATTTATATATCGGCTTAAATTACTGTGGGTGCCACTTAGTGTAATCACTTTGGTGATTAATCAAACATTATGTGCAGTATGGAATGCTTCAGAGTTCACAGGTGTGCATGTTTTTCCAGTGCTTGCCCTAAAGTATCAAACTGCAAAGTTGCTAGCATTTTATTTTCCCCATGTCTTGCAAAAGCTTCTCTATTTCCCACATCTTCCCTGAACTACCGTGGCTTTATGTTTGCTTTAGAGACATTTGGTAATATACTATCTTAAGTTTCAGTGGTTAAAAAGCTTTATTTTAATACCTACAGTTTTCAGAACTTCAATCTGTAGACACTTCAGGGGGTTAAACCAGAAATAAACTCATCTAGCCAAGGATTTGTTTTGGAGCGAGACTGGTGCCTTGAGCTTCTGTTCTCCTGAGCGATAACCTTTCACAGCCTAGTCACGGAGCATTTAAGCAATGGGCCAAGTGCCTACCTAGGTGTTCCTTGGGTAGGGTACAGATCTGCCCTAAGGCAATGGATGACAGGGATTAGTCCAGGACTGTTGGTCTGAGCTCTTGCATTTTTGGCTGCCAAAGAATTTAATCTTCCTGGCAACAGTTAAGTAAGGGTCAAATCGGATTATTCTAAACCAATATGAGAAAAATTTGAGAACAATAGCTGGCTAGGGAGAGAACGTCATGCAACTGAATTACAGTAAATTATACAGAGTCTTGCCTTGGATGGAATAATTTGATCACAAAAGCTGCAAGTAACAATTATTATTTATTGCAGCAGACACCCTTCAGCAGCTCATATGGAAGCATCCTTAAGCAATGCTACCTGACCTCCTCCGTACATGACCCAAATACACAAATCGGTCAATATACTTGAATAACATTATTAACATTTACTCTGGGAGACACTATGCTAAGTGTTTTACTTATATTAATATTACCTCAACTGATCTTCACAATAACTTCATGAGATACATACTATCATTACCCCCATCTCATAGGTGAGGAAACTGAGAGTCAGTCTTGTCAGTAATGAATTCATGTCTATTAAGTGGCAGATCTGGCTTTTCAACCCAGGCAGCCTGGCTTCTAAACATTATACTATAGCAGCCTCTGTTCAAGTCTAAAATGAGCCCTGCTGATGCTCTATTATTGATTTTAATGGTGGTTGCATCTCAGCTTTGTTTAATCTCAGAAGTCACATTCTTCCCACCAAAGCTTTTGCACAGCTCATATTTGTATAACCATGCAGGAGTGTCTTGGAGGCTCTAAATTTTATTACACAGTAGTTTGGACCCAACACATACTGCTGTGTACTATGACAGAACAGATTGGGGATAAATAACTGGCAGTATAACTCATTGGTAATTTAATGTCTGGGTATCAGGTAATTTACTGGCCATTATGACTCTGTGCAGTGGACTCTATCAACTGCTTGCTTCCTTTTTTTTTTTTTCTCTCCCCTTCCCCCTTTTTTTAATTCAACAACAAAAATGTCATCCTTAGGCTATAAAAGTAGAAAGTTGAACTCCAGATACTAGGATTTTCCTTCTTCAGCATTAAAAAAGCAGGAATTTAAAATTGAAAAGCAGCAAACTATTTGAAAAGACTTCCAAATAAGTAAACTCAATACAGAAATCTCACAGAAACCCTGGATCATAAAAATAAGGAAAAGGAAGATTATGGGAATGGAGGTGCTGGAAAGAAAAGTAAAAACAAACAAAAAGCACTTTCATCAGCACTGGGAAAATAAAAGCATTCATCTTTCAAATGAATTTGTTCTTGCGAGTCTGCTTTTGGTGAGTATAATAATAAAGCACATTTGATTTTAGGAACATAAAATATTTACTGGGTTATGGTGGACTAGCTGTATCTAAGGCCGAGGTGACAAATATAGAGGTATGCTCAGGGGGCAAAAGCAGAGATAAGGAATTTGAAAAGTAGTAGTTACTAGAAAAGCAGAAAGCTGGGAAATGTGAGCAATTTGGAAAGAGACATTGGAATTATTTTATTATTATTGAGATAGCAGGAGAGGAAGGAATTAACTACCAACAGGCAGATAGATTGAAAATGTCTTAAAAATGGAGAGAAACCTCCTAAGGGAATTTTTTTCAGGCCAGGCAGGTTCTAGAAAATAGATTTGAAAAATTGATTAAAAGGTTTACTAGGAAACTTGACATCAATTTGAAGTTTGAGCTGTATGGATAAAACAATCCAACTCATTCATGCATTCATTTACTCAAACAAATTTATTGAGAATTGATACCACGTAAGATACTGTGCTAAGCATAGCCCCCACCCTCTAAAGATCAGAATTCAGTGAAAGCAAGAGAAATATCCTCAACTAGCTAAATATACTCAACTGTGATCTAAAAGTGCTCTATTCAAACACACACACACACACACACACACTCAAACTTTCCCTCTCTTCCTCTCTTTCTCTCTCTCTCCAAGGGGATATTCAAAGGGAATGGAAAGGATGGTTGGAAAAGAATTGATAGACATAATTTTGCAAGGAGAAAGAGAAGAGTCTAATATAACCTTCTGAGGACTAGATGTGACCTTGTGGGTTTGTTTAGGATCAACAGTGCCTAGTACTGCTTCTCTTCTATTAATAAGCATGGAGTCATTCAAGACATTTTTTGATGATGTATAATGAATTAGTCTCTATGTAGTCTACTCAGGACCCCAGGAAGATGCTGTCTCTGTTTAAATGGGTTCTGATCATAGTTGGGGTGAAATAATAGGCTAGTAAACAGATAAATTATGATACAACCATATATGACTAATAAAAGCATTCAGAGCATTAGGGAGTAAAATCCTGCCTCAAAATGGCATTTCAGTTAAGTTCAGTCACTCAGTCATGTCTGACTCTTTGCAACCCATGGACTGAAGCATGCCAGACTTCCCTGTCCATCACCAACTCCTGGAGCTTACTCAAACTCATGTCCATCAAGTTGGTGATGCCATCCAACCATCTCATCTTCTGTCATCCCTGTCTCCTCCCACCTTCAATCTTTCCCAGCATCAGGTCTTTTCCAATGAGTCAGTTCTTTGCATCAGGTGGCCAAAGTATTGGAGTTTCAGCTTCAGCATCAGTCTTTCCAATGAATATTCAGGTCTGATTTCCTTGGGATTGACTAGTTAGATCTCCTTGCAGTCCAAGAGACTCTCAAAAGTCTTCTCCAACACCACAGTTCAAAAGCATCAATTCTTTGGTGCTCAATTTCTTTATAGGTCAACTCTCACATCCATACATGACTACTAGAAAACAATAGCTTTGGCTGGATGGACCTTTGTTGGCAAAGTGATGTCTCTGCTTTTTAATACGCTGTCTAGGTTAGTCATAGCTTTTCTTGCAAGGAGTAAGTGTCTTTTAATTTCATGGTTGCAGTCACCATATACAGTGATTTTGGAGCCCCCAAAAATAAAGTCTCTCACTATTTCCATTGTTTTTCCATCTATTTGCCATGAAGTGATGGGACCATATGCCACGATCTTCATTTTCTGAATGCTGAGTTTTAAGCCAACTTTTTCATCTCCTCTTTCACTTTCATCAAGAGGCTCTTCAGTTCTTCTTTGCTTTCTGCCATAAGGGTGGTATCATCTGCATATCTGAGATTATTGATAGACTAGAGAGCTCTTCAAGAAAATTAGAGATACCAAGAGAACAATTTCATGCAAATATGGACACAATAAAAGACAGAAATGGTATGAATCTAACAGAAGCAGAAGATATTAAAAAGAGGTGGTAAATATACACAGAAGAACTATACAAAGTGGCATTTAAACAAGGCTTAAATTGGTGGGGAGGGTTGGAAGTTGAAGGAAAACATTCCAAGGTGTTAAAACAGCATGTGAAAAAGCCTGGAGTTCTGCTTTGTAAACTATAATTAAAAATGGATCCCAGGTCTTACACCCAACTTCCGTTATTGGTTTTCCTTGCGTGGGCTGGATTCCAACACTGAAGCCCTCTAGGGGAAATTATGCTTATTTTTCCTATCTTCTGTTAATTCCTTTGCCCAAAGTTAGAAAGTGTTACCCTATCTAGTAGGTCCATGACCAAAATCTTCATTTTTCAGCAGAATTGCATTACATTGCACATCTTGTTAAACTATAATTTTAGATAACTTGAGGCAATAATTTTGAAGTCAGCACAATGCATTCTATGTCATATATCCCATCCATGTAGCTCTATCTCAAACTGTTTTTTTGCCTCCATTCTTTGAGCTGTCAACCTGCATTTTATTGTATGGATCTGTGGGCGTGCATGCATGTGTGTGTGAGAGAGAGAGAGAGGGAATCTGCATTATATATTTTTATACTTGAAATAAATATATTATTTTGGAAAAATGTAAAACATTTGAAAGTAGACAGAACATTTATATTCATCAAATTTCAACAATTACCAATTTCTTAGTAATTTTGTTTCACCTGTATTTCCACCTCATCTCTCTTCTAATAATTTTGAAATGAATATTCAGATCATTTCATCTGAAAATATTTCAGTATATTTCTCTGAAAGATAGGAATGTTTTAAAATATAACCTTAGTACCATTATCACTTTGTAAACTAACAATAATTCCTTAATATCAAACATGCAGTCAGTATTTGTATTTCTCTACTTCATAAAGAGGTACATAGGTAGATAGATAAATAGCTAGATAATCAAATCTTGTCTGAATTAAGTTCTGTCATTCCCATCTCTATTGTAATTGGTTGATAATATATCTTCAGATTCTTGATCAGTAGTAGGGATCAGCAGCAATAGCCTATGAGCCAACTAAAACTTTATTGAAACATTACTTTATGTGTTTCCTCTGGCTGCTTTCATGATGTAGTTTTGGTGTTTAGTAGTTATACCCAAGATTATATCACCTCCAAAGCTAAAAATATTCACTATTTCTCCTTGGGCAGTAAAAGCTTTCTGACTCCTAATCTGTGGTTCCCCCAAGTTATTTCCATCTCATTAGAAATGCAAAGTTATTCAGGATAAGGATCTTATATACTATGAGTTCCAAATCTGGATGTAGAAAAAGTTGACTCCCTCCCCTGTTTTTCTTTAAAAAAAGCAAACAAAAAACAAAATGGCATCCTATGAACTATGAACAATTTTGGAGTGATGCAGTAAGGAAACAGTTTGGTTCAGGCTTTACAAAGTGGAAGTAACTTGCAAAGGTTACTACTTCAGCTCCCCAGCACTCTATATCTTTGCTATTATACTCAAAGATGATCAAGTCTTGGAGACCAATTCCCATCTCTCTAAATCAGCTTCTTTCTTTTTTTTTTTTTAATTTAAATTTATTTATTTTAATTGGAGGCTAATTACAATATTGTATTGGTTTTGCCATACATCAACATGAATCCACCACAGGTGTACACATGTTCCCCATCCTGAGCCCCCCTCCCGCCTCCCTCCCCGTACCATCCCTCTGGGTCATCCCAGTGCACCAGCCCCAAGCATCCTGTATCCTGCATCCAATCTCGACTGGCGAGTCATTTCTTATATGATATTATACATGTTTCAATGCCATTCTCCCAAATCATCCCACCCTCTCCCTCTCCCACAGAGTCCAAAAGACTGTTTTACACATCTGTGTCTCTTTTGCTGTCTCGCATACAGAGTTATCGTTACCATCTTTCTAAATTCCATATATATGCATTAGTATACTGTATTGGTGTTTTTCTTTCTGGCTTACTTCACTTTGTATAATAGGCTCCAGTTTCATCCACTTCATTAGAACTGATTCAAATGTATTCTTTTTTAGTGGCTGAGTAATACTATATTGTGTATATGTACCACAGCTTTCTTATCCATTCATCCACTGATGGACATCTAGGTTGCTTCCATGTCCTGGCTATTATAAACAGTGCTGTGATGAACACTGGGGTACATGTGTCTCTTTTAATTCTGGTTTCCCTGGTGTGTATGCCCAGCAGTGGGATTGCTGGATCATAAGGCAGTTCTATTTCCAGTTTTTTAAGGAATCTCCACACTGTTCTCCATAGTGGCTGTACTAGTTTGCATTCCCACCAACAGTGTAAGAGGGTTCCCTTTTCTCCACACCCTCTCCAGCATTTATTGCTTGTAGACTTTTGGATTGCAGCCATTCTGACTGGCGTGAAATGGTACCTCATTGTGGTTTTGATTTGAATTTCTCTAATAATGAGTGATGTTGAGCATCTTTTCATGTGTTTGTTAGCCATCTGTATGTCTTCTTTGGAGAAATGTCTATTTAGTTCTTTGGCCCATTTTTTAATTGGGTTGTTTATTTTTCTAGAATTGCGCTGCAGGAGTTGCTTGTATATTTTTGAAGTTAGTTGTCAGTTGCTTCATTTGCTATTATTTTCTCCCATTCCGAAGGCTGTCTTTTCACCTTGCTTAGAGTTTCCTTTGTTGTGCAGAAGCTTTTAATTTTAATTAGGTCCCATTTGTTTATTTTTGCTTTTATTTCCAATATTCTGGGAGGTGGGTCATAGAGGATCCTGCTGTGATGTATGTCAGAGAGTGTTTTTGCCTATGTTCTCCTCTAGCAGTTTTATAGTTTCTGGTCTTACGTTTAGATCTTTAATCCATCTTGAGTTTATTTTTGTGTATGGTGTTAGAAAGTGGTCCAGTTTCATTCTTTTACAAGTGATTGACCAGTTTTCCCAGCACCACTTGTTAAAGAGATTGTCTTTAATCCATTGTATATTGTTGCCTCCTTTGTCAAAGATAAGGTGTCCATAGGTGTGTGGATTTATCTCTGGGCTTTCTATTTTGTTCCATTGATCTATATTTCTGTCTTTGTGCCAGTACCATACTGTCTTGATGCCCGTGGCTTTGTAGTAGAGCTTGAAGTCAGGCAGGTTGATTCCTCCAGTTCCATTCTTCTTTCTCAAGATTGCTTTGGCTATTCAAGGTTTTTTGTATTTCCATACAAATTGTGAAATTATTTGTTCTAGCTCTGTGAAAAATACCATTGGTAGCTTCATAGGGATTGTATTGAATCTATAGATTGCTTTGAGTAGTATACTCATTTTCACTATATTGATTCTTCCAAGCCATGAACATGGTATATTTCTCCATCTATTAGTGTCCTCTTTGATTTCTTTTGCCAGTGTTTTATAGTTTTCTGTATATAGGTCTTTAGTTTCTTTAGGTAGATATATTCCTAAGTATTTTATTCTTTCCGTTGCAATGGTGAATGGAATTGTTTCCTTAATTTCTCTTTCTGTTTTCTCATTATTAGTGTATAGGAATGCAAGGGATTTCTGTGTGTTGATTTTATATCCTGCAGCTTTACTATATTCATTGATTAGCTCTAGTAATTTTCTGGTGGAGTCTTTAGGGTTTTCTATGTAGAGGATTGTGTCATCAGCAAACAGTGAGAGTTTTACTTCTTCTTTTCCAATTTGGATTCCTTTTATTTATTTTTCTGCTCTGATTGCTGTGGCCAAAACTTCCAAAACTATGTTGAATAGTAGTGGTGAAAGTGGGCACCTTTGTCTTATTCCTGACTTTAGGGGAAATGCTTTCAATTTTTCACCATTGAGGATGTTTGCTGTGGGTTTGTCATATATAGCTTTTATTATGTTGAGGTATGTTCCTTCTATTCCTGCTTTCTGGAGAGTTTTTATCATAAATGGATGTTGAATTTTGTCAAAGGCTTTCTCTGCATCTATTGAGATAATCATATGGCTTTTATTTTTCAATTTGTTAATGCGGTGTATTACATTGATTGATTTGCGGATATTGAAGAATCCTTGCATCCCTGGGATAAAGCCCACTTGGTCATGGTGTATGATCTTTTTAATGTGTTGTTGGATTCTGATTGCTAGACTTTTGTTAAGCATTTTTGCATCTATGTTCATCAGTGATATTGGCCTGTAGTTTTCTTTTTTTGTGAGATCTTTGTCAGGTTTTGGTATTAGGGTGATGGTGGCCTCATAGAATGAGTTTGGAAGTTTACCTTCCTCTGCAATTTTCTGGAAGAGTTTGAGTAGGATAGGTGTTAGCTCTTCTCTAAATTTTTGGTAGAACTCAGCTGTGAAGCCGTCTGGACCTGGGCTTTTGTTTGCTGGAAGATTTCTAATTACAGTTTCAATTTCCGTGCTTGTGATGGGTCTGTTAAGATTTTCTATTTCTTCCTGGTTCAGTTTTGGAAAGTTGTACTTTTCTAAGAATTTGTCCATTTCTTCCACGTTGTCCTAAATCAGCTTCTTGTCAGCATAATAATATGTAACAATAATGATAAGGTTTACATTTAATTGGAATTCTAGTGTGTTTCTAGTACTACTCTAAATACTTTACATGTATTAATTTAATTCTCAGGCACATACACTGTCATTAACGCCACTTTTTAGAGGTGAAACCTAAATCACAGAGAAGTTAATGGAAGTCTCAGGCTGACCAAAAATTCATGTCAGCTTGCTACTGCATCTCCTCCTCTATTAGAACATCTACATGAGGAGCCAGTTATTTTAATCAGAAAGTTGCTAGGAGAGCATGGAACAAATGCAATGCAATTTAGGTAGATTTTATTGGTGGTAAAGAGCATCAAGATATAACAGTACAACCTTCACTCCATTCCATTAGACATAAATGCACCAACCAGCGACCCATGTTTGCTCATCAAGGAACCCTCTGACTTCTCTGATGCCAAAGATACACTGGCATGATGACCTTGCGACTTGGCTTCCTTTGTGGACCTATGCAAACCATTTTCTTCTTTTTCTTGGGTTGATTAAAGTCATGTGATTGGATTTTACCTTTCATTTTCTAGTCCTGTTTTGGTAAGCCATCTTACTTAAACTTGAGTACTTAAAAATCTGCTTAGCTTCACATTGTATAACTCTCATTAGCACTTCTATAGATGACTAATCTCTTCTAGTCTGTGTAGCTTCTTGCTAATTTCAGTCACAGCAGGTAAACCAATTTCCACATTCTTGGAGGCTGTTTACATTACCTCTATCTACTCACTAAACTCTTGAGAGGATCAAGTCTGTCAGATGGATTTTTGAAGACAATTTATTTAATCTCTGAGTCCATAATAGCATGTATCAGCCTAGTCAGAACTGTCTTCAAATGCTAAAAGTTTACGTTAAGTGGAGTTGTTTTCTGTTGATTCTTACAGATACTTGCACTCTCCAATATTCTGCAAAATGTTGATTGTCTATATTACCTAACATCCGAGGAATACCTTGTTTTTCCTTACGTTTCCCTAAAGATGCCTGGCAATCTTTGTCTTGCTTTTTTATCTATGTTTCTACCTTGACACCTAAAACCTTCATTTCTTAATTGGAGTACAACAGAAACACAAATCCTTATTTCTTCTGACTCACCCCCACTGAGCAGAAATGTGGATGCAATAATACTTTCTGTGTTAAATCTTGAAACATCATTCTTCCATCATGAATGAGAGATTCATAAGTTTATGTTTAATTTTGAGTTTTTATTTTCACTTTGACTGCTGGTGCTTTTGAGAACTGCTTTGTATGGAGAAAAAAAGATGATCATAGCTTTTACTTTTGTCTAAAGTGTCCATACACATCTTGTATAGCTGTCAATATAAGGAGTTACAATAAAATCTCTATTTTTACAGTTGCAACAGAAATGACCACTTCTTTTTTTTTAACCACATAAGATGGGTGGAATTTGTGTCTTGTAATGGGTGGATTTGATCACACAATTTCTCTGAAGGCACAGCCAAAGAAAGCAAAATGCTTAGATTCTTTGTGTATCAAGATGAGGAACCAGGCTATAAAGGCAAAGGAGGGCATGAAGCTCCATGGAGGTTTCTATGCTGTGCTTTCTTCCAGTAAAAAGCTGTAGGAAGATAAACTGTTGCCTGTTGCCTTAATGACTAGCATTGCTTGTGACCTTCATTGGATATCTCTGCATTTTTTAGCAACTTTGCTGAGTAGGAGGAAGGCTTGCATTGGGGAAGCATATTCTTGGAGACTATTGTGAAAAGGCTCAATAACCTTCATAATGTATAAGTGTGAAAAAAACACAAAGCTGCCTAATTGTAAGACTTGAGCTGAAAGAGAAATCTGGTGGCATCAACTGGGCCTTTGGCTTTGGGGTTGCTGAAAAAGTTTTGTGTAGGAAGCACTGATTGGCATGATTATGGGTCCAGAAACCACAGCCAGCTGCGGCTGTGGAAGCAGTGCTTCCGCCATCTTACCTGGGCTCTCAGAGAGGAGACCAAATGTATGCTAGGGAAGAGGAAATGCATTCAGATAGATATTGAAGCAGAAAAGGAAAATTTCTAGATCAAAAACAACAAAAAACAGTGGCTGAGTCACTGCCTGATGGAAGCTTTTTCCAGTGCTGTTGTTTCACCTCTCTATATCACATAGCACTGAAATGGCTGATGAATAGATCCGATGTCACTGTATATAAATGGGCTGGTCTGACTCTAGTCAATGGTATGTAGCAAGACAATTATCCTTGCATTCTCTGTCTCTGTCTCTTTCTCCCATTCATCAGTGCTTCCACCTCTGTCTGAATGACATACAAGGATGATTTCTAAGGTAAACCAGAGACTCCTGGACTAGAAGTAATGGAAGTGAATACATTAGGTAGCATTCTCATATGGTTCTCCTCACCCATGCAGTGGACACAATATATGTCTTGCAAAATTATGACAAAATTGTTATAAAAGAAACCCCATTTATGCTACTCACTCTAAGCTTAAGTGCTTGACTGTCTTAAAACACTTTAAAAAAAAGCAAAACACAATGTGCACGTTTTTGGTTTATTTTCTGCTTTGAAGGAAACTTATCCTCATAAAACATTATGGCTTATAAATGCACACAGAGATATTTTCATTCTCAGGAGTGCATTCATAAGCAAATGGGAATGTTCAGTTAAAAAAGGAATCTGAAATTAGTAGAAACAAGTATGTGGTAGAAATAGGACACAGGAACCAGCTTCACATATGAGGCACAGACTAAATCACAAGCTTCCTTACGACCAGACTGAATCTGGCTTTCCTCTGAGCACACTTTGGTCCTAGAACTCTTGATCAACTGTAGATCGTGATGGGTAAAAACTTGGCTTATAATATTATACTAACCACCATTTTGACTTCTTTTCATAACCACCAACTTTGGGAGCCCATGGATCCTAGTAAAGAAGCTAGGGGTTAACACTGCTTAATGAGGAGTCCTTCACATAGTTATTTATTGAACAGATAATTATTTGTGATGAAGTGAAGTGAAGTGAAGTCGCTCAGTCGTGTCTGACTCTTTGCGACCCCATGGACTGTAGACCACCAGGCTTCTCCATCCATGGAATTTTCCAGGCATGAGTACTGGAGTGGGTTGCCATTTTCTTCTCCAGGGGATCTTCCCGACCCAGGGATTGAACCCAGGTCTCCTGCATTGCACGCAGATGCTTTACCATCTGAGCCACCAGTGGTTTAGTCACTAAGTCATATCTGAAACTTGCAACCCCATGGACTGTAGCCAGCCAGGCTCCTCTGTCCATGGGATTTCTCCAAGCAAGAGTACTGGAGTGCATTGCCATTTCCTTCTCCAGGGGGTCTTCCTGACCCAGGAATCAAACGTGGGTCTTCTGCATTGTGGGCAGAGTCTTTACCAACTGAGCTATGAGGGAATTACAAAACGGTTAACAAGATAGACATGATCCCCTACTCTTTTGGAATTTAGAATCTGGTGAAAGTGATAGACATTAAAACAACATATAAAATACTCACTGTATTACAGGCAGGCACTTTACCATCTGAGCCACCAGGGGAGCCCAGTGTGAATTGAAGATGAACAACAAATGATTTTTTAAATGTGTGGTTGTGGTGGTTTAGTCGCTAAGTCATATCTGACTCTTCATGACCCCATTGACTGTAGCCCACCAGGCTCCTCTATCCATGGGCTTCTCCAGGCAAGCATCTGGAGTGGGCTGCCATTTCCTTCTTCAGGGGATCTTCCCAACCCAGGGACTGAAGCCAGGTCTCCTGCATTGCAGACAGATTCTTTACCATCTGAGCTACAAGGGAAGCCTAAAATACTCACATAATCATCAATTGTACTAACTGTACTAGCTATACATAGTTTTTGTAAGATACCTAGGATAAATCCAGCTATTTTTTTTAGAATGAAATTTTGTGTATGTGGCATTAACTGTTAGTTGTTTTTCAATATCTGTTCTTTTCCCTTCTTTTGCAATAATAGAACTTTTCCCTGGGCCCACAGCTACCCAGATAAAGAATACATTCACAAGCTGCCCATGCAGAAAGGTATGATCTAGTAACTAAGTCCTAGTTAACAGAAAGTGAGCAGGAATGGTTATGTTCAAGTTTGGGGCTCTTTCCTTAGGAGCAAGAGCTATGTCCTTCCTCATTTCTTCTGGCAGAAATATATTCATAATGATGCAACCTAAAGCATCTTGGATCATGAAATGAAAGTGAAAGTGAAGTCGCTCAGTAGTGTCTGACTCTTTGCGACCCCGTGGACTGTAGCCTACCAGGTTTCTCCGTCCATGGGATTCTCCAGGCAAGAATACTGGAGTGGGTTACCATTTCCTTCCCCAGGGGATCTTACCGACCCAGGGATCAAACCCGGGTCTCCTGCATTGGAGGCAGACACTTTAACCTCTGAGCCACCAGGGAAGCCCGGATCATGAAATGGAAGCCACATATTGAAAATGGCAGACTGAAAATACCCAGCACCCTCAAACCCAAATCATACAAAAATGTAACAAATCCAACTACCAGAACATACCTAAGACATCTACCTCGGCTTTTATATGAAAGAGAAGTTTCTCTGTCCTGTACATCACTGTATTTTTTTTATTTGTCACAACAGCCTAGCCTGTAGCCTAATGAATATAATATGCTTGTTGTCCTATCATACTGTTATCAGTTTTCTTTTTTTTTTTAATTTTATTTTATTTTTAAACTTTACATAATTGTATTAGTTTTGCCAAATATCAAAATGAATCCAAAATTTTTATTGAAAGAAATAAAAATGGGCATTTTTTTGGCATTTTTCCTTGTAAAATTTGGCTAGAATATTCTTACATTTCTAAATTTATATTTCTCAGCATAATTATAAATACTCAACAATGTACATGAAACCCATATGATTTCATTACACAATGTACAAAAACAAGCAAAACAAATTTATGGTATTGGGGCATATTAAAGGAAGCTAACCATTCAAAGACAGCTCAATCTTCTAAAGGTCTTGGAGAGCAGGGTATCATATGGCATTGAGAAAAGAACCATGGAATCAAGTTGATGTAGATTTAGATGCTAGAGAGCTAAATCTAGAGACCATTTAGTCTCTTTGTTTAGGACTGTGAGATGGTAAAAGAATTTTAAGTACTGACATTCAGGAAGATATCTCAGAAGCCAACTCTCTATTATATGTTTATCTGTTTTATCCCATCCTAGAGATAATTAACAGAGAAGGCAATGGCAACCCACTCCAGTGCTCTTGCCTGGAAAATCCCATGGATGGAGGAGCCTGGTGAGCTGTGGTCCATAGGGTCACTATGAGTCGGGCACGAATGAGCGACTTCACTTTCACTTTTCACTTTCATGCATTGGAGAAGGAAATGGCAACCCACTCCAATGTTCTTGCCTGGAGAATCCCAGGGACAGAGGAGCCTGGTGGGCTTCTGTCTCTGGGGTCGCACAGAGTCAAACATGACTGAAGCGACTTAGCAGCAGCAGCAGAGATAATTAACTCACTGGATATATTAGAAACATTAACTCAACTTAATCTTCAGAAAAATTACATTGCAGAACAAATTCTAAATTTTTTTTATTTTTCAGTTGAAAGTATATTTCATATTTTCCAAATCAACTGCACTCATAAATGCTCGTTTGTATTTTTATACTGATTATTTAAAAGGAAATAATTGGGAATAGGAATGAGGATATCTTAGAATAACCATGTGAATTTAGTTAACCAGCTTGAATGATAGTCCAGATGACAAATAATGGATAGAGTAAAACACATCCTATGTATCTTTTCCATCTATAGTTCTCACGAATCTATTTTACTGCAAATATCATGTGAGACAACTTGTCCACCAAGAAAAATGAGCTAATAATGAAATCTACTACATTTATCTACACCATGTGTTTCTTGCTTAAAATCTTTTGTAAAGTCCAACAAGAAAAATTTTGCAAAGTGATTTTCATTGATTAATTTTGAGCATCACAGTTGAAAAGCCATTGGAAAATTTTGTACCTACATCAGAGAAGACAATAACCTTGAAGTTCCATTTGTAAACTTTAAGTAAATTCAATCACTTTGTTTCATATCCTTGCCATCTTTAATCACTGATTAAAGTCTTTATGTCAGGTCTTTAGTCATTTGCTGTCTCCCAAACACTTTCATTCCTATTTTAATGATCTAATTTCTCTCACCTAAGCTATCTTTCTATAACCCTCAGCTTTTCCTTCTATGTATTCTGGAATGTCTAACCAATGATAATTTAACTCTCAAAATTTTCAACTCCTTCCCTCCACCACTTAACTTAGTTGAATGCTGACTCACTCCCAAGGGTACTGCTTCCCTGGGAAACCCTTCAAAAAGTGGAGAATGATGTTTTGCCAGTGAATTCATATTATCTGTGATCACCATAGATTATTATCAACCAATATTCTCTGATATAATAAAAGCAATCTTCTTTTTAAAAATTGTTTCTCATACTATCTATTTTCTACCATTCATGGTCTGTACCCTTCCAATTTATTTCCTTTACATTGTTCCACCCAAAACGTGTCATCAATCTGTGTGATTTCAGGTTCTGAAATGGGACTCCGAGTTCTTGTTTGCAGAGCCAAAGACTGAGCTTCATGAACATGCAAATACTCACTGAAGCAAGCAAATAGTATTTATTAAAGGGAAGGAAACTACAATGCTCTCACCAGCAACACTGAGGGGGGTAGAGAGTCCCCAAAAAGGCAGGGATTACAGCAGTTTTATATTTTTACCAGTATTAATCTGTACATTTTTGGTTGGCTTCTGTCTTTCAGATATGTCATTTTTAACCAATCAGTTTAAAAGTCAAGATGCATAACTTAACATCTTTATGGCTTCTCTTGATCTTTGGATTAAGTCACCATCCTTTTTCATGTCCCCTGGCCATTTTACAATGGACCAGATGTATGGACTAAAGATTAATGATTACCAGTTTTTTTCCCTCAGGCATGTGGAACAGACATTAATTACTGCTCTTCCCTGGATCTGGATTGGGCTTCCCTGGTGGCTCAGACAGTAAAGCCTCTGTGTGCAATGCAGGAGACCAGGGTTTGATCCCTGGGTTGGGAAAATCTCCTGGAGAAGGAAATGGCAACCCACTCCAGTACTCTTGCTGGAAAAATTCCATGGACTGAGGAGACTGGTAGGCTACAGTCCATGGGGTCGCAAAGAGTCAGCAGGACTGAGTGACTTCACTTTCACTTTCCAAGTTTCCCCTTCAATCAGTCTCTCCCATCAGTAAGCTTCCATAATTCTCTTATCCTTTATCCACCAGAGGGCAGACAGAATGAAAACCACAGTCACAGAAAACTAATCAAACTGATCACATGGACCACAGCCTGTCTAACTCAATGGAACTATGAGCCATGCCATATAGGGCCACCCAAGATGGATGGGTCACGGTGCAGAGTTCTGACAAAACATGGTCCACTGGAGAAGGGAATGGCAAACCACTTCAGTATTCTTGCTTTGAGAACCCCAAGAACAGTATGAAAATGCAAAAAGATAGGACACTGAAAGATGAACTCCCCAGATCAGTAGGTGCCCAATATATTACTGGAGAAGAGTGAAGAAACAACTCCAATCCAGAAAGAATGAAGAGACGGAACCTAGATGAAAACAATGCTCAGTTATGGATGTGACTGGTGATGGAAGTAGAGTCTGATGTTGTAAAGAGTAATATGGCATAGGTCCAAGAATCAAGATAAATTGAAAGTGGTCAAACAGGAGATGGCAAGAGTGAACATTGACATTTTAGGAATCAGTGAACTAAAATGGACTGTAATAGGCTAATTTAATTCGGATAACCATTATATCTACTACTGTAGGCAAGAATTCCTTAGAAGAAATGGAGTAGCCCTCATAGTTAACAAAAGAGTCCAAAATGCAGTACTTGGGTGCAGTCTCAAAAATGATAGAATGATCTCTGTTTATTTATAAGGCAAATCATTCACTATCACAGTAATCCAAGTCTATGCCTGAACCAGTAAAGCTGAAGAAGCTGAAATTGAATAGTTCTATGAAGGCCTACGAGACCTTCTAGAACTAACACCCCAAAAAGATGTCCTTTTCATTATAGGGGACTGGAATGCAAAAGTAGGAAGTCAAGAGATACCTAGAGTAACAGGCAAATTTGGCCTTGGAGTACAAAATGAAACAGAAGAAAGGATTGCTTTGCAGGACAGAGTTTTGCCAAGAAAACTTACTGGTCATAGCAAACATCCTCTTCCAACAACACAAGAAAAGACTGTATACATGGACATAACCAGATGGTCAATACTGAAATCAGATTGATTATATTCTTTGCAGCCAAAGATGGAGAAGCTCTATACAGTCAGCAAAAACAAGACTGGGAGCTGACTGTAGCTAAGATCATAAACTCCTTATTGCCAAATTCAGACTTAAATTGAAGAAAGTAGGGATAACCACTAGACCATTCAGTCAGTCAGTCAGTTCAGTCACTCAGTCATGTCTGACTCTTTGTGATCCCATGAATAGCAGCATGCCAGGTCTCCCTGTCCCTCACCAACTCCCAGAGGTTACTCAAACTCATGTCCATCGAGTCGGTGATGCCATCCAGCCATCTCATCCTCTGTCGTCCCCTTCTCCTCCTGCCCCGAATCCATCCCAGCATCAGGGTCTTTTCCAATAAGTCAACTCTTCGCATGAGGTACCCAAAGTATTGGAGTTTCAGCTTCAACATCAGCCCTTCCAATGAACACCCAGGACTAATCTCCTTCAGAATGGACTGGTTGGATCTCCTTGCAGTCCAAGGGACTCTCAAGAGTCTTCTCCAACACCAAAGTTCAAAAGCATGTATTCTTCGGCACTCAGCTTTCTTCACAGTCCAACTCTCACATCCACACATGACCACTGGAAAAACCATAGCCTTGACTAGATGGACCTTTGTTGGCAAAGTAATGTCTCTGCTTTTGAATATGCTATCTAGGTTGGTCATAACTTTCCTTCCAAGGAGTAAGCATCCTTTAATTTCATGGCTGCAATCACCTTCTGCAGTGATTTTGGAGCCCCCCAAAATAAAGTCTGACACTGTTTCACCATCTATTTCCCATGAAGTGATGGGACCAGATGCCATGATCTTCGTTTTCTGAATGTTGAGCTTTAAGCCAACTTTTTTACTCTCCTCTTTCACTTTCATCAAGAGGCTTTTTAGTTCCTCTTCACTTTCTGCCATAAGGGTGGTGTCATCTGCATATCTGAGGTGATTGATATTTCTCCTGGCAAACTTGATTCCAGCTTGTGCTTCTCCCAGCCCAGCGTTTCTCATGATGTACTCTGCATAGAAGTTAAATAAGCAGGGTGACAATATACAGCCTTGACGTACTCATTTTCCTATTTGGAACCAGTCTGTTGTTCCATGTCCAGTTCTAACTGTTGCTTCCTGACCTGCATATAGGTTTCTCAAGAGACCATTCAAGTATGACCTAAATCAAATCCCTTATGATTTTACAGTGAAAGTGACAAATAGATTCAAGGGTTTAGATCTGATAGACAGAGTGACTGAAGAACTATGGATGGAGGTTCATGACACTTTACAGGAGGCAGGGATCAAGACCATCCCCAAGAAAAAGAAATGAAAAAATGCAAAATGATTGTCTGAGGAACCCTTACAAATAGCTGAGAAAAGAAGCGACGCTAAAGGCAAAGGAGAAAGAAAAGATATACCCATTTGAATGCAAAATTCTAAAGAATAGCAAGGAGAGGTAAGAAAGCCTTCCTCAGTGATCAATTCAAAGAAATAGAGGAAAATAATAAAATAGGAAAGGCTAGAGATATCTTTAAGAAAATTAGAGATACCATGGGAATATTTCACATGAAGACAGGCACAATGAAGGACAGAAATAGTATGGACCTAACAGAAGCAGAAAATATTAAGAAGAGGTGGCAGGAGTACATACAACTACACAAAAAAGACCTTCATGACCCAGATAACCACAATGGTGTGACTCACCTAGAGCCAGACATCCTGGAACACAAGGTCAAGTGCACCTTAGGAAGTATCACTAGGAACAATGCTACTGGAGGTGATGGAATTCCAGTTGAACTATTTCAAATCCTAAAAGATGATGCTGTGAAAGTGCTGCACTCAAAATGCCAGCAAATTTGGAAAATTCAACAATGGCCACAGGACTGGAAAAGGTTAGTTTTCATTCCAATCCCAAAGAAAGGCAATGCCAAAGAATGCTCAAACTTCCACACAGTTTCACTCATCTCACACGCTAACAAAATAATGCTCAAAATTCTCCAAGCCAGGCTTCAACAGTATGTGAACCATGAACTTCCAGATGTTCAAACTGGATTTAAAAAAGGCAGAGGAACCAGAGATCAAATTGCCAATATCCACTGGATCATCAAAAAAGCAAAAGAGTTCTAGAAAAACATCTACTTTTGCTTTATTGACTACGCCAAAGCCTTTGACTATGTGGATCACAATAAACTGGGAAATTCTGAAAGAGATGGGAATACCAGACCACCTGACTTGCCTCTTGAGAAACCTATATGCAGGTCAGGAAGCAACAGTTAGAACTGGACATGGGACAACAGACTGGTTCCAAACAGAAAAGGAGTATGTCAAGGTTGTATGTTGTCACCCTGTTTGTTCAACTTATATGCAGAATACATCATGTGAAATGCCAGGCTAGATGAAGCACAAGCTGAAATTGAGATTGCTGGGAGAAATATCAATAACCTCAGATATTCAGATGACACCACCCATATGGCAGAAAGCAAAGAAGAATTAAAAAGCCTCTTGATGAAAGTGCAAGAGGAGAGTGAAAAAGTTGGTTTAAAACTCAACATTCTGAAAACTAAGATCATGGCATCTGATCCCATCACTTCATGGCAAATAGATGGGGAAACAATGTAAACAGTGAGAGACTTTATTTTTTGAGGCTCCAGAATCACTGCATATGGTGACTGCAGCCATGAAAGTAAAAGATGCTTGCTCCTTGGAAGAAAAGCTATGACCGACCTAAACAGCATATTAAAAAGCAGAGACATCACTTTGCCAACAAAGGTCCATTCAGTCAAAGCTATGGTTTTTCCAGTAGTCATGTATGGTTGTGAGAGCTGAACTATAAAGAAACTGAGAGCCAAAGAATTGATGCTTTTGAACTTTGGTGTTGGAGAAGACTCTTGAGAGTCCCTTGGACTACAAGGAGATCCAACCAGTCCATCCTAAAGGAGATCAGTCCTGGGTGTTCATTGGAAGGACTGATGCTGAAGCTGAAACTCCAATGCTTTGGCCACCTGATGCAAAGAACTGACTCATTGGAAAAGACCTGATGCTGGGAAAGATTGAAGGCAGGAGGAGAAGGGGACGACAGAAGATGAGATGGTTGGATGCCATCACCAACTTGATGGACATGAATTTGAGTAAGCTCCAGGAGTTGATGATGGACAGGGAGACCTGGTGTGCTGCAGTCCAATGGGTCACAAAGATCTGGACAGGACTCAGAGACTGAACTGAACTGACCTTCCCTAAATCTGAATGCTGATAATTTTTCAGACCAATTATCCATCCCAGGAATCCAGGACAAAGAGTATAACTTTAGGCTAAAGGAATGAGATGTTTACTGAAAACAAAACCAAGGTCCCAGAGTCCTACACTGAATGCCTAGAAATTTCTACTTCCATGTGGCTGATTATCATGACATTCTGATTTCTGAATACTTTGGCTTCTTTGACTCTTGTAATTTTCCACTCAGCTTTCTTCAGTTGTCTATACTCACATTAATAATGGATTCAACTTTGTCATCACTTAAAAACGTTCATTTATTAGCTGTTAAACTTTTAAAATCCCATTTTCTAACTAGAACCACAATTAACCCTTCCAACTTTCTCTCCTCCCTTACTCCACTTATATTATTTTTCATTTGATTTTACTCTCTTTTCTTAATATATCCATTTCTTTCTAAAGCTTTTTAGAGATGAATAAGAAATCAGGAATCTCAATGTAAACATGTAAAAACTGAGAAAATCCTGTAAAAATCTAAAGATAGATATTCATAGACATTTCAGAGCTCACAGGATAAATCTGAAGAGATATATTGTGGGAATATTTAGCATAGACATGACATTTAAAGACATAGTCTGGATGAGATCAATGAGGAGAAGGTGTTGATAAAGAAAAATGGGCTTGGAATGAATACCGAAATACTATCATATTTTTAAGTCTGATGGAGGAGAAGTCAGCAGGGGAGCCAGAGAAGAAATGAATGATGGGCTGGAAAGAAACCAGGAGGCAAGTAGTATCATGGGAGTTGAGCAAAGTGTTTGATGAAGAGAAAGTGTGGTCTATGGCATGGAATTCTGCCTATGACAGAATAAGAACACATTCTTGGAATATGGAACATGTAAGTTAATTAGTGAAAAACCATTTTGTTGGAGTGTAAAGTTCAAAACCAGACTGAAAGTGAAAGTATGTGTCACTCAGTCGTGTCTGACTCTCTGCAACCCCATGGACTGCAGCCCGCCAGGCTCCTCTGTCCACAGAATTCTCCAGGCAAGCGTACTGGGGTGGGTTGCCATTTCCTATTCCAGGGGATCTTCCCAACCCAGGGATTGAACCCAGGTCTCCCACATTGTGGTCAGATTCTTTACCATCTAAGTCACCAGGGAAGCCCTCAAAACCAGAGTAGAGTGGGCAAAATGGTGAAAAAAGGATGAGAAAGTGAGATTATGAAGGAAATTAGAAAAACAGTGAAGAAGCCCTGAAGGTGGTAGATTAGAACACCCTTCCTTTCTTCCTTTTTCCTTCCTCCTCTCCTTCCTTCCTTTTTTCCTTTCCTTTCTTCTTTCATTCTTCCTTTCTTCTCTTTAAAGATGAGAGATCCTCAGAATGTTTGAATATGAGGGTAATCTTGTGGTGAAGGAAAGATTTATTAAGAAGTTGAGAAAAAATAAATAAAGGGGTAAAGGCCTTGAGAAATTATATGAGGGTGGAACTCAGTATCCAGATAGAGCAGTGTTCCCTCTTCTAGAGAAGGAATGTTTTTATGCTGAATTAACTGTGGTGCTGGAGAAGACTTTTGAAAGTCCCTTGGACTGCAAGGAGATCCAACCAGTCCATCCCAAAGGAGATCAGTCCTGGGTGTTCTTTGGAAGGAATGATGCTGAAGCTGAAACTCCAGTACTTTGGCCACCTCATGCGAAGAGTTGACTCATTGGAAAAGACTCTGATGCTGGGAAGTATTGGGGGCAGGAGGAGAAGGGGACGACAGAGGATGAGATGGCTGGAAGGATGGCTGGAT
Organism: Bos javanicus; assembly: GCF_032452875.1. Taxonomy (NCBI): domain Eukaryota; kingdom Metazoa; phylum Chordata; class Mammalia; order Artiodactyla; family Bovidae; genus Bos; species Bos javanicus. Next base: position 61,720,476 of record NC_083868.1, on the reverse strand, counting down.
GGCAGCACCGACTCGATGCACATGAGTTTGGGTGAACTCCGGGAGTTGGTGATGGACAGGGAGGCCTGGTGTGCTGCGATTCAGGGGGTCGCAAAGAGTTGGACACGACTGAGTGACTGAACTGAACTGAAGTGAACTGAGGAGGGACAAAGACAGAATCTTATTTTTCCAATCTGTTACTGAGAATTTAAAAGAATTTCCTCTTATAGTCTGTCTTATTAACAAAGTTTAAGGCAGGTCATCAACTTAGAGTGAGGAGGGAAAAGGAATGAGAGATTTGGGGACAGTGAAAAGATATGAAACAATATATTTGGGGGGGAAGCGCACTTATTTAAGAAAGTAATAGTATTTTGGCAGTGATCAGTGTCTACATAAGTTTATGGTAATGAATTCAAGTGAAACCAGTCAGGCTGCCTATATGTTTTTGTTCCCCTCTCCTTCCTGACACCATTTAACTGCACCTGCATAAACCAGGCAACAGGAGATGGATGGGTTCAGCAAGGGGTTGGGAGGTTATGTGAAGTAAAATCGAGGAGAAGGGAAGGAGTTAAAAGAGACTATAATGATGACCCATGGAATTCCAGACAGATTACAGTAGAGCCAAACATAAAAAACTTCTTCCCAACCTAATATTCTTTTTATGTGCATTTCTAGCCTACCACCGTCTCTTAGTGTTTTCAGAATATTTTCATGACTTTAAGACTGATTTATTCAAAACTCCAATCTTCTTTAAGGAAAGATACCACATCCTACTTTAATTTTGCTCCAGAATAAAAATAGGCATACTGTAGCTGCTCAATAAAGTATACCAAATCAGTGTAGTGAGGATGTAGATAGGGGCTAAATTCATTAAAACTTTTACATTAAAATTATCATGTCACTGCCAGAAACTGTATCCTAAGAAATATTTGTTTAGTGTGGGTATATACAGATACAGTACAGTGATTTTAGTGGGATTTTAATTTAGGTTTTTCATGTAGTATTCCCAATCCATCTGTTAATTGCACTGATTACATCCTCTGGCTGATTACACTGAAAATTGCTATCCATGCCTCAGGTCAGGCAGTGAGAAAGTTGTGGGTTGAGTTTTGAGGATAAATCGGTGTGAATTGAAGTAACAAGCAACCGAAAATAAAGGCAGGGGATGTTTGGAGAGAGTGTGCTGATTAGTTACCATGCTAAGCGTTTCGCCTTCAACAAAATCTAACTCTGTGGACAGATCAAAAACCTAAACTGCTGATTTACTGTGATACTGCATTGTCCCTTAAGTAATCAACTCTCTAAACTGTATTTTATGTTATTTTTATTAGGAACATACCTCAAAGTCCATCCATAAGGAATGTTTCTTACTGCCATAGCTGGTCTCAATTATTGTTTAAATTCTCAAAATGTGAGTCACTTGACTCTCTAATCTGATTTCCTTGAGTGTCCAGTGGAATTCTCTAGGTTCTGAGAAGTAGTACAGTGTAGTCTAAGACTTAGGGGGTTTAGAGCGCATGCTACTTAGGCCTGAGTCTTACCTGAATATTATCTTGAGTTTGGGGTATGATCTCATCTCTAGGTGGAGGAAATTAGAAGAGTGAGAAACCATAGTTGAAGTGAGAATTCTTTCAGGTCCAGTTTGTTCCTCCAAACACAAGAGCCTTGCTTAAGGCCAGCAAATGGAAGACTGAAAATAAGAAATGATGGAGCATTTAAGAAAACCTGTTTGATTTATGAAATATGCTGAAGTCCCTACCCATTTGCATTTATATCTGCTTTGGGCCTCTTTCAACAGTCATTTGGGTAACAAAATAGAGGGCCTATTTGGTAATTTCAACAGTGACGTGGATAACAAAATAGAGGGCTTGCTTATCAGATTTTCAAAAGTTGGAATTTGTGAGGGCTATACAATACCCTGAATAACGAAATAAAAATTCAGAAGACTGTCAGCTTAAATAGTGAGCTAAAGTGAACAAGCTAAAATCAATGGAAATAAATGTGAAATCCCACACTTAGATTAATACTTCTATGGTAGATTGGGGAAATATGATTTAATATCATTTTATGTAAAAACAGACATCGATTATTGGCACAACTTATGATAAAAAGTAGAGCAATCTTACACGGAGTTAATAGAAATATAGCCTGAGAATGTGAGAGATAAAAATCCACAAACTCTGAACTGATTAGATGAAATCTGCTGTCTTATGTTTGGCTATAAAAGAGCCATTGGAAACAAGTGGTATTGGACAGTTACAAAAGAAAAAAAATCTGTATACCACCATACGAGATGATTAAACTGGGGAAATGGCTATGCCATGGGAGTATGAGGACCATCCTTTTATTTAAAGAGTTCCCACATGGAAGCAATATTGGACTTGTTCTCCAAAGGCCAAAACTTTCTTCATAAAGTAAACTTAAATTTTGGTCCCAACTTGAGGATATATTTTCAGCAAAGTTGTTTTCTGAACCCAGGAATACTCCTGCTAGAACAGAACCTGGAAGACAGGCCAGTAGGTTGGATGCGATGGGCCAGTGGCTTTCAATGGGAGGTGGGTTGAAAAGTCTCTAACATCCCTATGATTCCATAAGAGGGAATTGAATTTGAAAAGTTCCATCTTGATAGTGAAAGTGTATTACTTGGTAATAGGCGTCCAGGCTGTTGAGTCGGAACAACCGCTCTGTTTACTGAGCTCATTCTGGTTTGATGGATAGGAGTTGTTCCCAGTGAAGCTGGCTCAGCTCTCTTTGTTTTGGTTACTTTGAAGCAGAGGGACTAATCCCCTCTGGAGATATTTGCTTGTTTTTGCTGTCAGAGCAGTCACACTTTTCTCTTTGTATCTCTTGGCTTGTTTTTTTGAAGTTCAGCTTCACAGAAAAATAGGCCTCAGGTTTCCTTGGTGATTCACTGGGTCTGGGCGGCCCCTCCTCCACCCACAAAAGAGCCACTGATAGGTACATCATCCTGGTTTGTATTTTAGCCTTTAGGGAGAAGTACAGAAGACCACTTTTTGGACTGAAGCTTAAAAATTCCTTGCAAAAAGTCTCTCAGAGGTCAAGACAGGCCAGAGCCCCTTGTTTTTGTTTTTTGTTTTAATTTCTTTTTTTTATTTTTATTTTTTTAGATGCTTTCTATATGGCGAAAGGAGGAAAGCTAAATGTTGTCACTTTATGTTCTAGAAATTCTTTCATCAGAAACAAATAAACTGACTTGATGTTAATCCTGTTTGGTGAAAGCATCAGTGATCTCCATTTGAGGACTTTGCCAGGATGGACATGACAAATTGACTCTTCTGGCTATTTTTCTACAGGTCCATTTTCAAAAATAGTATTTTCATAAGGGCATGGATTTAGAAACACATTTATAAAAATTGAGCTTTGAATTAAAAGGAAAATGTTTCAACTATTGTGTGTAAATAAAACTACAAATACCTGTGCCTGCTTGATTACCTGAATGTGTTCCATTAACGCCCGGTGAGACGGAGAATGTAAATCGAAAGTAAATTTTCCCTGAGCTGTATATGACCGGTTTGTAGCCATTTTTCACTGCTATGTTGTACAGCCAGAATGAAAATGCCCTGTGGAATCTGGCAGTTCCAAATGTAGTACGTGGACCAGCAGCATCAATATCACCTGGGAACTTATTAGAAAATTGGAATACCAGGCCCTAGCCCTGAATTATTATATCAAAACCCAAAAACTTGCAGTCATCTAACAGGCTGAGGTGGCTATACAGTAGATTTAACTATTTTAATGATAGTTTTTCAAAAGGACTGTCATGCCAAAACCATACCTGCTAACCTCTTTCTTATATTTGGGACAAATCTTAATGGATTTTAGAGTGAAGACCAGTGTTCCCCATTTCTGTATATTCTCTAAAAACAGGATTTTTTGTTCTATATCAAGGACACACATTTTGTGCAAAGGTCCACAAATTCCAGGGCAAAATTTCTAAAAACTCTTAATTCTACAAGACAACTCTCCTGATGTGGGGGAGATCTTTGGTTTTCATCGTATTATGTACTTTGAAATCAATTCTTTCACTTCTTCCCCATAGCTGTCAATAGTATAGGTACTTTGGAGTTTCATAATGGATAAGAAATATGTCCTTTTTTTTTCACTAGCAAGAACTTAGAAAAGGCTAATAGGATATTACTGGATGGACCAGGAAAAAGGAGAATATAGGCCAGACTCTATACAGAAAGTGTCTTCATAGCTTGTACATATTCCAGAACAATTTGTCAGTGTTAGAAACCATCAATGGATTTATAACCAACCTCTAGGTAAGAACAGTAGCGTTCACATCGGGTTTATTCTCCATGGAGATCTCCATTGCAGACAGCATGTGGTAGGTGGTTGAAAGGATTCAGGAAGCTGAAACCTGGCAACAAAACACAAATGACATCTCTTAGCACATTAGAGCTCCATCTCATTAAGAATTTGATTCTGTTTATGCAATAAATATCCTTGCAAGGAGTGGGATATCATATTAAGTACATCTCAACACTTTGCATTAATGAGTGATTCAGGTCTTCAGTTAGCTGAGTTAGGATGTGAAGCCGCAGTGAAATCCATCATCCAAGAGAAAGGCCCTGAAGCAGAGATCATTTTCACACTGGGTCATCTATAGCATTGAGAGATTACTGACCACAAAAATTTCCCCTGAGAGCACTTATAGCTAATCTCCTCCAGAAGAGGACAGCAAGAAAACAGGTAGAATGAAGATAAACCATTGTCTATATCATCACCTTAGATTCTTTATCTAAATTGTGTATGAGTACAGTCCAAACTGAACTTCCCAGGTGGCACTACTGGTAAAGAGCCTGCCTGCCAATGCAGAAGACCTAAGAGGCACAGGTTTGAACCCTGAGTCGAGAAGATCCCCTGAAGAAGAACATGGAAACACAAAATGGACAGAGGGGCCTGGTGGGCTACAGTCACTCGGGTCACAAAGAGTGAGACACTACTGAAGCGACTTAGCACCTATATTGAAATTCTGGAATATAAGAGTGCTGTGATAGCAAAGATATTACAAACTCAACGTTAGAGATGTTTTACTTATGTTTTTCCTATTTGCTTCAATGCTTATGCGTATGTAAATTTTAGCATGTCCTTATTTAAGATGAATTGACAATGGCATAAGATCATTGTGATATTTTGATGAGGTAATGCATGCAAAAGCACTTGGTAAACTGAAAACAACAGCACACCCATTGTATGTACACATACAAACAAATAATACTAATCCCCTCCCTTGTTGGTTGCTCAGTTCAGTTCAGTAGCACAGTCGTGTCCAACTCTTTGCGATTCCATGCACTGTAGCCTGCCAGGCTCCTCTGTTCATGAAATTCTCCAGGCAAGAACATTGGAGTGGGTTGCCATTCCCGTCTCCAGGGGATCTTCCCAACCCAGGGATCAAACCCAAGTCTCTTACATTGCAGGCAGATTCTTCACTGTCTGAGCCACCAGAAGAGCCCAATTCTCTCCCTTATCCTTTTCTCAGTGTAGGTCAACTCTGAAGGTAACCTACAAACCTGAGATGCCAGTTTTTCTCTTTACATTTCACTTTGTAAATTTATCAGAAACTGCAATTGATGAGCGAACACCCCATCTTAGTCCCCCCCACTCATTTATTCAGTTCTGTCCTCTTGCTTGGCTTATTCCCTAGACTATTCTGAAAAGTTTCCTCTCTTCTCTCAGTGTTTACATTCTTCAAACGCTCATAGACAGTTATCATACGCCAACTCAGTTGTTGCTTTGCCAAGCTATACAGATTTCATCCTTTCATCTTTCCTCATAAGTCAATGCCTCCATCTCTTTAATCATTTTTCTTGCTGTTCTCTGAATTCCATCCAATTTGTTGATATCTTTCGGGTGTAGGGGTGCTAAGAATGGAGTGTACAGCCTGATTAAGGATCCGTGTCCATCACTTCTCAGCCAGATGGGACGTTGTTACTTCAGAGGACATGTCGAATGTATATTGGGGCTGGAGATAAAGGGAAAGGAAACAGTAAATCTTGAGAAAGTGATTCTACAATTTGTTGTCCCTAGGGAAAATAAAATAAGCATTTAATTAAAAGATGTGTTTCTAGTTTTGTGGCTAGCAGATGCTATTTGGGTGAAAAAGGCAGAAAATGGCATCATTTAATAAGACAAGAAAACATAGTAGCATAATGCCATAAATTAGACTCTTTCTCACATTTGGTAAACAATGCTAATCTATGAACAATATTATCTTGAGAAATGTTTCAATCAAATATGAAAGCATATGGGATATTTGGGTTGAGTAATTTAAAACATTTAGCATATTCCTTGTACCATGCTAATGCAGATAATACCATATTCATTAAATATCCTACAAAAGAAAGAAATTCTGTAAATTTGTATTTATATAGATTTTCTGTGAAAGATTTTTTGGTTGTCTTTCAAGATTTAGATTTAGGTTTACTTATAGCATGAATGAGAGATTAAAGCACAAATATTTGTTATGTGGAATGCCCATAGTTAATATTTTCTAGTGTATTAGACTGAAGCTGAGTATAGATATTTCAGACAGATGCTTTATCGAAGCTGCATTTCATTGCCGCCCTTATTTATCTTTTGTGCTTTGCTTTATGCTTATGTTTAAAGTTTTACTGTACTCATTGAACTGTGCTTGATCATTAATAATGGCAGCTATGTTTAATGAGATGCATGTCACCCTCTAGCAGGTGGTATGGTCTAATAGTCTGAGGACTGAATTATGAGTCAAAAAGGAAATACTTCTTATATAGGACTCTATTTTAAAATGAGAAAAATACAAACGTCTTAAACATAGAATAACATTTGAATCAGGAGAATTTTTTTGTAAAAAACAGGTTTTCCTGAATAATAATTATGTCCCCTTAGTCCCTGAAAGGAGAAATCATAATTCACAAATTGCTATTAAGAAATTTAGCAGAAGTTTGGTCAATAAAGTGCTGACATTTTTAGTTGAGATGGCCCATCTGTTACTTTTTGCTGTAAGGAGGAGGGAGGGAGAGATGGTTACTTTAGAGCATGTACGTTGTCTAGCATTATAGCTGCCAGGGAAAATAAAACATGATCTTAGTACTTAGTACCCTGAGAACATGTCTAAAGTTGTATTGGCCTGCCTACTACCCATTTACATTTTCACCAGTGGTAATCCTTAGATACAGGCCTAGTCAGAGTGTGATGTTTAATTATTCATTCATATCTTCTCTTTGATACCTTTTTCTTAAAATGACGGTTTGATAGATGAGAATGTAAGGTCAAGATTTATTGACACAATTAACAATGCTCCATAATTGGTTTCATAGGAATCAAGGTTTAGGTTCAGTTCACCCAGGAATGTGACATTGGGCAATGCCTTTGAGCCTGTAAATGGAGTAATTATCCATGCTCTCTTTAACTCCCGGGGTAACTGGGAATATCCAAGGGGATTATTTCTTGGGATAATAGTAAAGAGAAGTGTAGTACAGAAAAGTAGAATACCTGATTATTGTTTTCCATTGTGTGGCGAAGGTAATCACATCTCCTTACATTTCTTTCATCTCCACTACTGGGTTCATTCCTAAAATATGTTAGTCTAAAAACGGATTCAGTTCTGCAAACAGTGTTGCTAGTGAGCTTCAGAGTAAAGAATGGGGAAATAGCTTGCATTGTATGAAATGCAGTACTTACATTGAGAATCTTCTTTCATAAGAGATATTGTATTTGGAATTAAAAAAAAAATTAGTTAGAGAATTGAGGGACAGAAAATTGCTCCATCCCCAGATGGGGCTCTGTTATTTCATTGTGTGGTTGTTAGCCATGGATGTGGTTACCATCACGCTTCTGATCCTGTATGTCCTTAATGTATTTGGGACAAAGAGGCATTTGTGTCATCTCCTTTTCCACTTCTTAAGCTCCACTATCTTGTCTGGATGACATTTTCTCTTTTCTGTCATATTTTCCTGGGCCATGGCCTACTGCACACTTGTTGGCATGTCAGAGAGGTCACTGGGAGCAGAGCCCTTTGCTCTCCAAGTGGCCTCCACTGAGATAGAGGAGAAAGCAAGCTAGATCTTCTTTAGTTATGCCCTTGTCAATGACTTTCTACCTACAGGAGTATTCTAAAAAAGATTATATGAACATGTATCCCATACCAATCAAACACTAGAAAACTATCTTAAAATTTAAAACATAGAAAATTTTAACTTGTGTATCAAATAGAGTGTTCACTGTTTTAAGAGACACATACTCAAGATACTAGCGTTGGCTTGGGGTAAATCTGTGTGGCAGATGGGTTTATAGCATTACTCTTATTTCTTGATTTTTCTTCCTTTAGGAGGGGCCTTTCTTGTTTTTGCTTTGAAACATATCTCTACCCACATTTAGGACACTTTATCCTCCTCCCACAGGAGTTGATCTTAACCATCTTCCAGCCCCTACCAGGATACTTCTCCAAGTCTTTAATGTCAAATCTGTTTCCAGAGAGACAACCCATGGTAGACTGAACAGTCTAGGATGTCAAGGGAACTCCATTTGTGTCTCCTATGAAGTCACAGATAATTTCGTCAATATGCTCCTGTGTGTGCGTGTGTGTGTGTTTGTAGCAATTAGTTGCTAAGTCAGATATATGCAAACATACACACAGATATACACTCTGCTTGCTCAAGGAGAAAATACTAATTCTGAGAGATTGATCTTTGTTTCTTTCTCTCTCTTTTTTTTTTTTTTTGGCCACATGACATGCAGGATCTTAATTCCCCAACCAGGGATAGGTCCAGTGTCCCCTGCAGTGGAAGTATGGAGTCTTAACCACTGGACAGCCAGGGAATTTCCATCAGAGACTGATCTTTCTAAGTGAGAGTTCTCAAACAAGTAATCCCTTACCAAACTCAGTCCGCAAATAAATTTTATTTGGCCTATATGTTTTTTATTTTTAAAAGTTGAGCCAGTATTGAAAATGGGCATATTTCATTTAAAAATTCCAATTTCTGACTTTTAAAATGAACATTGTAAGATTCAGATACAGTAAACCAACAATTCTGCACGGCAAAATTTGTCTAAACTCAGCAGGACCTGTGGTCCTCATTGAACCACAGTCTCTACTGGTCCCTGTTACTCTTTCAATGTGGAGGCCTTTCTAGTTGTTCTTCATCGCTGCATTGTTTTATTTATTCCTGTCCACTACACACTTCCTCATGACAACATATGCAATCTCTTCTTTATATAATACAGAAGTGGATCCAACAGTATTTCTATTTTAGATTTTTTCTGTGGCTCCTGGGAAAATATCACAGACTTTTGTTCTGTCATTGTTTCTTCACATAACACTGTAAGGCAGAATAGGCATCTCCTGCCTCTTAATTTCCTAGACACTAGGAGTGAAGATGAGGGCGGGTGATTAATCAAGAAAAAACATTGTATATCTTCTTTTGATCATCATCTGTGAAAAAGAGAAGAGAGTTTAAGAAGAATTAGGCCATGGGGAGGAGATCTTGAGGGCATTCAGGGAAACTAACAAGAAAATCACTTTTTTCCCCAAGAAGAATGATTTGTTAATAATTGGGGGAAGAAAACAGAATCGACATTTTGCTGAACCTCTTATATATATTATTTCATTTAATTTTCACAGTATGCAACCAAATAATAAGAATATTTACTGGCAAAAAAAACACATAATTTAAGTATAATTTTAGATTATGAATCTTTTGCCCCTGTTTGACTAGGAAGCCCACAATTTCCCACTGCGTCTTAAGTGAGGTTCACCATACCTCATTAGCAGCTGTCTTACAGATCTGTGTTTGCTGAGCTCTGTTTCATTTCAATCCAAATCATGCGTGTATGCTCAGTCATGTCGACTCTTTGCAACCCAGTGGACCGTAGCCCACCAGGCTCCTCTGTCCTTGGATTTTCCAGGCAAGAATACTGGAGTGGGTTGCCATTTCCTACTCCAAGGGATCTTCCTTACCCAGGGATGCAATCTTTTGCATCTCCTGTTTGGTAGGCTGATTCTTTACCACTCTGCCACTGCGAAGCCCATACTTTGGTATTTAATTTTTAAAAATTAAAAATGGAGTTTGTATTTGATGCAGTGACACCTCCTTCAGATAACATCGTGGGGTGATGTTGAGTATGAAAGTGAAAGTGAAGTCGCTCAGTTGTGTCTGACTCTTTGCAACCGAGTGGACTGTAGCCCACCAGGCTCCTCTGTCCATGGGATTCTCCAGGCAAGAATACTGGAGTGGGTTGCCGTTTCCTTCTCCAGGGGATCTTCCTGACCCAGGGATCGAACCCAGGTCTCCTTCATTGCGGGCAGACGCTTTAACCTCTGAGCCACCAGGGAGGTGAATAACATCAGACATCAGTTCCAAGCCTGATACTAACTGGCTTCATGGCGTGGTTAGGCATGTCATGTGATCTCATTGGGCCTTGGTTTCCTCACCTGTGAAATGAGATGAGTTTTGGCTTCATTACCTGTAACACCCTTGTAGCTCAACAAAACCAGGTTCTCAGGGAATGGATCTGTTTAAATTAGTTTTACTTTAAGATATCTGACTGCCTCACTCTTTCAGAATATTAGAAATATTCTGAATTCTCGAAAAAGTAGAGTTCTATATAGACACACACACATATTTATGGATAGAAATATTTCTAAAATCCTCCCATGCACACTGGTCATTGGCACCTGCTCCAGGTAAGCTGCTGGAATAAGAAACAGGAGACAGCTGGCTGCAGGTATAGATTCCCCTCTTTCAAAAGCCTGGATCCTGAATTACGAGAATGTTGTGTCTCTTTCCCAGAATCTTCTTTCTCTGCCCTCTTCTCTTCATCCCTGTTATTACCTCCTTTCAGTTACCTGAAATGGCTAACCCAGGCTAAATTATTTTGAAAATGGTGGCCTTATATTTAAGATGGCTATATTGCAATAGAAGAAATCAAAGAGTAATTTCCAATTGCAATTTCAAGCTGTAGTGAAAGTGAGGGTTGCTGTGGAGGATGGGAATGTAACATTAGGAAATTCAGGCTTTCTGAGAAGCCCCATCCTATAGATGACAGCAACAAACATTCATGGATTTAAATGTAAAGCCCCAGCAGAATGCCTGGTACATAGTAGGAGCTGAACACATGGTAAATCTTATTCTTCCTCTGCACGTCAGCTTTGCATATTGTATAATCTACTCAGATTCTGGGTAGTCTTGTCCTCTTTTAAAATCCCCTTGAAGTCTTTGAAACCTGGGACAATGTTTTAGAGTTTTACCTAATGTATTAGTTCTACAAATGAACCATTTTTCTCTTATGCTTTCTTTTATCTTTCTCTGGCTCTTGCTAATCCTTTATTTTATTCTCCATTGCTGTCTTTTCTCTCCTTCCTTCTTTTGAATGTATGCCTTTTATATCTGCAGAATTGCCATCTCCTATTATTCTTATTACCCAGCCCACCTTGCTTGTGACTGTAGGGTAAAGTACATTCTCTGGCTGGGGAGCAAGTCAGGTAATGTGCAGAAACACCATCCCTGAGGCAAGGGGAGAATTTAATATGGTTTCTACTCTCTTCTTCCCCTGTGCCCCTCCTCTGCTTTCCTGTGTATCAAAGTACTAAGAGTAATTATTTTTTCCCCCTGTTTTCTTTTCTCTTGCCTTGTTTTATTTTGTCAGCTTGTGGAAGACTGAGAACCAGGATGTATGATGAAAGAGCCTGAGCCTGACAGTCTGAGAGCAGGAAAGCAACATAGGGGTGGGCAGGATTGAGGAAACTCCTGCTGACTGCTGCCCACTCCTGGCATTCTCCAGCTTCAATCAAATCTACTTATTTACTTTTCATTAAAAATGAAGCCAACTACCTGTGGTTTTATTGCCCTCTTTCCTAGGCTTTGTCTTTCTTATGCCCAGTGCTTGGCCCCCCTCTGCTTTTTCTTCCCCTCTTCCTCTTTTCCTAGATAACTATCCTCCCTTTCCTCTAGCTCATATTTCTTTCAAGAACAGTATAAAGCCTCTTCATTTCCTAAAAGATAGGCTAATCATCAATAAGAAAACTTGCTTTACAACGTCAGATTTTTTTTTCCATTTTCACATTTCATCTAATTCTTGAAATAGCCCTATGAGGTATATATTAATGTCATTCCCATTTCACAGGTGACAAAACCAAGCCCAGGCCCCCCACATTGCATTGAACTACTAGGTATTCTGATTGCTTGACATTATGCCCTTTGCACAAAATGTTACTGTCTTTCCATTTTAGCACGTATTGATCTTTCCCTTCCCTTCCCTTCTTAGTGCTTATGCCTGACTGTGTGTAATGTAATATTCAACTATATACTGTCTGCTGCTGCTACTGCTGCTAAGTCACTTCAGTCGTGTCCGACTCTGTGCAACCCCATAGACGGCAGCCCATCAGGCTCCCCCGTCCCTGGGATTCTCCAGGCAAGAACACTGGAGTGGGTTGCCATTTCCTTCTCCTCTATACTGTCTAGGCTACTCTAAAATGACTTCATAAGTCACTTCATAATATTAGTTTATTCTCTTCTAGCAAGGCTGTTGGCTGCATGAAGATGGGCATTCTGTCTTATGCTTGTTGTTTCTCTTGGAGTGTCTCATTCAGTATCAGTCATCTGTGTTTAATAAATATTTTTAACTAGTTAATTTGAATTGAGAAAAAAAGATTTATCCTATGTGAGCCAGTTTTCTGTCTCCTCATATGTCTAAAATTATATGGATAGGTGGTGATAGTAATAATGATGGTAGTGATACTTGTGTTCACAAACTGCATCAGCTTAATTCCTCCATGAGAGCTATGGACGCTTTCACTATTAGCATCCCCATTTCACAGATGGTGACCATGAAGCAGACAGTGGCAAAACCCCTTCTTCCTGTGCTGCCTTGTCAAAGTGAATGGAATCTGACACCCTTTGGGAAGTATATCATACTCTATTTTGTTAACATGTCTAGTCATGTGACCCACAACAGCATTTATCCAAGAGTACATAAGAATTTTTCTGAACAAAGTCAAACGTTTAGAACATCACTACATATCTGGGTAAACTTAATGTCATTATCTTATACTACTCTCTTGCCTTCTATGTAGTGTTATATTTATTTAATTCCTTTTCCTTTTTTTTTTTTAAATTTCTAGTTTTGTTTTGTTTTTTTCCTGGCAGAAATGGTGTAAAGACAAAGTAAAGAGCTGACTTGGATGCTTTTCTTCTGATAGGAGGAGTGCCTCTTTTCTTGAAGGAGGAAACAGGTGGTGGAGTGCCTCTTTTCTTCCTTTCCCTTACCTGACTCCTTATTTTCCCCCTGTCTTCCTAGTTGGCAACAGTGTCTGGCTTTCATGCATGAGATTTACAGGCAATGTTTTATCCTCAGCTGAGGAAATATTTAGACAGTAGCAGAGACAGACTTGAATCCCCTACCCACAGCAGACCTTCTGGTCTGATCCAGTCTTTCACATGAGAAAACCAAAGCATGAAGGATGTTTTTCAAAGGTTTAAAAATTATTTTTAATAATCACAGTAGTCTCTTCCTTGGAGACTGACAGTCTTGTGTTTTTTTTCCCCTTCACTAGCTTGAGTTTTGCAGAATTCTGCCATTTACTTATCCTCTTTTTCGAGGGCAAGTAGGAAGTCCCACTCAAGGTTATCAAACAGGTGTCTTTCAAAAGAGACAGTAACACAAAGACACAATGCTTGCTTCATAGTCTAACTGGGAAGCAGTGATAAAGGAACGGATGCTATTCTTTGTCTGGAAAACAAGTCACTATGTAACATAGCAAGCGTAACGGGCTAAAACAATAAACAAAGCAAATGAGATGATATGCAAGAAATTCCATAAAAGAGTATATGAAGGGAAAATTGGGGGGGCATATATGTAGTGTAGGTATTATTTGGGTTGTTTGAACTTTCTTAAACAGAGAAAAGTGCTACCCTTTACTCAGACTAGGTTCCTAGGGTAAGCAACATCTCTGATGAGCTTGTCAGAAATGTAGAATCTTCAGCCCCATCTCAGATCTCCTGAATCAAAATATACATTTAAAAAGAACTCCAAGTAACTTAGGCACTGTGAAAGGCTTCTGCCTTTTTGTGTCTGTCCCCTTTATTTCACCATGTCCTCCTGAGAATTCTGATTTGATTTCTTGGCTGCTAGATCAAGCAGCCTGTTTGTAATAAATTGTATAGTGCAATGCAGCAGATCAGTATTTAGCTAGCAAAACACAATTCTGATGTCAGGCTAACTATCTCTGGGAATGCTGGTTGTGTATGCTGCTGGGCGCTCTGTGGTTAATATATAATTTCATTCCTGAAAGGCAGAAATTAGATCAATGTTTCTTCATTTCCTTGGGTTTAAGAGTAACACACTCCAGGATTAATAGGTCTCTATTTTTTTCAAAATATTAAAATTTGTTCTATGTTGTCAGAACTATAAATCACTTACTCTCTTAGTCCTTCATGCTCAAGGAATAGTAAAGCAATTACTGACTCTGGTTGTAAGATTAAACCTCTGAAATGATATTTACTGATACATTCTTTGCCAGAAAATGCCACCATTTTCTCTGCCAGTTACTGTGGATTAATAATTAACTCCTACAGTCTTACTTTTCATTTTGTTACCGCTTTATGTGAAGAAAACACAATGAAAGTATCTAGAAAATTCTCAAGAGTTGTTCTCCCAAAGTGCCATGACACCAGATTTGTTCTGCATATTACCATATAATTAATATTCAAACCTGCTTTGGTCCCTGAGTTTGTTGCTGTGGTGTTGAGGTCTTTCTAGCATACTATTCTCAATATTCAGTTTCAGAAGCTTGTTTGTTGAAGTCCTGACTCCCATTTGATATTAAAATGGGAAAACCTTAGGACATTTTTTCCTACACAGTTGACTACAGAGCAAAAATAAAGTATATTAACTGGTGAATTGGGATAGTGTTTGATTCAAATCAAAAGAAAAATCCATTTTGCTTGAGTAGATTCAACTCTGGGGGAATTAAAATTTCTTTCATTCTGTCATGTCTACCACTGTGACTGAATTAGCTGTGTGGCCCTAATTCAATATTTTTTTTAACTTTCAGTCATTAATTGTACAGCAGAGGATTTGATCAGCCTTGCAGAAATTTGAATCATTTTTTTAACAGAATAAAGAATACCTCTTTCTCTATATCAGGGGAACTCTCTGAATACAGTAGGTACTCAAAAATACCTTCTATTTCTTAGATTTTCAGTAAAGACAGTAAAATTCTACCCTGATCAGTAGTTATGTGTAAAGTGAAGGAAAGAGAGTACAAGGGGAATTGTTTCTTTTTCTTAATATTGAGGATAATGCATCATGCCAGAAGAAAAATTCTAACATCAATAGTTCTTTAATCCATTTCTAAGAGCTATGCCTTTGCCCAGAAGTATGTTGATTGACCTTCAGGGTAATTTTAAACCCAAAGCTCCACATCAGAATTGGAATCAAAACACATATCTTTCTTGCCGAGCACAATATACTTTTCGATTCAACAGGAATTTATCATGTGCCCAACATTATGTTAGGCAAGGGAAATGCTGAAGATAGAAAATATGGCCCCTTCTCTCTACACAGCATATTTATTATTCCATGAAATAGAATCTCAAAGAATACAAAAGATGGAGCCTTGCATTTAAAGATTAAGTCATTATCTGTTTGTACCAAGCTGGTTCTCCTGCAGGTCTTTTAGAAAATAGCACAGTAGCTATGCAATCCTCAGACTTAGTTTTATCCTTAACTCCTCCCTCTGTCTTCCCACTAGACCCAGTCTGTCATCATCCAGTTGATCCTTCCTCCATATTATATCTTTATTCAACATCTTTCTTTCTATCACTATGCTACTACTTTAAATTGGCCTGTATTACCTTTGGCTTAGACCATTGCAGTACCCTTTTAACTTTTTAACTGGTTTCTCTGACTCTGAATTTCTACCTAAGCAATTTCTTAAAACATAGATCTAAAATTGATGGTGCTCTTATTAGCATTCTCTGTTACTCACAAGAGTTCAGGCCCAATATTCTAAACTTAGGCCCCCTGTTTTGTTTCTATCAGCATAGACACTTACACCCTACATTCCCACCAGAACACATCCAGCTGTTTCAGCGCCTGGAGTTTTACTCATCCTGTTCCCCTGCCTGAAATGATCTTTCTTTCTTTCTTTTTTTTTTTTTATATGATATTATACATGTTTTAATGCCATTCTCCCAAATCATCCCCCCTTCTCATCTTTTCTCCATTTGATAACTAACAAATCACCTTTCAAATTTTCATTTAAAAAAGTACCTTCCTATCATTTTCCTAAATAGTATTGACCTTCCTCACCCTTGAGTTTCATGTAGATTGGGCATACATCTATCCTTATTCCTTCTGTATCTATTTCCATTTGATTGTAAGCCCCTAAAGTCAGGATCCAGATATTGGTCTGTCTAGCTCCTGGAAGAGTGAATAGAATTTAGCAATGGCTCATCACAAGGCAAATGAGAGCATAAATGACAAACATGTGCTAAGAAAATGAATGATCCAAATGTGATACTCTCATGGAAGAATATCTTCGAATGGGCTCATCCAGTGTATCAGTCTTATATTGCTGCTGTTACAAATTAGCACAATCTTTGTAGCTTAAAAAAGCATGAACGTATCATCTTTCATCTCTGTAAGTCAGAAGTCTAAGATGAGTCAATAGGGCTGCATCCCTTCTGGAGACTATAGAGAATCTGTTTACTTGCCTTTCCCAGCTTCTGGAGGCTGCCTGCTATCATTGGCTTGTGGCTCCACGTCACTGACTTCTACTTCATTGTCACATCTCCTCTCTGACTCTTCTATCACCCTCTCCCATACCTCATGATTATATTGATCCCACCAATGTAATTCATGATAATCTCCCCATCTCAAGGTCCTTAATTAATCACACCTACAGAATCCTTGATGTCATGTAAAGTAGCATATTCACAGACTCCAGGGCTAAGGATGTGAGCATTGTTGGGGGAATCATCATTCTGACTGCCACCATCCCCTGGACTAAACCGTGTCTTGATATGACAGATACTTTTAGGCCCAATTTTGAAAGGAAGATGGAAAGTAGCCTTGTAGGGAGGAAATGGCTGCTACTGAAGAAATCAGAGATACACCTACAAAGACCACCTAGGGCTCACAGGCAAGTTCACAGGCTTATACGCATGCCCATGGGGGGCATGCATGTATTTCTGCCAGCCCCTTCATAGCCAGTCTTTTCTGATCCATCTCCAAGTCAAGGCCTTCCATTGTGCTCACTAGACTCCACATTTCCCTTGTGCTTTTCCTGAGAAACTTTTTCTGAAGATGAACCTCAGCTTGATTTCATGTGTTATGGTGCCTGATGAAGGTGATTTGCTTCAGCTTCTGCCCACTCAAAAGGGCTCACAAGGGTAAAAAAGTTCTGTTTCTCAAGCTCACTTCAGTCTTCTTGACATGGCGAGGCACCCTCAGATCTCTACTGTTCAAAACTCAGTTGGAGCACTGGAGGGAAGAATGTGAACATCTTTGCTTTGAGATGGTTGTGATTTTCCAAAGAGTTTCTTGTTTTGTTTTTCCTTTGAAAAGCCTCAGGAAAAACTGTCAGACTGATTCCAAGACTCATAGCCTGAAATTCAACCTGCCCATTGATCTATGCCTGCCTTTAAGATTCTCTGTCACTCCTCTGAGGTCACAGGTTGTGTCTGAACTTTAAATACAGTTTTGTTCCTGCACGACTGAAAGCTTCTTTGATGCCGTTGTTACACCTTCAGCTGGGAGTCAGTCAGACAACTGTTGAAATGGCTCTGCTTCTTTTCCCTTGAGACCTCAGGGTCCTCCCTGTCCCAACTCATCAGTCCTCTCTCTCACTCTATATTCTCTAAAGTCTGTTTGTACACTTGTGCATGTATGTGTGTTGGTATCCTGAGAGTGAAATGCCTTGTCTCTCCCCACTTAGCTGTATTCAGACTGTAATAAGACTGTGTTCTGAAATAGCGGCACTAATCCTCTTGCCCTGAAGGGGATGGTGTTTAGAATCTTGAAAGTCCTTTATCAGACTAAACTCTCTTTCTTTATAACCAGGAACCGCCTTCCATCATAAATATTGTCATGCTACTGTCTTCAGCTGACAAGATAATGCCTTATCAATCCATAAAATTCCCAAGTTATGCAGATGTCTCCTTCTATTCTGTTTGTATTGTCATTTAAGAAGAAAAAAAAGAAGTATAGATGCGAGACTCTTAATCGGGTCACTTCCTCCGTGTACTTGAAAAGTCAAAGACTTGTTTCTCACTGGTTTTAAGAAACATTGTCACTCATGCAAAATCAGTTAATAGTCATTAGACACTCAGTTTATTAGGGGCACTGAGTGAGGGGGGGAAAGTGGCATGGGGTAATTTTCTGGCAAAGTCAAGTTCTGCAGTGTTGACTGAATTTGATTTTTGTAGAATAGTTAACAACTCGAGGGCATTATCCAGAGCTGCCAGTTATATATCAAGGAGTTCTCTGAATTTGGCTAAGCTTATTAGGAATAGCATTATCATTTATGAGAAAAATCCATGAGGTTTTTTTAAGTACATGGAGTCCTCCAGCAATATGAAAAACACACACAGTGAACCACGAGATAGGCAGTGCTCAGTCTCAGGAGAATGACAGGTTGTCTCGACCCAGGCTGGATTTGAAGCTGAGGTTCACGATACTGCAGAGAGGAGTTTTAGATCACTAAGTAATCCCCT
The DNA here is from genome assembly GCF_032452875.1 of Bos javanicus. Classification (NCBI taxonomy): domain Eukaryota; kingdom Metazoa; phylum Chordata; class Mammalia; order Artiodactyla; family Bovidae; genus Bos; species Bos javanicus. The sequence goes on along the minus strand of NC_083868.1, from coordinate 61,701,778 downwards.
CTGGCTCGTCTTCTCTGCTTAGTCTGTGTCAATTTTTTTTTTTAAGTACCTGAATTACATTTTTATGTTGCTCTATAAATAAAGTGATTGCAACATTTTTAATACACTGACAGTTCTTGTAAGTCACTGCTCCTTTCACTTAATTGAAAGGCAGGTTGGGTCATTTGAATTTGGTAACATGGTATGAAATGAAATTCAAATCCAACTCGGAAATAAACAAGCTCCTTCAAATTTAAGTACAAATGAAGCCTTAGGGCTGTTCAAACCATAACTCAAAAGCATCTTTATTTAAGGAACCTAAATCATTGTAGAATCTATTAGTGAAATCCACAACCAAATATAATGGAGTGTTAGCTCTGAAGTTAGTCACCTCATTTTATTTTTCTTTGCTTTTCAGGAGCCCAGTAGATTGATATTCATTTAATTGTCCATTTACCAAACATTAATGCCTGCTATATATCTGAACTGTTGTACAGCCTAGAAATACAGAAATAAATATCTCAGTTCACTCTTTTAAGGAGAAATATATAGAAAGAGTTGTGGGACAATGTAGGACAGTCTCTGCCTAGCCAGGGGAAGAACAAAACATATCCTGGAAGAGAGAATTCTTGAGCTGAGCTTGAAAGGAAGGAGGAGGTAGCCAAACCAAGCAATGGGGATTAGAAGGTGGCCATGCTAAGAAGTGGGAAAGCTGAGCAGGAATGGTGTTTTCAGTGTGTAGAATGGGAGTGACAAGAGTTATTAAGAAACAACAAAGGGATCAGCATGAAAAGCCTGGTATAACACACTGGTAGTTTGGGTTCTAACCTGAAATTCACAGGCAGCTACTGGGGAGTTTTAAGAAAAACAGAACATAACGTGACTTAGGTTTTAGAAAGATGGCTCTAACAGCATGAGGGAAGATTGATGGATGTTGGGGAATAGTGCAAACTGGAAGCAGGGACATCAATAAGAGAGGTTTCAGAATCCAGAAGATGGCTGTCTGGTCTAGAGAAGGGGAGGTGTGGAGGTGGGATGCAAAGAAAAAGGAAGAGTGAAGGCTAACTCTTCTTTCTTGCTTGAGCAGCTGGGTGGATAGCAATAGTGTTTGCCAAGAGAGGGGAAAGTGGAGAAGTAGTGCTTTAAGGAGGAAAAGAAATAAATGAAGAGGAATGCCATGTAATAGGGCTTTCCAGGTGGTTCAGTGGTAAAGAACCCACCTGCCAATGCAGGATATGCAGAGGACATGGTTCTATCCCTGGGTTGAAAGATCCCCTGAAGTAGGAAATGGAATTCCCCTTCAGGAAAGATCCCCTGAAGTAAGAAGTAGGAATACTCCCGTACTCCTGCCTGGGAAAGCCCATGGACAGAGGAACCTGTCAGGCTACAGTCCACAGGATCTCAAAGAGTTGGACACCACTGAGCACACACACATACCATGTAATAGGGTAGGATGATGTCAGACAATAATAACATAAATAAAATAGTCTTGAGCAACATTGCATTACCATCTTTCATTTAGTAGCCCATACTTTTCAATTCTTTCTAAATGAAAGCTGCTTTTACTCTATCATATTAACATTATGAACTTTTGTGCCTTTTTGTGTATGTCCATTTCATTCAACCTCATCTTATTTTTTCCCTTTTTTTGGAAGATCTGCACTTTTCCTTTGCTTTCTGTTGTGACTTTGGCATTAGACTTACCTCTTGTGTCTTAGTTTCGCTAAGTTACAAGGCTAAATTTTAGCATCAGAGATACATACACAGTCTCTTCCAACCCAAACAGTCTCTTATTCCTTAATTCTTGGATTTTTAATGCTACTTACCCATATCAGACCTTCTCTTTGCAAATGATTTGCTATTCCTTGGTTGATATCAGTTTAATACAGGAAGTTTAATACAGGAAGGATCCAACATGGGAGCATCTAAGCCTGGACAAATTTCCCAAAGCTAATAACTACCCCAGTTCTACTGTGTATTTCCATTAAAAAGATTAAGAGAAGGAATGGAATGGGCCCTGGGACAGAAAAAGCAGGTGATGTTCAGCTTACTACCTATTTTTGAGCTGTAAGCAATTTGAGCATTTTGATTGTGCTAACAATTATGCAGTAGGAGAACCAATCCCATGACAGAAATATCCAAAAAATTAAATTACCTCATTATTAAAAAAAAAAAAAAAGTAATAAGATAAAATTAGGAAAGTGAACTGCCCAGAAACAAAAGAGGGGAAATACAAATTTGAGAAAAGAAAGTGTACTTCCAG